>NC_044303.2:217007713-218398963 GCF_007474595.2 Lynx canadensis | reverse complement strand
TATAAATATAAATCATATATTGCTGATTAATAATGCTATGGACACTGACCTACATTTAGCTACCTGAGTAAATCACATTACCCATACTACCCTACTGAAAACATTTGCAATATTATGCCTTCTGCACACCATAATTAGTCAAATATTGTAAAATAATCATTAATAATATGGGAAGTTGCTGTAAAAAGTAAATAAATTGCCATCACTTTCAGCTTCTAGATTTATCACATAAAAATTCTTACCTTGCCAACATACTGTGTGTCTGTACCTGTGTACTCTTCCAACAAGAAGAACTGATTCCACATCCAGCCACGCTTGGTACGATGTAACATTTTACTATCATCTTTTGTCAGATCCACAACCCTTTTGCTTGGCAAATCCCTACTAGCTTTTTCTTCTAATGGAATAGCATCAACTGTATGAAACATATAGGTCCAGATGAATAGTGATAGGCAATAGTATGTCCTCATTATAAGCAGCTTCAGTAGGATATCAAATTCAATGTACTGTCCAATTCCCCTAAGGAGTAGAGAGAAAAATGGCTCATTAGGTTGTGTTTCATTTTCACATAACCTGTAAACTATAAAACTTTTCTAAATATTAAGATTTTATAAATAATATATATACATTATTTTTCCATGTTACATCAATGAACTTATCATTAAACATATCACATCATATAGCTCACATATCATATAGCGAGGTGAGGAGACGTGTAGCACAGATAAACTAAACAGAATTTAACAGGTGACTTTAATATCACTATATTGCAGCATATAAATGAGAACATATTTGTAATTTAAAATACCAAGTATTTGAAAAAAAATTAAGCTCTACAATATACCAAGGATCATACTGAACGTTCCTGAGTCTTTAAGACTAATAAAAACTAGTGTATTTATTAATATATACATATATATGAGCTTATATACCTTTAGTAACACTGTTTTCAGTGCACAAGCTATCAACTTTTACAATCTGTTTCTTCTTCTCCTCCACCTTTGCCTTTTCCCTCTCCTCTTCCTCCTCTTCGTCTTCTTCCTCCTTGTTCTTCTGTACCATGATAAGGTATTTCCTCAAGGCAAACTAACTTGTACCAAATATACTTTGGATTATGTCCTGCAATACCTAACACCATACTATGTTGATCCTTTATAATTGATAACTGTATTTTTCCTGACAGTCAGTTGAATAAGTCACTCAAATTTACTTGAGGCTGAAAAGAGCATGCTCTAAACGGACACACTTTACCTGATAATTAAAAACAACAACACATATTTATTTCCTAAAATAATAGGAAAAATGAGTGCACAAAATTGATGTGGTAAAATTCGATATGGGCGTCTTAGCTATGAGATAACTTGATCGAGAATTTTGCAACACTGTCTCTCTGTTGATACGGTAAGTTGAATTTTCTTGAAGTGAAAAAAACACTAGTTCATTTGGTATTTCAGAATTAATTTTGTTTATTAGCAAAACAAATTGGTTTCATTTGAAAACATTCAGAAGATGTGAAATCCTAATAATGCTGCTGCTGATGGTAATGATATTGGTAAGCAATAGAAACCCATCTCAAACTAATGTAGGCAAAGGAAGAATTCACTGGAACATAAAATCAAACTAAATGGGGAAAGGAAGAAATGAAGGGAGCAAAGAAGCAATTGGGCCTTTCCTGCTCATGAAAACAGGAATTAGGGGCATGGGTACTTTAATACTATTCTCTCTTGCTCACCCCTCTCTCCTCTCTTGCTTTCAACTAAGCCTCCTCGACCTGATGGCATATAGGAATATATAGAGTTCAGATTTAACATCTTCCAATCCAGAAAGCAACTGACAGTGTTTTCTAATTTGAGTTTGAAAAATTGTGGGAATGGACTCTAATTTACCTGGCTTAGGCCAGATGCCCAACACTGGACCATAAGTCTCTGGAGTCAGTTGTTGTTATCAAGGCATAAAGGTCAAACATGTGCCTCTAACTTGGCTTTTCCATTATTATCTGTGAGATTTGGTGATATTTACTTGGTCTCAACTACTTACTCCTAGAAAGGTAGAATAATTATTACCTGACTCACAAAACATTGTTATTAATTTTATTTTAAACCTTTAGGAATACAAAGTAATACTTATTTGTATCACAAAAATTTTATTTTATTTCTACAACAGTGTATACCCATGAGAAAACTGCATGTGAAGAATTTAAGTAATCTGGCAAATGCACAAGTAGTAAGTATTGGAACTAGATACACAGCCTTAAACAATGTTTTACAAAAGATAATATATGTAAAGAGGTTAGCATAGTGCTAGCATACAAATTGTCAACATGTTAATGCCATCATCATCATCATCATCATCATCATCCATGGTTGCTTCCACTATAGTCATAGTCATATATCAGAAAGGAATGGTGATTGGCAGATAATGGTAGGGATGCTTGCTATGGTCCACAGCTATTGGCTCTGTCCAGCACACATGTACTCTAATTTCCATACCTATTATTTAAAAAAAACTTCTTACTTAACAAAATACACATATATAATCACAAATCCTCACACTGCAAAATGAGAGAAATTAAAATCACATTACTTTTTGACTCTGAAATCTCAGGTACTTATCTTTCTTAGTACTTTATGTGGCTATTCGTAATCCTGTAAACTATAGGAAATTGGTAAATTTAACCACAACAGATGTAAAACTCTGAAATAAATATCAGAAAACTACAGAGTCAAAAAGTGCTTAGAAAAAGTGCAATGGAAAAGTACCATCTGGTGGCCACTAGCTCAGAACATGCCCTGCATGGTTTGAACAGTGATGGTGCAGTAGGAAATGAGCAGCCGAAGGATCTCAAGAACAGCTGGTGTCTCACTTTGATAAAATACAACAAATTCCTTAGTTGACCACACTGGACACCTGTTTTCCCCCCAGTGGGAAATCTCTTTTCACCATCATTTTTACTGACCACTCTTGCAAGAGAAATTAGAGAGCATTCTTCATTTCCTGTGGTCTGTTCTAACTGTGATGCCCACTTTAGATGGAAATAAGTGTTTAAGCAGAAAAGTTAAGATGTATTTGGTGGAGCCAGAGACTTAGGCAGAGGCCAGGATCCCATAGGTCTTTATAAGCTAGAGTAAAAAAAAATGCATTCATTTTCAGTGCAATGGAAATCAGTTGGAAGATTTTTAACATGAAATGTTTAGAAAAGATCAATCTGGCTGCAGTGTGGAAAGTAGGTTAGAGGGTAAGCAAGAAATTTGGTTAAGGGGGAGATCAGTTAGAGTCTATCTCTCAAGTTAAGAAAAAGATGGCAGTGGCATATGGAGAAGTGATTTCCAGTGGACACTGACACTGTGCTCAGGTTCCCTTCATTCTTTAATATGGACACACACACACACACACACGCACACACACCACACGCACTAAAATTTTTTCAGGCTTTTGCCTCTAATGACCTGCACCTGCAACTCTCTTTGGAGGACTTCCTTTGGCTACTGGAACCACTCTGCTCACACACACAGGGTGCCTAAAGTGCCTACAAGTTTACAATCATCTCCCGTGAAATTCCTGAGCCATTGTCTAACAGGTGCAAAAGTGTGGAAATTCACACTTTATTTACATCCCAGAGTTCCCCTACAGACTCATGGAGACTGAAACTTTGAAATCACACCCTGTTTGGATTCTGTTTTCCCATGCTCTTTCTCACTTTCTGACCTGGAAGCAATTTGTTAACTAATCAATTGTATACTAATCCTTGCTTCAGGATCCAACTCTGGAGAAATGGACCTAAGGCATGAATACAATCCAAGTATTGACATGTCAATAAGAGTAGATACTACCTGCTTATGTTCTAAATATTGAAGGTGAAAAAAGATACATAAAGTATAGCTTTTAGATTATTAGTTTGTGTGTTGAGTAAATTATTGTGCCATTTTTGTGGGGTCGCTTATAGCAGGGACACCTCTTATAAAAGATGATCTATTAGGAAAATGAAGAATCAAGTTTTTTCTTATTTTTGGCCACTTTTATGCTGGTACTATTACTAACATATTAATCATAGGAAGCGAAATGATTCGCTGTCCTGCTAATTCAATCTATATATTTATGACAACTCTTTAAAATGAGTTCTTCCATAATCCTTTATATTATGATGAGGAAACTGAGGCACAGAGAGGTTAATTGGCTTGCCCAAGTTTATATAAGCAGACCCAGAAGAACTGAGAATTAAATCCAGGTACCCCCTTGCCTTGGGCTGCACTGCTCCAGAAATAGCCTCCTGACATCTGTGAGGCTGGCAACCAACATTTATCTTAACGTACATTCTGTGTTCTAGACACTATTCTGAGTCTTTTTTCAAGCATCGTTTCTTTAACTCCCATCACAGAAATATTACCAGGAAGGGATGTCACATTGGACAAAGGGGCAAACTGAGGCTTTGCTTGTTTAAGTAACCTGCTGTTATCACAAGGTGGTAGACACCTGTGGGAAAGGTGGAAGGCATTCAGGATTTGAATTCTGTTGGACTGATGTCAGTGCTCCTGGTATGAATTGTACTGTTGCTAGATAATGATGCTCCACGTGCGCCCACCTGGGGCCTCCTTCACCTGCTTTTGCCCTATTCAGGGTCTTTCTTTCCTCCCAGTGTGACCTGGAACAGTCTTACTTGGTTCATCCATAGCCATCTCCGTTGTATTATTTTCAGTTTCTCTATCATATTCTGCTTTCTTGAGGAGTCTTCTATAACAACTTTTTCAAAAACACCCTACCCCACTTCAGTCTTTATTGATTTCTTTCATACCATCCATTTATTTCCTATATAGTATTTACCATGATTTTAATGATCTCTTTCGTTTTAGTGGATTATGTATTTATTGATGGGTTTTTCTAGTTATGATGTAACTTGTATGGTGGTGAGATACTCTGTAAGTCACTGTATTCTGCATAAAATAGTTATTGATATATAGTAGGTGCTTAATACGTATTTATAAAATTAGTTGACTCATGCCTAAATAGATAATCCTCAATTTGAGTCTGGGATCACAAATGAGATTGACTTAATATTCCATTGCCTAAACAAGCTAATAGAGATAAGGAAAGAGCTCAGCTGGGAGGAAATATGCCCTTAAAAGAACTCTGTTGGTTTTCTTCCCGACAAATGGACTACAGTAAAATAAGAACAATATGCATAAACATTTGCATAATGTGGGATTAAATATGAACTTTAGAACATGATTCATATAAATTATAGACTGTTTGAACTTGAATCCCTTTCACTAAGTAGATTCTTTTCCTCATAATTCTTAGCATAATTCTTTCACATTTAGGAATAATAGTGTATGCCTCCTGTGGCCAATTTAACACCCGCACATTCCTCTGCTTTTAGACAAAAGTACACATTATAAAACGTTTTTTATTGCACTTTGTTTTAAAGTTAGCAAGCTCTTATCTCATGGGGTTTATTAAAAATTCTTCCTATCCTTTATTCATTCAATAGCAACAAGCTGATTACTAAATTTTCTATGCTTAATTATCTCTATCAGCCTTAAATGTTCTGCATTTTAATCATATTTTTTTGTTGATAAATAAATACCATCAGATGCATTATAAAGTACAATATTTTAAATTTGCTTTAACTTTGATTTTGTAATCAGGGAATTCACTTGAATCTTGTTAACTTTAAAAACTGAAAATTGTTTTATTATTATTCCCTTGTTCCCATAATTATATTTCAATTGCATTTGTGAAAAAAGGCTGTTGGCTATTTGTGAATCCAAAAAAAAAACAAAAACAAAACTGTGCATTATTGTAATTAAGTAGGATGTTCAGTATATAAAATCCACATCTAAACTAAATTATATCATTATTTCTTATCCCTATAGTGTAAACTCAGATAAAGTATTTTAATAATTCCAATCATGTCTTTCAGGTAATTTCTCAAATGAAATGTAACTATAACACAATTGTATACTTATATCTTATTATACTGTTTGTAATCAACAAAGTACTTCCACATAAATTAACCATCTATCTTTTTAGAAAATTTGGATTTGGTCATATAATTTAAAATTTTTTCAGTAAGATATATGAGGATAAGAGAAATGAAGAAAGATGTTTCTGATTACACAATTATTTTATGGTTTGGGCAAAAGTCATATACATGTTATCTGATTCCTTGGCCAGTGATCTTTCCAACATAGCATTGTGTTTTGTTTTACATAGATAGATAGATAGATAGATAGAGATATATCGATGTATATATCAGTTGGAGAGACAAGTCTGACAACTCATTTAAGTTACACAAATGTAAAGAACAAATTCTATGAATTTAAATAGACATTAAAATTAGTCTTACATAATCAAGGAACTATTTAGGGCTATATGTTTTAACATGTCTACTTTTCACAGTAATTGATGATTCTTCCATTTATTATCTAAATGTCTGTGGGCATACATATGAATATATATAATTGATTATTGGGTTATCATATTTATTCAATATATATTTAAGATCTCTAAAGTCATTTATTGATTTTTTTCAACAACCTCATATTCAATTATTGTCACATTACAATTTGAGATTTTACACTTACCTGAATGATGTTGTACATGATTTCAAGAAAAACAGAAATTGTTGGAAGAAATAAAAGCTGCCAGCTTTGTATAAGGATTTCTGAATAGTTAACATAAGTAAACTCTCAGCTTTAAATAATTAGTTTTAGGTCTTTAGAAAACTGGCAGTATAGACTGATATCAAAGAGAAGCTCTTGAATCAGGTTTTGCCAGTGTCCTATCAAAATAACAGTGATAACAAATTTATGGCCAACTAATCTTTGACAAAGCAGGAAAGAATATCCAGTGGAATAAAGGCAGTCTCTTCAGCAAGTGGTGCCGGGAAAACTGGACAGCGACATGCAGAAGAATGAACCTGGACCACTTTGTTACACCATACACAAAAATAAACTCAAAATGGATGAAAGACCTAAATGTAAGACAGGAAGCCATCAAAATCCTAGAGGAGAAAGCAGGCAAGACCTCTTTGACCTTGGCTGCAGCAACTTCTTACTCAACACGTCTCTGGAGGCAAGGGAAACAAAAGCAAAAATGAACTACTGGGACCTCATCAAAATAAAAAGCTTCTGCACAGCGAAGGAAACAATCAGCAAAACTAAAAGGCAACTGATGGAATGGGAGAAGATACTTGCAAATGACATATCAGATAAAGGGTTAGTATCTAAAATCTATAAAGGACTTATCAAACTCAACACCCAAAAAACAAATAATCCAGTGAAGAAATGAGCAAAAGACAAGAATAGACGCTTCTCCAAACAAGACATCCAGATGGCCAACCAACACATGAAAAAATGCTCAACATCACTCATCATCAGGGAAATACAAATCAAAACCACAATGAGATACCACCTCACACCTGTCAGAATGGCTAACATTAACAACTCAGGCAACAACAGATGTTGGGGAGGATGCAGAGAAAGAGGATCTCTTTTGCACTGTTGGTGGCAATGCAAACTGGTGCAGCCACTCTGGTAAACAGTATGGAGGTTCCTCAAAAAATTAGAAATAGAGCTACCCTATGACCCAGCAATTGCACTACTAGGTATTTGTCCAAAGGATACAGGTATGCTGTTTCGAAGGGACACACACATCCCAATGTTTATAGCAGCACTATCAACAATAGCCAAAGTATGGAAAGAGTCCAAATGTCCATTGATGGATGGATGGATAAAGAAGATGTGGTGTATATATATACAATGGAGTATTACTCAGCACTCAAAAAGAATGAAATCTTGCCATTTGCAACTACGTGAATGGAACTAGAGGGTATTATGCTAAGCAAAATTAGTCAGAGAAAGACAAATACCATATGACTTCAGTCATTTGAGGACTTTAATATACAAAACAGATGAACATAAGGGAAGGGAAGCAAAAATGATATGAAAACAGGGAGGGGGACAAAACATAAGAAACTCTTAAATATGGAAAACAAACAGAGGTTTGCTGGAGGGGTTGTGGGAAAGGGGGATGGGCTAATGGGTAAGGGGCATTAAGGAATCTACTCCTGAAATCATTGTTGCACTATATGCTAACTAAATTATTTAAAAAAAATAACAATTATAACATTGTACATAATAGAATATAAAGACATATATAAAAATAAATAATTATATATATATATAATATAAAGAGATGTAAAGACCATATTTCCAGAATTTTAGAAAGATAATCACAATCTATAAGGTTAGTGAGACTAGATTAGGAAAATAAATAATGGTTGATAACTCCCTGTTATATATGAAAAATGCATTGACTTTCAATTAAAAGAATAGGCACTTTTCCCCAGTGTTGGTCCCCTGAATGGGGATCACAAGGATCAAAACTTATGTATAATCCTTTTATACCCCCTTTGAAGTTTGTTCAGATACTATTATATCTATTCGATATATAACAGGGCTGGGAGGGAAAGGAGACAATTTAGGGGGTATTATTTTGTATATATTTTAATTTGTAGATATGCCTTATAAGCAACTTAGTGTGAGAGATGGAACAGCTAAGTGAGAGAGGTCCATGTTCAGGACTTGTTTAAAATGTTGGCTAATGAGGTATTATTGGTGTGGGGGGCAGGTGGAATTTGATAGTGTCATAAGCAAATGACATTTTCAGTCAATATGTTCTTAAAACACTAGTAACTAGATTAAACATTTCCACGTTGGTATGAGGAAATGACATAATATACAGCATGAAATTGGGCTATACGAAGGCCTATGGGAATCCACACCGTCCTATCACACGAGCACATGCAATAACACTTTCAGCTGAGGGAAAAACACAAAACAACACAACACAAAACAAAAAACAAAAATCACCTCTCCAAGCACAACGGAGAGTCTGTGAACAATGTAGCAAGTCAGATGAAGCGATGGCTTTATGTGGGAAAGAGCAGTTCAATTTCTGTAGGAGACAGAAGAGCACTTAAGTCTCAACACATCTCACAATCTGGTGAACTTCTTAAATACATGAGAAAAGGAGGGCGAAAAAGACAGCAACAAGCTTTATAGAGAATGAGGCAGTATCATTGATAAATAAAATATTCTTCTCAAAAATAAACTTAAAAAAAATAAATAAACTTAAAAAAATAAAAAAAGTTTAAAGAAATGAAAATATTCTTCAAAACTAGTAACAAAGTAGTGGACTTATGTAAGTATTTAAAAAGAAGCGCCAATGAATTGTGGGCATGTATTCATTCACTGTCTAAGAAAAACTGGTAAAAAATCATGCAAACACTCTTCTAGACACTGATGATACAGTAACGAATTAAAGTACCTTACCTTGTAGAAATGTTAGCAAAGGACAAATAGTCATCAACAACAAACAAATAAAGTGGCAGACAATTCCAAAACTTACTATAAATTTACACTGATCAAGGCAGCATGATTTTGGCAAAAGAATAGACACATACAATTGAATAGAGTAGAGAATTTGATCCACAAAAATTCAGTAAACTAATATTTGATAACAAGGCAAAGGGAATTCAGGGGAGAAAAGATAGCTTTCTCAACAAACTGCATTCTAGTTAATAAAGTTGCTTCTCCTGAGGATATAGGTTAACAAGTCTCATGCTGCTACACATGTATACTGACACTGAACAATTAAGTAAATAGATGACAGATATTGGGAGTCCGGCTTCTTACTGTTGTTATGGGAATTTACAGATAAGCAAAAGGAGGAGAACAGTGAAATTCATGTGGTGATGGATTAGAATTGGAGGCATTAAGAAAAAGTTGTATACTTTGTTATAGTTACAGATGGCTACATATTGAAATATTTATAGATGTGTGCATATGTACAAGTTTGTATAGAATATTTGTTTGTTTGTTTTTCTGTCAGCCAAGATGGCCTAGCACATTGCCACCTAGTACCAATAAACCTAGCACCCAGATCTTGGTTTCTAATACAGTTTTCCAATTAAGTGAACCAGAGCTCCTTGGGGGAAATAGCTGACTCTAGGACTAGACCAAGAAACATATAAGATGAGCTGGGATCATCTTGCAAGGTCTGGAAGTAAAGGGGTGCTTAACAAACACACAAACACCAAAAACATACCATTGACAGGGGTATTTCAAAAGCTCACAGAACAAAAAAAAAAATGTCTCAATGGCCAAAACTGGATTAATTTGAGCAAGAAACTAAAATATTACATTATAATTACATGGGTAAAATAAATATCCATGCATTCAGATTGATATAAATAAATGATTCAATCAATACATGAGTGAGGAAGAGAAGAAAAATCTCCCTTAATATGAGTTCCAAATATTTATATAGAAACTCTGCCCTCAAGCAGGAAGATTCTACATTCCCACTCCGTAAGTGTGTGATGTACATAGTAACTTCCTTCCAAAGAGTATAGTATGAAAATTGGAAGAAACAATTGTTCTTTTTAACTTTATTAATTTATTTTGAGGGGGGAGGGGCAGAGAGAGAAGGGGAGAGAGAGTATCCCAAGCAGGCTCTGCACTGCCAGCACGGAAACTGACACAGGGCTCGAACCCATGAACCCTGAGATCATGACCTGAGCTGAAATCAAGAGTAGGACACTTAACCGCCTAAGCCACCCAAGTGCCCCAGAAGAAACAAGTACTTTTATTTTATTTTATTTTATTTTATTTTATTTTATTTTATTTTATTTATTATTTATTATTTTTATGTATTTTTTGTGTGTGTAGAAACCTGAGAAACACTATCTCAGCCAGGTATCAAGGTCAATATCAACAATATAAAATCAAGCTGATGTTAAGTACCCTTGACACAATATCAGGAAAATGGCACTTTACCTCTGTGGCCTTCTCCTCCAAGCCAGACTCAGGCTAATTATAGAAGAACATTAGACAGATTCCAATAGAAGGCCTCCCAACACAATACCTGGCCAGTTCTCCCCAAAACCATCTAGGTCATCAAAAGCAAGAGAAGTCTGAGAAACTGTCTTTGCCAAGAGAAGCCTAAGAACACATGACTACTAATGAAATGTAATATCCTAGATGGAATTCTGAAACAGAAAAATTATTAGATACAAAGGAAACCTTAATAAAGTATGGACTTCAATAATAGCAATATATCAAAATAGATCCATTTATTATAAAAAGTTATATATTATACTAACATCATATGTTAATAGTAAATGGAACTAGGTAAAGCATGTATTGGAACATTATGTTCTACGTTCTTTATTTTTCTGTGAATCTGAAACTATTCTAAGAATAAAGTTTAAGAAAAATAAAGTGAGTTTAACAGATAGAGGGGATAAATTATGTGTGTTGGGGGAGGTTCTGTTACTTTGTATAATATGATCAAAGAGGGGGATTCTAGATTACGGTGATATTTGAGCATAAAGCTGAAGGGACTTAGGGAGATAGGTATGAGGATTTCAATGGGAACAGTGTTCCAGAGAAAGGAACTAACAAAATGCAAACACTTAGCAGGGAAGGGGTAGGGGAAGAAAGCATGTTCATGTTAGAAGCCTTCATGTCATAGAAAGGACATAAATGTACCTACAGCTGAGTGAACAAGGGGATAATTCTAGGCTATGCGATTCAAGAGGCAACAGACTTCTAGAGTCTTACAAGCCATGATAAGGAGTCTTAACCTTCATAATATTGAAATCACAGGAGGGTTTGTGGCTGCGGAGGATCCTGACATAACTTAATGTTAAATGGGTAACTCTGACTGGCGTATGGGAAAATAGATTTTACAAGGAAAGAAAGGAGACAGAGAAAATGGTGAGGTGATCCAAATAATCCTGATAAGTGAATGTTCTCATTGGGATGAAATTAACAGAAGTGGAGTAGGTAGGAATGAATCCAAGGCTTTGGCTTGAACATCCGATTAGAGCTGCCATTTGCCCATTAGAGGCGCTAGAGAAGTTCAGGTTGTATGAGGAATTAGGAAATCAAGGTTTTGATTTAGAACATGCTTTATTCAATATCCAAGTGGAGATAATCCACATGCATTTGGACATTCAAGTCTGGAATTTAAGGAATTGTCAGGACTGACTGAGACTATTGAGTTTCACCAGTGCCTTCCAGGGTTATTAAAGCCATGAGAGTGGTTGAAATTACACATGCAGTACAAAAATAAGAATACAGTTTCAGTCTCAATGGAAGGTAAGAAAATGCAAATTTTATAATTAAGGTTTAAGGTTACCTGGCTTAATATTTGACAATGAAAGCCAAAATTCTGAAAAAAGCAAGGATAGTACTAGTGCTGTTAAGGCATAGCAGGGTGGGCATAGTTCTTGGTATACAAAAAGAAGAATATCATTAATGATGAGAGTAAAATGCGTAAAATTTTGTTGAAAGTAATTTGTGAATAAGGATCAAAGCCTTAGAATGGTTTACAGTGTTTAACGAATAAAATTCTAAGAAAGTTTCTTAAGAAATTAGGCATTTGAAAGAGAGGCTTGGGTATAACCATATTTATCAAAGCATTGTTTAGTATTAGATGTACTGGACCTTTTTATGTTTGCACCTTCAGACGCACTCTCAGTTTTTACTTTGCTCAGTGCAGCAGGAGATAAATTTGTAGGAACTGTGTCAGTGGGCTCACTGGTCCTTGGGTGCATTTAGCCGGTGTGAGGCATAGGCAGGAGATGATGGATAGAAGGAGATGGAGGTAGTCTTCTCCACACCACACCCTTAATGGGCAGTTGCTTTTCTTTACAATGAGCCACAGCTTCTTTCAGATAGCTGGCGCTCTGTTAGAATAACCGGTACTCTCTCGGAAGTAATGTCTACTCCGGCGCCTTCCTCCTGTAGATCCAGGAGGGGTAACAAGGTTATGCTGCTGTGAATTCTGCCATGCCACCATCCCTAGTTAGTGCCTTTAACACTGCCCTCACTGTCTATTAAAACAGTCTCAGTCACTGAGTATGTCATCTGTTACCTGTAAACATTCTGACAGAAACATTGGAGAAATTTGGAAATGAACTAAATGTCTATGAAAGGGGAAGGGTAAGAAAGTCATGCAACTTACATGCAATATAATGACATGATGAAGTCATCAGAACAATCTACATATTAATTCTTCTACCAAATATATACAAAATGCTTACTCTTTTTCTAGGCATTTTTCTAGGTGAAAAGAATAACAGACTCCTTGAGGAGTTTGCATTCCAGAAATATAGTCTTACATACATAAAAAAAAGTTTATTTATGAAACACCCCGAAGAGATCGCTGACATTAGAAGTAATGCTTTCTTTGTTCCCTGTATCTATGAATCTGTTTCTACTGGGCTTTGGTTGTTGTTTGTTTTGTTTCCTAGATTCCACATATAAGTGAAATCACACAGCATTTTTCATTTCTCTGTCCGACTTATGTCACTTAGTAAAAATCCCTGTGCGTCCATCACAAATGGCAAGCTTCCATTTTTTATGGCTTAGTAATGTTCCATTATGTATGAATATACGTGTGTGTGTGTGTGTGTGTGTGTGTGTGATATCACATCTTGAATTTCTTCAATAATATGTCATCTATCGGAAATTAAAGAGAAACTTATTTTTATATCTCAAAATTTTAATTAGTGGAGAAGGTATAAGTGAATTTCCTGCCTGTGGTTTCACGTCAGCTTCCAGTGACAGAAATGAACATCAGAGTCTGTCAAATGCAAATTAATGAGTGTTTCACATGCCATCAGCCTACACTAAGTATTTCTCATTTAAGAAAGAGTGCACAGTGCTAAAAATTGTCCATATTTAACACTGTATTTGATTTGACAGAGCTTCTTTCTTGAGTTAGGTCTAGAAACCAGTAGTTCAGACAAAACTGTTGGCCTGCTTATGTCTTAGAGTGGGAGGGGTGAAAATGGGGACAAGAGGGTGTAGTGGTAGGATGTGCTTGGCAGTCTGGAGGAGAAGGGAAGTTAAATAGCTGTGGAAGAGCAAATTATAACATAAATGTCCAGACATTTATAATAATTTTCACAGTGGAGACATAGATAAGTTAATATTTTAACTATTCAATGTTTTAAAATTTTTAATTAAATGTTTTAAATATTTCAAATATTCACAGGTATTATGGATTTCATTTTATTTATTATTATTATTTTTTAATGTTGAATGCTTAACGAATTTGTGTGTCCTCCCTGCACAGGAACCAAGCCAGTCTTCTCTGTATCGTTCGAATTATACTATCTGTACTGCCAAGGCGAGCACGAGAGAATATTTTGGATTTTAAAAAAGAATTTCAGTCTTTTTGTTTCATGAACCTTTTCGTCAATCTGATTACAGGATAATGTTTTTAAATCATTAATTAAGATATGAGACATACGTATTAAAAAGAAAATCAATCCTATTAAAATACAGCTACCAAAACATTTTAAAAACTGATTTTGGTTAAATAATATATATGCTTCTTGATTAATGCAATAAATTACAAAACCCATCAGCAGATCTATTAGTACCATGGTGTCGAAGAAAAAAATGAACATACGAAGCACTTAGTATGATATTTAATTCCTACTGAGGATAAAATCACAGATACCTCTAATACTTCTGTGTAGTAATAGCCATAAACATAATTGGGAGGGATGCTAAATTTCAGTTCGAGAATAGTACAAATATTGATGTAATATATTTTCAGTTTAAATATATAAACTCTATGTTAAGATTTCTAGAACTACTTACAAAATTTAAAAAAAGACTTAAATTTTGAAGAATATGTAATTTTGTAATAACATTAGGCAGAAGACTGGAATGAACAGTAAACCTACGGGGAGGACATATGAATTAAAATTCTGAGTTTGTCACTCTCTTAATGAGCTTAGGCAAGTTTATTAACTAGGTTTTATTTTCATTATATCTGGAATGGGAATCATAAGCTTATCTTATACAGAGATAAAATGATTAAATAAAATCATGTGTATAAAAAGAATCTGAAATATAGTAGATTAATAATGTATAATTATAGTCTTCCTTTCCTTCAAGCTGAAACTATTGATTAGTTCATTAAATAATTATATTCTATTAATGTGCAATAAAGCAATATGCATTTGCCTGGGAAACTATAAATGAGATTTGAGAAGGTCATTGTAAACTATTACAGTAACCATTTTAAAGGCATAAGCACATCCATGGTTTATTCTAAGTGTTAATCTGGAATCTGTGGTAGACACTGTGTGTTCCACACGGATACTGTTTACCAAGCCAGTCTACTTACTAGCCAGCTGTTGTTAGGTATGGCTGCTACCTGCTTATAGCTAACTCCTTCTGAGAAATTTTCTGGACTGATGAGAACCACCAAACTCGGGACTTACTCCACTCACCACTATGATCAGTAACAATGAGGGGCAAATAGATCCTTTGCCTCAAGGTGGGTCAACTGTATTCCAGAGTCTTCTCTCTGTGGATCAGGCAAGGCTATACTCAATCTGAGAATATGTCTCTATGATCTTTCTTTTTCCTGCTTTATTCCCTTTTATTACAGTTGTCTCCTGAGAAGCACATTTTCAATCAATCACCTATATCCAAATCCAAGTCTCAGACTGGATCTAGAGAAGCCCGTAAGATTGTACATATATAGTCTGAATGAACTTCTACTCTGTTAGAAGTGAGCCATTCAGTTATTTTTCAAATATTTATTTGGTGCCTACTTTTGCCAGATGCATAGCACACTTTAGATGCTTGAGATGCAAACAAAGACTTCTGCCCTTGTGTAACTTACATTCAAGCAGGAAAAGATAAACACTACCCAATAAATGTAATAAATATGAAAACAGTAGAGAGAAAGTATTCAGTGCTATTGAAAAATAGTAGAGCAATATAGGGGAATCTGAATATAGGGTCTGGGGAAGGGAAGAGAAGTGAAATTCCAGGTTGGCCTCATTGGTAAGGTGTTATTTGAATAAAACTTTGAAGTAAGGGGAACTGGGGCGCCTGGGTGGCGCAGTCGGTTAAGCCTCCGACTTCAGCCAGGTCACGATCTCGCGGTCCGTGAGTTCGAGCCCCGCCTCAGGCTCTGGGCTGATGGCTCAGAGCCTGGAGCCTGTTTCCGATTCTGTGTCTCCCTCTCTCTCTGCCCCTCCCCCGTTCATGCTCTGTCTCTCTCTGTCCCAAAAATAAATAAACGTTGAAAAAAAAAATTAAAAAAAAAAAGAAGTAAGGGGAACTATACAAGTAGATATGCAGCTATACAAGTAGATATGCAAGGGAAATATTTTTTTTAATTTTTTTAAATGTTTTATTTATTTTTGAGACAGAGAGAGACAGAGCATGAGAGAGACAGAGCATGAATGGGGGAGGGGCAGAGAGAGAGGGAGACACAGAATCGGAAGCAGGCTCCAGGCTCTGAGCCATCAGCCCAGAGCCTGACGCGGGGCTCGAACTCACGAACCGTGAGATCGTGACCTGAGCTGAAGTCGGACGCTCAACCGACTGAGCCACCCAGGCGCCCCGCAAGGGAAATATTTTCAGCCAGAGTAAAAGCCTGTATCAATGGAGTGCCTGGCTTGTTTTAGTTGTGTCTGAGAAAGATAAGTGAAGGGGAGAGTATAGGAAGAGAGGACAGAGTGAGAGTAGGAGGTTTTTTTATGCCAGAAAGGAAAGTATATTAAGAGGTAGTGGCATCCAGCCAAGTGATCAAAACTATGGGGACTGGAAATTGACCATTAGATTGAAACTATAACCTTCACTATGTAATTAATATATTGCAATGCTTTTCGAATAAATATATATTTTCTTTTACCTGGATTATTCAAATGGCCTCTAAATATTCAAATGGTCTAACGTGTAATTCCTAGGACATGCTACAATCTTTGTTAGTGACAAATAAATTTGCAAATATCCTTTTATCTATCTTGATTGCACTTTTCTGTGAAGTTGGCCTGGGAAACTGTTCAAATTTTAAGACTCATACTATTACAGCTTATTGTTTGAAAGCATTAACTTTGGAACTTGGATGCCTGGTTTCAAATCACAGCTGTCCTAGTCCTAACAGATGCCTTTGAACTTCCTCCACTTACCTTGCTGTGCACGTTGTATTATTGTGGATTTTTAGGATGCTTTGAGTTAAATTAGCTGATACCCATAAAATAAATTATATATTTTCTGGATATTCAATTTTGAATGGACTATTTAATGCAATGATAACAGTATATTAAAATAATGTTTCTCACACACACAGCATGTTTATCATAGGTCAGTTAGTGAAGATGGTTCCACCTTATCTTCCCCCCCCCTCAGGATCTCATTTTCAATTCACTTAGGCCAGAAGTTCTTTCATTTTTAATTTATTTCCAGTGTAGTTAACATACAGTGTTGAATTGGTTTCAGGTGTACGTTACAGTGATTCAACAATTCTGTATATTACTTAGTGCTCATCAAGAGACGTGTACTCTTAATCCCCTTCACCTATTTTACCCATTCCCCCACCCTCCTCTCCTCTGGTAACCATCTATTTGTTCTCTATAGTTAAGAGTCTGTTTTTTGGTTTCTCTCTCTTCCCTCCCCCCCTTTTTTTCTTTCCTTCAATTCCACAAATGAGTGGGGCACCTGGGTGGCTCAATAGGTCAAGTGTGTGACTTCGGCTCAGGTCATGATCTACCAGCTTGTGAGTTCAAACCCCATGTTGGGCTCTGTGCTGACAGCTCAGAGCCTGGAGCCTTCTTCAGATTCTGTGTCTTCCTCTCTCTCTGCCCCTCCCTTGCTCAAATGCTGTCTCTCTCTCTCTGTCTCTCTAAACAATAAATAAACAATACAATTTTTTTTTTTTAAATTCACATAGGAGTGAAATCATATGGTATTTGTCTTTCTCTGACTGGTTTATTTTGCTTAGCATTATACTCTCTAGATCCATCTGGTTATTGAAAATGGCAAGATTTCACTCTTTTTTATGGCTGAACAATAATTATATATATATATATATATATATATATATATATATATATATATAATTATTACTATTATATGCCCATTCATCTGTCGATGGACATTTGGGCTGCTTCCATAATTTGGCTAATGTAAATAAGTCTGCAGTAAACATAATGGTACACGTGTACTTTCAAATTAGTGTTTTCACGCTCTTTGGATAAATACCCATTAGTGTGATTACTGATCATATGGTAGTTCTATTTTTAATTCTTTGAGAAATCTCCATACTGTTTTCCACAGTGATTGTGCCAGTTTGCATTCCCACAAACAGCGCACAAGTGTTCCTTTTTCTCTACATCCTCGCCAGCACTTGTTGTTTCCTGTTTTTTTTTTTTTATTTTAGCCATCTGATAGGTGTGAGATAGTATCTCATTGTGGTTTTGATTTGCATTTCCCTGATGATGAGTAATGTTGAGCATCTTTTCATGTGACTGCTGGTCATCTATATGTCTTCTTGGGAGAAATGGCTATTCAGGTCTTCTGCCCATTTTAATTGGATTATTTGGGGGGGTTGGTGTTGAGTTGTAAAGGCTCTTTATATTTTGGATATTAACCTTTTACAGATACGTCATTTGCAAATATCTTCTCCCGTTCAGTAGGCCATTTTTTAGTTTTGCTGATGGTTCCACCTCATCTTTATCAGAATTTCAGGCTAAGGGAGACAGACATGCTTCTCTCTCTACTTCCACCTTTACCAAGGCAAGAAAAAGTAACTTTGCAAGTGACATTCAGTCATTTAACATCTCCACACACATCAGTTTACACACTTCAATTACACTCCCTTTTGACCAAATCAGCTGAATTTGTCTAACTTCAAAGGTACTGATGAAATACCTTCCTAGCAAACACTCAGAAGTTAGAAATATCTGGTAAATAACATAGATGATTATGACAATTCAAGCCCTCATTAACCAAATATGAGGCTGATTCTTCCTCCTGGAGAAAAATGTGCAAAGATACCACTCACAAGTTCCATCCAGACTTGTCATCAAGTTCAAATCGAGGGAGTGTGGAAGAAATATAGCATGAAGTAGTTTCTATATCAAATCTACACGAGGCTTCTCATGACCAGAGATTAAAAGATAGCATGTGACACAGGGGCAGCATAAGTGCAACAAGTTTTCTCCAGAAAATGATGGCTGTTTTGAAATCCTGTTTGCTTGTCCTACTATTCTGACAGTAGAGTATTAAGCCATAATTAGATCTTATTCTCCAGTTTTGTCTCTTGAGAGGATCTCCCTTATCTAGTAGTCTTTGTGCCTCTTCATTTTCTGGAATTCTTTCATATTTGTTGACTTCATGGACCACTGCTGAAGAAGGCAGAGTGAATAGTATCACTCTTTGCAAGATGAGCAAATTTCATAGTGAACTTACTGGCCATGCAAGTTGATGGCCCCAGAATCATCTTAACCTCACTCAGACCCAGAGTTTTGGATCTGGCCTGGCAAGACAGTTCTTAAAAACTAAGTCCTCTTTTTCTTTTTGGCTCCAGTTAGTTTCATGTGTCAAGTGTCACTCCATAGAAATATGTTCCATTTAAACATACTTCTTAGATTTTCTATATTTATTTATTTTCTTACCACTGCTCCACAGGTCTTGCTGTGTCTACTTCATTATAGGTTTCTTAGTCTTATTAGGTTTTACTGGATGAAACATAGTTTCAATGTCTTTAACATGAGACAATTTATCTGGTATAAGGATGTATTGAGAACCAAACACTTAACTGGGTCCTTAATTTTGCTGACATAATCTGTTCAGAAGTTTGAAAATAGCCATGATGGTCATTCTTTTGCTTTGCTTTCTGCTACAAAAGTTTCAATCATCCATTTTCAAACCAAACTATTATTTCTTTTTAACAAGGAGCATTGAAAAAGTTGGCTCTTTCACTCAACTTGTTGGTCCATTTATGCCATTTGCATTTCTTCAAATATTTTGCCATCAAACTGACAATAATGCTCTGAATTTATCTGTTTTCTAATGGCATTTTGACAATACAGGCATGGTGACAAATATGCCCTTCAATTACTCTGATTTCCCACATATTCCCTTAGGGCTACAAGTTCACTGGGCCCAGGATCTGCGTTCCAAGTTATGACAAATATTACGCTCTTTTATGAAGTGAATTTCCACCTCTTGATCCTCTGATTAGGCTTTCTTTATGGCTGGATAGCCAGGAATTAAGTTAACGCTACAAATTTTAGGATTTCTTATTGTTTTTAGGACAACATATCACCTCTAGTAGATATTTATGTACCTGTCATGCTATAGCAATTGAAAACTTACAAAATTGCAGTAGCTTTAGAAACAAATGCATACTCAGAGTATATGACCACTGTTCTTGTCCTGGGAGACTGTAATAAACCTTATCACCAGGAACCCAAGGCAGGAGAACTTCTATCACCGTACTCCATGACTGCCAAGAGAAGACAGAGGAAACATGGAGAATCCCATGTTGGCCCTTAGGCCTCCCATGCAGAAGAGACACATTTGCACCCACATTTCAGTGGGCAAAGCAAAACATAACCATGGTTATGTCTAAATTCAGAGGTAGGGGAGTAAAACAATCTTATGATGTGTTTGGAAGAGAGAAATCCAGAAATATTTGGACAAGAGTTCTGATGATTGCTTCAACAACCTATGAAAATGCTTGTTCTGGGTTGAATTGTTTCCGCCAAAAAGGTATAGTCAACTCCTCACACATGGTACCTAAAAATGTGAACTTATTTGGAAACAGAGTCTTTGAAGATGTAATCAAGTTAAGATGAAGTCATCCTGAATTAGAGTGGACTTTAATCCAATGGGTCCTTATAAGAAGAGACACAAATATAGAGTGAAGAGGGCCATGTGAAGGAGGAGGTAGAGACTGGAGTTGTGCTGCCATAAACCAAGCTATCAGAGGCTGGAAGAAATAAGGAATTATTCTCCACTAGAGTCAGTGGACAGAGTATAGACCTGCCAACACCTTTATTTAGATGTCTGGCCTCCATTGCTATAAGATAATACATCTCAATTGTTTGAACCTACCCAGTTGGTTGTATTTTGTTACAGCAGCCCTACAAAACTAACACAGTGCTAATTAGATATAAATGTTTATTATCAATTTGTAATATTTCCTTGAATTTATCAGGTAAATTTAAAAGATTCTTTTTTCTGTTCTTCAACATCATTAAATCCATAACATTAAGGACAGAGAGTTAACATGAAGGATTTTTAAGACCATAAACTTAGAATTGTTTTGGAAGGCTGTCATATAACTTTTGGTAAGACACTAACCTTCTCTATGTCTCAGTTACTTACTTTGTAAAACAGTTATAATAATAATAATAATAATAATAATAATAATAATAATACTCATTGCTACTAATTCTCTTAAAAGGTTAGAAAAATGTTCAGTTAAGGTTAGATATTTTTAAGTTACTTATGACTATTTTGACTATGATTTTTGATTTTTGACTATGATTTGAAATTGGAATAGGGATTTTTTTCATCCATATATTAAATCATCTTGCTCAATGCAGAGCACAAGATTAAAAAATATGTTTACTGACTAAATAATTTAAGTTAAATACTTAATGTTTAGTATACTGAATTAACAGATATTTTATTTTTTTAATGTTTTATTTATTTTTGAGAGAGAGAGAGACTGAGTGTGAACAGGGAGGGGCAGAGAGAGAGGGAGACACAGAATCTGAAGCAGGCTCCAGGCTCTGAGCTGTCAGCACAGAGCTCAATGAGGGGCTCAAACTCGTGAACCACGAGATCATGACCTGAGCCAAAGTTGGACGCTCAACAAACTGAGCCACCCAGGCGCCCCAACATATATTATGTTATTTTTGGAATTCCTTCTTAAAAAGTAATGTAATGTGGAAGAAAATTATATTAGGTACTCTAATATTAAAGTATGAAATCACATATAAATCATGACCATTTGTATATATATATTTTTTAAATTTGTTTTAATGTTTGTTTATTCTTGTGACAGAGCGTGAACAGGGGAGGGGTAGAGAGAGAGGGAGACACAGAATCCGAAGCAGGTTTCAGGCTCTGAGCTGTCAGCACAGAGCCTGACGCGGGGCTCGAACCCCCAAACTGTGAGATCATGACAGAACTGAAGTCAGACACTTAACCGACTGAGCCACCCAGGCACCCTGTGACCATTTATATTTAAGCATTTCTCTAATAATCTATTTTTAAACATATATATTTACTTTTAAAACGTGTGTGGTTTTTAAATATATATTTTTATGTTTAAAACACATATTTTTTTCTTTTTCCTCAGCCTATATGAATAAAAACACCAGCAAAATTCCATTTATATTCTTGAAATGCACTGTGAAATGAACTCTGTCAGATCGATAGTAAGGATCTTGGCACCGATGCCAATTTAAATGTTACTATAGCAATCGCCATGGTAATGTTTTCAATTAGTGATACACAGTCACAGCATAACATGGATCTAGTGTATCATTTGGTAACTTCAAAATGGATCTACAGATTATTTGATTTTACCAGTCAAATAAGAGCCAGACAAGAAAGAAAGAAAGAAAGAAAGAAAGAAAGAAAGAAAGAAAGAAAGAAAGAAAGAAAGAAAGAGAAACAAGCAACAATCATGGTCTATTCCTAGGTTTCAAATTTCAAATATTCTCTAACTAAAGTTTAAAAGTATTTTAAATCCATTAGCATGTTTACGTTTGCAAGTCAGCTATATAAGCACAACACAGTTACAAAAAATTTTACTTAATGAGTCATTGTCAAGATACTGTCATTAAATATTCCAGGGTTTATATCATCTGGAAAATCTATCTGAAAATAAAGTTACATATAATAAATAGTTACTATTAAATCTCATGGAGGGAAGGAAGATAGAGATGATAATAATATAACAGTCATTCATTATGGTTCTATCCAGCATTTATTAAGTACATGTCATGGACCAGGCACCCCTCACAGCTTTGGTAATCATTCATTCTGTTTTGAGACAGCCATGTCTTTCTCTTCCTAGTCCACTGGAATTTTTCCACCTCCATCTTTAAGTTTCCTGGGGCTATTCAGCCAGTGAAATTTGGGTGGGTGTGATGTGTGCTCTATCTGGGAAGAACGTTATGAACTGCTGCGTGATCTTTTTTCCTCTGCCATACCAAGTATGGCAACATTTCCCAGCCTAGGACCCCAAATAAAGACAACAGGAGCTTACCCCCACCCCTGCAAGCCAACCTGTGATGGATATATAATGGGAGAGAAAAAGAAAATTTTTGTTTGAAACTTCTTGCACACCCTAGGCCTTTATAACTGATGCATATATCTTAAATCACAGAAATTGCTGAAATCACACTCTCAAAAATCTATTTGATGAAGGCACTATTGTTCAGATTTTATACATGAAAAATATGAAAGTTCACAATGTTTAAATAAATTGCCCAAGGTAAACATCTATTAGGTGGTGAGGGAGAAAATAAAAATCATGTCTGAGAGCTGACAGCTGGTACCTGGCCTGCTGACTAAGAGCTATGCTATAGTTTCCCCTGCTGAACACCAACTGAACAGAATATCATCATCATATGAACTCACTCAATAGCTGTGAATGGATAAGGCAAAAGCAGAGACACTAGGTAGCCCCAAAATGATCAAATATCTTTCTTTCTTGGTTACTTTTTCAAAGACAATCTCAAACTGTTTTTCTAGCTTTCTATATAGAAGATAATATACATCTATAAAATTGCCCTGATTTCCTGATATGACCTAATCAAATGCTGATCTCTGCTTTCAT
This sequence comes from Lynx canadensis, assembly GCF_007474595.2. Lineage (NCBI taxonomy): Eukaryota > Metazoa > Chordata > Mammalia > Carnivora > Felidae > Lynx > Lynx canadensis. The sequence continues at coordinate 218,375,275 of NC_044303.2, read as the reverse complement.
AAGCACTTCCCAAATATCCTAGCATATTCCCAAATTCTGTAATAAGCCTATCCTATCTCTCTCTGACCAAATTACTTCCAACTTCCCCATGATGGGAAGTGTGCCTCGTTGCAGGAAATTAATACACCTAAGTTTGACACAACTGTATTATTCGTGATTTTTTGGACATTGGACTTTTCCAATGGTAATTGAGACTTATACTAGGGGAGTCTGGCTCTAGTATCCATAACACACCACTGTGCTGAATAAATCTGAATAAAACAGTATGAATATTGATAATTAATAAAGTAATTAACATAGGTTATTTCCTTTCTTTTACTGAACTACTCAAGGGACTTGAATTAAAACAATATGTCAAGGAACATTGTAGTGAAATCAGCACTGATAGGATTTATTGGTGTGTGTCTGTGTGTGTGTGAATTTATAAGGAAATTTTGTTAAGGAATAGGTTTACTTCCCACCCCCCTGCCTGAACCTCACTTGCAGAGGCTTGCATCAATTATACTCCCATCTTATGAGCCATAATTATTGTTTGTTCACACAAGGATCTCTTATTTCATTGATTTATTTTTATTTTTATTCCCATATTCTACTCTCAGCTACCCCAGTTTTCCTGAGAGTTTCCAATAAATAAGAACCTGTGAATCAAAAGTATCTTGCATTAAAAATTAATTACCCTTATCATGTACCCAGGGGTTTGTGTAGAATTATGATCTGATTTGATGGAGGAATAATGGATCAAGAGTTCAAATGACTCAATGTGCTTATTTTATGCCTATAAGATGGGATGTAATGGAACACCTAACTGTAGGTACTATTTCAACAATTTGAACATGTTATCTCTCACTTTACACATATTACACACATTGCACATAATTGAATCTATTTTTTTAGGGACTGTAAAGTTACAAATGCTTAAAATTTAGTTAGAAATCCTGCACAAAGAGGTTAATAAAGGACTGAAATATCTCTATAACCCACTGCATTCCCAAGGGAGAGTATTATTCTCACCTTAAACAATCATACTCTTACTACTAATCTTCATTAGGACATCTTTTCTTTGCTATAAAAGGAAAACTAAGAAGCAAAAATGCATCCAAGTTAATCTAAAATTAGGCCTAGCTGAAGTTCCTTACACCTCTTGCTATGGATCCTTCTCTGTAGGAAACTCATTTAAATCTGTCACATGAGAAGACCAGTTTATTTTTATTTTTTTCATCATATATTTGCCAAAGGAACATATGTTTGCTGCTTAAATAACATCATTAAGCATCAGAGATATGAAGTATATTCATCAAAGCCAAAATCAGATTCTCAAATATGGCCTCTTAGGAAGGAGCCTGTTACTAAATATAAATTCTAGAATGTATGCTTTGGTTACTTGGATATTAATAGTGAGTCACAGAATTATTTAATTATTGTTTTTATTGCATAATACTGTGACCATATACTCTGCCACATACTTGACACAGCTTATCTTTTCTAATAGGATTCTGTTTACTAAGCCTCTAAGAGTCACCTTTGTCAACAACACTGTGACTCAGGATATTCAGTATGTCATAATCTCCTGATAGATAATAACTCAATGAACAATCATTTTTAGTTCGTGATTTTGTCATCCTAATCTAATGAGACCATCATCATCATCATGATTTTCATCAACATCATCATCAGAACTAATGTAGGTAAATAGGCAGAGGAAATGTATAAAGACAGATACAACATCTACTGACATTTTATATAATTTTTATTAGTCAGCTAATCTATCCTTTAACATTTCTACATTTTACAGATTTTGAGCAATTTATTTTTCCCTTAATTGCATCCATCCTCAGAAATGGATATTGTAGCATCTCAATAAATCTCTAACAGACAGTACCAGCATATGAGTACCTACTATTAGTAAATTTATCTTGTTTTTTCCCCCAGAACTTTGATGCACTGTCAAGTGTGGGTTTGGGCCATACCTTCACAAGTCAATTCTGCAACACGGTGCTGGAATCAATAGACCGTACAAGGTTGAGGAGAGGGATAAAGTTGACAGAGACTGTCATTTGATGAAAAAATACATCACTCGTCACAAAATGCCTCAATGTGAACACAATTATAAGATTTATATATAAAAATTTCAACTACTGTGAATTTTACAGTTGGCCACTGATTCAGAAGGAAGGCTCATTTGGCCAATATACTTAAAAACTTATATGCTATTCATCTTATAAGAATGCTTAAAGTTTAGTAATATGTGAACTTTGAATTTTTCAATGGCTGGATTTAAAAATCTGAGAATTTGGTTACATCCATTTTGGGATGAAATTTAGCATGATGGGCCACATAATTTTCTCTTAAGTAGTAGTTTTAAATTCAAGAGTAGCTTAGATCCAATGTGGAAATTGTCCAGCAAGTGAAATTCTGTTTTCTTTCACCAACTATTAAAAGTGCTTTGAAGAATCAAAAATTTAAGATATGATAACTCTTTATTTATGAAATTTTGGTGAGATTGAGAGAAAGATTAAGGAAGCAGATTGAAAGTTTCAAAGAACACCTTATTTCTTAATCCATAGAGAGGAAACACATACTGTTATTCACTTAAAATAACCCTGATAGTCTTTCTAAAGAGTTGCATTCAGATCACTTGGAGTTCCAAGTGCCAGACTGTTATCAACTTTTATCATTCTTTTCCTTTCTTGTCTTCTCTTTTCCAACACGACAAGCTTCAAGTTTAATAAATATAAGAACCTATCACCCCAAAACTTTTCATATCTTCTATTTCTCCTCAATCTGGCTTTTCTCTGATATCTGACATATATACCTAAAAATACTTTTCTTAAAATACTTTTTGTACATTGTATCTCCTTTATCATCATAAACACATACTTTTCAAGTATATTTCATTAAGCCTTACAAATGAATATATTGGGAAAACTATTACGGGTTCCTTATACAAATAAAGAAATTTGGGCTCAGAAGAATCAAATTACCTCCTTAGGATTAGAGTTAGGATATGACAGTGTTGGAATAGGAAACCAGATGATCTCATTTCAGAGCACATGATAGTAAACTGATCTACATTGTTAAAGGAGCCTCTGGTGATGCCGCCCACCTCAGGTTCAATCCCTCTGCTCATTTTTTCAGAGATCCATTCTTGAACCCATGCTACCCTTTCAACTTCAGGCCCCACTGCTTCCTAACACATATGCTCTTTTCCAAGATGGGCTGTGTGTGTTTGAGAGAGGGGTTATATTATCTTTAATTTTCATAATAGAAGCTGGCATTAGTTCTAGTAAGGCTGAGAGACATTAATTCTAATTTTTATCCGTGTTTTAAAAAATAAAGTTTAAGACCCATTATCTTTCTCAGAAAATTATTTGGATCAATTTCTATGTTGCAAATTATATGTTTTATGAATAGGGGGCATCCGCCAAATAGAAAGCCATTCAAACTGATATAGGCTTCCATTTATTTAAAGAAGAGCTAAAACTGGGTGTTATATGTAAGTAATGAATCGCTAAATTCTACTCCTAAAACTAAAATTACACTATAAGTTAACTAACTAGAATTCAAATAAAAACATAAAAAAAGAAGAACTAAAGAAATTTACTTTTTACATATTATATATAGAATATTTCTCAGACATATATTGTCTTTCCTTAACCACATATTAAATATATAGAAAATTAAGTATTTTTTATATCTACCTAAAATTAAGAGAGAAAAATAGTACAAAATAGATCTAACCCATGGGTAGTTATTACTGATAAAATATTGACAAAATTAATACCTTTTTTTTTAGTTTGGATTCTACTATTAGACAGTATGATTTGTCTTTGTGAAAGCTCTTTCTGTTCTCAGGGAGTCCTTTAAATCATGTAGGTTATAGATTAAGTGATGGAAAAATCCAAATGCTCATATGTCATACAGGGGTATTAATCTTTCTCTTTAATAATGTAAAATTTAGTTTAAAAGTTCGCATCTCTGAGAGGCTCCTGGGTGGCTCAGCTAGTTGGGCGTCCGACTTTGGCCCAGGTCATGATCTCCCGGTTTATGAGTTCAAGCCCTGCATCAGGCTGTGTGCTGACCGCTCAGAGCCTGGAGCCTGCTTCTGATTCTGTGTCTCCCTCTCTCTCTGCCCCTCTCCCACTTGCTCTGTCTCTCGTGCTCTCAAAAATAAAAACATTTAAAACAAAAAAAGTCAGCATCTCTGAGATAATGTTATCATTCAATTATTTTCAATTTTTTTAATGTTTATTTGAGAGAAAGTGTGCATGCATGTGATCAGGGAAGGGGCAGAGAGAGAGAACCCCACATAGAATCCCCACTGTCAGCACAGAGCCCTGTGCAAGGCCCAGTCTCGCCAACCATGAGATCATGACCTGAGCTGAAATCAAGAGTCCAATACTTAACCAAATGAGCCACCCAGGCACACATATTTTACATCTTTTAATCCTTTCCCAGAGTCTGAGAAGGACAGAGGATTCTGAACTCCCAAATAACAGTTAGTACCAAGGTAATACATGCTGGAGAAATGTTCTGCAGTCACATGGCAGCAACCTGAGAGCAAAAGATGGAGATGGCCAGTCGTCAAGTCCTGGAAAACCACCTAGACTATGCAATTTAGATTCAGCAGCTATGTGCTACATGTCAGTTTTTCTTTCCAGATGCTTTCTGGTTCCCTAACATTATCTTCACTCCTTTTATCTTTCTGTAAATGGTGTAAAATTCTATTATTATTATTAATTACTTTTCTGTGCTAGTATTAGTAGGGCTAAGGGAAGCAAGAAGGAGCCTAGTTAGGGTTAGGCCTTGAGATCAGCAGAGAAACTTGAAGAGCATTCCTAAGCAGATGGTAACAGGTGAAATCCAGAATTTTTACAACACTCGTAGAAATTTTAAATAAATAATTGGTAGGGTGGATTAGGTTTGCTTTTATCATGCAACTAAAATTAGGTATTTGGGTATGAAAGGAAAGAACAGCTTTGAAGATTGGAAAAATTAGGTACACATCTGACATGACAGATGCTGTGATAGATGACAATATAGCTTTGGAGAGGCTCATATTGTATTCTGAGAAATTGACATATGTACTATATAATGGTCAGCTTGAATAATGAGTAATACTTAAAATAGTAACTATTTTAAGTATTTATTATATAAGATTGACCCTTGAACAGTGTGAGGGTTAAGGGCGACAAACCTCCACCCAGTTGAAAAATCCATGTGTAAGTTTTGACATCTCAAAAACTTAACTACTAATCACTATTGTTGACCAGAAACCTTACCAATAACATAAACAGTCGATTAACACATATTTTGTATGTTATATGTATTATATACTGTAATCTTATACTAAAGTAAGCTAGAGAAAAAAATGTTATTAAGAATCTCATAAGAGAAAATACATTTATAGTACAATACAGTGTTTACTGAAAAAATTCCATATATAGTGGACCCATGCAGTTCAAATCTGTGTTGTTCAAGGATTAACTGTCCATATATATATTTATATGCGCATATATATATGCGCATATAAATATACACATATGTGTATATAGTTGCATAACACAATATGTTTGCATATGTTTCCAAACTAAGAGTTTGCACAAATTACTTATTTTATATATCTTGATGTGTTACTGTTTATGTCATTAATGAAAGTAGTTAGAATCTTTTAAATAAGAATTCCCCAAATTTATACTATCTGGTGTTCAATACTTTGAAAAGTCTTTCTTGGTTATTACATGTTTTAAGGATAACTAGTACAGTTTATGACACAACTAAGCTCAAATATTTTATTTGGAGAAATAGTACAGAAAATCCTTATAAAAGTAAGTAAACATTAATTGATTTTAAATCATATGTATTAAAACACCGTGTCAAAATACATCTTTAAAATTAAGTGTACATAACATTCAGCCAGTAAAAAAAAAAAAAACAGAAGTATATTTGACTTATTTTTAATAGAAAACTGATTTAAATGATTAATTTTATGCAGTCGAATAATGGAATACATGTTGCCTCAAATATAAAATGACAGTAGAAAAGAGGACAGACGAGGGCATTTTCTCATATTTTTTGTATTGCAGTCTGGGCCATCCAAAAGGGGGAGCTAAAGTATTGTGCTAAATAGCTTGATTTTATGACTATGAGATTTTGAGAATCCGATTCACATATGAGTTGCACACTGTGTCTGCATATAAATTTAGTCTGATGTTGGCTTATTAACATTGACTTATTATGTACTATACTTAGCTTATGGTCCTAAGATTGTACATTCCCCTAGAAGAAAATTATTTTTTCAACCATAATATAATTACAAAAGTAAATTACAGAAGATGGGATGTACATGAAGCAAGATCTCTTAATAGTGAGTATAGAAAGTGGAGGAATCACATAAGCCTCAGGTAACTTGAATCACATGATTTATATCTACATTTATATAAATAGGACTAATAATATTGACATTGTTTCCATGTACATGAAAACACTTAAAAGTAATATAAAATACGATGCATCTATAAAACTTATGCCAGGAATATATTATATTTTACATAACCTCAGCAATACCATTGGCAACAAGATCCTGTATGCTAATTGTATGTGTGGTTTATCTAACACAGCTGCTATCAATTTTCCCCATAGACTAGGGCAAGATAACATTATAAATAAAGGTTCAGGGCCAAAGAAAAACAGAATCTGTACTTCCTTATTACAAAATGTTATTTTACAATGAGATTAATTTAATTAATGAATAGATTAATCTCCTTCTTCAGAACATCAGAAAGAAATCTAACTCCAGTAGGAAATTAAAAGGAGAGGAGATAATTTACCTATAAATAATTAATTTTCATGTAAATAGATTGTGAAGGCAAAATGTTTAATTGACTATCAGATATTGGTATTGTTATGTTTTCTCAAGACAATACGTTGAAACAGAGGGTGTTGCTCTTTTGTGATTTGGGAGAAGTTATCTTACACATTCATGCTTTTCTTATTACTCTCATAACACTATAGATAAAACATGGCTAAGGATAGTAATTTCTTGTCGGTTTTACTGAGGGGTCTAAAACCTAAAGTCACCAACAGATTATTTGTTGACATAAATCAATGATATGGTATCCAAGGACAGATTTATTAAAATATTCCAATATATAATGTCTCAAAGAAATAACTGACCTTTAATTTCTTTTTCAAAAAATCTGGTCTTTTACAAATTGAATGTTTTTTAGGGATTCATTTGACATTAGAATTGTTTGTTCTTCAAATGAATCCAATTTTGTCTTTAAAATTGGCAAACTGACATACTTTCTTTTTTTCCCAAAGACTGAACAGTTGTATTAACAAATTGTTCCATATTGTGCAATCTTTGCTATAATATAGAAATAATTTGTATATGTAAATAATGCAAAAATAGCACAGTTTTATAACTGCAAATATATACCTAAGTTCAATCAAATGAGCAGATTACACTATTTGAATTATCTGAACCAAAAATGGTTTGAAATATGTGACTGAAACTTTAATTTCTTTTAGGCAGCTGATAATTTGAATTCATTATTATAGTTGTGAACAGACAGAATGTTTGAAAGAGACTGGTGCTATAGAAATGACCAAGGGATACATTTCTGAATATTTGTGGACAGTGATGAAATTACATATCATATTCTTTTTATACATGGAAATGCTGGTATCAGTGGAGGACATTTAGGCAATATGGAGAAGGTCAATTGAACAGATGCAATTAGACCTAACACAGAGGAATCCACATCTCAGAAAATGTCTTCAGGGCACCTGTGTGGCTCAGTTGGTTAAGCATCTGGCTCTTGATTTCCACTCAGGTCATGATCTCACAGTTCGTGGGTTCCAGCCCAGCATTGGGCTCTATCCTGACAGCACGGAGCCTGCTTGGGATTCTCTCCCTCTTTCTCCCTTGTCTGCCCTTCCCCTGCTTGTGCGCATGCTCTCTGTCTCTCTCTGTCTCTCTCTCTCTCTCTCTTTCTCTCTCAAAATTAATAAATAAGCTTTAAAAAGGAAGAAAGAAAATGTCTTCAAGAGGGCCAGTCATGAGAACATGTTATCCAGGCCTTTGGATACTACCAAGCATTTCCATTATTTCTATTGTTTGCTCTCTCCCCACCCCCCACCCCAAGATAGAAGCTGGTTTGATAAACAATTGAAAGTTTAATATGATTAAGCAAAGATCCATTGACTTTGGAACTAATAATGCCCTTAGATGTTTCCTAGTAGATAATTTTTAGAGTGAAGAAATTAAATCCCAGTTTGATAAATGAATGCACATCCCTTATTCTCTGGTCTTTTTATTTCCCATTCATTGTTCTCTTTACCACACCAGCTTGGAGTGGAATCCCACCATGTAAAATTTGGTAAATAATTAATCAACTACACTTTAGTTCTTTTAGCATATCATTTGGCATAAATCTCTTTTTCTTTCTCTACATACAGAGTTTGGTTGGTTCATCTATCCGTTCAGCAAGGTTTGTAGAGACAACCAGGCCCAACCACAGTGGTGAATCAAATTGTGGTTATTTTTCACCTTTAGCTACACATGCTCACCAGCATGCCACATTTTACACGTAAAAGGTTATAAATCAAAAACAACTTTGTAAAAATATAAGGATTTACAGTGATAAAATAATCTTAATCACATAATCTATTCCTGGAGCCCTGGATTCTACTCTTGGCTTTTCTCCTCTAGGATCACTTTGAACAAACATCTCAGGGTCTTGCTTGTTATCCTTAATCTGTAAAATCAGTCAAACAAAATGTCAGGTTTCTTCTTGTTATAATAATCCTTAATTATATTGAATCATGTTTTTTTTTTCCATTTAAAATCTCCCTTCCAAGAGAGAGATCACATTTTATAGAATATATGTTTTTTTTTTCATTTTAAAGTAGCATGTAATATGGGGCGCCTGGGTGGCGCAGTCGGTTAAGCGTCCGACTTCAGCCAGGTCACGATCTTGCAGTCAGTGAGTTCGAGCCCCGCGTCAGGCTCTGGGCTGATGGCTCGGAGCCTGGAGCCTGTTTCCGATTCTGTGTCTCCCTCTCTCTCTGCCCCTCCCCCGTTCATGCTCTGTCTCTCTCTGTCCCAAAAATAAATAAACGTTGAAAAAATAAATAAATAAATAAATAAAGTAGCATGTAATATCATTAGAAACCATTATGATAACTTGGCTCTATTTTTATTTATAATGAAAATTGAAGAAATATTTTCCAAGAATCATATTTTTCAAAAATTTTCAAACATATTTTTCATACTCCTATAGTTGGGAGGGTTTTTGTTTGTTTAATTTTTTTAAATGTTTACTTATTTTTGACAGAGAGAGAGAGACAGAGCATGAGCGGGGGAGGGGCAGAGAGAGAGGGAGACACAGAATCCGAAGCAGGCTCCAGGCTCTGAACTGTCAGCACAGAGCCCAACGCGGGGCTCGAACTCACAGACTGCGAGATCATGACCTGAGCCGCAGTGGGATGCTCAACCAACTGAACCACCCAGGCTCCCCTGTTTGTTTTGTTTTTAGTGGCCCTTGTCTTTTACAAGTGTGATTGCTTAAATAATTTTTAACAACATTTCTTTAATTTTTCCAATCTGTTCTTATTGTTACTCCTACTCTCTGCATTCATGATTGATCATATGGTACTTTTAAAAGCCAGTGTATATTTCTTTGGAGAAAATATGTTGTCTAATCAAGTAAAGTCTTAGCATGGTCCAAAAGCATCTTTCGTCAACTATTGGGGGTATAATTATTTTTTTTATTTTTTAACTTCTTTTTGCAGTCTAGACAAGGAAAGTCCTACAAACATGTACAGAATATTGTAACTACTTTTCCCAAATACAGTGGTAAAATTCTCTAAAAACAGTACTAGGAACTGAGAGTTTGAGTATATTGTGAATATAATATTACTACTACTACTAATAGTAGTAAGCAAAATTAATATATACTAAGTGGCTACTATGATCAGCACTTTGATGTATGCATGATCGTAATCATTGTCAACAACACTAACGAATACAATTATCATTTTCACAGGAGGAAACTGAAATTTAGGAAGATGAAATAAATTAATGAGACCACACTGTAGGCAAGAGGTGGAGCTGGTGTTTCTGGTTCAAGAATCTGACATCTTAACCATTACAGTTAATCTTTAAGTAAATACTTCTCCCTACTCTGTAGAGATTTGTTCCTGCTCTGTAGCTCAAGGGAAGGGCAGGCAGATTTTGGCTAGAAAAGGGAGAAGCAGGGAATTAGTACATACAGAATTAGGCTCAGACAAAACGTTATAAATACCATACCTTCTAATGTGGTATATGAACCAGTTTTATTATTAAGCAATGTAAAAATTACCAAACATTATTCATCCAAAACAAAATTCACCCAAAACACCTTTACTTTTGTATTTCCCCATTGAAAACAACCAATAAACTTTTTGATATGATCTTAAAACTCCAAATTGCCACATTTCCATTTTTATTTTACAACTATTAAATACATTTTAGCCAAGTAAACACTATTAAGTAGGGTGATAAGCATATCATCTACATGTTATTTGGGGAGCAGAATGTTGTCATTATAATTGTCTACTTTGTACAAATGGTGTAGAACTCTCAATATCCATTTAGTACTATGTCCACAGGTCCTTTTAAAGAGGGGTGTCCAACAAGTCTTTGTGAGGATAAAGATCACTTTTCAGTAAATACATTGTTTACCCAAGACCCAAGAGAATATGACTGGGGTCATCTAATTTAGATAAGGTTAGGGAAATACTGAATGCCAACCAAAAGATTATCTAGAGTTCTGGTACAAAGAAATAAGAGTTCTTTTAATATAATTATCTCTGAAAATTTAACTAGAGATCCTTGAACAGAGGAAATCCGTAAAAAAGAAAGAGAAACCAGGAAAGTGTCAGAAAATAAAGGTAGGCATGACCGAACAAAGTGACGAAAACAGAACTTGCAGAAAATACACCCTTAGAAGTAGAGAATTTCAGTCACATGATTAAATTCTTTTGGAAACTGTATTAGAAGTATGAAAATCATATCCAAGGTAAAATCACATAGAAAGGAATCCACATTTCAAGGCATTTGAGAAAATTCTAGGACAGATTCTGCTCTTTCTAGTGCCTTCAAAAAGGATAGAACCTCCCTCAACATTTAGGATAAAGGAGAATCAATCCTATTATGGATTTCCCTTTGGGGGGTGTTGTGGTAGGGAAGACTTGTAAGACTAACAGTGCCTTATTATTATAGCTAATAATATAGAAATATACAGAGCTATACACAGGCATATTAGTTTTTGTCACAATGAGATATTCTTCCTTGCCTCAGCTTGAGTCTTCTACTTATAAAAGGAGAAACTAGACAACTTAATAATTTGAACACTCATAGTTAATATTTAAATACTATACAGCAGCTGAAATTCCCACTACTGTAATGAATAGTAACATTTAGTGAAAGTTTAACTTTGTATACCTGAAAAATAAATATATTATATTGGAAGTACTTATTTGATGAAGCAAAAGAAAAGTAAGAATGCAGGTTATTATTAATATAGCATTACTATGAAAACTGGAAAATGTTCAGCTCATGTTCTTATTACTAAATTTATAGGTATCTAAATAGGCATAATATAACAATGTAGTGTTTATATATTACAATTAATTGTAATTAGGAGTATATTATAAAATGAGCAAAATTTGTTAACATTGCAGGCTTTTGAGTCTGCCATTTCTTCTACCTAAAATAATGTTTCTCATAGTATTTCCTTCTCTCCATTCAGAATCAATTCAAATATTACCTTCTCAATAAAACTTCCCTCATACAACCTGTTCTATCTACCCCTTCGGTAACTCTCCGCCACACTGCCTATTTTCTTAGCATTTATCGATACCATATTTATCTTTTTTTATTATTTGTATCACTCCTCTAGAGAATACCTTCTTGTGATTAGAATCTCTTCTATCATGTTTACTGCTATAACCTCAGCACCCAGAAAAATGCAACATGCATAGTAAACGTTGAATAAATATTTGGCATCCATACCTGATTAAAGAACAAATTTATGAGTAATATAACTTAAAATGGTTTCTGTGTTTCATAAGTAACATTAACTCCATTTTATGCATATTATGGATAAACTATCAAATTGTTAATATTGACCACAAATACAACTTTCAAGTTAATTAATTTTTTTATGTTTATTTATTTTGAGAGGGAGAGAGAGTGCACGAGCAGGGTATGGACAGACAGAGAGAGAGAAAGACAGGAAGAGGAAGAGAGAGAATCCCAAGTAGGCTCCTGCTGTCAATACAGAGCCTGACAGAGTACGAGGTACAGCCCAATGCAGGGCCTGACACGGGGTCCAACATGGGGCCTGACTCGAGGTCTGATGCAGGGCTTGATCCCATAACTCTGGAATCATGATCTGTGCTGAAATCAACAGTCAGATGCTTAACTGACTGAGCCATGAAGGCCCCCCCACTTCCATGGTAATTTTAATCAATGTTATTCACAAGCAATCATTACCACTAATTTTGTTTGAACTTTTTTTTTTCCCCAAACTGCAGTAAAATTCTTATACAAATAAACCACCTTGATAAGCTCTATTCATTTTAAGGTCAAGAATGTCACTCACTTTATACTCACTAATATAAATCAATGAATAAAAGGGAGAAACCATAAAATGCTAGAAAAGGAAAATTAAATACCTGGCATTAAAATATGTGATGAAAAAAAAATATGTGATAATATGAGATACTATGAAATTTTATTACCATTGAAAATTTATCCAATGTTACTTATATTTAAAAGGCTTTTATAACTCATTCTTGTCTCCAAGATCCAAGTGTAATAAACTTATTCCAATTCAAGCAATAAAACTTATACTATTTATTTATGATAGCAAATATTCTAAATTAATTTTAATATAATAAATTTACAACACAAAATATTTCATTGTATGTTGGGTCAACTTAAGGAGCCATATGAGATATATATATCTTACCTAATTTCAAGAACAAAGAAATTAATTGAATTAAGCTAGGTCCCTTGTGCTTTTCTATATGGAGTACCAATAATTTTTACCTGAATATAATGAACCTGAGCAATAATATTCTTAATAATATAATAGTAATAACAGAAGTTATTCCAAGGACAATCATGTTTCCTCATAATACATTATAATATAGATACTGCTAATATCTTAACACATTAAGCTCCTAGAACTCCGAAGTATTAAAGACTTTCTCCGACTCATGTACTTTGGACGTCTGACCCCAGGACTCTTTCTAAGTTTTTTATTTATTGCATATTATATGTGAGACAATTTGCACCCAGAAGTGAAGATAACCTACCAACAAAACAGAACAAGTAAATGGAGCTGGGAAGAAACTAAGTCTGTTGACATTGCCAGCATACTGCATTTTTACTCTTATTCCAATAAAGTAGTATTATTAAATATTGATATTTTAATTCTATGGATTCAAGTTAAGCAGCCCATATTTTATTTTGGGGTGATATGAAAATTCCATGAATATCATGAAAGCTTTGGCCTTTTTTCCAGGGAACTCACACTAAATCATAAATACAATATTTCTGTAAAGATTTCAGAATAGTTTTGATCATTTGAAGCCTAAACTTTGAACTCCTTAAGGCTGTGGCCATATTTCTAAGAGTACCAATTTAGCTCAAAAACTTAAAACATAAAATAAACCAACTGCTGAAGACTTGGATTCAAAGCTGAGGAGTATTGATTTACTTCTAGATGTAACGGGATTATGGGCTGAGGGTAACAGGAGACAGGGTTACTTGACCAAATTCTTAATTGACAAAATTATGCTTTGTAGAATGTATCAGTTGTTAAAGAAATTGTAGGTGAGGTGAGCAATTAAAAGGTTATTATAATAATACAACAAAGAGATATTAAGATTCTTACAGGAGAAGCACCCCAATGACTAGACAGGAAGAGACCAATGTAAGGTGTGACAAGGGTTATATCTGTCAGAATTTGGAAACATCTTATAAGAAATAATTATATAAATAATTCTTTTTCTGTGTATGTCATAGGAAGCAGTGAGAAGGGATAAAAACATGGTCTTAGCTTAATTTGAAAAGTAGCTTTTAAAAGGGAGTTTTTAGTCCCAGTTATTGTGTGCCCCATATTTCACATTAGGATTTTTTTATTTCAATTTTAGAGACAGCATCAAGCAAATGTTCACCTCACACAGGGTAGCTAGAATGGTAGGGCAGTCTGTAAAATGTTACTTATATTAAAAGTGAAATAATGAGGGATATTTATATTGATGACTAAGTATAAGATCGACGCAGTTTTCTTTGAATGAATTTAATGCTATCAGATAGCAGTGGAGTAATGATTCCAAACTATGTGGGCAAGGCTAAGACAAAATAAAAAGCGTAGTTACAAACAGGTAAATTTTGTCGCATATAGAAAGAAGAGACTCTCTAACAACTGAAGTTGTTTGGAAACAACAACCGTGAGAGGTTCTCCCTAGCACATGTTTCACCACAGCACAGAGCGTAGGGACTGAGAGCAGGCACTCAATAATGAGTAAGTTCACAAATAAGAAACTGAAATAATCATCCGGTGGATGAATAAATTAATTATTGCCAAGAATCTGAAGGTCTTTTGCCTGATAGTGAATTTAAAAGAAAAGAACAAAGGGTACATACAGGATTCTGAATAGGCTGTACACATTGTGGATACTACATTAATGTACTAATGTTATGAGAAGCATTGCTTCTGCCTATACCTGCAAACTGTAAGACAGACGTCATTTCTACTACATGGACATGGGACAAAGACCAGCTTCTTAATGTGAAAAGTTTGTATGCATCGATTTTGGGTCTCCTGACGCCAACCAGTCAATATCAAAACAGTTTTCCAATTTGTCTCCACATACAACATACCTTATGAAACTTCAGAATGTAAGGATAGCCTTAGGTTTTTGAACCCCAGTTTTTCTTACCAATTCTCCAAAATCCTTATGCAGGACTGCATTCCTGGACTTATGGTCCAGGACTTAAGGTACTCTTGTCAGTACCAGTAAGTCTCCTCGTTCTACTCTTCTCTTCCTAATGAATTGTGACCTTGGTAATACTTAATCCTTTTAAGACCCATTGGCAGTCAGTTAGAAAGTGAAAGTAGAGGAAAGGTGGAAAGGAGAAGTGTTTCTAAAATCGCCCATGAATATATCGACCAATATTTATTAGCTCCACATCTAAGGAATTTCTCATGTTGGCAAAGCTACTTTTGTGTTACAGTTTGCTGAATCATCTCCCCACAATGCAAGCCAAGTTAAGGAAGACAGGCCCTGGTAGTTAAATAGTCTGTCTTTGAAGTGGAGGTGTGGTGGGGGTGGGGAATAATGAGAAGGGGATAGAAGCAAAGCAGTAAAACTTGGAAAAGGAAGTAGCAGCAAAGCTAAAGTTGCAATAAAGGTAACAAAGCACGTGTTCATGAAAAACAGCAAGAGAAAGAAATCATCACAGTTCATTGCATGGAACAGACCAATCAGCTTTCTATTAATCATTATAAATTTGTACTCAATTTGATAGAAGGCAGTGGATAAGGCACAGTTTAAGTGAAGTCTGTGTTAGCCACCAAATGATTTAAAATTAAAGCATAAGAGAAAGGATAAAAGATGGATGTAATATCTTTTCCTACATATTATAATTATATTTTAAAGAGAAAACATAAAACGTGTCACCAAACATATTAGAAATAGTAACATATTAGTGTATCATATATGCATATGTATAGTTATTAGTATATCAGGTGATACATTTTATTAGTATATATGTTGTTTAAAACTTTTTAATCACATCCTAAATACTAAAACCCCTTCTGTAAACTTAACATATGCTTACTTTCCTATATACTAAATTAGTGGAAAATATTCTTGTAGTAGATTGATTAATTAATGCTTTAAAATATTTTTTTTTCATAATGGAGATAATTGAAGAGCAGTTTCCATACAAGTTCTAGGTTAGAGAAGCGAAATTCCAAGAATAAGAAACAATAAAAACATCATTGCATCTAGAAAACTTATCTAAAACTGAATTTTTAATAAAATATATATCACTGATAGCTTATAAGAAATCTCTTATTGGTAGAAAGCCATTGTATTGTATTGAATTCATATAGAATTTTATAATTTAAAGTTACTTATTTATTAAAATCTGCTTCCAAATCCATATTTTATAGAACAAAATATTGTTTATAAATAGTTAGGGATATGTTTGTCCAAACCCATAATCTGGATCAAATTTTCATTCCAGGTAGAATTTCCTCATATTCTTTTCCTGTGGGCTGTTTACTTACATTTTCTTATAATTTTAGAAGAGTACAATTTATAAATATATTGAATGAAATGAATGCAAGTCATATACAAATGACAGTTTTATTCTGAAATAACATTTTGTTCCTCCCTGAATATATTTACTCAATGTCAACATAAGACTTCCATGACCACAATTTACTCTTGGGTATAATGGAGGAGAATCTCCATGCTCATGTTTATTTTATTTATTTTATTTAATTTTTTTTAAATGTTTATTTTTGAGAGAGAGAGAGAGACAGAGAGAAAGCATGAGCAGGGGAGGGGCAGAGAGAGAGGGAGACACAGAATCCGCAGCAGGCTCCAGGCTCTGAGCTGTCAGCACAGAGCCCGACGTGGGGCTCGAACCCACGAAGTGTCAGATCGTGACCTGAGCTGAAGTCTGAGGTTTAACCAGCTGAGGTACCCAACACCCTTCCATGCTCCTGTTTAAATAAAGGGTTGCAGTGATACCAAAGGCAGTGCTTCATTTGTTTAGTAGCAAGCCTAAAAACAGCATAGGTCTGGGAAGATGTCAGATCCGCGATGGCCTCATTAGAAAATTCAAATTGTGTGACTCTTCTCCTGAGCATGGCATGAAACCCCACCTCTTCCTAGTCTCCTTTCTATCATGTGGTCTCCATCAGTTTCAATATTCATCTTTGGGTATAAGTAATTATATCATATCAAGTAGCTTCCTGATATATATTTATTTTTTAAATAATATCAGAACAATTGTCTTATTTGTCTAAAATCACAAAAAAATTCCAAAGTTGGACATTTCTTATTTTAAGTAGCATTCCATATTCAGCCATTGAAAATGAAATTTTACATGGCTTTCAAGTCCAAAGTAGTGAAGTTGAGACACATCATACATATCTTTATATCTATGTCGGTATAGAGAAATAAACATATAGATACAGTGCTGATAAAAACTCTTCATTTTAATGCGTAAAATAACATGGCAATATTAAAAAGGATGTTTATTATTGATATTCACTGTATTTTAATAGAACTACCTATTTTAAAGTGACCAAAGTTAATTTTATCATAAAGAAAAATATATTTATTGCAGGTATGACAATAACATTCTTCGTTGTTAATGATTGTATCAGAGGTCTCAATTCTAAGCTAAGCATAAAAATCAGACAAATATGATTTGCATACATAATCATACATATTATTGTAATAGTACATCAATTGTTTCATCTTTCGAAGAGTAAGTACTGTCAGAAATACAAATCTAAACTTTATGTTAAATATAACAGAATTAAATCTACCTATAAAATATCACATCATCTAGATAAACTGGCAAGATCTGGGGGAGAAGGAAAAATATCATCTTTCTTTTAATAGTTAATCTAATTCCTGCTCAGTACATGCACACATAGTTGATTTATAATGTACTAATAGGTTATAACATTAATCTAGAAGGAGTGGTAATAATACAAATATTTATCCTTGTTGTATTAAGTATTGTGTTTATCTTATTAGATATAAGGAAATGATATTTAATCTTAGTATTATATTTTAATATAAAGCAATTTTTCAGTTAAGCAAATAATTTACCCAGTAATATAAGTATAAAATGCCTTGATCTAATCCTCAGCTAGGGAAAATAACCAAGTAAATAACTTTAAAATTCCACCATGTACTGTGCTTTCTTTGTATTATACATAGCAAATGAAAAATAATAAGGATTTTATTTTCTGATAGTAATAATAATCTAATTTTTACCAATATGATTTGAGATAGCATTATAATTCCTACTTTACATGATACTTTACCTCCCATGGTAGGAGTGGGTAAAGAGATTATATTTTTATGAGGTTTTCAAGAGTTGCGGACATTCAGTGGAGAAAAATTATTTCTGGTTAGGGTTTTCAAAAGTGAAAGTCTAATTCCCCCTATTCAAAAACTTATCCAGATCAGCCATAACACATGGACTATAATTGAGTTTATTTTTTCCAAAGTTAAAAAAATATATAGTATTGCTATGTCATTATTTATTCATAATATAACATCTATAATCACCTGACAAAAGAGCTTTTTAGTGTATAATGAATGTTATACCATTTTAACAATTTAGAACTACAATTGATGTATACATCGATATGATTGTGTTTTCCATATATTTTTTGAGTCTACACACACATAAACACACATACACACAGAGATACCTACAGATACAAGTATACAGAATTATGAATGGGAACACAGATATAGATGCAGGTATGTATATTTAAGACAGAAAGGTACAGATATATAGGTTACTTTGTAATTTGACCTGTGAGTTTTCTCGGATGTTTCATCTGTGATTTAATTACCACTACAGTGAAAAAGATTTGAATTTCTTGAATTTATGGTATATTCTTTGCATTTTAAAGCATTGATAACACATAGAAGTGAATATTTAAAAAATATTTCTGGCAATTACATTAAATTATTGCAGTAACCTACTTTAGTGGAAAAAAAATAGATGGTGAGAAAGTTACTTGATTATCTGGGGGAAAACTCCCCTTGAAAACTTCCAGGTTCAATGTCCCAGTTTTAGAAAAGCAGAATATTTCACATGTCTTTTGTCACAGGAAGTGGTTATTGGTGTTTATTTGTTAGACTACATATTGTTATACGTGTTGTATCTCCCTTGTTATACTGGCTTCCCGTGAATATTATTTCTAGATTACTATGACTTTCCTGAAATTGGGTTTCAGTAAAATGGGGAAAAAGTTCTTTATGCATTGGATACTTAATTAATAATAAACAAAGTATAGTAAGCTTAGCATATTCTAATATAAATTCTGTCAGGTATATCTATTTCTTAAATACATTTAGGAACACATTCAACTTTAAACTCAAAAATCAAATAAAAACTATTAGCCACTGCTATTTCCATTAGAAGATGAATAAGTGTTGAGAGTAAAAAATTTAATGAAGTCATCCATGCTCTTCACAACTATAAAGCTAATCTCAAGAAGTGATATGAAAGGCAAGCTTTTTAATTCATACTTATGAAATAATCATACACTCTGGTGTTTCATTGATTAATTAGAAAGACCAAGACTTATCTTGCTCTTGAAGAGAAAAATAATACAAGAGCACTCATTCCTCCTGCAATTGATTTATAATTTGGCAAAGTAATGCAAAAGCACAGAAAAGGAAAAAAAGAAAAGAAAAACTCTGTCACTTTCAGAAAATATTTAGGTGTTCTCCTCTTCCCCACCTTTCCTCTTGAAAATAAATCTCTTTCCCTCTTTGTGTGTGTGTGTGTGTGTGTGTGTGTGTGTCTCCCTCTCTGTCTCTGTCTCTCTCTCTGTGTGTCTCTCTCTCCCTCTTTCTCTCCTACACACTCATGCATGCACACACACCTCACAGCAACAAAAACAATACCTTATGAGGTTACCATTTTCCCTTCCTAAGCAGTAAGATCCATTATCATGACTTTTATGTTTGGGGAGATGTTTCTTGGTAGTGCTAATATAAAATGTCTTGCTTAGGCTCCAGAGATCATGCTTTTATTCAGGCACTTTGCATTCTTAATGTGGCTGTAAGACCATCTCTTACTAGTGCTAAATTTAGGGATAAGAACATTAACATATTAGGACTGCTATGGAAATGTATAAAAGTGCTATAAAGACACTCACCTCACTGTGCATTTCCTACCATATTTTAATGATAAAGATAATGGTGGTTCCAGGCAGAGGATTTGAAGTGACTCATAAGAGAAAAAAAAACTTTTTCAGAATGTTTAAAGCAATCCAGGAGATACTGTTGTCAACTAAACACTGTGTGTATGTGTGTGTGTATACCAAATGATTTTCATGAGTCAACATTATTTATTTTCACATAATGTTGCCAATTTTAATATACAATTTGACAACATTGGATACATAATCTTATCTTTTTAAACCTCCATTTTCTCATGTAATATCAGAGTTGAAGGTGGTTAAAATCCCTTTTCTAAAGTTCTAGTTTTATTTAAACACCTAAATAGGATAGCATCATGGGTATTAAGAGACTTTGGGGGGATATATTTTAAGACACAACTCATTTTTTAAAACAAATATGCAAGATACAATGAACAAAATTATGTTACCTTAGGAAAGATGTTCTACAATGAAAAATTATTACAAATTAGCATCAGGTAAAGACAAAGCTAGTTAAAACCAATGTGGTTTTGGTTCTATTTCACATGCTGTCGTCTTTCTTAAGAAAACTTAATTTTAATTAAGTAGATAATTTAAGCAGTAAAATACCAAAGAACTTAACTAGACTTTTGTCTAGTTTTGACAATAGAACAAACTTACTCTACAGTTAATATTACTATTGATTTAATATTTATATTATAATATGGTAATATAAATTATATTTATAACTTTATAAATATAATATCAAAAGTATTGATATCGAAGTCATAAGTATAAATATATACTTTAAATGTATAAATATTTAAAATATCACGTTGGACGTTTTGTAAGTTATCACACTGTTTTTTCGAATGTTAGATTTATTTATACTTTAGATTTAAATTTTCATTTGAGAGAACAAAATTAGTCTTAAAGAATATAGCAATCTAATGATCCATTACATTGAAACATCTGTATTAATGCTAAGTAATTATTCATTTAGACTGTTCACTTTCATAGAGAACAAATTACAGCCAATGTTTATTCATGACATATTCACATGTATTCTTTAAATTAACTTTCATCTAAATTTATACTTTCCTGCGTACCATATATTGCCATATTACTCATATATTTTATGTTAAACAATTTGAAGCATTGTCCAAAGCATTCTGATTAACTCCACCTATACATTGTGCAAATATTATAGAAAAGGCGTATCTACTTCAAATCACTATGTCTAAAGAGAGGTAAGCCAGTGGAAAAAATTTCTCCGGTTATTGTTTTTTAAATCCCAGTTGGTGAATGCACCATAGAAAGGACACTTCAGAGACTAAACTTTGTATATACAGGGGTTGTAGGAAAATACCAAATGAAATCTCTTCATGGAAGGTGACATTCAGAAGAGCTTCTGATCCAACATGAAATGTATCAGGTCAAACAACACAACATTTAAAAAGATCATTTGAAAGCCAACTTTGATATTGTGATCTTGCTACACATAGGCAATGGTACAATACATTTTTGCTTCAAATATGCAACGAATACAACATTGGTGAGTAATTATGCAAGACCATTTCAAAATTATCTTAAAAGCTATCAGCTAATGTAATAAAGGGAAAGACATATTTTTTCATCCCAGAAAATAATGTTATCTTAGATGACTTGTCTTGTTAGTCTTACCAAATCTATCTGACTTAAAGTTAGAGAATTGCTTTCAAATTGATACTACTATCTGCTTCCCCTGAAGCATTTTTCTGTTCATTATTCTCAGAATTAGATTTGCTCGTACCATGCACTTTACCTTACATTTTCTCATTTTTCAAAACAAGCAACTACCAAGTTGACAGTATTTCAGCATCTCAGCATACATCTACTAAGGGCATAGAGTTATTTCGTACTCTTTCTTTGTGAAAACTTCGGTTGAATTCCCGTGCTTGATGCCAAGACCACAAATGCATGCTGCTCCTGTTATGTCTAAGTTCTTTGCTACTACGTGCTGAAGCAACGTCCTATTTCATTTTCTTTATCTTTTAAGAGATCTACTGTTCAAACCTGGATTAGCCAGGTTCATGGTTACACAAATGTGTTCTACATGTGACATAGCATTGCCTCGGCAATGAAGCAGGCAATGAAAATAGGATTTATCCTCCAATGAATGCAGTAGATTTTAAACACATTTCTTTTCCAGTTAAGAGCACTGAATGATCAAATTCATTTTTAGTCAGCTATGGCTGAAGATGGGTAAGTCTTCTTATTCCATAGATAAAGAGCCAAATGAAGATTTCTTCCTGCCACGCAAAAGTTACCACTTTTTCCTGTCATGAAATCATTCATTTTTTTGTGCTACATGGATTTGGAAAACCTTGTGGAAAAATATCTTTATTATTAGTAATCTCGTAGATCTATAACATAAAATATTAAATGACAACAGATCTTCAGAAAAGACCTCCAATTTCTCCTCGGACCTATAGTCCACTACATTCTCATCAAAAGTTGATCATACAAATAAATGTGAACTTAGCTACTTACTACAGGTGATCACCTTTCTTTTAGTGCACCTTTGGTTTTCAAATTAGATTCTGAGAACACACACTGTTACCAGTCTCTAAGTGTCAATACTATAGAATGCTGACAACCTTGTAGTTGAAATTCATCATGCTTTTTTTGAAATTAATGTGCTTAAGAATTTAATTGATGTGAATGGTTATGTTGAGTATGCAAAGAAAAATAAAACAATGCTTCATCAAATCATTGCATTTTCCATATCATTTCAAAAAAACATGCCAATTTTGCCTTTGATGCTCTCCCTTCTGTGATTTTCATCCAGTCTTTACTCTATTAAGATACATTTGCCTGTGATAATGGAGAGCAATTATAGCCAACAGAGGTGCACCTTCAGAATGTTGACTTGAGTGAGAGCCATAAATATGTGGAGAAATCTTCTTTGCGAGGTATAGTGATCACCTTAATCCTGACAGCCTATGTCCGTCTGTCTCTACATGTGTTATTTGTACTATTTATATATTATTTTAATATTAAAACTAAAGAAATTATTTATTCAATGATGAATAAAGATGCCTTTATTTTTGACAGTTCTGACTCAGATTTTGGAACCAAAAGTTATGAGAAAGCCAGGAGACCATTTCAAATTAATATAATAATAGCATACATAAACACATTAATGTGAGTAATTCAACACCCCTCCAAATCAACAAACGCAATGTGAAGTTTAGTTTTATTTTTATAATAATGCTCCATGTGCAAATTTTAGCACGATGAAAAGAGCTTAGATGGGTATCTGCTTTGTAAAAGTAAAATATGAAGCAAGCATTGCTAGTTTTTTTCACTGAGCATCTTAATATCTTATTCAAATACTACAAAATAAATTCTTACCTGCTTCCCAACAAATGTTGAGGGAAGGAGAGAGAGAGTGCAAAATAAAGCAACTAGGAGAAAAGCAGTATTTGTACTACTTCAGTATAAGAAAGCAAAAACTGAATAGATTGTATAGTCAGGTAAAGTAAATAGCATTTACCTTGGTTAGTAGCGGAACTGAGTTTAGCCCTGCTCAGCACTGACAACAATTCCGGTGTTGCTTCTGTCTCGTTCCTACTCTTCTCTTTTTATAGTATCTTCACAGCTGAAGCTTCATGCATCTCAGTGTGCCTCCCTCTCCGAGCATCACTTTTAACTCAGACAGGCAGGAAGCTGAAGCCAAAGAAACTCTCTGTCTGATTGGTTTCCATTCAGCGTTTCTGATTAATAAGAGACGTCCCTCACGTAGGAAGATATTGCCGCTGATGGCGCTGCAGGGCTCAAGGGTTGGGGCTGGGGGAGGAAGACCTGTTCAGGCACAGCGATTTGCAAGCGAATGAAGTCGGAGGGTTCAGAGAGGAGGGCTTTGTCAAAGACCCCCACCGGAGAAAATAACCCAGTGTTTTTAGTCTCGGTTAATCAGCCCTGCTTAATCTGTTTGCAATTGGGAGAGAGGTCACAGCGTGTCTGTAACCTGTAAATCATCTGTGGAAAACATGTATCTCATGGAGAATGCTTCTGCTCAAAAGAAATTTTGGCTACAGTTCCTGCAGAATTCACGACTACCTATTTCAGTTCAGTACCACAATTTCAAGTTTACGAAAATGAAGAGAAAGAATCCAGATCGCATTTATCATTGATCATGAATTGTTATCTGTCACTGAGTTTATAAACTAAAATAACCTTTCAAAAACAGTGATTTAAAAACATCTAATAACTGACGTCCTAATGTGTTCTTTTTAAGCAAGGGAATGATTTCAAATACAATTTCAAATTTCTGCAACCCTGCTTTTTATTTGATAATGAAGTGGGGGGGGGGGGTTCACCTTGTCCAGAAATGTCAAAATTAATTGTGACCATAGACACATCACAAGAACTTACATGGTCCACCTGTTAGATTCACTGTTATACACTGTACATTATTAGAGAGAGTAAAACACGAGAGAGTCAAACCCTGTTTCAGAAGAGAAGTCTCTTTAGTACTTCTGGAAATGGCACAATAAGAAGGATATTGATTAGTAGATAAATCCTTCTGAAAAGAAGTTCTAGTAATAGTTGTATGAAATGCACGGTGGGAATATGGCTCACTTTATAACGGCTCGTTAAGTCACAATAAGTAAATAGCTTAAGTGCCAAAAAATATCAATATCCTATTTGATGCTTCAAAGGAAAACTGACAATAGAAAATAAAAATAAAATTGCCACCTCCCACCCCAACAGTGACATTTATCTATAAAGTATAGATTATAGAGCCGCCTATTTGTGGCATGTGCACTATGGAAGTTCATTTCTTAAAAGGGAAAACAAATACTTAGAAAATACAGTTTTACATATCCCAAAATAAAACATGGCACCACTAATACATGGTAATTGAACTTGGAGTACAAGGTTTTTAAATAATTGTGAATTTCAAGTGTAGGAAATGGACAAAAAAAAACGGACTTCATTTTGCTCATCTACAAATGAAAGAACAGAAAACAGAAATAAAGCTTTATGCATATTATCCAGGGTTAGATGGATCCAAGTGGTTAAGAACAGCTTAGTGAATTCTTCATGGAGGCTAAGAGTGTTTTCTTGAGGCAAAGATATTTAATATAAAATTCACACACTCTTTTATACTCATTTCTTCCAGGTCTACTTGTTACTTTAAATAAAAGTGTATATTATAGAAGTCTCTTTGTTAATTCTGAGATAAAGTAGTATATGTAAAGTGGGAAAAAGAACCAAACAAAATATTTTATCATAGTTTAACCTAAATATTCACAAATACAAGCTTTAAATCCCTAAAGTTGAATAGATGTCATTTCAAACCCAACTGTAAGAAAAAACCTGTTTTGTCTGAAACTACAATCCAACAAGCATTCTATTGTTACCTGATTTGAAGTTATTTTTACTACTTCTAGAGAAAGTGGGGGGGGGGGAGCATTTTTACCACATTAAAAAAATGGTTATGGTTGTGCTATCAGGAATCTTCTGCTCTTTTCTTCTTTTTCATAATGATTATGAAGCATTTGAAAACAGAGGGCCTAAACCATGGAATTTTGGAAAATTATTTTGTATCGTATGTATAGCTACTTGTAAATTTTCATGTAGAAGTAGAAATCTATATTAAATAAAACATTTTAATTCTTAAAATAATGTTTATGAATATTTAGCAACAGGTTTGCACAAAAATATTATTCATTCTTATTATTTATAGTAGGAGTATATTTTCCCTTCTGATATACTCACACATCAAAATCATTAACAGTAAATGTAAAATATTATTTGAATTATTCTTTCCAAGATTATTTTAGCATAAGCTAACTTTTCTTAATCGTTTGGTACTGTAAATGTGTCAGAAGAGCCAATTAGTGAGGCTAGCAAAGAGCAAGGCATGGCCAGCTATCAGCGAAAGTCCAAGGCCTGTCCTGGCATCAGTCCAAAACAGGACCACAAGAGGCTGGATGAAACCAGACAGGCCCAAGATGCCATGACAGGAAACAGGAAACCCCTAACCAAATAAGGAAGAAAAAGTATGGAAACCTCCTTCCAAGGAATCCCGGCCTCAAGCAAGGCAGATTCCACCCTTTGTTAATAACTGTGGATAGGGGCGCCTGGGTGGCGCAGTCGGTTAAACGTCCGACTTCAGCCAGGTCACGATCTCGCGGTCCGTGAGTTCGAGCCCCGCGTCAGACTCTGGGCTGATGGCTCAGAGCCTGGAGCCTGCTTCCGATTCTGTGTCTCCCTCTCTCTCTGCCCCTCCCCCGTTCATGCTCTGTCTCTCTCTGTCCCAAAAATAAATAAACGTTGAAAAAAAAAATTAAAAAAAAAAAATAACTGTGGATAAAAGATACAAACCTGAATCCCTGGGATGCAGCTCTCTCTCTGTCTCTCTCTCTCTCTCTCAAGCTCATGTGCTTTCACATCTGGAAAGTGTACTTTTGCTTTAATAAACTTTCCCGCCCTTGTCACTCTCCCCCATGTTGTGTCTGTCCTTGAATTCTTTCTCCTGACAAGATCAAGAGTCTCTGGTGACATCCTAGGGATGGCTGGGTTAAGGCCTCAGGGCCCAGGTTCTCCCCATTTCAAGCAGCAACAAATGTCCCATATGAAAACAAAACAAACAAAACAAAAAAGAAAACATGTCTTTGAATTTTTTTATTTTCTTTATATTTGAATGTAATGCATCTCCATACTCAAGGGCTCCACCTATTTAATGCTGTTCAAAGCAACTCTTTATCCTTTGATATTGTGATTCATTATAAAACATAAATATTTAGTCTTCATCCATATTTCTGGCGCAGAGCTCCTAAAACCTTTGAAATTCCAAAGTGATGAGAGCATAAAGTTGTCTTTTGTTATGTTAATTAGATGGCTTTTCTAACACCACAAAGGATGGGGGCTGGTTGCCAGGAGAACCAACCATGTGATTAGAAGGTTAGAACTTTTAGTCCTATACCCTTGATTTCTTGGGCGAGGGGTGGAGGTAGAGGTTGAATCAATCGCCAACGATCAATGACTTTATCAGTCCTGCCTATGTAAAGAAGTCTCCATAAAACTCAAAAGCACAGGCAGGGTTCAGAGAGCTTCTGGGTTAGGGAACACCTAGAGATTTGGGAGAGTGGCACATTGGGATGGGTCATGGGTTCCATGCCTTCTGTATCTCTTCCATCTGTCTCTTCTTGAGTTATATCCTTTTATAAAAAACTGGTGATCTAGTAAGTAAAATGTTAGTCTCAGTTCCCTGAGCCCTTGAACCTAAGGTGGGGCCTTATTTCTGAACAAGAGGAAGCGGCTTGGTCAGAAGTAAAGGTTAGAGCCTGAATTTGTTACTTGCATCTGAAAGGAATGGGGGAGGAAGGAGGTAATCTTGTGGAACTGAACCCTTAACCTGTGGAATATGATGCAACTTTCAGATAGATAGTGTCATAATTAAGTTAAATTATAGGACAACCAACTGGTGTCCCAAGAATTACATGTTGGTGTGGTGAACCTCCCTGCCTCCACATTAGAATTGGTACTGGAACCTATTTACCCTGCCACATAGACAACTCCAAATATTTTCCTTTTGAATTTTAGTAATTTTAGACTGTTGAGAAAGAAATATTGAAAAAGTCAAGTAGTCATAATGCTAGTTTATCTTGCACTGAAATGGAAAATAACAAGATGAATTAATGAATAAAATGAATTTTATGCTAAAGTGAGTTGTTGAGCACACAATTGGCCCTTCAGTGTTCAGAGAGCACCATGAAGACATGGTATTGAACTGGGACAACTGTGAGAAGTATCCTGGGCTATGACACCACTCCTAAGACCACCCTGGAATTTAAAACCAACAGCTGAGAACTGCTCACCTCTTCCCAGCTCAAATCTTTGTAGAACATCTGTTGCCTGCCACTGTTAAGACTAACCCCCACAAGACCTTGAAACCAAGAATTTGCTTCTATAATCTAGAGATTAAACTGTAATCAGGATGGAGCAAAATTTATGAATTATTCCCTCTTTTAGCCTAACACGCTGTCAATATTAGTCCGGTCACTGCTCACGTTCCTCCTTACATCATGTCCTCTCTAAGTTGAAGTTTCCCTGTCATTTCCCCATGATTCTTGTCACAATGTGCTTTGAGATCTCCCCACATCTCATCAAAATTCCCTCAGACCAGTTATACCCACTGGTGAATCTGTTTTAACATCAGAAAATTGTGTCCTGAGCCTTTTCTTTGGACATTCCTTTCGATTCCCAGCTCTAACTCAAAGATGGCTATTGTCTGAAGATTCTTTTCTGTTTCATCTCCTTGTTGAAATCAGTTAAAAGTGAGATGATTATTACTCATTCATTGAAGCTGAGTATAGTACTTGGTTTAGTTTCTCCTTCTCCTACCTGCTCTCCTTCTTCTTTTTCTTTAAAATTTTTTCCATGTGTATTTATTTTTGAGACAGAGAGAGAGAAAGGGAGCATGGGTGGGGGAGAGAAGAGACAGAGAGGGAGACATAGAATCTGAAACAGGCTCCAGGCTCTGAGCTGTCAGCACAGAGCCCGACACAGGGATTAAACTCAGGAATGGTGAGATCATGACTTGAGCCGAGGTCAGATGCTTAACTGACTGGACCACCCAGGTGCCCCACTTTTTCTTCTTCCTCTTCCTCTCCTTCTTCTCCCATTCCTTTGCTTCCTCCTCCTCCATTATTACGTTGTTGTTGCTGTTGTTTTGATTTTTAGCCACTACTCTCATCATTCTTTTTTTTTTTAATGTTTAGTTACTTATTTGGGAGAGAGAGAGAGAGAAAGAGAATGAGCACAAGTGGAGGGGGAGCAGAGAAAGGAGAGAGAATCCCAAGTAGGTTCAGCACTTTCAGCATAGAATCTGATGTGGTGTGCAATCTCAAGAACTGTGGGATCATGTACTGAGCCAATATCAAGAGTCAGACGCTTAACTGCCTGAGAACCCCTCTCATCATTCTTAAATTAAGCAACCACTTACATGATTTACACAACACTTTGACTCCTCTTGATTTTTCCGTTTCCAATGATTATTTCCTCCTCTCCTTTTCAGCTGTAGCCTTATGGTCATACCCTATCTAGAAGAGAAAAAACCTGTGGAACCCTGATAGCTCTTCTCATTCTGTGCCTCAGGGTAGAATAGCAATGAGTTGACTCAGTAAAACAAAACTGGATCCAGATGAAAGGCTACTAGATTTCTATTTGCCTTTAATGATTGGCAAATGGATGTCAGTAGAGGACAAAGTCAGAGGAGAGAGAATGATCTTTTCATCCATGTGGCCTATCTCAACCAGAAAAATCAAAGGACCTGGTGCCCCGCAGGCCCCTCCTAGGACATGGATTCTCTTTTGAATGATTACCTAGGGTTCCCAGATCAAACAACCCTCTCTGTGAGATGGAGAAAGCCAAGGCAATAAAAAGATTTGTCTCAGTCGCTTTGGATTGTTGCAACAAAATACTATTGTCTCGGTGGTTTATAAACAACATAAATTTGTTTCTTACAGTTCTGGAGGTTGGAAGTTCAAGACTAAGGTGTCAGTAGATTTGGTGTCTGGAGAGAGCTTGCTTTGCATCTTTTTGCTATATCTTCATGTGGTGGAAGGGGTGAGGGATCAATCTCTGTTCTTTTTACAAAGGCACTCCTCTTTTTGATTAGGGCTCCACCTTCATGACCTAATCACTGCCTAAAGGCCCTACATCCTGACAGCATTATCTTGGGCATTAGGATGTCAACATATGAATTATGGGAAAACACAAATAGCCAGACCATAGCAAGATTATATTGATTTTTCTCACTGTAAGATTGTTTTTTCCTGGGTAAACCTTACCTTGTACCTGGTGTTTGCTCCTAACTTAAAGCTTAATACCTAGACTTGTTACTATCAAAAATGATATGCGTATATTTTTTTTTCAAAAATCCCAATTTTGCTATTCAAACTTGTACTTCCAAGTCACTCTCTCTGTTGCTTTGATGCCAGAAATTCTACCTCCCTTTCAGGACTTCTCATCCATCAGCCCCACATCATTTTTAATGTTTATCTCTCCTCTGAGATTCTTACTTCTCTGCCCATTCATGTTTGATCCTAAGGGCAATTATCAAAACTACTCCATTGCTTACCCTCTGGTTCAGTTCTCACTTGATGACTATATATGCATTGCCTCTAGAAAGTAACACTTTTGCTAGAGAATGTTGAAAAAATGATAAAGAAAAAGATTTATATTATGTCTGTGGCAACAAAATATGGACCAGGGGTAGACTCTGGGGTCATGGAGTGATCCATATACAGCAAATAATGCAGCTGAAGTAGAATTTGAGAGTCAGAGTTACTGTTTTAGTTGCTCTTTGTTCTTTCTTCATAGTTCAGAGAATCTTGACATATTCCAGACCTGACTCAGAAGATGAAAGTTTAGGAACTTCACAGTATCCTTGAAGTCTGTCCTTGGGTATCTATAAGCCATGCACAACATAGGTGGCTTATACAAGTCCTCCACCATTTTTTTTCAAAAACCCAATTATGGTTAAACTTATTACGTGAATACTATTGTGGCCAACATTACATCTGCTACTGCTATCACTAGTAATAATGATACCGCTAATTTTAGGAATAACAACACTATAATTTATTGTATACTTGCATTAACTGCACCCATTTTATAAATGTCTTTAAACAACTCTACCAGATGGATTTTGGTTTTTCTTGCTATAGTGCAAGAAAACTGATGGCCAGGAAAGTTATTCCTCAAAATCCATTTGCCTAGGCAGTTGTTAGAACCTAGAGTAGAGACCAATTCTATTTAAGTTTCATGTGCGTCCTTCTAAGCACTATACTTATTGTACAGCCTCCTTCAATTGCCTGCTGACCACACAGTGCATCACAACTCAGGCACTAATGGGCAAAGCTAACTGGAATATTGTGTATCCTCTAGAGGTATTTCTCATCCTCAAAGTTTCTACACAGTATAGAATTCTATCTAAGATGTTTATCCTTGCCAAAGAGATTTTTTAATATAATATATAAGAAACACGTATCTAGATTTAGCATAAGTTCTAGTAAGGAACTAGGTTAGGAAAAACATTCCAATTTATAAATGATTTATAAGTATTAAACATACTTTAAAGATTATTTTTCTGGCTCATGGGTAAATCTTTGGAAATACTTACAAACGCTTTTCCAGATGATGTTAGTCAGATAACTATTCTAAAAAGAACATGTTATAACAAAAATTACACTGACACCTACATTAAAGGAAGATGTATTTTTAAAAACCCTAGGGTTTTATTCATCTTTGCATCTTTTTAGCACATGGGAAAGCACAGAGTAGTTTGCCAGTAAATGGTATGTTACGTGTCCTATGTAAGTTTCCAACAAAATTACAGTTTAATAAAAACACTGTCACTTATTTTATTTTTAGTTAAGATAGTTTTGTTATAAACTTGTACATAAACACTATGTTTATCTTAAAAGCAGAGAATAAAATCTCTCGAATACACACAAATAAAATTTCTATTGTTATCACTTAGCATGCAACTGAAATCACTCACACAATTAATTTTTAATTAATGGGATTATATCTTGTGTATTATTTTTATTATGGATACCTTAAAATTTTCATTTTAATACTTTTTTTCCTCTTTTTTTGTCCCATTCTTGTTGCTTTCTGCTTTGACTACCCCTTCTCTCAGTCTAGGTACTGACATTAACAAATTCTTGTAAAATTTTTCATACCTTATGTAATCCTATTTAAAAATCTATTATCTGTACCTATGTATCCATCTTTGTCTTTCTGTATCTGTGTCTTTTTCTCTATATATTTATCGCTCTCTCCCTATGACCTATGTTGTTTATATGTTACCTTTAGTATTATCATTAAAAATAAACAGCACATTTGATTCACGTTTCTTCATCTTGCTTTTCTACTTAATAATACATTGTGGGCATTTCTACAAATCTATTGATAAACATTGTTTCAAAGGCTACTAAACACACTTTTGTATTTCATATTTATGGACATTTTCTTTTTATAAAGTTTATATAAGCTTTTACAATTGAAAATTTTAGATTTGTTTTTCTTGGTAAAACACTTCTTCATCTACTTTCGAGCTTCTGAAATTGATGTACTCTCTTCTCCCTGTCTGCGATTCCCTCCCTTGGAATATCTTTGGTTTGTTTGTTTGCTTGTTTTGGTTTTTTGTTGTTGTAGTTGGGAAGGAGTGAAATAATATATCTGTGTTCAGTTTTCTGAGTAATATAGGTTCTCTGTTTAGGTTTAGTGTATTAACAAATGGAAGAACAAAAAATAATGCCATTTGCATCACAAAATTTCACAAGAAAAATATGAATTGAGAGACTTGGATATTGAAAAGCCTGGTATTTACAATTTAAATCCTAGAAATATCGACCCTTAAATCAAAGAGCTTTGTAATAATCTGCACATGCGAATAGCAGAAATTATGGAATATTAAAGAAAGAAAAATGTTTCCCAATAAGTAAGCTAATAGTTACTTCTCAGTGTGTGCCATGCTTCTATTTAGTAAACAGCAATTTCTAGTAAGTGGTTTATAAGTTTTTTTAACTCTTTATTTTAATTTTTTGAGAGAGAGAGGGAGAAAGAATGTGAGCAGACGGGTGTTTTAAGGGGTGGGGGGGAAAGAGAGGGAGACACAGAATCTGAAGCAGGTTCCAGATGCTGAGCTGTCAACATAGAGCCTGCTTCAGGGCCCAAACTCACGAGCTGTGAGATCATGACCTGAGCCGAAGTCGGGCACTTAACCAACTGAGCCACCTAGGCACCTCTGGTAGGTGGTTTATAAAGGGACTTTTATCCATGCCTTAATGTAAATGCTTTGCAAAGCTTCCAGCTAATGATAGTCCTTTTGTTTTTTTACCAAGTCTTTTGAAGATAAAAATCTAATTTATATTAAAATCTAAAAATCTAATTTATACAGTCCTTTTATTTTTCATTTGGAGGTTTTAATTTTAAAATATTGTTAAATTGTTCTTTATTTCATCACTGCAAATTGTTACATTGTATGTTTTATAATGTACAATAGATCAACACATTGTATTATAATGTGATTGTAATACACATGAGTTGAACAAATTGCACAAAAATTATAATTAATATATTTAAAAAAGACATATATATATATATATATATATATATATATATATATATATCTTAAGTGCACAGCCAAGACCCAATAAAAGATTGAAAGCTCTGAGTTAAACAGTGACTTTAACATCATCTTCATAAATAAGCAGACTTAAAGAATACCTTCACACACACAGTACTTTGCTAGAAACACCGAAATACCAAAGTAGAATGTCTGAGTTTTTTCTCTTAAACCAAAAGAATACCTTAGAACCCTGAAGACTGAAAATGACCTTGAGACAGTTTCTTCTTAAACCAATAAACAGGAAAGACTTTTTGACTCTAACGTACTGTCTATTAGCATCTTACCCTGGTTGGAGTAACTAGCTCAGTGGTTCCTGGCCCTGGTCACACATGAGAATCAGATGAGTGTAGACTTCTCTTCCTGAGATTCTGATTCAGTTGTTCTAGGGTAAAGCCCAAACCCTGGCAATTTCAGCAGCTCCCCTTGTGATTCCAATAAGCAGAATGGTCAGATAACAATCACGGGCTCAGGAGCTGATTTGAGAATGGGCTTACAAATTCAGCCCCTGGTTATGTTGAGGAGGTTTAAATGCGTGACGTCTAGAGATCTCATAAGACTTTAGATTCCGGTCCTTCCCACCCCAATATGCAGTACTCAAGGTAAATGGAATTTTCCATACTTTCTTGAGTATACCATGTTTTGTTTGCCTGTTTTTCATATTTCTCATACATTATTCCTTCTGCGAGAAAATCTTTCTGTTCTGTTTTGTTTTGTTTTGTTTTTTTCAATTTCACCTCTGTGAAAGTGTCCTTCCTTCAGTGAAGGCCTCCTTCTTGTACGCCCCTCTTCAGATATCACTAATGGGCATATATTTATTTCTGTGTTTTGTATTTGCTGTTGACAGGTCCACCTTCAGCCATCAGACTGTAAGTTCCTTAGAGGCTAAAAACTTTCCTTATTTACACACTGTGACATCACCAACACATATATCATTACCTGCCTTGCATATGGTTTGGCTCATGAAGGGTGCTGTCAGATTTTTAATTTAGCCAATCAGTTAATATATAAGACCTCAGTTTGTTTTTTGTTTTTTGTTTTTTTTTTTACTAAAAGAAAGAGCCCTCTGCAATCACTTCATTATCTGTAAAGTATGATTAACTTTATACAGCAGAATAATTTAACAAGCAAAAGTAGATTAACAACTATTATAAACACACCACAAAAGGAAATGTAACATTAGTCAACAATACTGTGTTGTTGAGATTAATATTTTAATACCTATGTATTAATTTTAGGTCTTAAAATGAAAAATACACACAGAAGTACTAGACTGTACTTGTGTTTTAAGTATAATTGGTCTTGTTTTTTAACAGTAAAACTGCCATAGCTTGAAGACCAACTATGATGGTTATTCCATTAGGGACTTCTTAAATTACCTCATTGGAAGTCCACAGTAATATAAAAAAGCATGCCTGAATTTTCTCATCTTACATGTAGGCTCAGAAATGGTCAAGTATAATGGCCAAATCACATAACCAGCAGGTGGCACAGTTGTGATTGAACCCAAATTTGTTTTTTTCTGATACTTGTTATTTCTAGTGTGCCATACACGAAAACATCAAATTACACGTTCTGAGCACATTTGTCTGATTTTTGCTGTGTCTTCCATCTTTCAGGGGAATGACTTTAATAATTTTGACAATAATTCCAAGTTTTCTGTGTACTAAAGGTGTGAATTTGAGCAAGCTACTCATGTCTCACAGCCTGTTTTCACCCAACAAACGAGGCAATAATCATAGGAGCTCTGTGAGGACCAAAGGAGACAATGACATTGCTATAGAGAACTAGGTTTATGTCGCTGGTGTCAAATTTGGAATTTTTGCTTTTAAAACACATGGAAGTGCATCACTGGGGAGAAGGCTCCGGTCATTTTAGGAATTCTGGTTCCAGTGGCCTACAGGTATCATCCTATTTGACGGTGTCTGTTTGACTTCCGGGCCCACATTAGCATTTGGTTTGTATCTGTTCACTCACAGCTGAAGTCTCAGATGTCTGTTTGGTTTTTTTCACTTTGCGATACTAGACTAACACTGACAGCTAATGTTGACAAAACCTGGTCATGGAATATTAACATGTGAAAATGTGGCAAGGACAAGATGATGGAGAAAAATCACTTTTTTGCATGTAGAGAAAAGAGAATCTACCAACATGTTTATAGAGAAAGACAAAGGAGGAAATATAAATTGTATGTCCTGAACCTATGCAATGTGCCACAGGAGAACACATCTCCTGACTTATGGGTGAGAAAAGCGTGGTAAAACAATTGCATTAGTAATGTCATCAGTGTTAGATTCCTGCTTTGTATATTACACATGCTTAGAGTAGGGAATGACTCCGGATCTGTCAGCTTCATATATAATTAAATACATTAAATGTGTGTATGTCTTTAAAACATTTTGAGTTATCTGTTTTCAAATCCTGCCTCATAATATTTGTGTTTTATTTGTGTTTTATTCTTTTTTTACATTTTATTTATTTTTGAGAGAGAGAGAGAAAGAGCACGCGCACAAGTAGGGGAGAGGCAGAGAGAGAGGGAGACACAGAATCTGAAGCAGGCTCCAGGCTCTGAGCTGTCAGCACAGAGGCCCAACGTGGGGCTCGAACTCACGAACTGTGAGATCATGACCTTAGCCGAAGTCGGAGGCTTAACCGACTGAGCCACCCAGGTGCCCCATAATATTTGTGTTTTAATTGGCATGTTTAGATAATTCACTTATAATATGATTGCTCACATAGTTGGGTTTACATCTATCATATGGCTCTTTGTTTTGTTACTTTCTCCCTTTTTTAAGTTTATTTATGTATGTTGAGAGAGATAGATCATGAGCGAGCAGAAGCGGGGCAGAGAGAGAGGGAGAGAGAAAGAATCCCAAGCAGGCTTCGCACTGTCAGTGCAGGGCCTGAGTGGGCCTCAAACTCACCAACTGTGAGATCACCACCTGAGCCGAACCAAGAGTCGGACGCTAAACCCACATAGCCACCCAGACATCCCTGTTACTTTCTCCTTTATTCTTCTTTTCTTGTCATTCTTTATATTAGATATTTTGTAAATGTCATTTATTTCATTTTTCTGTCTTCTACTAGTTTTTTGCTGTGTCATTTATCACTATCCTCTGCTGGTTATCTTAGAAGTTGAAAATGTATTGGAGACAACAATTAATGTTTTTATTATGAGAGACAACAAATTAGTATTTCTATAGCATGTGAAACAATACAAAAAATAATGATAGTGGAATAACTTTATTTCCTGTGCCTACTTTTTGTGCAGTCATAGTTATGTATTTTAATTTTACATGTTTACAAAGCATTAAGACATTGTACAGAATCTGAAGCAGGGTCCAGGCTCCGAGCTGTTAGCACAGACCCCGACTTGGGGATTGAACTCACCAGCCGTGAGATCATGACCTGAGACAAATTCAGATACAACTGACTGAGCCATTCAGGTTCCCCCTCCTGAGACTATTTTTATATCATCTTCATTTTAAGGACATTTTTGCTGGATATAGAATTACTTGTTAACTGTCCTATTTTCTTTCATCACTTTATAGATAGTATTTCTTTGTCTTCTGCTGATACAAAGTTTCTTTATATTTCTTATTGATTATGAAAGATAATATTTTTTTCTCTGCCTGATTTTATAATTTACTGTTTACATTTCATTCTCTAAATTTGCTTATGACTTTCCAAGTTGTAGTTTTCTCTGTGTTTCTTCTTCTGGTTTATTTATTCACATTTTTGAATGTGTGGTTTGATGTATCTTTTTGCATTTGGAAAATTAATGCCCAATATTTCTTCTAAAAATGACTTCTGGGGCACCTGGGTGGCTCAGTTGGTTAAGCATTGATTTCGGCTCAGGTCATAATCTCACAGTTCGTGAGTTCGAGCCCTGCGTCAGGCTTTGTGCTGACAGATCAGAGCCTGGAGCCAGCTTCAGATTCTGTCTCCCTCTCTCTGCCCCTTCCCCACTTGTGCTCTGTCTCTCTGTCTCTCTCAAAAATAAATAAACATATTTAAAAAAAAAAATACTTCTGTTCCATTCTCCCACTCTCTTCTTCTTCTATAACCTTGGTTGCATGATGGTTCATTTTTGTTTATCATATGCATTTCTCTTATGCTGTCTCTCTTTTCCATTATTTTTTCCTCTCTATGCTTCAGATAGGATATTTTCTAATAAGTGTTTTCCAATTGTTCTAATCCCATTTTCTGTTTGCTAATACCAGCCTGGTCTTAGCTCATCTTATTGACATGATTTTCACAAGTTAGTCCTCATTGTTTTGATGCTATGCTTGCTGTAATATCAGGATTATTTTCAAGCGTTCCTTTATGCTATATTGACAGTGTCACCACCTGAATATCACTAGACTATTTTCTCTCCTAACATGTCTAGAGATTTTTCGTTTATACTGAACATGGTGGATAATATGCCCTGAGAATGTGGATTATGGTGCCTTCTGAAGAGAATTGATATTTGCTCTATTGTGCAGTCTAATTCTCATGGATCACCTTGATCGTATTGAAACTGGATTATAGGCCCATTAAGGCAGATTTTTTTCTATTTGATCTTTCTCCTAGTGCCTTTCACAATCTCAGCTGAATAGTCAGAATCTTCAGTGTTCTCTCTGGCTGGGTTCATACACCAAAATATTTCAGCACTGTGAAAACACTGACATTTCCATTTGGCTCTTTAGATTCCCAGCATCTGTTCTGTCTTAGGCATCCCAAAGTTTTGCCTTGAATATGTATAGCCAAGGACACCAGGGAAATTTTTTATATAGCTTTCGGAGAATCCTTATATGCAATCTCTACCTTTCTCATATCCTGTCTCCAAAATTCAGTTGCGCTGACTGTCTTGGTTTCCAATCTCTGTTTCATTCGTGCAGCAATATAGGCACTTCTGCTTGTATTCCATTTTCCCGTGCACCTTTGGAAAACACACCCAGAAAAAAAGCTGAGATAAATGTGGAGTTCACTTTTTATGCTTTCCTTATCTCAAGTTATCATAGCACTGAATTGGTTATTGTCCTAGAGAAAAATTGGTGTCTCAATTAAATTAACCTCAAGTAGGGAAGGGGTGACTCAGATCTGCTAGTGTTATCTCTTTGCTTTACAGATGGCTTATGTGACTCCTTATGGTATAAAATCTCATCTCTTGCACACATGGCTGAATCTCAGCCATGTGCTCTTATTTTCAGGTAGCTGTATATGTCGGTTTATTTTTTACCTCCATATGCTTATCCCGCTGTCTAGAAAGTTTCCAGTTCATTTTAATCTCTCCCTCCCTGACTATTCTACCCATAAACTCAATTTACCTGAAGAACAAACTTATACGCAACCCTCAAGTCATAGATCAAATATCACCTTCTCTTTAATTCTCTATCCTCCACTGCACAAGCAGAATTAGGAGACCCCTGCTTTATGCTCCGAAAAATATTGAGCATAATTCTACATTGCCATGTTGCTGTTTATCATGTGGCACACTAAATGATATGCTTTTTAAGCAAAACCTCCTTGTTCTGCTATTATTCATGTTCCTTTCTCTCCCACTATAACAGGTACATAGAAGAGGGTAATAATTAATATTTGTTAGGTAATAAATAAATAAATAAATGACCATGTGAATAAAGAGTGTAATACATTAGATCTCTTAAGCAATATTGGTATGATATATTTAGTGCCTTAAATAAAATTTCTCTAATTATCCTAACCACCTTTCAATGCAAGATTAAAAACAAAAAAAAGAAAAAGAAAGAAAAAAACAACTGAAGGAGAGAAAGTTCCTGTAATAGGCAGTCTTGAATCCAGTACTTGGAAACTTTTTCTAAGACTCCAGAATCCATATTCTTTCCAGTAACCCCAACTGACACATAATTCTCCATTTGGATGGAAATTTTAGCAAAATTATTATTTCAAATTATGCACATGATGTACTAAGAATACAACATAAGTGGAAAGCTTTTAACTCTATGTTATAATCCAGAGGAATAGAATAGAATCATCAAAGTGAGTACATTTGAATATCAAATCATATTTGGATAGATAGATAGATAGATATACATATTTTTTTAGAAAATATATACTTCTATGTTAATTTCTTTTTTTAAATTTTTTTAATGTTGATTTATTTTTGAGAGAGAGAGACAGAGGCAGAGACAGAATGTGAGCAGGGGAGGAGCAGAGAGAGAGGAAGACACAGAATCCAAAGCAGGCTCCAGGCTCTGAGCTGTCAGCACAGAGCCCGATGCGGGGCTTGAACTTATGAACTGCGAGATCATGACCTGAGCTGAAGTTGGATGATTAACTGAATGAGCCACCCATGTGCCCCATATATTAATTTCTTACAATATAAATCATAAAACTCAAGGAAAAGATGCCATTCTGAAAAAGTAAATGATATATTCAGAATTTCCTAGAATTTGAAGACACACATGCAAACTATGTTTGTATAATTTGAAGAAATAAGTATGTTACTAATTTAACTGTTACCACTAAACATTTATAAAACTATAAACTACATAACCCAGCAAATGTCTTACAAATCTTTATAAATGTGTATACATAATTCTAATAAAATTTTTAGAGAAAAATTAAGTGTGGATGATTTATATAAACACATAAAGGAATTATTCCATTTGAAATAGCAATTTATACTGTTTAGGTGAAATCATTCTTTTGTTAATCACTAATATAAAAGTAGAAAAAGCACATGTGACAGTGTGTTTAATTATAAGCTGAACAGTGAGACAAATTTAGGTAGAATTATATATCTCCTATTGTTCTACCATGAAAGTGAAATAAGGCTCCTCACTGATACTGCATTTGACAATAGAATTAAGTTTTTTGTTTCAAACAGGTTTTATCAATCACATAGGAAGCCAAAACTGTTTCAGATTTCAGCACCCTGAGACTTGTCTCCTACCATTACATAATGTTACTGATTAAACCGAAGTTGCAGATATGAACTTTATAAATAGTTATCTAAACTCAAGCTACCAAACACACTGAGACTGGGCTTACATTAAATTGATTTTTCAAGTAATTGACACAGTTTCAAACTTCTTTGTGCAGAAATGTCATTGCCTTTCTCTGTCTCTTTTTTCTTTGTCTTTTTTTTTCCTCTCTTCTTCATTGGAAGTGATTTCTAGTTTGGGACACAATACTGGCAAATAGCAACTAACCATGAAATCATTCCATCTATATTGACAGTTTAATTCTGATGTGCAAATAAAATGGGTTTTCCCAATTCTTTAGACATACAAATATTCATACTAAAGTAGAAATGAAACAAAATTGGATTGTATAATTAACTGCTGGTATAACTGGATAAATAAAATTTATTTTTTTTTCTTTTTATATATCTTACTAAGAGGCTATAGTATACATAAGATCCCACAGAAGCAGCTTCTAAAAAGATGCAGAGATAAGTGTTTGTACTGTTTTCAGAGTACCTATCTTTTACCTATTTGGTTAGCTTTATTCCTAGGTACCTTATGTTTTGGGTGCAACTGTAAATGGGATTGATTACTTGATTTCTCTTTCTGCTCTTCATTATTAGTGTATAGAAATGTAACAGGTTTTTTGTAACAGATTAATTTATATCCTGCGACATTACTGTATTTGTGTATCAGATCTAGCAATTTTTTGGTGGAGTATTTCTATATAGAGTATGATGTCATCTCCAAGTAGTGATAGTTTGATTTTTTTTCCTTGCCAATTTAGGTGCTTTTTATTTCTTTTTGTTGTCTAATTGCTGAGGCTAGGAATTCCAGTACTATGTTAAATAACAGTAGACAGAGTGGGCATCCCTGTCTTGTTCCTGTCTGTAGAGGAAAAACTCTGTTTTTCCCCATTGAGGATGATGTTAGCTGTGGGTCTTTCATATATGGCCTTTATGATGCTGAGGTATGTTCCCTTTATCCCTACTTGTTGAGGGTTTTTATCAAGAATAAATGCTTTACTTTGTCAAATGCTTTTTCTGCATCTGTTGAGAGGATCATATGGTTCTTATCCTTTCTTTTATTAATGTGATGTATCATTATGATTGATTTGTGAATATTGAACCACGTTTGCATCCCAGGAATAAATCCCACTTGATTATGGTGAATGATTCTTTTAATCTACTATTGGATTCACTTTACTAGTATTTTGTTGAGAGTTCTTACATCCGTGTCCATCATGGATATTGGCTTGTGATTCTCTTTTTTAGTGGAATCTTGGTTTTGGAATCAAGGTAATGCTCGCCTCACAGAATAAGTTTTGGAAGTTTTCCTTCCCTTTGTATGTTTTGGAATAGTTTGGGAAGAACAGGTAATAACTCCTTAAATGTTTGGTAGAATTCTCCTGTGAAGCCATCTGGCCCTGGAGATAACACAAAGAAAGGAAAAACATTCTATGTCCATGGGTTGGAAAAACAAGTATTGTGAAAATGTTGATAGTACCCAAAGCAGTCTACACATTTAATGCAATCCCTATCATACCACCAGCATTCTTCACAGAGATAGCTAGAAAAATAATCCTAAAATTTGTATGGATTTCCAAACATCCTGAATAACCAAGGAAACCTTGAAAAAGAAAAGCAAAGGTTAAGGCATCACAATTCTGGGATCCATGTTATATTAAAAAGCTATAGTGATTAATACAGTATGGTATTGACATAAAAAAAAAAACAGACTGATAGATTAATGGGACAGAATAGAAAATCCAGAAATGGACCCACACCTATAGTCAAACTAATCTTCAACAAAGAGGAAAAATATCCAATGGAAAAAAGATTCTTCAACAAATGAGTCTGTTGTCTCTTCAACAAATGGTGTTGGGAAAATTTGACAGGCACATGCAAAAGAATGAAACTGGACCACTTTCTTACACTACACACAAAAATAAATTCCAAATGGATGAAAGACCTAAATGTGAGACAGGAGACCATCAAAATGTCAGAGAATACAGGCAGTAACATTTTTGACATTGGTCATAGCAACTTCTCTCTAGATGTCTCCAGAAGCAAGAGAAACAAAAGCATAAATAATTGGGATTTCATCAAGATAAAAATCGTCTCTAGAGTGAAAGAAACAATAAACAAAACTATAAGCAGTGGGAGAAGGTATTTGCAAATGACATATCTGATGAAGGGTTAGTTTCCAAAATCTGTAAAGAACTTATCAAGCTCAGCACCCCAAAAACAAATAATCTAGGTAAAAAATGGGCAGAAGACATGAATAGACATTTTTCAAAGAAGACATGCAGGTGGCTAAGAGACACGTGAAAAGATGCTGAACATCACTAATCATCAGGGAAATACAAATCAAAACTACAATGAGATATCACCTCACACCTGTCAGAATGGCTAAAATTAACAATGCAGGAAACAACAGATGTTTGTGAGGATATGGAGAAAGGGGAATCTTCTTATACTGTTGATGAGAATGTAAACTGGTGCAGCCACTCTGGAAAACAGTATGGAGTTTCCTAAAAATGTTAAAAATAGAACTACCCTATGACACATCAATTGCACTACTAGGTATTTACACAAAGGATACAAAAATATTCATTCAAAGGGATACATGAAACCTGATATTTATACCAGTATTATCAACACGAGCCAAATTATGGAAAGAGCCAAATGTCCATTGACTGATGAATGGATAATGAGGAAGTGGCATATATATATATATATATATATATATATATATATATATATATGGTGGAATATTACTCAGCCATGAAGAAGAATGAAATCCTGCCATTCGCAACAATATGGATGGAGCTAGAGAGCATTAGGATAAGTGAAATAAGTCAGAGAAAGACAAATACCATATGATTTCACTCATATGAGGAATTTGAGAAACAAAACAGAAAAGTAAAGAAAAAAAAAGAGAAGGAGGCAAACCAAGATACAGACTCTTAACTATAGAGAACAAACTGAGAGATGCTGAAGGGGAGGTGGGTGGGGAAATGGATTAAATGGGTGATGGGTATTAAGGAGGGCACTTGTGGGGCTCAGTTGGTTAAGTGTCCAACTTCAACTCAGATCGTGATCTCCCAGTTCGTGAGTTTGAGCCCCACATCAGACTGTCTGCTCTTAGCACAGAGCCCACTTTGGATCCTCTGTACCCTTCTCTCTCTGCCCCCGTATCTCAAATATAAGTACACTTAATAAAAATTTTTTTTATAAAAGGAGGGCACTTGTGATTAACACCGAGTACGATATGCAAGTGATGAATCACTCAATTCTACTCCTGAAACTAATGTTACACTGTATTTTAGCTGACTGGAATTTAAATAAAAACTTGAAACTACAAAAAATAGAAAAAATAAAAATAAAAAGGTACAGGGAAAGGATGAAAATCCAATGAAAGTTAGTAGAATTGAAAAGACAAGGTTGTATTAACTCTGCTTAGTCCCTTAAATATCAAAATACCAAAGGGAAGTACTGAACATCTGCTTATCTGTGGGCTTTCTGGTCTTT
Organism: Lynx canadensis; assembly: GCF_007474595.2. Classification (NCBI taxonomy): domain Eukaryota; kingdom Metazoa; phylum Chordata; class Mammalia; order Carnivora; family Felidae; genus Lynx; species Lynx canadensis. The sequence continues at coordinate 218,331,639 of NC_044303.2, read as the reverse complement.
AAGTAAACAGGCAAGATTTTTCTTCCACATTATGTTAAATGATTCCTTTCCAAAATTGTGTCTATTAAATCAGATCAATTTTTGTATGCTATTACTCCTTTTGATTGTCCTAAAATAGTCTTCCAGTCAAGCATTGAACAGTGTCAGCTACCAAAAAAAAAGTTTTTAGTTTGAGTTTTCTTGTAGCAGAAATGAATATTGAACATCAAGATGCTAAAAGCCTGTCAGCAATTGCATTATAAACCTAACTTTGTAATGACTATGAAAATTCAGTTGGAAAACATTTTCATCTGTGGCAACTGTTTTCAACAGTCAAAATTTGACTTTATAATGCTGTAAATTAGAAATGAATAAAAGAATCTAAGAAATGTTTTTTGATCAAGTAAATTTTCAAAGTGAAATTTAAATGTGAGGTTACTTTTGCATGTAAACTTCTGTGTTTCTTGAAATCACTAATTTCCCTATGATCTTCCTAAACAATGGTATTGAATGATTTGGTAACAATTTAAGTGTTAAAGGAAAGTTTTGATTTTGTATTTCATGGCTAAGACATATTTTATAAAAAAGGTTTCACAATGTTTTGAGTTCATAAAGACTTTTTTTTTTTAGCACAAGTCACTGTTGTCTATCTAAGATATTCAGGAGGAAAACATCACTAAAATTCTTTATTAATTTATTAAGGTGAATAATAAATCCCTGTGGACAATAAAAAAGGCCCCCCAAAAACATGGTTGATGAACTTTCAGAGGCTGAACATGCTAAATGTTGACTATGTACATAATTGTGTGTTAAGGGGGGAAGGAAGAAGTTTCTTTGCTTCTCTTCATCAAATTATGTATTTATTTAGTTTATTCTGAAAGTGAGGGAGAGTGGGAGAGGCAGAGAAAGATGAGAGAGCGAATCTGAAGCAGGCTCCATGCCATCAGAACAGAGTCCTGAGTGGTGCTCGAACTCAAGAACAGTGAGATCATGACTTGAGCTGACATCAACAGTCTGATACTTAACCTACTGAGCCACCCAGGTGTCCCAATCAAATTCTATATTTAAATGAAGGTTCTTAATACTTGCATTAAGAAATTCATGTGTGTATTTTATTTACAATCCTGTTTTTTGCTTGTTTGGTTTTTTTTTTGTTTGTTTTTTTTTTTAGATTTTGCTTTAAGTATGATTATGGTATTAATTTTTTTAAAAGAGTCCATGTCAGTCTCTCAGCCCCTTTGGTAGCTTTGGTAGCTATCTTTTTTTTTCTTTGATATTTTTTTCAGCTGTCTCCTCTCTTTTCTTCTCTTCCCCCTCTTATATATTTAATCTTGCAACAAGATTTCATACTTAATTATGATGGCTTGACATGGATATATGATATTTCAATTTCACTGGGTGGATATAGAAAAGGTCAACCATTCCCCACTGATGGACATTTAATTTTTTCTCATATTCTCTCACTATAGTTTTACAATGTATATGCATGGTGTTATCATTTCTATTAGAATTCTAAAATTTGGTTTGATGTGTCAAAGGTAATATACATGTTTGATATTAATTTGTGCTGCCACATATTTTCTCCAAAGTTTGTCACAATTTATATTCACACTGTCCATGACTGAATTGCTTTCCAACACTATTGCTGGTACTAGAAGTTATCATATGTGTGTGTGTTTGAGTGTGTGTGTGTGTGTGTGTGTGTGTGTGTGTGCAAATCTATGAGCAATTGTGATCTGATTCCTAAAAGTAGGATCCAAACTCCATGCATACCTTTATAAGCAATTTAAAGTAGAAAGGCTAGGGCTGCCTGGGTGGCTCAGTTGGTTAAACATCTGACTTTGACTCAGGTCATGATTTTACAGTTCGTGAGTTCAAGTCCTGCATCAGGCTCTCTGCTGTCAGTACAGAGCCTACTTTGGATCCTGCATCCCCCTCTCCTTCTGCCTCCCCCCCCACTCGTGCACAGGAGCTCTCTCTCTCTCTCTCTCTCAAAAGTAAATATTTTTAAAATAATGTAAAGGCTAGAAGGATAGGTCTTAAAATTTGATACTTCTCACTTGCCATAATTTTAGGATGTAGTTACTAGATTCAAAAGGCTGCTTCTCACAAAAGACCCCAGATAGCCAAAGGAATTTTGAAGAAGACCAAAGCAGGAGGCATCACATCCCAGACTTTAGCCTCTACTACAAAGCTGTAATCATCAAGACAGAATGGCATTGGCACAAAAACAGACACATGGACCAATGGAATAGAATAGAAACCCCAGAATTAGACCCACAAAAGTATGGCCAACTCATCTTTGACAAAGCAGGAAAGAACATCCAATGGAAAAAAGACATTCTATTTAACAAATGGCGCTGGGAGAACTGGACAGCAACATGCAGAAGAATGAAACTAGACCACTTTCTCACACCATTCACAAAAACAAACTCAAAATGGATAAAGGACCTGAATGTGAGACAGGAAACCATCAAAACCCTAGAGGAGAAAGCAGGAAAAGACCTCTCTGACCTCAGACATAGCAATTTCTTACTTGACATCTCCAAAGGCAAGGGAATTAAAAGCAAAAATGAACTATTGGGACCTCATGAAGATAAAAAGCTTCTGCACAGCAAAGGAAACAATCAACAAAAAAGGCAACCAATGGAATGGGAAAAGATATTTGCAAATGACATATTGGACAAATGGCTAGTATCCAAAATCTATAAATAGCTCACCAAACTCCACACCCAAAAAACAAACAACCCAGTGAAGAAATGGGCAGAAAACATGAATAGACACTTCTCTAAAGAAGACATCCGGATGGCCAACAGGCACATGAAAAGATGCTCAACATCGCTCCTCATCAGGGAAATACAAATCAAAACCACACCCAGATACCACCTCACACCAGCTAGAGTGGCTAAAATGAACAAATCAGGACACTTTGGATGCTGGTGAGGATGTGGAGAAACAGGAACCCTCCCACACTGTTGGTGGGAATGCAAACTGGTGCAGCCACTCTGGAAAACAGTGTGGAGGTTCCTCAAAAAATTAAAAATAGATCTACCCTATGGCCCAGCAATAGCACTGCTAGGAATTTACCCAAGGGATACAGGAGTACTGATGCATAGGGGGCACTTGTACCCCAATGTTTATAGCAGCACTCTCAACAATAGCCAAATTATGGAAAGAGCCTAAATGTCCATCAACTGATGAATGGATAAAGAAATTGTGGTTTATATACACAATGGAATACTACGTGGCAAGAAGAAAGAATGAAATATGGCCTTTTGTAGCAATGTGGTTGGAACTAGAGAGTGTTATGCTAAGTGAAATAAGTCATACAGAGAAAGACAGATACCATATGTTTTCACTCTTATGTGGATCCTGAGAAACTTAACAGAAGACCATGGGGGAGGGGAAGAAAAAAAAAGAGAGGGAGGGAGACAAACCATAAGAGACTCTTAAAAACTGAGAATAAACTGAGGGTTGATGGGGGGTGGGAGGGAGGGGAAAGTGGGTGGTGGGCTTTGAGGAGGGCACCTGTTGGGATGAGCACTGAGTGTTGTATGGAAACCAATTTGGCAATAAATTTCATATTTTAAAAAAAGGCTGCTTTTATTAGCATTAATAGGAGGAAATAAATATGACTATGCATTATAATTACCCATGGTATTTTAACAGAAAAAAAGTAGATGCCATTTAGTTAAAAAACAACAACTTTTGATTTATTTATTTATCTCCTTGGTTTGCTATTATAATTAGTAAACTAATGACTTTTCCTATGATATGTGTTATCAAGATATTAAGCCAATTCAGTTAAAAAGAAAATCTTTTTTTCTCAGGTTTTGACTTATAAAACCAAGAAATCCATAGGTATTTACTTTTCATCATATTATATTGAAAATGTGTTGTTATCCATCAAGTTACCACTAGTTTTACTTGAAGCCTAATGACACATGCGAATTCCAGGAAACAGAATACAACACGTATGTCGAAAAGGCAAGTGAGCTGAAGTATGCATATTCTGTCTTCCTTCAGTCTTTGGTTAAGCTCTGCTCCTAAGGAATGATGCCAATTCCAGAAGGGTTTTCAGTCTGTTGAATATGTAGCAAATTGTTCTCAGAGAAAGCATTCAGGTTAGCAGTAGAAACTTGGTTAAATGTGAAGTGAAGATTAGATTAGAATGCTGATTAGCACTGGTAACCAAGGATTAGTGAATACCTTATGTGCCTTGTTTGGAAGCACTTATGAAAAAGAGTGAGAAACATAACCTACAAAATCAGAAGCCTATTAGTTCAGTAACATTTTTATGTTTCCAGTGGACCAGGGTAGGTTGAGATTTCCCCTACAATAGTAAAAACCTTCTGCAACTGGCATTTTTTTTTCACCAAGAAAGACTTAACATGCTTAGAAGGTTCTTTGTATTCTGGATGAGAAACCAATTTAGGGAGAACATTAGGAAGAACACTCAAAATCCTAAAAATTATACAAATTCTTATGTAATAGATAAGTCATTACATTACCTAAATCAAAGAAAATCAGGTGAATTCAAACTGGTCAATTTTGAAACAAAAAATAAATGACAAGAAAATTACCCTATATTCTTCAGCATTAATAGTATTAATATTTAATCACATCAATATTTGATAATATTGTTCAATTGGCACATTTCCTTACTCTCTCAATTGTGTACTCATGTCTCTTTCACAGACAGTCCCTTCTACCTTTTCTCCCCAAATATCTGCTTCTTTTCTCTTAAAGCCTCTTGCAGTCTCATCAGCAATGCAATTTTGAGCAAGCTGGCAAAGCTCTCTAAGCCTCAGTTCTTACATCAATCAAGTGATAATTTGAGGATTATAGTTAAAGTCTTATTACTTTTCACTGGATGCCTTCTTTACAAAGAGCTAGAGTCTAGACCCACAGACAATATTTCAGTGCAGACCACAGGAAAGGTTAAGTTTTTGAAGCATTGATAATTGTTGTTTGGACTTGCCCTGAAGGAAAACTTAACCTTTCTAGACCTATTTATTAAGAGATAGGAATGTTGAGACATAAAGAAAAATATGATGTCAGTATTAAACCATGCACTTTGAGGCAAGGGCAGCACATGCAAATGGAAACGTCCTATAAATTGCTCAAGAGATGAAATTAGGACTCATATGTAAGGTCAGTATCAGAGAGCTGGACAGCAGGGCCACTGCAGTGAATATCGTAACTGGTGATTGTGCATCATGAGAAACTTTTTGTTAAAACATAGGGACATTATAGTTTAATAGACTATATTAAATCTTTGTTTTTACTTTTATCATCTCTTGCCTTTGTTCATTAGTAATATAAGTTTTTATTAAAGCCTTTATTTATTATAGGTCTAAATATGCTACTATGGAAACAAATTCAATAAACATAATGGCTGTTATTAGACCAATTAGTTCACTGTGTTTGAAGAATTTAGTTAAAATAGTGGATCCCTTTTGACACTAATGAAACCCACTAAGATACTTGCTTGGATATTCAATGTCTGCCAGGAATGACCAACAAACCCTGCCCCGAGGCATGAAAGATTACTCTACACTTTGCCAAGAAGGAGAGGAGAAGGCTTGGAGGTCAAGTTCAAAGACGAAGACCCCGTTCACCTCACTCCTATTCTCTTTTCTTGCAGTGTCAGGCCAGTCACAAATCTCAGATGGCTTGTGTACAGAGGGCAGACAACATTTCAGGTACAAAAACAAAGGGTGGTTGACTTCAAGGGGAACAATCAAAAGAAACTCATCAAATCAGAGATATATGGCAAGGGTCTCTGTGTCCTATTGTTTTGCTAAACTTTGTATACAAGGTACAGAACGGAGTTCTCCAAGGACTGCAGAAACACCTGAGAGGGCCGGCCCCCAAGCATTCCACAATCAGGCTGGTTAGACAGGCATCCCAAGAGACCCAAGGCCCTCCCAGGCTTAACTGCAGCCCACCTGAAATCTCTGAGTTACACTTTAGTTAGCTAAGCATTGTGTATAATCTCATCATCCTCAGTAATAACCCCAACAAATGGCTAAGCAGATTCTCCAATTTTACATCATTTCCTATTTCAGATTACCTATACCAATATGCCTCTTGGATCCCACAAGAAAAAAAATCCTTACTTCAGATTGCACTCTCAGTGCAAAATGTATTAAAGAACATTTTTCCCATATGATTTGTTAATGGATGGCAACAGTGAATAATAACAAAGGTTTGCATATTCTGATTAGAATAAGGAATATTAGCAGGCTAGAATTAATATGAATATTAATACTACAATTGACTACTAAAATAGACTGTAATTTACAGAAATAAATATGCTTCTAAATAACTTTTTACAGACATCTTGAAATGCTAAATTAAAACATGAAATAAACTGAGTTTTCAGAAATAATGTCTCACTTCTACAGTGAACTTTACTAAAAAAATGTTATTATTATATCTTGTGTTTGAATGAGAGTATCTACTTCAGAGTCATGAGAAATTTGCATCTACAATATGTATTTTAGCTAATATATTTTTTGCATTACAAATATGTATTTTAGCTAAATATATTTTTTCCATTACAATACACAGATCCTTCGGTATTAAAAACGCAGATATTAAGTTTACCTAATGGGAATATTATTTATTTTTTCTTCTTATGTTGTAGACTCCTTATTGACTTATACAAACTATTATCAGATGAGGATGACTATATTGTATACATTATGCATAGAGTAATAAGCAATAATACTCCTCTCAGTGAGGAATATACATGAACTATTAGCTTCTTATAACCAGAATCCCTTTAATGGAGTTTAAGCTTTGCTGAAAATAGGATAAACACTTTTGAATTATAGGTAAAAAACTGAGAGTTTTTCCTCTATGGTCAGGAACAAGACAGAGATGTTCACTCTCACCACTGTTATTTACAAAGTAAATAGCCTCAGCAATCAGACAACAAAAAGAAATAAAAGGCATCCAAATTGGCAAGAAAGATGTCAAACTTCTACTATTTGCAGATGGCTTGATACTCTATATAGAAAACCTGAAAGACTCCACCAAAAGATTGCTGGAACTGGTACACAAATTCAGCCCCTGTGGAAAACAGTATGGTTGTTCCTTAAAAAGTTGAAAATAGAACTACCCTATGATATAGCACTTGCACAACTAGGTATTTACTTAAAGGATACAAAAATACTGATTCAAAGGGATACATGAACCTCAATGTTTATAGCACCTCAATGTTTATAGCAGCATATGGCCAAATTATGAAAAGAGCCCAAATGTCCATCAACTGATGAATGGATAAAGAAGATGTGGTATACCACTTATATATAATATATCATATATATGATATCAGATATTATATATATATCTATATATGATATATATTCATATATGTCATATATGTATATCATACACACACTTACACACACACACAGACACACACACCGGAATATTACTTAGCCATAAAAAAAAGAATGAAATCTTGCTATTTGCAAGGACATGAATGGAGCTAGAGAGCATTATGCTGAGTGAAATAAGTCAGTCAGAGAAAGACAGATACCATATGATTTCACTCATATGTGGAATTTAAGAAAGAAAACAGAGGAGCAAAAAAAAAAAAGAGAGAGAAGGAAGCAAACCAAGAAACAGACACTTAACTATAGAGAATAAACTGATGGTCACCAGAGGAGAGGTGGGAGGGGGGAATGGGTAGATGATGGGATTAAGAAGTGCACTTGTGAGGAGCATGGGGTGGTGTTGAATCACTATACTGTACACCTAAAACTAATATTATACTGTATGTTAACTAACTGGAATTTAAATAAATACCTTAAAAATAAAATATTAATAGATATTTCCAATGGAAAAATATTCTTTATTTGTCTCTTCACCATACACTTATTAAATCCATGATATTTGCCGAGACTTTGTTTGATACCAGTTATAAGGTAGTAGACAAAACAGGTTTAGCACCTGTGACCCAGCATCTGTTTTTGCAAATCGAGATGTATTGTAACATAGCCACTCTAATTCATTTATATTTTATTTAAGACTGTTTTACTTGAAACGGCAGAGTTGAATAGTTGAAATGATGTTGTGTGCAAGTGTATAACATACAGTGCCTCTTTTATAAAATATTTTCTCAATTATTTCTTTAGAATATGAGATATACTTGCAAGATAATCCTCAGTCTAGATTTTATTAAATTATTTTTTCCAACACAAAGAAGAGGAACAAAATCAAAGACCTGAAACTGCTCAAATTCAAGACTTACATAAAACTACAGTATTCCAGACAGTGTGGTATTGGCAAAAAAATAGACAAGTAGATCAATGGAGCAGAATAGAGATCAGAAATAGACTTACATAAATACATTCAACTTATCTTTGACAAAGGAGAAAATACAATACAATGGAGAAAAGATGGTCTTTTCAACAAAAGGTATTGGAACAACAGGTCATCCACAAGCACAAACATAAATCTAGACACAGACCTTACTACTCTTCACAAAAATTAACTCAAAGTGGATCATAGACCTAAAGATGAAATGGAAAACTATCAAACTCCTAGGAAATACCATAGGAGAAAATCTAGGTGAACTTGGTTATGGTGATGACTTTTTTAGACACTACACCAAAGGTATAATCCATGAAAGAAAAAAATAATAAGCTGGACTTTATTAAAATAATAAAAAAAAACCTTTTACTACGTGAAAGATTATGTTAAGAGAAAATGAAGACAAGCCACATACCAGGACAAAATATTCGCAGAAAAAAACATACTTGATTAAAGACTGTTAACCAAAATATATAACTAACTCTTAAAACTCAGAAATAAGAAAATGAACAATTTAAATATGAGCAAAAATGGGTCTCCTGCGCTCCTGGGTGGCTCAGTCAGTTAAGCGTTGACTTCGGCTCAGGTCATGATCTCGCAGCTTGTGAATTCAAGCCCTGCGTCAGGCTCTGTGCTGACAGCTCAGAGCTTAGAGCCTGCTTCAGATTCTCTATTGGTCTCTCTCTGCCACTCCCTGACTTGTGCTTGCTCTCTCTTTCTCTCAGATATAAATAAACATTAAGCAAAAAAAAATTAAAAATGTGCAGAAGTCTCAAGCAGACACCTCACCAAAGAGCTATATAGAAAGAAGACAAATAAGCATATGAAAAGACACTCAAGATCATATGTCATTAGGGAATTGTGCATTAAAGCAATGAGATAAGTGCACACCTATTAGGATAGTGAAAATCCAAAAAAAAAAAAAAATGGGCAAGGCTGGCAAGGGTGAGGAGCAACAGAAACTCTCCTTCATTGTTGGTGGAAATGCAAAGTGGTGTGGCTACTTTGGTAGACAGTTGGCAGTTTATTACTAAACTAAACATATTCTTACCATATGATCCAGCAATTCTGCTCCTTGGTATTTTTACCCATAGGAGTTGAAAACGTATATCCATAAAAAAAAAGTGCACATGTATGTTTATTGCAGCCTTATCCATAATTGCCAAAACTTGGAAGCAAACATGATGTCCTTTAATAGAAAAGTGGATAAACGTTGCTATGTACAGACAGTGGAATATTATTCAGTGCTAAAAATAAATGTGTTACCAAGACATTAAAAGACATGGCGGAATTTTAAATGCTTATTACCAAGTGAAAGATGTCTATCTGAAAAGGATACGTACTGCATGATTCCAACTATATGACAGTTTGGAAGAAGCAAAAACAATGGAGACAGTGAAAAGAGCAGTGGTTGCCAAGGGCTCTGGGGGTGAGAGGGATAAATAGAGCACAGAGGACTGTATGATACTACAACAGAGGATACATGTCATTACACATTTGTCAAAACTCATAAAGTGTACAATGCCCAGAGTGAACCCTAATGTAAATTATGGATTTTAAATAATTAAAATTTTTTAATTGGAGAAAGGTAGTAGAATTTGTATGAAATCCCATATAACAATGACTTCACTATAGGAAAGGATAAATTTCTGTAAATTTGGTTGAATTATTAGTAACATAACACCAATATACTTGTAAAAAATGAAAATAAATTATGGTTTTCTGTGCATTCATTTGACAAACTGTTTGCTATCATCTTGAGCAAGATCACCTATCACAAAGTGTATTAGGTTCTCAGAAAAACCCAAGTATAACCCCTAACAAAAACAAAACAAAAAAAACCATGGTGTCACAGGACACATTGTCAATATTAACTACTAACATGTTTATCTCCATTTTGTAAATATGATGTATTTTTTTTCTTTGTATTTAGCTTTCTGTTAGGCTGATACTCACTTGGTTTGTATTAGTCCTTACTTACTGGCAGTTCATACTTGGCATCTGCTTTTATTTGATTATGCCTAATATCTTACCAGTGACAAAAGTTTTAGTATCACCCCATTTCATGATGATTCAGTAATTATTAGATTATCATTAAAAGCTAACTCAATGCTGGAAGTAAGAATATCTTCTCCACTTCAGGAAATGAGAATAAGTAGATGAAAGGCAAATACCTCTATGATAAATCTTCATGATTATGAATTAGAAAGTGATTTCTCTGGACTAGTCAGTTATAATCTCATTAAATCCAGATGATTATCTCATATAAATCTCATAACTTCTTGATGTCATTCCAATATCATTATTCTAATTTTAGTGATCAAGAAACAAATAGCGGGACTAAATTACTTGGAAAAACCTGTTTGCTGGTGGTTGATAGGCAAAACTGAAGATATGAATCCAAATCTATGTAGCTCAAAAATCTGTGTTCTTTACTACACTATTCATAGTCTTTTCTATCAGAAATTACTTTAACTATCCAATCATTGGACAGTTTTTTTCTTTGCTTTAAGATTGTTTTTGTAATCCATGTAACACATTTCTAAGTATATACTACTATCTTGTGCTTATTTGGTTATTGTCTGAGTATTACAATATCCATTAGAGATCTCAAATAATTATGTGTTTTCAAGTGGACACAATGAAGTGTGATGTAAATATTCTAGAAGGAATAAAGTGAATTGCAGATCTCCTCAAATCTGTTTGATTTTTGTATTGATATCTTGGAATACAAAGATTAAGAGCTAATTTTATAAGACTCTATCTAAAAGGCTAACAGTTCAGCAAGAATGTATTTATATAGAATGCGTTCATTGAAAGAGCCTTCTTAGTTTAGATATGACAGATTTCTTTTCTTGGAGTCTTTTGAAGCACCATGTAAAGTCCCCAAATCTTTGTATCAACTTTGTCTAAGAGCACCACAATGAGAATGATAATAATGTGACCTCAAGAGGGTTATTACGAACCCCACACTCTACTGTTTACCCTCCTCACTCAACTATAGAGCAAATTCAATTTTCCAACTTTCTAAATGACCAGCTAGCTACATTTTCTTTTTAACAAATGGCTAGTTTATATAATGGAAAACCATTTTATTACTTTCTAAAGAAACTCTTTAGAGACCCTTGAATAATATTTCTATATGGAAAATGATTACTAGCACTGTTTATATGTCACCAATTTCAGCTTCACATTCCTAGTTCTGATGACATTAAGTTACCTTTTCACTTCAGCAGCTTGGGGATTGGGTCTACTATGTTCATTCAACAGAGAAAATCCTGAAACCAATGTGTAATTTTTCACTGAAAAAGTGAATCCAAACAAATAAAATGAATAAAAATGACTAGCAGAAAGATTCCTACCACGGAAAATTACTTTGACACAAGCCCAAATAGAATCTATTCATAATTTCTAAAGAAAGTGGAGTTTAAAAATATACTACTATATTGAAAGTAATCTATATCCTTCATATTTTCATTATGTAGCCCCCTGAAAATTATATCCTTACCCTTGTGTTTGGGCAAAAGTTTTATAACTGATATCACTAGTTTCTGAGACATTAAAATCTATTTATCTATCTGTATTTTTATGGCTGTTATTTGATTGACATAAGAAAGCTACCTAGAAGAATTCTTGTACTAAGAGGAAAACATGAGTAACTGATTATTTTAAAATGTTTTATAAATGTAAACCATTATTAAGACATTTTTTTAAAAAAGCATTTTAAAAGATCAACTACTGCTTAATTTACAAGACACTAACAATTTTGTATTACATATTTGGCATCAAACAAAACAAGCTATACTGTAATGTGGACATAAGTAGGCACACAATTTAGCTGCACATTTCACTAAGTGAGCTAAGCAGTGTCCTTTTAGTGCTTGGTCTCTCGAGAGCTGATGTAAAAACACATTAGATTATCACATCAGCCATATTAGATATGAGTTATTATTATCTCCCCTTTTTCTAGCTGAGAAATTATTGTACAGAAGTTAACATCCTTCCCAAGATCATACAACTGATGAATGGCAGTACAGAGATTTGAACTCAGGTAGTCTAACTTCATAATAAACCATAATCACCATTGTATAAGCATTGCCTCCTTCTATACATGGCAAAACCAGAGAAAAAGATATGTCATTTATTTCCCAAATAAAAGCTTACACATCTCAGAGCTAGGAGGACAAAAAACCTTACTATCTCACTTATCAAATATTTGTTGAATACTTACTATGTGATAGGATATAGAAGTGCCAAGGATATGGCCTTGAACGTGACAATGCTTCTCCTCATAGATCTTAGGTTTGTGAACATATCTTTAACTTTAATGTTGACCCAAGCCACAATCCTGATTGAACTATTCCAATTCTAATTTTATTTGCCATCAGGACAAGATAGAAAGTGTGACACAATGGTATTTTTATTTATCTATTTTTTCACAATAGTATTTTTAACAGTAACTATCTATGAAGACAGGGTCACACTTGTGACAAAATTTGCAAGCTAATCAATAGGCATACCTTGAATATAAAAGGAAATGACAATTCAAGGTTACATATAAATTCAAATATTGGGTGGCATCCTTTGTATAAAAGGAAATAATTTCACTTTTTGTTCAATTACACTTGACTCTGTCAGAATACTTTGCTGCAGGAAAAACATATCAAGGAGAAACTGATTTTCAGACAGAATATGACACTGCTTAAACTGAAGGATCTTTCCCCCTCACTTCTGAGCTCTTTGGAAGTTAAAAAAAATCTTTTATGATATTTTTGTTTAATTTTTAAGTTCTTAAAACCCGATTCTCTATATAGACAAGCAATTCAGTGGGTACATTAGATTTTTTTAACTGCATAGGATAAATATAGATAGAATAAAAATCTAAGGAATATATTAAATTATACTTTATCCAAATAGGTCTTTTATAATTAGGATTGGTCAAAATGATTACCCTCACTCATTTCACTTTTAACATACTAGTTTGAGAAATTTGTACTGATCTGTATTTTAAATAAGTTTATTTGTTCTGTTTCAATTTGATTGATACACCTCACAGATGTTAAATTTTAGGTAATTATTTCTATATCTTGCTCTCTACTCACCATTGGGAAGATCTAGAAGCCCACTAGTGCTGATGGATCACATTTTTCATGCCCCATGTCTCTGGCGACAGTCATGAGACTAAAATCTGGCCAAAGGAATGTAGGGCAAGTTGGTGAATACTGTTTTCAGTCTTAGTCACTAACTCATCTTGCACCAACCACACAAAACCTTACAGCCCCAATGCAGAGGACTTGTTCAACCAATTATGGCAAATTTATGCATAGCAGGCACAATATATCTTATGCAATAATACTATTAATCATAATATACAAGTAAAGGAATATAGAAGGATAAACACCAAACCCAACAGGATGGTTGAGATCATGATTGTTCTGTATATTCTTTTGTCATATCCATATTTTCTGATTTTCTTATGATGAGTTTGTTCTACTTTCCGAATTAAAAAAAAGTTGTAAATTTAGGGGGAAAAGAATAAAACAGAATGTAAGTTTTTGTATTGTAGCATGTTTGATGGAATTTTAATTTAAGGTTTGGGCAATGATTTCTTGCAAAATAGTAAAAACCACATTATCATAGCTATCGATTTTTATAATCTTTGCGTTCAGTGTATAGGCCTTTTTTTTTAACCAACTTTATTCCATCAACAATTTTCCTATTGTAAGAGATTCATTTCTAATTATTTACTATTATGAGTGTGTTTTTTGACAGAACTATTTAACTGGAAACTATACCCAATTTTCAAAACTTAAAAAATGTTACAACTAAGAATGACAGGGACGAATTCTGATGAATAAACGTTAAAGACATCAAAATGTCTAAATTTTGTAATGTCATATCCTAACTGAATATATGAAGGATACAAATGAAATTGAGCCATTTGAAGAAAAGCTCTGCATAAGAATGATAAAAACAATCTTAAATCTGATTTTTAAATTATAAATTAATGTAGATTTATATTAAGTTTCTCTTGAGAATGAAAAAAAAAAAAGCCAAATAATAACATTGGAAATATAGCAAAATCTCTTTAAAATCTTCCTCCTGATTGATGTTCCATTCAGGTTAGTTCTGTTACTCATATCTCATTTTTCCATAATTTCCCAAACCCTTTCCCCAGTCACTTACTATGTCCTAATTCTTTCTCTTCCTTTATCTTTTTCTCTCTGCAATCACTAGCTATACAAAGCTTACTACCCCTTTTGTTTCTTAATTTTGTTTTTTAATTTCTTCAAATCTGTAACTCCCTGTCCAATACAACACCGGACTGAAATCTGAAGCAATACCAAAAAAGAAGAGAGGAATGGAAAGAAAAATTTTGGCAATATTTATACACTTATACTTTTAATATTTTTAATGTCACCTCAGATAAAAACTCCTAATTGGAGATGCTTGTTTTTGACCAAATTGAAAGCACAACCAATTTTTTCGTTATTTTTATTCTAAAATTTTTAGCCAAATGAATATTATAAGAAGTGTCACCTACCACAACATACAGACATTTTACTCTCAAAAAGTAATGTAATTAATTTAACCACAGGTCAAAGAATTCTGTCTTAGATTTCCTCTTTTAGGAATTGATTTATAAAGATTTATTAAAATCAAAAAATCAAAGACCCAAAGTGAGATATTTACCTAAACAAAACTTATTTCTTCCTGCAGATGAATACAGTTTGATGTAAAGTTTTTTTTTCACTCTTCTAGAACTTTACATAGATGTGATAATCCAGAATGTTCCATGTTTGGATCTGACCTCTTCCACATAATGCTTTGTGTGGATCAGTAGTCTGTTCTTTTTTATGGCTTAAGAGTATCTCAGGATACGAAAGATGTGTATAATTCTGTAAAGATTCCTGTTTTTATCTTACGAGTATATCAAAGTTCAGCACCCTTTTTATTTTCTTGGTAAAGAATCTTTCCCCAGTTGAATTATATTGGCACCTTTATAGAGTTTCAGATGATTGTGTGTGTGAATGTCTTTGTGGGCCTTCTGTTCTGTTCAGTTGATGTTTATGTCTATATTGATGTCACATTCTCTTGATTGCTATGGCTTTATAGTGTATCTTGAAATCAGGTTAAGTTAGGCCCTCCACCTTTGTTCTTTCTGTCTTTCTTTTTTTAATTCTAGGTTCTTTGACTTAGCCCTAAATATTTGTCTTTTATTTAATTGTTGTATATTGAGGGGCGCCTGGGTTAAGCGTCCGACTTCGGCTCAGGTCCTGATATCTCGGTCTGGGAGTTCGAGACCGGCATTGGGCTCTATGCTGACAGCTCAGAGCCTGGAGCCTGCTTCAGATTCTGTGTTTCCCCATCTCTTGGCCTCTCCCACGCTCATGCTCAGTCTCTCTCTCTCTTAATAATAAATAAATGTTAAAAAAATTTTAATTGTTGTATATCGATTTTATGTCCTATGGCCTTGCTAATTTACTTATTTCTAATAGGTTTGTATAGATTTAGGATATTCACTTATATTAAAATGCATATGATTATTATGATTCAAGAGAGTTTTACATTTTATAATCTGTATGCATTTTCTTCCTTTTCCTTGACTTAATGTACTGGGTTGAACTTGCAACGAAAAACTAAATGAGAGCATGAGTGGAAATCATTGTTTCACCAGGAGAAAATATAGTTTTCACTATTTTTTTTTTGTTTTTGTTTTTGTTTTTGGGTTTTTTGACTGTATGATTTGCTTCTATTTTATTTTATTTTATTTTATTTTATTTTATTTTATTTTATTTTATTTATTTTTTAATATAATTTATTGTCAAACTGGCTAATATACAGTGTGTAAAGTGTGCTCTTGGTTTTTGGGGTAGATCCCCGTGGCTTATCACTTACGTACAACACTGAATGCTCACTATTAACCATGGTGACTGCTGCTGATTTTTCATACTGTCCTTCATCGGGTAGAAGAAATTTTCCTTTATTCCTAGTTTTCTGCGTGTTGAATTTGGTGAAATAATTTTCTACATTCCTTGAAAAGATCACAGTTTTTCCTCTCATGATATTTTGGTTAGATTTGTGTAACAGTAATTCTGGCTTTATAAAATTAGAGTTTCTTTCTCTTCTTTCATTATTGGTATTAGTAGTTTGTACCATTTATATTCTTAGAGATTTATTGATTTTACTGAGGTTTTCAAACAACCATCTTTAATTTCATTGATTTTCTATATTGCTTGTCCATTATATATTTCATTGATTTTTACTTTTTCATTAATGATGAAGAGATAGAGTGCTTCAATCTCTTTTGATTAAGTCTTTCATCATGATGAAGTGTTATCTTTATCCATGAAAATATTGTGTTTCTTGTAGTCTACTTTTTTTTCCTGATATTGTTAGAGTTACTACAGTGTTCCTTATAATTAATACTTGCATAGTATGTCTAACTTTCTCATTATTTTATGTTCAATCTACCTTTATTTATATGCAGCAAATCATATGGTATTATCTTTTTTTTCCCCCAAGTACAATGACTGCTTCCTTTTAATTGTAGATTTGAGTATCAGATATAGACGTGCTTTGGGTAGAAATGGATGTGAAGGGAAGCTATTTCTGTTAAACATGCAAAATTCCCTGCCCTTTTTCATGGTTGTATATTTAAGATGAACTGTGTGGCCTCTTATTCTCAACCAAGTGCTAAATTTAATATTTAATGTGCAAATGTCCAAGAAAAGTACCAATTTCGTAGTGCATAAATAATAGAGATACATATCAATTAAAAAAATTTTCTAGTTCAGATTTCTGTTTCTCATTTTTTGTAAAGATTTAACCTGTAGAATAATCTGGAAGTATTAAAAATGTCAGCCCCTAATAATTCAGCTATACAAACTCAACATTTCTTACTTCTTTACATAAATGCTCTCACTATTTACTTAAAGTCTAAAACTCATCCCTAAATCATAAATACAGTTTTGGCTATACAGTGTAATAGTTTATAATTTATTACCTATTAGAAAATATTGTTTTCAGTTGTTCTAAATTAAATATTTGAAAATTATAAGTAAAAACATTAATGAAAATACAATTTTTCTTAGTTACAGAAAAAGTATCAAAAATTACTTTTTAGTAGAGTATTTTGAATCCAATTACATTTAAGGAGAGATTAGTAATACTGCCTTTAATAATTTGTGTAAACTAATATGATTATTGAATATTAATTTTCACAATTGCCCTTGTTTTCTGACTTACAAAATCTACCAATGATTCATAAATAACTGAAGCATATAAAAGGTCTTAATGTGTGTAATGATAATGTACAATGCTCAGTAGTGCTTAGGGAATACTAGCAAATGGGACTTGATAAAATAGTTTATTTGAGCAAAAATATTCATACTTGGAGACTTTTTATGCACTTTCAGTATGTAGACATCCAACACTTCCTATATGTAATAAGGAAATCCATATTTTCATTCTAACTGTAAGGCTTTCATCCTCACAATGTAGCCTCATTTTGTAAAGCTTTCCATTTTATTTTTAATTTGAGGTAGAATTTTAGCTATATGAATGGCTTTATTCCTCCATCCTTATAAACATACTTGCTATTCTTATGTGGAAAGTTCTTTATTTAGTTTTTTCATTGAAATTAATCTAACAAATTTAACACAATAGATAAGTGATTCTTTGGTGTTTTTTATTTGCAGTATTCTTTACTTTGATTTTTTAATTTTAATGACATATTTAGCTAAAAACTAATAGCCACCATTCTGATAAGAAAACTAGATTTATTTTTCAGAGCTAGAGATGATGGCATAAATTTGAGAATTTAGAATAACCTAGATCATTTTCCCCATATTGGGGCTGACTTTTCTTTTAGATCTATTTTAGCATTTGAATAACTGTATATTAAGATTAGTTCTATTTTGCTTACGAGATACAGAGAGAGACAGAGAGTGTGCACATGTACGCAAGCAAGGGAGAGGGACAGAGAGAGAGACAGAGAGAGAATCTTAAGCAGGCTCCACACTCAGTGCAGAGACTGACAAAGGGTTCGATCCCAGGACCCTTGGATCATGACCTGAGGCGAAATCAAGAGCCCAATGCTGTACCAACTGAGCTATCCAGGCACCCCCTTAGGATCAGATATATTAGTTTTGCCCCCAGTCTACTTAAATAATGTCTCAAAAAATTTCAACTTATGAAAAAAAAATAGTGGTGATAAATTCATGGTTAAGAGTTTGAGGTATAAGCTTGGATAAGTACTAACAGTTTGGTCTATTGAGAAAACAAAACTGTAAATTCCCCCCCAGGCATTGCAGAATTAACACGAGATGTTCCTAAGTCTATCCTGATTAGAAGTCCAGAAAAAGTACAGATATTAATGGTCATGCCCTTACTGTGTATAAGAACCGCTGGCTTTATTGGCATGTTATTGACTGGACTATGGTGTCCCTGGGGCTATTTGATTTTCACGGGACTTTCTGAGTTGACAGGAGGTTAATTTGAATGAATGATATGAGCCAACTTTAGGATGAGGACTATTTTTTTTAATTGCATAAACATCACCTTTTTTAAATTTTTTTCAAATACGTGATTTCTTATAAATCTCTGCTCCAAAGTGTAAGGACATGATATGCAGTCATATTACCAGAGTCAAATTAACAAATACCTGGACACTTTGACACCAACTACTAAGTTCCTTTGTGGTTAAAACTGTGTTAGCAGTTACTGGCCTGAAATATTCATGCTTCTTATCTTCATATCCAAAGTCAAATATAAGCTATAGAATAAAAAGGAATCAAAGTTAAATAAAACACCTTTCTTTCCACAATACAGAAATACTGATGTCTATTTCCAAATAGAAGCCTATTTAGAAATACCTAGAAGTAATACAAAAGGTTTAAAAAGGAATGAAGAAAAAATTTGAGTATTTATTACTTAAAGGTAGAATATTTTATATCCTAAGAAGCATTTTACTAAGCATGAAGGAAAATAATTCTAGTTTCATGACTAGCAGAATACATGCATTTTCATCTAACCTAAAAATGTTCCTTTGTTGTATAGGAAGCTTCAACAATAAAACTTACTTTGCTTTAAATTATGTAAATTAGAACAAATACCAAATCCAGAGCCTGAAATTTCTGAATCTGTCTCCCCCCAAAAGTTAGGTAGTCAGCAAGTAATTATTTAAAATGAAAAGGAAAACTTCAACTCATTTTCCTTGTATTGAATTCCTCTTAATACTCCATTGTGAATGCTTGAAAGCCTTCTATTAATATTTGTCTTTGATTTTGACTTGAGTTGGTGCATGTAAAATTTAATCATTAAGTTGATACATGTGAAGGTATTTTAGTGAGAATACTTAAAATAAAAAGACCTTAAAATGATTTTTTTATAGAAAAATAAACCGGTTTCTCTATGAAGGCTTGCAAAAAGTTACCCACAGAGTAAAGCTACCTTCAAAGTAAACATATAGAGATGAGGTGATAGTGGTAGAAGACATCAATGCTCAAAAGATGAGAGACAGACACACTCAGCCTATATTCTAGCTTTCTGTAGTACTCAGGGACCTTGATCCAACGACATAGTGCTTCCAATATTACATTTGTTTTTTAGGATACGGTGATTAGAAAAATTTTAAGAGGGTAAATGAAAATATGTTCATATACTGCTTAGTACAATGTCTTGAACATGATAGTTATTTAATAATCGTAATTTACTTTATTATTATATTATTTTTATCATGATACACAGTCATTTCTAAAAAGAGTACTTTTGCTTTAAGAGTCATTATCTAAAAATATACTTCTTTTATCAAATCCTAGGAAAACAGATTTAAAGAATATTATTATACTCGTGCAACAGAGCCAAAGCAGACTCCTCATAATTAATTAGACCAAAAGTTCACTATTTAGACCCTGGCCTGTCCCAGGTCTTTTTTTCTTTCTTTTTTCTGAACTGGCTTGGTTTCCTTAACAGCTTGTCCCTTCTCTATGAATGAGTCTGAAAATATCCTGCTACAAACTGACAAGGAACAAAAGATCCATCTCTACAACCATCATCCATTACATTTCATTTTAAGGAATCACTTGAGTTCTCCTTTCTGCTCTGATTTAGTAACAATAATGTCTGGATTCTTTTCTGACGTGGCCCCTTCAAATTTATGTCACTGTCTCTCATATCAATCTCAGTTCAAGATTTGTAGTTTGGAAGCCCATTCTGTCCTCCATCTCTCAGAAGAATTTCAGATAGACACAAAAACAGTACATGTTCAGTTTCCAGTGGAGGTTGTTCAGACACCTCCCATTTACCCCAGAATAGAGTCTCTTCTCTCTCCTTTCAGCTTTAGTACTGGCTGCTAATTCTATTCCGGCTCTCCCACGCTCATATCTGAAAAGACTAAAGAGAATGTACAATGACAGCTAACGTAAAGGAGTAATCACTTTACCTCCTAATGTGAAGCATAATTCACAATGTAGATGTCATCACATTGGATTCTTAAAATGTCAGGAAATGTGGAAAGGAAGAAAAACAAAACAAAACAGTCACCATCAATGACTATAATAGTTGGAATATTTAACTTTTTTTCTTCTGACTATGCCTTCAAAAGCAATTCAATAACTGTAATTTACTTTTACCATCATTATTATATTATTTTTATCATGATACACAGTCATTTCTAAACAGAGTACTTTTGTTTTCTGTGACCAAACTGGACACATAACATTTTCCCAATTCAAACATTTTTCTGAGATCTAGCAATTATCATGAACACAGGGAATCACAAGTAGCTAATCCACTTTCCACAACATCCATCTGGTGGGAGAGTATCCTTCCTGTAATCAAGACCAAGAGCTTAGTCCAGGCAAATGGTTGATTCAATTACAAGTATTTCCTTCTTGGCTTACTAAAACCCTAATGAATTGTACTTTACCTAATCACTTGTCTACTGATAGCAGTATTGGTTATGTAAGGTCCTGTACCTAGACTGAGATTAGAACCAATTTTGATGCGTGGCAAAACAGTCTAAACAGGTGACAAAGTGATAAGATGTCCCCAGTACTCTTCAGGAAAGTCTGTGTTGTAGACAATGCAGTCTCATCGATCTGCAAGAGATAAGAAGCTACTAAAAATTAGTGCAACAAGCACAATATGAAAGTTAAACGGCCCTTAAACTGTAGAACACACTTTAAATGCAAAATTTATCCCTGCAACCCCCAAACCATTTTTATGAGGATAAGGCAGAAATTCTGTAAGCTATGTAAATTTTCCAAAACTTTAATTATTATAGGCCAAACAAACACTTGTTAAAAGGGTGGAGATTCTTTTCTCCCATTTGTACCTGAATTATTTCTTAGGTACTCTGAGCCTACTAACTAAACCATCTAGAACAATGAGTCAAGTTGACTCAATTAAGAACAAAATAAAAATAAATTTCCATGGAAATAGAGGGCTGCATTCATACAAATGCCAAAATAATGTCTGATGAATAACATTACAGTGAACACAAATGAAATCATAATTTGCCATTTACTTAATTTGCGCTATTAAATGCTTGATAAGAATGTCAGAAGTGTTTTTAAAAATGCTCATTAAAATGATTTATTATAATGATGAAGTAGAATTACTATTAAAGGATTAATATGAATTAGGCATGTAATAGAAAAGGATTGCAAGGGGAAATTGTAAGGAAAGAAGAGGAAATATGATCCCAAATATGGATCATGAAAATGCTTTTTCTAAAAATACCATAGGGTAATCATACAAATCTTAAGAGTGAGATTTTTAACAAAAATAAAATGTATACCATAAGCACTCTTTTTTTTAAGGTTTTTTTTTTGTTTTGTTTTTAATGTTTATTTACTCATTTTGAGAGAAAGACAGAGAGTGCAAGTGAGGGAGGGGCAGGGAGAGAGGGAGAGAGAATGCCAATCAGGCTCCACACTGACCACACGGGGCTCCATTCCACAAACCCCAAGATCATGACCTGAGCTGAAATCAAGAGTCGGACGTTCAACTGACTGAGTCACCCAGGTGTCCCCCTTAAGCACTCTTTCTTAAAATTGTGTCCCTAAACTTAAGGAATAAATACTAATAAATAGTTTAATATTTTCAGAATTTCAAGATTAGATTATACTAAGGTAACTAGAAAATTACTATATAAACAATCTATTATATATGTTTGAAAATATTATTGGCTATTATGGATTTTTTATGCTTTAACAATTTTAAAACATTTATCATTGCAATATATTAAAAAATATTTTATATTGAAGGCATAGTAAACACTCTCTTTTATAGTTTTCTTTTTTACTTGTGATATCCAATTTCCACACTGCACTTGAATTTTATGAGGAAAGACTTCAGTCTAAAATATTCAGTTCTCTAGAATTGAATAGTTTTACTTTCAGGAGGAATCTACGCAAGCAAAGTCAAAGGGAGAAATGAAAAATTATCTGCTGATTTGGCTCATGTGCTTTGAAAAGCAGCTTATGCAAGCCAACCCCAAATTCTTCTATCATCTGCTAGAATAACAACCATGTTTTCACACATTGAATGTTTTAATCCTATTTGTCAGTTTGTTAGCTTGTGTTTCCAAATCTCTGATTTAAACTGGCCCACAGAATCTCTGGTTAACTAAAGTCTAGCAAAAGGAGATGACTCTCTGTCACCAGGCTGTTAAAAGGTCAACAAGAGTGACAGCTTCACCATCTCAATTGCAGATTTTCAGCTAAAAAGCCAACTGATGTCAAGATTAAGTCAAAGCTGAAACCTCATCATAATAAACAGATTGTCAAAACAGCAAAGTGCTCCACAGCTTAGAACCAGTAGCTTAGGAGGCTGGCTTTGTGTCAGTTTCAGGGTATGACGGGTGGGGGGGGGGTGCTTAAAAGCCCAACCTACTGCTTTGTCATTCTAAGGTTACTCTTTTGATCTTGAAAGTTTATTGGTCTTCCATACATAATTTTAGAGACCCAGAGAGAGAGAGAGAGACAGAGAAAGGGAGGAAAGAGAGACCGTTTATGTGTCCCTGGCTTTCAGTTCCCTTATTAATTTTGATATCTGTGCTAACATAGAAGTACTAGAAGCAACTAAATGAAGTAGAAGCAAGTGGTAGAAACTTAACCATACGTAATGGCAGAATAAGCAAATAGAAAATTACAATGATGATGGTAATGCACACTAAAGATAAAATTGGGTTATTTGCAGTTATTCTTAATTAAAATGATGCCATGGAAGTTAGATCTCCAGATCTACATAAAAACAGAGCTTTAGGGAAAAAATGAAAAAAATGATAAATTAATAGAGGACATTATAGGGAAGGGGCTTTTGGATCAATTTGTAATTATATGGGTATCTTTAAATTATACAATTGCATATAGAAACTTGTAGTAGTATTGTGTAAATATAAGGATACTGTGCAGTGAGACATCTTTTTTCATCACCTATACGTACAATGAAAGAGAACAATATATATTGAGTTCATATTATGAACCATTCTCTTTTCTGAAATTTTGAAATAAATTATCAAGCAAAAGACAGAAACTGCCACCAAATAAGCATCTTTATGGTGTTTACATTCTCATAGCAAGTTGGGAAGTGTTAAGGTTTTGTAAAAATGTAGATGGGTGCAATGGGAATTTGGACCCCAAGTGTGTGTGTGTGTGTGTGTGTGTGTGTGTGTGTGTGCATACACCCGCATGCATATGTGCATGTGTGTTTGTTTTTGTTGGGAGGATTCCAGTTTTAAATAGAATAGTTTAGGGCAGGATTGAATGAGAAAATATTTTTGCAGTAATCTGCATAACTATTGTGAGAATCTTGATTAATAATTTAAAATCATAACATGACTAACATTAAAAACAAAAAAAGAAACATGGGTGGAAGAGAGCTGGATTAATGTAAAATATTATAGTAAAATATTAATGGTAAGTGATGGGTATTCACAGTAAATCATTTCTCCTTTGCAAAATGTTCGAACATTTTAAATAAAATGTTAGAAAACACAGAATTTTCTCTGTACACATATATACTATTCTACACATTTCTTCTTTTCCTTCTTTTTTTACTTCCTCAGACTTTAGGCCTATCCCTCTAAAAATTACATCTGAAAAATTACTTAAACTTTATTCTGTGTTCTACTATTTTGACAATGATTAAGTTCCAGAAATCATGTTTAGTTTTCTCACATGACTTTGTATTCAGAAGTTTATATCTAAACATTAACATTTTATGTAACTTTTCTTGTTCAATTTGAAAACTTGGAGAAGCCAGAGGGAAAGCCTTGTATAAAGTCCTACTGGAAGTTACACTAGAATTAAGTTTGTATTAAGAGACAAGAACTTCACTCTAGGAATATACAATGTATCTTTTGGAAAGAGGTACAGTACTATCTACATAACCACTGCCAATTGTTAGCTGACTCCAAGAAATAAAATGATTTCAATAAGGCAAAGACAAAATGTCACTATGCATTCACTCACAAATAGATGTTTTAAATTATAAACTCATAGTTACTTTTTACAGCTTACTGAATGATATCCCTAAAGTTACAGTGCATATATAAAAACTTAGCAATTATTGTGAGATTTAAAAAAAAAAGCTCCCTTTCTAAAAAAAAAAAAACATGTTATTTTACACCAGTGCATTTTTTAAAGATAAAGAGAATCTAATTAAAGAAAGGAATCCCTAATTTCCAGAAGTTGGCTCCCACGAGTGCAAGATACTTTATACAAGTGGCCCTTGAACAACATGGGTTTGAACTGCATGCATCCACGTACACACAGACTTTTCACAATGCAGTATTATAAATGTATTTTCTCTTTCTTATGATCTTATTAATTATATATATTTTTTGCTCTAGCTTCCTTTATTGTAAAAATATAGTATAATACCTATAACATACAAAACAGGTGTTAATCGACTGTTTATGTTATTGGTAAGGATTCCAGCTATTAGTAGTTTAGTGTTTGGGGAGTTAAAAGTTATTCACAGATTTTCAACTGCATGGGGAGTCAGCACTCCTAACCCCTGCATTGTGTAAGGGCCAACAGTATATCTGTGCTTAGTACATAATAGGTGCTTATTTTTGTAGAATTTCTTAACTGAGTAACTATACAACTCAACATATGGGGGCGGGGAGAGCTTCAGTCACCAGATATTTATGTGTTCCTCTAACATTATCATATACGTGTTACAGGATAGGATAAAATCGATTTCACCGATTTTATATGGAAGTTTTCTCAAGAAATTATGAGGGCATAATCATATCTTTGGTAATGCTTTTTTGGCAAATATCATACACAGATTTAACAACATACATATTTATGAGCCATCAACATCAGCAGCAGCATAGAAAAATTAACAAATAGCATTTTCATGATTTAAAAGGGATGAAAATTTTCTGATATTTCCCAATCCTTAAGGCACTATTATATATTATTAATTATGAAAACAATGCTAAACTTTAAATAATACGGTGAAGTTTTGAACATGCCTAAGTTCATGCAAAATAGTGTTGGTAGATACAAATTGACAGTATGGTGAAAGCTGAAACCCTTCCTGGGAGTTGTTCTTATGGGGAAGAGAACCACTTTGCCCAAGGCTACGTATTGTTCTCCCCAGAGCCCGTATCCAGTGACTAATTCTGCAGGAGTTTAGGGTCCTGGTCTCTTTGTCTCAAGGTCCATTCTGGATCCTAAGCTGAACTTCGTCCAGGTTGAGTCTTCTGTTGCCACAATATCCAAATCCTGTTCCCCAGCCCTGTCCAATCCTTCCCTCCCGTCAACAGGTGACCTTTCTGAGAATGTGTCTACACAGGTTACCTTCCTGTTGATTTCAGGTCTTCAGATCCTGTTTTCTGGGGAACCCAGGAGGAAGCGTTCTTAGAGAAAACAAAAATATGACATTTCTAAGGATTAAAAAAACCCACATTATGCTTTATATAACAATCGTAACTACAGCAAATTTCTGTTTTATCCACAATATCTAGGAGAATGCTTTGGCTGTAATTTTCACTCAGCTACTGCCATAGAGGGGCCTTCTGTGTTACTATAATTTCTCTAATTTCCTTATGTACATAATGTATTATTCATAGAACAAATTCATGATATAATGAACTAAATAATGTAAGAAAGCACACTTAATGGCTTTTCTAACTTAGATTAAACATTTTGAGTTAGGGCATATTTTAGTAGATTAATGTAGGATACATGCTTATCTTCTAATGACAGCTAGTATTCACAGATGGATTTCTACAAATTGTTTACATTTGAAAATCAATCTCAATTTCAAAACCAGGACAAGATGCAGAGAGGAAAAAAAAAAGAGTTCCATATATCCACTTACTTATCAAATCAATTGAACAATCTCTTATAAACAGAAGGTGGCTTAAGAAAAAAACAATGCTGCTTACTTTTGACATGCCAGGACTTAAAGTCCATTTAAGAATTTTATTTTTAATACTTGTAAGAATAAATGAGAAAATCTCATTGTTATTCTGTCAGCACTCAATTGTAAACCGTAATGTCAAAGACCACATAGATTTTTACAGTGCTAGGAAATGCAACGCAAAACTAATAAGTGATGGGAACATCAAAAACATGTAATAAACACTACAATCTCATTCGTTGTGAAACCCAATTTTTCTCTGAAGAAGAAACAAAAATTACAGGTGAGCTATGACAGTATTAACTCCTTAACAAAAACCATACTAAATAATAGCTTCTGGAAAACTTTTGATTTTACATTTTTCCTTTCACACTATGTGATTCTGTACTCTATTTCACAGAACAATGCTCTGCTGAACACTGTCACTCTCACCAATGGTATGGTAGCTGTCAGTGGTTTTCAAAGAAAGCTGAATAATATGTACATATCTTATTTTAATGTGCTCAGAACACATGGACCTTTTTGGTGTTAGGAACGAGTAAAGAATGTGACCATAAGGTGAAGCATGGCTCACGCTGTGGGGCCAAACAGCATGAAACCCCATGCTTCATTAGTGATTCTCCTCATAGCAGCTGGCCAATGGATCATGAAAATGAATCAGAAATATTAGGGCTCTTTTTTTTTCTTTTTCTCACTTTCTGCATTCACAAGCAATTATGAACAGTTGGATTCTACCTTTCAGTGGGTAGTATTTCAGTTCTCTGCTTTTAACTTTATGGGTTTCTATTCTAAAATCATATGCCCTAACTCATGCATTTGTTACAGATAACAAACCCATTTGAAGATCTTAAAATGGGTATCTTCTAGTAAAAGTGGATGTTAGAAAATATGCCTTTCTTTTAAGGGTAAAAAAATCCCTCAATTGTTTTGAAGTCAAACTACCGTTATTAAAGATAAAGTGAGTATATTCATTGTGTGTCTTTCTCAAGACCACAAAGCAAGGGTATAAATCAGAATGATACTTACTCCCATTTTTTGAGAGCTATCCCACAATTGTCTCCCCAGAGCCAACAGGAACAAAAAGAGCAGAAATTCAAATTAATTAATTTGATATCTCTAAGAATAATTTGCATCACACTCTGTAATGCTGGGGATTTTGGGGTGGATGTATGTTGTCCGTGAATAAGCATCCCTTCAAGACCTTATTTCCTTAACATGCAAAAACTGAATGTCTGTCATGGGCGGAGGGGGGGTGTTATTGCATCAAAAATTCAAATTATTCATTAAAACTATCTCCTACGATAAGTTGGAGTTCTATTACAAGGTAAGCTCGAATCATTACGAATAGCTACTTTCTATTTGTTTGTAGTAGTTCAATATCACCTACCCCAGCCAACAGTAATATTTAGTTGCAGAATAAATTTCAATTCCTATTTATTATTTGAGGGTACCTTTTAGACTCTCTGAATACAATGAAGCAATTTGTATTCTCAAATCATGATGATGGTTTAAACAAATGAAATAAAGCTAACTTTTTTTTAATGTTTATTTATTTTTGAAAGAGAGAAAGAGAGAGAGAGCAAGTGAGGGAGGGGCAGAGAGAGAGAGAGGGAGGCACAGAATCCGAAGCAGGCTCCAGATTCCGAGCTGTCAGCATAGAGCCCAATGCGGGGCTCGGACTCACCGACTTTGAGATCCTGACCTGAGCCTAAATTGGACGCTTAACTGACTGAGTCGCCCAGGCACCCCATAATAAAGCTATCTTTAATCATGAAAGAACTATGCAATCAGCTACAGAACTGACCATGGGAGCATCTAGTGCAGGGAAAGTAACTTATTTAAAGGGTAACCTGGAATGGCTAAAAAATATTACCCTGCAGTCTATTTTATTTCTGCAGTGAATTAAGTCTTAGAAATGTGCTTGTCCCAACATCTAGTGATAGCTTTCAAAAAAATAAAATAAATTGAAAAGCAATATCTTTTTAAAATGGATTGAAAAATAAAATCGACATCAAGCAGGACTGTTACCTATTATTCTACAGTACTGGGTAATTTTACATATCATATAATCAATCATGTGATGTTGTCTCTAACCAGCAGACTAACTTTGTACATCACTTTTGGGGGCAATTATTTTATACAGTGAAGCAGGACTATTTATTTCACTTGAACAGTTATGATTTAACTTTCATTTCTGCCAGTGTTAACCTTTTTGCCTAGATGCATTTTTCAGGTTAATTATATTAGGTTTTCCTCATTGAAAATGCCATTGAAATTTCTCAAATCATGAAGTTAGTACAAACCAGATGAAACCTATTAACAATCCATCTCAAATGTCTTTCCTTCAGGTGTTTCAATTCTTTCCTATTTGTACAAGCATCATATATAATCTCATATAACATTTCTTCCATCCTTTACTATTAAACTGCTCTTTTCAAGGCTAACAGTGCCTTGCAATAATCCTGAATTATATTCACACATTTTCTCTGTTTGTTATGCTACAATCATTTGAATTTATCATGTTGCATCTTTTGTTTTCACTTTTTAATTACATGTCTCTCATATTAGAATTTAAACCATGTGGGGCGCCTGGGTGGCGCAGTCGGTTAAGCGTCCGACTTCAGCCCGGTCACGATCTTGCGGTCCGTGAGTTTGAGCCCCGCGTCAGGCTCTGGGCTGATGGCTCAGAACCTGGAGCCTGTTTCCGATTCTGTGTCTCTCTCTCTCTCTGCCCCTCCCCCATTCATGCTCTGTCTCTCTCTGTCCCAAAAAATAAATAAACGTTGAAAAAAAAAAAAAGAATTTAAACCATGTCCCAAAAAAGAACATATCTTATTCTCAACTCCATACTCAGTCCTGGGAAGATACCCGATGAGTAAGATGTGTCCAATAAATATTTGTTTATCAACTGGATAAATAAAGTGCTTTATTATTTCTTTTTTTTAATATACCAAAAAATCACCAAACAAGGGCTAACAATCCTACATGTTAATCCCTGTTCCAATCATGACTGACTTATCTCTCATAAATGTATGTAAATCACTTCTCTGTGCCCCAGTTTCCCTGAGGGATTTGACTAAATCATATGTAAGCTCCTTTCCAATGATTCTATCTCAATAACTGAAGGAATCTATAAACTCTAATTATTTTTTTTTTTATTTTTCTCCCTTAGATTTGAGCTACAGCAAGGAATTTCATCACCTAGGAAAATGTAAAGATACACCTAGTTGAGATAGAAAAGCAGTGCTCATGGCTTTCATTCTCTGTTTTTATTTTTAGATTACTCGTTCAGTTTCTTCAATTTTCTAAACATGCTGATGTTTAAAATCATTCCTGTTATGTTTGTGAAGCTATTTTCATCTTTTCATTCCTTGAAACTTTAATGGTTCTGCCAACTCCCCCATAGCCCTCTTTCTCAAAAACTTCAAATACCCTTTCAAGGATTTTGCTTAAAATGGAAATGGAAATGTACTTCAATTGTGGACACAAGAAGAGGAAACTGATGGGATGAGGTGATATGGAAGTGTCAAGTATGTGAGAGCCTTTCCACTGAGAGCCTTTTTAGTTCTCAAACAATGAACCTACTCCTTTGTAGACCTGGATAATTTCCTATCCTTGTATTATTTATCTTTTCATCCACAACTTTGTTAAAAGGCTTATAAAATGAAGGAGATTTTTTTGTTTATTCAAGCCTGTGCACTTTTTGCATTAGGCTCCGTTTTACTAAATACATTACCAAGTGGGTTCAGCCTCAGGAGAGCCAGTGTTATATTGCTCTACTCCAGATTTCTGATTTGCCAGGCAGAACTCTCTTACAGCTATTGCTTATTAAAAGAGAATCAGGAAGGGTTTTTGCAGCAAAATATTCTCAGGCCAACTATAATTCGTGAACAATAAGCATTTCACATCATGTCTGCAATCGTTATCAAAAGACTTAATTTGGACAAAGGAATGGAAGCTTCTTTTGGTTTTCCAGTTACCGGCTCAGTAGTCTCCACTCCCAGATGTTAATCACCATCACATAGCATCAAAATAAAAAATGAGAGAAAAAGGAATATATGTAAATTCTACTGGGAATATATGTATACCCTATAGAAATAACTCTGAAAGGGAATATATGCATATTCTACAGAGATAAAAATTGCATACTAATACACTAGGAGAGAAATTTGACTTTATATCCTTCTGGTTCTAAAGCATATGGATTTCCTTTAAAGTACTTGACTTAGGATTTCTACAAAAGTATATTACAACATGGGTCTTCATTGTATGCTGTTTGACTTTTTAAAATATTCTCCTACAAATAACAAATGCTAATAGCAACAAAGGAAGTAATAATATATAGAAACACTTATGTATTCATTTCTCCTTCCGGTGCAAACTATTCAGATTTCCGTTGAACATAGATTTATGCGTACCCTTTACACTTCTCTCTGTGATCATAAACACATATAAAGTCACATGCATACTCACAGTTTATTTTATTTTAAGAAGTATACTTAAATGTTTACTTATTTACTCTGTTAACTATCTTTGACCTATATCCTTGCCAAAAGTTAGCAACATAAATTTTTAAAATAGATGTATCTTATACCCTCTCTATATTTTCTTTAATGTTTTTATGTTCTCTATTCTCTTTAATTCTCCTATCATGAACATTCAATTTGTTATACACATTTGACAATTACAAACTTCTTTTCTGGGTAGCAATTAACCTGCATCTTTTCATTTAGGAAATTTTTTTTGGTTTTTTTTATTTCTTTTTTTTTTTTTTTATTTTTTATTTATTTTTGGGACAGAGAGAGACAGAGCATGAACGGGGGAGGGGCAGAGAGAGAGGGAGACACAGAATCGGAAACAGGCTCCAGGCTCCGAGCCATCAGCCCAGAGCCTGACGCGGGGCTCGAACTCACGGACCGCGAGATCGTGACCTGGCTGAAGTCGGACGCTTAACCGACTGCGCCACCCAGGCGCCCCATGGTTTTTTTATTTCTATGTGAGTAGAGTCCAAAATATAGTACTTCACTTTTTAAAAATGTTTATTTTGAATATTAATAGATTCTCCTATATTTTTTCCAAATGAGTTTTAACAATGATCATTAACAGTAGAATGCATGAGGTTACCTGTTGCCCAAAAGATCACCATTCCTGGTGAACACCAAATAACTCCCTGATGTTTCAATTTGCATTCAACAATTAATGTCTGGGCATGGTAAACTTTCCATATATACTAATA
The DNA here is from genome assembly GCF_007474595.2 of Lynx canadensis. Classification (NCBI taxonomy): domain Eukaryota; kingdom Metazoa; phylum Chordata; class Mammalia; order Carnivora; family Felidae; genus Lynx; species Lynx canadensis. The sequence continues at coordinate 218,299,709 of NC_044303.2, read as the reverse complement.
CCATTAATACCAACACTACTAATTGTATTATTTGTGTTGCTTAAGGCTTCATATGTACTTTCATCTTTTGGAATCAACCTTTTCTCTTTCAGCTATCTATTTGGTTATGTACAAATCCATTCTCTTTTGATTACTGGATGTTTATAGAAAGATTTATCATCTGATGGAAAATGCCTTTCTCATACCCTAGTCCTCTTTTGTGTTTGTTATTTGATATGCATAGTACAAATTAAATTTTATAATACTACTGGTACCATAGTTCTGTAATAGCTAATATTTCTAGTTCAAGAAGGCACATTTTTATATCTGATACTTTCTAATATTAAGTGTTCTTATCACACATGTGATTATAGAATGTGAAACAGATATACATAAAAAAAACCCAAAACACTCATGATACAAATTGCTTATCAATAACAGTAACAACAATAGTAATAAGCATGGATATAAATGAAATGTTTTAATGTTTTACCAATCTCTTAAAAATTAAATTTTGATTTAAGATATGTAAGGTAATAATGTATAGTAAGATATCTGCTCTTTAAAAATATGTTATAAGGGCACCTGGGTGGCTTAGTCAGTTAAGGTACTGACTTCGGCTCAGGTCATGATCTCATGGTTGGTGAGTTCAAGCCGTGCATCTGACTCTGTGTTGACAGTTGAGAGCCTAGAGCCTGTTTCAGATTCTGTGTCTCCCTCTCTCTCTGCCCCTCCCACATTCATGCTATGTCTCTCTCTCTCTCAAAAATTAAAAAAAAAATTTTTAATAAATAAAAAAAATAAAAATAAAAATATGTTATAAAACATTAAAGACTTTTAGAACTTTGTGAAACTATTTCCAAAAACCTATATGTACCCACCATCCAGTTAAATATATATATATATATATATATATATATATATATATATATATAAAATATTACCAAGTCAGTTTCAGACACCTGTGCACTCATTGTTTATCTTGAATTTGGTGTTTCTTATTATTATGCATTTCTGTTTATTTTATATTATACATGGTTAAATATATACATAAATATTATATGACATTGATTATCAAGTTTTTAAACTTTATGGAAATAATATACTGATTGTATTCTTTTGGAAACTTTTCATCATTCAATACCAGGTTTATGATGTTCATCAATGTAATCTAATTTATATATATATCTATCAATACATAGTATTTAACTGTATAGATATACTCACAATTTATTCATTTTGTTGCTGATGAACATAGTTTGTTTCTAACATATTGCTTATAGAAAAATATATTCTTATGTTTTAAGTGTTCTTTCATAGTTCCTTCAGTGAAAATTTATTTGCATTTTATATCAAAATGGAATTGCTGGGCTGTACGCTATAAAAATCCATTCTACTGCACAATTCAAAATATTTCTCAAGTTCAGTTACTATTTCCAAAGAATATCTTCAGTTCTGAGAATGTATTCTAACCTAACAAATAAATATTATTTTCATATCCTAACATTTTATATTTTGTTAATATATATTAATAAATTGCAATTTGCAATAAATTTCCTTTCAACATTATAATCTCCAGGAATATTAATTGTTCCCTGTATTCTGGATTTTATTATATTTTAAGTATTTTAGTAGTTTTATTAATATATAACTCATCTATTTTTATGAATTTTATACCTAAGTAATTTTATGGATTTCTGTTACTATTGCAAATAGGGTTTTTAAACCAATTCCATTCTTGGCTAATTATGGCCAGTAGAGTAACAATTTTATATCTTATTTTCAGGAAGTTCACCAAATTCTCTAACATAAATATGAATTAAAACTTTAGTGAACACTTAGTAAATGCACGTATTGCCTTAAATGCTTACTTTCTAAAACATGATTTGTTCTTAATTCAACTATGGTAAAAATTAATGTTATAAAGTAAGATTTGTTTTTAATTAAAATGTGACAGATGCACATTAAAAAACTCTAAAAAGTAAATATTGCAACTAGATTAAAGTGATCTAAGATACTATCCTAGAATGCCTTTGAAGAAAGAATAAGGGCTTTTATGTACAAGATATAGAATTAGAGATAAAAGAAATTCTGAACCATTCCAGGGAGGAAGAAAAAATTAAGTCTTCATACAAATACATGATTCAAATGAAATATAGTTGAAATATATTATGTTAGATCTTTTGAAATAGCATCAATAGCTCAAGAAATGAAGAGAAACCCAACCTTTTACTGAAACGTTCATAAATACAAATGAGTTATGTTTTACTCTGAGCTATGCTCAGTAAGATGTCATTAATAAATTTATGCTAAGTGTTTAAACTAATTTTTTAATTTATTGAATCCAAAATAATTTTAATGAAATAAAAATTATGTATCATTTGAAGTTTCTCTAAAGTATAGCTCAGTGAGTAAAACAAATTTTTCTGCTAATTTTGAAAGACAGATTTTCAGTAAACTGTACATTTCATATACTTTTTGTCCCATTTAATATTTCACAGCAATGTCAATATCACAAGTTTTGCTTACTCATTAAATGTTTTGCTGGCCATTGGCCTGTTTGCTTACAGACACACTCAGCAGCCTTCCTCACTTTGCTCCTCTCTCAGTAAAGCTAACTCCTGGAAAGCGTTTTTCAAGGCTCCCTTCCAACTCGCTGCCATTAGGAGGCAGTGGTGGGGCCAGCTTCATGGGCCTATGGATGGGGCAGTGGCACAAGACTGCCTTAGAAAGACTCTGTGCATAGTTTAATGTCCCACTGTTTCTGTATTGAAATTCTTAATACAAAAATATTTTTACTGGAAAATATTGAGATATTATCTGTATACTTAGTGATTATGTATTTCAATGTTATAATTAGTTGTACACCCAACAACTCACTACCATTTCATACCATGTTCTCATATTTCAGGATGTATACTGCCCTGACATGATCTTGTGTGATGATGTAGTCTTATTCATTTATGGATGCCTCCCCTGACTACATTAAACTCTGTGAAAGGAAAAAGCCTGGCATCTTTTCCCTACTGCTGAATCCCCAGTGCTTAGAATTCTGCTTGACTAATTGAAGATGCCCAATATGGTTTCATTCAATTAGTGAATTAAATATTGCTGGTGCTCATTATCTACTTTCTGTCTATAGGGAAAAAATTTTCAACAAGTTAAAAAGCTTTCTTATATTGTAAGTGTGATAATTCTTTTAATTCTGTTGTTTTTTTAACTGACATTTCATGAAACTTAATGTTTTTATATTAGTTATCCTAAATATGTACTCTGTATCTCTCTTTTGCTTTTTACCTGTGGTTTCCATTATTTTTTAAAATGTGCTGTTTTATGAGCTGTGTCTCAAAGTACTGATTCAAAGTTCAGTAATGATAACTCTTTCAATTCATCTCTTAATATTCTTAAAGTCTCATATAGAAATACGAACTTTTATTGGGCCTGAGGTTTATATAATTTAGGGACCCTTCTTCAAGAAGCATAATACAAATTTATGAAAACAAAATTTCTGGCACACTTGGAAAATCATATGTTTGGCCAGAAACACCCTTTAGTTCTATATTCATATATCCTTATGAGTTCTTGGTCTAATTCTATGATGTTCCTCCATAGTAGCCTTTCCATTCTGCTTTTTCAGTTTATCTGCTTTTTGTTTGTTTGTTTTCATGACTAGAGACCATTCTCTGGTTGCTAAAGATGGTGTGGTAAAAATTACCCTTACATTTTCAACTTCTTCCTCAGTCAGAGATTCACTGTGAGGGACATGTGGGTTTGGAGAGAGATTTTTCTGGTGGAGATCCATACCTTTTATGAAGGTGTTTTGGGAACTGACAGTTTCCCATGGCAGGAACAACAATTCTTTCAAGTGCTATGACTTGAAATGCAGTACTCTTTTTTTGCTAGAATGAGTCTTCTGGTCAACTCTGCTCAATATTCTTCCGGATGTGGTCAAGGAATAGTGTTTTAAGTACATGTTTTTTATTGATGTATAGTAGACATGTAACATTCCATTTGTTTCAGGCATACAATATAGTGATTGAACAATTCTATACATTATGCTATGCTCATCACGATAAGTACATCACGATAAGTACAGTCACCATCTGTCATCATACAATATTATGAAAATATCATTGGCTGTATTCCCTATGCAGTACTTTTTATCCTGATGATTTACTTATTTTATAACTAGTAGTCTGTACCTCTTAATCCTCTTCATCGATTTTGCCCCTCTCCCACCCCTATTCCCTCCAGCAACCATCAGTTCTCTGTATTTATGATCTCTGTTTGTTTGTTTTTTTGTTTTGTTTTTTAGATTCCACATACAAGTGAAATCATATGGTATTTGTCGTTCTCTGTATGAATTTTTTCACTTAGCATAATACCCTCTAAGGCTATCCATGTTGTCACAAATGACAGGATCTCATTGTTTTTTTTATGACTAATATTCCATTGTACTCTGATACCACATTTTCTTTACCCATTTATCTATCAGAGGACACTTATGTTGCTTCTATATCATGGCTATTGTAAATAATGTTTGAATAGATATAACACTGCACGTATTACTGTGAAGTAATATTTTTATTTTTTCGAGGTAAATACCCAGCAGTAGAATTACTGGATCCTATGGTATTTCTATTTTAATTTTTTTGTGATACTTCAGTACAATTATTGAGAGTGGTTGAATCAATTTATATTTCCATCAACTGTGCATGAGCATTTCCTTTTTAACCCATTCTCACCAGTACTTGTCATTTCTTGTCTTTTGATAGTAGCCATTCTGACAGTTGTAAGGTGATATCTCATTGTAATTTTGATTTGTATTTCCCTGATGGCTAGTAATGTTGAGCATCTTTTCATATGTTTACTAGCCATCTGTATATGTTCTTTGGAGAAAATGTCTATTCAGGTCCTCTGCCCATTTTTTAAAAAGATTAGTTGTGTTTTTTAGTGTTGAAGTGTATAAGTTCTTAATATATTTTGGATACCAACTCCTTATCAGGTATCATTTACAAATATCTTCTCCCATTCAGTAGGCTGCTTTTTCATTTTGTTCATGGATTTCTTCTCTGTGCAAAAGCTTTTTATTTCAATGTAGCCCCAATAGTTTATTTTTTGCTTTTGTTTCCCTTACTTGAGGAGACATATCCATAAACTTATTGCTAAGACTAATGTCAAAAAATTTACTGCCTATGTTTTCTTGTAGGAATTTTATGATTTCAGATCTCACATTTAGGTCTTCAATCAATTTCTAGTTATTTATTGTGTGTGGTGTAAGAAAGTGGCCCAATTTCATTCTTTTGCATGTAGCTGTCCACTTTCATCAATACCATTTATTGAAATGACTGTCTTTTCTCTATTGTATATTCCTGCCACTTTTGTCATAGATTAACTGACTACATAACTATGGGTAATGTTCTCAGCTCTCTAACTTGTTCCTCTGATCAGTGTGTCTATTTTTTGTGCTAGTACCATACTGTTTTGATTATTATAGCTTTTAATTATATCTGGAAGTCTGGAATTGTTATGACTCCAGTTTTTTCCTTCTTTTTCAAAATTCCATTGGCTATTTGAGGTATTTTGTGGTTTCATAAAAATTCTAGAATTATTTCTTCTAGTTCTGTTAAAACATGCTATTGGTATTTTTATAGAGATTACATTGAATTTGTGGATTGCTTTGGATAATATGGAAATCTTGCCATTTGCAACAACGTGAATGGAACTAGACAGTAAATGCTAAGTGAAATGAGTCAATCAGAGAAAGATAAATATATGATTTCACTCATATGTGTGATTTAAGAAATAAAACAGATGAACATAGAGGGAAGGGAAGGAAAAATAAGATAAAAGAAGAGAGGGAAGCAAATCATAAGAGACTTAAATACAGAATAAACTGAGGGTTCCTGGAGGGGTGTTGGGTGGGGGATAGGTTAAATGGGTACTGGACATTAGGGAGGGCACTTGTTGAAATGAGGACTGGGTGTTATATGTAAGTGATGAATCACTAAATTGTAGTCCTAATACCATATTCCCCATATGTTAATTAACTTGAATTTAAATAAATTTTAAAAATATATTAATTCTTCCAATTCATAGGCATGTTATATCTTTCCATGTTTTTGTGTTGTCTTCAGTTTCTTTCTTTCATCCATGTTTTATTATTCTGAGTATAGATCTTTCAACTCTTTGCCTAAATTGACTCATGGGTATTTTATTATTTTTGTTGCAAGTTTAAATAGGATTTTTTTCTTAATATCTCTTTCTGTTTCATTATTAGTGTATAGAAATACAATAGATCTCTGTATATTAATTTTTTATATCTTACAAATTTATTGAATTCATTTCTCATTTCTAATAGTTTTTCTTGGTGGAGTCGGGTTTTCTATGTCTAGTCATCTGCAAATAATGACAGTTTTCCTTTATCTTTACTAATTTGGAAGTCTTTTTTTTTCCTGTTTGATTGCTATGTCTAGGACTTCCAGTATTTTGTATAAAAGTGGTGAAAGTGGACATTCTTGTCTTGTTTCTGGTCTGTTTGATGTTAGCTGAGGGTTTGTTATATATGACCCTTATTATTTTTGAAGTATGTTCCCTCTAAAGTCACTTTGTTGAGAGTTTTTAATCATGAACAGATGTTGAATTTTTATCAAATGCTTTTCCTACATGTATTGAGATGATCATGTGGTTTTTTAAAAAAAAATTTAATACGATGTTTCAAATTGTGGATATAGAACCAATCTTGCATTCCTAGAATACATCCCCCTTACTTGATTATGGTGACTAATCCTTTTAATGTATTGTTGAATTTGGTTTGCCAATATTTTGTTCAGGATTTTTGTATCTATGTTCAGCAGGGATATTGGCCTTTAGTTTTCTTTTTTGGTAGTGTCTTTGTCTACTTTTGGTATAGAGGTAATGCGAGGTCCATAGAATGAATTTGGAAGCTTCCCTTCCTCTTCTAATTTTTTGGAATAGTTTGAGAAAAATAACTCTTCTTTAAATGTTTGGTAGAATTCACTTGAATCCACCAGGTCCTGAACTTTTGTTTGTTGAGTGTTTTTTTGATTATCAACTCAATAACATTGTTGGTAATCCATCTGTGCAGATATTCTATTTCTTCCTGATTCCGTTTTGGAAGACTGTATGCTTCCAGGAATGTACCTATTTCTTCTAGGTTGTCCAATTTGTTGACATTTAATTTTTCGTAGTAGTCTTTTATAATCCTTTGTATTTGTGTTTTGTCAGTTGTTACTTCTCTTTATTTTCTAATTTTATTTATTAAAGTCCTCTGTCTTTTTTTCTTGATGAGTCTGGCTAAAGGTTTACAAATTTGTTTATCTTTTCAAAGTATCAGCTCTTAGTTTCATTGATCTTTTCTATTTTTTTAAAGTCTATTTTATTTAATTCTTCTTTCTTTCTTCTTTTCTTGAATGAAGTGTTACTCTCACAAATTTTAATAATTCAGTTACAACTCTAGAACCTATCAGTGATTCTTATACCATAATGGGCTCAGAACAATATCATATATTCACGTACAGTAATAAAGCCAGTTTCAAAGAAGAAAATATTTTATTTTATTTTATTTTATTTTATTTTTATTTTTTTAACATTTATTTATTTTTGAGACAGAGAGAGACAGAGCATGAATGGGGGAGGGGCAGAGAGAGAGGGAGACACAGAATTGGAAACAGGCTCCAGGCTCTGAGCCATCAGCCCAGAGCCCGACACGGGGCTCGAACTCACGGACCGCGAGATCATGACCTGAGCTGAAGTCGGACGCTTTACCGACTGAGCCACCCAGGCTCCCCGAGAGAAGAAAATATTTAAAAAACTGAGCATATCTCCTATTCTTCAGTTGGCATTCAAATGTACATAGTATGCCTTCCTATGTGACACTTTCTATTTAAGCTCTCAAAATATTGTCTAATTTCTAGTTAATTCTGGAAACAATGTCAATAACATGATCATGATTTTTGATAATATGGTGGAATAGTAATGAGCTTTGGAGCTTTGTAGACCTCAGTTTAAATCCTCTTTTTGACACATAAAATAATTATAGAAAGCTAACCTATCAAATTCATTTTTGAGCATATTGTAACACATATAATGATAGGCCTAGTATATATCTTATATAACAGGTTTATAATAAAATATACATATATGTGAATTATTTTATTATAACCTTCAAGACATTATAATCTTCCATTTTTGTGTATCTTGAATGTGAAAATGGTGTGTACTGTACAATATGGATAAGAATGTTGTTATTAAAAATACAATGTTCATGTAATTAGGAATAGGTTTCCATGTCATGCTGTGTACAATTTTCTTTCAAGTGATTAGAAAAACAAAATGAAAAGAAGGAGAAAGACAGAAAGCTAGATGAAGCAAGGATGGCAAAATGTTAAAAAATAATGAAATGTAGTGAAGATTATACTGATGTCCACTGTAAACCTTCAAAATTTATTCAAGGAGATCTCTTTCACAATAAGCTGTTGAAAAATAGATGCTATTTCTAGCGTGATGTTTTTACATCATTAGATAACATTAACTTTAGCATGAAACATGATTTTAGTACTTCAACATATTTCCAATTATTATATAATTTGTCCTGGGCACTGTGCTAAACCTATAGAATATAAAAACGTGAAAAATAAGACATGTACATTTCCTTCAGAAAGTGTATCAGTACACATAGTAGGTAAGACATTAAATAATCACACAAGTAAATATTCAATTATAAACAAAAAGGCCATAAAAATATTGTTAACAATGCAAAATGGATGTCGTATTAATATGAAGCTCAGTTAATTATATTTTGGGCAAATCGTATTTGACCTTAAATAAGAAGGATGGGGGCACCTGGGTAGCTCAGCCAATCAAGCCTCTGACTCTTGATTTCAGCTCAGATCATGATTTTGCAGTTGTGGGATCAAGCCCCACATCAGGCTCCTTGTTAAGTGTGGAACCTGCTTAGGATTCTCTCTCCCTCTCTCTCTGTCCCTCCCCTGCTCAAACGTGCTCTCTCTCTCTCTCTCTCTCTCTCAAAATAAATAAATATTAAAAAAAAAAGAAAGATGAATAGATGTAGACAAGGGCTAAGTAAGTTTTTGGTGGCAAACACCTTTCCAGGTAGGACAACATATGCAAAGGCACTGTGGCAGGCATTGGTAAGGTATATTTGAGAAACTTAAAGAAATCTAGAGTGGTTGAACTACAGCAAGGATAAAAATGTTTTAAAATGAAGGAACAGTGGTATAGTGGGCTTTAAATCATTTAACAGCAGTGTGAAGAAATGATTGAAGAGAGACAAGATGATGTCTCTGGATAGTTGTTAGGAGCCCACTGCAGTATCTGGGCAGGTGTGTAAGAGAGGAAGAAAGTGTTCTGCAGTAATCAGTGATGTCACTGGTGATGAGTGAATGTCAGTGGATGTAAGACATATCTGTCAGGCAAAGATGACAGGGCCAAGTGATATACTGGATGTAGAAGTGACAACTTCTCAGGGGAGAAGTTGTGAAAAGTGAAAGCTAGGTTCCAGGCTTAAGAAATTGGTTTCAAGGTGGCATCATTCATTGAAATAAGTAAAAATTGAAGAAGACAGACTTTTAGTAATTTAGGATTAAGATGTGTTTGCACCATCCAAAAGAATATGTTGAGAAGCCATGTTATGATTTGTAAGTGGACATGATCCTCAGGACATAGGTCTGGGCTAGAGATAATCCTTTGGGACCCATGAGCATTGCAGGTTGGTTGCAAATGTTGTGTTGATTCTAATTTGAATTCTGATTTTGAGACTTGGTGGCTATGTGCAATTGTAAGAGTTTAATATCCCTTCTGATCCAAAGATAACTCATCTCTAAAAGGGGGACTTTTATTTATATATGTGCTAAGCCTGATCAATTTTACCATCATTGCCTATAAAATAGAGCAGAATGACCCTTAGGGTTTTTTGTTTTTGATTTGCTGGATACAATGATATTTGATAAGCAAAGAATGAATGAAAAGTGGAATTGACACCTTAGCAGAATTAGTCAAATTTGATCTTTGTGTGGCTCTCTACTCTAAGGATGAAGTAATAGTCTTTATCTTCCTAACACACACTAATAGATACAATGAGACCTTCAAAAGTGAGCCATGAACTTTGACAACACATTTCTTGCTCTTTCTAGATTAAACAGAGGAACACACAAAATAAACAAAACAAATAATTTTGTAATTACTGTTTATAGTTCATGAACTTCTTTTATTAGTTGGCTTTTAAAGTGTCAATTCCTAATCTACTTAGACTTGCTTAAATGACATTCTAATACACTTGACTTTCCTGTATTTTTGCATGTTAAAGAGTAATTGTTATATAGCAAGAGAGGATTTACAGAAGAAAAGGATACGAAGCATTAAAGAAGCAAGTACTATGTGCTATTTGACCCTGAAGAAACAGAGAAAAACACACTGTAGGACACAGTCTGTATAAGTAGGTATCTGTTTGGGGCCACCCGGTGATACTATAATAGCCATAAGTGACTTATTGAGCTTGGAATATCACTCTGTAAAACAGGTCTAGCACATGGCCAAATCTGTAATATAACCTACTCTTGTATGGCAAATATTAAAATAAACGAGTATTTCCTATGGTAAAAAAAATTTGGTTTTCCTGTTTTCATTCTTGTCAAGCACTACATTTCCTTTCACATTTTACACTAAGGCAAACCAGTGTAATTAACATAACATATTTATTCTTACTTCATTAGTGACATTTACACCTGCACTATTAAAAAAATGTGCTAATGTTTTATTTATGATTTTTTACAGCCTTACTTATTGCCTTTCACGTCATTCACATTTAACAAAGACAGAAACTAATAAAAGCCAGGTATTGGGTATTATTTATCCGTGTCCCTGACATGATAACAGCTTTAATGAAAAAATGAATAAAAACTTAGACGGTAGTAATTATTCCACATTTACCTCACAATGCAGATAGAGTATAATGCAGTTAGATTTTGTGCTGTGTCCTTCATGTATTCATATCACATGTGAATACACAGAGCTGTCACTAAGCATAAAAATACACAGAGCTGTCACTAAGCAGAAGTCAAGCTGAACAAATGGGTTTTTAATTTGCACTAGAAAATACAGTCAGCCCACTGTACCTGATCTTACATGGAAGGACATTACAAAGACATATAAGAGGTTAAAGCATTTAAAATAGTAGACTCAAGGAGATTTGGTGGGGGAAAAAAGGTACTTAAGGTGAAGCAATATAACAACACATGAACACATCAATCAACAAGAATACTTTGCTATGAAAATTCATGCTGGAAAAGGGCATTCCAAAGAGGTACAAATTGAATGCAGATCAATATGCCTAAAAAGAGGCTTTAATAAATCCTAAAGAGTTTAATGATTTAGATAAAGGGACAACCTGAAATCGTAGAATAGCTAAGTCCATGTAGTTGAAAATCAGGATGACTGATTATTACAATCATTAATCTGTTCAATCTGATTGAAGGCAGTCACAAAAAAAAATGGCAAGTGCTTTTAACATATGGGCCTATCTTGTTTGTGACAAATGTCTATAAATCAATGATGCATGAAACAGAGTATTACGAAGGACTAAATAGAAATAAAGTCTTTCAATTTGGCTTCTCAAAAATGCTCTCATAATTTTAGGACACATTTAATATATTATGGTCAAATTTATTCTTCACAAAAAATGTGTTGCTTACAAAGGCAAAATGAAAACACTATTTAAATTTCAGCATTTCTATCATATTACCTCCTTAGTCTTAGGATGTACAAAAATGTGTGGTGACATTGATACAATATACATATTCAGTAAATGTATTATGAATATGAATACGGCAATATGGCAGGCTTTCTATATGTGCAAGCATAGAACAATTACCTCGAAATGGGCATTATTATTCTCAAACAATGACAAACTGGGTTTCAGAGATATTGAATTGCTTATTAAATGGCATGAAACTTTTTTTAATACAGATTTTCTGACTTCAAGGTTAATGCTCTCTGACTTAACCCTCAAATTACTTTCTGAATGGGTTGAGTTATGGGATGAATTTTGCCCCCACCAAATTCGTATGTTGAAGCCCTCAGTCCTTGTACCTCAGAATGTGACCCTGTTTTCAGATATGGCCTGTAAAGAGGTAATTAAGTTAAAATGACACTTTTAGGGTGGATCCTAATCCAACGTGATTGGTATCCTAATAAGAAGCATAAATTTATACTCACCGACACTGGAAATGTTCACACAGTGAGGAAAGATCACATGAGGACACCGTGGAAAGGGTCCATCTTCAAACCAAGGAGAGAGGTCACAGAAGGTGAAAAACAACCTGATGACCCCTTGATTTTGGATTTGCAACTTCTAGAACTAAGAGAAAACAAATTTCTGTTGTTCAAGCCCTACAGTCTTTGATATTTTGTTAGGGCAGCCTTAGCAAACTAATACATGTTCTGATTTGGAAAGCAGATAAAACATTCTTAAATATTATACCTTACTATATTTAGATAATTTTCATTTTCAGTGTCAGGGTCATAGTAGAGAGAAAAGAAAACGAATTTTGAAATCGCACAGGTACAGAAGGGAAGGGGAGAGAAACCACAACAACTATGACAAAACTTTCTTTAAAAACTAAAAGCTCCTAGTAGAAAAAGTGGAAGGATAACACAGATGAAATGGAATAAACTCAACAATAAAGTCAGGAAAGGAATCATCTGACTCTGCTTATTTAAATACATACATACACACATACACACACACAAACATACACACACACACATACATACATAAAACATAGCACAGACAGCCTTTCTGAAAGAAGTCAGTTGTTGGATTCATCTCCAGTCAGCTCTGAGATAATGCAGTTTTGTGTTTCCCAAAAGAGAAAGTACACAAAATGAGTTAAGAACACTAAAATCAGTTAAAAAGGTGATGAAAACCAAAATACAATTTTAAACATCCATTACTCCAAATAAAGATATTAGTAGTTTTCATGCAACTTTTGAGATTCTAACCTCTACCATATTCCTTTAGAACCTTGAAACTCATAAGGTATTTATAGTCTTTGGAAATCAGAGAGGAGATTGAAGAAGGTTTCTGTCAGTTATCTTATTAATCAAATTGTACATATATTTCTGTGAAATTTCAGTGGTTACCTAGTAACTTAATGTTATTAAGACAATGTACATTTTAGAAAATAATCAAAGAGCTAAATTTAAATTTAAAAAATGATAGTTGTCCTTATAGTATTCATGGAAACTTCTAGGCTTAAAGGTCTCTGCATATATTCTGCACAGGGGTGGGGAGGGAATATGTAAAATATTGTTGGAGTTTTCTTGAATAGCAATGAAATCTATGGGAGTCAATTTTTACATAATAAATATTGTAAGTATAGGAAAGACATATATACACGCAAAATATTTTGTGAACTATATTATGAAATAAAACTCTTCCTTAATTATAAGAAAAATAAATACATGGAAGGGTGAAATCTCTGGAATATCTTACAAGTCAGTTAAAATTAGGTAACTTGCTAACTTGCTAAATGAAGACAATATCAAGATTATAGAGAACATTTCACAACATTTGACTTTATGACAAATAAAATAAGTTGAAAGCTATATGATTTTTGTAAACTTTTAAACTCTCAAGTGCTGGTAAAATAAAGCTTTCCAATTAAAATGTCATCATACTAATAATAAATTAAAAATATGTACTCAGTTATAAAACATACACTATTTCTAATGAGGAAGTCTGGATAAAATATTGTTTTAAGGTTTCATAATGCTTCAAATTAAAGCAAAGTTATAGTATATTAATATTGGTGACATCATGGCACTCTCTAACAGAAGAACTCCATGGAAGGTGAAAGGTAACCTAGACTAACAGTTAAGTCCTCGGATCTGGTCCTGGTCTACCATCAGTTAAGTGACAAGGGCATGGTATTTGACAATGACCATCCCGTCATCAGGAACGATAGCAGATAGGTAAGGTATGTTGTAACCCCTGCCTTTTATAGCCCACTCCTACGCTTTGTAGAATGTATTATTCATAAAAGTATCACCACTTTTTTTTTTTAATTTTTTTTTTTCAACGTTTATTTATTTTTGGGACAGAGAGAGACAGAGCATGAACGGGGGAGGGGCAGAGAGAGAGGGAGACACAGAATCGGAAACAGGCTCCAGGCTCTGAGCCATCAGCCCAGAGCCCGACGCGGGGCTCGAACTCACGGACCGCGAGATCGTGACCTGGCTGAAGTCGGACGCTTAACCGACTGCGCCACCCAGGCGCCCCAAAGTATCACCACTTTTAATATATAAACTGCTGGTTCTTTGTTGATGATTCGAGCTTTTTGAATTTGCTCAGAATTCCAAAGTATTGTATGTGTATAGTAAAACAAAATATACTCCTTATAATATATTCTCTTGTTGAACTGGAAACAATACATGGCCAGTAAGAGATTATATTTACACAAGAGGAATATATCTTTATAAAGAATAATGACCATATGTGTAGTTGACGATAGTAAGTCTTATCTTCTCAGGGTTTTGAAATATCCAATATCTCTAAGGTTATGTTTTATAAATTCTAAAAATCAAACATTTGCACTGATTTATTAGTGAATATAGCTTTTTAATAGAAATACCTTGCTATAGGGGCACCTGGGTGGCTCAGTTAGTTAAGTGCCCTAGTCTTGATTTTCACTTCGGTCCTGATCTCACGGTTCCTGGGGTTGAACCCCGTGTTGGGCTCTGTGCTGACTCCATGGATCCTCCTTGGGATTCTCACTCTCTCGCTCTCTCTCTTTCTCTCTCTCTGCCCCTCCCACACTCATGTGCTGTCTTGCACACATGTGCATGTTCTCTCTCTCTCCCTCTCAAAATAAATAACTTTAAAAGAAAAGAAACATTTTACTATAACGGCTTCTAGAAGTTTTTATGATTTTGGCAAAAAGAAGAAAACCTCTTTTTTTAATATGTTGGTTGTGTATGTAATTAGTTTTTTTCTATGCCTGAAAAATTATTATTATAAAATTTAGTTTTACCTAAATATATATTACAGTATTTGGTTATGGATTGTATAACTAAATTTTACTTGTTAGAATACAGTTTATTTTTCCCTACGTGTACTTGCTTGTGTTGGATGGAAAGCAACATTTCAGGGCACATTTACATCTTACTTGAACTTTTGCAGAAATCTTTTAAATGTTCTCTTTGTTTATCACAAGCTCTCGTTTCTCAGCTCTTATATATTACTGACACAGCTACTTCCCTAAACCAGATACCTTAGGAACCATGTTGTTATTCTGCTCACAAATCTCCAATGATTCACTGAGGCCAACATGAGTCCACACTCCTTCCTATGCCTGTGTTATGGCCCCAGCACATCAGTTGAAGTCTCTTGCTCTGTCCTCCTTCTACTTCTCCCATGGCTCTCTACTTTATCAAAAAATAACATCAAAAATTAATATGATGATATTTAAAGCCCTGCTTCCCCAACACACACACATTCATGAACATGCATGCACACACATGTACACACACACACACTCCAGTGGCGTGACCACAATCGATTATACCTTCTTTATTTCTCAGGATACTATTCTTTTTATCCTTTGTTCACACCACAGTGATTTCCTGTCAATATGTCAATTTCCAAATATGTCATACACGTGTTCTTCTCTGTCTCTATTTGTTTGACACTCTTATAGTCATGCCTTTACTCATCCATCTCTGTGGTTCAAAATTCCACATATACTTTAAAACAGAGCTTATGTGCGAGCCTTTCAGTGGCATTTGCTCTAATTATTCCTGCCAGAATTGTGCTTCCATGAGACTTTTTGTTTTTTATAAACCCTTACAATATCTACCACTTATTTTTTATATCATACTGATGAATTCAACTGTCTCCATAATAGATTGTAAACATTGTGAAAGCAGAAATTATTCCACTTATTTTCTCTCCTCTACAGTATAATAACTCAAATTTTCAATGAATAAAAAGGAAATACACATATTAGTCATCTCAATTATCATTAAAATAATATATGACTTCAGAATCCATATGATTTTAATACAACCTATTTTAGGTATCTTTTGGAAATAAGTAAAATTGAAAACAATTATGGAAACTATGTATTTCAGAAGAACTTGTCATATTTAATTTAGAAGTGTTGCCATCACTTTGACATCAAGAATGAATTAAATTTACTAGAAGACTAAAGAGTATACACAAATGCTAGCCGTGGTCGTAATTAATTCACATAAAAATAATCAGCATTGGCTTTTAACTATCTCTCCAGATCTAAAGGCACCCTGAAGGCCAACCATCGAGCATCTCACAGCCAGACCAAATGTTCTGAGACAATGCTTTCTGTTTCCATCTCTGAATCGACTGTCGTAACTCTTCTCTACCTAAATCATACAGCCCCACTAAAGCTCTGGTCTTCAGATCTCTCATAGCCAGTCTGTGTGTCTCCAGATTCATCACTCACTACCTCCCTAAGTGAATTCTTTACTTTAGAAAATTGATTTAATATTTTCCCCATAAAATATGCCGCAAATCCCTGGCTCTGTTCCATTGCTTACTTCATTCCTACCACCTGGAATGTCTTTGCCTTTTCTCTCCTCTCATTAAAGTTGAATTCTCCATGGAAATTTCACTTAACTGGAGTAATCCACAGTGATGTTTCTCTACCCTGAACTCTTAAGGAATTTATTACCTGAACTACTAATTAGCCAAAAAAAAAAAAAAAAAACAACACGAGCACTATGTTTCAATTCAACTTTTTTTTTCACGGGTGTGTGTTTTCTGCTCAAATTACCTTTTAGCAATAATTCCTATACTTTTGTATCTCCAATCTTTTTACCACTATGCTTGACCTATAGCTTTAAAGATATAATTGCGGAAATGTAAACACCTAGGTTAAAACATCTGAGAATAAGACTTTTTATTCATTGTATGCTATTTACCATGGATAGCTACTTAAATAATAAGATACGAGTTCTGCTGTACAAAACGTTTTTGTCTAATAGTAAGAACAAATAATAAACTGAAATCAAGTAACAAATACCATAATGGATGTGCATACAAGCTCCACTAAACTTCACAAGGTTGGGAGGGGAGAAATGCATTTGAAATTCTGCAGTGTCTGCAAATGTCGTTTATCAGACGAGTAAGATCAGAAAAATATATGGATCAGAAGTGTCAAAAGCAAAAAGAGAAAGGGACAAAGGAAATCAACGGAAATATGGTTGTTTTGTTCATAGAAATATGCACACCTCTCATTCCAGAGTATTGTCTGGCATATAGTAACTACTCAATAATTGATTCTTGAATGGATAAAACGGTGGATTACAAAAGGTCTGTACAGGGTTCCATACTCTTGAGCTATATTAAATTGTCTACAACTCATCACTACTTTGTCAGGTATGTATTTCCGTTTTACAAATCAGGAAACTGAAGCCCAGGGAAATGATATTTCTCAAGTCATAGGTACGGTGAAGAGCCTGGATTCATCCTCAGATTTATCTAAATCCTAGCCACATCTCCTTATATACACCATTCTACCTCCCAACCTGACACAGAATTGTAAAAGATGACATACAGAGGCAAATGTAAACAGTCGAGTCACTACTTACATTACGAACAAAGCCCGGGGTTAAGAACAGGTAGTAGGAACCACGTTGTGAAGGCTGACTGCAAAGTTAAGGCACGGATGTTGTTTTATAGGCTGTATCACAACATTGAAGAATTTGAAAGAGGTTTATTTATGTTAAATCTCACTGTACACATTGTATGAAAGGGACTAGTGAGGGAAGAGATTGAGAATGTAAAAATGTTAGCAACATACAAAATGTAATAGCTTTGGGGAGAAAAAGTAAAGGTTTAACCAACACACTGGAAATAGAAATAAAGAGAAAAAGGGTCATTCTATTTAGGTGGGAGAAAGTATAGGACTATGGGACAGGTTGCCTGTGATGACCAAGTCAGAATGCAAATTTTAGAACAATGTACAAGATTTAACCTATCTGTGTGGCAATAATGTTTAATTAAATATACTAGATACAGTTAGGTATACTAGATACAATGTGGCAGTAATGTTTAATTTAGGAAAGGACTAAAGGTGGAGGGATAGATTTTAGTCTTATAAGATGTGTTAATTTGGAGAGGATCATGAGATATAAGAGGACATTTCTAGATACACTGGGGAAATTTGGGTCTACATTAAAGAAAAATGGAAATACAGAGATTAGATGGGAGAATTAAGAGTATATAAGTGATGCTTAAAGCAGTAGGCTTGGGTGAGTTCATCCAGGGGAGAGTCTATAAGGAAGTCTCATGACCCTCTAGGTTTTACGGGTTCTTAAATAAATTGCTAAGAAACAGTCAAAGAAATAGGCAGAAACAGAGAAGTGATTTCATGGAACAGAAGTAGAGTGTTGCAGGGTGGGAGTCCTCAACAGTGTACGTAATTACAATTTTATTACAATTTTTTTAATGTTTATTTATTTTTGAGAGACAGAGATAGACAAAGTGTGAGCAGGAGAGGGGCTGAGACAGACAGAGACACAGAATCCAAAGTAGGCTCCAGGCCCTGAGCTGTCAGCACAGAGCCTGACGTGGGGCTCAAACTCACAAACTGAGATCATGACCTGAACCGAAGTCAGACGCTTAACAGACTGAGCCACCCAGGCACCCCTATAATTTTATTTTAAATGAAATTTAAAATAGAAAAATTTTTAGAAGGCATTGGTAACTTGATAAGAGCAATTGCAGTGAAGTTATAGGAAGAGAAAACTGAATGCAGTGGATGGAGTCTAGCACAGGTAAAATGTTCTTTGAAGTAACTTGTAAACAGAGTAAAACAAGAAATTACCCAGATTGGTATTAGAGAAATAAAAAAGAGAATGGAAGCATTGCTTCAAAAGCATCAGTTAGACCTTAGGTTGTCATCTAAAAAAAAATTAAATGTATATCAAATCCTGATTTGATGTCTGAGTTTTCAATAGCATAACTTTCTTGCTAGTTCATTAAGTAAATTTTTACAATGAATAAACGTGCTGTGTTGACAATATCTTTACATTACCTCTTCTATTAATGCATTGTGTTACTACAGTGAACAGTTAATATTTCTTATGGCTTCTCAGAATCTGAGCCTTCTTCCTATGCATGGAGAATTCTTAACTTGAACATCTTAGATGAAGGCAGAGTTCCCTTAATGACTAGGATAGAAACACCATTAAAAAAACCACAAAAATGCTAAACTGTGGTACTAGACAGACCACAAAAGGACACTTGTGTACAGTATGAGGGCTGAAACAAGAAGGCAGAGAGACATCTTGTTAAGTCTCAGCTGGAAAGGTGAGCATTCAATGACTCAAGTTTTTCGCTGCCTATGCATGTTTGCAAATGGGCACAAAAGTGCCATGGTATTGATTTCGGGTTACAAACTCATTTTAGTAAGTTAGTAAATTCACAAATACAGAATCTATGAATATGAGGACCAATGTCCCCGCTGGGAAAGTCCCAGGATTTATGACACATATTGTTCATGATATACCTCCAATGTGGACCTATCTACAGTAAAGTTTTTCCTCTCCATTATGGTAACTGTGGAGAGAATGTTACATTATTTCTTATTAATATGAGCAGAATGAGAGATTGAGTTGCTTCATCAATATTAGGAGTATTCATTTATTTTGCTTTGAATATGTGCATCCAACAGTTATGCAAGGGTATATCACTAATGACTTTGTAATGGTGCAATCATAAATATAACTTCACTTGCTTAAAGTAGTGTGATTTTGTAACTGGAATTTTGAAAACTTGGTCAAGAGGTGCTATAGGAAAGCTCCATCATAACCTGTTCATATAGATTTAGGCAACAAGTTACCAAATAATTTCTTCCGTATATTTCCCAGTGCAACCACATTATTGATTTTTTTTCCAAAGAACCTTCAGATTTCCCATGAGTACATCAAATATGGAAATATTTAAGAACGCAGAATGATATAAGCCTTGTATAGGATTCCTACATGTTATTTTAGATCATATAAATGCATTGCATCCCTAATACAGTTACAACAGTAAATTCTCATAACAAATTAAATGAGGAAATTATAACTCAAATATAGTAATTAACTTCCTAAAAGTCATATGGCTAAATAATTGAAAACCAAGCTTTTTAGTTTGTTCTTCTACTCTCTGTATATTGTATCATTTTGCTAGCACTGTGCTCATTTATTTAGGCTTTTCAAATTGTACTGATTGGGATTCTTTAGTTCCACGTAAAGTCTATGGCTATTAAAACCTTTTTTGGAAGTCTGTTAGAAAATTGGAAGATCCAGCCTTCATAAATGGTTCATTGTTGGGACAGTTTACACAGTAAACTTGAATTATGTATCCTTAACATGAACTATATATTCTGAATTTTAGAAATAAAGTATGTCAGATTCAACAAAAAGTATCATAAAGTTAAATAAATTTGGATATCAAAAATTTCTAAAAAAATATACTGTACTGGGCATTATTTATTTACAGTATTCAAATATGCAAATTTTGTGAAATAAGGTTTGTTTTCAAATGAGATATTAATATTTAACCTATTTGATTAAAAATATGTAAGTGTGTTTTGAAAGAATTTGATGGAGGACTAAATTGAAAACCCTAACTTTTTTGAGTATCTAATATTTAAAGATGCTCTGGTTATCCGTAAAATGACAATGTCTTCAGTCACATTAGCACTTAAAATGTGATCTCTTCTTTCATACTTTGCTTCAGATCTCGTGCTTCCAGAGAGATTAATCCTATAAAGAGTAGAAATATTCTAAACCTTTGACAGTTCTGCTGAACTTGTTGTTTCTCCCCCTAGAGTTTTATAATAATACACTCAATTAGCTTCTTTGTCCCAGATTTCAGAGAATAATTGCTAGAACTTTATCGGGTGCTTATGAGTCAGAAGCATTTATTCTTTAAAGCATGTTTTCTGGGCATTTTAATACTTTCTATGCAAAGTAAAAAAAATAAATTTAAATTGAAGTTAATTGATAATTCCAAATTATGAATTACTGTTTTATGTTTAAATTAAACATATAAATGCCTGAGATTTTTTACAATAATATCTCTATTTATATCCCCTTAAAACAATCTAACTACCAATTTTCTCCATTATCTATGACCAATATACGTTCCTAATACACTTGTGATTTTTTAGACTGATTTTATTCTTTTCAGAGACACAGTTTTATTAATAAATATTATTCACATTCATTTACAATACCAGGTTACGTGAATTGAATCTCAATGGAAAAAAACAGGTTTAGATGAAACACCTCAATGGATATATACATACATTAACATCAAATTCTATTTGCATTTGTCATTCTTGGGAAAAAAACAAACAAACATCAGCTAGTTGATGTTTAGAAACCCTCTATAAATAAAGATTGATTTTCAAAGCCTCAATAAACATCCTACTCTTTTTGTAAGCAGGATGCCAATTTTATAAGCCATAAAGTTTAATAGAAGGTTTACTTATTAATAAATGAAAAGAACTTAGGGACTAAAATAGCACCTAAAGGAAGGTGAAAACTATGACTCTGTATAAAGGAACATTTATCATTTACAAAATGCTTTTTTTTCACTCATTTTGAAGCATCAGACAAAAGTGCTACAAGAATGTAAAAACTTCTCTCTTTCATTGGTGGAAAAGGTTATACTAACTTGTAAAGGAAGGATATTTTAAACTTTTATAATTAACATCCATTTTTAATTAGTATCACTGTTGCTGTTAGGAAAAATGAAGACCTAGGGAGAGTTCAGAAAGAGATGAACTATCCCAGTGTAATTACCACATCTCCCAGCAGGGTCTTTTCTCATCTGATTAACACCACAGCAGGGTAGTCATTCTAGCGCACAGCTAACTGCCATAATCAGGAGGAAAATAACAGGGGTGAGGAGACTCAAAAAAGAATTTCCCTGGCATTTAAAATTAAGAATCCAAACTTCTTTATATTGTTATGAGTAAACTCATAATTCCAAACATTTCTAGGAAACCCAAACCAATAGTAGCCTCAAACAGTTTTCAAGTAATTTTAAAGACCTGAAGATGACCGTTTCAATAAAATAAGAGACCACGTTAAAAGAATTTATTCCTCAGATATCAAGAGAGTAGTTTAACTACCAGTTGACTATTCTGTTGTGGTCCATTTGCACCTTTCAGCAAGACATGATGGGAAATCATTTCCTCCATAGTTGGTAGTCATGGGTGTTACAACCTGTTTTGTAGAGAATAGAAGTTTTGTTTTGTTTTGTTTTTTTGCTGATGCACATTTATAAGATTTCACATATATTTAAGTGTATGTCAATAAAAACTCAAATGGCATTTCCTTTTTAAAAAAAATATATTTTAATGTTTATTTTTTGAGAGAGAGACACAGACTGTGAGCGGGGGAGGGCAGAGAGAGAGGGAGACACAGAATTCAAAGCAGGCTCCAGGCTCCAAGCTGTCAACACAGAGCCCGATGTGGGGCTTGAACTCACAAACTGCGAGATCATGACCTAAGCCAAAGTTGGACACTTAACCTACTGAGCTACCCAGCTGCTTCTCGGATGGCATTTCCAATATTAATAGTCACATTGCAGTTAATGTTATGCTTCAGGTTAGTCTGGTATTAGTTGACACTCCACTCCGGGAGGTCGTTTTGTAATTTATTGTTTTTTGTTTTTATTTTTGGTTTTGTGAAGCCCATTTTTTTCTTAAGTATTTTACAATCAATTAACTATCTAGCCCTATTCTTAATTTTCAAAAATGAAGATTTGGATGATTTGTTCCAAGAGTACTAGTCAAAATATTTAAACACAGGTGTGAGATAAGTGTTGGCCAATTAGAATAATTGTTCTGTATAACATACTAGGCATTGCCTAGTCAATTATATTGCTACACATTGGCTGAGTTTTCTATATGTTAGTGTAAGTTTTCTTTTTTTGATTCAAGTAGAGTTAATGTACAGTGTTACATTAGTTTCAGTTGTGCAATTTGATTCAAAGTTTCTACACCTTACTCAGTGCTCATCTAGATAAGTGTGTTCTTAATCCCCATCACCTATTTCATCCATCCCCTCACCCACCTCCTTTCTTGCAACCACCAATTTGCTCTGTGTATTTAAGAGTCTGCTTTTTTGTTTGTCTTTTTTGTTGTTGGTTCAGTTTTGTTGTTGTTGTTTAACTCTACACATGAGTAAATCATACAGTATCTGTCTTTGTCTGACTTCTATCACATAGTTTTATACTCTCTAGGTCCACCTATGTTGTTCCAAATGGCAAGATCTCATTTTTTATGGCTGGATAATATTCCATTGTGTGTGTGCATCACATCTTATTTATCCATAAATAGTTTTTCAAGATTAATGGTTATGAAGGTAAATTTATGTGTTATATTACTAACACATGGTTACGGTATTCCCAAAACAAAAGCAGAAAACAAGTAGGAAAAATGCAATACAAATGTGTTTATGATATATTGGGGGAATGTAGCCCCCCAAACTCCCAGCAAGATGTGACTCAAGCTGGATGGGAAATTATTATTCACTATTGTATCCATTTCTTAGGGCTACTGTAACAAGGCATAACGGTGTGTCTTAAAACAATAGAATTTTTTTTTTCTCCCACTGTTCTGAAGGCTAAAAGTCCCAAATCAAGTTGTTCACAAGGCAGTTTTCTGTTTGAAGTCTCGGAGGGATTGGGGGGTGGGGGGGAGGAATCTGATTGGCTCTTAGTTTCTCATGTGGTGAAATATTTAGCATTTCTTGCCTTACATATGTACAACTCCAATCTCAGACTCCATTATTGCATGGCATTCTCTTTGTGTCTTTGTCTCTGTTTCTTCTCTTCTTAAAAGCTCTCCACTTATATTGGATTAAGGGTCCAACCTAATGCAAAATGACCTAATCTTAAATAATTACATCTACAATGACTTTAGTTCCAAATCAGATCACATTCTTAGGTATTGATGTTGGAAGTTCATCATATCATTTGGGAGACACAATTAAGTCTGTAACAATTGGCTTATTAATGAAACCTTGCAAGGTTTACGGCTTCTAACCACCATAGACATCTTCAGAAGATTAACAATTCAACCTGTGGAATGTCCAATTAAATATATTATTAAGAAGACAATGCATTTAGATATTAGCAATGAAATGAAATTGCAGGTTGGGTAGCATAGGGTATGGATTACTCTTAGGAATATTTTCTTCTTTAACACTTTTAAACTACCCTGTCCAGGTTTTCAACTTCCCCATGCCCACTCAGGCTTTTTTGAATGCCTCCTCTGCACAGCATCATAACTAATTTTTGAATTGTTTGTCAATATACAAGACCCCTGGTAGGCTTGCCTGTTTCTTGTTTACAAATTAATTGAAAGGAAATCTTTCCTAAAGAAACAACCACTTTTTCTATGGGATGAGATAATAGATGAAAATAATATTATTCAGAGCCACTACAAGGAAAATTATATACAGATGACAATTGTTAATGAGAAGAGTTCTCATGACAGAAAAGATCGGTGATAAAGATAGATTTTTAGATCATAATCCATTAAAGCTATCTTTCCAGGGGAAGTGATAAAATATATTTTTTCCAAAAGATGCAGAAGTTCCTGAGGATGCTGAGTCAAAATAAATAAAAATAGGAAAACATAGAAAGAAGAATCATTAAGGGGATTTAAAAAAAGATAAAATGTGACATGAAAATGAAATTGAAGACAGGTGGAAAAGAACTTTTATTTTAAAGAAAAGGCGATTTTAGTTTTAAAGATGTTAAATTTTACCTAATTACTTTCTAAGAAAGACTAGATGCCATACTTGTTCCAAGCTATGTGACTAAGCTTTGTGATTACACAGTACACATCAACTGCAATCAGCCATGAAAACTTTAATGAGAACCCTAGTTCAGAAACAAGTAGTTTTTCAGAGGATGATGCAAATTCTAATAGCAGAAGCACAAACTACACAAGCAATCATCTTAGAAACGAAGAATTTTGCAAAACATCAACAGGTGCAAATCATACATGATGATATGGAATCACATTGAAATAATTATCTTCTAGAGAGGAAAAATAACGATTTCTGTAATGATAAATTTTCCATGTATTTTGTTTTGAAACAGATTTTCACTGAAACATTTTCATAATTATGTACAGACTTCATTTCACTAAAGTCGGTCTTCAGCCACAGCTATGAACTTGGAGAAGCTTTTAAAAATAACAATGCCTAGGGGCACCTGGGTGGCTTGGTTGGTTAAGCGACCCACTGCTGTTTTCAGCCCAGGTCATGATCTTGCAGTTCATGAGATCTGGCCTTACATTAGGGCTCTGTACTGTCAGTGCAATGTCTTCTTGGGATTCTCTCACTCTCCCTTTCTCTCTGCCCTTCCTCCGTTCTACCTCTCTCTCAAAAAAAATAAAATAAAATAAATACACTTTAAAAATAAGAATGTCTAGGGTGCCTGGGTGGCTCTGTTGGTTAAGTGTCTGACTTGGGCTCAGGTCATAATCTCACAGTTCATGAGTTTGAACCCCACGTCAGGCTCTGTGCTGGCAGCTCAGAGCCTGGAGCCTACTTCGGATTCTGTGCCTCCCTCTCTGAGCCTCCCCCACTTACACTTTGCCTCTGTCTCTCTTAAAAATAAATAAACATTAAAATAAGTAAACAAATAATGCCTAGTCTTTGCCCAAAGGAATTCTGATGTAAAAGGCCAGAGTTCAGCAATTTTAGAGTTTGACATTTATTTTATAATTTATTCACGTATATTACTTCACAAAATCATATCTCAGTTTCTTTTTGTTCATTTGTTTCATTTGTTTCATT
The DNA here is from genome assembly GCF_007474595.2 of Lynx canadensis. Classification (NCBI taxonomy): domain Eukaryota; kingdom Metazoa; phylum Chordata; class Mammalia; order Carnivora; family Felidae; genus Lynx; species Lynx canadensis. Next base: position 218,273,834 of record NC_044303.2, on the reverse strand, counting down.
TCTTCATTGTTTCATGCTATTTTAATATGAATAATTGTATCGGACAGAACAGATTCAGGTCTGCTGCCACCACAAGATCACATTGCCAATTGTAGAGTAAAACAGTTTCTTTATTTCAAAGTTCAAAGTGAGTCCAAGCAAATCTCTCTTCGAATCTCCTCCATGCAGTGGTTTGGTATTCCAAGAGGCATTGTTCTCTTTGCAGTTCTATCTAAATGTGGAATTTCAAGATTATTGGGTCAGGAGGAAAAGTCATGACAAATCACACACACACACACACACACACACACACACACACACACACAATTAAGTGATTTGTTCCTAAGGTCTCTCAAAATACTTCAATGCAAGTCCATTAGAAGGAATAGCATGACATCATCCCAATATAATAGGACAGGCTACAAATACCATCTACTTTAATTTCTGGAAATCTTTTTGGATTGTAGTTTGTAATATTTGCTTGGGTCCATTATTTTGATTTTTTTCTTCAGGGAAACCAATAATACAAAAGTTCAACCTCTTTTGCCTGTTTTCCATCTCTACCACTTTTGCTCTGATTAACTGTACATTTTTTAAATCTCACATTTACTATCGTGATTGTTTTCCTGCCCTGACTCAATGTTCTTTGTTAAACGTTCCTCAATCTGTGCCATCTTGAAAAGTTTGTAATGTTTTTCTGCATTTCTGACATCATTTTGTCTCTTACATATATTTCTTTCTCAATTTCAGTCAACTTTCATTTTTTTAAATCCTTTTATATATCTACCTTAGATTTTGTATTTCTTCTTCTTCTTTTTTTTTTTTTTTTACTGTTTATTTACTTTTGAGAGAGAGAGAGACCATGAGCATGGGAGAGGCAGAGAAAGAGGGAGACAGAGGATCTGAAGCAGGCTCTGCTGTGAGTGCAGAGCCTGATGTAGGGCTTGAACTCATGAACCATGAGATTACAACCTAAGTCGAAGTCCCTTAACTGACTGAGCCACCCAGACACCCTAAGATTTTGTATTGCTTATTCAAACTGATATTTCATATTTCTAGTTATTTTTTATATATTTAGTTCACTTTGCAATGTTGTGTGAGTGTTCCTCAGCTTCATGGTATATTATTGTTGAGATTTTCTACCCACAGAAAATCTGTATTTTATAACCTCTATTTACAGTGGTTTTATATTGGTGCTTTCCAAATTTTTCGCTTCTTATTTCAAGTGCAGAGTTCCTGTTGGTGAGTCCCCTCTTTTGTCAGTTCTGCCCAATCCTGTGTATTTTTTTTTATGATTATGAGTAAAAAAAAATGCTGTTCTCTTTTCTCTTATTTCTGCATGCTAGTCAGTTTCCCCCTCTTTTACTTCGTTTTCTTCACCACTTCATCTCCAAGGCATGCTCTCTCTTCTCTGATTCTTCTCCAAAAGTAGAGCTTCACTAAAGCTATTGCAACCTGATTCCACAACCAGGTCTATGAATACTATGAATTCATAGTTCCCAGCCTGCGTTCAGTATGCTTATGTATTATTTCACTTTCTCTTTCTGAGAATGACACTCTATGTCTCCTTTAATGTTTAATGCCCCCTCAGAATGACCATAAATTCCTCCCTAAAATACTAGCCTAGGTCAATCAACTCCCATACTGATTAAGCCACTTGGAGCCAGATTTTGTGTTTACTTGCCTGTAAAATCATCCTGAATGAAACAATATGGTGGAAAACAATATGGTTCAATTCTAAACATAAATTATGGACATAAAGCCAAAATATAGCTCAAGAAAATAATTACTTTAGGGAACAAATCAATAAATTTCAAATATTAGGGGTTTTGACATGGCAATCAAAACTCAAAATTATATTCAAGGGACTGTTTTTGAATATAGCCTCTTCTGTAATAGTTACCAATTTTAAATAAGTGAATACATGCGAACAAACACAAATGATTAGTAAAACATACAAATGAGAACACAGAAGAAAGTAAACACTTACAGACCAGAACAAAAATCACAAAATACTATGTGATATACAGCTTTGGAGATTTTCTGTCTTAAATACATACATGCATACATATACTAACAGAAATTTGAGTATATAATTTTACTTGTGTTGTTTTGCTGTAGATGAATTTCCAAACCACCTATTTCCTATTAAATTGATTTTTTTTTTTTTTATCAATCTGTATGGACACATCCAACTGGAATGGTTGAGATCCTGGGTAACTGAAGACATGGAGTTATGGGCTGTTAATTCAGCTACTCATGTTGCTGAGACTGGATCTGGCATCAACCTGGAATCGGCTGCGATAGTTCAGTTGCTATGTAAGAGGTGTCAGAGAGAAAAACTGGTCCAAAAAATAGATAAAAATAGTGACCAAACACTTACATAACCTGATGCTAAGGAGACAGAAGAACAAGGATGACACAAAGAACAGTACCCAGAACCAACAAGGTCAGAAAAAGAAATTAAATATATTTTATCTTTTTCTTATTTTAGAGTCAATTGTGATATATATAATATTTGGGTACAACTTAATTTTTTTTTTCATTGAAAAATTATCTTTAGTAATGAAAGTTGTAAACATACCAAATTTCAAAAGGAAAAACTGTCAATTATTCCACATTAACTCAATGAGGCATTTATACAGTCACTAAAATAATACTTATAACGGCTTTACAGACACATAAGTTATTATAAAACTTAAAAGGAAAAAAGTGAACTGATAATTGCAAATGCTGTGCGATTGCAATTATGCTAAATATATATACACTAAGTAGAGCAACGGATGGAATGAAATTTTATCATAGTCATGGTTTTAGGTGGTAGGATTATGGCTGTTTTTAATTTTTAAAAATGATCTTTAATGCTATAGCATTTAAAATAAAGACAAGAAAAAATTTGAGGTTTTTTTTTTACATCTTGAGAATTTATTATGATGAACAAAAAAAGCAGTTCTCTTTATAAAAGAGCTTACTATATAATTCATGTATTCAACATTTCTTAAATTTTTAGAAGCACCGATTGGTTTTTGTTTGTTTTTTTTTTCTTTTTATCCCAGCCATGTCTTTTATTTTATTTTATTTTTAATTTTTTTTTAATTTACACCCAAATTAGTTAGCATATAGTGCAACAATGATTTCAGGAGTAGATTCCTTAGTGCCCCTTACCCATTTATCCCATACCCCCTCCCATAAACCCTCCAGCAACCCTCAGTTTGTTCTGCATATTTATGAGTCTCTTCTGTTTTGTCCCCCTCCCTGTTTTTATATTACTTTTGTTTTCCTTCCCTTACGTTCATCTGTTTTGTCTCTTAAAGTCCTCATATGAGTGAAGTCATATGAATTTGTCTTTCTCTGACTGACTGATTTCGCTTAGCATAATACCCTCCAGTTCCATTCATGTAGTCACAAATGGCAAGATTTCATTCTTTTTGATTGCCAAGTAATACTTCATTGTGTGTGTGTGTGTGTGTGTATGTGTGAGTGTGTGTATACACCACATATTCTTTATCCATTCATCCTTCGATGGACATCTGGGCTCTTTCCATATTTTGGCTATTGTTGATAGTGCTGCTATAAATATAAACATTGGGGTGCACATGTCCCTTTGAAACAGCACACCTGTAACCCTTGGATAAATGCCTAGTAGTGCAATTGTTGGGTCGTAGGGTAGTTCTATTTTTAGTTTTTTGAGGAACCTCCATACTGTTTTCCAGAGTGGCTGCACCAGTTTGCATTCCCAGGGTACATCTTAAAATTTTTTTAATATACTGATTTTTCTATCCTGGAGAAAATATTTCAATAGAAGTTTAGTATCATTATAGCTTTTGTTTGTTTGTTTTTTACATTGATACACTGATGTTTACGAAATTATAGTCAGTTTTTTTTGGAAATTATAGTCATTTTAAATTAAGATACACTTATTTCACAGCATATTCACTCTAGAAATCATTTTAATAAATGATTGAAAATAGGTCTATATAGACTTACCTACACCGATTATTTCACTCTCTTTAGTTTATTTTAAAAATAACTTAAATAACTGGATAATTTTATAGCTTTATTCTTAGACGACTATTTTCAAATAAGAATGTATGAGCAGAAGATATTTTTGGAGGATGTTAAAATTAATCATATGAAGCATTTACTATGGATATCAACATCCATTTCTTCATCTAAATTTTTGAAAGTAAGTATTTAGAGAACTCTAACTAGATCTTATTTACATAGGAAACTTTTGCATTTGAGTCACTATATTTATAAGAATCAAAGAAAAATTCTGGCACAATTGTTCAGTCTGTTCTCCAACAATTGTTTAAACCAACTCATCTATACCTCTGCTTTTATTTTAGTGTCAGTCTTACTGGATTAATGGGAACCATGATAAAAAAAAAAGTGGTGTGTTTGTATATTTGCTAATATATCTTTGTTCCATTGTCTAAATTTGTTTAGATAAAAGCAATGAGGGTCAAATTATTTCAGATTCCAACTATGCACAAAAGAGCGTTCAGTGCTGGGAGCAATGAAAAGAACTGCTCTCTTTCCCTGTGCTTTCATCCCACACATTGACAAGCCTTTGAAATAGAAGAATAAAATTCCTCACACATAATTAGCCCGTACAAACTGATGAAAGAATTAAATAAAATGTGTTCTGCTTAAAGACATGATCGTCAATCTATAATCACTCCATCACTACTGATTTGTAAATGCAATGAATTAACCAAATCATCCCATTCTTCCACACCATTCTTAAGGGGCAAAGATGATGTTCTCAAACTCATATGAATCTTTTAAAATATGGTTACTTGAGCTTGATTAGTTCAGTCATAAAGAGAATGCAAAAAAGAGTTTATAAGGACTCAGTGGAATTTACTTAAAATCCTACTTTAAACTTTTAAACCAAATTTCATATGTAGTAGCTTTTTACAACAAAGTTTTAATGTTTGAACAAAATTCAATAATTTAGTGAACAAAGTTCATTATTTATTATTGATTGAGGCTGAATATGAAGAAGATAATTTTTAATAATGGACAGGTATGACTATTGGTCAGTTGGGTATAATGTCTACCATATTCTGAAGACTCCCAGTCCAATTCAGGAAAAATCCTTCTTTAAGTTGAGAGCCAGACAAAGCTATAAATTGTGATGTATATTATTTTTTGATGTGACTTTATGTAACTAGTCATGCTGATATAGTGTATATTATATACCCCTATTCTCTCTCTCTCTCTCTCTTTAAGTGCATAGAAACATATATTTCTATGCACTGGTTTTATAAATATATGTGCTTATGTATATCTGTAACTATAAATCTCAGTATTTGTATCTATCTATCTTCCTATCATCTACCTAGTAGAGATTTAGCCCGTGCTATTTGTCACAGAAATGATATGCAACACACCAGCCCAAAACTAGCTGCTTAAAGTAAGTAGAATTTATTGTTATGGACCTATAAATTCGTTGACTATGGACACAACTTGATTGGGCTTAGCTAGGAGGTCCACTGATCTTAATTAGGCTTATTGACCCAATGGGGGATGGGTATGATTCTGATCCAAGTGTCTCTTACCACCTTTTGGGTCAAGTGAACTAGCCTTGACATGTCTTTCTCATAGAAAACAGCAGTGACATAAGAAGGAAAGTATTAAAAGTGAGACTGAGGGTCAGGATGGCCTGTCATAATTTCTGTCTTATTCTGTTGACCAAATTAGGCTATCATGGTTGAACCCAAAGTCAAGGGAAGAGAAAGTCACTTCATCACTTAGTGTGAGATACTGTGAGGTCAAAAGGTATAGGTCATAGTTTCAAATGCGTGAAGAATTGAGATATGGAATGCAGTCCTATTGACTGTAAATAATTGATTCCCAGTGTTCTGCTAAGTTGCTATTATCCTCTTTGCTTCCTCAGTTTTCCTAGAGTTTACTATGTCAACCTGTGTCAATTCAGACATACTTTTCTCAAAATTCCATTAGGTAAGTCCATATTTACAACCAAGGTTAAAAAATAGTTCTATTTTTTAAGAACAACAGCTTGAGAGAGTGAAATGCACCTGCTTGGGAGAATGTGACTCTAACATCTTAATATTCACAATAATAATTGTTAATAGTGAACACTATATGGCAAGAAAGCCTACAAGTGCATTATCTTTTAAAATTTATCATATGTAGACATTATTACTCCATTACCCAATTAATCTACTGGGAAGTAAGGCACACAGAAGGAGTTAAACAAAGTTGACTAGGTTGCATGATTAAGAATCAGCTCAGGTCATGATCTCATGGCTCCTTGGTTCAAGCCCCATGTCAGGCTTTGTGACGGCTCAGAGCCTGAAGCTTGCTTTGGATCCTGTGTCTCCATCTATCTCTGCCCCTTCCACACTTGTACTCGGTCTCTCTCTCTCTCTCTCTCTCTCTCAAAAATAAATAAACATTTAAAAAAATGTTAATAATCATTTGACCAAGGAAGCTAGTGGCTTAGTAAGTTAAATGTCCAACTCTGGATTTAGGCTCATGTCATGATCTCAGTTTGTTGAACTGATAGCAGAAAGCCTGCTTGGGATTCTCTCACTCTCTCTCTCTGCCCCTACCCCTTCTCTCTGTGAAAATAAATAAATAAATACACTTAAATAAAAAGAATCATATGACTCGTTTCAAAATGGACACCAAAGCCCATGCTTTAATTGCCAGGACACACCTGGTCCCATAAACAAAAAACAAGCATCATCATAGGCACACTTTTTTTTTTAAATTTTTTTTTCAACGTTTATTTATTTTTGGGACAGAGAGAGACAGAGCATGAACGGGGAGGGGCAGAGAGAGAGGGAGACACAGAATCGGAAACAGGCTCCAGGCTCTGAGCCGTCAGCCCAGAGCCTGACGCGGGGCTCCAACTCCCGGACCATGAGATGTGACCTGGCTGAAGTCGGACGCTTAACCGACTGCGTCACCCAGGCGCCCCCATAGGCACACTTTTGGGGAGGGTTAGTATATATATATTTATATATTTATTATTATTTATATATTATTTTATTTTATAATAATTTTATAATAATTATTTTATTTATATATTATATAAATTATTTATTATATATTTATATATAATAAATATAAACAAATATATATATATATATATAAAAAACACATTAATTTTGAGTCAGGGAGCCTATATTTAAACCTCAGCTGTAATTATTAATAAGAGGTAGCTTTGGAAAATTTGTCTAAATGCCTAGATTTCTTCATGTGCTAATGAGAATAATAATAGTATCTATATCTTTTAAGGATTCCTTAGAATCATATGAGATGCTTATAAAATGTTTACAGAGGTCATGCCAGGTAGTGAGATAAAATAAACTAATGACTATGACTTTTATTGTTACTATTCTAGATTTCAGGAGGCATATTTCAAAACTAAGCAACTCACTGATGAGAAAAGCTAAAAATTAGTAGAATTTACTATTGTATGATGTTTAGTTACCCTTTCCCCTTTTCTTTTTAATTTTCTAAACTGCAACTCCTACCTCATGAAGCTTCTCTTCACCCATGACGAAAGTCATGTTTTCCAAGTAATCCTCCTCTTGCCAGCATCCAGGATAAGGCTGTCTGCACCCTTTTAAGCTTTTTACACAGATTCTAGGGGGAGAAAACATGCATATCTGGCATTCAACTTGGGAGGAGAAAGTGATCTCAGAGCTGGAGTGGGGGTTGAGTGGAGAGATGCAGTGAGAGAGACCAGAGAAAAAGACAGAGGAAGACAAGGAGAGTGAAGCTGACTTGTTCTACCAGGATCTATCCCTCATTGTGCTTCGCTGTACTTCTATTCTTTCCATGTAAATAAATAAATAAATAAATAAATAAATAAATAAATAATTTTTTCTTTATCAAGGTAGAGTTGAGTTTCAGTTTCATGAGTATAAATAGTTCTAACTGAAATATGGATCATTGCCTGAACCTATAGCCCAGGAAAATTCATAAAGTAAAATGTGGGAAGAAAATAAGGACCCAGTAAAGGATACTGAAAAATACCAGGAAATATGTTAGGAGAAAAAGTGAAGATGTCATCAGTCTAGAAGTCAAGTACAGAAGGAGAAGGGAGTGATAAACCATGCTAACTACAGTTAACAGGGCAGGTAGGATGAGGAATAAGAACTGATCTTTAGGTTAAACAACATGACAGTCATTGCTGATGACAGTCATTGATGATGAGTATATGTTATCTACTGTTGTATAACAATATTAATGCAGATTTAACAGCTTAAAACAACACATTTCTTTTTCTTTAATCTCATGGATTCTGTAAGTTAGGAGTCTATGATGACCTTCCTAGATTCTCCGCTCTACAACATGATCTAACAGACACAATCAAGGTGCCAGCTGTGTCCCATCTCAACTGTGAAAGAATTGTTTTCCAAGTTCATTGGCAGAAGTCAATTCCTCACGGGCCATTAAACTGAGAGCCTCTCCATTTTTCTGTTGGCCAGAGGCTGCCCTCAGCTTCTGTTAGCTGGAAGTTGCCCACCAGTCCCATGACACAGGAACCTCTTTAACATAGTCTACTGTTTTATCAAAGCTATCAAGGAAGAGGGTCTCTCAGCAAGAGGCTCACAAAAGATTAGTACATATTCACTTGAACATAATTACATAAAACCTACCACCTTTGTCACATTGTCAGGATTCAAAGCCAGTCACAATTCCTATGCATGCTGAACAGGAGGAGATTGCACAAGACATATTAGGAGGCAGGGATCATGAGGGTCGCTGTAATATCCTGTCCAGCACAGTGAGAGTAGTTTCAGTATAGTTAGGTAAAAAGGCCTGATATGAGCAAATTTAAAATAAAATGAGAGAGGAACTGGAAACAACGGGAGTTGTCAATGATGTCAATGAGTTTTGCTGCAAATACAAATAAAGAAACAGGGTTGTATCTGGCAAGAGAAGTGAGTTTAAAATATTATTCCCTTTTTTTGATGAGAGAGTATGTGACAATGAAAATATTGCAATACAGTAGGAAAACTTATTATGTAAATGGGAGAGAGAATTACCAAAATGACACCCTTGAATACATGAAAGGAGGTAACGGTATTGATTTTAGATAGAAGCAAGGCTGTTCCATCTATGGCATTTGCCAATAATGCAGAGTATGCTAATGTAGGTGTTAAGTGAGGGTATTTGTAGAGAGAGTCTGAAAAGGGCTCCTTCTGATATTTTTCTGATGACTTTAATTCTCAGAATAGTATGAAATGAAGTCATCAGCTCACTGACGTCATCATCAGACTGATGATAGGGGATGTGTTATTAATGGCTTAGGAAGACAGGGTGGTGTGAGATAGGAGAATAAGCAGATGAATATTTTAGAGACTGTTAGTTTGCTATGGCTGTCATAGCACAGCACCACAGGCTAGGTGGCTTAAACAACAAGAAATGTATTATCTCACAGTTTGAGATGCTAGAAGTCTCAGACCAAGGTGTCAAGATAGTCGATTCCTTCTGGGACTGAGTGAAGAATCTATCCCATACTTCCTTACTTGGCTTGTAGATAGCTGTTTTATCCCTGTGTGTCTTCATGTAGCATCTTCCCTCTATGCATGTCTTTATGCCCAAATGTCCCCGTTTTATAAGGGTACCAGTCATACTGTATTAGGGTCACTCTGGTAACCCCATTTTAACATAATTATCTCTGTAAAGATTCTGTCTCCAAATACGGTCACATTCTGAGATACTAGAGTTTATGACTTCAACATTATGAACTTTGGGAGGACAGACTTAACCCATAACAGATCTATGGTTGTACTTCTTGGCATCATGTATAGGTGCAGATGAAAGTAAGCTGAGGTAGTTGGAATAGGTTAAGTCTACAGTTTTACAAAGTAAGGTTGACTATTGAGAATGGGAAAAAAGTTTATCAGGCTCTTTGTTGTGTTCCTCATCCTTAAGTATGTTATCCTTTTAATTGTGGCTCCATTATTTAATTGGGTCAATTCCATTTTAGTGGGAGTATCATATTCCACTTAAAAGTAGGAACTTCTAAAGTTTATTTATTTATTTTGAGAGAGAGAGAAAGAGGGAGAGAGAGGGAATGCCAAGCAGGCTCTGTGCTTTCAATGCAGATTCCTACGTGGGGCTCAAACTCATGAACTGCGAGATCATGACCTGAGCCGAATCCAAGCATCAGTAGCTTAACTGACTGAGCCATCCAGGCTCCCCAAAATAGGAACTTTTAGAGCCACCACATGCAATATTTCCTCTCTCTCTACTGCAGTGGACAAGTTCAAGATATAGCCAATCCTGATTTGATGAAGGAACACCTAAGCCAACTCATAATATACAGTAACAGGATTCATGAATATTTGGGAGTCATTTGTTAACACAGGAAAATTTAGCACAAAATGACTGATATACTAGGATATATGCAAGAGAATGATCATAATTTGAAATTCATGAAAGCAGAAATATTTTCATCTTAGTTTGCTATCTGAAGCACTTAAAATAGTGCCTGGCATATAGGAAATAATCAATGAGTTAATTAATAGTCATGGAATTAAAGCTGAGAAATGAGGAATATAAGATATCAAGTAAAAGAAAAACAATGAAGGGGTGCCTATGTGGCTCAGTCGGTTAATGTCCGACTTCTGCTCAGGTTATGATCTTGTGGATTATGGGTTTGAGTCATGCATTGGGCTCTGTGCTGACAGCTCAGAGCCTGGAGCCTCTTCAGATCCTGTGTCTCCCTCCCTCTTTCTGCCCCTCCTCCACTCATGTTCTGTCTCTCTCTCTCAAACATAAATAAACATTAAAAAATTAAAAGTATTTGACATTAATTTATGGGGCGCCTGGGTGGCCCAGTTGGTTAAGCATCTGACTTCAACTCAGGTCATGATCTCACAATTTGTGAGTTCTAGCCCCACATCAGGCTCTGTGCTGACATCTCAGGGCCTGGAGCCTGCTTCGGATTCTGTGCCTCCCTCTCTCTCTGCCCTTCCCCCTGCTCATGCTCTGTTTCTCTCTCTTTTTCTCAAAAATAAATAAAACATGTAAAAATTTTAAAAAATATTTGATATTAATTTCAAAAACAAACAATAAAGAGCTGGTAAGATCAATGGAATGGTGGTTTCAATGGATATGAAGTTTTGTTCAGGTCAAGGTGATAAATTTTTTTTTTTTCAACGTTTATTTATTTTTGGGACAGAGAGAGACAGAGCATGAACGGGGGAGGGGCAGAGAGAGAAGGAGACACAGAATCGGAAACAGGCTCCAGGCTCTGAGCCATCAGCCCAGAGCCCGACGCGGGGCTCGAACTCACAGACCGCGAGATCGTGACCTGGCTGAAGTCGGACGCTTAACCGACTGCGCCACCCAGGCGCCCCCAGGTCAAGGTGATAGAGTGAATTAGAAGAGATGGTGGTTAAACAATAAGATTCAAAAATCTTCAATCATGGAGTTTTATACTTGCTGGTAATCAAAAGATCTAGACTATGAGTAAAGCCATGAAAGATTATTGCTGAGATGAAGAAAAAAATTTAGAAATAGGGAGTTCAAGGAGCTGAAGTGTCAGCTTTGGAAGGATTATCTATGTATTTATTATAATCACAGATAATTAAGGCAGGAGTAGTGATGGAACCAGTGCTAAAATTTCTATTAGGGGGACTAAAGGAATTAAGCCAGGAGTTTGTAGATGTAAGCAGCAATTGAGGTTAGTGGGTCAAAAGATTTGATAGTATGTGTGAAAATCAAAACCAAAAGTCTTTAGGAAGGAGAAAGGGAGAATGGCCTGAAACAAGGCGTAAAATCTAAAAAAAAATATCCAGGCTCATTGGTATAAGAAGAGTGGGAGCAAAGTAAGATATCATTAAGAATCCAGCAGTGAAGGTTATGTCCTCAGGAGAGATCCATGATTCCATCAGAAAAATAATTTGAAAGGAATGGTCAGAGAAGTGTGTCTAAGAATATATATATTAAAAAAAAAATTCCATGGGCATAACACATGTGGGTGGCTCTTCCATTTGAAGGTCTGCCTCTTGATTCCAGCTCAGGTCATGATCTCATGAGTTCATGAGATCAAGCCCTGAATTGGGCTCTGCACCGACAACTTGGAGCCTGCTTGGGATTCTCTCTCTCTCCTTCTCTCTTTGCTTCTCTTTCTCTCTCTGTCTCTCAAAAGCAAACAAACAAACATTAAAAAAATTCCCTGGTCACAGTATAAGGGTGTCAGGAACTCAGCTGGAAAAACAAGTGGAAGAACAAATTACAGAGGTTTGAAAAAGATTGGATTTAGGGAGTTGAGCGATGACTGAGACTGGGATTTCTTGTGGTTACTACAAACAAGGATGAAGGATATAATGGGATTGATTCTATGGATTGAAGGCAGACCATACTGGGGAAGGCCTGGGTTTCAGGGGTGGTTGTCTGGGCCCATCCTAATTCATAGAATGAAAGAATCAGTGTTCAATTGCTCTGACCTTATTCCCAGTGTCCTCTTTCACTCCAGAAATCCGCTAGTAAGGCACCATACTACACGAGAAAAATCAATGAGATGGAAAACAAGTTTTGTTTTTGTTTTTGTTTTGTGTGGGGGTGGTGGTTTGTTTGTTTTTGGCTTGCTTATTTGTTTTTTTCATATGGGAAGAAAAGATCTATTTTAAATCTACCTTCAGAAATATGTGTAAGTGGATAAAGTTGGTGGCAATGTGATGTGTTCCCTCATTACGTCACCACAGGGAGGAGAAAACCTGGCTGAAGACATCTTACATGTTTTTCCCCAACTATGTGGCTTCACAAGCTATGATACTGGTTATGTCTTCCACCACCTATAATTGAGCACATAGGAGCAATAGGTAGCTTCCATCATTAAGCAACAAATCTGCTCATTCTCTGGATAAAATGTTGTTGTTGTTGTTTTTAATGTTTATTTATTTTTGACAGAGACTGAGAGAGACAGAGACAGAGCGTGAGTGGGGAGGGGCAGAGAGACAGAGACACAGAATCGGAAGCAGTCAGCACAGAGCCCGACACGGGACTTGAACTCACACACCGTAAGATCATGACTTGAGCTGAAGTAGGAGTCCCAACCGACTGAGCTACCCAGGTGCCCCAAATGTTGTCTTTTTTTGATGAGGGTTATTGGGCATGGAAGAAAATTCATACATATAGAAGTAAAATACATAACCATTAGGTATTGCTAAATTGTCACAAAGAAACCTATTTCCATTTTTGTAACAAGCTTAGAAACTAACATAGAAAAAGATGGAGGCATATAAATACTTGCTAGATTTTGCATATGGGGTGTGTGTGTGTGTGTGTGTGTGTGTGTCTGTGTGTGTGTGTCTGTGTGTCTGTGTGTCTGTGTGTGTCTGTGTATTTGTGTGATATTTTGGTATTGAATCTTTAGAGAGGTGAGTTTTTGTGAAAATAGAATACAGGACACACAACAAACACCTGTTTTGTTTTGTTTTGTTTTGTTTTGTTTTGTTTTGTTTTGTTTTGTTTTAATACTGCAGAAGCCTGAGGCACCTGGATGGCTCAGTAGGTTGAGTGTCCAACTCTTGATTTTGGCTCAGGTCATGATCTCGCAGTTCTTGGGTTCAAGCCCTGTATCGGGTTTTAAGCTGACAGTGTTGAGCCTGCTCAGCATTCTGTTTCCCTCTCTTTCTGGCCCTCCCTTGCTTGTGTGCTTTCTCTCTCTCACTGTCTCTCTCTGTCTCTCTGCCTCTCTCTCTCAAAAATAAATAAATAAACATAAAAAAATAAAAAATAAATGCTGCAGAAGCCATAAAGGAGTTTTACTAGTTTTTCTGCAGCCTCATTGAAAGGGAAATACAGTCATTGATGTTAAGCATAGAAACCTGACCCAGAGAAAATGGATTAGTTGTTTTATCATGTTATCTATATATTTAGAACGAAGAATATAGTTAATATTTAATCTGTGATTGTCTTACTTTGTATGGTATACATATACCTCTGTTGCATTATCCAAACATACACCCAGGAGAACACATCTTTGTGTGAACATGTGCACACACACATATAACTACAGAATTCCTCATAACTAAAAAGTATTTGAAAAGTCTCTGACCGTGTTTATTTATTAGTCAATTGGTTTTAGTTGCAGTGAACAAAGAAGGAAACAATAGACGTGGAGCACTTAAATCACTGCCTCTGAATTTCTCAGCTGTGAATAACAAGTTCCTACTTTACCCACCTTAAATATACATCATATTACATGGCCAATCCTCTCTTCAATTTTTCAAAATTTGGTTGTATTTATGTTTACATTAATAGACTTCATTTTTGAAAGGTTTTGGATTTATAGAAAATTGAGTCGATAATAGACAGTTCTCATATACCTCTTACCCCCAACACAAAGTTTATCCTACTATTGATATATTAATGTGATACACTTGTTACAATTAATAAGTCAACATTGATATATTATTAACCAAAGTCCATAGTTTACATTAAGTTTTATTCTTTGTGTTGAATATATTTTTATGAATATTATGAAATGCATAATGCCACGGATCCATTAGGGGTTCATACAGAATAGTACTTGCTGTCCCCCAAATTCCCTGTGCTTCCCCTTGTCATCCTTCAGCCTCCCATCCCAACCCTCCTGGCAAGTGTTGATCATTTCACTCTACCTACAGTTTTGCCTTTCCTTTCCCACACTGTATATAGTTGTAGTCATACACTGCAGAATTTTCAGGTATCTATACAGATTTTTACACTTTGGTTTCCTCCATGACTTTTTGTAGCTCATTTCTTTTTATCGTTGAATAACATCCCATTATATGGAGGACCATAGTTTGTTTATCGATTCGGCTATTGGACCTCTTGGTTTCTTCCAGTTTTCAATGATTAGATGTAAACGTGCTATAAATATCCCCCTGCAGGTTAAGGAACTGTCACACATCAACTAATTTCTCCTGATCTTGCTATCTTGCTTCTATATCCATAACTTTATAATAAAAGAAATCTATGTAGCCAGAAGTCTATAATATAGGAATATAGAATATATATAGAATATATTATATATATATAATATAGGAATATATATATATAATATAGAAATTTATATTTCTCAACCTGCTTATGCACTTACTTGACTTTTTAAAATATTGGCTGAAACCCATACTGTGAAAGATTCACTGGACTTCACAAATTGATGAAATTTGATTCACCCCTAGAAATAGTTCTCATTTAATCACAGTATGTGTAAGTAGTTTAAATGTTTATCCTTCCTTTAATATATACACCTAACAGGATATCCTAAAGTAGTCATCTCTATGGGCAAATGTGTATATTCAATAAGCTTTATCATTTTATTTTTGGTCAGTAATAGAAATAGACACAACCCTGAACACTAGGTTCTCAGCTAATATCAAATTATTACTAGATTTAGTTGTCATCTTAGTGCCTTCTGCTATGTCAGTTTTTTTTTCCCCGGATGAATGGTATCAAAAGAAATAAAGCATACTGGTTAATGAATCCTGGGAAGAGGTGAATTGGTGTGAAAACAGCATACTGGAAAAATATTCATTCAGTACCACATGGCAGAAAGTTCCAATCACTATACTCAACTCAGAGAGCCTAGAATGACTGCATAGATTCAATTAGCTCGAAGGAATTATGATAATTCTCCATCTATACTACCACAAATGCCTATAATTTATTTCCCCCAAGTGTTTTTGTTCCTCTTCAACTTACTGACTTTAGTACAGGTGGAGTGATCATCCCCAAAACATGTATTCTATCATGTTATACCAACTTCCACATAAAACTCACAGTTTACTTGTTACACTTAGAAAAAACAGTCTCCTTAACATAACCCACAAAATTGAAGTATTTGTTTGCATTCAGTATTATTTCCTAATATGCTGCTTTATTTTCTATGTACACTGGGCTCTGAGTTAACACACCAAAATCATTTTAACCAGTTCACAGGGTTTAGTTTTATTTTAACTTTTTACGTCAATCAGGGTCAGTCCCCATTTCTAAACTGGTCCTTATTTTCCCCAATCCTCTCCTCCATATCTTCTTCCTTTTCTTCTTTCTCCAATTTCTCTCTCTCTCTTTTTTTATTTTTCAACATACAATTGGATATTCTTACACTTTTTATTCTTTCACCTAAGTGTTAGTCATCTTAAAAATCCCTAATGAGAATTTTAATGAAATTTCTTTCGATTCATCGATTTATTTGAGGTAATTAACATCTTTATATGATAACATTTGCATTGCAAAACTGAAAATAACAAAATAAACTCTTCCTCTTGCAAATGAGGTAGTAAAGTTTACATAACCTCCCTGAGCTTCATTTTTCATGTCTCCTGCTGTGAATATAAAAATACGTATGCTAAAGCACTCAATAAAACACAAGGCCCATAGTAGACTTTCAAAAAAGCTTATTTATTGTTAATATTAAATGGTAATAATTTTCTAAATGTCCAATGTTATACTAGGCAATGTCTATATAAGTAAATGAAATTTCTAATAAGTAAGCCAACTAAATATATTTCTGATATAGTCTAGAACTGAATTTTCAAACTAATAAATATATTAAAAAATAATGAATAGCAATTCATGGTCACAGATCCCAATCCAGAATTATCTCTAAAACTGTATCTGCTCAATTCAGATACTAAAATCATTAGTTGTTTCAATACTGTTGGAGTTTTATTCTGAGAGCAGATGTACTGTATATCATTATTTGATTCATATACTAAAATGATAATTGTATTTGGTTTTTGTAACCATGTTCATAATTGTGACTGAATTGATCATAATTTATTCCTTCTCATACTTATAGTATTAGAATAAATTGGCATGCTTTCTCTTTTTTTTAATGTTTATTCTGAGAGAGAGAGTGAGAGGGTGAGCGTGCATGAGTAGGGGAGGGGCAGAGAGAGAGGGAGGGAGAGAATCTCAAGCAGGCTCTGGCTGTCAGCACAGAGCGGGACACAGGGCTCAAATTCACAAACCACCAGATCATGATCTGAGCTGAAATCAAGACGCCCAACGGACTGGCATGCTTTTTCTTAATCTTCTTTTCCCCCATGAAAAGCTTGTCATTAAAGATTCTTCAATCTTGGGGTGCCTGGGTGGCTCAGTCAGTTAAGCACCCGACTTTGGTTCAGGTCATGATCTCACAGTTCATGAGTTCTAGCCTTGTATCATGCTCTGTGCTGACAGCGCAGAGCCTGGAGCCTGCTTCAGATTCTGTTTCTCCCCCCACCTCTGTCCCTCCTCTGCTTGTGCTCTCTCTCTCTGTCTCTCTCTCTCAAAAATAGATAAACATTTAAAAATTTTTTAAAAAGATTCTTCAATCTTAATAACTTTCCAAAAGTTTAGTGTCGGACATATTTTTCAGTATAGTTTTTTGATAACTTATTTAGTTTCTATTAAATGCATTAATTTATTCATATTTAAAATTTTATAAGTGGATTTTGCACTTTCTAGAATTTTATACATTTTGTTTGTGCTTTCAAATCTAATTGGAATTTTTGATATAATTATGAGGAGATGAATGTCACCCTTCATACAAGTTAAAATGTTGGCCTGTCACAGTTCCAGGGATGCTGACATAAGACATGAAACTCTTGGGTCAGAGACAAGTGATTTTTATTATACTTCCAATTTGCAGAGGGGCAGAAACTTGTTCAAGTTTCTGTTGCCCCCATATCTCAGGAGGTTACATGGGTGGTCAGAATAAAGCTTGCATAGGCAGTGTGTTGCACACAAAGGGACTTTTGCATACAGTGGGATTTGGAGCTTAAGGAATCTTTCATTTTTATGATGAACAACACTGCTTTTTGTCCAGAAAGAACATCATCTCAGCTTTTAAGATTTCTAGTCACACAAACACCCAGAGGAAAAGAAAATGACCTGGATGACAGAATGATCAGAGCCTTGCAATCTCAACATACTCAGACATGTGAAAGTGTAAGAAGCCCTTGGCAAATTACCTCCCAACAACCGTGGTTTATTAAATCAATACATATATATTTACATTCAAATCTGCACTGTGTCTTCTTTCCTGGTTTTAATAGTATAGGATCTTCTACATTTTTTTTCTTCATCCAGCTATCTAAATAATGTGCATTTTAATAATTCGTACAAAAAGGTAATTTTTGGAATTGCCAAAAGTAAGATATGTACTGAAATATTTTCTCAAAATTAGTTACAGGTATATGTGATTTTGTTTGAGATGAGGACAGTTTTAATTTTTTTTTTTCAATTTGGGGGATGTAAATAAATTGTTATGATGTAGCTTCACTAGATGAACTATTGCTACTTACAAAAGGTAATTGGGGGTTATAATGTTTAAAACTGACTTTTACTATGATTATTGTTGTGAATTTCTATTTTGTTTTTTTTTATTTTTTCTGTTGTTAATTCTGCTTCTTCCCACTTAAAACCTTTACTATTGCCTTTAAAGTCCACTTAAGTTGTTATGACTTAAAGTATTCTCCAAGAACTGTCCACCTATTATCTCTTATTTATTTCATTTCTCACTTTTTTCCAACTTCCTTGTAAATTCTGACAACTGTAAATTGCTTTCAATCCCTCAATGGGTCATTCTCTAATTTGTTGCCTCCAATGTTTATTCTGCTTCTTGAAAGGTCTGTCTTTTGCTTACCCCTTCTTGTACCTAGATCAATGTAAGGCTTTCCCTTAGTTCAAGATCATATTGTCTCCCTCTTGGGTATGCATTTGGTCCTTTAAACAGTTTGTAATTTCTGGTGTTTGTCCTGGATTTTATGTTCCATAACACAGTAAATCTAACTTTTTCAAAAAATAATCAATGCAAGCCATTTTATTATTAAGTTATTTTTTCCAAGCCTGTGTATATTTAACACGTACAACATGATGTTTTGACATATGTGTAAATTATGGAATGATTGCCATAATCAAGCCAAATAAAAACAGACATATAAACCAATGAAACATAATGGAGTGGCCAGAAATAAATCCACACATCTACAGACAATAGATTTTCAACAAGGATGCCAAGAACACACAATGTGGCAAGGATAGTCTGTTCAATAAATGATGTTAGGAACACTGTATATACACACACAGAAAAATGTATTTGGACCATTATCTCACACTATGCACAAAAGCAACTCAGAATGGATTAAAGACCTAACTATAAGACCTGAAGCTGTAAAACTACAGGAAGAAAACATGGGAAAGCTTCCTGGATATGACACAAAACGCCTAGGCAGCAAACGTAAAAATAGACAAATGACATTGCCTCAAACTAGAAAGCTTCTGCATAACAAAGGAAATAAATCTTTCTCCAACCCATTCTTAAACATGTCACAAACAAAGCCCAGCAATTAAATGATTACTTTTACTTCAACTGTGAAGATATTAAAAATATATACAGTTGACCAAAATTACATTGCTAATATGAATTTGAAATAAGTGTAGAGTTCAAGAGTCCTTATTCCTACTCCCATTTATAATCACCTTTTTCTGATTTTTTTAATTTTTTTCATATTATTATTGAAGACAAATATTGAAATATTACCTTATTGGCTGAATTTAAAAGATGAGCCAGAATAAAGAAAATCTTAAAAAAAAACATGTTGAATGGTAAAATATAATATTCTTAATTGGAAGATAAATATTTCTCTACTTTTGCTATGGCTCCACCAGCACTTTAGGCCTTTAATTTCTAAGTTTCACTCTTATGATTTTTTTTTAATGTTTATATTTGAGAGAGAGGCATAGAGCACAAGTGGGGAAGGGGTAGAGAGAGAATGAGATACAAAATCCCAAGCAAGATCCAGGCTCTGAGCTGTCAGCACAGAACCCAATGTGGGGCTCAAACCCACGAACCCTGACTGAGATCATGACATGAGCTGAAGTCAGACACTTAACTGACGGAGCTACCCAGGTGACTCTCATTCTTATTTTTTTTTAAATTTTTTTTTCAACGTTTATTTATTTTTGGGACAGAGAGAGACAGAGCATGAACGGGGGAGGGGCAGAGAGAGAGGGAGACACAGAATCGGAAACAGGCTCCAGGCTCTGAGCCATCAGCCCAGAGCCTGACGCGGGGCTGGAACTCACGGACCGCGAGATCGTGACCTGGCTGAAGTCGGACGCTTAACCGACTGCGCCACCCAGGCGCCCCAACTCATTCTTATTTTTTTAATGAAAATTAGGATAATACTTGCATGTGATACTATGCTGGTTCAATATATAGCCCTGCTTTTTGTCTATATCAATTTACTAATTTCTGTATTTTGTTTTATTGTCAGAGAAGAGTGAAATGAAGATGGTAGGATGCCACCAAATCCCTATTCAGAGGAACAATCAATATCTTAAGTGCATTCATTAGAAAAGAAATAAACAAAAAGAAACAACTAAATATTCAACTAAAAAAAATACAAATTTTTTTTTAAAGTACAAAAATACCCCAATTAATATTTTTAAGTGGAAACAAGAAGAAAACAATACTATGATAAACTAGAATAAAATAAAATTGAAATTAAACAAAAAGATGGGGCACCTGGGTGACTCAATCGGTTAAGCATCCAACTTTGGCTCAGGTCATGATCTCATGGTTTGTGAATTCGAGCCCTGCATTGGGCTCTGTGCTGCCAGGTCAGAGTCTGGAGCCTGCTTGGGATTCTGGTTCTCCTCTTTCTTTGCCCCTCCTGCACTTGTGCTCTATCTCAAAAATAAATTAACATTTAAAAAATAATTAAAAAAATAAGAATAAAAGTTAAATAAACATTAAAAATTTTTAAACAAATAAAAAGAAAATCACCACATCTTTTCTTCAATTGAAACAATACAAAATAAAATATTTATTCCTGTAATCAAACCTAAAGGCTAATAGTAACCACATGCTATGAAAACACGATTCAAGAGAAATTCTAAAATATGTCCCGAATAATATGACAATGACAACACATTTACACACACACCCATAACTGCAAAGAAATCCAAGAGTAACTATAGTTACTTATCAATGGATATGGAGTTTTAGTTAAGCAAGAAGCTCTAGAGATACGCTGTAGGACCTTGTACTGATAGTCTGCAATACTGCATTGTACACTTAAAACGTCTAAGAGAACGGACCTTATGTTAACTGCTTTTACCAGAAAAAAATTTTAAATTCAAAACAATTTCATTGCATTAGTTTTCTCAGCAGGAGAAACTCATGGTAGATGATACTGGAGCATTAGCTTCATAGTTTGGAAAAAAAAATGAAAATTATTTTGTAGGTAGAAGTCTTTGCCCAAATGTCACCCAATTCAAGAGTAAATGATGATAGTATAAGAATGAAAATATGGAAACAACATCTACTATGTAGTTTTCTCTTACTATATAGTTTTCTCTAAATAAATTAAGAGAAGACGGATGGTTAAAAAAAAAAAGGATGGGGAGAATCTCAATGGAAAGATTTAGACAGTGATGATTGAAGATCCTGGTGGCTCAGTTGGCTAAGCATCCAACTCTTGATTTTGGCTCAGGTTACGATCTCGTGATTCATTGGTTTTAGCTCCCCATCAGGCTCTACTTTGACAGTGCAGTTGGAACTCTCTCCTTCTCTCTCTGTAGTGAAATCTAAATGGCTAGGAGCATGTACTCTCAATAGTACTCATTTGTAAAATGGCAAAAAAGCAATCACATCTACCTATTATTATGAAAATGAATGAGATAATACCCGTAAGAATAAATATTCAATTTACAACAATCAGGACCTTAAATCCCCATATGATCTCGAATGGAATACGAAAAAGTAGAGGGAGGGATTGAAAATAATAAAGGTGGGAAAGTTCTTAGATTTTTGTGAAGGGAAGAGAGAATTTTTCACTATAGATTTTGGAAGAAAAATGTTTAAGCATAAGAAAATTTAACAGTAAACACTAGAAGAATAGAAATAGGATGCTACAGTTAACAAACTATGGCCAGCAAGCAAACAATAATTTTTATAACTTTAAAGTGCTGTAATAAATAATAATAATAATAAAGGGTATATATGTAGCAAAAGTTACATGTGGTCCCAAAGCCTAAAATATTTAATATTTGACCCTCTAAGTAAAAACGTTACCATCCCTGTGTAAAAGAAATAAAGGAAAAAAATTAACCAATCCAAATATCCAATCCAAATAAGGCAGAAAGTTTTCATTTTATTGTAAATAAAAAAATAAAGTAAAAATACATACATATATCCAAATATATTGTTAATAATTTAACATAAATTATCTGAATTTTCTGATTAAAAAACAGGTAATCCTAGGGAAAAAAATAACATATTAAAAATGGAAAAACAGAATAAAAGTAAAACTGTCCTATACCTTAACATATTATAAATTTCAAACATAATACAGATTAAAAATCATTCAATATAATTAGCAAATAACAATACAACATAATTAACTAATGCATTTTCATTAAGAAAGTAAAAGTATAATATGAATAACTCACAGATTGGAAATATTAATAGGGCACCTGGGTGGCTCAGTTGGTTGAGGGTCTGACTTGGGTTCAGGTCATGATCTCACGGTTCACGGGTTTGAGACCCATGTCTGGCTTTGTGCTGACAAAGTGGAGCCTGCTTTGGATTCTCTGTCTCCTTCTTTTTCTGCCTCTCTCTCTCTCTCTCAAAAAAAAAAAAAAAAAAAAAGAAATTTCAATAAATAAAAAATAAAAAGAATAAAAAAGGAAATATAAATAGATTATAAATAGAGATAAATGAAAATAACATATCTGCATATCAAAGCCCATGAGATACAGTAAAGCCATTTTAGGAGCAAATTATATAGAAGCAAAATTTTATGAGAATAAAACTTGAAAAGTGATTCTAATAAGCACTTACCATAAGGAATAATAAAGAGGATATCAAAATAACTTCAAAATATGAAAGTACAGAGATAAACTATAAAGACCATAGAAAAATAAGTCAGTTTCTAGTTTTACATAACAATTACATAAAAGCTATCTAAAAATAGTGAAACCTCATTGAACTAAATAAGGAAACACAAAAGAAGAGAACTATATACCATTAGAAATAATAAAAACCTAATTCTATATACTGATCGATTTTAAGCATTTCAGACATTTTAATGTAAATTTGTATGATTTTATTTGAAAACTATAATCATTGAATCCCTAGGAAAATATAAATGCAATTTTTTTTTCAAGACCAAGTAGAAAACATTAGATTTAAATGGTAGTGGGGAAAAAGAAACCTATTCCCAGATCGATCATAGTTCCACCATGGATTTATGAAAGAGATTATATTTTTTAAACATTGAGAACTAATATAAAACTGAAATATTCTCAATTTATTTAACAAGACTAGGATAATACTGAGAACAAAACAAGGAAATAGAGGGGCGCCTGGGTGGCGCAGTCGGTTAAGCGTCCGACTTCAGCCAGGTCACGATCTCACGGTCCGTGAGTTCGAGCCCCGCGTCAGGCTCTGGGCTGATGGCTCAGAGCCTGGAGCCTGTTTCCGATTCTGTGTCTCCCTCTCTCTCTGCCCCTCCCCCGTTCATGCTCTGTCTCTGTCTGTCCCAAAAATAAATAAAAACGTTGAAAAAAAAAAAAAAAAAAAAAAATTAAAAAAAATAAAAAAAAAAAAAAACAAGGAAATAGATACACAAACATTAAATAATAGAAAAAATTCAGTTATAAATACTTTTATAAAAGCTTACATTATATATTGAGACAAAGCAAATTTATCAGATTATTAATCAAATGTCAAAGCAAATTTTATCTTAGAATTTTGTGAAATACTCAATATTAATGTTTATTAAGGTACTACTGTGTTACATTAATAGATCAAAGCATAAAAACAAATGATTGATACCATAAATTAACCACCCCCTAAAAAAAAAAAACTTACAAACATAAATATACCTTGGGGTACCTGGATGGCTGAGTTGGTTGAGCACCCTCAAGGCATGATCTCGTGGTTAATGGATTCGAGCCGGGGCAGGGCTCACTGCTGTCAGCACAGAGCCTTCTTGGGATCCTCTGTGGGCCTCTCCCTTTCTGCCCCTCTCCCACTCATACCTCATACTCCTCTCTCTCTCTCTCTCTCTCTCTCTCTCAAAAAAAAAAAAAATGAACAAACAAAAACAAATATAAATACACCTTTAAAAACTCTGGTATTATCTTTTTTTTAAAGTTTTTTAACGTTTTGATTTATTTTTTGAGAGAGACAGAACGTGAGCAGGGGAGGAGCAGAGAGAGAGGGAGACACAGAATCTGAAGGAGGCTCCAGGCTCTGAGCTGTCAGTGCAGAGCCTGATATGGGGCTAGAACCCAGTAACCTTGAGATCATGACCTGAGCTGAAGTGGGCTACTTCACCACTAAGCCAACCAGACGCCCCAACTCTGGTATTATCTACTAAAGATGATTGCATTTTGCATTAGAACTGACTATACGCATATCTACTCCTACTTCTATAATGTTTCAAAATGCATCCACATGTTGAACAAATGACAACTACAAGAATATTTATCATACTTTGATCTCTGGAACAAAACAAGACTAAAAACCCTACTTCTAACTTTTACTGGGAAGTTAAACAACAAAAGCAATTTTTAAAAAGGCACCTTCTTGGGGCACCTGAGTGGCTCAGTTGGATAAGCATCGGACTTTGGCTCAGGTTATGATCTCCCGGTTTGTAGATTCAAGCCCCACGTTAGGCTCTGTGCTGACAGCTCGGGGACTGGATCCTGCTTCGGATTCTGTGCCTCCCTTTCTCTCTCTCTCTCTCTCTCTCTCTCTCTCTCTCTGCCCCTCTCCTGCTTGTATTCTCTCTCTCAAAAATAAATAAACATTAAAAAAAAATTAAAAATAAATAAATAAAAGGGCTCCTTCTTTTGCTCCAAACCAGAGCTTCTTCCAGGTAGGGATAAAAAAATGAGGATAGGAACTCGTTAGTTTTCCTATTTACACCCCATAGTTTTGGGGGTTCTGAAACCTTTCCTCTAAATATTCATAGTAACATATGTGACCTACAGTAGTAATTTGTGCTATGTTTTGGTATTCTATGATGAAAGTATAGAAAAATGTCGTGTGTGGGGTTGGTTTTCAATTATTTAGGGGAAATCATGTGTCTGCATTAATCACCACTACAGTTTAGTTACTGAATTCTGATAGCTCTCTCAAATAAATTAGTTTAACAAATGATAAAATTGTGGCTAAATCATGTTGTGGCTAAATAATTAAGGAATAATTAAGAAACATATTAGCATGTTAAACATTTGAACTTAAATCACATCGTAAGGTGTCAGTGCCCTAGATAACAGGTTTTGAGACTGCTATTTACTCATTCTAAATTATGTGTAATACACCAGTCTAAGAATTTTTACATGTAATTGTTGCAACACTCCTATAATAAGGGTTTTATTATTATCATCACTTTATAGATGGAGATGCTGAAACTTTGGTTACTTAGTGTTTTTTTTCAAAGTTTTAGCAGCTGGTTACTGATTAAGGGCACACTTAAAACCAAGCAATTCAATGACATTTTGCTATTATTGACAATTATTATTTGGAGCCAATTCATTTTGTCAATCAGTTTTGGTAAATTCCCCATGGGTTCATTCTTTCACTCTGACAATTTGTTAAAGGTAACTTTGTGCTATTATAACATTTCTGATATTACATACAGATCTTAATTATAAGGCAACTCCAGCCCACAATAAATAAAATAGTGTAAAGGGACACAAATCTGCGGAAGTGGTGCAAAGCTTTACTTCCTGCAATTCATCTTTGGGATGGACCTAAGATCACTTAAAGTCATCCCGAGAATCAATTGGAAGCAATCCTAGAAATGTCACCAGAAGCAGCACTTGTATGTTTTTTTTTTTTTTCCAATCAAAAACTCCATCTTGCTGCATGTAATGTGACTAAGATAATAGGATGACATTTCCAGGAGTATCAGTTTGACTCTTTATGAACTTCTGTATGCACAGAGAGGTAACACATTCAGATGAAGGCTAATAACTTGAATTCCTTAACCGTTTTTTGAATGAGCAGCAACATTCTTCTTCATCCTATCCTGGGATGTATCTTATTTTTATAGTCACAAAATATATTGGAATACATTAAGTAAAAAAAAAAAGTTTGTAATAGAAAGCAAACTAACGAGGGGTACCTGGGTGGCTCAGCTGGTTGAGCGCCAGACTCTTGATTTCAGTTCAGGTCTTGATCTCAGGGTCGTGAGTTCAAGCCCCAAGTTGGGCTCTGCACTGGGCATGAAGCCTATTAAAAAAAACATAAGTAAATTAATGCAAAACGAGGCAGATTTACATATTTAAGTGGGAAATAGCAAAAGGGAAAATATTATTATCTAGTGAAGTCAAGCTAGTTGTTCAAGAAACACATATTTACAAACAAGATTGTTAGGGAAGATGGTGTTAGACACCAAACTCTGCCAGCACACAGCACTCAAAACCCTCTTTTTACATCCCACTTATTGAAATATTAACTAAAAATATTTATTTAAGTCCCTCCCTTTCTCTTATATAGCTGTTATTTTATTCTATTTAAGTCTTAAGTCTACATTTTTGCCATTCCACTATTCAGACTGATCTTTTCTCCAACTGATTTGAATCAGTGAGGTTCATCTTATGATGTATCTGTTATATGTTTGCTCTTTAATATATATATATATATATATATATATATATATATATATATGTATATATATGGAAAATGTTCTACTCAGGGAGTTAACATAACCTGGCAACAAAAATGTGGATTCCAACATCATTTGCCATTTAATGGAGAGAAATAGTGCATATTATAGAAGTTAATACACTTGCTCATGGTGATTTAGGAGAAAAAAAAGGCTCTAAGAGGAAATAAAGCCTCAAAGTCTCTTATTCATATTTAATTTTTCTAAGTACCTGTAAGTATTAAAGACATGAATATCAAGTAAACTGTCTAGTTTGGGAGGTCAAAATTTATATGTTTCTGAAATTAATACACTTTTTATTGTGTGTAATACTAATATAATGAATTACTATCATTAACAGTAAATATCTATACTGCTTGCTCTGAAGATACCATATTGAGGATACAGGATTTGGTCATGAATAATTGTGTGGGATATTACAATGTGTGTTTTCTTAAAGTAATCCAAAGTATGAATTCATTACAAAAAGTAAAGTTGGGTTTTGTCTAGATTATTCATCAGATATCTCTAGTATCTGCTTATAACACCTAGGATATTATTGACTTTAAATAATTGACTTTAAATAAAGACTTGATCATCGTGCGTAGGAAAGAAATGGAAGAAGGGAGATTTAGTACAGAGAACTATAATACTTATCCTACAGAAGATTATGTGTGCATGAGTGTGTTAATGAGGACCTGTTGGAAGGAATGCCTAAGCTTATATTTAGGCTCTTGCATTATCTCCTAGAAAAAAAAAATTGAAATTTAACTGCATTTTATTTTTATGAGACAATCCTACATTTGTCTTGGCTATAAAAAGAAATGCTATAAATTTCCATACCAGCCAGACTGCTAATGTACATAGAAGGAGTAAAATATAAATATGCAGTGAGTCTTTGTTTCTTTATATAAGTCCTGGATAACTTGCATGAGAGGACTTTTTTTACAATAATGATCATAAATTCACTGAATAATGTCTAAGGGCTCTGGAACATACCAAAAGTCTTGGTGATATATAATATAAAATAAATAATTTGGCGGGGGACAGAAAACCAGTTCACCAATTCTAGATTTGTCTATGGATAGTTGTGGATGTATCTAGGCACTGAGAACTACTGAGCCTCATGTTACTCATCTCGAAATTACTACAATTGTTGTGATAACTACAATGAAGTGATGTGATAGGAACTATTTCAAAATTATCTATTGTAATGGAATATTGATGCCTACCTTCGATACCTATTTTGTTATTTTAGTTGTTCTGATTTCCCCTGCTGTCAACTCTGTTTTGTTAAGGACGACCGGAGAATGTATAATATGAATGGAACAAACCGAACTATTTTTCTTATCGAGATATGGTATTAATGAATCATCAGGAAGAACTATATCAGAGCTGCCACTAAGCCTTTGATGGATGAAAGTACTATAATCTTCCACAGGTAAGAGTTTTGAGTTCTGGAAGATCAACTAAATCAAATAGGAACAGGTGATGACGTGTCTGAAGACGACATTAGGCTCAACAAAGACTTCTCTAAACTGCAGAATTTAACTCAGATCCGAGGCGAATGCCTTTAACTTTTCTTCTTTTTATTTTCTTTCTCCCTCCTTCCTTCTCTTTCTTCCTTTCCTTCTTTCCTTCTCTTCCTTCCTTTCTTCTATTTATCCTGTAGCCTGCATAGTGGGTG
The DNA here is from genome assembly GCF_007474595.2 of Lynx canadensis. Lineage (NCBI taxonomy): Eukaryota > Metazoa > Chordata > Mammalia > Carnivora > Felidae > Lynx > Lynx canadensis. The sequence continues at coordinate 218,245,523 of NC_044303.2, read as the reverse complement.
CAGTGTTTCTAAGTTTATGTATAGAAGGTTATTTTTTAAAAAGAAAGCAAAAGAAAGAAAGAAAGGAAGGAAGGAAGGAAGGAAGAAAGAAAGAAAGAAAGAAAGAAAGAAAGGAAAGGAATTAAAAGTGTAAAAGTTAGCAGTTTAGGCTGAACAGTAAACTATTAAAGAATAAGTATTATACTTGTTTACCATCTCTTGCTCAGCATGTAACCCAAAACACAATATGGTGCAAAGTTATCTTAACTGATTTACCTATTCAGAAAATATTAAGTTGTAAGGAAAAGAAGTCTTAGATCCAAATTCTGCCTCAAAGTAGAAACATTTATTATAAACAAACAGGCACTGAAACTCTTCTGTTGTTTTGGGAAACCTTATTCTCTAATCTGCAGCACTAACCTTCACCATTGCAGGATATTAAGAGGCAGGTAGAACTATATTGTCACTTTAGGCAACAAGGTCCTCTCTAAAATGGCAGTGGCAGACCCTACAGTACTCTTGACCTTGGTTACTATCCCATGGTATTGAACAATGAGCTTGTCAGCTATTACATGTCTTATCCACTGGGGAATTGTGAGACCTGAACAATCTTCTTAACCTTCTGTTTTAAGCCCCACTCATTTCACCAATGAGGAGATATCTCTAAGGTCAGTTATGTTAAGAAACTCTTGCATTTAGATTTTCTCAATAGAATTTCATGTATTAAACAATCACTTTCTAGGATGTTCAGACATTATAAAGATACTTCAAATGCTAATTAACTCAACACATGGTATAAATAAGAGGTAACTTCCACAACCATGGATATATTATCTATTTATAGCAATTTTAATTTTTTAAATAATAAATTACCCCACAATTTGAATAATGTTACAAACTATCACTTTTTCACTTCAACAGCTTTTTTTCTTGCTTCCTCAACTGGGTGTGAAATAAATGTGATCTCCCAAGGTCTCTGCAGTCCCTTAGGAAAAATATAAAACCCTTTGCATTTTTGGTGTTTATCTTCAAGTCATTAAGGAGAAACAAAGAAAGTCAAAACTAACGTATATGAACAGAAAGCCTTACATAGAAGGGCACCTAGGTGGCTCAGTCAGTTAAGCATCTGACTCTTGATTTTTCAAGATCTCAGGGTTTGTGGGTTCCGGCATGTTGTCGCAGCACTGAGCTCTTAGCACAGATTCTCTCTCTTCTCTCTCTCTGCCCCTCCCCTGCTTGCTCTCTCAATCTCTCTGTCTGTTAAAATAAATAAATAAACATTTTTAAAAATGCCTTAATAGATAAAAGTTTTTATGGCCTTGTTTTTGAAGTATCTGACTTCCTATTGAATGATTCCTGAAAGATTTTGTCTACCATATTGATGTTTGACGATGAGGCTTACAAAAACTGTACTCTCCAAAAATCATCTCTTTCTTCTCCCTCTTAATGAAGGTTGTGCCTCTGTCTTGCCTTGCAATGGCTTACAAGTAGAATCTTCCAGAGAACTACCATGGAAATCTTATCCCCAGTCCATATGATACCAAATTCAATGGCCTTTTGACTGACCAGGAAGGAATGCTTTTAAAGCATTTTGATTTTTTTTTAATGTTTTTATTTATTTTTGAGACAGAGAGAGACAGAGCATGAGCAGAGGAAGGGCAGAGAGAGAGGGAAACACAGAATGCGAAGCAGGCTCCCACAGAGCCTGACACGGGGCTCAAACTCACGGACTGTAAGATCATGACCTGAGCTGAAGTCAGACGCTTAACCGACTGAGCCACCCAGGCACCCCTAAAGCATTTTAAAATACAGATCTGAGGAAGTAATGAGTTTTATATACATATATACAGATATGTTTTGTATACATATATGTTGTATGTAACATATGTATATATGTTATTTTCTTTTTTCTACACTAGTATATAAAATGGAACTTGAGCAGAAAGTAAAAATTCGATTATCTAGCATTACTTACCAAAATAATTTAAACTTTTAAAAATTAATTTTTACTACCTATATGAAAACTCAAAACTCTGTATCATCCTCTATACTTTGTTATTAATGACAAATACCTAAATCAAAATTAAGACATATTTTAGTCTAATCTCTCAAGTCAAATTATAAATTCTATTTGTTAATAAAGAATATTGGTGAAGAAATAGAAGATTAGTTTGGAATGGCTACTGTATTTGGCATGTTAGATGGGTAATACTCTGATAGGTTCTAAAGCCTCTATACTAAGTATGATTCAAGGGAGGCAAACTGCTTTAATTTTATAATTCATTCTTCACTGCTTCCATCTCAACACACACAAAAACGTATCACTATTTATCATTTTCTCCAGACTGTCAATCAATGAAAATGAGCACAAATGATTGAAATCAGGTAATTTTAAGATTGGATTCAAAATCCATAATTTTACATTATCCAACACACTTTTACAATGATGACAATTAGCAGATGATTAAATAAAATTCTATCAATAGAATCACATGCATTGACTTTTCAAATGCTTAGTTAAATCTGAGCTTGTTTTCCTAAAACAAATAATCAAATTTCAAATTGACAGGCAAGCATAAGATAAATTTAAAATAAATTATAATGTGTACTTAAACTAAACATTTATGAATCATATTTAGGAAGAAAATATTAAATTTGATATATTGTCATATATATTCAAGATACTTTTTACTACTATTTATAATATGTTTTTCCCAATTTTAGTGTATTGACTTCTGTACACTTTTGTCAATTGATATTTTGCACTGACATTTTATACTATGTTTTTGCTACACCTTCCTAAAACTATCTTAAGGAGCATAGTTACCTTTATTTTTTTAAATTTTGTTAATGTTTATTTATTTATTTTGAGACAGAGCAAGAAAGAGCACTTGTGAGCATTGAGTGGGAGAGGGGCAGGGAGAGGGGGAGACAGAGAATCCCAAACAGGCTTTGCACGGGGCTCAATCTCACAAACCATGAGATCATGACCTGAGCTGAAACCAAGAGTTGGGCACTCCACCGACTTAGCCACGCAGGTGGCCCACCTTACATTCTTTAATACATCATTGGGAAAACAATAATAAAAACTTCATTAAAGGAATGTCTTGATGACAAATTTTATAGAATTTTTAGATTCTGAAATCATGACCGTTGAATTCCCCAAAAATGTAACAAAATACAGACCAAAGCACAAAACACAAATAAATATCTTAATAAGGTTTTCATAAAGTGAAAAAACATATGTTACTGATGTGGAAATGTTGGAGTTTGAAGCAAATGGTCAAGAAATAATTCTTGATGGGGTGTCTGGGTGGCTTAGTCAGTTAAGCAACCGACTCTTGGTTTCAACTCAGGTCATGATCTCACATTTGGTGAGTTCAAGCCCTGCATTAGACTCTGCGCTGACAGTAGGGAGCCTGCTTGGGATTCTCTCTCTCTGGCTCTCTCTCTGCCCCTCCCACTCTCTCCCAAATTCAATAAATAAACTTTAAAGAAAAAGAAAGAAGGAAATAAAAAATTCTTGATACATCTCTAGTGCAAAAAGGTGGTTTTATTAAAGCATGGGGACAGGACCCATGAGCCTAAAGAGCAGCACTGGGATTCTATTTGTTAATAAAGATGGTGAGGAGCAACTGATTATATACCTTCAAGTTAGGAGGGGATTAGGGATAGCGTGAGTCTTTAAAGAATTTGAACTAGGTTTCCAGAGCCTTGAGGGGGCTAGCTATTGTTAGGAAAAGGTCATTTATTACTGTCTAATGAAACCTTAGTCATGAGACCCTTCAGATATATATCATCAGTGAGTTATATGCTTGGAGGATGATTGCTAATATATATCTTAGAGGAGTAGAGATAAAGGAAGTTTCCAGAGGAATTTTTATATGTTAAAGGAGACTTTTAGGATCCCGGAGGTAGAGATAATGTTAAGCTAAGATTGCCTTTTGCCCTTAGCAAAGTATCAACATGGGGGTAGTTGAGTTCCTAGAGGAAGGTCACTCTGCCTGTCTCAAGGACTTGTCATTGGGCTGTAAGTTGTAAGGAAATTTAACTTTTTTTTTTTTTATTTTGCCCTTGTTCTCCATATCATTACCTGCAGTGAGATCAGTAAGTAATGTTTTTTTAGATTTAGGTTTTTGAGTTGATTTATTAGTAAACCAGATTGACATTGATATTTTAATTTGTAAAAATATATTCTTTTAATGAAAAAAAATAGTTTAGTTATCAGGACTTCAACTCTTGCCACCTGTTGCCCAAGCAACGTTCATGCTAACTACCTTGCAATTGGTTTGGGAAGATAGAAAAAGAACTTGGAGGCAGAAGATCTCCTTACTTTTGAGTTAGTTGAGCTACCCAAGTCAATTAACCTCGTTGAATTTTGATTTTCTTATTTATTGATGACTAAATGGGACATTTCTGGGGCACCTGGGTGGCTCAGTTGGTTAAGCATCCGACTCTTGGTTTTTGGCTCAGGTCATGATCTCACAGTTTGTGGACTGCATCAGGCTCTGTGCTGGCCACCAGTGGGAAGCCTGCTTGGGATTCTGTCTCTCTTCCTCTCTCTGCCTGTCTTCTGCTCTCTCTCTCTAAATAAAGATTTTTTTAAAAAATGAGACATTTCCTTTGCATATATTTTGTAAAGTGCTTAATGATATACAATAGCTCCTTTTTAAAAAAACATTTTTTAATGTTTATTTATTTTTGAGAGAGAGAGAGAAAGAGACAGAGTGCAAGTGGACAAAGATCAGAGAATCAGGGAGACACAGAATGCGAGGCAGGCTCCAGGCTCTGAGCTGTCAGTGCAGAGCCTGACACAGATCTCAAAACCACAAACCAGGAGATCATGACCTGAGTCGAAGTTGGATGCTTAACCGACTGAGCCACCCAGGTGCCCCATAAAACAGCTCCTTTCAACAGAAATGTGAGTGTGATGATTTTAAGTTTCTAGTAACTACATAAAAAAATAAAAAGATGGAGGTGAAATTAATTTTAATGTTTTATTTAATTCAAAATATCTCAAACAGTATCATTTTACTATGTCATCAATTTAAAAAGATATTCCTGAGATATTTTACATGTTTTTTTTCCATACTTAGTATGTGCCATCCAGTGTGTATTTTATACTTACAGAGTGTCTCAATTATTATTAGTCATATTTCAAATGCTCAGTAGCCACATGTAGCTTGTGGCTACTGTTAGAGAATTCAAGTATAAACATTAAGTTTTACTAAAAGTTGTTTTATTGACATAATTTTCTATTTACAATAGAAGGTGTCAAAGAGTATAATCTAGAATAGAACAAGGAGATGTCACTGCAAATAAACAATTTCAAATGAAGTACATTTAAATTTAAATATACATAAAATATACATAAAAAAGAAAGATTTCTTGACTACATATGTAAATTGAAATATATTATGCCATGTTCTGTTTCCTAGTTTGTACATAGGAAGAAAGGAAAAGTCATGGATTTGCAATTTAAAATAATGGCCAACACTTAGAGAAGAAAGAACTCAAATACGTTCCTTCCTAAAGAAATCTTTTCTTGGGGCACCTGGGTGGCTCAGTCAGTTGAGTGTCTGACTTCGGTTCAGGTCATGATCTCACGTTTCATGGGTTCGAGCCCCGTGTCAGGCTCTGTGCTGACAGCTCAGAGCCTGGAGCCTGCTTTGGATTCTGTGTCTCCCTCTGTCTCTGTTCCTCTACCACTCACGCTCTGTCTGTCTCTCTTTCTCAAAAATAAAAAAAAATAAACATAAAAAAAGAAAGAATAAAATAAAGAAATCTTTTCTAATAAATCTGCTAGTGGAGAAGAAAGTTTGTGTTGTACTTCCAGCTGTATTTTCTGAGGGATATTATTTTGCAAAATATTAAAATGATTATTACAATATTTGTAAAACAGGGAAGATTGTATAGAGTAGAAACTGTTCTAAAGAATGTTCTTCCTAGTCTACAAGTCTCACTGAGATAGTAGTTGTAAAGTTAACTTTTTTCCTATCCCTGTACACAGATCAAGCTAATCTATAGTGTAGATTTAATAATTTGCCTAAAAGTCAGTTATGTTAGTCTAAAAAATTCTGTTCCAAGTTCTAAAAATCTATTTTGTGCATATAAATAACCACAGTCTCTAAAACTCATTATGTCTAAGAAAAAAACCAATAAATTAGATCTTTTCTTTCTTTCACAAATGATAAATTCCAGTAGTAATCTCCTTTGAATAATGAAAGGTAGTAGTAAAGGGTGGGGAGGGGGGCGGGGGTAGGGGATCTGATCTGAAATCTCCGAATAAGTGTCTGAATAAAATTGATTTATTGCAGGGAAATAACAATCCCATTGATAGTTTATAGAAAAGCAGAATCACAATGGCTGATTAAGAATCATAGCAGACTATTTAAATTATAATTACTCTAAATAAATATTCTTTTTACTTCAGTCTATTTCAAGGCTACTGATTCTTCTTAGCTCTTATATACAAATATATTTAGCTACAAAGAAGCCATTCTTTACACAAATGAGTCTCAAATAAATATTTGGTGAGGAAACATCTTCTTTGACAATAAATACACCACATCTTTTGAAAGTATGTAACATGCTTTCAAGGTAAATGCACCACATTTCTTTTCAATTCGTATTATTATAAAGAAAGCAACACTCTTGGCTTTTTGAAAAAAAAAAAAAGAAGTTACAACTATCCATAGCTTTTCACTGCATTAATAGAGAGATGTTTGCTATTTATAATAGCAAAAGGTTTAAGATCTATTTGCTAAGTTCCTTTGATAATAAATTGAAGGTGTGTCCATGATTATTAGTTTAGTTGAGAGGTTCTTATTATATTAAGCAAAACACTTATTTATAAAAGTATTTGAAAATACTATTACCAAATATGTTAATCTATTAAACACAGAGAAATAGACTAAGCAAATGTATATGTTTTAGTTTATTTACAGGTTGACTTTCATCTTACCACCAAAATAGGAAAAAATGACCATGAAAATTTCCTCCATGGTTAGGGGATTGTATACAATAATCAGTAGCATAGATAAACAAAAGTATTTTTGAATAGAAAAATATAAGAAATGAAATTGTTGCTAGGGTAATTCTTTTAAATTTTTTAAAAGTAATTTTAAGGAGAAATTGAGGATCTTTTGAATTTGTAGATTTTAAATGAAACTCATTTCTTTGAGGACAAAGAAATGCCAAGTGATAAAAATAAAGAAACAAATACGAGATTGGATTAATGTTGACAGAAGGGACAGATGAGCTTAAGCTTCCTAGAGTGTGGTTTATAGACTACTTGTGACAGAGTCTAAAACGAGATAAGGAGTTTATGACAGAATATAAATCCATTATGCTGTGTTAAGTGCACTGGGTGTTTAAAAAGTCCAAAAGTCAGAATACAGTATCCCATGGTTGATATCAAGAAACAAGTTCCCAACAGGATCACGCTTCCTTTGGAGGCTGTAGGGAAGAATCTGTCCCTTGCTTCCTTCCCTGGGCTGCCAGCATTCTGTAGTTTGCTTTCCAGAACTCCAAACTCTGCCTTCCTGATTACATTGCCTTCTGCTCTTATGTGTGAAATCTCCCTCCTACTTCTTTTAAGGATACTGGTGATTGCATTTTGTGTCCCCCAAGTAATCCAGTATAATCTCATATCACAATCCTTAATGTAACATTGGCATATAAGGTGACATTCATAGGTTCTAGAGATGAGAATGTGGACATCTTTTATGGGGCCATTACTCAGTCTAGCATAGCAATGAAAAAATTGATCAAGAATTTAATGGTAAAGGAGAACTAAAAATGTAATGTTTGCCATTCATTAATTAAAAAAAGAAGTTCAAAGAATATGGTCATAGAGTACTTTTTGTATTTATACTGCATTTTTGACCCTATATGCATTTTTTTACAAAATTCATTTCTTTCATAATGATTTTTATTACAAGGAACTTCTCATTGATTTAAACTTTTTAATTACTAAGAATTTTTTTTAATTTTATTATATTTTATATTGCTAAATGACAGCCATTACATGAAATATTTTTTGCATTTCTGTAACAATGCATTAGCCTTGATTATACATACAAATGTTTTATTTTATTTTATTTTTTTTTTTAAATTTTTTTTTTTCAACGTTTATTTATTTTTGGGACAGAGAGAGACAGAGCATGAACGGGGGAGGGGCAGAGAGAGAGGGAGACACAGAATCGGAAGCAGGCTCCAGGCTCTGAGCCGTCAGCCCAGAGCCTGACGCGGGGCTCGAACTCACGGACCGCGAGATCGTGACCTGGCTGAAGTCGGACGCTTAACCGACTGCGCCACCCAGGCGCCCCCGATACAAATGTTTTAAATTAATATCAAATTTACAATATTTTATGGTGTGCTCTGCAATTTTGAGAAAATCTTAAGCAATTGCGTAAGTATATTACTGTCTTTATTTCATAATGGCCTAAAAATCTCAAATGTTTGTTTAATGGCAGTTAAAACTATTATCATACTCAAAGATTCTCTTTATTAATTAGCCATCTTACAAATAGAATTGTGTTGTCTTAATATTTTTTTCTCAAGTCCCTGTGGATTTGAATTGTATTCCAAAACTGCAAATACATATGTATTACACATTTGTTGTTGATTTTAAAAATTTAAAGGCAAGGCAAAAAGCCACTGAGACCAAATGAAATGAAGGTCCAAAGAATTAGAGTGTATGGATACATGCACACACTTTTATCTTTTGGCCACACGTCACAATTTTATAACTCTTTTAGAGTTCAAGTATTAAATTATTTAAATTAAAGTTATGCAGAATGAGTTGCTCTATCAGGTTTTTGTTTTCCTTTATTAACGATTCCTACAGTGTTGCATTTTGCAGAAAGCATATTGAGTTGTACATTGTTACTTTTTTATTTTCTGTCAACAAAGGGTACCTGTTCTTTGTTACTTATTCTGCATTTAGACACTTCAAAAATATTTATTTCCCCTAAAGTGTTTATTTCTAATTTGTATATCTTATGTCTTATAAGTTCATCTGGCCACAATGGCTATAAGAGAGGCTTATTATATATCAGTTTTTTTTCTTATACTTTGTCGAAGGATGACAACATCAAATCAGTTGTTTTTCTGTTTATTTCTGATTAACTTGATCACAGCTTAGATTATGTGAACTCTTTAAATATTAATGTATCATGACATTGTGTTCTTTTGGATCACTCAACAATTCAGACAGATTTTTAAGCACTACAGAGTGACTCCTACTTAAGAAAAACGTGCACTAATAGTGCATTGAAGCAATTGATAATATTAACCAAATCCAAGAACTCATTTACCTAACAACATTTCACAAGTTTGGGTTGAGGAATTTGCCACCCTTTGGCATAAGAATGATCTTGAGCTGGTTGTTTTTTAAAAAAATAGCAGACCTTTGAGAAGCTCTGAAAACCTAGTAGAAGTTACTCTTTTGTAAGAGACATTTACATTTATAAGGGGAATCTCTATTTGTAAGGTTTACTCCCTCTGGGACCAGGAAGAGAAGAATGACTAAAACTCTAGAAATTCTTATCCCTGTAGAAAGCAATTGACTTAAATCTGCATAACAGTCATACCCTGATTAATCAGGCTTTTCCTTTTTTTTTTTTTTTTTTTGCTAATCGCGCTTTTCCTAATAACCTCCTATAACTAGGTTCTCCTCCATTCCCAACACCTTTTTCTTGTCTTTAGCTGGAGATAGTATTTAAGGTGGTGGGTTGGGCCATTTCAGAGAGTTACTCAGTTTTCACGGGTAGGTCCCATGTATGCAAGAGGTATACATGTTATTAAACTTTCTGGGTTTTTTTTTTTTTTTTTTTCTATTCATTTTTCGTTGTTGTTACATGAAGGATTCAGCCAAGAACCTAGAAGGGTAGAGGGAAAACTACTTTTCCTCCCTTACTTTGTACTGTTTTTGACAACTCTGTCTGTAGAAGGCAATCTAAGCACAAAGGTTGTGTGGATGGGTGAAAGGTTCATGATGTGATTTGAAGTGGGACCTGTGAGCGAAGGATCAAGAAAGAATTCTTGAGATGTCTTTGGTGCAAACAGGTGGTTTTATTAAAGCATGGGGATCACCCTATGGGCTGAAATTGCTGCACTCAGATGTGAGGAGCAATTGATTATATACTTTTAAGTTGGGAAGGGCAGAGAAAAAGAAAGTCTCCAAAAGAATTTTCATATGTTAAAGAAGACTTACAGATCCTGGAGCCCTGGCTTTTCCCAAGCTAAGGTTGTTTTTTCTTCTAGCAAGGCACATTAACATTAAGACAGTTGAGAGTTCCTGGAGGAGTGACATACTCTAACTATCCCAAGTATTTGTCAATGAACTGCAAGTTACAAGGAAATTTAATTTTATCTATATTTCCTTTTGTCTTTGTTCACATCAGTTCATACTGACTCAAGCTGGGTCGATGAAATTCTCTTTCAAGGAATCTCAAATTGAAAAGTAAAGAGGGGTGCCTGGGTGGCTTAGTTGGTTAAGAGTTTGACTTTTGGTTTTGCTCGGGTGATGTGATCTCACAGTTCATGGGATTGAGCCCAGTATCGGGCTCTGTGCTGACATGCAGAGCCTGTTTGGGATTCTCTCTCCCTGTCTCTCTGCCCCTCCCTGCCTCTCAAAATAAATGAAAAAAAAACATTAAAAAGATTTTTTTTTCCTAAGAAAAGTAAAGACACCAATCCCTATCTGCAGGTGCTATTTGAAATGATTTGGGATGGCGATCTTCTACTTAGATGTTCAGGAATGCAGAGAAGTCTGTTTCTTATATGGATAAAACAAAAGGCATGCAGGAAACACGCAGCTCTACCAATTCAGTAAAAGTAGTTACTTCTCACTATTTCATTTTCTTATTTCAGCTCATCATGAAGTGCCTTGTACTTATTTGAACCTGTTTTTTACAGGATGCATTATCTTTGTTGGAAAAGAAAATTTTTTTCTTTCTACACTTGTAGGTTCTCTTGCTGGTCTAATAATAAAATTAACATAAGAGAGATTAACAGGAGACAAATTTAAATATATATGTACGGGGCCCCCATAAGGACAGTGAGACCCAAGATGAGCAGGTCAATTGAGTTTTATATCCCAACTTGAGCTAAGAAATGGGATAGGGACCTGGGGCTTTAAAGGGGAGGAGGGTGATTCACAGGACAATAAGACCAGATTTTGGAAATTAGATGCTTCTCCTGCCATACACATAGGTCATTCAGATAAAAAGTTATCTCGGTAATAGCTCTTTTTGGGCCTGGTTCCTATCTAAATTCTTTTAGGTAGTTTAAGGGAGATATAAAAGTTTATCTTGAATCTGCTTGGTCTTGATTGCCTTCCACTCAAAATAGTCTACATGTTAAAGTGGTACATTTGGGAAAGACTTTTCAGAACCTGTTCATCTGGAAACCACAAGAATATTTATTGAAATATATTCTCACATTTTAGGAATATGATGAAAGAGAAATATACTCCCCACTTCCCCCAAAAAGTTGCATTTTTAAAAGTTGAAATTGATGGATCAGTAGCCTGATTCCGTAGCTCAAGTTTGATTCTGAAAAAAATAATAATAAAAAAAAAAACATGCATTTTGAGCTTCTAAATATATTTGATTTCTTTTGTTTGTTGTTGGTTTAGTTAAGTTCTACCACAGTAGCTATTCTTCTTGCTATTTTTTCTCAGTGTATTGAAAACTACATTTTTTAACTCAAAAAAGAGGCTGTTTAAAGATTTATCTGTATATTTAACTTTTAATCTATAATTACTATTTATTGAGTGTGTACATGTGCCAGGCCTCCTCTGTCACGTACGTTCTCCAATTTAATTCTCATAATATCCATCCAGAGATGTGTGATACATACAAGTTTAATGGAAGGTCAGCTTGAGACTTAAACAGTTAAGTGTCATGATGTAATCATCCAGCTAGGAGGTCTCAGAGTTGAAATTGAAATCCAGGTCTGACTGCCACAAAAGACAGTATTTCTGATTTTTCCATCATTTCATCAAGATTCACTCACAGGCAATTTACCACTGCCTTTAATTTCAGACAGCTTAGCTGGCACTGTGTTTCAGTCACCATGTATCTTTTAGCTGTATTTTCTCCTCTTCAGGAACAATTTACTAAAGAGAGAGAAAAAATATATATATAATACTTTAACTTTAGGATAAAGGAAAAATAAATTCCTCTTTAAATTTCAGACAAAGGGTATAAATTTTTTCTAATAACAGGTTAACAGAGTTACCTTGGTTTTCATTTTGGATAACTTCCTGTGTTAATAATCACAGAGGTGGGGCGCCTGGGTGGCGCAGTCGGTTAAGCGTCCGACTTCAGCCAGGTCACGATCTCGCGGTCCGTGAGTTCGAGCCCCGCGTCAGGCTCTGGGCTGATGGCTCGGAGCCTGGAGCCTGTTTCCGATTCTGTGTCTCCCTCTCTCTCTGCCCCTCCCCCGTTCATGCTCTGTCTCTCTCTGTCCAAAAAAAAATAAATAAAAACGTTGAAAAAAAATTAAAAAAAAAAATAATCACAGAGGTAAACCTGGGGTAAGATTTACAATGTTAGATAGTGACTATTTCTGTCATGTCACCCTAGATCTAGGCATATGACACACATCATGATTATTATTTTGCCTCTTCTAGTCAGAGAAATTATAATATTTTGGTTTATAAAAACACATTTTTATCATTTTTTATCAAGGTCTGTTAAATATTGCCAGGGATTTCTGCTATTATGACAGTAATTTACACACACACACACACACACACACACACACAAGCACACACACACACATATGTAATGCATCCTTTAGAGTTTTTTCCCCTAAATTTCAAAATTAAATATATACCTCAACAACTTCTCAACAGTTCAACAATGTTAAAGAGAATGTCACGTAAAAGTGTTTTTGTTTTTTAATGTAGGTAGAAGATAATAATCTTCCTTAAAAATGCAGAGTATTGATATTCTGTCCTGAAGATTTTTATTATTCCCCTTCATGAGTATAATATACAAAAGATTACTGTTCTTTATATTCCTCTAAAGATAAAAATGGAATTAAAATCTCCAAGAAAATGTGTTTTTGAACAGTTTCTTCAAGATGGAAAAGCAGAACTAAATTGGCAAATAATATCTCCACCCATACAGAATTAGGGTATTTTTATTAGCAAGAAGAGTGTCACTGGTTTTAAAAATTCTTAGCCAAAAGGAAATTTCTTCCAGTTCCAAAGAAAAACTGAAAAAGCAATACACAGTGATACATGTTGCAATGATGGATAAATGAAGTGTAAAGAAAAGACAAAAATAAGCAGGGATACTTTTTAATGCAAAAGACATTTGACTTTTAATAAACATGTGAAGGAAAAAAAAAAGTTATGGACATTAACAGCATCTCATTTCTGCATCCAAACTTACAGCCTTCTGATCTAGCAAACTGTGTTTTATTACATGCATTCTTTTATAAAGTTGATAAGATGTTTTCTTCTTCCAGAAACTCTATTTTCCAGGCAGGCCTAAATTTGAGAGCTTTACCTGAAGATGTATTACTCATCTGTCATTAAAGCGCCGTCACCGCAATGATGTATAGTTCCAATACATCATCAGATTGCCATCACCCCTGTGATGTATTACTTACACTGAAAGAGCTGTCAGGAACAGGTGGTGGAAACTCAGCAACTTTTAATATATTCTTTGGAAAAAAGATTATAAACATTTCTTCCCATGAAAAACTTCATGGTGAATATCATTCAATTCAAAATAGAATTTTACCCACGCATTCTAGAGCATAATACCTTTGTTCTCAGTGTTGGGTTACTCACAATTAAGCACTGAAATTGGGTGAAACCAAAAGCCTGTGAGGCTGCATATAAAAAATAATCTTTAGTTCAATAAGTTTGGTTTGGTTTAAAAAACACTCCAAAATATGAGAATGAGTTTTTCCTACTCTGGGAGAAATGTGCACAAAACCATTTCTCAAAATATATTGCAACTCTTCTTTCTGTGTAGAAATTTAAAAGAAGATTCATTAAAATAGTGTGTACTCTAATTTATTTTTATTCACCTCAGTGATAACAATCTTCAATGTATTGTACCTTGGGTTGTAAAATATCCTTTAATCAATTACCTGATAGATTGTTTGGACCATAAACCGTTTGATCACTAAATAGGTCTTCAATAGGTTTGTTTCACATCATTTGCAGCTGTTTTCAGGAAAGAAAATTGTTTTTGTTATAGTCAAGAAACTTTTAATTTCAAGGAAAACATAAAGTGCCCTAAGTCAAGAGAGGGTGTCTGGAATCAGAATATCAGCCTCCTGATATTCCTAGGGGTTCCTAATTCCCCAGTGGAACTGAAGCCTTTCTTTCTCATGTGCACCTGCTCTATTTCCCTCCTTCTCTTGGTAAATAAGACCAGCTGTCTTTTATTAGTCTCCTGATTAATTCCATCCATGATTTTATGTGCTCTTAAACTTACAATTCAGGTCATCATTATTATCTATTTCTCAGCAGTTTCCTGAATCAGAATTCCACGGGAAGGGAGTTTGATTGATTTACCTGGGTAAAGTGTCCAGTCTAATCAAATCAAACCCAGCTGTGCCAAGAGGCATTCATTGTTAAACAGGTAGTATGAATGAGGAGAAGGGTGGCCTCTAAAAAGGAAATGTCTACTCTAAATCAAAAAAGAAAATTTCTTGCATTTTTGAAATATCCAGAATAAAGTGTCAGAACTCTAAGGACATTTTCAAAAAAGACCTTCTAAAATTAGATCTTTTTTTCAAATGAATTTTATTTAGGTCTCTGAATGTTTTTAAGAAGTCCTAATAAGACTCAGCAATTGCTTGGATAGTTTAAACAAACAAACAAACAAACAAACAAACAAACAGAGGTTGTAGGGAAATGGACAAAAAGCTATAATTCATGCCAGAAAGAACACTTTGTTTATACATGCATCCCTAATGTACTACCTGCCACAGGGTGAGTATTGAATACACAGCTAGTAAATGGGGGAGCTGATGGTGGAACAATGTCTCTTTAAACTTGATATCACTAGGTGATAAAATTAGCATTGCATTTTAAATGTAAGAACCGATATTGGCATAGCAACAACCTTTTTGAAAATTCACTCGACAGCTGCTTTAATTGAGTAAGGCAATGAGCATCTGAATTTATTTAACATTCACCATATGAGATGTCTCACTCAGAAGTGCACACACATACGCGCGCACACACACACATGCACATACACACATACACACATACACACACTATGTCAAACAATAGTGCAATGAGATTTGACTCTTGGGATTAGGAAAAAGACTCAGTTTTTACCCTCAGAAAATTTAGGAACATCTCTCCACTGGAAAGCTTAAACTTCTAAACTGATGTCTCATTGATTTATGACAACTGGTTCCACCTAAGATAATGTTGCAGTCCTTAAAGGTAAATTTCACATTGAATAGTGTGCATTTTAACTTCTGCAACAAAGCTAACTAAGGTATATTTGGATAAACTAAAGTCAAAAGAGGATTTATACATGGGAGAAGTTATGAAGTAATGGTCAGACTCAAGGACTAATTACATTTATTGTAGTTGATCACTAGAAATCATATGAAAGGATTCAGTTAGGAAATGGCTTGGAACACATAGATTGAAATTGTTATATGGAATAAAAGCTAGGCCATGTCACTTTGATCCATGTTTTTATTCTTACCTTTTTTATAACTAGACAAATATAAAAATGCTAAAAGTTGTAATTTGAACATGCTTTTTCTTCTGGCCTTTTTTACACATCTCTTAGTGAAACAAACATGACAAAAAGTGTCCTTAAACTCATTTTATGTTTGAATTATATTGATTAAAATATTGGTGTTATTACAAGTTTGTAAAATTATGTAATAAGGAATAATCATTTCTGCATTTATCAATCAGGAATATTTAAAATATACAATTAAAGGGATGTTTTGATAAGACATTCTATTTAAATTTCCAAGAAGTACTGTTAAATATATTTATGTCATTTTAGAATAGAATAGATTACTTGGATACAATAACAGCTATGTGGATTAGAAATAAGTTAACCAATTGGATTGAAGTATTAAACTTTTCGGTAGCTTTTAGTTTAACTCTTTTGAATATTTTAATAAATGTGCCCAGACCAGAAACAGCAGCATCATATGGGAACTTCTTAGAAATGCAATTTCTTGAGCCCCTATCAAATCTGAAACTCTGGGGGCAGGTACCCTCATCTGTTATAAGAAGCTTTTGAAGTGATTCTGATGCAGTCTAGAGTTGGGAAACCCCGGTTTATGGAATGGAGATTCAAGAAAGACTTAGGCTTGTTGAATGATACATAGAAGAATAAATTCAAGCCTTAAACTTTTAGTAATACAAATAGCAATAAGAACAAAAGTTGTGTATCTATAGAATTATGCCAATGAGACTTAGGAGCAAATATGGAAAACAATGCTTAGACAACGCTAAGAAGCTTAATATCACTGTTTGTATAACAATTGTATTAATAGCTGTATGATGAAGAATGTAGGGCTTTTCCAACTGACTGGCTGATGGAGCAAATGTGCCAAACTCCGAGGAGAATGCTCTCCTAATAAGCCTGGGAAATGTTTTCAGCTATTACTGAAGTATTTTAGAAATCTTAATCTTTCTTCTGACTATACAACAAATATAGTATGGATCAATATATACAGCTGTTGAAACAAACTCTGTTTTTTTTTCATGGCTTACATTTATAGTATAAGTGACTTCTAATTTACCTGTGAATCTATAATGTTCAAAGGATAGTAGCACCAATTTATTAAAGTATTTACTTTTGCACCAAAATAAAGAAATACTAATATCAACAGATATTCTAATAGCTGGAAAAAGTAAAACAAACAAACAAAAACAAACTTTGATAGTCTTGTTATTAAAGTCTTATTATTATAAAGTTATTAAAGGTAGAACAAAAAGCTAGTTTCTTCCACACGGAAAAAAAAAGTTTCTCTGTATATTTTTAATTTTAACTAACCATGTATCAATGGAAATTCATATGTATGCTGTTTATAATAAATGTTAAAATGAATGTATTTCCCCATGTATTTTGATTCAAATATTTATTTCTTTTTTTATGGTGAAGTAAATACAGTAATGTGTTTTAGATACTAATTTGAGAAGCAGTGTATTTTAGTTCTATGCCAGGACATATGTAACTCACAAAATATCCTGACATACTTCTAGTACGTTGTGTGTGCTAATCAATCTATGATCATGTTAATGTATTTCTTTCTAAATATAAAGTTTTGTTGATGGCATTATACTTATACAACACGTTTGTGTGCATTTTTTCACCTATTTAAGAGACTGAAAATAATATTTTAGAAAACACATGTTAGTTGTATATTAATTGGGTATATCTTAGGGAAGATGAATACACATTGTAAATATTCTCTCATGGACCAATGTTTTTGTCGTGTACCATCATTTAAAAAGCAAAGTGTTCTGTGAGCATGTTTATTCAATTAGGACTTTGATTCTTCTTTGAGTATACCCATATTGCTGAATACAATATTATAACACTGTGAATCTACATTTCATGTATAATTCCCCTCAGCATTAGCACTTTCTGCTTTCTGTCAATGTTGTATGAATATTCTGGACAAAACCAAAGTCATAGAAAAAATTGGAAACATGTCAGCATCAAGTCCATTTTCACCATTTTTTTTTTTAGATTTCTTCTTTGAGACAATGCAATCTGCATGGCTTCAGAAATTGAAACACCATTTAACAAAGAATTTCTAGTTTCCTTTATGCAGATACATCTTCTTAGGTATTTTATTGTGCTACTTGAGCTCACAAAGACTGCTAGGAAGAAAAAGGATTCTGATCATCTCAGTGCCAGATTATTAAAAAGTCTCCTCATGGAAATGACAAAGAACAGGAAACTTGAGGCTGCAGGGTTCTTGGTGTATCATATACTCAGACTCCTGGAGAAAGATTGATCGTTCACACTTTAAAAATCGGTGTAGAGCTTACCTTTTTTTACAAGCCTCAGGCCAGTGTATCTCAAACTATGTCCATAAGAAATTAGATAAGGGTGCATTGGAACATTTAGATTGCCAGTAAAGAACATATTTAATTCAAGATAAAATTTCCAAACTACAATGTGACATTTTAATAAATAAAAAATGTAAGATACTATACACCAAATAAAATGTAAGAGGTAGAGAAATATTAAAGAGGCAATGATATTGATGATATATCAGCATTTTCCTGCCCCTGACCCTAGCATGCTACCAAAGTTAATGTCTCATCGCAAAGCAAAACTTCCATCATGATCAAAAAGAGAACTTAATAAAAAAACACATCAGGGAAGTTGATATAGGCACCCTCCCTGGCTTTAGTCATATTCAAACACATAAACATACACAAGCATAGCACTCAGGATAATGTTTTTAACCTGAGTATTTACTTTAAAAATCCAATACAAGTGACAATCATGTAAAGGCTTGAGTGAGATAGAGCCTAACAATTTTTCGTTTTCACTGGGCATGCAGAATTAACAAAAATGTTCTGGCAGTGTTTGTGAAATATTCTGGATGATTTTATGATTTTAATGAACCATGATCCCCTGCTGTTTCAACCCCTCCTGTATCAAATCATGATTAGTGTGTGTCAAGATACATTTATTTCTACGTCTGCCAAGAGCATCTAAGTGTAGAAACAGTGTCATGTAGTGAAAAGAGCATGTGTTTGGATTTGAAATGAGCTGGATTTGAATTCTTACACTAACAGGCTGTTCAGTCTTTTCTCAAGTAGGCCCATTTGGTCGTTGGTTGCCAGATTTTATCAGACATTATTCCTAACTTACTATTCAGTGTCACTTAAAAATGAAGCTTGAGAACATACTTATAGCATTCCCTCTGTCTATTCCACATGAACTTTCACTACCTCAACATCACCAACAAGTGCTTCAGAATTCACTTGAGATTAATAATACCTACCTTGTCTACCTCCGAGGATTGTTGAAAGAAACAAGTGAATCTCACTGGAGCAGAGTGAGTACTTCCAGGAGATGTAACAGCGATTCAAACGCTCAGACCAAAGCTTGGAAGAGAATCAGCCAGGCAGAACCTTGAAAAACAGAAAATCAGCAATAAAAAGAATGGATAAAAAAGCATTGATGATTTTGAATATGATATGTCCTGAATTTTTCTCCCCTATTATTAGTCAAAACTATAAAAAAGTACATCTATCTCTCAGTTATAAATGAAAACACTCAGCAAGGACAAAAGTAGAAAAAGTTAAAGCATTCCAGGCAGATAGAAAATACCTGCTGCATGTCAAACAGTTATGTTCTTAATTATTTTCAATAAACCTTAAAGAATACATCTATATAGTTTTTCAGATTTTGGCAAGTAAGGATATGCTGTGAAGTTCAAGAGCATAGAGAGAAAATGGACAAAATGGATCATGAGAAAAGAAGAACCCAACTCTCCAGAATACTTTCACTCATATCTTCAAAGAATGGATCTACAAAGAGTGGAAAACTAACATTTAATTTAAGACATTCATTGTTATATATCTGTAGTTTCATATAAAACCCTGGCAGATTTAGGATTTACACTGGAGAATAACTATTATACCTGTGTCAGATACATAGCATTTAATAAGAACAATAGTTAATCTTTAAAAACAATTACATTGTGGATCCTGAGAAACTTAACAGGAATCCATGGGGGAGGGGAAGGAAAAAAAAAAAAAAAAAGACGTTAGAGTGGGAGAGAGCCAAAGCATAAGAGACTGTTAAAAACTGAGAACAAACTGAGGGTTGATGCGGGGTGGGAGGGAGGGGAGGGTGGGTGATGGGTATTGAGGAGGGCACCTTTTGGGATGAGCACTGGGTGTTGTATGGAAACCAATTTGTCAATAAATTTCATATATATAAAAAAAAAAAAAAATAAATAAATAAATAAAAACAATTGCACAAAATTAAAAGTCTTAATGCACTTAGTCTCCATTTAAGCATTGCAAATAGATATAACTATGACACAATTCTTGCCATATTAGGAAAAGAAATAAAATGTAGCCACTTTGTCAATGTTATAACTAATTCAGTTAAAGTATATGTAAAGCGATATTCTATGAAAGAAAAAATGGATAGATGAATAAACATTTCTGAGTCTTAATGTAATCTAATGTTAGTATGTCAATCAATCCGCAGTGGAAAGGAAAAGTAGGGCATGGGTAATACTGGTGAGATTGCAGATAGCATTTTTTTAATGGATGTATAAGGCAGTTAACTACAAGTAACATCAGATTAGAGTAGACACATTTTGGATTTTCTACACAGTAACCCCTCTTCTAGTCACTGCTTTCTGTTATGTCTAATTATTAGGTTCGTTTTGGAGCTGTATTGTTTTATGTGTCTCAATTCCCATGGCCACACTTAATTGGAACAGGAATGCTGTCAGTTATCATGTAAATTTGTGAACCCATGTCTACGATATTAGATATTGTTACTAAAGAAAGCTGCAGTTAATCTCATTCATATGACTAATATTGTAGATTTGTTGTTTTAAAGTTGGAAGTTTTGAATGGTTAAGTATTATGTCATGTGGAAAATTCTGGTCATAACTGAGAAAATAGAAAGAATTCAATAGAGATGAGATGAAAAGAAGGCCAGAGTTTCTAGTTGGTACTTGAATCTCTCATTTCAGCTTTTTTAAATGAATTCTCACATCTCTGTTATTTCTATTGTTTATTTGATCCCTGAGATAACCTTATATCTCAAGATTTGGGTGGGGGGGATTTCTGTTTTATTTTGTTTTGTTGTTTTCAATTTTTACTTTAGTACACAGATTGTTTTTGTTTGTCTTCCTAGCATTCATCCTTATTCCTGACATATGAAAGTCTATTTGATTTTGGGAAAACTGGACTTCACTCACTGGACCTGGATAAAACATGACCCATGCATGCTAAGCCAACCAGTTAATGTCATATTTCTGCCAAATGTGGTTGGGATAGGGATAAGCTTCTTAAGCTGAGCCATTACAGTTAGTGCTAATCATTTCCACCGGGGCTAGAATAGCCCGTGAGGCACTATAATATTGGAGCAAAGGACTTCCTTTTTCATTTGGATAAAGATGAAGAAACACATATCCCTTACAGTTATTAGGAGCTATCTAAGTATCTATGAGAGGAGCCAGCCTTACGATGGAGTCGACTCAATGGGAAGAAGGAAGCAGGTGGGCAAAAAGGGAAGGGGGTGATCCTTGATGACATAGTTGAGCTGATAGATCAAGGCTTATCTTTATTCTGCTTTGTGTTTTCAAATTATAGGTAATTTAATTGCCTGTAGTGTTCAGTCCAGTTTGTATGAGGCTATTACTTGCAAGAAAACAAATCCTGATGACATATTTAGTCCCTTTTGATTGCACTTCTTTGCAATAAAGCAACTAACTTTCTAAGCATTCAATAAGTACTTTACATAAGTGGGTTGTGGTGTCACTTAGATCTAGCACTCTGGGGTAGGGAGAATTTGCAAGACAGGACATAATGACAAGGAAATTGATGGTCAAGGTAGGACCTCTTTGGAAGTGCAGCATTGTAGCACACACTTGTCTCCATATTGGATCTTACATACCTTGGGTATTTCCTTCTTGAAGTGGAATTGGTAATTGCTGAGCCCAAGCATTATGAAATGTGGGCAATACAGGAAGATGACAAAAATGCACCAGAGATCTTAAAAAACCAGTGTGAACACATATTTCTTTAACAACGATTATGTGTCAGATTTAGTCTTAGATGAATGAGAGAAGAGATGATTTATCCTGTTCTCTTAATAATAAGAAGGTAGGCAAAATTATTATGATACAGATGAGGAGCCTGTATATCCTCAAAGTCAAATATAATTTACGTCAAATAAAATGTGGATTAAGTGTTTAAAGTAGGCTTGCACGTCAGAATAGGTTTGCTTTGTGTCATAAAACACTTCATTAAACAAAATTTATTTGCATAAAGATCAGTTTTACAACCTCTTACTTGTTGGTGTTGAACAGTGTAAAGTATAAATACACAAATCCCTTTGTTTTCATGCTCAGAAGTAGAGGGGACAGATGTAAAATTACCTGAAACAGACAGGAATTGAAGACATTTAAATACTCTTCTCTTTGCTTAGAATGGCTTATTGAATGCTGTGAATGCTTAGGGTGGCTCAGTCGGTTAAGGATCAGACTGGTTCAGGTCACGATCTCATGGAGTTCAAGCCCCACGTCAGGCTCTGTGCTGACAGCTTAGAGCCTGGAACCTGCTTTCTATTCTGTGTCTCCCTCTCCTTTGCCCCTCCCCCACTCACGCTCTGTCCTTCTCAAAAATATATAAACGTTAAAAAAATATTCTTCTCGGGGCACCTGGGTGGCGCAGTCGGTTAAGCGTCCGACTTCAGCCAGGTCACGATCTCGCGGTCCGTGAGTTCGAGCCCCGCATCGGGCTCTGGGCTGATGGCTCGGAGCCTGGAGCCTGCTTCGGATTCTGTGTCTCCCTCTCTCTCTGCCCCTCCCCCGTTCATGCTCTGTCTCTCTCCGTCCCAAAAATAATTAAAAAAAAAAAAAAAGTTGAAAAAAATATTCTTCTCTTATTGTAGCTATCATGAAAACACCATGTTAAACATCATTTTGGAATTTTATGAAGCACAGGAGAACCAATAGTTAAAATAATGGTTACCAAAAAATATGAAATTGCTAAAAGATAATAACTTTTCTGAGGTTGTCTTTGCCTTTTTTTGAGTCCTTGTCAGAGACACAAAAACATTTGATGTTGAAAATTCGGAAGCCAGGGGCCATACTTTAATGTAACTTAATAACTGTATTCTAAATGTTGCAGGCATTAAATTTATTAAGAATTTAATCTCAAAATTGAATGCAACTGGCAATTATCCTGAGGAACAATTTACTTAGGCTTTAATCAATTTGGTCATTATCAGGTCACTTGCTGTAAATTTTTGGTTAATGACAAGATTTAAAAAAAAACACAGGCAAACCTTTAATGCAAAGGTCAGAGACTAAATACATATTAGTTTTTCTTTCAACTCTGATTGGAAATGATTTTTGTACTGAGGTGGGAGTTACTGGGACTGGTATGGGGTTTCTTTTGAGGTGGTGAACATATTTTGGAATTAGGTAGTGGTGATAGTTACCTAACGTTGAATACACTAAAATCTACAAAATTGCCCCCTTTAACGCGATGAATTTTTTTGGCATGTGTATTCTCTTTCAACCAAAATAAACATGAAGCTTGGATAGGAATTGAATATGTGAAGTGTTTTCCTTTGCTTTCATTTAAGAATGCTTTTTCTTTTCCTTTTTAAAAACATCAAGTAATTGTATTTTCTAATGCTGCCCTTATGCAGTGCTGTAAATGTAGTGTCTGCAAACAGAACACATTTATTTTCTCACAATCCTGTAAGTCAGGAGTGTAAGTCCTCTGCTTAGTGTTACACGAAGCCGGAAACAAAGTGACAGCAAGGCTGAGTTTCTTCCTTGAAGCTTGTAGGAAAAATCTGTATTCAGGTTTGTTAAGGTTGTAGCTGGATTAAGGGGCTTGTGGTTGCAGTATTGAGTTCCTTGTTTCCTTCGGTTGTGAGCAGGGTCCTCTCCCGGTGTCTTAAGGGCACCTATGCTCCTTGTCCCATTACCCCTCCATCTTCAAGGCCAGCAAAATTGGGTGGAGTCCTTCTTACACTTTGAATCCTTCCAATATTCTTTCTACTGAATCTTAAGTCTCTGGCTGGAGAATCTATTCTGCTTTTTAGGGCTGATGTGATTAGATTGACCTACCCAGATAAGCCAGGATCATTTCCCTATTTCAAAATACCTAATCTTAATTAAGTCTGGAAAATCCCTTTGGGTAACATAGTCACAAGTACTAAGGTTTAAGACATAGACATCTTTGGCTCTGAGGTCATTATTCAGCATACCCCAAGAATTATAAATCATTTATAACAAAATGGAAAAGTTGGCTATCTTTTAGTTATTTTAAGTGTGTCAGGAAAATTGCATAAACATGAATATGATATTCTTTATAAAATATACATGTATTATTTCTTTTTTTTTTAATTTTTTTTAACGTTTATTTATTTTTGAGACAGAGAGAGACAGAGCATGAACAGGGGAGGGGCAGAGAGAGAGGGAGACACAGAATCTGAAACAGGCTCCAGGCTCTGAGCTGTCAGGACAGAGCCCGACGCGGGGCTTGAACTCACGGACCGTGAGATCATGACCTGGGCTGAAGTCGGACGCATAACTGACCAAGCCACCCAGGCGCCCCTACATGTATTATTTCAACATATTAATTGCATTGTTTAAATAATATTTTTACTTTTTAAATAAGATGATTTCTAAGGGGATTTATATTAAAGGAAGCCATCATGTTTATGGGATTATAAATGTTTATTCTGTGTACTTCCATGGGTGACTATTCAAATTATAGCATTCATTATTTTGTATCATTCAGCAGTATAAAATAAGCCTCTTTTCCTGTTTTCAATATAAGTTATATTTAAACTGTTATTATTAGAAATGTATTTCTTTTTTGTTTGGGGTTTCTCAATATCTTTCTTGTTACTTAATTTTATATTTTCACCTGTTTTTGTTAAAATTGTTTATAGCGTGGTCATTAAAAGCATGAATTCTAAAGGTAAAAATACACAGATCTGACTTTTAGCTCCACTGGTAATTAGCAATGTGGCCTTGGCCAAATGACTTCTTTTCATATCAGTTTCCTCATTCTTTTTCTTTTTTAATTTTTTTCACGTTTATTTATCATTAAGAGACAGAGTGTGAACAAGGGAGGGGCAGAGAGAGAGAGGGAGACACAGAATCGGAAGCAGGCCCCAGGCTCTTAGCTGACAGCACAGAGCCCAACACGAGGCTTGAACTCACAAACTACAAGATCATGACCTGAGCCGAAGTCAGACTCTTAACTGACTGAGCCACTGAGGCGCCCCTTCCTCATTCTTAAAGTATGGATCATGTGTCATCTATTTCAGGAGGTAGTTTAATTAAATAAGTTTATTACATGTAAAGCAGCACCTACAAAATTTATAAGTGCTGCTTTATAGGAGTATCAGATAATTGCCGTATACACCCTATGAAAATGTATTTACTAACATTGCAGTTACTTTTAAAATGTTTCCGTTTAGAATAAATGAGTTCCTTTTTAAGGTTGAGTTTAGCTCACTCCTTGGATTTACTGGTCTGTGTACACATTGTCTCCCCCCAAACCCCAACCCCCTCTCTCAGTCTCTTTCAATCTCTCTCTCTCTCAGTTCCAAGGATGCAAACCTGTTGGCTCTATTTTCGTCCCTAATTTTATTGGGTTAATTGAGTTTCATTGTTCTAACATCTTTTTCTTTACATATTTAGAAATTATATATTATTTTGTGTTGCTTCAGGAAACGGGTATGATCTACTGACTTTAACATCTATTGTGTGAATATTTTATGTAACACAAATATGTCCAGATGCTTCTTCCTGGTTTTGGTAGGTTAATGAAACGCAAGATACCCAATTAGCAAAAGACTTTATAATCTATCTTCCTCAGCTTCACCCCATCTGCCACCAGTTAAGCAGGCAGTTTCCATGCAAGTCAATCTTATCATGACCTTAACAGGGGAATTCTTTATTCATAGGCTGAGACTTAAAGTTCATCTGATCTTTTAGAAGTACAACTCCCTATGAAGGAAGATTCTTGTTTGAACGACTCTAATAAAATAAGTTTTTTCCTCAAATAGGCAGACATAGTTTAATATTCATTTCTCAAATACTAAATAAAAGCTAGATTTACTTGCCTTGATCAATAACATGTGAAATTTTATATTTCATATTGAATGCCTCCTTAAAATGATGAAGGTATTGCCACTTAGAGGATAGTTAAAAAGAGGGTTAGGAGATGATATATTTCAACACTAAAATTTTATTTCTATGTACCATAAATACAAAATGACTTGCAAAGTGACCTCTTTGGTACTTCTTTAGAATTCAGTGGTTTAAATTTATGGTAATTTTAGATGCATTGAAAAATGAGTATAATATGGGGGCAAGTATATTTATTTTTATTTGGTTCTGATATCTGGTTTTCTCTATTTTTATGAATATGCATTTGTTTTGTCTGGTTAGTGTATGCTTAGGTCAACTTTATTACTGCTTTCATCAGAAAATCACTTAAAATTTCAGCATCTCACCATAATAGATAATATTGTATAAAACCAATAACCCTAAAGATGAATAGAGTTTGACTCTACTCTGCCTTTATTATCACGCTGTTGCAAGATCTGATGCTCAGTTCAGACCCTAAAAAAAAAATGAAGGTGGTAAATTTATAAACTATGTGTCCCAAACTACCTAGTTGATCTTGAATTCTCTAAAGACCTCTTATAACAAGTGCGGGAGATCTTGCACTTTTTCACATACTGATTCTCCGCCTGCCTGAGTGCCTTAAACTCAGTATTCCCATTTTGTTTGTTTCGAAAACCAGAGTAATATATGAATCCATTTTAAAAGAAAATAATTCTCATTGGCACAGCGGTTGGCTTAAATTATCTGCATTTCTAAGTATAAACTATGTTAATAGGTCCTACAAAATAAAAAAAGATGACATTTAACTGCAAAGATATGGCATGCCAGCATAATTCCAGTTAATATTAATTTCAAGAAAAAAATGTCGGGACATTTCTGAAATTAATTGCTTCTTTAATATTAACATGATATTGACTTATACAGAAAAGTTAAGTTTGGCATCTCTATATAAACCATGCCAGACAATGGCTCACACATTTCAAACTTTTCAGTCACAGTTGTCATAATTCATTAATTGATTCCACTCTGGTTTCTTTTCCCATTAGCTCAAGTGATATAGTAGTACTTATACATGGAACTCAACTGCAAATAAAGACAAACACCTCCACAATAGGTAAAGAGGTTATGTCAGCGAATGACATGATGTTGTCTTGTATTGTGTTAAAACGAAAATATAAAAGATAAAGTAAAATAAATACAATAAAATGAAAAGATAGGATGAGAAATTCATACAACTTACAGATGATTCCTTCTGAAGTTTTGTCTTCTGACAGCTGGTGTTTGGTGGACCTAGTCTGACACACACTCACCTGCCCCGTAGACCTATTGAATTTTGATGAGGATTTGAGGTCTGCCTTTTCTTAGTTGTGTTATAGTACATAAGTTACTTACCATTTTAAGCCTCTTGCCCTTCCTTTGCAAGATGTAGAAAACAGTAACTACAGTGTATACACACACACACACACACACAAACACACACACACACTCTCCCCCCCACCCGTCTCCCAGGGAGGGGGGAACTATATATATAAAACTATATATATATATATGTGATATATATAAAAGAGACAGTGCTAACCTGAGAGGCTACAATCGTAAAGAAAATAGAACACACATACACACACATACACACACACTAATATATAGTGGCTGCATGTACATAGTCCCTGGCACAATAAATATCATCTCTTGCACAAAGCAAGCATTTAAAAAATGGTAGGCGCTATTATTGCTATTGCCCCATAAAAAAATGAATAACTGTGTTGTTGATTAGATAAGTATTTCTCCAACAATATTAACTTGCAAAGGTTTGCCTCTTCTGGAGAGCACAATAGACTTAAAATATGAGAATCCTTAACAAGGGTAATTGCAGACCTTCAAATGATCCAGCAAGGGAGATATTTTATTTAGGGATGTATTTAGTTCCTTTTACATCATACAGGAGCAATTGTGTCCATTCTACATAGAGCTAGTTGAGTGGTTACATTAAATACATGCATCCATCCTCCTTTTTCAAATGATGTAATTTTACACTGATGAATATTCAATTTCACTGTGACAATAGGCAGCTTTATTAAAGAGTGAAATTTCTTTCACTGGTCTTTGGCATTCTGAACTGGCCATTAATCATCTGTAAGAATTAACATTTTGCTGTGCATCAAAAAATGTTGTGGCTTTATTTGCAGGACAATTATCTCCATTTCAGTTCTACATAATTTTTGCTTTCAGTTACACATGGTTCATAGTATCATCAAATACCTACCTACATTTACAAACAATAATGGTCAGTTTTACTGAGAATTATATTTTAATTTGTATATGTCTACATAATCTGATTTATAGTGAACTGCTCTGAAATACGCACCTAATTGAACATCCCTATGGAAGATTTAGATGTAACTCAAATGAATATAAACTGATAACTTTTATGCCTGCACTGATACATTTGATTTTATTTATTTTTTAAATATTTATTTTGAGTGAGAGAGAGAGAATCCCAAGAATTTGGCCCTCACAGTGGAGAGAGGGCTCAATTTAAGAGGTCACGACCTGAGCTGGAATCAAGAGTTGGTTGCTTAACCAACTGAGCCACACAGGCACCCATGTACTCTTACATTTTAAATACTGCAAAGAAATTTGCAGATTAAATCCTAAGCTTTGAACTAATATACATTTATATAAAAAACCTAAAAAAAATCTAAGAAAGTCTGTTCTATGTAATTGTGGACCAGCTTGCTCAGACTAAACTTCCTCCAGAAAATTTAGAAAATATGGAAGAAAGTATGTTTTTTTTTTAATCTGCTGAAAAGCATGAGAAGATTCAAAAGGCAGTGAGAACCTGAAAAGCTACAGTCCCCGAGGAAAGGAAAGACTAGAAATGGGAACCCAACATTTGACGTCTGTATTCTTCTTGACGGGATTACTAAATCTACAAAAAGAGGAAGAGAGCTTGGGAAATTGAGTTTCATTAAGCTAAAAGAAAAAAAAAAAAAAGGAAATTCGGAGGCTGCAAAGAGGAAGGACCCGGATAAAATAAATAAGCTTTACTTGGCTTTGGAGGCAGAAGCCTAGGTGTGCACAGAAGCAACAACAGGGACTCAGATCATGTCAGCCTGTCATTGCGTTAATGTTACCTCTTTCCAGCTTTATGGCTAAGCAGAAGTAAAGTACATTCTGTCATGAATAAATTCCAAGATTTTGAAATTATCACATAAAGTGATAAAAATTTGATAAACAATGGTTGGCTTTTACAGGGGCACCTAGGTGGCTCAGTGAGATGAGCCTCAGACTTCAGCTCAGGTCATCATCTTACCGTTTGTGAGTTCGAGCCCGGCATTAGGCTCTGCACTGACAGTGTGGGGTCTCCTTGGGATTCTCTCTCTCTCTCTCTCTCTCTCTCCATCTGCTTCTCCACCCCACCCCCACTTGAACTCTCTCACTCTCAAAATAAATAAACTTTGAAAATGATACACTTTAAATGAATAAAAAATAATTTGGTTTTACAAAATCTGACCTGAACCTTGGAGAAATATAAGATAAAAGATGAGGACTACATATATGTGTGCAAATATAGCCAAGAATTTTTTTTTAAATGTGGAAAATGTGAGCAGAGACTAGAAAAATACAAATCAACAATTTAATGAGAATTTCCTAAAAAAAGGAAAAATCACTAAATAAAATTAAAAACTCAATATATTGGCTTAAGGGCATCTGACTAGATACTTAATGAATTGAAAAAAAAAATTAACATTTATTTATTATTGAGATAGAGACAGAGCATGAGCAGGGGAGGGGCTGAGAGACGGAGAGACACAGAATCTGAGCTGTCAGCACAGAGATTGCTTCGGGGCTTGAACCCACAAAGTGCGAGATCATGACCTGAGCCAAAGTCGGACATTCAACTGATGGAGCCACCTAGATGCCCCTAATGAATTGAAATTTTTATCAGAAGAAAAGACCTATCCTGAATCATAGAAAGACAGAAGTTTGGAAATTAGAGAAAAGTATAAGAGAAAAAGGAGTCACAGAATGACAGGAGAGAATAGGATAGTTGCAGGCTATATGAGGAGAAAATATATAATATCACACTGCTGAAAACATAACCAAAGTAGAATTTTCCCAATTTATATATTAAACACTGAATTCATTTGTATTAATACAATTAACTTCATATTTCTACAATAGAAATATAGTTCCTATAGTTTAGATGTGTTCTAATGCAAATATTCCATTAAATAAAATGATCATAGGGGCATCTGGGTGGCTCAGTCAGTTAAGCCTCTGACTTCGGCTCTGGGCATGATCTCGTGGTTCATGGGTTTGAGCCCCACATTGGGCTCTGTCTGTGCTGACAGCTCAGAGCCTGGAGCCTGCTTCAGATTTTGTGTCTCCATCTCTCTCTGCCCTTTCCCTGCTTGTGCTCTCTTTCTCTCTTAAATATAAATAAAACATTAAAAAATTAAAAACTGATCATAAAAATACACATTGAAATACATTTACATGTGGTTTTGTGGTTATATTCTCTTTTCCTCTTTCTCTATTTTATACACACACACACACACACACACACACACTAGCATAACTGTGTAAAACACACTCATATTTAGATGCATGAGTTTGAGGTGGTCCATTGTTGAAGTTAACTTTAAATTTAACTTTAAATTTAAAGTTAAATGAATTATAATGATAGATCATTACAGTAATCCCTTATTACTGTAATATACATAAAGCCTCTTCACTGAACATTTAAAAATTAGAACTCAGGATACCTGCTTAAAACTTTCAAATTTGATTTAAAAAAGAAAAATAAACCTAAGAAAATATATTTTTTTCATTAGCACCAATTTATTCCCATCCTAGGGCCCACTTTGATTCACTCTAAAGAGCCAGCCATTCCAAGCAACAGCTTCTTGTTGAAACTATAGAGTTGACATTTAAAATACTAATAACATTTTCACAAGAATCCTTGCTGCTTTGGTAGAGGGAGGGGGTATTCGATGACAGGACCCAGTTGACCTAGAACTGTCAACAGTTCATGGTTGACATTTGAGGGCTGAGAAAATATATATATTTTACTAGTCCTTAACAGATCAGAATTAGACATACTTGGGGGCTAAGTGGCATCCTGATGGATACCTGATGGAGTCAGTTTGTTGAAAGTGTTAAGCAACATCTATACTCAGCTTTCGTTGGCAAAGAATGAAGGTTTATGACAACTCTCGGGTCTGAAAGTTCCACTACCCCTGTGCTTCTTGCAGAAAATTCTGTGGGAAGAGGCTGCTGTGCTGGCCGTGTTCCACAGCTGCTTATGTCAAAGAGCTTCACATTTGCTGGCCCTCAATGCACTCAATCTCTGTGTGCCCTTGGACAAGTCACTTAACAGATCTGAGCCTAAACTTCTTCATCTTGTAATAGGAGAGAACTCCTTCCAGATCAAAAATTTTATCACCACGAGACGATTCAGAGCTCCTTTCTGCCTTTTCAGCAAGTTGTCTGGTACTTTGTTTTATATGCACTAGTAATTTAGATTTTTGCTGTGATGAAATTGAACATTTAATTCAACTTTGCAAGGTATAAATTATAAAAAGGAAGGAAGCCACTTAATAAAAAAAATAACGAAGCAAAATAGATTATCCTTCTGAGAGCTATTTGTATCACCTACAATTAGTTACATGAGTGATAGTGTAATATATACATAGTGCGTTAACTCTGGGTAAAATAAGTTTACCAAAATCAGAATTTTGTTTTGTAATCTGACAACTGCTACAGTGTGGAGCAGAGGATGTTGCCTGGAGACGAACTGCAACGTTTGATGCTTGATATTGTCTATGATATTGTCTAAAATGAAGGAACATTACATACAAAGCTTATTATTGCAGTGATGGCTTCCTGCTTTCTGAATCAAATTAGAATTATAGCTGGAACTAAAACTAATAAAAGAAAAACCTCTATGTTTCCATAAAATAACTACTAATGTATTCCCAATAGTAATGAAAGTGAAAAAAATATCCTCGTAAAACTTGTAAAATGTAAACTATCAATCAACAAAAATCCAATAATGCCTGAAAGTCCCTACCTCTGAAAATGCAAAGGAAAAAGAAAAGCTCAGAATCAGTCAGCTGTCAACTACTATGACTTTCGATATCAAAATATGAGGAATACTGCTATTTTTAACCACTGCATTACACAAAATCTTAGACTAGTTTTGAATTGGAGAACATTTATTTTGCTCTGAAACCTCAAGTTGAAGTATCCACTTCTTCTCTGATAAACTGAAGGGTATTTAACAGAGAAGTCTTATTATTTATTAATTATCCTAGTAACACCACAGCTTTTGATGAAATTTAAGCCTGGGAGGGAAAGAGAAAAATAAGCAAATAACAGCAACAAGAATAGTATGACAATTTCAGGAGCATTAGGATTATATTTGACTGACTGTTGAAGAAAAGCTCTCAGCTTTTCTCCATTGAAGATAATATTAGCTGTGGGTTTTTCATATATAGCCTTTATTGTGTTAAAGTATGTTCCCACTAAACCTACTTTGTTGAGGGTTATCATGAATGGATGTTGTACTTTGTCAAATGCTTTTTCTGCATCTATTGAAATGATCCTATGGTGCTTCTCCTTTCTTTTATTAATGTGACATATCATGTTGATTGATTTGCAAATACTGAACCACCCTCTTAACCAGGAATAAACCCCACTTTATCGTGGTCAATTATTTTTTAAATATATTGTTGGATTCAATTTGCTAATATTTTATTGAGGACTTTTGCATCCGTGTTCATCAGGGATATTGTTTTGTAGTTCTCTTTTTTAGTGGAGTCTTTAACTGGCTTTGGTATCAGGGTAATTCAGGCTTCATAGAATGAATTTGGAAGTTCTCTCTCCTTTTCTATTGTTTGGAATACTTTGAGAAGAATTGGTATTAAATCTTCTTTAAATGCTTGGTAGAGAAAAAAAACAAATGTTTGGTAGAATTCGCCTGTAAAGCCATCTGGCCCTGGACTTTGTTTGCTGGGAGTTTTTTGATTACTGATGCAATTTCTTTGCTGGTTATCAGTCTGTTCAAATTTCCGATTTCTTCCTGTTTCAGTTTTGGTAGTTTATGTGTTTGTAGGAGTTTATCCGTTTCTTCTAGGTTGTCCAATTTGTTGGCATATACTTTTTCATAATATTCTCTTATAATTGTTTGTATTTCTGTGGTGTTGGTTGTTATTTCTCCTCTTTCATTTGTGATTTTATTTACTTGGGGTCTTTCCTTTTTGATAAGTTTGGCTAGAGATTTATCAATTTGATTAATTTTTTCAAAGACAAGCTTCTGGTTTCATTGATCTGTTCTATTGTCTTTTCAGTTGCTATATTATTTATTTCTGCTGTAATCTTTATTATTCCTATCTTTCTGCTGGTTTAGGCTTCATTTGTTGTTCTTTTTCTAGATCCTTTAGGTGTAAGGATAGGATGTTTATTTGAGATTTTGCTTGCTTCTTGAGGTAGGCCATTCAGGGATGTCCGCTCTTACCACTAACATTCAACATAGTACTAGAAGTCCTAGCCACAGCAATCAGACAACAAAAATAAATGAAAGACATCCAAATCAGTAAAGAAGAAGTAAAACTTTCATTATTTGAAGATAATATAATACTCTGTATAGAAAACTAAAAACGTTGGGGCACCTGGGTGGCCCAGTTGGTTAAGTGTCCAACTTTGGCCCAGGTCATGATCTCATGGTTCGTGGGTTTGAGCCCTGCATTGGGCACTGTGCTGACAGCTCAAGCCTGAAGCCTGCTTCAGATTCTGTGTCTCTCTCTCCTTCTTGCTCTCTCCACCTCCCCTACTAGCAGTCTGTCTCTCTTTTTCTCTCAAAAATTAATAAACTTTAAAAAAAAACTCAAAAGGCTCAACCAGAACACTGCTAGAACTGATAAATAAATTTAGTCAAGTTGCAGGATGTGAAATCAATGTACAACAATCCGTTGCATTTATATACACCAATAATGAAGTTACGGAAAGAGAAATCAAGGAATCAATCCCATTTACAATTGCACCAACATTAATAAGATACCTTAAAATAAACCTAACCAAAGGGTGAAAGACCTCTACTCTGACACATTTAATGCAATCTCTATCAAAATATCACCAGCATTTTTCACAGAGCTAGAACAAACAATTCTAATATTTGTGTGGAACCACAAAAGATGCCATAGCCAAAGCAACCTTGAAAAAGAAAAGCAAAGCTGGAGGCATCACAATGAAAAGCTTCTGCTCAGTGAAGGAATCAACAAAACCGAAAGGCAACCCAGGTAATGGGAGAAGATATTTGCAAATGACATATCTGATAAAGGGTTACTATTAAAAATAAATAAAGAACTTATAAAAGTCAACACCCAAAAAATGAATAATCCAATTAAAAAATGGGCAGAAGGCATGAATAGATGATTTTCCAAAGATAAGTTGCAGATGGCCAACAGACACATGAAAGGACTCAACATACTGATTTTCAGGGAAATACAAATCAAAACTACAATGAGATATCATCTCACACCTGTCCAGATGGCTTCCAGATGGCTAAAAGCAACAAAACCAGAAACAACAGGTGTTGGGGAGGATGTGGAGAAAGGAGAACCCTCTTTCACTGTTTGTGGGAATGCAAACTGGGGCAGCCACCATTGAAACAAGTATGGAGGTTCTTCAAAAATTTGAAAATAAGACTACCCTATGATCCAGCAATTGCACTACCAGGTATTTACCCAAAATATATAAAAATACAGATTCAAGGGAGGACATGCACGCTGATGTTTATACCAGCATTATCAACAATAGCAAAACTGTGGAGAAAGCCCAAATGTCTATTGGCTGATGAATGGATAAAGAAGATGTAGTACACACACACACACACACACACACACACACACACACTGGAATATTACTCAGGCATCAAAAAGAACAAAATCTTGCCATTTCCAATGACATGAATGGAGCTAGAGAGTGTAATGCTAAGCGAAATAAGTCTGTCAATCAGAGAAAGACAAATACCATATGATTTCAATCATCTGTGGCACTTAAGAAATAAAACAAATGAGCAAAGAGAAGAAGAGAGGCAAACCAAGAAACTCTTGCCTGTAGAGAACAAACCGTTGGTTACCAGAGGGGAGATGGGTGAGGGGATAGGTGAAATAGGTGATAGGGATTAAGGAGTGCACCTGCTGCACCTGCTGTGATGAGCACTGGGTGTTGTATGGAAGTGTTGAATCATTATATTGTACACCTGAAACTAATATTACACTGTATGTTAACTAGCTGGAATTTAAATAAAAACTTAAAAAAAAATAAATCTGACTTTCCAATTTGTAGATTTCAGTTTTCATCTTAAATATTAAATGTGTGTTTTCGGGGGCGCCTGGGTGGCGCAGTCGGTTAAGCGTCCGACTTCAGCCAGGTCACGATCTCGCGGTCCGTGAGTTCGAGCCCCGCGTCGGGCTCTGGGCTGATGGCTCAGAGCCTGGAGCCTGTTTCCGATTCTGTGTCTCCCTCTCTCTCTGCCCCTCCCCCGTTCATGCTCTGTCTCTCTCTGTCCCAAAAAACAAAAATAAATAAATAAACGTTGGAAAAAAAAAAAAATAAATAAAAAATAAATGTGTGTTTTCTTCAAGTTTGGCACTTGTCTGCTTCCCTGCCTACCCTAATGGTGCTATTTTAATGTGAGTCTAGAATGATTCCTAAGAGTTTTATGCCACAATGATGATAGAATCTCCAAAAATAAAAAAGGTGAAAAATTTAAAATATGAAGCTATGTATAAAAGAACAGTTCACTAAAACTATTGATCAATTATGTGTTTGATTTAAACACAATAATCTGTATATAAACAATGTAAATAATAATTCAGGGATAGTATGATAAGACTTAACATGTTATTGAGAAAGATCTTAATGTGTTTTCATCTGAGACGATGTATTTGTTATTTCAACAAAATTGTATTAACACCTATTAGGTACAGAGAACTTAAAAACATTGAGGGCTTGGGGCCCCTGGGTGGCTCAGTCGGTTGAGTGTCCAACTCGGTTTCAGCTCAGGTCATGATCCCAGGGTCGTGGGATCGAGCCCCGCATCGGGCTCTGCACTGATCATGAAGCCTGCTTAAGACTCTGACTCTCTCTCTCTCTCTCTCTCTCTCTCTCTCTCTCTCTCTCTCCCCTGCCCCTATCCTTTCACTCTCTCTCTCAAATAAATAAAATGAAAAAAAAAATTAAAAAAAAAAACAAAAAAAACAAAAAAAAACATCGAGGGCTTAAATTAGCTAAAAAAGTTAATAAATCAATTACTTTTGGGATTAAATAATATAATAATGATTTTAGGCAAAAATGGTATATACTAGAGTTGAAATAGTTTAGCCAATGTTAAGAATTTGGGTGTCACATAATCATATTGGGGAAAATGAGTCAGACATAGTTATAGTTCATAGTTATGTGTCAGGGAATAGTAAAGAATCTCAAGTACTATCTTCTAGCAAGTACATAGTTGGCCCACTTATTTATGGGTCCAGTGTAATTGTAGCAGACATTGCTGATGGATGTTCTGTGCCATTTCTTTCTACCTGTCTGTTCACCTACAGGTGTCTTATACATATTCTAGAATACAAGTAGAACAGGTTCATTACTGTACTTCTCTGCTTTTCTTCCTGTGTATTTTTTCTGGCAACAGAGTGGCTAACTGCGACTTGGAAGTTGCATTCTTCAGGGGCAACCCTCAATGGGAGACAAGAAGCAATTGGATAAACTTCTCAATCTCCTTATCTTAAACTGAGAATGTTCTGAAGTGTGTCCCACATAATTTCTCAGAATGTTCCTTAGCAGATTGTATCCAAGTTACTTACAACAGTAATCCATTCATTGATATCTTGATTGGATTAGCTCCGCTCACTTTTTCATCCTCTTTTTTTACTCTTATTTTTTCTGAGATCACCTCTAAACAAATGGCCTCCACAGAAGTCTTTGTCTTATGCTCTGCTTTTGGGAGAACCCAACTAAAAGAGTAGAGTTTGTATACCAAAGAAGTTACTCGTTTTGTTTTGCTTTGTTTTGTTTTGTTTTGTTTTGTTCTGTGTTGTCAGTGCAATTAAAAGAGAGAGGGGGAAAATGGGAAACCACATTATGTAACAAAATAATATCTAGACTATAATCAAAAGAAATATGTTCTAGATTCTTTTTCTTCACTAACCTGCTATGCAAGTTTTTCAAGCCTCTTAAAGGTTTTGATAATATATTACATAAAAAAAAAGTATAGTAGTAAATATACTAGGAATAGATGACCTCTAAAATTACTCACAGCAAAAAATTTATACACTTGAAATCCTTATACCTGAGGCCATTAGGGCACAGTGGATAAATTAATGGAAAAGTTTGTTTAAAATGATGATGCATAAAAATGACACATTTACAAATTATGTACTTTATTTTAAACCATATGCATGCACATTAATTTAAAAATATCTGTGTTGCAAAGAACTTAGTGTGGGTTGACTTACTTTTTTTTCATAAATCATACCCACAATGCAGTCTTTTTAGGGTTAAAGTGGAAAGATGATCTGAAGCCACTGTTGATGCAGATGCTAAGTATTGCTATAATGACAATCATATTATCATACATAAATGTATCAAATAAACATGCTGGACACCTTAAAAAAAGACAGTGTTGAAGCAATTTCACTACAGAATCATTTCTGGTTTTTATATTTCTTTTAATATTTTATATGTCCTCCAATAGCAACAGTCTGTCTCCAGTAACTAACTAAAAAGCAGTTTTTGTGACTATTTGCTTCCATCAGTCCTTTTTAAGTAATTACAATAAGAAGAAAGAAATATTTTACATATATTACATTTATTTTTCACTAGTTAGCACACTCTGATGATATATTAATTGAATTAAATTAAATAACACATTCAACTAGAAAAACAAATGTTCCAATGTGCCTGGGTGGTTCAGTCGGTTAAACGTCTTACTTTGGTCAGGTCATGTTTTGTAGTTCATGAGTTTGAGCCCCACATCAGGTTCTGTACTGACAGCTTGTAGCCTGGAGCCTACTTCGGATTCTGTGTCTCCCTCTCTCTCTGCCCCTCCCCCACTGAAACTCTGTCTCTCTCCCTCTCTCTCTCTCTCTCAAAAATAAAAAAAAAAATATATTTAAGAAATTAAAAAAAAAAGAAAAAAGAAAACATGTTGCTCAAGAGTGACGTTTGATGAATAAGCTAGTGAGTAAATGGGTGACTTCAAGAGTAGCCACCTAGATACATAATTTCAATATAATATGTTTTTTAGTCAGAATAATATAATCCAAGTCAGTTACGTGAGAGCTTGTTAATAGGTTCTGCTCTTCTAAGCTTCCAAAACTTTGAGTTTCAAAGCAAATTGTGGAAGGTTAACATAACTTTAGCCATTTTATAACTCAGAAGAGTAAATGAAGCATCCACCTGAGGGATCCTTAATTGTATTTATGCTGATAAAAAGCCAAATATTCAATCTATAACCTAAGAATGGCTTTACTAAGAAGTATTTTGAAACTCTATAATAAATCGTCCACGTTAGAGAACATCTAGTAGCCTGAGATTCTTGGCATATCATTAGTGAGTTTTAGAATCCAGAGATATACTTGATCAGGAAGTTGCTGAATGAGCAAGGCTCTGGATTTTTCCTATTTGCTCTCTCCTGTGAATCCAAAATGGCAGTTCCAATTATTGGCTCTTGTGTCAGTTGGCATTACACTTTTGCACTTTGGCTCATTAGAATATAAGCCTGTAAGCTTAGCATCAAATGTTATGTAGGCATAAAAGATAATATGTAAGTTACCAATTATGCATGTCAAAAGATGATATATTCTATGGAAAAGCTTGAACAAGGTAATGAAGAGTCCAAAGTACAGAGGAAGATATATTTGTGTAGATTACAATTTCTCATAGGGACTCAGCATAAAAGTCACTGAGAAAATGACACTTAGCAAAGATTTGAAGTTGCTGAGGGAGTATATGAGTGAAAATAGGCTACGCTATTCTGCAGCAACAATAAAAGCCGAATCTCACAGGTATAAAACTAAAAAGATCAAATTCTCATTTGAAGACCGTTGCAAACTGACTTGTAGCTCCATCTGCCCTGCCCCATCTTCATCTGAACAGAGGCTGACAAGGGCTCCGCCATCCAGAATATAAAAAACTGCACTGACTTGCAAAAGCTTCCAGCAAAGGATGACATAGGCTAATCATGCTCACATTTTATTGGCTGAAACAAGTCACGTGGACAAGCTAAACGTCAATGGAGAGTAGACGTACAACTGGACGTGTGCTCTCAAGATGGAGACCCCAGCATGGGCTCTAATGACTACCACTGAGTAGGAGCAATTCAGCCTAATACCAGGTGTTAGTACGAGGGCGAGGTGAACAAAGGACTCGTCCTAAGTGCAAAACTTAGGGAGGCACCAACAACTCAGTCATTGAAATAAATAATATTGGGATGCAATGTGTTGTGTGTGTGTGTTTTTTGTTTTTTTTTTTTTTTGTAAAGAACTCAAAATTAGTGCAAAAAACCATGGTGAAAAAATATCCAAATTTTAAAAAAAGATGGAGGCAGTATACAGTTTCATGGAGAGCCACATTTGAGCCTGAGGCACAAGAGATCAATAATGCTGAGACTGTTTTTATTCAAAATATTGATATTTTGTTTATCATGGGATATCTTACATTAACATTGATTATTTAAAATAATGAATTGAAAAGGTTTTAATCTTCGTTACTGGCATTTGTGGTGCCACTTTAAATTTTGTGCCTGAGGGGCACCTGGGTGGCTTAGTCAGTTAAGTATCGGACTCTTGATTTTGGCTCAGGTCATAATCTCACAGATCATGAGTTGCAGCCCCGTTGGGTCTCCTCACTGACAGTGCAGAGTCTGTTTGGGATTCTCTCTCATTCCCTCTCTCTCTCTCTCTCTCTCTCAAAACAGATAAGTAAACTTTTTAAAATATTTTAAAAAATAAAAATATGTAAGGAAGTAAACAAAAAATAAATACATTTTGTGTCCACGACAAGTGTTATACTCACATTACTCTACCTGTATGTTCCTCAGTACTCATTACCAAGACAGTAATATGTTTGGTGGTTTAGAATATGTATTCAGGTCTCCATATTTTCTGAATGTATATCTTATTTTTGAAGAGCTTTGAAATGTTAGGTAAACTTCCTAACCTCTCTCAGCATAACCTCGTTTGTGAAACAAAGTTCCGTATACTCCTAAGGTCATAATGAAGATAATCTGAAAAAAATGCTTATAACCATTTTTTAATATATTTCTTCTACCATGTAAGCAGTCAATAAATGCTATATATTATTGCTGATTTAAAAACAAAGAAAATGGTGTAATTTTCTAAAGAGGTAAAGTGTACTAACAGAGAAGCTTTGTGGAGAAAGACATATAAAATTGGATGGTATAAACATATTTTTAATGAAACACTTGTACTGTTGTCTTTAAGCTTTCTGCACTTGTATTTTTTAATATAGCCTCAGGGCACTAAAAATATAATCATGCAAAAACCAGGAGCTATAAAAGTAAAAACATAGACTAGTCATTAAATTTGATCTGTGTACATTGAGGCAAAATGTGGACATATCACCTAGACCCTTCAAAGAGCCATGCTACTATTAAGAAAACATTTGGGCATAATTAGCATCACAATATTCAAGGTAGTGAGAGAATTACACAAAGAATGATGATGGAAAGTAGTACCTTAATGATAAGACCAAAGCCTAAATGTCAAATAAAAGAGATATTAAGAATTAAGAAATATCACACACCTTTCAGATATGTGACTTAGGCAGCAAGTACTGGGGCATTAAAGGAAAAGAAGGCCACTGAGAAAATATTTGGACTACTGCTACAGGAACAAGGGTCGTATCCAGTGCTCAAAAAGGAACTCACATTTCTCAGTCTTAAAAATGCCATTTTTTCTTGGAAAAAAGTGCCTTGAGCAGAGAAATGCAGATTATTGAATGCCTTGTGCTTTTTAGTCGTTTTTTTTTCTGTCAAAGGCGAATTATTAATTATTTGGCTAAGCATGTCTCCAAATGTTTACATACACTGTCCTGCCATATTTACAAATGTGTGACTCAAAGGGCCTTTCTAGG
The DNA here is from genome assembly GCF_007474595.2 of Lynx canadensis. NCBI lineage: Eukaryota > Metazoa > Chordata > Mammalia > Carnivora > Felidae > Lynx > Lynx canadensis. The sequence goes on along the minus strand of NC_044303.2, from coordinate 218,204,534 downwards.
CTGCACTGAAAAGGAATTTGAGTCAGAAAGTCAATAGGTCAGGCAGAAAGAGGATCAAGTAAAATGAGGTGAGAAATAAAATAGTAGTTTTAGTGGGAAACATAAAATAATAAGCCCGTCAAATGAGGCTTCAAAGTCGCTGTTAATGATTTGAAGGAAAGCTAACACATCTGTTTCGTTAAGAGTTTTCAATATAAAAAGAAAAGGCAACACATCTGTTTCGTTAAGAGTTTTCAATATAAAAAGAAAAGGCCAGATGTGTCTCTCAAAGAGGCTACTTTGTGGTTCGCTTTACATTTGAGGGAAAAAAATAAAAAGGAAGAGAGGATGGGGCAGAAATGACTATGGAAACTTGTCATGGCGAATAACTTAGTAAAATGGAAAAACAAGTATTTGAACCTAACAGGTAATTCTTTGGCTAAAGTAACATTCAAAATCTTTTCAACTTCCAATTTCACTTGGTACCTAAGAAGATGATAATATGACCTAGGTTCAAGGCAATTTGTTAAGGTTTTCATTATAATTACTAATAATTATGTATCGGACACTTACAATTATCAAGATGTTGTACTAATTTATAAACATTAGTTTTTTGGTGTTCAAATTAGGGGAGTAATGTTGCTGTTTTCATTTTGTCTGTGTAGAAATGGAAGCTTTGATCATCGACAGGACTTGTACAGTCACACATTTAGCAAATGTAATAGCAATGTTTTGGGAAGAGAGTTTTTGTTTGGGTTTGTTTAATTTATTGTTTTCAGTTTCCCATACCTTCTCAATTTAACCTTTTGTCTTTAAATCCCCCAGCACATCTTGTTCCAGATAAATTTCTGGCTTTTGTAAGTATTTATCTATTTTGGGGAGAGTGCAAGCGGGGGAGGGACAGAGAGAGGGGGACAGAGGGTCTGAAGGCTCTGCACTGACAGGGTGACAGCAGCAAGCCCCAGGTGGGGCTCCGACTCAAAGAACTGCGAGATCATGACCTGAGCTAAAGTTGGACACGCAACTAACTGGCTGAGCCACTCAGGTGCCCCAGGCTTTTATAGAACCTGTGGATCCTGTCAGTGTAGTTTTGTGTGTATGTATATGTGTGTGTGGGGGGGGGGGGGGGGGTGTGTGTGTGTGTAAGTGTGTGTATTTATGAAAAACCAGATTAACAGAACCCTTTAGGAAAAGCTGACTTAGCACGCCACATCTAGTATAAACTTTAAAATCAGTTTGATTTAAAAATAAAAACTTGGGGCGCCTGGGTGGCGCAGTCGGTTAAGCGCCCGACTTCAGCCAGGTCACGATCTCGATCTCGCGGTCCGGGAGTTCGAGCCCCGCGTCAGGCTCTGGGCTGATGGCTCGGAGCCTGGAGCCTGTTTCCGATTCTGTGTCTCCCTCTCTCTCTGCCCCTCCCCCGTTCATGCTCTGTCTCTCTCTGTCCCAAAAATAAATAAAAAACGTTGAAAAACAAAATTTAAAAAAAAATAAAAATAAAAACTTGATGTTTTGCTGGATTCTGAACTAGAAAAAAAGATATCTTATAGACCAAAATCTTGGTATCATGGACCATTGTGTACTAGTTATGTTTGTACCCACCACTGGGCTATGAATACCTCAAAGTTAGCAATCAAAAGTAAGCTATTAGTGATTCTGTCTTCTAATGATGCATATAATTCATTATCTGAATGATTACATTGATTAGAACTATTTTTATAAGGTGAAGATCATAGATAAACCATTCAGCTTTGTATTAAAATATGACACATAACCACAGAAAAAGGCAGCACCAATAATTATAGATACATATTTGACAAATATGTATGCTTTTTAAAGCTGGACGTGAGGGATTATGTTGTGAAGAGTAGACTGAATTTGTGATTATGCTTACCTGCATTTCTTATTATATAGAAAGTCAACTGGACCACTTGACTTAGGAGGGTAGGGGTAGATAATAAATACCATACATTTTAGAATGTATAATTCCTGACAGTACAAAACTGTACAAAACAGTACAAAACAAAGCACTACTGTTATCATCTAGTAGAGATTTTGATCCTTTCCCCCAGAGTCCCTTCATTTAATGTTTTTGAAAGGCTCAACAACTGGCAAATTGCATTTAGTTATCAAGAGCTGGTGTAGAACCACTTGAATGGAAAAGTTGTCATTCTCCCTTGCTTAAAATGTGAAATCTCTTCACAGTTATTTTTCCTAAACGTGGTCACTTGGCTAGCATGTAAAATGTTACATTAAAAGAAGATGGAAAGTGAATCTATGTAGCAATATAAGGAGAAAAAAATAAATGAAATATTCCAAAATAAATAAAAGCTAAGATATAAAATTTGTAACAAAATTTTTGGAAATGAAGTTATATAAAAAGAGAAAACTATATGTCACAAATAGGAATGAGTTCCAAGCAAAATAAATTCTTTCCAGGAAGATGGTTTCTGAAAAAGCTACGGCAAACATTGGTAATGATCTCTAGAGCGGGACTCTAGGCTGAAGGAGAGGTGAGCTCTGGAATCCAAGGAACTGGATTTGAAGATTCTGGACTCCAAATTTCTAACTCTCGTGACCTAGAAAAGTTGTCTTTAACTTGCTGAATCAGTTTCTTATGAGTTTTTAGTGATGAATTCCTAATAAGCCTATAATGGTAAGCTCTACAGTTTGTACCAGGTGTCAGATCCGTAAGATATTTGCATTTGCCTTGCAAAATTGCCTGAATTTTTAATTAGCAAAAATTTGTAAATAAAGAACTAATGGAACATTAATTTCCCTCCTCCTTGCTCCCTGTCAGTTCTAATTTGTAGACAGCAAAACGAAAACCAGTTTGTTGATATAAGAAAACTCTATTTACATGTTCATGTTGTTGTCATAATAATTACTGTTGTTTTTAACTTGCCCTGACAGGGAGTTGAAACTATAAAGAGAGTGATGAATAATTTGCAATGAATCAAGAACACGATGTTGAAAATTTTGTGGACAACTTTTAGTTTAAAAAGCTAGCATAATTTGCCTTTCATCACAGTATTCATAATAGAAATATTCCCTAAGAAACAGTTATAACAATTATGTAATTATTTTCTTTGAGCATAGATTTCACTTACTCTCTGATGCAGCTGACACTCTGATTACTTCTTTTGTCACATTTTGCCATTTTTTTCTTTGTGGTCAACCATGATTACACCATGAGAAGGGTAACATAATTGGAACTAATGTCTCTGATTTTTTTTTTATATTATCTGGTTTTTTACACTTTAATTTGTGAGAAAGAGAGGGACAGGGAGAGAAGGGGTGGGGGAGAGAGAGAGAGAAAGAGAGAGAGAGAGAGAGAAAGAGAGAGAGAGAGAGAGAGAGAGAGAGAGAGAGAATGAATGGGGGAGGGGCAGAGAGAAAGGGAGAGAGAATCCCAAGCGAGCCCAGACCTGTAAGCACAGAGCCCAATGTGGGGCTCGAACCCTCCAATTGTGAGATCATGACCTGAACCTAGATCAAGAATTGAAGGCTTAACCAATTGAGCCACCCAGGCTCCCCTAATGTCTCTGTCTAATGCTCCTAATGTCTAATGTCTTTTTGCAAATAGTAGAAACTCACTAATTTTTGATAAATAAGATATTACTCTTTTTTCCTTGAAGCCAATAGTATTTTTAAGCCACTATGAATTTGTCTAAGTTTTCTTTCATCATATAAAATCATTTTAAATTTTACAATTGTTTTAAATTTTTGAAATTTTATAATTATCAGTCAAACAAAACAATTGGATTTTAACGATTATAAACAAAGCCTCCTTCCTCTTGTTCACCAATTGAATTTGAATGAATTCCCTTGCACATTTTTTTTTTCAGTACAAAATCTGTTTAGGTTCTGGTTCTCATAATTGGAGACAAGGTGCTGTTATCCTATGAATATGCACAAACAAATGATAAATGTAAATTAAAAATCTGATAGAAGGCATTGCAGAGCTACCAAGACAATTATGATTTATGATGGCAAAATTGAGAAGAAGAAAGTCAGGTTCAGATAGGTGAGCCTGATATCAGCACCATACTGAAAACAGAGAACCTATAAGGCTGAGCAAAGCTAAAGAGAATCACAAGGCAAAAGTCCAAATTAAAGTTTACTATTTTTATGAATGAGAGTCTGGTGAACATTCTAGGCTATTTGGGAGAATCCGGCTGAGCCACAGCCTCAGAGCAGATTTAACCAGAAATAGACTAGGGTTTGTAGGAACTAAAACTTTCTTTGACTCGTCTAACTTCTTAATTGGTATGGGGTGTTAATTATATATCTGAAGGACTATAACAAAATACAGCATTTCAAGTTATCTCTAATTTTTTTTTCAAATACAGTAACTCTAGAACCCAGCTCTCTTAAACCATGCAGTACTGTTTTAGAGATCACTAGTATTTATCATTTGCTCTTAGAAAATGGTTATTAATCTCCAAGAAAGGTTTTGTTTTTTTCAGAATTCACAATGTTTACCCTATGCAATTTTAATTCATTTTAATTTTCATAATTCCATCTGTATTTTATACATTTAATTACCTATCATTTAAACATATTTTAATTTAATTGCTTTTCTCTTTAATATCATCAATATATTGACTTTTTAATTTTTAAATATTAACTTATTAACTGAAAAGTAGATTAGATACATGTGAAAACAAGAAGCATGAAGATACTCTAATATTCTATACCTTAATCAAAAATAGTGTATTTACTGATATGATTGAGTTTAAGTAAGCCATCGATCCATTTGTTTTCTTATTGTTCCTTTTTTTGTTTTATTTTGTTTCTCATTTCTTCTTTTTCTATTATTTTTGGGGAAACTGGAACAATGTATTTACTATTCTATTTTATTTTTTCTATTGAATATCCCTGCTTAGGCATATGAGTTGCTACTTATTGACAATTCTGGTGGTTATAATAGATGCTATTATATTATTATATTTTGCTTTGATATATATTGTTCCAGTTCATGTAAAATGTCGCAATTTATAACAATAGAATTCTTGTAGTGTTTTAGTATTGCTAGTCTTATAGTATTGTTGCCATATTTTACTTAAACATAGTTATAAACACATCATGTAACATTACTATTTTTGCCTTAAATAATCCTCTTTCAAGGAATTAGGAGGGGAAAAGAACAGGCTTTTTATTAATCCGTATATTTGCTATTCTGAAAACTGTTCATTCTTTTGTAACTCCAAGCTTCCATCTGGTGTCTTTTCCATTCCTCCTGAAGAACTTCTTTTAGCATTTCTTATCCTGCAGACCTGCTGTCAACAAAGTCTCAGCTTCCCTTTACCTAAATGTATGTTTATAATATCCTTACTTTTAAAGAAATTGGAGAATAGGGAATTATGAGTTGATAGACATTTTAATTTTTTTCAGAATTTTAAAAATGTTGTTCCTTTGTTTCCGTTGTGAAATAGCTGTCATTTATGTCGTTCCATGGTATAGAATGTGTTTTACCTCCTTCTACTTGCAGCTGGTTACTTTTACTATATTTTCTTAATTTTAATATATTCCCTTTAATATGTTTCCTTTTTATCTTTGTTATAACTTTCTGGCTATGAATTGCCCGTGTGTGTGTGTGTGTGTGTGTGTGTGTGTGTGTTTGGACTTCTATACTTTGGGAACTTTTTGGGGATGGTGAAATGTTATATATCTTGGTTTGCATGTTAAAATCATGGGCATATGACTGGATTGTAAGCCTAAAATCTATGCATCTGATAACATCAAAAACTTATATTGAGTATATAATATTTGGGAAAACTATCATCTAATTAAAAGTAAAGTAGGGGCGCCTGGGTGGCGCAGTCGGTTAAGCGTCCGACTTCAGCCAGGTCACGATCTCGCGGTCCGTGAGTTCGAGCCCCGCGTCGGGCTCTGGGCTGATGGCTCAGAGCCTGGAGCCTGTTTCCGGTTCTGTGTCTCCCTCTCTCTCTGCTCCTCCCCCATTCGTGCTCTGTCTCTCTCTGTCCCAAAAATAAATAAACGTTGAAAAAAAAAATTAAAAAAAATAAAAAAATAAAAAAAAAATAAAAGTAAAGTAAAAGATATTCACTATAGGGAATTTACTGTAGCCCTTGTAAATCAACTGGTTTTCTCTCTGACTGAATTTGTGATTTTTCTTTCTCTTTATTTTCCTGGTGTTAAATTATATATTATACATATTATACATATTATTATTATTATTATTATTATTATTTTACCATTGTTCATTTGAATTCCCTGTGGATCTGAACCAGATACTCTTTTCCTGAGTATGACTTCCCATCGTGTGCTTAATTCTGTGTGGTATGATTCTGGGCTATCAGTTCATTACCCTGTGTAAGGACTTATTTGGGAGAAAACTCTGAGGTCTTAGTTAAAGGTTGATTCCTTCAGAAAGTATTCCTGTTTGTATCTGCCTCATGACACAAGGTCTTACTACCCAGGGACTTTATATATATTGATTGGCTTAGAATTTACTAAACCAGAGTACAATGTAAATTTGTATTTTCCATTTCACCTGTAGGCAGGTCATAGATAGCTAATTATTAAGGGAGAATATTTGGCTGGTTTCCCTGAGTGTCTAGCCCCAAGAGACAAGTTTCTATGTTTTTAATCTTTGGTAGACATAAGTTATTTTCTAGTCCACATTTTTACTCATGGTGCATTATTTTGAGAATTCTGCCTTCTGCTGGGTTCAGAAGTCCAACACTCTTAAGTGGCATTATTTCCCTGTATATCAATTAAATCCCTATCCTCACAGGTATCAAGTTTGACAAACTCCCCTAAAAGCACACCACCCTCCCATTTTTTTTTAAATTTGTTTTAGTGCCTAGTGATTTTGTTTATGATTTTGCAGGTTCAGTTGTGCATTTAAAATGATATTTGTATATGTTATCTTTCATTTCCCAGTCCTCTTTAGCAAAAGTTTTTTTTTCTATTCTTCTCTGCCATATTCCCTAAAAAAAGTCCTCTCTTATCACACAGTACAGTGTTATAACTCATAGTGGAGTTATTGAAGTAATTTGAGATCCATTATATGATACCAGGCAACTACATGCAGGAAACAGTATTATAAATTTGAACCACCATTTCAGATTTAGTCTAGATAAAATGTATTATTTATCAATTTTTGTGTTCACTCTGCAATTTTTGGCAGAGGAATTTGCAAAGATTAACTTTTGCTAAAATCTTTTTATTTCATTTTTATCTTAGACTACAACCATTCAAATGCACATTTTTATATACATGTTTTTTTAATATTTGTTAATTTTTCCATTGAAATTGATTCTGGTATCAGTTTCTTTTTTTTTTATATGAAATTTATTGTCACATTGGTTTCCATACAACACCCAGTGCTCATCCCAACAGGTGCCCTCTTCAATACCCACCACCCACCCTCCCCTCCCTCCCACCCCCCATCAACCCTCAGTTTGTTCTCAGTTTTTAAGAGTCTCTTATGCTTTGGCTCCCTCCCTCTCTAACTTTTTTTTTCCTTCCCCTCCCCCATGGTCTTCTACTAAGTTTCTCAGGATCCACATAAGAGTGAAAACATATGGTATCTGTCTTTCTCTGTAGGACTTATTTCACTTAGCATAACACTCTCCAGTTCCATCCATGTTGCTACAAAAGGCCGTATTTCGTTCTTTTTCATTGCCACGTAGTATTCTATTGTGTCTATAAACCATAATTTCTTTATCCATTCATCAGTTGATGGACATTTAGGCTCTTTCCACAATTCGCCTATTGTTGAAAGTGCTGCTATAAACATTGGGGTACAAGTGCCCCTATGGGTCCGCACTCCTGTATCCCTTGGGTAAATTCCTAGCGGTGCTATTGCTGGTATCAGCTTCAAAAAGGTTCTGTCGTTTTAAACAAATGCAAAGTAACTATGACAAATTTGGCTATTTACTCGTCCTTTACTACCTCCTGTATGCAGATACCCTGATAGTCAAACATGGATTCTGTTCTTAATGAACTTTAACACATGGAGAAAATAATACATTTAGCAAATAAATGTATATTTTGATATTATGATATATGTTGCATATTATTCTATAAATAACCAAGCAGTGTCCTGTGAAAAATAACAAAGAAGCAAGCAAAGGGGAAGTCGTCTCTTACAGAGTTACATTAATGTGAGTCCTTAAGAAGGAGGAAGAGCCATCAAATGAAAAAAAAAAAAATGTGAGTGAATTGAGAATTGGAATAATCACACCAGAAACAGAACAGCACATACAAAATTAATGAAGTCGTGAAGTGGGGCATATCTTCATGTTTTTACTAATTTTGTGGAACGGATAGAGGTCAGTGTGACTGGAAAATATTGAATAGATTCTTAATTGAATTTTTAAATAACTACTATTTGAAACAGCCTCTCTCAATGGTGATTTCTTTAAAATCATAGAAAAAAAATGTGTGAAACCGCACTATGAAGAGACCTGCTTAAACAAAATCTAGAATGATGCAGAAATAGAATTTGAGTAAAATGAAACACTAAAAATAAAATAATTATAAAACAGCAACAGAAGCAGACAGCCTCTGTGTCATTTTAGAATCATCTTTAACATAGAACATTGTAATTAACAGTATAATTTTGAAAATGTTCTTAATAGAATCAGAGACAAATGGGATCTAAATAGCACCATCGTATCATTATTTTATACCATCTTGGAAATGTTGATGGTTACAATATGTGCAAAAAAAGCAAACTTAAAGATAATAATTTAAGAAGAAGATTTAAAACTATCAATATTATAGTTACTTCGTGTATTTAGTAAATGTATGAGTCACTCAACTTTGGTCTAAACAAATGCTCCAAAACAATTTTCATTCAAGAGTATGAATATAAAGTGTTCAGGTTTTCACAGTATTTCTTAATTTTTTTATATCTTTATTCTTGAGAGAGAGACAGGGTGGGAGCAGGGGAAGAGCATAGAAAGGGAGACACAGACTCCAAAGCCAATTCCAAGCTGTGAGCTGTCAGCACAGCCCCTGACGGAGGGCTCGGACCCTCAATCTGCAAGACCATGACCTGAGCTGAACTCGGATGCTTGCATTGCTGAAAATATTCCTTTATACATTCCTCCTTAGTCCTTTATAATATAGTCTTAAAAATATTTATGTGACTTACCTGTGCCTGTAGAACTTGAAACACCAGGTTGCTGCTACAGGCCCAGTTAAGTCACAAAACCTCTTTCAATCTAAGAAATTATCATTCTATATTTATTTCACAAGGTAATTTGAAGTTTAATGGAATAACACACATGGACTTTTCAAAGAAAGTGGTATTATATGCAACCCAAAGCAACATTGCATAGAATATTGCAAACTTCATGAGTTTACTGATCATTATCACTGTCAGAATCAACATGTTCCAGATTTTATTGATTAAATGACTACTTTTCACAGATGCCTCACTTTGCATTTTCCCCGACTGAACTCATTTTTATTACATTTTATAAACTTTCACTTTCCATAATATTTTTAGATGTATTGTAACCGCTCTGCTGACCTACCTGACAGTTTAATATGGTCTAAAAATGACCTTGACTGTGCTGTTTTCTTGTCCCCCAGGGTCATTAACAGAGCTCCTCACTTAGAACAGATATGGCCTACACTTTAGCATTTTTATTGGCAGTAAGCATGACGGTGATTTATAGCATGCTTTTATAATTTACATCATATAAAACCCCGGACTGTAGTTCTCACTTATTGAAAGTTATATAAATGTAAATTATATGATATTTGGAAGTAGAAGTATTTGCTGTGCTTCTCCTCCTCCACCTTCTCCTTCTCCTTCTTTCTCCTTTAAACAATGTTAGGTGAAGCCTAAATCTCTGTAGCCTGAATATAGGTAATTAGTTACATTCTGTCATTGTCTATAACTTTTATCATTTATGAAGAAATCTGTGTAATTCCTGGACATGATGTTACTTTCACAACTCCCTTTTTCTTCTTTAAAAATTATTGGATGAGTATCAACTAGGATTAGAACATTTCAACTGTATATCCAAAGTCAAAGGCTGCCACAATCAAGAGCAATCTATATTATCATTGATCAGGAAGATTACTGGCGGTTACCTTTAAGGGCATCTACTAAATAGATGCTTCTGTAGAAATTATGGCATTTCCATATCTTGCAATTGAGTTAAAACTGTTTAATTTCATTTTTAGATGTGTATTGAATCTAAACAATAAGTTTATCCTTTAAATTAGTAACAGTTTGAAACCAGATTGCAATGTTACTAGAACTGGGAAAATAATGGTTTGTGGTTGTTGATTATTTAGTAAATTCCTGTTAAATTAATGGGAGGGCAAAAAGAGGCCAATATATCAAATAAATGTACTGATAAGGAAGGATGTGATAAGAACTATGACAGCAATATAAACACATGACCTATAGAGAGTGAATTATAGAGGAGAGGTTAGTGAATTGTGACTTAGATTTTCAGGGAGTATTCCATGCAAAAAAAAAAAAAAGGCCTTTATTCTGGGCCATGAAGTATAAAAATTATGTATGGAAGAAAACATGAAGAAGTAGCCATGAACCTTGAAAGCTTCAGGCTTTCTGATTTGATGTAAGTACTTTTGAAAACCTATCTGTCCCTTGGAGTCCCTGTGCTTTGTCAGTAGCAGCTTCAAAAATGTCATCCAGTAATCTGCAGATCTAGGACAGTAACTGTTTTGTAAATCACATACATATTTTGAGAACGAGAACTATTTCATACATGTCAGTTTTGGGGTTTATAGGAACTACTTTGAAAAGGTCTACCATCTCATAATTGATGCATCAGCAATTGTAACTTTGGACAGCTGACATGTCTCAAAAAGCTGCCTGATGGGGGCGCCTGGGTGACTCAGTTACGCTTTTGACTCTTCATTTCGGCTCAGGTCATGCTCTCCCAGTTCATGGGATCAGGCCCTGCACTGGGCTGCATGCTGACAGCACAGAGCCTGCTTGGGATTCTCTCTCTCCCTCTCTCTCTGCCCCTTCCCTGCTTGCTCTCTTTCTCTGTCTCAAAATAAATAAGTAATCTTAAGAAGAAAAAAAAAAAAAAGCTGCATGTCTGGTACCAAGCAGCTAAATACTCCAATTGAAAACCCCTCTCTAAAGTCTGTACCAAAGATTGAACAGATGACTCACTTCCAAAAATTTCTGCATCCCTAGTGTTTTACATCTGTCTAGATTACTTAGACTTAATAGAGAATACCTGGAGTAGACAATGGTAGGCTCAAACATGTACCTTTGTTTTTATCATATATCAGCATACCTAGGACATTTAACCATCTCTGGTTTCCAGACAAATCCTTAGACGAGCAACTTCTTTTGAGACCAGAGTGTCAGACAATGAAACGAGTGGGACAACCCCCTTAAAAATAATCAAAGCCAACTACTTAATCTCTTTGGTCTTACAATTTGAAGGAAAAAAAAAACACACAAAAAACAAAAAAACAAGCATAGACATGTGCAAAATGGCTCCCATCTGATGTTAACACATCTGGAAGCAGTCTTGATCTGTGTAGAATTCTGATACTTCACAATGGATAGTCCAACTATCTAAGTGTGCATTAAAATACATTTGCACTGTAACACATCTTAAGCAATCTATCGTGAACATTAAAAACATTAAAGAGATGCTCATTGGTGCTTCATATTTAGTATGACTACTCTATGTATGCCTGTGACACCACAGATCAAGTCAAGCTCCCTGTCTTTTGCACCCACTCATCATCAACTGTTTAAAACGGTTAAATTTAAAATTGTTTATTGAGGCGTGCCTGGGTGGCTCAGTCAGTTAAGCGTCTGACTTCAGCTCAGGTCAAGATCTCACAGTTTGTGGGTTCAAGCCCCACATTGGGCTCTGTGCTGACAGCTCACAGCCTGGAGCCTGCTTTAGATTCTGTGTCTCCTTCTCTGCCCCTGCCCTGCTCATGCTCTGTCTCTCTGTGTCTTTCATGTTTAATGAATAAACATTAAAAAAAATGTTGTTTAATTGTTCATTGAGTGCCTACTATTTGCAAGATATACATTGGTGAATAAATATTCTAAATAATATAAATTAAACTAAAAGGCCAATGACTTTTCCCAGTTTTTGTCTTCCCATTAAAAACACTGTTCATCCAACTTACCTTCTATTTACTTATAATTCACTATACATCTTTACCCAGGCCACTCCCTTTAATAATAAACTTCATTTTTTATCCCCAATATATTTGTGTATGCAAAGCTATAATTGATATACTAGCAGTTTATTAGTTGCAGGAAGGCTCTGAGACACTTATTAAAACTCACAATGTATCATATTGGTGTTCTAAACACAAGAAGTAAGCTGAACTCTCTATCTGGGATAAGCATATTTTAGCAGGTATTGCAATCTGGCTATTTTTTTAAATGAGCTAAACACATATGTGCTGGAACCTGAAAAGACAGCTATCCTTAACTCTTTGTTGTAAGTTGAACACTAGCATGTTCTATTTCCCTTTCTCTCCTTGTTCTCTCATATACCCTTCTACTTGGGAATCAACAAGACCATCCTCAGCAAACCGGGGGGCACAAACATCTAACATCAGAATGGTCTTCAGATGATATTTCCCATTAAATAAATAGGCCTCTAATTCCTTGAGCTGATGTTAGGAATAGTTGAATTGCTCTGAATATCAACAGCAAAAAAAAGTTAAGAGTTCCTTTGGCAAAATAGTGAAATGTACCAAATGCACAGATTCTTACTTTGAGTGAGTTGTATTTTTTGTTGAAATTGGAGATGAAGCTAAGATTTAAGTTCCGGTCAATGAAGTGTGTAATGGTAGATAAAATCAGCAGCTCAGAAGATCGAGGAGGCAATGAAAATGGAAGTCCACGTACTGTAAGGGATTGCAGAAATCTGGGGTTGAGCACCCACAATGGCCTACAGAATTCAGTCAGTGAAGTTTAAGTATGTCTCATGAGGCAGGGATGCATCCATTAAAGTCTGGATTGTAATGGATTGTAACAATGGTAATGTACCCAGTTCAAGTTTCTGAACCCGGAAGTCTACCTTTCACAGTACAATTGCATGCAACCATTTTGTCAAAAAGATGCATCCCAGAATACTCTATCAACTTCTACCCGCAAGTGGTGAGGACATGGATACCATGCAAAATAGAATTAAGGTCTGTGTATAGTGATTGATGGTTTGGCATGGTTTAGCAATTCAAAAATCTCCAGAAGTAATCTGTTTTCCCAGAACATTCCCTGACTTGGCACCTCCCCCCTACTTCTACTACTTTTTAATGTAAATTTCCCATCTCTCTCTGAATCCCTTGTTTAACAATGTTCTTGTGCCGATTTAGATATATAATTCATTTGACTGATCTCTTTTCTGTTTTTATTGTTGCTTGATTTTATTTAGCAATGTTCTTTATTCACAAAAACAATTAACACCGAATCTGTAGGTAAAACATGGAGTTTGGATTGTTCATTTCCCTTCCCAACTCTGGTTCTGTGCTGGAGCTCAGTTTATCAAGCAAGTAGGAAAGTCACAGTACCAAAATATTAGATTTAGTTAAAATTTGAAAATTAAACATGTATCCCAAAGGTGGATGCATACTTAAAAATTATTTTCGCATCTTTTTTTTTAAGTTTATTTATTTATGTTGAGAGAGGAACAGAATGCACAAACAGGTAGGGCAGACAGAGAGGGAGAGAGAGAGAATCCCAAGAGGGCTCCACACTGTCAGCACAGAGCCCGATGTGGTGCTTGAACTCACAAATGGTGAGATCATGACCTGAGCTGAAATCGAGTCAGACCCCTGACTGAGCCACCCAGGTGCCCCTAAAATTATTTTTGCATCTTAAATTTGGTTTCTATTTTCACTATGAAAATAACACATTATGTCATCATTTTAAAAATCAGAATTACTTTGGACACTTTAACCATCATTATTTGTTCATCTATTGCCTAAATATTACCCTAATAAAAATCTCTAATTAAAATGTAGGTGTTTTAATGTATGTTAAGTCAATAATCAGCAATTCTACAGTTGCATTTTAGTGAGTCTGTTTGCATGAAAGCTTAACCAATTTCTAACTGCATGATCTTTAACAGTCATTTAACCCTTTTAGTTACAGATCCTTCATTTATAAAATGTTCATGAAGTAATGGCATTAAGGTATTGAGAAGGTGGGGTGAGGCAGTACTAACAGTGCAGATCAAGAAGTCGCTAAATATACTCAATTAATATGATGAGGATGTACAGGTAAGCTTGTTTTCCTTAGGAAATGAAGATTCATTAGTAAAAACTGTGTGTTAAATAAAGCTCCTGATTAATTATCAGCATTATTTTTATTATCAAAACATTACTGGATATGACATATCACTTTAAATTATAAATAACAACAAATTATCCTTGGTTTTCAGAGGTAGGTAGGTATTCTTCAAGCATTATTATAAGGCATTTCTTTTACATAACCTAGAGAAATCACTCTGTGTTTACTCTTCAACCTATGGCTGAGCTGCGGGTGTTGTTCATGCATCGTTGCTTCGGGTACTTCAATGTGGATTATCAGGATATACTAGGAAGCTGAAAGCCTGTGTCAATTAACTACACTACTGCACTTAAGATCTTTATTATTGTACAAGTTCTATTGGATTCACTCAGTTCCACATGACGTCTTTACCTTATCCCACATTATTCTCCTGACATTGATGCCTCTGCTTCCTGTGTCTCTGGCCAAGTTATATCTTAGCTTTTGAAATTAAGATGGCAATACATACTATGGCATAACTGAAAACACTACAAATATGTTAGAATGCCCAGTGAATAACTATGTAGGGAAGGAGAGAGGAAAAACAGAGAGAGGAAGAAAGAGAAAAGATTCGACCACTATGAAATAAAAACTATGCTTTTGTAAGTTTATAATATTTCTTGAAAACAAAAATTAAGAGAGAAATAGCTTGGATTCTAGGATACAAAAATACCTTGAGTTATCTAGATATTAGCAAAATAGCCCTGAGTCTGAAGTGGTGGTAGGTTATAAGTTTGAATGTGTCTAAGTTGCTGGCTGTGGTTTTATGTGCAATCTTCCATGCCTTTGACTTGGCTAATTGATTACTCTGTGTTTCAAGCCTCAGTATTCTTAGATTTCTCCTCTATCCTCATGTCTGTCTGTCTGTCTGTGTATCATCTATTTACCTACCTACCTACCTATGTAAGCTTCTTGAATTTATATATTGATGGCCACAGCCTCAAACACTTAAACTTGACTGGCCAAAGAGTACCAATACTTTAACAATAACGATTAAAAAAAAAAGATTAATTTTAAATAAATCAAGGACATTGTACATCTTGGCTGAATTTACTGGAAGTGTTTTTAGTTTTGATGTTTTAAAATAACTTTGAATTTCCTTAGTGTGGTACCTAGAGTGATATCACAGTATCAGTAATATCCTTGAACTATATTTTCATTTTTTAAAAACTTTTCATGCTCATAAAGTAATTTTTCAAAAAAAATGTATAAGATAAAACACTAGGAACTGCTTGTATTAAGTTGAAACTCAATATTTAGGCTTCGAAACTCATGTTAAATCTGCAGTAACAACGGTCTTTCTTGAAAGAAAGGCAGCAAGAAAGCCACTGGGCAGGAGAGGACAAAACAAAGAAGTGAAAGAGGAAGAAGGGAGAGAAGGAAGAAAGAAAGAAACATAAATTCCCTTGTTTACATCCTTACCACACACAATAAAGTTAAAACTATAAAGGTTCAAACAGATTTTTCTTGTGTCACAGCCATGGCATACACAAGCCTTTATTTTTCTTGCTTCCAGAAAAAAAATTATAAAACATTTTATGTATACACACATAGCACGTATGAAAATTGAGGTTTCATTTCCATTTTAATATTGTTTTTTCTCACGTTCATTTATTTTTTTAAGTTCTACTTTATTATTTATTTATTTATTTATTTATTTATTTATTTAGAGATAGCACACTGAAGGGGCAAAGAGAAAGAGAGAAAAATCACAAGCAGACTCTGCACCATCAGTGTAGAGCCTGATGTGGGGCTTAAACTCACAAACCATGAGATAGTGACCTGGGCCAAAATCGAGAGTCCAACACTTAACTGACTGAGCCACCCAGGTGCCCCTCTCATGTTTATTTTATAAACTTTGTAAGAAGAGCCTACTTGAAACTGTTGACAATTTTACTTAATTATCTTTTAATGTTTATTTATTTATTTTGAGAGAAAGAGAGAGAAAGAGAGCATGCGTGCATGCTTGAGGAGAGGGGCAGAGAGAGAGAGAGAGAGAGAGAGAGAAACAGAAAATCCAAGCAGGCTTCAAGCCATCAGTACATAGCCTGACACAGGGCTCAATCCCACAAACTATTAGATTATGACCCGAGCCATACCTACCTACCTTTGTAAGCCTCTTGAATTTAGATATTGATGGCCACAGCCTCCAACACTTAACCTTGACTGGTCAAAGAGTACTGATACTTTCTTTAATAATAAGAAAAAAAGAGATTAATTTTAAATAAAACAAGGACATTGGACATCTGGTCTGAATTTACAGGAAGTGTTTTTAGTTTTGATGTTTTAAAATAACTTTGAAATTCCTTAGTGTGGTACCTAGAGTGATGCCACAGTATCAGTAAAATCCCTCAACTATATTTTCATTTTTGAAAAATGAAAGAGTGGGATACTCAACCAACTGAACCACCCAGTTGTTCCAAAACTTCTGACAATTTTAATGTGAAATACCTTTTTTGAGAATATTGCATTCATTGACATTATTGTTCAATAAGACCAAGTAGAGAGTAACTAGACTTTCAAACTTTATTTTTTCTTTTCAGGAAAACTTAAGACCATCAAAGTCTTTTTTAAAAAAAAATGTTTTCTTTATTTATTTTTTAGAGAGAGCACGAACAGGGAAGGGACAGGGAGTGAAGGAGACAGACAATCCCAAGCAGGCTCCTTGCTGCCAGTCCAGAACCCAACCCGGGGCTCAAACTCCCAAACTATGAGACCATGACCTGAGCTGGACACTTAACCAACTGAGCCACCCAGGTCCCCCAAGACCATCAAAGTGTTAAGAGCTGTTCAATTAACTAGGTACGTCACTATATGGCAACAATTTGCGGAAAAAGTAAGATACAACAATTAAAAATTTCAAAATTCAGCAAGTGACTTTCATTTGTGTGCAAAACGCTCGATATTTGTGACATATTTTGGACTATAATTTCTTGGCATATAGTATATCTTATGATATGGGAATAATCTTAAAAATAAAAAGAAAAGAATTCTAGACTTAAAACTAATTTAATTAGTTCTTTTAATTGCATTATGTTTGGGCCTTCCACAGAGAATAGTATGCAGATGTATAAAAGAGAAAATAATTTATGCTTGTCATAGAAGTTTTAACACATAAAGAGAATCATTGACATACATAGGTCAGGGAATAATTTCCAGAGAGATGATGTAAGACAGTATTTAGAAGCTATAGAGAAAATGGTTTGAACAGTATTCATGCAAAGCAAATAGCATGCAAAAGTCATTAGAATAAGAAAATGATACTAGAAAGATAAAAAACAGTGTTAGAGTGTTAGGTTTCAACCTGATCAATAGTTAGGATGAAAGTGAGAGCAGTGTATGATAAATAGTGGGTTCAACTGGGAGCCATTAAACTATTTCATGCTGGTGGGTTGCCTGGGTAGCTGAGCTGGTTAGACATCCAACTCTCGATTTTGGCTCAGGTCATGACCTCATTGTTCATGAATTTGAGCCCCATGTAGAGCTTCATGCTGTCAGTGAGGAGCCTGTTTGGGATTCTCTCTCTCTGCCCCTCCCCTGCTCATGCTCTCTGTCTCTCTCTAAAAATAAATAAAATAAACTTAAAAAATATATTTCATGCTTGGAAGAGAGAATTTATTATTGCCCTATATGTATTTAAAAAATAATTTTAGGGGGCACCTGGGTGGCTCAGTTGGTTAAGCATCCAACTCTTGGTTTCGGCTCAGATCATGATCTTATGGGTCATGGGTTTGAGTCCTGTGTTGTCCTCTGCGCTGACAGTGTGGAGCCTGCTTGAGATTCTCTCTCTTCCTCGCTGTCTACCCCTCCCCCTCCCAAGCTGTCTCTGTCTCTGGCAAAATAAATAAATTATTCAATTAATTTAAAAAATAAAATTAAAACAATAGAAAATAATTTCTGCAATTAAGTGCAAAAATAAGCAGGAATCCACACTGCTCTAATTAAATGATTGAATTAATGAATGAGGTCTAATCAACTAATATCCTATGCAGAAAAATCCCAAATAATTTATGGAGATATTCTGTCTTCAAATAAGTGAACTATAACTTTTATTCCTTAAATGTGGGCCGTACATATTGACTGTCTTCTGTATGGAATGGGGGTAAAATGAATATCGTACAGTAGAGAAACCTGAGAAGCACTACTTCAGGCAGGCATCTTAGGTTAATATCAACAAGCCTAAGTCATATTGAAAGTGTGTACCCTTGATGTGATGTGATGAGAATTTCACTGTGATCCCTTCCCCCAAACCCATAATCCCAGTGTAAACACGAGAAAAGTACACTAGATTATCACAATTGAAAGACATTCTATAAAATACCCCCGTATCTTCACAACTGTCAAGGTTACCAAAAAGGAATCTGAGAAATCACTATCACAGCTAAGAGGAACCCAAGGAGACATGACTATTTAATATAATATGATGTCCCGTGTGGGATCCTGGAATAAAAAAAGGACATTGGGTGAAAATTAAGGAAATCTGAATAATGTATGGACTTCAGTTAATAACAGTGTTTCAATATAGTTTCATTAATTTTGACAAATGTACCATACTAAACTAAACTAAGATGTTAATAATAGGGAAAAGTAGGTGAGGGTACATGGAACTTTCTCTATTGTTCTCACAACTTTTCTGTAAACCTAAATTATTTTAAATTAACATATTTTAAAAAAATTTACCCTTTATTTTTGAGAGACACACAGACAAAGAGAGTGCGAGCAAGGGAGAGACAGGGAAAGAGAGGGAGACACAGATCCAAAGCAGGCTCCAGGCTCTGAGCTGTCAGCACAGAGCCCAACACGGGGCTCAGGCCCACAAACGGCGAGATTATGACCTCAGCCAAAGTCGGTCGCTTAGCTGACTGAGCTACCCAGGCGCTCCAGCATTTATTTTAAAAAATGGATAGGAAGATACAAAATTAAAGAAAAACAAACAGAAACCTCTTAAGAGATTGTTGAAGTAATCAAGAAGAGAAATGACAGTATCTGGAATAAGATATCAAGAGAGAGGAAAGATGTAAGAGGAACAGAATTACGTTTTGGAGATAAAATGTCATACCTTGCTGACAGAGTTGATGTGTTGGGTGGTGAGGGAAAGAGGCACATTGAAGATCACTTGAATCTTTCCAGAGGAAGTAACTAAGCAGCCGCTGATATCAAATTTATTCTGCTTAGGCAAATGTGTTAGAAAAGGACATTTTGGAGAGCAAATTGACAGTTCTGTTTTGGACACGTTACCATATTGTAGGTCATGCATATAGGTACTCTATATGTGACTTTTGAGAGCAAAACAAAGTGGTTTGAGCTGGATATATAATTTTTGTGTCAAAAGAAAATACATGTTATTTAAATTGTGCTAATGATGTATTTTAAGGAGATAATGCAAAGACAGAAAAGAAGAAAACCCTCAATGAACCCCTGAGGAAACCAATAATTAGTTATTTGGGAAAAGGAGATGAAGCCAGAAAGCAAACCAAAAGGAAATCGCCAGGGATGTTGTAACCTCACACACAAAAAGAAGTATCACAGAAGCTAACCAAGAGGAAACATGTTCAATCATTTTGACTACTATCGAGAAATCAATGTTAAAATTGTAGTCTTGTTTACGTTGGAAGGAGAGAGTCATCACTTAGTATTATAGATGATTTTTTTTAAAAAATTAATATTGATACATAATTAAGTCAATTTTTTCCCCAGATTTCCTTAGTTTCAGCCTCGTGAGATTTTTCTGTTCCATGATGTCATTGAGAATATCACATTGCATTTTGCTATCATGTCTTTGGCTCCTTTGCCTGTGACAGTTTCTCAGACTTCCCTTGTTTTTTATCCTCTTGACAGTTTTGAGACCTCCTGATTGGCAGTGATAACACAAGTGTTTCTATGTAACTCCTTCTAGTTTGTCAGGAAAGTTTCAGTTAGGAGGGTAGCGGAAGATTGTGCAGAGAATAGAATATGTGAAAATGTCATCTCAGTGATTTAAAAAACTAAAGAGTATGTGTAAAAATGGGCGTGTGGGGAAACTGCCCTTTCTGAGAAAACAAAATGAACAAATAACGAATCTGACTTTGGATGGTGAAAGTGAATTCATGTATCACCACCCTACACCAGATTATGAGATTCTGATTTGATTGCTTGACTAATTATTATAGGGCAGAAACAGGCTTGTGATATTTATATACTATATAGAAAAATGAAATTTTAGGTAGACTTCACTAGTGTATTCAAACTACGATTGGACCTTTCTGTTTCAGTGACAGATACAGAGGTAATCAAACAAAAGGTTGTTGGAGGGGCGCCTGGGTGGTTCAGTCAGTTGAGCCTCCGAGTTCGGCTCAGGTCATGATCTTGCGGTTTGTGAGTTCAAGCCCCGAGTTGGGCTCTGTGCTGACAGCTCAGAGCCTGGAGCCCGCTTCAGGTTCTGTCGCCCTCTCTTTCTCCCCCTCCCCTGCTCGTGCTCTGTCTCTCTCTAAAAAATAAATAAGTGTTAAAAAAAAAGGTTAAAAAAAAAAACGGTGTTGGGGTTGAATTTGGGGAATTTGTGTAGAGGATCATTTCAGCTAGAAGGTGGTTGAACGAAAATTGGTCAGAAATAGAACCTAATGTCATAGACGGAGATGAACAGGTTAATGAATATGAATGAAGACAAGTGAAAGTATAAGGAGTGAGCTATACAAATGAATATTCTAGCAGAGATTGTTGAGGAGTTTTGTTTTGTTTTGTTTTGTTGCTTTTTGCTTGTTTTGTTTTTTTAATAAAAATTGTTGGCTGGAGGGGCTCCTGGGTGACTCAGTTAAGCGTCTGACTCTTGGTTTCCGCTCAGGTCCTGATCTCACAGTGAGTTCCAGACAGGCGTCAGGCTCTGAGCTGACAGTGCAGAGCCTACTTGGGATTCTCTCTCTCTCCCTCTCTCTCTACCCCTCCCCGGCTCACACTGTCTCTGTCTCTCTCAAAATAAATGAACTTAAAAAAACAAATGCTAGCTAGAAAAATAATCTTGAGAAGATTGAAAAATGTATCTTATATTAATACAATTTTAACATTTGAATTTAAATCTTTAAAATACATATACATACACACATGTATATATGTGTATATTTATGTATCTATGTGCAAGTATGTAGGGAGTTGCAACTTTATTGAAGCTTCAGAATAAAACCTAACTACGTTTCAACATGTTTTGGATGAAAAATCAAAATATCATATAATATAATAAACATATAGGAAGATATAATTTGATTTTATATTTTAGGTTTTATAGTAGGATAAAAACTCTCCTATAAATAAATAAGAAGCATTTAAGTCTTTGGTAATATTATGAATTAAGAATATCAGTTTTAATATAATCCTAAATATTTTTGCAAATCTTTTAAAATTTTAAATCATTTTATAATCAAAATGTAGTATTTAGGGGAACATTCTTATTTTTCCTACTGTCATTTATATAATAATAGCAAAATCTACTTCATGCCAGGCTGTGTTCTAAACACTTTCCGTGTGTTATTTCATTCTAACAACCCTATGAAGTAAATACTATTATCATCCAAATTTTATAGGTAAAGAAAATGAGACTGAGAAGTGTCCTAACTTGCGAAGTTAATAGAGGCATCAGTTGAGGGAGCCAAATTCAAATGTAGATGGGATACTTCTAGAATTTGTTGCTCAACCACTAATGTATATATATAAATATTTTTTTTCCCATAAGATATGTTTCGACCCATGGATTGAAATTCCATTCACTTTTTTGAAGGAAAATCAATGTAAGCCATTTAGAGATCAGTTTCTACATACACATTTATTTTGGTCATTTTGCATGCTTTATAGTGACAGCTTTCTAGCAAATGAATATTAATTCAACTGATCTGCAGTGGTTTATTTTCCACAACTTACACATGAACACATTTTAAACGTCTTTAAAGATTGCTAGAGAAGTTAACAAAAATAAGGTAAAATAGAATTGACATACATTCTTTGTGCAATATTATTTGTAAAAGACGTTAAGTAAATTTGACAAATTTGACATGTAGCAAATTGAAACTTCTAGATTTATTTTGGACAACGCTACCCACAAAGTAAGTGTTTGCACTATTTATCTCATGTTAAATGAAAGAGAGTTATAAAAATGTAGAGTTAATCTGCTTTTCTTTTGTCCTTGTTTTTAAGTTTAGTTATTCTTTGATAGTGGAATCTCTCTCTCTCTTTCTCTGAATTCTCTCTCTCTCTCTCAGAGGGCAGTTAATTTAGCTTTGTTAAGCCAAAGGAGATAAATATCTACATGATGCTGTTTTAGACTATCCTTTCTACATCAGAAATTATATTTCTGAAATTATTTAATTTAATAAAGCAAAATTAATTGTAAATATAACCTGAAACAATTATTAAGGATGGGACTTAATATTAAGGGACTTAATATTAATAGGGACACCTATTTTTTATATTGAAAGTAAAGTAATTGAATGATGACTGCCACGTGATTAACAATTTATTGAACTATGATTTTTAAACATTATCTGCTTCTTTTTTTAGTTGAAAAAATGAAATTAGGATAACTCTGGAAAATTTACAAATATGAGAAATTCAGTATTTGTGTTGTGGTTATTCTTGTTTTTAAGAAGTGACTTTGGTAAGACTAACATAAAAAATCATCTGTAATAGTAACTAAATGTAGGAGAAATTCTTATTTTGAATTGAACTGTTGGTAATAAAATATTAGGACATATATCTTATTTATTTAATTAGAATTTTGAATTCATTTTATTGTTTTTACATTAAACTGGAGTGAATTAAAAGAGACAAAATAAATTTTGGGCTCTATATTATATAATCATAACTATATAATAAATAGTATAGTCTAAGTTATTATATAGATGGATTTCAAAGATATGCATCAACACTTAATGTAATATTTCAATACCTACTTTTATCTGCAAATGGTACTAGGCATTTTCTAGTGTATAACTGGAGAAAAAATTCTTCACATAAAATTTTAGGTCAGTTTTATATCTTTATATATTTATATATGTATATTTATATACATATATGTATATATATGTATGTGTGTGTATACTCCAAAAGAAAAATCATGGCGGGCATCTGGGTGGCTCAGTCGGTTAAGTGCCTGAGTTCAGCTCAGATCATGATGTCAAGGTTCGTGTGTTCGAGTCCTACCTTGGGCTCTGCACTGACAACACAGAGTCCACTTGGATCCTCTGTCTCCCTCTCTCTGCCCCTCCCCACCCAAAATAAATAAACATTTTAAAAAATTACAAAAGAAAATCATGGAACATGGATGGCACAATCAAATTACCCTCAGCGTAGACACTATAAAATGAAAAAAGAAATCATTACAAAACTTGATGCTATTAGTCTCTTCTTCAAATAAGAAGAAATGTTTGTTTTTTAATCTAGAAAATGTTGAAATTTTGTTAATCTTACAAGAAGATTTTGTGTTAAGACAGAAATGTGCCAAAAGCCAGAAATTGTATTAGGAATCCCACCAAATAAGAACTAGGAACAACAAAGAATTACTAGAAAAATCAACCATACAGCAACTGAAAATAGTGTTTCCAATGTACCCATATTTAACAAACGAGATGTCTAAAGCATTATATGTGACTGTGTAGATGAGACATTATGTTAAGTGTTAGTGATAATTTCATACAGCTTTTGGAAGTAAACTGGCAAAGTCTTCTGATCTACTCTGAAACAGGGACTATAGCTTTTTCCGTGAATAGATTGTGTAAATCTCTTGTCTTCCTTCTGTGGGATTTAGGCTGTTTGGAATTTTTATAGTCAATTTAGGAAATATTTAGTTCATGATTTGTTTTTGGTATTTATTTTCCAAAACAACAACAACAAATTCACAAGGGACACTGTGAATGAATTCCAGTCACATGGGTGGATACTCTAAATCTTGTAACAAATAACTGTTTAGGTGATTGACAAGGAAAGTTCTCTTCTTATGAACTTTCCAGAAAGGAAGAAATTGATTTTTTATTTTTCTTTCTTTAGTTGAAATGAGTACAATTTTATTTCATTCGTTTGAGGTCAAAATTGGAATTACAAGCCCTTATGTTAAAAAGAGAAATATTTTTATTTTGGTGCATAAATATTTGGGACATTTTCAGTACTCAACTAAATGAATATATTCTTGCTAGTCCTGAGACTTTTTTGGTTGAATGAAAACAAATCAGGTTGTGGTGTTACTAATGTCTCTATAGTCGATATAGTATGCAATGGGAGGTTTTTCTTCAAAGGATAAAAATTTATTGTGTAATATATGAATTCCAGTGAAAGAGAAATTGATCATTTGGAGCCTGTATTCTCTGATACAGAATGGTATTTTCACATAAGGGTCAGAAGAAAATAATTTTAAAATAAATGAAAACTTTGAATGGCACGTGACACATTTTAGATGTTGGTAGTGGTTACTTATATCATGGAAACTTTTTCCTTTCATTTTCTTGGGTTGTTTTTAAAAGTAGACTTTCTAGTATGATTTAAAGTGATACTTTCTAAGTCTGAATGAAAGGATAAATAATCTGATATTACTTCATTTCTATATTTACTTCCATAACCACTGAATAACTTACTCAGAAGTATAAATTGAATAGATTTAGCTACATACGTAGTTTCAAGAGAGTTAATGCTAGTATGTTCTCAAATTCGAATATAAAAATGTCCCATATAGGGAGACTGGGTGGCTCAGTTGCATAAGCTTCCGACTTCGGCTCAGGTCATGATCTCAAGATTTGTGGGTTCAAGGCCCACGTTGGGCTCTGTGTGGACAGCTCAGAGCCTGGATCCTGCTTCTGATTCTGTGTATCACTCTCTCTCTCTCTCTCTCTCTCTCTCTCTCTCTCTCTCTCTCTTCCCCTCTCCCGCTCATACTCTGTCACTCTCAAAAATAAACATTTAAAAAAAGAAAAGAAAACGTCCCATATTATTGCAAAGCTTGAGGAAAATTGAACCATGTCATTCAAGAATGGATTTCCATGACAAAGTTTGGAATTTTCTTAAACACTTCATTTATTTATTTGCCTGTTATTCAATGCAATAATTTTTTTCTTTGTTTTGTTTTGTTTCGTTTGCTATGTCTCTTTAAGTTTTCTATCCCCACCCCACCCCCAGATCTTCCAGAGCTAAGCCCTCTGATATTTAAAGTACCTGGAGTGGAGTTAAGCTCCACTGATTGTAAAAACTTGCGAAGTTAAACCTCAGTGGTTTTAAAAGCTAAATGTTATGGGGACTCATCTTCCCAGTGCAGGTCCCTCAAGTCGGGGGTGCCTGGTACAGGGTCTGCTTCTGTCCCTTCTCCGTGCTCACGGTGTCCCTCCCATTTGTGGTTAGTCTTGCCAGGAGTTTGGTTCCTGATCATGTCTCTACCCTTCCTACCCTTTCCAATGTGGGTGTACTGATATACCTCCTCTCTACCGTTACCTGTTACAAGTCTGTTCTGCCAATCCTTGGATCATTTTCTGGGGTAGCTGCACTGATGTGGTTGTTATCCAGGTGTAAATATGGGACAAGGTGAGTTGAGAATCCTTTTAGTCTGCCATCTTTCCAGAAGTCAAAGAGTCTGGTTTTCGTCTTTTTTTCTTTGTCTGTTTTATTGTTTTTAATTTTTTTTAATGTTTACTTATTTTTTGAGAGAGAGAGAGAGAGAGAGAGAGCGTGAGTGGGGGAGGGGCACAGAGAGTGGGAAACACAGACTCTGAAGCAGGCTCCAGGCTCTGTGCTGTCAGTACAGAACTGGACTTAGGGCTCGAACTCACGAACTGTGAGATCATGACCTGAGCCGAAGCGGAACATCAACCAACTGAGCTCCCCGGTGCCCTTTGTCCGTTTTGTTTCTTAAATTCCACATATGAGTGAAATTATATGGTATTTGTCTTCTTCTAACTGATTTATTTCACTTAGCATTATACCCTGTAGGCCTACCCATGTTGTTGCAAATGGCAAGATCTCATTCTTTCTTACGGATGACTAATATTCCATTGTATATATTTACCACATCATCTTTATCCATTCATCTATCGATGGAGACTTGGGTTGCTTCCATATCTTGGCTGTTGGAAAGAGTGCTGCAATAAACATAAGGGTGCCTATATCTTTTTGAATTAGTGTTTTTGTTTTCTTTGGATAAATAGCCAGTAATGAAATTACTGGATCACCTGGTAACTTTATTTTTAATCTTTTGAGGAACCTCCATACTGTTTTCCACAATGCTATACCAATTTGCATTCCCACCAATAGTGCACAAGGGTTCCTTTTTCTCTACTTCCCCGCCAACATTTGTTATTTCTTCTGTTTTTTGATTTTAGCCATTCTGACAGGTATGAAGTGATATTTCACTGTAGTTTTGACTTCCATTTGCATATGCCTGCATATGCATATTTGCATATTCTTGCATATGCATATTCTTTTTATGACAATTTTTTAAACCACATGTCATTATTAATTGCATTTTAAAAAACTGTTACTGTTATTATCTGTAATCTTTTACTTTATATCTTAACTAAATCTCAAGTCAATAAAACATATCTTCTCTGCTTTTAATCACTATATTAATTTATGATTTTATAAAGTGTGGCATGAGTAAAACAAAGATATATTTAAACATATTTTCTTGCTTTCTTATTATTTAGGCTACTATTTAATTTCACATATATTTTTTTGTGTAAGAATAACTTTAAAACTGTGCATTACAATATCATTTCATGATAGATTTAAAGCTGTGTAATTTTATCAATTTTTCTCATTTCCCTAGTTTTATATTATCATATATGAAAATGTTACTCTTCTCTCTAGACAAAAGCACACACTTAAGTAAAAAGGAAAAGAATCTTGGCTTCAGTTCTCCCATCACTCAGTCATTTAGCTGATAAAGCAATTATGTAATCAGTAAATACACGGAGAATACTAATTGTGTTTTATTTTTCCACAGGAGAATAAAAGTAAATTTCTTGTTAACTTATAGCTCTGACAAACTACTGCTCCAGCTGAATATTTTAGGAAGCTACAGTTTGGCTTGTTAAGAGTCTCAAAGGAAAAATAAGATCAATACTTGTCACAGCAGGAGATACTTTACTGTCAGTGGAATACCGCAATATAGCACTGAGGATGAAAAAAAATATACCAACACTTCTCAGCTTGGCCTTATGTAATGAGCAGCCTTCTATTAAGAAAACTAAATCACTTTTCCTGAGAATTTAATGCCCGGATCAAAAGGCTTAAGTGTCACTTTGTAGTTCCATTTCCATGTTTAGTTTGTTTTATAAAGTGCATACATAAAATATGCCAAATCTTTTGATGAGTATGTGACACAATGCCTTTACATATGTATATGTTTCAGGCAATTCTGAGAGGTGGGAAAGAAACTCAACAACTCTAAACATTTTAAGCTTCAATACATTAATGCTCTAAAAGCCTGAGATATCTGATGATCCTTTTTTTTTTTCTTTCCTTGTACCCTTCCTTCCTTGCTTTAAAATTACTATCCCATTTTCCCCATTTTTCTTTAATGCCTGAATAGACCTTTGAATTCTAGTAAATATATGTGTAGAGGTTCGTGGACCATTAAAAACAAAATAAACATCTGCATACATTTTGATTTGATTTAATGGTCTCAATAATAATTAAGGCTGAGTTCATACTCATGGGTGAGTCACCAGCCAATCAGAAGTGTAAACAGTGGGAGATGAAAATCTGAGGATAAGAAGTAGGGGAGGTAGGCGATGAGTATCAGGTAAGGCCCTACGGATGGATAGCTGAGGAAGCTAGAGGCTGCAGTCACCCTCTCTTCTCCTAAGTTTTCGCAAGGAAGAGAAGTCTAGCGGAATCTTGAAGGAGCTGGTCCCAAACGTATAAAGTGAATCCAAGTGTTGTAAGGAAAGGACTCAGTTGGATAGAGTTGTACCATCCAGCTCACCCCGCAAAGAAGGACACTCTGCACCCCTGAGGGGCCCTGTAAGAAGGAAGATTCTTTCGCCCCAGGCTGTGACTGTATGTGGCTAACAAAGCGCTGTGAGTCTCATCTGACCAGTATTGAGGAAACACACACGCGCGCGCACACACAAACACACACACACACACACTGAACACCTCCTATTCACTGTATATGTGTACATATATAAAATAAATATGTTTAATTATTACTAGCTCCTTTTATCAGAAGCAGAAATGGAAACAATGAGAAGCTTATTAAATGATACAGTAGTACACATCTTTAGGTCCCAAAGCTGAGATTTCAACCGCAGGCTCCAGAATCCTTGCTCTTAACCAGGACACAACTGGTTACACAATAAAACTAAATTGTTAACTGCATGATAGAGTCATTTAATTTTCATAGTTTTAAATGTCTTTCAAAAGTGAATTGCTGATTGTAAAATATGTTTTGTAAATTATTCATTCCATTCTGGGGATTAGAAAATACAGTTATCAGTAAAGGGATAACTAAGCTTCAGCTTCAGAGTTGTAACATAAAAGGACACCCCAGGTTTTATATTGGAAAAATTTGTTAACACATATTAGCAGTGGTGACTCTGTTCTTACTCTTCTTGACCATCAATTTTCATATGTGGGAGCTGAAAACTTGCATTTAATAATCATACATTATCAGACTGAATCCATTTGTGCATGCTTTAAAAGGTAATATTGAAAAATAGAATATTGCACAAAATTCTTCTCACACACTAAAAATAAAAAGATGTGATAATTTTTCTGAGAAGAAACAGGAAAATAAATAGCAGATGTTTTCTGGAAAATTAAAATTAAAAAGTGAAGTCCTTATATTTTGTTAATAAAAACTAGAGGGAAGGAGAAGAAAGAAGGAAAGAAGGAAGGAAGGAAGGAAGAATAGAAAGAAAAAGACATAAAAATGGATGGCCTGCTGTTGAGCTATAGGAAACATACATACTGTTATATATAATTATTGATTTGAAGGAATTTTAATGTTTAGGCAAAAAATGTATGAGGAATGAAATAGAGTCATGAGTCCAGGATAAGGGTGAAATGCCATATGTCTCCAGTTAGTAAAAAGGCCAAGTAAAGTCTCGGTATTCAGCGTGTAGGACAGATGTCCTACATCAACCCACCAGAAACTGAAGAGGTGATATTTGAAACTTAGACAAAGGTTTTCACAGTGGCAGAATTACAGAAAATGTAAGTCAGAGAGGTTTGGACTGTGGGCGTTTTCATCCTTTTAACTATTCCAAGAATTTCAAATGGGAAAGAGGACCAATGACAAGGAGGGTAAGAATCCAGAAATATTCATTTTGTAAAAAGTTACATGGTCTATCTCCAAGAGGAAAATGTGACAGCTACAAAATCAGGGTATGAAATGATCTTCTTAGTTTAAGTTTTTGAGATACTGCATTCCTCTTCCCTGGAGGTTTCTGCCACTAAAGTCAAAAGTCTTATGTTTTGTAGTAAAAGGAAATTTTAAGGCAGAATACATGAATAAATTTTGGAGAAGACAAATGCAGATAAGGAAGGAAAATATGTGGATATCTTAAAGTCTACAATTACTGCCTTAATTTCTTATGATTGGCTCCTTCAGACGACACAATTAATATGATAATTTTTCTTGATGGAACTATTGTAATTTTGAATAGTTAGACATGAGCTAAAGGTGGGTTTCTCAAATCATCTATTTTGTCAAGTATTCATAGACCTATAGCTTTGAATACACAGATAACTCAAAAGGTTTAAATTCTCACTATGGACGAATGGTTGAAATCTGTAATTCTCAATTTCCCTTTAAACACTCCAGTGTAGCTCTTTTTAAAGAAAAGATCCCTCAAAGAATGCAGCATTCCTTTATATTATCATGTGTAAATACGTCTATAGTTAAAATATAACTCATAGTTAAAATATGGGTAAAGAAGCACACATTTGTAGAGCTGAAAAAAGATCAGAGAGCATTTTCATCGACTCCTATGATTTGTAGATGAGAAAATTGAAGCCGTGGTCAGTACAAAACTACTTGGTGCCACATCTAGAATATTTGTTTAATTATCCAAGTGTAATACATTTAAATATGTTTTTACAATTATAGATAGAAGCATACTTAAGAAAACAGTGTGGGGACGCCTGGGTGGCTCAGTCGGGTGAGAGTCCCACCCTTGGTTTCGGCTCAGGTCATGTTCTCACAGTTTCATGAATTTGAAATCTATGTCGGACTCTTTTCTGGCTGCTTGAGATTCTCTCTCTTTCTGTCTCTGCCGCTCATCCGCTTGTGCTGTCTCCGCCTCTCTCAAAATAAACTTTAAAAAACTGTAATTATAAGGCAATTTTGGAGACAATGTATTGACTAGGACTTAATGATTTTTTTTCATTTTTTTTTTGTAATTGAAAAAATACAATAAAAGCTTTATATATAAAACAAAATCCTGGGCTCTGGGTTTATATCACAAAACTCTGATGGGAACATGATATTACCAATAGATATGCTTTTTTGGCTCTTTTATTTGGGTTCTATGTAGAATCCAATTAAGTTTGTTTAAATATGTAATCTGTGTCCTCATCTCTATGTTAGCCTTTGTTAGCACAGAGATAAACCAGAGATAGTCCCTTTAAAGTCTATTGAGAAAGGCTGAAGTATCTTCTTTCTGGCATAAAACTTGCGTACTACTAAAAGAAGTTTTTCTCTTTTTCAAGCATTTCAAGATTCTTCTCACTTTCTTTTTGACAATGATTACTCCCTGAATCTGGAGGAGTCTCTGTTCAGTCCTTGTGTTGGCTCTTTAAAATCATTCTGGTCTCAACTTCAAAGACATATCCTCAGAGAAGACTATCCTTTTTAATCAGACCACCTGATTGATTATCACTGTCTAAAATTATAATATTTATTTGGTAACTTGATCTACTCAATAGAAACTTACTAGAATTCCAATCGGGGCCAAAAAAAAAAAAAAAGTGTGCAGTTAGTTCTTAAGCTTCCTCTCTTGAACATAGTCCTGCAATGAGTACTCAGTAAAGATTAGTGAATGAAATAGAAGCAGACATCTAGAAAATATGAAAGAAAAGGAGGGATTGAATGGATAAATATAAGAGCTCATTTCAATTCAACCCTTTATATACAGTAAAACCTTGGTTTGCAAGCATAATTCATTCTGGAAACATGCTTGTAATCCAAAGCCGCTTGTATATGAAAGCAAATTTCAAATACCATTGGCTCACTTGTGATCATGTGATGTTCAGCATCATGTACTACTCGTATTGCAAGACAGTGCTCATTTATCAAGTTAAAATTTATTAGAAATGTTTGCTCATCTTGTGGAACACTCAAAGAATGAGTTATTCATAATCGAAGGTTTTACTATATATGGAAAGTCTATAATGTACCAGACATCATACTAGTTACCATAGATGACAGATATACGAAATAAATGTGATACAGAACTATCTCTAATGTCAGAATTAAGTGAGAAATACAAGTATGAATATACTGGTTATGCAAATATACAGGACTGGTAGGTAATGTAGGAACAATAATTCATCAGAATGGGAAACATCAAACATATGACAGTTAAACTAGACCTTAAAAATGTATAGTATTTTGTTAGACAGATTTAGTACTAGAGAACAATGGAGGGAATGAGAGAACATGTTGTATTAGTTTTCTATTGCTGCTTGACCAGTTACCACAAGTATTAAAAAAAGAGTTCAGACTAGATATCCCTTACAGCTTTAAAAGGGATATTAATGTAATAGTTAAGATGATGTAATTTTGCTAGATTTTAAATTGATTGTAAGATCTCTAGTGATAAACTATGAACATCTTATTTTAATTTTTCCTTTATATCAATAGGATTATGACCCAACAGAGTTATTTGGATTCTAAAGATATTTACTGTAAAAAAAAAAGTGAACCAACTGGAAAAGAAATGTAAACTATACAGGTAAAACAAAACAAAACAGAAGATCCCTTCTGAGTATATGCTGAGTAGTTATAGTGGGTGTAATTGTTTAAATTTTGAGGAGAAAAGATAAGAATGTATTTTTTTGTCAGAGGAATAAAAATGGAAATTGCATTTAGGAGGAAGCCACAGGGAGAACTTGATTTCTCAAAGGATTTTATATTTTAAAAAATGGAATAGATTTCCCACCAGAAGTTGCCTTAATATTTAAAGCCAAATGGAAATTAGGATTACTTTTATTTTACTTCTAATTGCCCATCCAGGAGAGTGAAGTTAATTCAGGCCTGACTTTTAACAGCACAGTATTAAATTAAGGTCTCCAGAATTGAGAAAGAAAATGTGAGAAAAACCCACATTTGTTCATAATGGAAGAGGCAGCTTTAAAAAAGTGGTAGGTTGACAAATCATGAATCAATAGTAATTGAGCAAAATTTTAATTACAAAATATAGAGTCTACTTTGAGCAACATCACCATACTTTTTCCAAGGATTAATGAATGCTAACATGGGGTAGAGTCAATTGGTACATCTTTCAAAAGAGTGATCCATGAACCTTAAATTTTTTTTTCTTTTGAAATCTGCAGTAACTAAGCTATGTTTGCCTGAGGAAGTTAAGAGAATGTTACAGGAAAATTATAGGGGCAACTGTGATCCCTTCTATCCAACAATACTTCTCTTTAAAAAAAATGCTCTCAGGGAATGTCAGGGTTATCATTTACCGTATTCAAAGACCAAGTCAGTAAATTATTAAATTACTTGAACAGAGTTTGGTTTCCAAGGCCTTATTAGAACAAACTATCTAGTTTTCTAGATAGTCTAATAGTCATCATGATAAAAATATATTCCACTACTTGGCAGAATTTTACAGATAGTTGTTATTTTCTGGTGCATTTTCACTTTTGGCAAGATGGGGAATGATTAATCACAAAAAATGAGAATAAATTTTCAGAGTGTTGAGTATATTATATCAAAACAATGTAGTCTCTATTTCGGTAATAATTATTAGTTTAATTTTGCATGTTAACTTCTGCTGTTTCATCCTGCCTGAAAGTGAAATCAAGTATCTTTCCATTATATAAGAATTGGGCCATGTGGCTAGCATATACCAAATTATTTTTAGACTTTTTTTGACAAAAAACCTAAGAGAAGCTGGATTGTGCTTTGGGCAGACCCAATTGATTTAAACATTTGAGACAGACTTGGTATTGTTTAGGATCCATTACTACAATTTTAGAAAATGTTCTGATATCAAACTATAGTAGAACCATATTGTTGATACATACAGGCAAATTCATTAGGTATATATCAGGTTTCCCTAGAAGGCATGGATGGGTGATCACACTGTCAGCTGTGTGGAACATGGTCAGTCCTGGGGAACTTGGCAAACAAGGGTGACGGAAAATCTGTCTCTTTTTCTAAGACTGGCAGCATTTCAGTCCAGTGTCCATGGCACATATCTGTTCTCACCACAAAACAAAGGTGTGCTTATGTGCGGTGATGGATGTATTTACTAACCTTATTGTGGTAAGCACTTTGCAATATATACATGTATCAAATCAACAAGTTGCATACTTTAAACTTACACAGTGTTATATATCAACACTATCTCAATAAAACTGGGGTAAAAGCACACGTTTACTCAGATTGCTTCTAATTTTGATGTTGGGTCAGAAAAAACTCCCTTTTCCCCTTCTAGGTTCTTTGGCTGGGTTAATAATTAAAGCAACATAAGACAGATTGGTAGGGGAAAAGCACACTTAATTTTGTACATATGGGAGCTCAGAAAAATATGAAATACAAAGAAGTGACCAAAGCAGGAGGCTTTTTGTATCTTTTACGCAAAGAAACAAATTTGTGAAAAGTTGACAGAACAAAGAATTTTGGGCTTGGGGTTGGAAATTAGTGAAGTAGAAAGGTTTGTTTATACAGCCTTCTTGGCCCTAAATACCTGATTTCTGGTGGTAAGGGTGGTTTTACCCTCCTGGTATAGGGAGTGTATGTTTCACATAGGAGATTTATTTTCTGCTTTCAAGGGTACAAAGGAGGGTCAGAGTGTCCTTCCTGCACCATCTCCTGCTAAAGAACTTTTATTTCAAAACCATCAATATACCAAAATGGAATATTTTGGGGTGGCATATTCTGCGCCCCTTCACTGGTAACAGAGGTGGGTGCCAAGCTGCCTTTGTTCTTCTAAATGCAGTGTGAGATTTGCAAATGAGGTCTCTTAAAAAGGAAACTAGAATTTTGTAAGCTTTGTGGTAATTTAAAATTATTTTTTGTATTGTACTTCATTCTGCATTATAATTGAGTCTTTACTATAAGTCCAAGCATAGTGTTTATTATGTTGTATAGGAAAGACATATCTCACAACGTTTTGGTTCTGCACTCAATTCCATATGTGGGGGAGGGATGTTTCCTCCACACCACTAAGCAAGAAATGCTCCAGCATGACCTAGGTCCTACAGTTCAGCTCGATTGTGACACTGTCTACCAAGTGAGAGCATCACATTCCAGAGATTGAGAGCTCCGACTCATAACTCTGCTCCCAACCTCCTCAGATGCCAGTCATAAG
Source organism: Lynx canadensis (assembly GCF_007474595.2). NCBI lineage: Eukaryota > Metazoa > Chordata > Mammalia > Carnivora > Felidae > Lynx > Lynx canadensis. The sequence goes on along the minus strand of NC_044303.2, from coordinate 218,169,779 downwards.
CCCAGGTTGTGACCTGTACTTCTGACTGACCATCTGTAAATCAGAAGTTTGCATGACCCCCTCCTAGAGTTTGATTAATTTGCTAGAGAGGCTCACGGGATTCAGGCAGCCAATTTACTCATGAAATCACCTGTTAATTATAAATGGATATAACTCAGGACAAGATGAATGAGATGCATAGGGCAGTATGTGGGGAAAGGGCATAGAGCTCCCAAGCTCTGTCCAGGCACCCCCCTCTCCCCAAGTCTCCATCCACATGTCCACCAACCTGGAAGTTCTCCAAACCCAGTGCTCTTGAGTTTTTATGAAGGCCTCATTACATAGGCCTGATCAAATCATTGGCCATTGGTGATCAATTCAGTTTCCATCCCCTCCCCCATCCCCAGAAATTGGGGAGATGGGACTGGAAGTTCCAACCCTCCCATCATGAGGTGGATTCTACAGATGGCAGCCTCCACCCTTGGGTGTGTTCCAAAGGTTACCTCACTAACATAACAAGAGACACTTTATAGCTCTCATCACAGGACATTCCAAGAGTTGTAGGAAATCTGTGCCAGTATAAACCACAATATCACAGCACATTTTGTAACACACTGGCGAGAAAGGTCAGTGTCTCCTTTCTCACAGCCAATTTCTGAGGCCCATAAATGTGTTATTTTAATGATGTAAGAGGCCGCAGGATGGTGGCATGAATAAAAGTCTCTGGTATACTGGAGTCAACATAGAATATATGTTCCCATTCATATCAGAGAAACACATGATTATGTGTGGGTCTAAATTTGTAACAATGAAGCAATCAAGCTTCATTCTTTTAAAGCCTGTTAGGATGACACAGTGGTCTGTTTATATATTATTTATTATTATTATACAAAAATATTTGAATGATAACGAGTTTTACTCTGCTTTTTAGATCTGGGGCGCCTGGGTGGCTCAGTGGGTTAAGCGTCCGACTTCGGCTCAGGTTATGATCTCGCAGTCCATGAGTTCGAGCCCCGCGTCGGGCTGTGCTGACAGCTCAGAGCTTGGAGCCTGTTTCAGATTCTGTGTCTCCCTCTCTCTCTGACCCTCCCCGTTCATTCTCTGTCTCAAAAATAAATACACATTAAACAAAAAAAATTTAGATTTAACATAATCTCTATTAGGAACACAACTGCAGGCTGATAGAGACATTGTAAATTATTTTTCTAGATTTTCACGGTTTTCGTTAGCATTTTAATGAGATTATATAACTCGTGAGCTTCTTAAATGAATATTCTTCGTGTAAGTTTTTCTTCTATAATTTTTATCTACAAATTTACTAATTTTTAAAATTTTATTTACAAATTCAGCCTTTCGATCATAAAGAGACGTGTTTACTTTCAACAAACGAAAAGTCATGTGTTGTAAACTTAAAATATTTAGATTCCATCTGCTGTCCCTTTTTTCGGGGGGGTGGCAACTTGGCTAAATATTAAATGACACACATAGCTTATTTGGAGAGTCCCCTTCTTTTAAAACACAAGTTTCAGCTCCCTTTACAATGTGGAAATAAACCATATTAGTCATCAAGACAAATAGAAAGTTTGCTCAATTACCTGGTAAGTCAGAATGTTGACAGCTATAAGAAGGGGTACAAAATGGTTAAGGAACAATTTATTTCTGTTTGGGGAGGAGTCCTGGCTGTACCATAAGAGATCCATTTTCAGATCTAACCTCAATAAGGAAGTGAATCTCTCTGTCAGAGATAATGTGATTTAGTCCTTCTCTTGGCCACAATGTGACAGAGAAATATCACTGCATAACACATAGACACACAAAGAACACTCAAGTTGGAGAGATAAGGTTTTCTAAGGTTAAATGGAAAAACATCCAGTCAGCATTTCACAAAGCATACAGAAGAAAAGCCAGCTCACCATAAAAACGCATTTATACAGTGAGACCTAAAGCAAACATTGAACAATTTCATTATCAAAGGCAGAGTATAGGCTGGAGGTATGACTTTCACAAATTTCAAATTCAGATGGCAAATATGTAACATTGTTTTCATATAACTGGACTTAATTTGTATCACAAGCCCTCATTTCTACATGATAATAGAAATTTTAATCAATTCCGGGTAGACTCTGTCAAATTCAATTATTTTAAAGTATTAAACACAGTGAATTTGAGGATTTTGTACTTTATCTCTTTTTCTCAAATTGATCCGTATTCTAAGACATTTAATTAACTTGGTTTGAACTCCTGTTGTGCCAATGAGAATGGGTGCTTGATTGGGAGGCACATTTGGTCCTATATTCCTTTCTTTTTTTTTTTTTTGTTTTTTTTAATTTTTTTTCAATATATGAAATTTATTGTCAAATTGGTTTCCATACAACACCCAGTGCTCATCCCAAAAGGTGCCCTCCTCAATACCCATCACCCACCCTCCCCTCCCTCCCACCCCCCATCAACCCTCAGTTTGTTCTTAGTTTTTAACAGTCTCCTATGCTTTGGCTCTCTCCCACTCTAACCTCTTTTTTTTTTTTTTCCTTCCCCTCCCCCATGGGTTTCTGTTAAGTTTCTCAGGATCCACATAAGAGTGAAGCCATATGGTATCTGTCTTTCTCTGTATGGCTTATTTCACTTAGCATCACGCTCTCCAGTTCCATCCACGTTGCTACAAAAGGCCATATTTCATTCTTTCTCATTGCCACGTAGTATTCCATTGTGTATATAAACCACAATTTCTTTATCCATTCATCAGTTGATGGACATTTAGGCTCTTTCCATAATTTGGCTATTGTTGAGAGTGCTGCTATAAACATTGGGGTACAAGTGCCCCTATGCATCAGTACTCCTGTATCCCTTGGGTAAATTCCTAGCAGTGCTATTGCTGGGTCATAGGATAGGTCTATTTTTAATTTTCTGAGGAACCTCCACACTGCTTTCCAGAGCGGCTGCACCAATTTGCATTCCCACCAACAGTGCAAGAGGGTTCCTGTTTCTCCACATCCTCTCCAGCATCTATGGTCTCCTGATTTGTTCATTTTGGCCACTCTGACTGGCGTGAGGTGATATCTGAGTGTGGTTTTGATTTGTATTTCCCTGATAAGGAGCGACGTTGAACATCTTTTCATGTGCCTGTTGGCCATCCGGATGTCTTCTTTAGAGAAGTGTCTATTCATGTTTTCTGCCCATTTCTTCACTGGGTTATTTGTTTTTCGGGTGTGGAGTTTGGTGAGTTCTTTATAGATTTTGGATACTAGCCCTTTGTCTGATATGTCATTTGCAAATATCTTTTCCCATTCCGTTGGTTGCCTTTTAGTTTTGTTGGTTGTTTCCTTTGCTGTGCAGAAGCTTTTTATCTTCATAAGGTCCCAGTAATTCATTTTTGCTTTTATTTCCCTTGCCTTTGGGGATGTGTTGAGTAAGAGATTGCTGTGGCTGAGGTCAGAGAGGTCTTTTCCTGCTTTCTCCTCTAGGGTTTTGATGGTTTCCTGTCTCACATTCAGGTCCTTTATCCATTTTGAGTTTATTTTTGTGAATGGTGTGAGAAAGTGGTCTAGTTTCGGTCGTATGTTCCTTTCACTGAAGTATACAATTCTGTGTGTTCTCACCCATGGGCTTCCCTCCATACTGCCATCCACTGAGTTCTGTTCCACTTTGTTGCTGTGGGTTCAGCCTTTTATGTCCTGCCCTTCTCGGTTATATATTCCACTCTGTGGTTTTGGCCACATTTATGTCTGGGCATAGTAACCTGTGAAGTTACTATTGCGCAAACCTGGTGAGTGAACTAATATATCTTAGATAGAATCACATCTTATTCCAACTCAGCCATTACTATTGTCCCCTGTTCTCTAGGGGCCAGAGATCTCTGTAGGGTTCACTGGTTCACAAGGTAATTGGACACAAAGCACTCTTGACTCCAGAATCCAGATTTTTTTTTTCTATTACCTTGTCCTTCCCCTTTGAAGATGCTTTGTGGTACATATGGGATTTGGGGTACATGTTGGCATTTTCTGAAGGACACTCTCATCAAAAAATCATGCTTTCTCTTCACATTATCTCCTCTTTCATTATTGTGTTTGCTTGTTTTGTTTTGTTTTGACAACCTGTAGGACTTTCTCTAACATGAAATGAGGTAGCACACAAAAACAAAACAATTTGACAAACAGTAAACTTTCACTAAATTATTCTCTATTCTTCTAAAATGAGTCTTTTGTTGGGGAGGCACCTGGGTGGCTCAGTCGGTTAAGCGTCTGACTCTCAATTTTGGCTCAGGTCATGTCATGATCACAGTTTGTGGGTTTGAGTCCCCACTGGGCTCTGTGCTGATAGTACAGAGCCTTCTTGGATTTCTCTCTATCCCTCTCCTCCAGCCCCCTCTCAAAATAAATGAATAAACATTTAAAAATAGTAATAATAAAATGAGTCTTTTTTCTTGCCTAAAAGATCAGAATGTGATATCTTTTTCTTTTCCTTTTATGTCTGTCTCCTTCTTTTTCTGTAACAGTAATTTGTTCTGAAAGAATGAGGAAGGTGAGTCTAATGGTAATAAAGAAATTGTTGAGAATAATAACAGAAGGACCCAAATATTTACTGTGTGACTTTCATAATAGTAACAACAGCACTAACTCAATAAACTGACAAACTGTTAGCATAGAAACTAGAAAAGTAGCATTACAACAAAAAAGACAGAGAGGGATAGAAGAAAAAAGGAAGAAAGGAAGGGAGAGAGAGAGAGAAAGAAAGAATGAAAGAGAGAAAGAGAAAGAAATAGGATATAGGAAGGCACTGTGTTAAAATGAACAGAACCTTAAAGCACAAAGAGTGAACCTTCATGTATACAAATTTTTAAAAGATCTTTTAGGCAGCTGGGTAAACTATGAAATGGAGAATGTGATAAAACAATTCACCTGTATCACAATGTGTGAAACAACCACACAAAAGTGTATTTGGTGGGGGGAGAGAGGAGATACAGATTTAAATAACTTTAGGAAAGAATGGATTCTGGAAGACTAAAAATAAAACTGTGCCAAGCACTATATTTGTTAATAGTTCCCCTTGGAGTATAGGTGAACAATTCTAATAGTGCTGTACACGCAGAGTGGGACAGAACAACGGTGGGATCCCACGTCCTCACCAGTGAGAGCAAACAAAGGGAGGAAGCTAGACTGATCCTGGTGATAACGGATCAGAGTTGGAGACATTGGTATGAATTCATATTGAATTTAATACAGATGCAGATAATTGCATATAGAAATATTTATGCATATGTGGATATACATGGCATAGTATACATACTGTTAAATTCATTAAACAAGGTCATTAGACTGAGCTTGCTTTAATGTCATGACGGCTTACAAAGCAAGTTAAAACCAAAGCCTACAAATGCCTCAGGTTAAGAAGTTGAAACCTAAGGACAACCAATCACAAACAGCCAACTAGGCTTTAAGCTACAACCAATCAATAGTTTCCTTACTGTGCCTTGGCATGTTTCTATAAAAGTCTGTCTCTCCTGCATTCCCGCTGGTGGAGTGCTCTTAACCACTCTGGTTTGGTGCTGCCTGATTGGAATGGGCTTTTGCTCAAATAAACTCTCAAAAATTTTAATATGCTACAGTTTATTTTTGAGCAACATGTGTTTCCTTGCTCTGAGAACTGAGAGAGCCTAGAAACAATGACATCTGAGTAGCAATAACATAACCAGCACCCACAGCTTGATTTCTGATACCTTTCTCCACTAAAACGAACCAGGGTTTTTGGAGAAATGGCTACTTCTACAACGCGGCACGAAATATCCAAGATGAGACTGGAACATGTTGTAGGGCCAGGCATGAAAGAAATCCACCCTCTCCCCCCACAAAAAAGAAAAGAAGACTGTTTTTGTCACATGGACATGGGAACTACCAGTGGAAAGAGGTTCCAAAGGCAAAAGAGGGAGAAGCTTGAGAAACAAAATAGATAAACTAGTGTTGAGATATGACTTAAAGTTTAAATATTCGTGAGTCCAAACTGATCTAAATAAATTCTTGAATAAAATATTAAACAGAGATGCACAGAGAAATCACTAAACTGTGTCAATACCCTGCCCGCAACAAGGCAGAGCATAATTCTGCCCTCCTTAGACCCCCTTTCCTCACTCTTTCAGAAAATTCCTGCTGCAGAAAAAAAAGAAGACAATAGACATAGAAGAAAAAAAAGATGTTACATGGTGGGTTTTCTAGGAAAAAATGAGTCCTTTTAGAAGAAATAGAGAAAGATTTGATGAGTTTACTATGAGGTAATTTTTTTTTAAGTTTTTAATTTATTTAGTTTGAAAGAGAAAGAGTGAGGGGAAGAGGTAGAGAGAGAAAGAAAGAGAGAGAGAACCTCAAGTAGGCTCTGCCCTGTCAGCACGGTGCCTGACGTGGGGCTCCAACCCATGAAGTGTGAGATCAAAATCTGAGCTGATATCAAGAGTCAGTCGCTCAACAGACTGAGCCACCCAGGCACCCCACAAGTTGTTTTGTTTTTGATGAGAATTATGTCAAGTAATTAATGGCCCCAATTTTAGCATGACGTATGATGTCAGTGGGAGAAAGCACAAGTGTGGGGTGTATGTTAACTCTCAGTATGATCGTCACAGTTTTTCTGTAAATTGAAAATTGTTTTAAAATAAAAAAATTATTTAAAAAAATAGAGGAAGTTAAAAAAAATCCTGATTGATTTTTAAGCCAAATTTATTATTTTGCAAAGACAGTAAATTTTCTGGTACAGACATGTTATAGTTGTTGGTGATTTGTCACAACTTGGTGACATTATGGGTCTTAAGGGATTTCTTGTCACCTAGCTTTGTTGATCACATTATCCATGGGGGGCTTGTTTGCATTTGTGTGAAGGTCTACGCTGCTGCCTTCACTCTTTCCAGAATTACTAGTACTCTTAATTATATCTTCAAACACACTTACATGTTTTAATTAATTAATTTGTTTTTTATTGTTTTCATGTTTATTTACTTTTGAGAGCAAGAGAGAGACAGAGCACGAGTTGGGGAGGGGCAGAGAGAGAGGGAGACACAGAATCTGAAGCAGGCTCCAGGCTCTGAGTTGTCAGTACAGAGCCCGATGCGGGACTTGAACCCACAAACTGTGAGATCAGGACCTGAGCTGAAGTCGGATGCTTAAGTGACTGAGCTACCCAGGTACCTCTATGTGTTTTAAATAAACATTGGCTAAATATTATTAAAATACTTTCTAAAGCTACTATAGGATGGGATTTTGCTGTGCAAGTGGTTTTTGTCAAAGCTAATGGACAGTTATTCTCAAGATGTTAAAGATCAGATTGCTTTATATTTTCATACACTGCCTCACCTCTTTGCTCACCACTAATTTTTTTTTTGCAGTGGGATGAAATAATATATTATAGTTTTATTAATGTTATTATAAGATATTCCAGTTGTTCACATTATATTTTCAAAAGTAAACATATTTTTGTATTAAACATGAAACATCATCATGTTATTCACAATTGTATACTCTTCTGTAAACCTTATGTTTTTAATTTGATCAAGTCATAGTGTTAATACAAGCAATAGTTCCTTGGTAGGAGGAGGATCTAATTAGATTTCATGTCACTCAGTAAAATTAAAAATTTAATTCAAATGTAAATCATAGCAGGATGGAAACATGAGACTTGAAAGAACATCTGCCGAGGTTTTGGACTTTGGGTTTTACGTTACTTTTGTTTTGTCGTCTATTTGGGTTGGTTTGAGGTAGAGCCCTGCTTTATTTTCTATAGGCTAGCATGGCACTTGATGGCAAAAGGTTGTTGCTAGAGAAGAATTCCATTGTGCTTTATAGTTTACTTCCCCCAAGTAAACGCATCACACACATTGGAACACATGCTTCCGAAAAACCAAAACACCAAAAAAACCTAAACGAAACCAAAACAAAAAAACTTCACATTACAAATATTTCCGTGTTTATGCAAAATAAAATGTATGTTTGACATCTATGTTCATTGAACCGTAGGTTCCTGTTTTCATGACTGCTGAAATGTATTAAAAGCATATGCTGCATACGATCTAGAACATCTTAAACATATACTGGAATTTTATACTGTGTGTTCAAATTGATTGGGGGATTTCAGAGCACACACTGCTTCCATCTGCTATAAACAATAGAGACAGATTCCTGACAAATAATTTAGCTCTACTTGTCCCCTCATCTCGCTGGGTACTGCGTGAACTATTGTCCACATGCTTCAGTTGTGATGTGGACGGCATCACCTCAATGCACACAAGATGACTCTCCCATCGCAGAGGAAAGTCTGTCTCACAAATCTAGGTCATAGTGCCTAATGACAGCCTGTGAAATGGAAATACTAGAACACATACAGATGAAAAGTGCATGAAAGTGAGGGGCCTTTTATCACTTTGAATCTAATTTAGAAGACAGTGATAAGAAATAAAAATGTTCATAAGAAATGCAATGTGATTATAGATCTCAGTATTAGCCAATATCAATGAATTATATAAAATAGGAAAATGAAATTATCATGTTTCTTTTTTTAAGTTTATTTCATTTATTTTGAGTGGGAGAGAGGGGTAGAGAGAGAGGGAGAGAGACAAGAATCCCAAGCAAGCTTCACACTGTCAGCATGGAGCCTGATGTGGGACTCGAACTCATCCGTTGTGAGATCATGACTTGAGCAGAAATCAAGATTTGGTTGCTTAACCGACTGAACCACCCAGATGCCCCCAAATCATCACTTTTCTTCAATGTAATTCACCAATCTCTGCAAGTGAAGTAAGTCTGTGCTCTAGATAAATAAAGCTTCTGCTCTGGAATTAATAGGTTTCGAACTATTTTCCTTATTTTTATTTGAAGATGGTTTCAGAATTGAAATAGATCACTTTTTTTCCCCTCAAACACTTCAGGATAACAATCACGGATAAATAGATATTTATAGTTTCTCTCATATAAACAGAACATGTATCAAATGATTCATGGAATTTGTATTTGTTTGTCTTCCCTAGACGTGCAACCATAATGAAACCCAGAAAATCAGAATTAAATTTCTTCCAGCACAATGTATTTTTCTACCAGTCTTCTGTATTATTTTTGAGAAATCTCTGTATTTATTTCCCCCAGACTGTGAGCCTGAAAACCTAGACATGACTGGGTGTTGTTGGACAGGTGGTCACAACCAAGTTCCCTTGCTGGCTGATCTCACGTCCAAGCTCAAAATATAAGCCACGTGCACAGAGAGCATTACTAGAAGGCAAGTAAGCAGCTCCGTCGGGACTGAAGGTCTCTGAGGAATACTTTAAAATACTCTGTGTAGCCTCGCCTACCACTGACCATTGATGGCTTCATTACGTGGATGTCATGTGTATACTAAAACAACGACGTGGTACAACATACAAATTTGGGGGCCACAACAACAACACCACCTTTCAAAATGCTTTCAGAAAAAAAAAAATCCTTTGAGACTTTTCCATTTTCCAACTAAATTAGATTCTCCTTTGATGTGAGGACACAGCAATGCTTTTGACAGTGTTCATAGTTTTCTTATCAAAATCATTTAACTGAGAGCCTTTGTCAAAAGGATTTTTAGTAAATCTGAACAGCATTTAAACCTAGAGCACTGACAGATGGCACATAACTTCTCTACTCACAGCCACTTAAAAGCAAAACTGGTTTCAGTACACTGTTATTATTTACACGCTATTATCTGAATAGCACATGTACAAATGTCAGAATAGCTCAAGAGGTCGAAGACGGGTTCCAGTGAGCAGAGGGGCACATACGTGGGCACCAGAAGAGTAGCTGAGCTTTTAGTTAAACCCTACTTAAAAGGGAAATGAGGTTCTTTCCCATGGCGTGGAGGAAACAAAAACCTCAAAGGACAATAGATACCACAATATAACGAGTGGATGAATTCTCTCTTGCTACAAAGAATAATTGCTATGTGTACACCAATGTTTCTTACTAAATCGCATTTTGAACACATACGAATAGTGATGATTCATGTCGTGTGTATCAGCAAGAAAATCATTTGAGGATTTTTTATCCACATGACTGTGCCATCTAGAGATCATTGACTCCTTTTATCAACAATGTTACTACTCAAATATGCCAAAAACCTTAGGTGGATTAAAAAGATAAAATTTATCCTATATTCTAATAATGGCTCAAGTGTGAATAAATGGATACATTTTATTGTCCTTACATTGCTTACTTGACCAACAAGCTTTTTCTCTCTTTTAAAAATCGTTAGCATAGCTTGCACTAGTGACACAAATAAAATCACACTCGTGGATTTCTATAACTCTGACTACTCTGATCTCCCAGGAGACTTTCCCTCACATTTTATGTCAAATTGGTGATTTCCAGGGTTGATTAGAATCTAAGAAAACAGACATTCCCCTAGTATTGGAAAAGGGATAATGGTACAGTCTTGTGGGGGCTTTGTTTTGTTTCTTGAGGGTGATTTGGCATATATTTAAAAATGTTTAATTGAAAAAATATTTGAATTCCACTTCTAGTAATGTCTCAAATATACACATTTGCAAATGAATACCAAGAAAGATAAGTCTCTCCAGTGCAATATTATTGGTAATAGCAGATAACTGAGAAACCACTGTCCCAGGATTTGTGGTAAAATAATCGTGGAACCTTTATCCTATTCAATACCTGTTAAAATAGGTGAGGTCAAGATCGATCTGTGATTACTGGCCAGGAAAATTCATATAATTAGTATAATATAAAATGATATCAAACATCAGACATATAATTAATAGAAAATAAAATATCAAATACTTAAATTTTATCCCATCTTTCTTCAAATAGTACATAGATTAATTTATGAAATTCTATTACATAAAATGGTTTTTACATGGAAAATCATTTATTTATAGTGATTAACCTAAGAATATGAGTAATTTTTTAATTAGGTGGGTAAAGAGGGTTTTCTAATTTAACTGCATGTTTTCCACAAAATTTTTCAAAAAAATTTTAAAAATCATAATTCATGTGTTATTATTTCTTACATCATCATCAATAATGATGTTAAATACATTTAAACTTTTCTTCACCATATTGTCATTGATGATATTTAGAAAACAGTATCTAATTAAATAAAAGAAATATCTCTGTGCACACATTTTTTCTGACTCATTTCCGGTGGCAACTATCCAAAGAGGACATCATTATTAGCAATTTATGTTTCTTATTTTGACCTGCAATATGACCTAGCTGTGTGAATGCCCATGCACACTTGAAGAGTACGATGTTGGGGACAATATTCTATAATATCTTTAAAGTAAAGTGGTGGCTAGTGTCATCCAGGTTTTCTACATCCTACTTATTTTCTTTCCATCTGATCTATTACTTACTGAAAAACAAAGTGAATATTGGTTATAGTCTATAATTATAGATCTATTTATCAAATTTTACTTCAAGCATTTTCACAGTCTTTAAATAGGTGCACACACACTTAGAATTTTATATTCTTTTGAAAAATTCACTCTTGACTCTAGAAATATACCTTTTGGAAGTGTATTTTGTTTGATACTAATGTAGCTACTCCAGCTTTCTTTTGATCAGGGTTTGTAATGTGTATCTTTGACATCCTTTAAAAACAATTTTTTTAGTGCTTCTATTTATTTTTTTTATTTTTTTTTAACGTTTATTTATTTTTGAGACAGAGAGAGACAGAGCATGAACGGGGGAGGGGCAGAGAGAGAGGGAGACACAGAATCTGAAACAGGCTCCAGGCTCTGAGCTGTCAGCACAGAGCCCGAAGCGGGGCTCAAACTCATGAACCATGAGATCACGACCTGAGCTGAAGTTGTACGCTTAACTGACTGGGCCACCCAGGCACCCCTACATCATTTACTTTTATTAGATCTGTATTTATATAAATTTTTAAAGTTTTTTTTGTTTTTTATTTTGAGAGAGGAAGAGAGAGAGCACATGGGATGGGCAGAAAGAGAGGGGGAGAGAATCCAAAGCAGGCACTGTCAGCACAGAGACTGATGTGGGTGGGGCTTGAACTCATGAACCATGAGATCATGAACTGAGTTGATATCAAGATTTGGTTGCTTAACCCACTGAGCCACCCAGGTGCCCCAATCTGTATTTATGTTTGAAATGATTTTGTAAACAACATATTATTAGCTTTTACTTTGTAGCCAATTAGACAGTATCATATCTGTCTTTTGAGTGTTTAGACCATCTACATTTAATGTGATTATTTATACGGTTAGATTAAATTCTAAACCTCACTACCTGTTTTGTACTTTTTCATTTTTTTTATTTTTTCTGCCTTCTTTTAAGTTAAATAAGCACTTTCTATTATTCCATTTTATCCCTACTACTAATTTATTGTTTGTACTTTTTAAATGTTTTAACTGTTGCCCTTGCATTTGCATTTTACATTTTTTCTAACTTTATTGAGATATTATTGACATATAACATATGTAAATTTAAGGGGTACGTGATGATTTGATATATGTATATATTACAAAATGATGACCACAATAAGGTTAGTTACCACTCCCATCCCTACACACAATTACCATTTTTTGTACATTTGGTGATAACATTTGAAATGTTACTCTATTCCAGTGACACCTTTCAAGTTATAATACAGTATTGTTAATTATAGTCACATGCCATATATTAGATCCCCAGAACTTATTCATCTTACAGCCGGAAATTCATAACCTGTAGGTCAGCACATCTCTCCACTTTCCCCACCATTCTTTTTTCTATCTCTATGACTTTAGTTTTCTTAGATTATACATGTAAATGAAATCATATGGTGTTTGTCTTGCTTAGCCTGACTTATTTCACTTAGCATAATGCCCTCAGGATCCATCTATGTTGTATCAAATGGCAGGATTTCTTTTTTTAAATTTTTTAAAAAAATGTTTATTTATTTTTGACAGAGGGAGAGACAGAGCACGTGTGGGGGAGGGGCAGAGAGAGAGGGAGACACATAATTGGAAGCAGGCTCCAGGTTCTGAGCTGTCAGCACAGAGCCCAATGTGGGTCTCGAACTCACAGACCAGGAGATCATGACCTGAGCCGAATTCGGATTCTCAACCGACTGAACCACCCAGGCACCCCAGGATTTCTTTATTATTTTATGGTTGAATAATATCTCATTGTATATATACCACACTTTCTTTATCCATTCATCTGTCAGTGGACAGTTGTTTCCACTGATTGACTATTGTGAATAATGTGGCAATGAACATGAAGGAACAGATCTGTCTCTCTTTAAGGTAACAATTTCATTTCATTCATATATGAAGGATTTCATATACTCAGAAGTGAAATTACTAGGTCATGCAATATGCATTTTTACTTAATCAGATTGTATCTTCAAATAATATTATCCTGTTTAATGTATCAAATAAAGGCTTTGCAACACTATATTCCCTTTCATCCTTCATACTGTTGCTAGCTATTGTGCTATTTATGCTTACATACGCTGAAAAGCACAGAATGCATGTCTACAATATCTTGCTTTACACAGTTGGTAATCCTTTAGAGTAATTAAGGACAAATTAACTTTATTTTCATTTATTCCATTTCCATCGCCCTTCATTTTTATGTGTATATACACAATTTTTGTCTAGTTGTATTCCTTCTATTTGTAAAAGAAACCATTTTAACATTTATGTATTGGGGATCTGCTCAGAATGTATTCTTTTGGTTTTTATTTTCTGAGAAAGTATTTCCTCACTTTCGAAAGATATTTTTACTAGGTACAGATTTCTGCCTTAACAAAAAATTTTTTTTTAACGTTTTTATTTATTTTTGAGACAGAGAGAGACAGAGCATGAACGGGGGAGGGGCAGAGAGAGAGGGAGACACAGAATCGGAAGCAGGCTCCAGGCTCTGAGCCCTCAGCCCAGAGCCCGACGCAGGGCTCGAACTCACGGACCGCGAGATCGTGACCTGGCTGAAGTCGGACGCTTAACTGACTGCGCCACCCAGGCGCCCCAACAAAAATTTTTTTTTTTTTTATATACTTTCAGCAGGTTAAAGATATCATTTTATTGTCTAATAGGTCACATCATGATCTAGCTTGCATGATTTCTGGTGAAAATCTTGTATAATTATATTTTTGATTCTGCTGTATATCTGTATGTTATGACTCTTTGTCATTCTAGCTGCCTTCAAACGTTGTTTTTTTTTTAATTTCTTTGGTTTTCAGCATTTTCTTTATAAATTTTTTTCAATGTTTATTTATTTTTGAGAGATGGAGAGAGAGAGAGAGAGAGAGAGCGCAAGCAGTGGAGGGGCAGAGAGAGAGGGAGACACAAAATCCGTAGGTTTCAAGCTCTCAACTGTCAGCACAGAGCCTGACATAGGGCTCAAACCCACAAGCCATGAGATCATGACCTGAGCCAAAGCCTGATGCCCAACCTATCGAGCCACCCCGTTGCCCCTGGTTTTCAGCATTTTCAATATAATATATACTTATATGTGTGTGCATGTACATACATCTGTATATTTATTTCAGTTGGTATTCTCTGAGCTTTGTGAATGGTGTCCGTTATTAATTTTGGAAGATCCTTATTTACTCAAGTACTGATTTCTTTTTTTTTTTTTTTTCAACGTTTATTTATTTTTGGGACAGAGAGAGACAGAGCATGAACGGGGGAGGGGCAGAGAGAGAGGGAGACACAGAATCGGAAGCAGGCTCCAGGCTCTGAGCCATCAGCCCAGAGCCCGACGCGGGGCTCGAACTCACTGACCGCGAGATCGTGACCTGGCTGAAGTCGGACGCTTAACCGACTGCGCCGCCCAGGCGCCCCTCAAGTACTGATTTCTTTAAGTATTTCTCTCTTTTTTTTTTTCTAGGATTTTAATTCTGATTACATGTCTGTTACATCATTTGGTATCCATGCTGTAACCCCCAACCCACAGCCAAGTTTATGGATGCATTGTTCTGTTTTTATCACTTTTTTTAAAAATTTGTGCTTCAGATGGAATACTTTTTAGTTTTATGTTTACTAATTCTTTCCTTCCCTAGTCGATTAGAAGCATTTTTCATTTCTGCCCTTCTATTTGCCATTTCTAGGATTTTGGGGGGATTTTCCTTATAATTTTTATTTTCTCCCACCATTGCCCATTTTATTTTATATGGTGTCCACCTTTTCTAATAGAGCCTTTAACACAACATTCACAGTTATTTTAATTTCTATACTATTTGTATCCTTCCTTGTTCCTGTTCTGTTAATTGCTTTGTCTCTTAGCAATATGTTTTTGTTGTACTCTTTGCTTTTTCATACGCCTTGCAATTTGATGTCTTTTTTTAAGACAGTAGATGCTGGAGTAAGTAGATTTTATGTGTGACATTTTGCACATCTTTCCTCCTGCTAGGTTTGAGTGTGGAGTTTAAAGTCAATTTATTCAGTAGTTGAATTTATTTGCGGTCTGTTGTTGCTATGCTTATCCTCAGTGTACTACAGGCTTCGAATTTCCAGCCTTGTGTTTAGGGTGGAAATTGGCTTGCCAGAGGGGATTTATAAATGTCTTCCCCACCTTCAGTTTTGGATCTTCTCTATGTATCATACCTAAGAATGCTTTTCTCCATGGTGCTTTTATTCTCTCAGCAGTATTCCACTAGTCCTTACACTTGAAATTTGTTAGCCTGGTGATGAGGGAGCAGTGCTCGTTCCTTATCTTTTTATGCCAAGTGGAAACCAATAGTGTCAGCAGTTTATTTTAGATTGGTGCCATCATATCAGACTCGTTCTACGATATATCAGGCCCGACTTTTTTTCCCTCTTTTAGAAAATGCTTCGAGTCTCTAAATATGGATTGAGTTTGAGGCAGTTTTGCAAAAGAGGTGGACAACAGGAAAGTCTAGAGCAAATGTTCCTAAATTTTCTCAGTTCTCCTGGACCTGCTCAAGCTCATCCTGATGTAATGCTTCTGTTATAAAGTGGTTTGCATTTACATCAACCACACCATTTGACTCAGGCAGCTCATGTTACACAGTCACAGGAGGACTCCTCACAGACATTCTGTCTCTATCAAGGCTCAATAACAAACCATCAATTTGTTTTTCTTTCCATGTACAGAGTGAATTTCTCTGATCTCAGTGGCATGGTCTTACAGTGTGACCTCAGGCAGGTCTTGGCTTAAACTCCAGTTAGGCTTGCTAGAAACACCACACACATTTCTGTCCACCACTGTTATGTCCAGTCCCATCTTATCCAGTGGCCTTATGGACCTAGTGGCAGAACAGGTTTCTCTTCAGGGTTCCCCTAGTGCACAAGACTCATGCTCTGGGATGCATAAAAAAACTCAGCCTTACAACATACCTGATATTGGGTAAGGAAGCCATTTTCTAAATGCTCTACAATCTGCCCCTAAATTTCCTGCAGATCTCTTGAAAGTATTAATTTTATTAGAGGAAGTCTTAGATGAAATAATTTTATTAGAGGAAGTCTTAGATGAAATAATATGCCCTTTTCCTAACAGTGGGATGCTCAGAATGTTGCAAATCATTGGTCCCTTAATATCTTCACTAACATTAAAGTACTCTGAGTGTTCATGGGGTTTATCTTCCATCCTCCTGTATGCATTTACCTCATAAGACATTTATATCACTTGCCAAACACTGATTATCAGATCTAATCTACATGTATCAATGTGCTGTCCTGCCCCGTGGACTCTCTGAGGGCAGAGCCCAGGAGCGTTTACAGAGTAATCAGGCAAAAGAGAAAATGTATATAACTGTAACTGTCTTTCCCATGCAAAGAAGACACACTTTTGATTTTCCCTATTGATGCAGACTGAGAGGCAAATATTCATATTATCATGGACACATACCAAATACCAGGAGCTAGGTTAATGTAATCCTCTAAAGACACTATATTTAGAACAGTGGCTGCAGTTGGGGCAATAAGTTTTAAACATATTATCAATGTGCTGCTATAAGTCATGTCCCTACTGGTTTCTGCCAAGGACTGACAAGGTGAATTGAAAACAGATGCTATAATGAGACCACCCCATTATGTTCTTCGAATGTGTGATACTGGTGATTATCTGTGAAGTTCCTCATGGAACTTTGATTCTGATTTGCTTTCTTGACTAGAGGTGGGCAGGCAGTTTCAGGGACTCCCACCTAACTCTTTGTGTCGTAACAATCATGGTCCAGGTTTTAGGGAACCGTGGAGAGGCTTCTCTCAGATGCTAAGTACATGTGATCCATCCAAAGTTGCCATTGAGACATGATTTTGCTTGGAAACACCCAAGGACCTCTGTCCATGGCTTTCTGTGACTTTATTTAATATGAAATTTGCTACAGACACTCTAAAAATCATTGGAACCACTCACACATGATGACCAAGCTATTGCACTAAAGCCTTGGATGAGTTGGAAGAAACTCCTTTGCTTTGAGGTTTACTCAAAACATAGAGCCTGATAAAGGGGTCAGAGCAGTGCAGCCACATTTGTTATTCATTTCCCCAATATCTATGAAGCTCATGAAGTATTTCACATTTTCCTTAGAAGTAGTGACTGCAGAGCGTAACAATGTGGCCTTTGTTTTACAGAGGATATATTAATAGACTTCCAGTCAAATATACCACCTGCCCTAACGATAGAGTCTTAGTATTTCTGTAGACTTCACCTCTCATCCCATTGTACAAATACCTCTCGCCGGCTTACTGGGTGCCTGCTACCTCCTGATCCCCAGTATTCATCAATGTATTGCTGCGTCATGTCCTTACAGGATGTGAGAGAGTCAGCCTCCTTGCAGACGGGTTTGCATAGAGCTGGACAAGGCAGTCAGCCTTCCACATGACTCCTTTTCATTTGTGGTAGGCAGTTTTTATGAAGACAGAAAAAAGAAATATTTGACAAATCAACATCAACACAAGAAAGTGGAGGTTTTAGGTTTATTCCAGGGAAAAGACCATATGTGAGACAAAGGCATCAATTGAAGTTCCTAACTAAATGTAATTCTCTAAGATCACTCTATCTTTATAAGCAGGTGAGTTGAATGTAAATATTAAATGATTCACCATAATGTATTTTCAAATCTTTGAGGATGACATTGATCTCTGTGATTCTCCACAAAGATGTGATTTCCTTTTTATTAAATATTTTATTTAGTTATTTATTTATTTATTTATTATTTTTAATGTTTGTTTATCTTTGAGACAGAAAGAGAGAGAGACAGAGTGTGAGTGGGGAACGGGCAGAGAGAGAGGGAGACAGAATCTGAAACAAGTTCCAGACTCCGAGCTGTCAGCACAGAGCCCAATGCAGGCAGGAACTCACAAACCACAAGATTATGACCTGAGCAGAAGTCAGACTCAACCGACTGAGCCACCCAGGTGCCACCCCCCCCTTTTTTTCCTTTTTATTTATATTTTTAGAATGCTGTGCAGCTCCAGAGTCTTTACCTTCCCTTCCTACCATAATCGTTTCTTTTTAAAAAACATATTTTTCAGGATCTACTGCTAGGATTTCTTTTGTGTTGTAAATGTCTGTCCAAACTATACATTGAGCCTAAATTAAGTAGACTCAAAGCAGCAATCACATTGATTGTCCAAAAGCCATAAAGATTCCTCTTTAACCAGACAGCCATGGTGATATGCCTCTTCAGGAATTAATTTTCGTTCAGGGTTAGTGTCCACTAATCCTTCAATGCATAGGATATTTGTACTTACTATTGTTTAGGTTCCATACTAAATACCAGGATATTGGGGCACGTGGGTGGCTGGGTCGGTTAAGCGTCCGACTTTGGCTCAGGTCATGATCTCGCGGTCTGTGAGTTCGAGCCCATCAGGCTCTGTGCTGACAGCTGAGAGCCTGGAGCCTGCTTCGGATTCTGTGTCTCCCTCAAAAATTAACATAAAAAAAAAAAAAGAAAGAAAGAAAGAAAAGAAAAGAAACCACCAGGAAATTAGCACTCTGGTAACTCAAAGTGCTCTGTATCTTCTAGATTTACTGAAGTCATAGAGTGTTAGGGATGGAACTATTACTTCCCAATAGCCACTTCAATCTAGCCTCCACTTAATTTTTGCTTTCGATATTGCTGTTAGACATAGGGAGTAGAACTTTAGTGGGTCGTCTGTATATTTGAATTATAGAGACAATGTGTGACTCAGCCCAGCCAACCTGTAATTCACACTCTGAGGATTCTACCGGCGATACTGCCTATGCGAAAAGCACACCCATAGAGCCGCAGAGAGCTTATGCTGCTTCTTGACCTGTAGTAGTTCCCAAGTAGTCTGGCAGAACCATCCTAAATAAAAACAGACTTCCCCTTGGGCTGGAGACTTAGAATGGGGTGGCAATCCAACAGGAATTGAGTTCAACTTTTTTCAGGTAGAATGCATCAATATTATTTTTGTTATTTAAAAAATAAGTAAATAAATAATAATGTGGTACGGGCACTAGGTTTTATACGTGAAATTGAAGAGTTGATACAAATTTGGGCCGTGTTTGTGGAGTCTTCATCGTGATTATTTTTTTTAAATTTATTTTAATGTTTCTTTATTTTTGAGAGAGAGAGAAACAGAGCGTGAGTGGGGAAGGAGCAGAGAGAGAGGGAGACGCAGAATGTGAAGCAGGCTCCAGGCCCTGAGCTGTCAGCACAGAGCCTCACACAGGGCTCAAATCCGTGAACTGCGAGCTCCTGACCTGAGCCCAAGTCCAACACAACCGACCTGGCCACCCAGGCACCTCATAATTATTCTTGAGTGCAGTTAAATTATGATGTATTGTTTAGGAATGTGTGGTAATGATTTCCAGTTCTCAGATTTACCTGGTGCCCCTTTCGTTTCATGTACTTGAGAGTCCACATTCAGCCCCTTGAAGAAAGGGTCACTAGTTCTGACCAGTAGGCTCTGAGTGACACATAACATTTTCTGAAGCACTTTATTGTAGGAGGCTTCTTGTCCTGCTGGGACATCCCTTGGAGCCTCATGTCGAAATGGTGACATTTTAATAAAGTAGAGTTTCCATCAGCCTGGGCTCTTCTGTCATGAGCAGAAGCTCTGCACTGTCTTGGACGTGTAATATGAGCCAAAAATAAAAGTTTTTTGCCCCTTTGTAGTACATTTCATCACAACACAGCCTAGCCTACCCTAGTTAGTTGAGGTTAACTGGTAGCCATCTATGGAAAAATCATGCTGGCTAAATTAAGTACAATTACATTTACCAGAAGGATATTAGGGGTTAAATGGATTGACAAGAAGCTGGGAAACAGGTCTGTGAATGGGGTTGAGGAAATTCCAAGGTATCAGGAATATAGAAGCAAAAATCCTCTGATAACAGTAACAATAGGATGTGTATTATATTTTAAGTAATAGATAACTGGTTCTTCTCACCTAATATCTTCAAAAATCCTTTTCCCGGATCTGGGGATGAAATCTTATGACACTTTGACTTCTTTGGCTTATTGAAAGTGTGGAGTTTTACTCTCCCAACAAATTACAAAAATTAGGAGGAGGCAGGTGATTCTCCAAAAGGAAATAGAATGTTATAAGGAAGAAAGAGCTGGCAGATGTTTGGCGGTGAAATCTCACAAAAGTCCACAATATACAATTTGTATTTGGAAACTGGGCACGGACGACTCCAATGTCATCAGGACAGGATGGTTCACGTACAGCAGTAGACATGAACTCACTAAATGCGGTGTAAAGAGACTTCTATAATACAGCTGAACGTGTTTTTTTCTTCAGTAGAAAATGTTAAAACATTTATGTGAGTTCTTAAATGTTATTAGATTAGCAGCACAATCAATAATTTGAGATGATATTTTTAAAAAAATGTGATTTTGTATGTTTGTTTTCTATCTAAGATTTCTTATAATTTCAAGCAGTTATATTATTTATCGATGAATTAAATACAATGTAAATATTTCTTTCAGAAGGCATTGGCACAAGAATATCGCAGCAGTATATTTGGGTACAGCACAAATACTGAATGCCAAAATTAATGAAATATTTTCTTAGTTGTCTTCTTCGTATTGTGTTTCTGTATGGCTACGGCTTTTGTCTAATCATTAACTAATGAGGTTGTAGGACATTTTTTTGGTGTGTTTTTTTGTTATGTTTATATGCCTGATTTCATCAAAGATTTATAACAGAAAAGCTGACCCATCGAAAATGAATATAATACCTTTATTTTAAAATAGTATTTACATTCCATTGGCTATGTTTAATGTTAAAAATACAATGCAAGCTACTTCATAAAGCTTTGAGTATATTGCATGACAAATAAATGACCTACTTGGGTGGATTAAAAGTAAGTTAAAAATTATTTTTAAATGAACAAGTAACTCTTTCACATGAATGCAGAATTTTATTTTGTACCATGAAATAAATGAATCTATCATTACCCTCATTCTCATGTAATTTCTAAAATTATTTAGTCCTTACCAAAATTTTGCCTAAATGGAATAATTTATAGATAAGTTATATTTCCTAGTTTCTTTTTATGGCTTAGTATAAAAAGTATTATTCATTTCTAGTGGGGAATGATTAATTTATAAATCATTGTTCAAATAATATGGCAAATGATTTGAAAAATTGCATTATAGATCAAGTTCATGGAGATAGTCAATAAACAAAAAGAAAGCAATTGAGACTCTAGTAATGAATGCATGGAGGAATTCATGGAGGAAAAAGTATTGAACACATAAATTATTAAAATTATTATTATTAAGTTTTATTAAAATTGCCTTGCTACATATTCTGGCATTTAGAACCCCACACACAAAGTTCACATTACTAATAAGAATCTAGTGACAACTAGTGATATTGAAGGAAAATTAAAATATGAGTTCCTTAGGAATCTATGAGGCTTCAGTGAAATATATCTAGTCTTATACTTACAATATTCATTAGGTAAATTGTGTACCATAACTCTCTTATTTAAACACTTAGTATCACCTTCCTTTGATTATGGTAGGCTGATATGCACGTGATGATTTTTATAGTGGTATATTTACTTTTAAAACTATCACTTAGCTTTATTTTGTATCTTGTTAAATATATTTCTTGAAAGCATTAGAATATTGGGCTATTGTTATTTTCTAGTTATTATTTTGATCCATAAAGTCTTTGTCTTATCTTTAATATTTCATTGGGGTTATAATTTGTAACTCATATTTTATTGCTCATACACAAAGTTATGAAGCCCAAAGTGTTGTTTTCACATTCATTTTTCACCATTACCTTCAAATTTCACTTTTACCTGTTTCTGGTCAGGTCAAAATTACATCTCCAAGATATTGTTGCATGTTTTCTAAAAATTCAATCTCTTGTTATTTGCCCATTAAATTTTTTTAATGTTTACTTATTTTTGAGAGAGAATGAGAGACAGAGTGTGAGTGGGGGAGGGAAAGAGAGAGAGGGAGACACAGAATCCAAAGCAAGCTCCAAGTTCTGAGCCTGATGCGGGGCTAGAACTCACAAACTTGGAGATGATGACCTGAGCTGAAGTTGGATGCTTAACCAACCAACTTGAGCCACCCAGACACCCTGTTATTTTACCATTAATTTTTTTTCCTAATCTATCATTTGCCATCTTTTTAAAAATTATTTTTCAGTAATTTCTACACCCAATATGGGGCTCAAACTTACAACCCCAGAGACCAAAAGTTACATGCTCTACTGACTGAGCTAGTTGGGGACCCCTCATTTACCATATTTTGTGTAATCGCTTTATTTGTGTATTATACTTAGACATAGATAGGCATATGCATGTATAAATACACACTCACTAAATACATATATATACAAACATGATATAAACCCTGGTATTTCCTACCTAAATATTCATTCTCTAAAATTAAACACTTCATTCCATCTAACTGTATTTTTTTTCCCAATATAATATGCAACACTAGGCAATAGCCAGTGATTGACATAAATAGCTAAGTTAGTCCAAGTACACTTACATATATATATATATGTATATATACCTATGTAATATATATGTATATATGTAATGTATATATGTATATATGTAATATATATATATATATATAGAGAGAGAGAGAGAGAGATACAGATATAGATATATATGCTTATATGTATCATCTCCCAAGCAGAAATGTTCAAGTTATATCACTTTTTATATTCTGTGAAAGATTGTCACTAACAATCTTCAATGTGGTAATTTTGTTGGATGTATTAATAAGGTAACATGATTTTTTTAGATTTCTGTTATATCTTTACTATTCTTCCACTGAATGAAGTGTTCCTTATTCCTCTGATAAATCTGTATTTATTTTCACCACTATGACCACTTAGCTTTGCATTCTTTCTGTGGAGACAATTCAATTTAACAAATATTGATTGAGTGAATACTCTGAGAAAGGTGCCCTTTTAGATGCTTTAGATGGACAATGATAGTACATATAAGCATATGTTGAAAGGAGATATGTGCTGTGGAAATAAATAGAGTACACTAAGGGGTATTTTAAAGGCAGCATTCGTGGGATGCAATTTTAATTGAGATGGTCAGAATTGAATTCATCAAGAGGGTACAATTTGAGCAAGGCCTGGAAGTAAGGGATAAGTCCTGAAGAGCCTTTTAGGCAGAAGAAAGAGAAAATGTAAATGTCCCACAACAGACAGTGCTGAGTGCATTTGAGGAAGATCAACCAAACCAGTGTGGCTGAAAAAGGATAAGTGATGAGTAGTTGACAATGAGATCAGATATGTCATTAAAGGTAATGCTTTTGGCTTTTATTATAAGTGAAGGTGGGAGTGCATTGAAAGGTTTTGAATAGTTGA
This sequence comes from Lynx canadensis, assembly GCF_007474595.2. Taxonomy (NCBI): domain Eukaryota; kingdom Metazoa; phylum Chordata; class Mammalia; order Carnivora; family Felidae; genus Lynx; species Lynx canadensis. The sequence continues at coordinate 218,146,048 of NC_044303.2, read as the reverse complement.
GTGTCTTGATCTGATTCACATTTTAAAAGCATACACCTTGCTTCCCTGTGAAAAGCAAATTATAGAGAGCAATACTCTAATGTAATCTCTTGACATTCTCCCCTTCTCTCTGTTCTCATTAACATTGTTTTTGTTGAGTCTTGTGTACTATATTTCTCCATTCACCTTTCCTTCAATGTCTTGTCTTTGCTATATGACAAAATTTTCACTACAGCCTTTCCACAAATCTTTTTTTTTTCCAGGCTTGCTTGAAGGATTTTATTCTCCATAAAAAAAGCTAAAGGGAAAAACAGATATATTTCAAGCAATTTCATCTTCTCCTTTTATAGAGATTTTATATTGCCATTTTCAGGATAGAAAACAATTTGCTTATGTCACTAAATAGGTCACTTGGTGTATAAACTTCCAGAGTTACTTCAACTACAATCCTATGTATTCCTCCTAGTAATTTCAGTTATAAGCACAGTCCATACCTTTGTTTCAAGGCTCCTAGAAATTATTGCATTATTAAGTATTTATATTTGAGTTTAACTACCATTCTATTCTGTCTTCCTACCCTAGTGCCCTAGTGCATTTAACCTGACATTATACTTAGGATAATCATTATCTCTCATTAGCAAACTTCCTAAAACTAAACTAGTACTTTGATTCTCTTCCTGTCTGCCTACTTCTTTCCTGTGAAAATATCAGTTTCTACTTTTGTTATGCTATAGTCAAAATTTACCTGACCTATAACCCAGATGACCCTTGACCATGTGAAATTGGACTAATTATTAGTTTCGTAATTTATATAGCTTTTTGAGGCTGGGTTTCTTTTTCATTCTTTTGTAAAAGCCTATTGAGGAGAGATGTATAGTTTCGTACTGGAAGTGAATTTATTTGTACAGATGCGAGAACTCTGCTGCTGCTTTTGACAGTAAATATAGATGACTCTCATCCAACTTACTAACCAAATGCAAGCTTGCTTATATGTCATAAATGGCATTACTGTTCAAGGATGAAAGCAGAATTGATGGTTGTGTACTAAGGGATGAGGTGTGTAATCCACTTACCAAGAAAGATATTTACATTCGAAACACTTTAAATGGATTTTACTTCAAAAGCCATCAATTGGGTATAGATTAATTCAATTTTTGGAGAATTACTTCTGAAACAAACAGTTATTTTTTCAAAACAATAAGCTTCAACACTGTGTTATTACTTAAATAGCAAAAAAAAAAGTGGCTATTCACGAAGGATTCTTGACAATTTTTGTAAAAACAGATACAGTATGGGGCGCCTGGGTTGCTCAGTTGGTTGAGTGACCGACTTCGGCTCAGGTCACAATCTCGCAGTCCGTGAGTTCGAGCCCTGCGTTGGGCTCTGGGCTGATGGCTCAGAGCCTGGAGCCTGTTTCCGATTCTGTGTCTCCCTCTCTCTCTGCCCCTCCCCCGTTCATGCTCTGTCTCTCTCTGTCTCAAAAATAAATAAACGTTAAAAAAATTAAAAAAAAACAAAACAGATACATTGTGTATAATTTCACACCAAGGTGCTATAAATAACCTTAGTTTTAAAATATCCAAAATGTATAATCAGTGTAATAATAAATTATTCTACTGTACTGTAATAAAACACTAACTTAAGGTAAACATTTGTAGAATAACTCTGCTCATATTAAATTATCTTACATCACTATGGAAAAACAAAACAAAAACAAAAAAACACAATATATCATGGGAAAAAAAACAATAAACTCTCCCCCGCAGGCCTATGGATTGTCCAGGATGTTCTTATTAACTGGCGCAGGTTCACTGATCTCAGCTGGATTTGTGTGGTTGGTTGATAGCCGGGCTGGTCTAGGGTGATCTTGCCATGGCTAGGTCTTGGCTATGCTACAAGTGGACTCTGAAACTCTGGGAAGTTTCCAGACTTGTCCTTATGGTGAAAAACATAAACAGAAAATAAAAGATCTCATTATCAATGCATAAAGATATGGATGTGTCTATGACAGAACACAATTGGTCAAATATTTTATTTATTTTAATTTAAAGCAGATAGGATTTTTTCATGATATGAAGTGAGATGTGTGGTAAAAATAAATCAAAGTTGAATCCCATGTTTGCCTTAAACAAGTGTGTAAATAATGTTGCCTTTTATGAACTTGTAGAAGAGTGGGAGAAGAGCAGGTTCAGTGATGAACGGGGGAACAGTTTGCCACCCTAAAATATGTCTAGAAACTCTGATCAGTGGAGAAAACAATGACCTAAATCTGCATAATAGTCTCACCCTTTTTGCTGTGCTGTTCTGGTAACCTTGCAAACCAGCCTGATGACCAACATCTTTTATCTTTATATGGAGATGGTATTTAAGGTATCAATTTTGTCCATTTTGGGGAGTTACTCAGTTTTCCTCATTATCTCCCATGTATATAGGAGCTATGCATGTTATTAAACTTCTGTCTTTTATTATGGGGGTGAGGGTCTTGGTCAAGAACCTAGAAGGGTAGAGGAAAAATTATTTTTTCCCCTAGAGTGATGAAGTGGTGTTGGCAAAAAGAGGATTTCTATTTTATGCATGTTGAGTTGAAAATACATTGTCAATACATGGGTGGTGATATCACAAAGTCAGTTCGCTATATGAGTCTGGAAATCAGACAAGGCCAAACTTGGAGGAATTTATATGGGAATCATTTTTGCATATTCAAATTAAATAGAGAGTAAAAGTAGGAATAGTTGGCCAATAGTTTAGACTTGTAATATGAGAAATTTGTAGAAATCTAGTAGGTAAAAATCAAGTGTCACTGAATCATCAGATTTTTAGAGAACAAAAGTTAGAGTACCCTACAAATTAGAAAATAAATAGCAAAAAATTGTAAGACTTTGTGTCAAATTAACACATTAATTATTTTCCATTTGAAATAAATTGGATTGGATCTATATAAAGTTCGTATACAGAGTTTATTGAAATTTTGAAACATACGTGGAATATTGTAAAAAAAAAAAAAAGGTTAGTTTTAAAGATAGTCTAAGTGCAGGTCTAGCCTAGAACTAATAGAGTCATCCCATCCATAGCATTAAACGACATCCCTAGCCTACTAAAAATAAGATTCTGGATCAAATTAACCTCTGTCAGCAAAGAATCTTGCCTTTCTTAGAGGCATTGTGGTATACCAAGAAAAGGAATCACCAGGTAGAGATAGGGATGTGTATTTTTTAACTATGACACAGCAACTTTGGGCATGTTACTGAGCCTTTCTGAACACCTATTTATGTGTGCACATCTAACATTTAGTAAAACAACAACTGTTAAACCTGTTACTTATTTTTATTATAAGCAGCTTACATTTCAGTCCCCTAAATGTTAACACAAAACACCCTGGAAAAAAAAACAGACAAAAAACTGAAATATCTAAAATACATGAGTTTGTATCCATTTGGAATGCAGCAACATCTTGGAGACAATGAGATAGACAATTTGTCCAGGTCCTGGAGTAACTCAGTGGCTCAAGCACATGCATATATGCCACTGCTTAAAGTTAGACTCCATGGCTGGGTCTTCCCTTTTGTAAGAATGAAGGAGAACATTAATTAAACCGTAAAGAAAAATAAAATATGTTATACACTTGAAACTAATGTAACATTGTATGTTAACTGTCCTTCAATACAAAAACAAAACACAACACAACAAAACAAAACAAAACAAGAAGAAAAATCTGCAACTTTGTATTCAAAAGGATACAGAGCCACTGGGCTCCCTAGATATTTGAAGGTGGCTCTAAACCAATGCAAGCTATGACTGAGGCACAATTCCTAGGTAACTGTAGCTGGAAAGACACAATGATCTTTTTTTAACCATATTTATGTAAGTAAATATAATCACCATCAGTGGGAAATGAAAACAGTTTGGGGGAGAAGGTAGAATTGAAGAAACACATGGGCATATTTTTTTTACTGATTTATTGTCATCATGCAGATGGTCTAGGATGACTCATGACCAAACATTAGTAGGGTATGCCTGAAGTCTTAGAGCTCCCCCCACCCGTTTTGATAATTAATTGTTCAACTCCTTCATGGAAAAGAAATGAATATGAACTTTCAAATAATATTTCTGCTACCAGCATAATACATCCTTGTAACATTATACTTATTTGAATTGCCCTTGTCCAAAAGTCTACATCAACAAAAATATTCTTAATAAATAAAATTGGAATTTTAAGTATTGTAGAAAGAGTATTTTCAAAGGAAATAATACACATGCACATAATATTAAACATGTGATTGAAAATATATATGTGAGATACAGATATATATTTTTCCATCTAACTTATATAAACTGAGAGAAATGCATTAGATTTTTTTGATATAATAATGTAGATACTATTATTGACACTCCTTTTCAGGAAAACTAAGAATAATATGAACTCCATAGGCAAGAGAGATGTTTCACTGTATTTTACTAAAGTTTTCTTGTAAAATCGCTTAAAGAAAATGTTATTGTGTTAGTTTCACCAAAAACAAGGAGCATAGTAAATTGAAGGCAGTAGACTGCTTGTATGAATCAATTAGCATTCATATGTAAGGAGATATTCTTTTAAGATAGTATAGCATTAGCGCACAGATTTGCATTGCTGTGATTCCCCTACGAACTGGGGGCTCATAAAATCCTGATGACTCTCATATTTATAGAAAGAAAAAAAATCACTGGACATGATTTCTCTAAGAGATTTTTCTGAAATCTTCCTATTTAATAATGTTTTCTGTGATTCTGTCATAGATTGGGGTCTCAAATATTTTCGAGTCATTTTTTTTTTGAAATCTTACTGTCTCATATAAGCACGCACTTATAACACTAAATCATATTGGAAAGCTGTTTGTAATACATGGTCTTGTATGTTCTAATTGAATGAAATAACTAATTCTTACTAAAACACAGAAAGGGAAGATTAATTACAAAAACCAAAAAGGTAGAAACTTTGCAGAAATGTATCAAATAGCTAAGACATCAGTTTCTCAAAAGACAATCAAGATAATGGAGATTGTGCTAGTTCAGAAATACCTAACCAACCACTCTATTCTTCATCCAGCTACACATAAGGAACAGCACAAAGCAGAGAATCAGAAAGGCTAAGTAAACTAGCTTACACTAATGAAGCAAGCAATGAAGCTTTGCTCACTAAGGCGAGCGGGGTTTAAAGTTGTTGGTTGTACAACTATATGGATGGAAGGGGAAAAAAGAATTAGTTTCAAATTAACCCATTATAATAATTTTTGGATATTCTGAAGTAAAACTATAAGAACTATTTGCTATCCAATTTCCCACAATTTATAATATATTTTCAAATTTAGTAACATTGTTATATATAGCCAATCTATATGAACACACATACACACACACACACACACACACACAAACTTTCCTACACATATACATACAATATGTTGTCTACCTGCTTCTTGGCTTTAATTTACCACAGGCATTTCATTTGTTTTTATTTTATTTTATTTTTTTATTTTATTTTTTTTTTCAACGTTTATTTATTTTTGGGACAGAGAGAGACAGAGCATGAATGGGGGAGGGGGCAGAGAGAGAGGGAGACACAGAATCCGAAACAGGCTCCAGGCTCTGAGCCATCAGCCCAGAGCCCGACGCGGGGCTCGAACTCACGGACCGCGAGATCGTGACCTGGCTGAAGTCGGACGCTTAACCGACTGCGCCCACCCAGGCGCCCCTCATTTGTTTTTAAATATGAAATTTATTGTCAAATTGGTTTCCATACAACACCCAGTGCTCCTCCCAACAGGTGCCCTCCTCATGCCCATCACCCCCCCCCCCCCCCCCCCCCCCCCCCCCCATCAACCCTCAGTTTGTTCTCAGTTTTTTCTCTTATGGTTTGGCTCCCTCCCTCTCTAACCTTTTTTTTTTTTCCCTTCCCCTCCCCTCTGATCTTCTGTTGAGTTTCTCAGGATCCACATAAGAGTGAAAACATATGGTATCTGTCTTTCTCTGTAGGACTTATTTCACTTAGCATAACACTCTAGTTTCATCCACGTTGCTACAAAAGGCCATATTTCATTCTTTCTCATTGCCACGTAGTATTCCACAATTTCTTTATCCATTCATCAATTGATGCACATTTAGGCTCTTTCCATAAGGTAAGGAATACATATCAAAGACAAGCAATATGGATAGTATGGTCTGTTGAACATTTTCAAACAGACCGTACTATCCATATTGCTTGTCTTTGATATGTATTCCTTACCTTAAAGAAGGGCATCGACACCTACTCAATTGTCATAACATCATACTTGGAGTCTTCTGAGATTTACACATGCTGTGGTATGAATTATATCCCCACAAATTCATATGCTGAAGTTCTAACTTCCGGTACTCCAGAATGTGATAAACCTTTTGTGTGTGATTACATTAAAATGATGCCCTTGGGATGGGCCTTTGTCCAATCTGAGGGATGTCCTTCTAAGAAGAACTTTGGACCCACAAGAGACACCAGGGTTATGTGACGGCACAGAGGAATATCATGTGAGGAGGCTGCAACAGATGGTGATCTGCAAACCAAGGAGGGAAGCCTCAAGAGAAACCCACATCTTGACCTTGGACTTCTAACCTCCAAAATCATGAGAAAATAAATTTCTGTTGTTTAAATCATCCAGTGTGTGGCATTTTGTTATTGCAGCCTGAGAAAAATACTACAATAGATTATTCTTAACCCTAATATTTAATCAGCAAGTTAGGTTAAGACAACTTCGTCATATCTTTTAAAGCCTTTTTTGTAAGTGCCTCAGTCACTGTCCTATTATCTGTCCTCCTCACTGGACACCTGAATCACAAATGTCATGCATTGGCTTTCTTGCCTCGACTGCCATTTATCTCACTGCTGTTAGAGTTATCTTTCAGATACATGTTTGCTCATTTGTTCATAATTAAGATATATCAATGACTCTTCATCTACTGTGAAAACTAAATGTCTTAGCACAACTGGGAGGACTCCCATTTATTATTGCCAGTCATGCCACACATCTGGCCTTGCACTTAAGTTTCAAACATAATCATCAATAATACAACTCATTTGAGGACACTTATTAAAAACAGAAAACCCATGCCCCCTTTCTGGAGATTCTGCTTCATTATGTCTGGTAGTGTTTTGGGAATCTGTATATTAACAAACTTCCCAGGTGATTCTTATTAGCAGCCCAGTTTATAAGCCATAAAGTATCATATATTCTTGTGGGTCCTTCCCAAGACATGTACTTCACTGTGACTTTATGTACTTTACATTTGCTAACTTTAATTGGCCTTTATTGAGAAGTAAAAATACTTATTTCAAACTAAAGAGAGCTTAATAAAGTTACTTAGATATTACATGAATATTTTTGTTAGGGAGGTAGCAAAACTGTATTAAAATTGCTAAACATTATAGTTGTGCACAATGTCCTTTCAAAATATGATTTGAAAGGATGTGGTCAGTTAACCTAGAGGTAAGAAAAGGAAGAAGTGATTGGGCATTATCTGGTAAGAATTTATCACAATAGCAAATATTCTCAAAGACTCAAGGGTTAAAAACCATCAAGTGTGAGTAATGCTTTTTCCAGTTAAATCTTAAAAATGACTAGAGGGAAACTATATGCATGTGTATGTGTGTGCACCTTGCATAAACTTGGATCTGAGATGTTTCTCTTAATTCTGTAAAATCAAATTAATTACATTCTTTTTTAAAGTTTATTTTAATTTATTTTGAGACAGAGAGAGAGAGAAAAGAGAGAGAGAGAGGAAGAGGGGTAAGAGTAGAAAGAGAGAGGGAGAGAGAGAATCCCAAGCAGGCTCTGTGCTGCCAGTTGCAGAGCTTGATATGGTCTCTATCTCATGAACATGAGACCACGAGCTGAGATCAAGAGTTGGTGCTTAACTGACTGAGCCACCCAGATGCCCCAACAAATTAATTACATTCTGAGTAGACCACCCTTCATGCTTATTTTTTTGCAAAACTTGTTTTCAATCTATTGGTGGATAATAAACTCTCACGACAGTGTCATTTTAGCTTAGCTAAAAATAATTCAATAAAAATCATAGTTTAGGACAAGGTTAGTCTCTTAAACATTCTCTTCCTTTCACAGGAAAAAAAGGTTGCATCTTGCTTTCTCATATTTAAATTTTGAAAAGTCATTCTCACAGCTAAAATGTTAGAAAGCATAAGAAGAAACAAATATTATATATTTCTAACAATGTCCCAGGAATCCAAATGTGTACTCAGAAAAGTTAAACTGGGATATAGATGCTTGCAACCACAGTAAACCGTAGAGAAATATAAAATGCATTTGCAGTGTTGCATTGGCTGTATTATATGCCATGGACCTGCCATGAGGACATGTCCTGAGCCCGGGCTCAGAACATGATATGGAGATGAGGGTATAGCTCTGCTACCTGCTACCTGCTGGTCCCAGAAGTAAACTGGAACCCAGTGTGCAGCCTGAAACCTAGAGACTGAAGGACTAGAGGCTGGAGGCTGGAAGCTGGGGGCTGGAGACTGGGGACTGGAGGCTGAGGGTGGGGGCTGGGGGCTGAATCTGGAGACTAGGGACTGAAGGCTGGGGCCCTGGGGTTGGAGGCTGGGGGTTGAGAGCTGGAGGCTGGGCTGGAGGCAGAGGGCTGGGGGCTGGGGCTGAAGGCTTGAGGCTGGAGGCTGGAGGCAGAGGGCTGGGGGGCTGGGGGCTGGGGGCTGGGGGCTGAAGGCAAGGGGCTGGGTGCGGGGCACTGAGGGTTAGTCTAACACCATTCATTGGAAGCCAATCTGTAGGCCATAGAGTGATTAATATCACTCTACTTGATTTAAGCCCACTGAATTTAGGGCTCTAAATTTTGCAAGTTCTTATTGTGAAAATAACTCGTTAATGTGCTGTCTCTCTCTCTCTCTCTCTCATCCCTCTATAGTTGTTTCTATCAAATGCTTTGTTTAGTTACTTCCTTGGTGTCGTTTTTACCAATAAGGATGTAAGTCAGTGTATTGCCTGGGAAAATTACTTATAAACCGTGCTCAGGTGAATTTTAAGAATTCTTTTGGAAAATAATAATCTGAATAAATGTTGGGAAAACATAAATTACAAACACACCTATATGTGTTTTGTGTTCAAAGGTGTGGGACTCTATATAAGACATATAGCTGTATTTCAAATACACATATAAAAATTATTGGAGTACATTTTTGTATATTCATTTCAGCAAGAAAGAAGTTAATTCCATTTCAAACTTGGTTTAATTTAGAATGGTACAAAGTTAGAGGTTTTGTGTTTGTTTGCTGTGGTTTGATTTTGTTTTGGCAGGTATCAACATGTGGCTAAAAACAATGCTATGATGTGTAGGCCTAACCATTTTCTTTTTAATTGAAAAAGTCAGTCATGCCAATAATAACTATATTCACAAATTTTAAGAAAGTCCTATAAAAATGCAGTGATTCCTTTTTACAGTTCAGCCATGTGAGAAGCATATTCCCTTCCGAAGGCCTGGCCGCTAGAGGAGAACAAAACTCAGCTTCACACTTGGATTGTTCTTTTTTTTTTTTTTTAATTTTTTTTTAAACGTTTATTTATTTTTGAGACAGAGAGAGACAGAGCATGAATGGGAAGGCCAGAGAGAGAGAGAGAGACAGAATCCGAAGCAGGCTCCCAGGCTCTGAGCTGTCAGCACAGAGCCCGACGCGGCGCTCGAACTCACGGACCATGAGATCATGACCTGAGCCGAGGTCGGTCGCTCAACCGACTGAGCCACCCAGGTACCCCCGCACTTGGATTGTTCTGGTGAGCATCACTCTTGGTGCAATGCTCCTTCCTATGACTTTTCTCAAACAACCATGGTCCCCCCTGCGGCAAGTGGGATCATTTATCACCTCTTTGTGGGCCACAGGCCATCAGTGTTTCCCAAGAAAAAACTCACACACCTTTAAAATGTTCTTCCTTGGGGCGCCTGGGTGGCGCAGTCGGTTAAGCGTCCGACTTCAGCCAGTCACGATCGCGCGGTCCGTGAGTTCGAGCCCCGCGTCGGGCTCTGGGCTGATGGCTCAGAGCCTGGAGCCTGTTTTCCCGATTCTGTGTCTCCCTCTCTCTCTGCCCCTCGCCCGTCATGCTCTGTCTCTCTCTGTCCCAAAAATAAATAACCGTGGAAAAAAAAAATTAAAAAAAAAAAAATGTTCTTCCTTGATTCCAGGGTTCAGAGATTAGAGAGAATTGGGGCGGTCACCACTGTCATCCTTTCCTTCTTAGTTAATTATACACAATAAATAGGGCAAGTATTAAGGAGACCTGAGGGAAATAGGACTATCTGTGAGCTTTGCTAAGGATTTGGTGAAATTGTACTGATTTTCCTAGCTAACATAGCAGATGTGTACACGCTAAAGCAACTCTTTATATATGTTATTATTCCTGACTTCTCAGAAAATTTGTTTGTGTTTTCCTTCTTTCCCACTTTACTTAAGTATGATAACAAATAAAAATTACATATATATATAACATACATATATGTTACATATATATACACATATATGGTATATATTATTATATAACATGATGTTTACTTTAAGGGTGTACAAAGTGATCATTTAATATAAGTATACATTGTGAAATGATCAATGTTTGTTGATAGATGTACGTAAGAGTAAAGATACAGGTTTAAGTTTCCATTTGCAAATAAATTTTCCATTATGTTTTTTAAATATTTTATGGGCACGCCTTATGCATTAAGAAATACACAATTAGGGGGCGCCTGGGTGGCGCAGTCGGTTAAGCGTCTGACTTTCAGCCAGGTCACGATCTCGCGGTCCGTGAGTTCGAGCCCCGCATCAGGCTCTGGGCTGATGGCTTCAGAGCCTGGAGCCTGTTTCCGATTCTGTGTCTCCCTCTCTCTCTGCCCCTCCCCCGTTCATGCTCTGTCTCTCTCTGTCCCAAAAATAAATAAAAACGTTGAAAAAAAAAATTAAAAAAAAAAAAAAGAAATACACAATTAGTTTAAGATTTCACATATACAGGTACATATGGATATTCCTCAGTGAAACACTGGAAAAAATTAAAGATAATTAATATAACATCTATAACAAAGACAGACATTTATTGTATGCTTGGATCTCGCCAAATAACACGCCCTGACTGACACTCTTCAATGTAAGAAAGCCAAATTATTTCAAACCATACTAAAGGTTTTTAAAAATTAATGTTATTCCTTTATCGTTAAGTTAATAAATTTTGCCAATAAATTACAAGTTAATATAAATCCCATTTTATCTGAGGATGATACAAGGGCAGTGCATTTTTCAATTTGCAAAATCTCAACACTTGGGGGCCTACAAAGAGAATAAGGATTCATTTGTGCAAACAAACTTTTTAAGAGAAAATAATTTTTTTTTTTCATTTGTCTTGTTAGATTTTTTCCCCTTATTTTGAACACTTATACTATAAACTATGAGACAGTAGATGAGTCACCTAATGTTCTGCTACTCACTTATTTCATCATTTAGAAAATAATGCTACCACATGACCTTAAGATCTTTTCCAATCTTAAACTTACAGTAAGAATTTGACAATCAGAAATTTTCATATGTCTTCATCAAAATTACAAATTTGGAAGAATAAGTCTAAGAGGCTATTTCAAGAACAGCAACATTAAAATAACAGTGTTTCATTTGATTTATCCTAAAAACCAGAATATGTAACTCAGTTCAAACCCTAAGCATTATTAACATGTGGACCCATTATAACAAATGACTATTTCAAAAATTATTCCAAGCCTGATATATTTAGCATTATTTGTTTGCCAAAGATTCTGCCACGTGTGTACAGCATGGAGAGAAAATATTAATATTATTTTTATGTCCCTAAATATCACTTTGATTTGAGGAATTATTTCTTTTTTATTAGCTGACTATATATTAAGCTAGCATAATTTTGTGTTTTGCAAGTTTGCCTTCATCATTCAAAATAACTACGCATAAAGTTCCTGAATTCATTTTCTCTTGCACCATTTGATATATTATTTGTTTCTTGACTGTTTCAAACATCTAAAAATGAAAGTAACCAATCACATAAAGACAACCTTCATCAAAATGCCACATTTACAGACTCTGGTGAGTGATGATACTGGGAAAGCAAACCAGGATTGCTCATGAATGCAAAACTGTCAGTGTGTTCAGTCCTAAAACCTTCTACTTAATTTATTTCCTTATTTAATGCTAACATTGGTGTTTGTGTAATTCTTTTCATCATATACACCAATATATAACCCTGCCATGGTCGTGTGATTATATTCATAACTTCTGTGTAACCCCATTAAATGTATCATGAACTCAGTGGTCTAATGGTACAACATGGTTGCATTTTTTCTTGCTGAGAGGAGATTAACATCGGCATTGTTTGCAGACATATTGGAATGAGTGAGCAAGCTGGAAAAAAGAGTGATTAAGAGAAAATATTCTGGTGACAATCAATACAGGGTTCAAACCTAGGAAAAGAATTCGAAGATTAAAATATGAAAGAACAAAGAGGCTGTATATTTTGGTGACTATAAATATAGCATTTGAAGAGAACTAAATGATTAAATAATGTAATGATTAGATAATGTTGAAACAATCTTCATCTTGACCCTTCTTCCTTTGCCTATCGTAGGTTTTTTCTGGGCTTTTAGCTTCTTACTATAATCAAAATTTAGTCACTTAAGATTTGAATGCTAAGTAAGGCAAACTTTTAAGATCTCTTTTTACAATTTTATAAACATACATACTATAATTAATACACTTGTTGCTAAAAAACAAAATTCAACTGAGTAAATTTTAAGATGTCGTTGGCTTTATTCAAGGATTCCATCATCCCAACAAATAGAAGAATGCTTGGAGGAGCTGTACAAAATGCCAGGACAGGAAGTTATTAGCAAAAGAAAAGGAAGAATTGTTTCAGGCAAGGTCACCTTTTCTCTTAGAGGGAAGAGCCAGGGATCTCATCCTGTAGATTCCATCACTAATGCTTAATGAGAGAAAAACTCTCCACAGGACTGATATAGCAGGGAATCCATTTTAGATTTCTTTCTAACTCAACATGACTGTATATAACCTTGTTCAAACCAAAAGCCCAACTTATGGATTGCCATGCATGCATTGTGAATGAGTAGCCTAAAGGAAAACCCTCTTGTCCTTGAGATATCCATCAGGGCTCCTACTCCCTGCCTTCCTTTACTATAAAACCCATGATTCCTACCTATGCTAATCTATACTCTTTTGAGCTTTACAGGATGTAAAAAAAGTATATAACCCTGTAAAACTGTTCATTCTTTTTTTTTTTTAATTTTTTTTAAAGTTTATTTTTATTTTTGAGACAGAGAGAGACAGAGCATGAATGGGGGAGGGTCAGAGAGAGAGGGAGACACAGAATCCGAAACAGGCTCCAGGCTCTGAGCTGTCAGCACAGAGCCCGACGCGGGGCTCGAACTCACAAACCACGAGATCATGACCTGAGCCAAAGTCGACAGCTTAACCGACTGAGCCACCCAGGCGCCCCAAACTGTTCATTCTTTGAAACACTTTTTCTTTCCCGCGAAGAGCATATTTCCCAGGCAGCTGTCCTAACTTGGGCTTGAAAAAAAAACTCTCTTTCTTACTTTTAGAGATTCTAAACCTTGGCTTAGTTTGCATGGATGTGCTGATCAGGAAATTCCATATGGTTGCTTTCAAATTCCACTCCTGGGAGAGGCTGAAACTCCAGTTAGGTTAGGTATTAAGTTTCAGTGGGAGTTGACTCCATTTTGGGCCTGTTTCTTTTTTAATACTATTAATAGCCACATTTAGGTAATATTACCTTCCCTTCAATACCTGATATTTTAAGTAAATTTTGAAAGAAGTTACTGTAAGCTGATATCTTAACGGATTTGAAATGGGAATATCTCCAAATTAATTTAAATTGGCTATTCAAACAGACATAAAATATGAATACATTCAGTCTGACTTTCCCCCCCAAATTTTGTTTATCTATCAACTAGACTGTGGAAAGGTAGCTTTATTTCAATTTTATTTAAGTATTTTTTTTTATCAGGGATTTAGCTGTTGGCTTATTACTTTTGAAGGGAAGCAGAATTTGCCACGCCAAAATATGTCTTTTTTTGCATAGGGATTATCTAGAGCTGGTTATTTTAAAGAAATATCAGACAAGGAGAACCTTGAAAAACCAACTACAAGTTTGCCTTTAGTAGGAGACATTTACATTTCTATGAGAAAACTCCATTTGTATGAGTGTCTCTCTAACTAGAATCTCTAGAAGCTCTCAACAGTGGAGAAGGCAACCATTTAAATCTGGATTTAAATCCGCATAGCAGCTTTACCCTTTTTACTTTACTCTTGTGCTTTTTCTGGATATCTCCCATAACTCACTCCCCTCCTTCCTTCCCATAACATTCTTTTGCCTTTAGCTAGAGACGGTTTTAAGATGGCGACTTGGGCCACTTCAGGGAGTTACTCAGTTTTCCTGTGTATCTTCCATGTTCACAAGAAATACACGTATTAAAATTCTGTTGTTGTTGTTGTTCTCCTATTAATCTGTCTTTTATTGCAAGGGGCAGTGGGTTTCAGCCAAAAGTCTAGAAGGGTAGATAAATGCTGTTATCAGAAACATCAGCACTTCATCTTATATTCTGAGGAGAACTAAAGTTGCATAATGGAAAAGAAATGTTGAAGAAAAATACCAGTAACAGGTGAACAAGATCTAAAGTGAGAAGACCTAGGTGAATTGGCAGAACAACCATTTGTTAATGTTATGATTTTGTGTCTTTGAACCTAAAGGTTTGTATCTGTGAATGGTTACGAGATCTTCTCTGATGGTACTTATATATATGAAATACATAATATGTGACATCTACTCTATTGATTAAGTCTTCAAAGGTAATATGTCTCAGAAGTAAATATTTCTGAAATGACTTTAAAATATGATTATCTTGCTGATTTTTATTCCATTTGTGTGTATTTCATTATAGAGTCTCCGAACACATTCATGTCTTATTAAATTTCAAAGAAGATCTTCATTTCTAATTCCATTTTACAAGAAAGGATGTAAAATTTCTATTTAATTAATTATGTCAACTTAATCTCAATAAGCCTTTATTCAGCACAAGGAGCCAAACTGTGCCGAAGTCTTTTTCTTACAAATGAGCACATTTACTGTTTCTTCCATTTTCCTCCTGCTGTTTCTTTTCAATAAAGTTAAATGTTCCCAGTCAATCACGGTTAAATAATTTCCTCCTAAAGTCTTCAGTATCAATCAATTATGATAAATTAAGACAGACAAGGGATAAACCTAGCACTGATGTATGGGCAAATTTGAAACAAAATAAGGTTTAAATGGAAGGAAGTTACAAGCAGCAGAAAGAAACCTTTTATTATTTTTTAAAAAATCCCACAATTCTTTATTATGAAAAGGAACTCATTTCGAATATACCTGCACATGCCCAAACATAAACATACACATGCAAAAACATAGTTATTTGTCATTCTTTAAAATATTTTCAGCTTGTTACTTTGTATAACTTGAAAATAAATATAATGTAAGGGTTGCTCCTTTTTATTTCCTGTAAAATATATCCACTGACTGCACCGACTTTCATCTGTTCTTTTGCCATCTTCTTACATCTTTTACAAATAACCTTAGTACTTGGGATAATTCCTTGTCTTTTTCTTATGTTTCTTTTCAACAAGAAATCAATTATCTAAACAATGCACTTCATGCAAATAATAAAATAGTTCTTAATTCTACCATGAAATGTATGTTACAGTCAAATAAACACTATACCCTTTCTTCTTTCCCTTATGAGAAAAAAAAATTACCAAGTGAGTAGGTCAAAATTATTTGCGTATAATGTGTGTTCCTAAGTGTATTTTGTAAATTCTCTTAGTTCCTTGAGCAAATGATGAAGAAATTTAAATGGTGGAAAAGTCAAATATAATTATAACTGATGGGATTTTACACTCCAAGCTTGATAGGGAAAGATAGGGTTAAATAGGTAGAGAAAGAAAGGCTAGGACTTGAGGTCCCTGAATGTAGAAAAAAAAAAAAAAAGCACATATTTTAAAACAATGCTGGGGACATCTGACCTTGACCATGAGAAAAGTTCCTTCAGATGTAAAGATTTTATTAAGAATATAACAAAAACTACCTATTCCCCCCATCATATTTCCCACAGAAATGAACAACTCAGCACCTACAGTTATCAGGCCAATAAAGGAAAAAAAAAGTGGGGGGAAATGATGAAAATCCTATAAAATAATGTCCCTTGCCCATAGTTGGGGGTATCACTTTCAAATGCCTCCTGTCTGCAACAAGAGTCATCATACTATTCTTACTTTCTAATCGTATACTCTAATAAATGTTTTCCTGCTGCTTATTTTATTTTGTGTCTACCTCTTCATTCTTTGAAACAGTGAGACAACGAACCCTGAGTATTGAAGTAACGAATCGTGCAACACAAGTAGTGATGAGCTTGATGTTAATATGGGGGAATGGTTTCTAAATGTTATTGGTTTTTGTCTTAAATTTGATCCACCCATCTTATGAGTTCATTGGAAGTATTGAGTGAGTACTGATAACATGATGATATCTGCTCACAAGTAATCTGTATAACATGATCGCAGTGATACCAAGTCTTATTACCAGGTATGTAGAATATTTTAGGGTCTGAAATTCTTTAAAGAAACAATTTTGTAAGTACAGAAGACATTAAGCTGCGAGTTAGCAAAGGCTAAGAAAACAGGAGTGGTTTTAGTAACCACTATGTTAAAGATGGGTAATCACTGTGCTGTAGTTACACAAATATAATTTCTATTCCTTTTAGCATAATAATGGCAATAGTTTATATTTAATGTTCGTATTTGTAAAAGATAGAATTTTATGTATTTTCTGAAGTAATCTTCAAAATACTGTTAGAAATTAACACCCTTTTAAAGATGAGTGAACTGTATCTCAGCAAGTTTGTGTCTTGCTCTTGATCTCACTGCTGATAATCTTTTTCTCCTTGTTTAATTTGTATCACATCCAATGACATTAAGCTACATTTCATTATGTACACCATGATTTAGGAAGGTCACAGAGAATTGGAAAGCAGAGGAGAATGACTGGGTTGATGAGGAAGGTGGGAGTACTGGTGAGCTTTAAAGTGGAGAACAGAGGACCCTGGGCAGGGAGTTCTTGACCTACTAGCCTTTATGAAGCTGTGCAACATTGTTACTCACTCTCTCTTCCCTGAGTTCTTCATTGTCAGTCTTACCATACTTTCCTAGCTATGTCAATGTGTTTCCCAACATTTCTCCTCTTTCCTCTGACGTCTTCCTGTTCTGCTATACATATATGAGACTGAATGGGGAGATTCTAATGAACCCTAAACCTTGAACTCCTATAGTCCCCAAAGCTTTCTTTGTCAATAGAGCGGCCTTCCCTCTTTCTCACGACATTGATCTTCCCTTTCCTGAAGAATTTATAATAGTTGCCCCGAGATAGCTGCCTTGCAAAGAAATGCTGGTGCTTCTGAGGACCTACTCCTACCATCTCTCATTGTCTCTAGATCTATCATCAGATTCAAGGCTCAGCTGGACACATAAGATAAAGTGTAACTGGTGGAGTATTGTTACACACAGGAAAAGAAATTACAATATTTTTGCCAATTTGCCTTGCCCCAAATCTGGAGAGCATATATGGCAATGGAGTGTAAAGGTATTGAATCATAATGAAAGGAATATGATATGATCTTAATCTGTTTGGGTTGCCTTAAGGGCATATCATAGACTGGGTGACTTATGAACAACAGAAATTTATTTACCACAGTTCTGAATCTGGGAAGTCCAAAGTCAAGGTGCAGCTAGATTTGCTATATGAGGTCAAGCTCTCAGTGAGGGCTTGTGTCTTGGTTCATAGATGGCCAACTTTTCACTGTATCTTCACATGGTAGAAGGGGCAAGGAAGCTCTCTGGGGTCTCTTTTATGAGGGCACTGATCTCATTCATGAGGTCTCCATCTTCATGACCTAATCACAAAGACCAACCATCCAAATATCATCACATTTGGCAATAGGATCTAACATATAAATTTGAAGGGGGAGAGTAGTTGTGTGCACAGACATTCAGTCCATAGCTTAGATATCCTGGGTTTCCGGGATGATTCTGTCTGTAAAAGATGTTAGTTAGCAAGGCATCAATGGGAAGGGAATCTTGGATCTTCTCCCATAATCACGACAAAGCCTGCCTAAGAGACACAACACAAATTATTTCTTAGAGTAGCCACAACTTCTCAAATAACTTCCAGTTTCATGTGAGAAATAAATCACTTTTACATTTATTTTTATGGGGTCCAGGTGTAATCTGAACCTGACATAAATATTGACAAAATTATCCATACTTTTCTAGACTTGTTAAAAAGTCAAAATAATGATCATTTGTAAAAATACATAAATGTAGTAAATAAACTTTTGTCAGACACAATCTGGAATTACCTTGGCATGATTTAGCTAACCTGATTAAGATAACATGGATTGTTGTCTAAGAATATGAGATCAATAATTTACATATATACAAGATTTATTATCACATGACTTAGCTACATAGTATGAGCAAGAAGACACATGATGGTTAGATGGAGATCATTCTAACTAAAAATATTTTAAGCTAATCTTTTTTTTTTTTCTTAATGAACTAGTCTCAAAGGTTTTAGATATTTTAAATGTGGCTGTTTGTTCCAGTTGACCAAAAAGATTTGCTATTTCTTACGACCGTTTCTACACTTTCCAGGTGAAAGATTTAGAGGACATTAGACTTATTTCAGGCTCGGTGTCTTGTTTTAGAAGTGAGACAATTTAACAATCACTCCTGATTGGTTTCTCTGTGATAGAACTCAGAGTGAAATCAACGCTGAATGACCAGAGAACTTACACCAACCTGGCGGCTGAAATCTAGTGGGCGAGATGGGGACAGCGTGTGTCCTTTCAGACCTGTCCTACCAGCTGTGTGCAAGCATACTGCCTGTGGTTTGCTGTTATCCCTGCAGCCTTTTCAAAGTGTGAATAGGACTGCAATACGTTGAAGACTTCTTTTTGAACTGAGGTCTTGGAAACTTGTCTCTACTGAATTTGGGTCAGATTTCTTCCAGCTTTCAGAAAGGGCAAATTAACCAAAGATATTTGATTCTATTCATGCCGTTTTGTCTATGCTAAAGGTGGCTTCAATTCTCAATACTAGTCATATCTAAGCATCGCTCTCCATATAAGAACAGAATTGCTTTTATCATGGAAGATAAAATACACTAGGACTATTGATAGAATCTCATTTCATGATCTACTTACTTGAAATTCCAAAATATCTTCCCCATGACACATGCCCAGAAGAGGATGTAAGAACAAAATGAAAAGTGGGAAGTAGAGCAGAGCTGCTATGCTGATAAATTGCTATGCTCTAAGCTTTATTTTCTAATAGTGTGTTGATAGATGTCCTAACTTGTGTATGATATTTCTGGATATACATATTATCAATTTATTTGACTCATTATAAGGAAAAGAATGATATTGGATTATAGAAAGCAGGTAATTCCAATAATACATATTTGGGTGAACCATCCTTGTATGTACAAATAATTGTATGAAGCTATCATTAAAAATCCACACCTTTGTGCGTCCTTCAGTGGGAAAATAGGACACGTTAGGGAAAAAATGCTTTAAGAAAATGTGGCAAAAAAGGAAAAATCCCTTAGAATACACATATATCCTTATGAAAATTTTCATAATTAAGTGGATATTTCTCGTGTTTAACACTGAATCATGTAATTCATTTTCTTTTAAATGTTTATTTCTTTTTGAGAGAGAGAGAGAGAGAGCACAACCAGGGGAAGGGCAGAGAGAGAGGGATACACAGAATAGGAAGCAGCATCCAGGATTCGAGCTGTCAGCACAAAGTCTGACGTGGGGCTTGAACTCACTAACTGTGAGATCATGACCTGAGCTGAAGTCGGACACCTAACTGACTGAGCCACCTAGGAGTTCCTGAATCATGTAATTTATTTTTAAGGGAAATGATACTGAGGTGAAGTTCTCAGATCTACATCCTCTGCCTACAACAACAACAACAACAACAAAAAACAACACAAAAAGACCAACAAAAAAAAACCAGTATAATACTATAATTACCCAAAAGCTAATCCATTACGTTCTCCTTGGGGAAATCCATATTATATTCTTTATTCTAACAGGGTCGTAGTTAAAGATGAGAATGAAACAAAAGCCTTCTTAAAAATAGTTCATGGTTGAGTTTTCATTTTTAAAATAATTGTAATCACCAGTCTCTTAGAGCTTCACCTGAGGAATAACTTGAGGAAAATTAGCAGAATTTGAATTTCCTTTGTAATTTCTCTTGCCCCATGAAACCAAGTAAAGTGGCTAATTGTGTGTGTTTTCACCTAATTAGAGTCAAAGAGATAGACTGTAGGGAAATAAGAAGATGGCGTCAGCATCTCTCCTCGGAATATTCTGACACTGATTAAGAACAAATACCTATTTCTTTTATGCTTCCAACAAATACAGGTCCACAACAGCTAACTCATTCCATGAGAAGGTCGTGATAGATTATATTATTTCTTGATAGGAATCATAACAGATGGTAATGTATTTTAAGAGACAATTCAGAAAAGAAGGTCATCATTTTGTATCGTGAAGAGTTTTTAGCAATTTTGGTTACTATAATTTGATCAAAGCCACTGACTTCACTCTTAGAAATACAATTGTATAGAGTTATTTTAAAAAATCTTTTATATGTTTATTTTTGAAAGAGAGAGAAAGACAAAGTGTGAACAGGGGAGGCACAGAGAGAGAGAGGGAGACACAGAATACAAAGCGGGCTCCAAGCTCCATGGGGCTCGAACTTGTGACCCGGGAGATCATGACCTGAGCTGACGTCGGACGCTTAACCGACTGAGCCACCCAGGCACCCCCCATTAATAAAGGTAAATAACTTACATTAATTATATATGCAGGATTGAAGATTTGAGTTTAAAAGAGACATAAAAATAGCAAATATAGAGGAGAGCTGTTTTAGTTTCTTAGGGCTACCATAACAAATTATGACCAACTTGATGGCTTAAAAACAACAGAAATTTATTTTCTCACAGTTCTTGGGGCCAAAATTCTGAAGTCAAGTTGGTTGTTTCCAGAGGTTTTGAGAGACAATCTGTTCTGTGCCTTGCTCCTAGGTTTCGGTGCCTGCCAAAATCTCACGGCTTATAATAGACACATCACTCCCATCTCTGGCTCTGTCTTAACATGACTTTCCTCTTGTGTGTCCTTGTGTCTTTTCTGTCTTTTATAAAGAAACTATCATTACACTTAGGTCCTAGAAATCCTTAATTACATCTGCAAATGCCTTATTTCCAAATAAGGTCACATATACAGGTACAAGGGTTAAGACTTGGATTTTTTGGGGGGCTGCTATTCAACTATGTGCTATGGCAGACATGGGGCAAAATCAGTGTTTATACCAAAACAGGACAATAAATTGTTGGGACAGACTCATGACACTAAATGTTCCTATCTAAATTGCCTATGCTGGAGTAACGCCTGTGTAGTCTTAGAGCTATATCACAGCAGGTTTTTGTTGTTCTTTATGACCTTGAATTCACTTCCATAATAAGGCTTAGTTTGTTAATAGTTAATACTGTTGCTTTTATCATTGCTCACTACTGCCTTGTCATTAGACAATACTATAATATGAAATCATTCATGTAGTGCTTAATGCTTGCCTGGAACTAAACTAAGTAATATAACCGTGTAAAGTAGATATTATTTTAAATTCCTTTGTTACAGATTTTAGTGTCTAAGAATGGGGCAGCAACTTCTCCAACATTGGACAGTTACTAACAGTGAACCAGGATTTAATTCAGGGTCTGTTCTGCATCTGAATATAATCCTTATTCTATATTAGGAGCACTTTGTGTTCACTATTTCAGCAGCATATCTATTATTGTTTCAACTGATTTTATAATAGTCCAGGAAAACAAAAAATGCATTAAATACATTTTTAAAATATTTCTTTCAGTCCTAATGGGGGAAAAACAAGTTTTTGGTATACTTAAGACCTTCAAATAATATTTATTTTCACATAACCAATCTTTCTGAAGAATCTTCTTTAGTTGGATTTAGTATGGATCCCAATAGCAAACAATGTCTAGAAATAAATTTATAATATGTGTGGAGGAGCTGTTGTGTTTATGCCCTACATAAATGGTAAGGTTAGGGCAAAGCAGGAATATAAAAGACAGAATTCTGGGCCTGGATCTGATCTTCACTATCACAATTCCCCTGAGGCTTTGGGGTTCATTGAACTCTAGTAGAGTTCTATTGTTCTGAATTCAGCAACTGATGGCTATTTTGTAAGGGAGAGTTAGAGAAAATAATGTAACTGGAAGTCTTTGAATCTGAAATTCATTATTCTGGTTTTTTACCATATGAACAAATCTGAAAGGTATTAGAAAAATGTGAATATAATCATAGTATTCACTATAAGATTGTTGTTACAGACATTGTTCACCATATTTCATTGCATCTCATTTATGAGGAACCAAGAGAAAGAAAGAAGTCCCTTACTCCTATTATTCTGTTGCCTCATTATATAAAAAAAAAATAGAACTATTGAACAATGGAAAAATGTATATCTTACATTTTTTCTTTCCTAGAACTTCAACTCCAAGTTTCTGAGTTTTTTTACTAAAACTACCTCTGGCTTCATCATGCTTTCTACCCTTAATTTCTGTTTATGTTGTTTTTACTAATTCGTTCAGATACGTTTTTTCTTTGCCTTATGTTTGATATCAACCTTAGACCAAAGCAATAGAGCATGTATCCTGGGTCCTGCACTTTGAAATACCCCAATGAGGAGTGCCTGGGTGGCTCATTCAGTTGAGCCTGTGACTCTTAATTCAGCTCAGGTCATGATCCCAGGGTTGTGGGATTGAGCCCCACATCGGGGTCCATGAGGAGCATAGAGTCTGGTTGGAAATCTTTCTCTCTGTCCCTCTGCCCCTCTCCTCTGCTCTCTCCAAAATAGATTAATTAATTAATTAATTAATTACTGAATTAAAGGGCTCCATTGGGATCATCATTCCTTCTTTTCAGAGGGAAGGAATCCATAGAGCAAAGGGGATGTGAACATCCATGGCTCACATACACCTTTTAATCCACTTTCCAAATACCCAGAACTCTGGGTTCCCAAATGATCTCTCATGTCCATTTTCAGGGTCTGTGCAGATTTTAGCCTGAGTCCATCTTACGGAACACATGTTCCAAATCAGAGTTTGCGTCATTAGACCCAAAGCGCTGACAAGGAGCAGTTCCTTGCAGAGGGTTCAACAGAGACTGGACGCAGGTTTATGGTGTTCACCTGTGTATATGCGAAGCCCCTGTTGATGTGGAATAGAACCAGGAGTAGGAATAGATGTGTTGGCCGAGAGTCTGATGTCTGGCTCTCTTCATGCTGCTCTATTTAGAGACTGAACAGTATAATTCATAACTCTTCAATATTAACACATATGCACATAAGCTTCTGTTTATGCTGTTGTTCCAGTTTCCACAAAGTTAAGGAGCAGTGTGTTTACCATGGCTTACATATTTTTGTCAGCTCTCTCACTACTGTATAGAGTGAGTAAATTTATAAGTAGCCAACATCACAAAGTTACTCTAAGAAATATTTAGGGATATTAGGAATAAAACCAATGGCTTGATTTCCATTGATATTCCATAAATCAGTTTTCCAATCATTCATTTCTCAGGATTTATTTGGTTCTTCCTATCTAAGAAAAAGAATTGTTACAAATCTATTTATGTACGTATCTTTGTCTCCATTTATGTAACTATGCACCATGTTTCATCATAAATTTATCAATAAATTAGTAAGGTAATAGATGACACCAAAATATCTTCCTTATCCTCTTGAGAGTTTTGTGTCTAGAATATTGCCTTATTAATATTGCTCTTAATAAAAGTCTGAATGACACCTATGTATTTTTTAACTCAATAAGCTGAAGGGCCTATCACTTAGACCCAGTAGGAATTGAGCTGTGCACCACTGACTCCTTTTCTGTAGGGCAGAGGCCTTGAACGCTGAGGCATCGGGGCAAATTGCACTTCTCTCCCCGCTGCTTGAAAGTGATATTTTAGGACTTGTGTGCCTTCTCCTGAACACACAGAGCCATATCAGCTGTTGAGATCCACATTTTTTTCACAGAAAGAAACTGAGAGTAAATTTTAAAACTCGCTCTCACTCAGTTGGAAATAAAGTGACCAAACAGAATTTAGTAGTTAAATGGCTTCTTGCCATCAGCAAAGGGCTGCACACGTTGACTCCGGGTTTCTCTGCAGTTTTAAAAAAAGGCAACGAATACAGAGACAGATACCACATGGTTTCACTCTTATGTGGATCCTGAGAAACTAAACAGGAACCCATGGGGGAGGGGAAGGAAAAAAAAAAAAAAAGAGGTTAGAGTGGGAGAGAGCCAAAGCATAAGAGACTCTTAAAAACTGAGAACAAACTGAGGGTTGATGGGGGGGGGGGAGGGGAGGGTGGGTGATGGGTATTGAGGAGGGCACCTTTTGGGATGAGCACTGGGTGTTGTATGGAAACCAATTTGTCAATAAATTTCATATATATAAAAAAAAATAAATAAAAAAAAAAAATGAAAAAAATAAAAAAAAAAATAAAAAAATAAAAAAGGCAACGATTCACAATGCTGCTGGGTCGCTGTTTTCTCTACTTCCAAGAAGGTTTTCCTACTTTGTAAAGAAGAGCCATTGTTTATCTTTAACCTGAAAATATGCTTTTTATCATAGAGGCATTTCTTATGTGTGTCTCCTCATGTGTTACCACTGAATGATTATCCTGAACGAGAAGAGTCTCATAAATACTCCTATAATATTTCCAAATTAGTATCTAAAATCTATTTTAAAGACCAGACACTTTGTTGAGTATTCTTGTTTTTGCTTGACATTTAATAATCTGTCTGAAACGAGGGGTTTCTAAAACCAGACATGCTTTAAAAAAAATAATCATAGATTAGTGAAAGACTGTTAAGCTTTTACTTGGAAAGGATACTGGTTTTAAAATGTTTTTTTTTCCCTCTATGAGTTCTTTGCAAAAAAAAAATGGAGAATAATTTATACAGACTAGGCCTTATTTTGTCATTAATTTTAAAATCATGTCAGCAAATACAGGGGCATAACCATATTGAAAATCATGCATAAAATGTATTATAAGTATAATACATAGAAGAAAGCAAAAAGTCACTAATGACTTTCTAAAATATTCAATGATTTAGTCTTTAATTTTCTGCTACTAAAAGATTACAATGCTCTGCTATGCCTCACTAGATAAATCTTATTGATTTGAATACTAATAAATTGAAGTCAAATTTCACCTAGTATAAGATTTTGTAATACTGATGAAGAGGGTGTATTAATAGTATTGACATACATTTAAAATACTTTATTTAGAAGTGTGTATGTGCATATGAAAATATATGTGCATATATACAGAAACGTACTATGTATAATACATATAGAAACTATAAGCATATATAAAGTTGTAGTAAAGTCATTAGATCTCACTATTGAAATGAATTATAAAGGTAAGGCAATGCTATTTGTTATTTAATATTTAAATGCTGCTCTGACTGTTCCTAGTCTTTTTTCACATTTTATAACTCCATACTAGTTATATTTATATATTATCAGTTTATATATATGTATATGTATGTACAACATAAGTACATGTATATACATTCTTTATATATATATATATATATATTTAAAGTGACATATAAATACAGCTATCAAGGAGGTGGTTAACATTGGGAAGAGATTAGTAAGGAAATTTGGCAAAATTCTTAGATAATATTCTTAATTTTAGAGATGATTAAAAATTCCCTGCTGAATATCATTATCCATCTTTTATGAAGTTCAAATATCACATTCACTGAACTGACAAATTCAGGACACAATAGCTTATATAAAAATTATTATCTCTTAACTGAGATAAAAGGATATTCAAGGTCCATATAATGAATTATGCTCCAGCAACTTCAAAATAGAATTAATATTAAACAGTGGTTACTATTCACGATATGTTTAGATACAAAAACAAATGTTGAATTTATGAAAGAAAGTTCTTCAGAGTAGTGCTTACCTCTTAATGGAATCTGGCAAGAAAAAATAATCTGGTTAAATTTCCTGTCTGTCTCAGATAATGTATCTCAAATTATTGGATCATGAGAGGAAAAACCAAATGTGTTTTGAAACAAGGGCTTTACAGTATTATGAATCATTTTCTTCTGTTATGATTTAGTCTTAATATAATAAAAGATTTTCAAGACTCAAATCTTGAACAACACTTTTTACAAATATTACTTGCACAACTGATTGCATTAAGAAAATAAACCTGTTGAGTCAAATTTCCTGCTAAAATGGCAACGCCATTTGTTACAATACTTTTTCTACTTATTTATTAATTTGTTTCTGCTATACTTTTCTTCCAGAAACAATTTAAGGTAACATTTGATGGTATATAATCTGTATTTGAATTCATTGAAAAAAGATAGGGTAAAACAAAGCAGCATATTAAATGGTTTGAAGAATAGGGTAACATAAAATATGTACGTAAAAGGATTACATACTTGTCAAAGCTAAGCTTCAATACAGTCCTTAGTTTTCTAACAGCAAGATAGAAATGAGAAACCTGTTCTTTGTAACAATATACAGAGTCCCTAAGATCAAAACAAATCTACTTGTTCAGAAGAAATACAAGCAATCCTAAAGAAACACACACACACACACACACACACACACACACAAAAACCTAAAAGAAAAAAAAATAAAAACAAAAGAAAAAATTCTCTTCAAAGAAAATATCCCTTATTGGATCCTGCTTATAAATAACATGAATACTTGTTTCTTTTAATGGCAATGGATTTATACAAATGCATAATTAAATGCTGTGATTATTTGGGGAGGAATCCGAAAAATATGGCATGATGCAATTACTCCACTTTAGGAAAAGTCTGAACTATTAAACAGTAGGTTGCAGATTATGTGGAAAAACTGATAAACGGAACAGCCTTGAAGAAATGGTCCACAATATAGTCTTCCCTCAGAAGGGCCTTTGATAGATATCGGGCAGGAGGGAATTTGAGATTGTATTCCCTGGCAAGTAATTGGAATAAAGCAATTCTATGCTGCCAGATAAATATTACCTATATGTGCTAACAGACAGTGAAGCTTGGAATAGAGTTGACCTTCTCTCGTGGAAATTGAATAGTCTAGCCAGGATGTGTGCCTGAATAAAAGGCTATCTGACATTGGTTCAGTGGCTACTTGAATGAATGCCTGTAGGCGGGGTAAGATCTCTTGAGCATAGCTTCTAATCCAGCACGTTGTAACATTTGGGATGGGAGACTGAGTACTCAAACCCTTTTACATAGAGCATACTTACAACTTTTTTAACTATTAAGGTTTGTAAGTCAGGTGCAATTATGTAGCTACCTCATCCATTAATAATAAAATAAAATAAAAAATGTCCCCAGAGCATTTAGCATTGACAAATCTTTCTTCCTTTAATATACCTTTTTTACCCAGCGTAAAAATTACACATGCTACATCAAAGAATAGGTATAAATCTAACTGCCATATGGGACAATTATATGGAAATTGTTAAACATTGGTAGTAATCGAAAAAAAAAATCAGTAGAAACTTCAGATTTATAGCACTTTATTTGCTGTCCTACTGAATTGTAATGATAAAATGAGTATACTGGATGCCTCTTAAACCTATTTCTTTAGTCATTAAAGTATTCATATGAATATCAGATATCTGTATGTTTTCTCTATAGGTTTACTACATGCAGACTATATGTATATAAGAAATAGTATCATATCACTTAGGAAGTCTTTCTTTAAGCTGAGATTAAAGGATATCCTTTTATCACACAGAATGCACCCATTACAGAGTCAACAGCAGATTCAATTGATCAAACTTCTCCTGTAGTAATAGGATGAAGAGTTTGAGTGAGAATCAACCAGTAATGATGAAATGGGGGCGTGGAAGCAAATTATAGCCTGTACAACTTCAGTTTAATTCAAAATATTAATTTGTATACACTTGGAAATGTTGCTTCTAAATTCATACAGAGGAATGGCAAGTAGGCAGATCTCATTAACTGCAAAGAAGCATCAAGAAAGTCTTTAAGATAATAAAATATTTGTCTTAGTCTGGGATGCCTTAACAAAATGGTATAGTCCTGAGTGGCTTATATAAAACAAAACAAAACAAAAAACACATTTATTTTCATAGTTGTGCAGGCTGGGAAGCCCAAGATAAAAGTGCCTGCTGATTTGGTTCATGCTAAAAACTTTCCTGCAAATGGCTGCTTTCTTGCCTTCTTCCTCACCTGCTGGAGAAAGGGAGCTAGAGAGACAGAAAAGACATAAAAAAGATGAAGGAAGGAAGGAAGGGGGGGAAGGAGGAAAAGAGGGAGGGAGGGAGGGGAGCCCTGTGGTCTCTTCTTATAAGGTTGCTAATCCCATCATGAGAGCACCACCCTTAGAATTCATCTAAAACCTAATTACCTTCCAAAGGTTTACCTCCTAATACAAACACTTTGGAAGTTAGAGTTTCAACACATGGATTTGGGAGAATACAAACATTCAGCCCACAGCAACATAAAATAGCATCTCTTAATTGACAGAATATTTTATAGCATACTCAGCACTACATTTTATACACTGTATTGAAGGACACATTGTCTATTCACTGAAAAAACTCAGGTTTCTCCTTTCCTATGTTGGAAAAACAAAACCAAAAAAAACCAAACAAGTAATAGTTCTTCTGTACTGTGTTTCCCCTTTACTTTTACACAGACACTTCATTTCTGGTCACCAAAGGCATTTTTTTTTTTTTTTTTTTTTTTTTTTTGCCACACCAAGCAATTCTCCATGATGCCAGCTGGGTGTCCTATAATGTAACTCATTTCTGACACTACCTACCTGGAGATAGAGTCAGATCCCACTAGGTCTCAGTCCCACAAGACTGCCCCCCCCACACACTTCAGAGGCCAATCTCAAGAAGTAGGTCCTTAGGTTGTCCACAACATCTGTTCAATTTAGCTATAAATTGAGGTTCCCACGACACCCTTCTCAAGTTTTATTAATTTGCTAAAGCATCTCACACAACTCAGGGGAATATTTGTTTACATTTACCAGTTTATTAAAGGATATGATAAAGGATGCAGATATACAGGCAGATGAAGAGATACACAGGGCAGGTCTGGGAGAGTCAATAGCACAAAATCTTCTGCCCGGTGGAGTTGGGATATGTGCCCCTCTTGGTAGAAACATGTTTCTCCACCTAGAAACTGTCTGAGCCCCTTTTTGGAATTTTCTGAGGGCCTCATTCTGTGAGAATGATGGCTCATTAGCTCCACTTTTAGTCCTCTCTTCCCAAGAGAATGGAATGCACAGCTGAAAACTTTAAGCTTCTAATTATGACTGTCTTTCTGGTGTCCAGCCTTCTTCCCAGAGCCATCCAGGAGCCCACCCAGAGTCGCCTTGCTACAACTCCTGTTCCCCAGGAGATTATAAGGTTTTCAGAAACCCTATATCAGGAACCAGGTCAGAAACCTAATGGCAGAATGAAAAGATACTCCTTAAGCTCTTATCACCCAAGAAATTATGAGGGTTTTAAGAGTTCTGTATCAGGAACAGGGGAAAGAGACCAATATATATTTTTTATTATCTCACACTTAATCAAAATTGAAACTACGCTTCACTGTAAACAAGACTAAAACACTGTTTAAGGATCAATCGCCTTGTAAAATATATTTCTATTTGTAATAGAATAAATCTCCAAATCCAATGCTGGATAATTAAACACTACACTTCTAAACAATCACCAGGTCAAAGAAAAAATCTCAAGGAGATTAATAAAACATATTAATGAAGTAATAGAAAAAAATACAAGACATTAAAGCTTGTAAAAATGCACAAAAATCTCAACAAGCCAAAATTTAGGGGGTGCCTGGGTGGCTCAGTTGGTTGAGCGTCCAACTTCAGCTCAGGTCATGATCTCATGGTTCATGAGTTCGAGCCCCATGTTGGGCTCTGTACTGACAGCTCAGAGTGTGGAACTTGCTTCAGATTCTGTGTCTCCCTCTCTCTCTGCCCCTACCCTGCTCATATTCTGTCTCTCTGTCTCTCAAAAATGAATAAACATTAAAAAAAAACCCAAAATTTATATCTTTGAAAAATATTTATACGATGATAAATTTCCACAAGTTAGCAGGAGATAATGAAAACACACATAAATCTGATAAAAAATGTGAATCTAAACATCCAATAATCTAAACAAATTCTATACTCAAAAGCAAGAAGACAACCCACAATTTACAAAACATGGTAAAAGCTAGATAATTCTCCAAAAAGATACAGGAATGGTCAACATGCACATGGAAAGATCCTTAACGTCATTAGTTTTTAGGGCATTTAAACCAAAACTACATTGACCTACCACTTCACACCTAAGTAGGATAACAGTAATAAAAAAATTGAAAAAACAAAAGGGAAAGTAACAAGTGTTGGCAAAAGTAGGCAAACCAGAACCCTGTCACGTTGCTAGTGGGAATATAATAAAATGGTTCAGGTCGGCAAATCCCCAGTAAGATTAACATAGAATTGCCCTATGTCCATAGCAAGTCCACTGGATGTAGTCACCCAAAAGAACTGAAATCAGGCAGTTAAACACAAATGTGCACATTAGTATTTATAGCAGCACTGTTCACAATTGATAAGGGTACAAACAACTTAAATATCCATCAACTGATGAATAAATAAACCAAATGCCCTTTAGCTATATCATCCAATACCATTCAGCCCTGAAAAAAGAAATTAAGTTCTTATAGATCCTACAACATAGACGATCTTTAAACACATTATGTCAAGTTCTATATTGTATAGTATCGTGACATATTGCCTAGTATAGTATTTATATTCGTAATAGGCAAATCCAGAGACAAAAGCATAGTGGTGGCTGAAGGAGGATGGGGAGGAGTTGAATGGAGAATAATTGCTTAATGCATTGATTACAGGGTTTCCTTTTGGGGTGGCTAAATGCAATAAACAGTCATGACGCTATAAAACACTGAAAAATATACTTACTGCCACTGAGTTCTACTCTTGAAATGGTTAAAATGGTAACTTTTACATTATGGGTATTATACTACAATAAAAACATATCTGCATATCCCTATATTTAGTTTGGAAATTTAAAAACCACAAAAAAATGGGGGTGAAGCAGCCTGCACACTCAGCATGAGTCCAGGGTGGAACTCAATCCCACCGCTGGGGATCATGACCTATGTGGAAGTCAACAGTTGGTTGTTTAACCGACTGAACCAGTGAGGTGCCCAGAGCATTCATGATTTAAAGAAAGGTAAAGAACTAAAGAAGGAATAAAGGAGTAGTGCCCTAATTAGATAAGGGTTGTCTACCAAGCAGCCTATAGCAAACATCACAATTATCGTCAATATGGAAGCCTTTCTTCCAAGAGGTCCTGAAGGAGGGGCAAGGAGAAGGCAAGCTAGGATGAGCTGAGCATCAGGGACCAGGGGTGGCTCAGAGGTGGTAGAATCAGGCCAAAATGCTGCGGCCAGCCTGTCTCCCAGGATCTGGTGAATTCTACAGTGTTCAGGGAAGGCAGAAAGTGCTGACGTGAGAAATGCCTGGGTGCTCTGTGTGCCGAGGTCCATCCTTCTCCCCAGACCCTTCTGTAAGGAATCTGGGTCTCACCACCCAGGTAAAATCCAATACTCGTGAAGCCTTTACTTCCCACCTACCCCCCTAAAACTCAAGTTACATTTATTCCAGGAAATCAAGGTGGGTTTACAGTTTTAATATCAACACGTTAATGGGGCACTTGGGTGGCTCAGTTGATTAAGCATCTGACTTGATTTCAGCTCAGGTCACGATCTCACCATTTGTGGAATAAAGTCCAGTGTCAAGCTCTGTGCTGACAGTGCAGAGCCTGCTTGGGGTTCTCTCTCCCACTCTCTCTCTGTTCTCTCCCTTCTCGTGCTCTCTCTCTCTCTCTCTCTCTCTCAAAATAAATAAACATTTAAAAAAATCACACATTAACAACAATAAAAAAAAACTGAGAAGACTGTGCAACTTGACTATCTGGAGAAATATGTATTTGTGTGTGTGTGATACTTTTATTTAATCATAGAAAACTCATTTGCATAAAAATGTTTGCACTTTGGGGAAACTGGAATATTAAATATTTGGGTAACAAAACAGTTAAAAGATACATTGTTCCTTCAGCAGAGACAAGTTTTAAGTTGTTACTTTTTTTTTTGTTTCTTTTTTTTAATGTTGAAATAATCAGTAACACACTAGCTTTTTTCATTTTTGGCCAGAGCAATAATATCTCTTATAATCCCCAATTCTCTTTAAGGATGTTTTTCATTACTTAAATCAGCCATAAATTTAAAAGATAGCTAACTTGAAGTCTCAATACAAATCAATTTCTTGTACCTACCACAGGCTTTAGAGTACTCTAATCTCAAATTTCAGGAGATAATCTCCTTCCACAGGATTGATCAAACTTTTTTTTCTACATCAACATACAGGTATAAAGGTGTGGAATATTTTTTCAGAATAAGTTATATATTAAGACAATCAATATGGCAATAATTTCCTCCTTTTCTTTCTACCACGTAACTTCCCAAGCTCCTCCTAACCTTATTCGTTTTGAAAGTGTGGGAAAAAAGTGAAAGACTGAAGTATCCAGCGATACTGAAAATGCACAGCGAAAGTCAGAACCATAGTCTCATTCCAGAAAGAGACCGGAATACTCTCTATCACCGCATAGCCATGCCTCTTCACAATTATGCCAGAGGAGTTAGCCAAGGTAATAAAGAGATAGTAAGAAATGCAAATGATAGGAGAAGGAATAAGGAAATAAGATTGTCATTATTTGCAGGTAAGATGACCGTATGTAGAAGACCTATGAATCTTCAGATAAATTCTTGCAATTGACGAGAGAACTCAGCCTGCTGCAAAGTTGATACGCAAACACCAATTGTTTGTCCACATGAAAGCAGGAAACAGAAAATAAAAACTTTAGAAATATTACCATTCACAATGTTATACGCAAAATTAAGTGAATGTAGCACTGTAAGACATCTACACACACACACACACACACACACACGCAAAATTGTTGAAAGAAATATAAGATCTTTAAATATAGGAATATATTGGAAGACTCAATTGAAGACTCAATAATCCGAGTACATTAATTATTGCTATATTTATGCTAGACAGAAAGTAATGCAATTACCATCTAGCAGATGTGTGTATATGTGTGGGTGGGTATGTGTGTTAATTAGTGGCCTGATTTTAAAATATTATAGGTAAAAAAAAAAGCTGAAAATAGGAAAACCACTTGAGGAAGAACAAATTTGGAAGAATAACATGATCAGGTATCAAAATTGTTGTGAGGCTAATATAAATATGACAATACCACAGAGGGACAACGATAAAACCAATGAAACAGAGCAGACAGTTTAGAACGATCTCCTCATATAGGTTCCCTTATTTTCTGACAGGTAACATTATCAAATTTTCTGGGAACATAGAGGTTTTACTAAATGATATGGGATCAACTGGGTACATAATAAAAAAAGTGAAACTTGACTTCTATCTCAGCGTACATATAAAAATGAATTCAATATATCCTGTATATCTAAATGTAAAAAGTGAAACATACAGATGTCAGATGTTAATATGGAAAGATACTGTTATGACTTGGTACAAATCAACGTTTTGTGAAACAGGGCACAAAATGCCTTGAATCATATAAAGATTGACAGATTGGATTCCATTAAATTAAGAATATTTGTTAATCTAAAGGTATCACCAGTAGAGTGAAAATGTATGATGTTAGAGATAATATTTGATACGCGTACAACCAACAAGGTTCTAATATTTTAAATATATGCAGGATCTCTTCAATCACATAAAAAGACGAGCCAATAGGAAAATGTGAGAAAAGACGTGAACAATCACTTCACAGTGGTATTCACATAACCAATAAGGAAATGGCAAGTTGCGCATCCTAGTTTATGTACTGGGTAAAGCAAATTAAAGCCAACGTGAAATGCTCCTACCAGAATGGTTAATATTTAAAAAGACAGAGACTCACAATCACTGTTGAAGTAGAGTAACGGGAAGTATTATATACAGGAGATGAGATTCTATATGGTAGAAACACTTCAGTAAACTCTTCAGCAACATATACAAAAGTTGAACACACGCATACTCTAGTTCTAGCAATTTCACTTTTAGAAATATATTTAATGTCTGTGTGTGTGTATATAATATATATATGTGTGTACACACACATACACACACACACACACACACACACACACATATCTTGAAAGGCGTAAGTATTATGGTTCCAGCATCATTATTTTTAACAAACAAAAAAACCTAGAAGCAACTAACTGCCTATCATTAGGTTTATACGTAAGTTGTTTTGTGGCCAAACATTGGTATTCAGCATAAAAAAAAATGAGCTAATGGAAAAGAATTTCATGTCATAGAATTGTATAAAAA
This sequence comes from Lynx canadensis, assembly GCF_007474595.2. Taxonomy (NCBI): domain Eukaryota; kingdom Metazoa; phylum Chordata; class Mammalia; order Carnivora; family Felidae; genus Lynx; species Lynx canadensis. The sequence continues at coordinate 218,111,359 of NC_044303.2, read as the reverse complement.
CGTCTACTATAAAAAAGTATATACTGTATGACTCCATTTAGATGAAGTGAAAAGGGCAAAAGTAATGTGTGGTGATAGAAATCAGAAGAGTGCTTGTTACTGAGAGTTAGGGTTGCATTAGAGAAAACTTCCAAAGTGTATTTGTGGTTCTGGTAATATTCTATATTTTTTTCAAATCTAGGTAATAGTAGCACATGTGTGTTTACTTTGTGACAGTTCAGTTGTCTTTACATATAATATTTATGTACTGCTTTTTATTTTCAATTTTATTTATTTTGAGAGACAGAGAGGGAGAGCATGAGCAGGAGAGGGGCAGAGAGAAAATCCCAAGCAGGCTCCGAGCTCTGGGCACAGAGTCCAATGCAGGGCTCAAAACCCACGAGCTGTGAGATCATGACCTGAGCTGAAATCAAGAGTCGGATGCTTAACTGATTGAGCCACCAAAGCGTCCAAGATTTATGTGCTTCTTAATGCATATTTTAAAAAAAAATTTTTTAAATATTTATTTATTTTTGAGACAGAGAGAGACAGAGCATGACAGGGGAGGGGCAGAGAAAGAGGGAGACACAGAATCGGAAGCAGGCTCCAGGCTCTGAGCTGTCAGCACAGAGCCTGATGCAGGGCTTGAACTCACAGACCATGAGATCATGACCTGAGCCCAAGTCAGAAGCTCAACCGACTGAGCCACCCAGGCGCCCCTACATATTTTAATTCAACTAAAAATTTACCAAAAATAGGAAAATGAAGAGACACATTATCAAATACAACATAATTCCCTGCAAGTCAAATTCTTGCTATATATCTCTGGAGTACTGTCTGTGTTTGCTGTCTAGTACTTAAAGTAGTGGGAAAATATCACAACAATCATAATTCTATTATACAATACTGCAATTTAAATCATTCGTATCTATGATATGATCATTACCTGATAAATAAAATATTGGAATAAAAATTCAGTAAAATTAGGCATATATTTTGAATGTATGGTTAATCACATTATATGTGCACATGAAACGAAAGGCATCATGAATTCATTTACTCAACTTCAGCTTTAAATAAAAGAGCTAATGTTAATGAAGTGGAACAACTCTTATTAAAATGCCCTTATAATTCTCAGAAATACATATTGCTTCATTCTCAATTTAGGTGTGCTTGCATTCTCATAAATGGAATCATCCATCTTTAAGCAAACTAAAATTATCTTTGTTTTAATTATTGTCTATGTGACCAGCCTTTGTGGATCTCTGTTTGTGCATGTTAACAGAAGTGGACATTTATAGACAACTAAATTTCTTTTTTTTTTTTTTAATTATTATTTTTTTTTCAACGTTTTTTTTTTTAATTTATTTTTGGGACAGAGAGAGACAGAGCATGAACGGGGGAGGGGCAGAGAGAGAGGGAGACACAGTATTGGAAACAGGCTCCAGCCTCCTAGCCATCAGCCCAGAGCCCGACGCGGGGCTCGAACTCACAGACCGCGAGATCGTGACCTGGCTGAAGTTGGACGCCCAACCGACTGCGCCACCCAGGCGCCCCTAGACAAGTAAATTTCTTAGAGAATTGAATATATTTGAAATGAAAAATCTCAATCATCCATGAAATTAAACAATGCTTTAGGAAGAACAAAAATTTTTCAGTTAGGGATTCTGTCCTCCCATCTTAGATTCTTTGTTTAAATTTCCATGTCAAAGTAAATAGTGTCTTATTCCAAAGAAAGCTCCTAGGAAGTTCTGTTTCGTGCTGATTCTTTATTTACTATAACAGTCTTTACACATATATTCCCCATACCTGTGGTTTAACTCTTCTGATGGGACTTCCTTGTTTCATAATTCCTGCTTGCTTGCTTGATCCTGTAGGCCTCCTAACAGTCTGTTCCATTATATATTTCAAAGCATTTTTCTAATTCAGCAGGTGTTAAACTGTTTATAGTAGCAAGAAAGGGAGGAAAAGAGGGAGGAAAGAAGGAAAGAAAGAGGAAGGGAGGGCAGGAGAGAGTGGGTGGAAGGAAGGAAGGGATTAGGAGGATCACTTTACATCTTTGTTTTTTTTTTTTTAACGTTTATTTATTTTTGAGACAGAGAGAGAGACAAAGTATGAATGGGGAGGGTCAGAGAGAGATGGAGACACAGAATCTGAAACAGGCTCCAGGCTGTGAGCTGTCAGCACAGAGCCCGACGCAGGGCTCCAACTCACTGGCCGCGAGATCATGACCTGAGCCGAAGTCCGCCGCTTAAACCGACTGAGCCACCCAGGCGCCCCTCACTTTTCATCTTTGACAGGAGTGGTATAAATGGTATTCACCTAATTTCTTGTCTTCTACCATTCATTTGGCATTTTCTGAGGTTAGATGTTTGTTGCTTTTGTTTTATTTAAGCATTTTCTTAATATTAATTATGAAGAAATCATGGAGGCTAAAATAACATAAGGTGGAAAACTTAGATAGAAAAAGAATCTGTAAGTTATAATATAAAAAAATTCTGATACGTAACAGAATGAAAATGAAGCTAGGTCTGATCCTCCCTAGCCACTCATTAAATTCTCTTCAATCTTGTCTACTAAGGATAAATTCACCCAATTCTTTTATTCCTCTTTAAGCACGTGTCTTGTGCTCCAAGATTCCACAAGAATTTCTTGTATTGTAGAACATATTAGGAAGGTTGTAAGTACAAGTAATATTGCTTAAGTTAGATAAAGTAGTAGATAAAATACATATTTTAGAAAATTGTACACGGTCTTATCTCAAGGCTAATATATCTTTCTTTGCATGAGAAACTTGTATGATGTATTTACCGACCAGATTAAGGCAGAAATTTCTGAAAATTTCTTTAAAGTAGAATTTCAAACATTTAAAAGCATAATTGCATATCTGCCAACAGTCTTTCATAACTTTGTGAAAACAAATTTTCTTAAGAATATCAAATAATAAAATGTACCTGCTCTTTTTGATACAAAATACTCAGTCATAAATTAAATAATGCCAATATTTTGGTTTAATTTTTCAGGAAGGCTACATTGAAATTAGGGATTGCATCCCTAGGATTAGGGGAAGGATTTCCTATCCGATATAAAACAGAATTAGAAGAATTGGTAGATTTTGTTGTAACTAAACAAAAAACATAAGAGAAAAATAGAATCATGAATACGGTGCCAGTAAGAAATTTGATCTAAGCAGGTTCAGATTAAAAATGCATGTAGGTGACGATTAAGTCATTTAATAGGCAACAGCAAGAGCACGTGCATAAAAATAAGAGGTAAAGATAACATACTTGGGGTTGCCATAATTTACTGGTTGAAGTGCAGAGTTTGAGAAGGGAGACTGGTGAGAAGGATGTAAATGGGTCTTAAACTAAGGAGTTTGCATGTTGTTAGCAGTAGTTTCCAGAGAAGTGAAAGGAAATGTTTTCATGAAACTACTTGTCAAAGAAATATTGGAGAGGACAAAATTAAATGTCAGAAAGGTATGGTGTAAGATATCATTGAACTAGGAAATGTATTATTTTGAAACTCTGAGGTTATGTCCAAATGAATTTTGTTTGGCTTGCTTTACAAAATCACATGCTACAAAGAAGCTATATTTTTCATTGATGTTATTTAATACAATGGGGTACAATAGTTGTAAGCCAGTAATAAAATAGAAGGTTAACATAGAGATTAGATTTTTTTCTTTCTGTTAATTCATGGAGATATGTTTTTTTTTAATCCTATAAATTGGTTAAATTAGAAATTTATGAGATAAAATTTGTAGAGACATTTCTTTTTAAATTATAGAGCACTATTTCCATTTGTTTCTCTTGTTTAATTTTTATCATTATTTGCATGGTCTAATGAAATGCAAATATGGCTCTAATGTACTACTGTACTTATACTGCTATAGTGAAATAACCTGAACAGAGGGAAAAAAATCTCCATTATAATACAAATGTATGGTATTGTTTTCTACCACTTTATTTCCCAGGCTGAGTGCACCTATTATCATAAACTACTTCTTTCATTCATATACTTTTTTTCCATAATTATAAATTTGATTGTGTAACCAAATGTTTGGTAACATACATAGATTAGTTTCTACCATTATGTCTCAGTTTGGCCAAACACACATGTATACATGATGAAAATGAGAATTTAATGATAGTACCCTCTATAATTTAGTGAAATACATATCAATTTTAGTAATAAGATATGTTAATTTGGGGCACATAATAAAAAATAAATTAATCCATTTAAAATAGCTGTTTTATTTATTTTTTTAAAAAAAATATGTGACTTTTAAAGAAGTGGATGCTAATTTATTTTTTCTGGAAATATGCTAAAGTGGAAATACACAATTTTAAATCAAATGTCATTCCACTCAATCTAAACTCAATTTCATCCTGCAGAATTGACCATTATACATTATTTTAACAATCTATGCACATTAGGAGAAATATTTAATGCAAAGGGCTACATATCGCACTTTCATTCATGCCTTTCATTCATCTTCATTGACCAGTATCTTATGTGTCTGGAATATTTAGTGGTTTCAAAAAAGTACTTCAATGTTATTGGTGGCACTTGTATATGATTTTATGCACTCTGAATACATCCTATTTTATTAGTTTCCTATTTCTGTAATAACAAGTTGCAACAACCTTCAGAGCTCAAAACAACACAAATTGATTACTGAAAATTCTGGAAGCCAAAAGTGTCAAATAAGTCTAACTGGGTTAAATTCAAGATTTATGGAGGGCTATATTCCCTCTGGGTGCTCTCAGGGAAAATCCTTTATGCTTGTTTTCCAGATCTTAGGAGCCAATGACGATTCATGGTGTGTGGTCCCATTCCTCCATACTCAAAGCCAACAAAGTCAGATCAAGTCCTCTCATGTTGCCATCTCTTTGACTCTCTCTCTCTCCTGCATCCCTTGTGCATTTATAAGGCTCCTTATGCTTACATTAGACCACTTCAATGATCCAGGATAATACCACCATTTCCGCATCAGCTGAGTAACAACTTTAATTCCATCTGCAACCTTAATTCTTTTTGTCTTGTGACCTAATATATTCACCGGTTCCAGAGATTAAAAAAAAAAAGATATGGACAATATTGCAGAGGGAGGAGTATCATTATTCTGCCCAACATGCCTAGCTAGGTCTGAAGATTTATTGGTGATAAAGTGTGAATACATAAGTGTCCGGCAAATAATCATAGTGATAGTAAAATTAAGGTGCTCACAATATAAAACTTCGGGAATTACCAGGTTGATATGTTAAATGTTATTATACTTTGTAATATACTACTTTCTAGAAGTTTATGCTTAATAAAAAAGCTGTATAGTGTTATATTCATTATAAATTATGGAGTTACAATGTCTAAGTACAAAATGTCAATGATTATTAAATGAAATGTTACGTGATTGTATCAATGTTTCAATTTAGCTATAGACTAAAATAATTTAAGTTATTGTTTTTAGTGTCTAATCACGAACTGAAATTTAAAAGAGTATCTATCTTTCTATCTCTATCATCTATCTATCTAGCTAATCTAAATTCTATCTATCTACATACACATGCATACATACCTTAACATTTTTACTATCTCTGGATTAATCACGCACTAATACCAAGTATGATAATACCAAACTTTTGATAAGCACAGAATAGCTTAGTTCAATGTAAAATAATTTATTTGAGAAACTATTTGTATAATTTTAAGCTCAAAAGGGAAAACTAAATACGCCACTTGCTCTATAGTATAAGAGTCGTGGTTAATAAACTTTGCAGGAATTGAAATACAGTTTAGAGAAGTCACATGTGAAGGAAATATACCAAGTCATGCATCAAGAAAAATCAAGGAAGTAGCAGCCTCCAGGTCATAGAACCAGACTGTGAAAACCTCAGCCTAATGCAATGTTTTTTAGAAAAGGATGCAGTTCTTAAGAATTTTTGAGAAGGTTTTCACCGAGTGTTTGTCTCCAGGAAGAAAATGGAAGTTGCTCTAATAGTACCCTTGAAGGTTTGTCGAAGTTAAATATGTCCCTATGTCTGGCAACAAATACTTCATAGAATAATAGTTTTTCATTTTGTCTACCACTCCCCCATGAATTTCTCTTCTCGAACATGGCAACAAGGGAAAGTAATTCTGTAAAATGGAATTTCCATATTCCTTTTGGGAATGCAGAAATGACTTAAAAAGACAATGGTGAAGGTGCCAAGTATACAACAGACAATCCAAAGCATGTTTCTACTTTAGGCCTTCTGTAAGCTGCTAAGCACATAAGAGTGGTTAGGACAAAACTTCTTCACTGGGCATTGTCTCTTTCCTTCTCTCCTCCCATCTCTCCCATCTCCTCTGCTTTACTTCTCCTCTCCTTATCCTTGTCTTTCTCTTTCTTCTTCTCCTCCTCCTCTTCCTCCTTTTCTGTCTCCCTGTCTTACCACTCCCTCTTCTACACACAAATTACTTACTTTCCAATGTGGCATAAGTGAGTAATTATGAATTAATGCAGATAGAGTTATTTTGTGGGTAATGTAAGTGCAAAGAGTGCCATCTAATCAAATCATTTGGGATCAGAATTATATACAGGTAGTGAGATAGGAAAGATGTTAAATGACTGCAGAGTCTAGATAATAGATTGCTTTACATTAATAGAGCTGAGACTTCAAAAATATGACAAAATTGGTGTCTTGGAAAGATCATGTGGGGATCATTTGAAGAATGCATTAGAGATGGCAAATTGAATATAGCAGATTGGATGATAAGATCATTAATTGAACAAAGGGCTAACAGGAGAGAATGGGTACCTTTCTTAACTCTTGTCAATTAAATTGTTTTCAGCAATTCACTAGTTGAGGAGAAGAAAAATTTAGTAATTCATTTATTAGAAAATTTGATGCAGGAGGCGCAGGAAGAGTGCGGCGTAGGAGGACGCTGGGCTCACCGCGCATCCTGCTGATCACTTAGATTCCACCTACACCTGCCTAAATAACCCAGAAAACCGCCAGAGGATTAGCAGAACGGAGTCACCGGACCCAAGTGCAGACGAGAGGCCCACGGAAGAGGGTAGGAAGGGCGGCGAGGCGGTGCGCGCTCCACGGACTGGCGGGAGGGAGCCGGGGCGGAGGGGCGGCTCGCCAGCCAAGCAGAGCCCTCGAGTCCGGCTTGCAAAAGTGGAGGGGCCTGACGGACTGTGTTCCAACAGCAAGCGTGACTTAGCGTCTGGGAGGTCATAAGTTAACAGCTCTGCTTGGAAAGCGGGAAGGCTGGAGGACAAAGGGAGGGTGAGCTGCGGAGCCCCCGGATGACAGAGCTCAGTTTGGCGGGGAACAAAGGCGCTCACCAGCGCCATCTCCCCCGCCCATCCCCCAGCCAAAATCCCAAAGGGAACCGGTTCTGGCCAGGGAAATTGCTCGCTCCGCGCAAACACCCAACTCTGTGCTTCTGCGGAGCCAAACCTCCGGCAGCGGATCTGACTCCCTCCGGCTGCCACAGGGCCCCTCCTGAAGTGGATCACCTAAGGAGAATCGAGCTAAGCCTGCCCCCCCTCCCGCTGTGCACCTTGCCGATCCACCCCAGCTAATACGCCAGATCCCCAGCATCACAAGCCTGGCAGTGTGCAAGTAGCCCAGACGGGCCACGCCACCCCACAGTGAATCCCACCCCTAGGAGAGGGGAAGAGAAGGCACACACCAGTCTGACTGTGGCCCCAGCGGTGGGCTGGGGGCAGACATCAGGACTGACTGCGGCCCCGCCCACCAACTCCAGTTATACACCACAGCACAGGGGAAGTGCCCTGCAGGTCCTCACCACACCAGGGACTATCCAAAATGACCAAGCGGAAGAATTCCCCTCAGAAGAGTCTCCAGAAAATAACAACAGCTAATGAGCTGATCAAAAAGGATTTAAATAATATAACAGAAAGTGAATTTAGAATAATAGTCATAAAATTAATCGCTGGGCTGGAAAACAGTATACAGGACAGCAGAGAATCTCTTGCTACAGAGATCAAGGGACTAAGGAACAGTCACGAGGAGCTGAAAAACGCTTTAAAGGAAATGCAAAACAAAATGCAAACCACCACAGCTCGGATGGAAGAGGCAGAGGAGAGAATAGGTGAACTAGAAGATAAAGTTATGGAAAAAGAGGAAGCTGAGAAAAAGAGAGATAAAAAAATCCAGGAGTATGAGGGGAAAATTAGAGAACTAAGTGATACACTAAAAAGAAATAATATACGCATAATTGGTATCCCAGAGGAGGAAGAGAGAGGGAAAGGTGCTGAAGGGGTACTTGAAGAAATCATAGCTGAGAACTTCCCTGAACTGGGGAAGGAAAAAGGCATTGAAATCCAAGAGGCACAGAGAACTCCCTTCAGACGTAACTTGAATCGATCTTCTGCACGACATATCATAGTGAAACTGGCAAAATACAAGGATAAAGAGAAAATTCTGAAAGCAGCAAGGGGTAAACGTGCCCTCACATATAAAGGGAGACCTATAAGACTCGTGACTGATCTCTCTTTTGAAACTTGGCAGGCCAGAAAGAATTGGCACGAGATTTTCAGGGTGCTAGACAGCAAAAATATGCAGCCGAGAATCCTTTATCCAGCAAGTCTGTCATTTAGAATAGAAGGAGAGATAAAGGTCTTCCCAAACAAACAAAAACTGAAGGAATTTGTCACCACTAAACCAGCCCTACAAGAGATCCTAAGGGGGACCCTGTGAGACAAAGTACCAGAGACATCACTACAAGCATAAAACATACAGACATCACAATGACTCTAAACCCGTATCTTTCTATAATAACACTGAATGTAAACGGATTAAATGCGCCAACCAAAAGACATAGGGTATCAGAATGGATAAAAAAACAAGACCCATCTATTTGCTGTCTACAAGAGACTCATTTTAGACCTGAGGACACCTTTAGATTCAGAGTGAGGGGATGGAGAACTATTTATCATGCTACTGGAAGCCAAAAGAAAGCTGGAGTAGCCATACTTATATCAGACAAACTAGACTTTAAATTAAAGCTGTAACAAGAGATGAAGAAGGACATTATATAATAGTTACAGGGTCTATCCATCAGGAAGAGCTAACAATTATAAATGTCTATGCGCCGAATACCGGAGCCCCCAAGTATATAAAACAATTACTCATAAACAGAAGCAACCTTATTGATAAGAATGTGGTAGTTGCTGGGGACTTTAACACCCCACTTACAGAAATGGATAGATCATCTAGACACACAGTCAATAAAGAAACAAGGGCCCTGAATGAGACATTGGATCAGATGGACTTGACAGATATATTTAGAACTCTGCATCCCAAAGCAACAGAATATACTTTCTTCTCGAGTGCACATGGAACATTCTCCAAGATAGATCATATACTGGGTCACAAAACAGCCCTTCATAAGTTTACAAGAATTGAAATTATACCATGCATACTTTCAGACCACAATGCTATGAAGCTTGAAATCAACCACAGGAAAAAGTCTGGAAAACCTCCAAAAGCGTGGAGGTTAAAGAACACCCTACTAACGAATGAGTGGGTCAACCAGGCAATTAGAGAAGAAATCAAAAAATATATGGAAACAAACGAAAATGAAAATACAACAATCCAAACGCTTTGGGACGCAGCGAAGGCAGTCCTGAGAGGAAAATACATTGCAATCCAGGCCTATCTCAAGAAACAAGAAAAATCCCAAATACAAAATCTAACAGCACACCTAAAGGAAATAGAAGCAGAACAGCAAAGGCAGCCTAAACCCAGCAGAAGAAGAGAAATAATAAAGATCAGAGCAGAAATAAACAATATAGAATCTAAAAAAACTGTAGAGCAGATCAACGAAACCAAGAGTTGGTTTTTTGAAAAAATAAACAAAATTGACAAACCTCTAGCCAGGCTTCTCAAAAAGAAAAGGGAGATGACCCAAATAGATAAAATCATGAATGAAAATGGAATGATTACAACCAATCCCTCAGAGATACAAACAATTATCAGGGAATACTATGAAAAATTATATGCCAACAAATTGGACAACCTGGAAGAAATGGACACATTCCTGAACACCCACACTCTTCCAAAACTCAATCAGGAGGAAATAGAAAGCTTGAACAGACCCATAACCAGCGAAGAAATTGAATCGGTTATCAAAAATCTCCCAACAAATAAGAGTCCAGGACCAGATGGCTTCCCAGGGGAGTTCTACCAGACATTTAAAGCAGAGATAATACCTATCCTTCTCAAGCTATTCCAAGAAATAGAAAGGGAAGGAAAACTTCCAGACTCCTTCTATGAAGCCAGTATTACTTTGATTCCTAAACCAGACAGAGACCCAGTAAAAAAAGAGAACTACAGGCCAATATCCCTGATGAATATGGATGCAAAAATTCTCAATAAGATACTAGCAAATCGAATTCAACAGCATATAAAAAGAATTATTCACCATGATCAAGTGGGATTCATTCCTGGGATGCAGGGCTGGTTCAACATTCGCAAATCAATCAACGTGATACATCACATTAACAAAAAAAAAGAGAAGAACCATATGATCCTGTCAATCGATGCAGAAAAGGCCTTTGACAAAATCCAGCACCCTTTCTTAATAAAAACCCTTGAGAAAGTCGGGATAGAAGGAACATACTTAAAGATCATCAAAGCCATTTATGAAAAGCCCACAGCTAACATCATCCTCAACGGGGAAAAACTGAGAGCTTTTTCCCTGAGATCAGGAACACGACAGGGATGCCCACTCTCACCGCTGTTGTTTAACATAGTGCTGGAAGTTCTAGCATCAGCAATCAGACAACAAAAGGAAATCAAAGGCATCAAAATTGGCAAAGATGAAGTCAAGCTTTCGCTTTTTGCAGATGACATGATATTATACATGGAAAATCCGATAGACTCCACCAAAAGTCTGCTAGAACTGATACATGAATTCAGCAAAGTTGCAGGATACAAAATCAATGTCCAGAAATCAGTTGCATTCTTATACACTAACAATGAAGCAACAGAAAGACAAATAAAGAAAATGATCCCATTCACAATTGCACCAAGAAGCATAAAATACCTAGGAATGAATCTAACCAAAGATGTAAAGGATCTGTATGCTGAAAACTATAGAAAGCTTATGAAGGTAATTGAAGAAGACTTAAAGAAATGGAAAGACATTCCCTGCTCATGGATTGGAAAAATAAATATTGTCAAAATGTCAATACTACCCAAAGCTATCTACACATTCAATGCAATCCCAATCAAAATTGCACCAGCATTCTTCTCGAAATTAGAACAAGCAATCCTAAAATTCATATGGAACCACAAAAGGCCCCGAATAGCCAAAGGAATTTTGAAGAAGAAGACCAAAGCAGGAGGCATCACAATCCCAGACTTTAGCCTCTACTACAAAGCTGTCATCATCAAGACAGCATGGTATTGGCACAAAAACAGACACACAGACCAATGGAATAGAATAGAAACCCCAGAACTAGACCCACAAACGTATGGCCAACTCATCTTTGACAAAGCAGGAAAGAACATCCAATGGAAAAAAGACAGCCTCTTTAACAAATGGTGCTGGGAGAACTGGACAGCAACATGCAGAAGGTTGAAACTAGACCACTTTCTCACACCATTTACAAAAATAAACTCAAAATGGATAAAGGACCTAAATGTGAGACAGGAAACCATCAAAACCTTAGAGGAGAAAGCAGGAAAAGATCTCTCTGACCTCAGCCGTAGCAATCTCTTACTCGACACATCCCCAAAGGCAAGGGAATTAAAAGCAAAAGTGAATTACTGGGACCTTATGAAGATAAAAAGCTTCTGCACAGCAAAGGAAACAACCAACAAAACTAAAAGGCAACCAACGGAATGGGAAAAGATATTTGCAAATGACATATCGGACAAAGGGCTAGTATCTAAAATCTATAAAGAGCTCACCAAACTCCACACCCGAAAAACAAATAACCCAGTGAAGAAATGGGCAGAAAACATGAATAGACACTTCTCTAAAGAAGACATCCAGATGGCCAACAGGCACATGAAAAGATGTTCAGCATCGCTCCTTATCAGGGAAATACAAATCAAAACCACACTCAGGTATCACCTCACGCCAGTCAGAGTGGCCAAAATGAACAAATCAGGAGACTCTAGATGCTGGAGAGGATGTGGAGAAACAGGAACCCTCTTGCACTGTTGGTGGGAATGCAAATTGGTGCAGCCGCTCTGGAAAGCAGTGTGGAGGTTCCTCAGAAAATTAAAAATAGACCTACCCTATGACCCAGCAATAGCACTGCTAGGAATTTATCCAAGGGATACAGGAGTACTGATGCATAGGGGCACTTGTACCCCAATGTTCATAGCAGCACTCTCAACAATAGCCAAATTATGGAAAGAGCCTAAATGTCCATCAACTGATGAATGGATAAAGAAATTGTGGTATATATACACAATGGAGTACTATGTGGCAATGAGAAAAAATGAAATATGGCCCTTTGTAGCAACGTGGATGGAACTGGAGAGTGTCATGCTAAGTGAAATAAGCCATACAGAGAAAGACAGATACCATATGGTTTCACTCTTATGTGGATCCTGAGAAACTTAACAGGAACCCATGGGGGAGGGGAAGGAAAAAAAAAAAGAGGTTAGAGTGGGAGAGAGCCAAAGCATAAGAGACTGTTAAAAACTGAGAACAAACTGAGGGTTGATGGGGGGTGGGAGGGAGGGAAGGGTGGGTGATGGGTATTGAGGAGGGCACCTTTTGGGATGAGCACTGGGTGTTGTATGGAAACCAATTTGTCAATAAATTTCATAAAAAAAAAAAAACCAACATCTCATGGTTAGGATCACGTGTGTGAGGCGAGGACACTTAAGACCGACTCTCTTAGCAAATTTCAAGTGTACAGTATGGTACAATTAACTGTAATCACTACGTTGTTCATTAGATTCCTAGAATGTATGCAACTTTTTATTCAATGTTTTTTTTAATTTATTTTTGAGAGAGGGAGAGAGAGAGAGAGAGAGCAAGTGGGAGGAGGGGCAGAGAGAGAGAGAGGTACAGAATTTGAAGTAGGTTCATACAAGGAAGGTAACTGTGGTGGGAGTGTCATGTAATAATATTCAAAAAATAGCAATAATTGGGGGTACCTGGTGGCTCAGTTAGTTAAGCATCTGACTCTTGATTTCTGCTCAGGTCATGACCATAGTGTTGTGGAATGGAGCTCCATGTGGGACTCCACACAAGGCATGGAGCCTACATGAGATTCCTCTCTCCTCTCTCTCTATCTCTCTCTCTCTCTCTCTCTCTCCCTCCCTCCTTATGCCCTCTCCTCTGGTCTTTCTGTCTGTCAAAGAAAAATAAACAGAAATAACAAGGTATGTGGTAATAAATACTGATTGAGTTTTGTACAAATAGTTTCCTTAGGAGCTGAGGGGACCTCCACCTGGAATTTTCAGTATGTGATGGGATCTAACTTGTGTAAAATGTTAATGACAATTCTGGACTGGAGATAGATGAACAAGTACACCTCACACTCACACAAGCACAAAGACAAACGAGAGAGAAAACTTGATGTTTTCATGTGATGTAAAAAGTTTAGTAATTTTTTATATATGAAAAAGGTATCATCAATTGACTGAGTAATTTATACGGGTAAGTAAAAGGAATTTAAACAGAGTAACAGGTTGGATGTACATGAGATTAAGAATTGTCATTTTGAACATCTTTTCTGTGTCGGCTAGTCATCTGGATGTCTTCTTTGTGTCTGTTTCATGTCTTCTGCCATTCCTTAACTGAGTTATTTGTTTTTTGGGGTGTTGAGTTTGATAACTTCTTTATAGATTTTGAATACTAACCCTTCATCAGATATGGCATTTACAATATCTTCTCCCATTCCCTCAGTTGCCTTTAGATTTTGTTGATTGTTTCCTTCATTGCGTAGAAACACATTGATTTAAAGATAAATGTATATTTATTTATTTTGAGAGAGAGAGAGAGAGAGAGAGAATAAACATGGACATGCGAGAGAGAGCAGGAAGGGGAAGAGAGATAGGGAAAAAGAGAATCCCAAGCAAGTTCCATGCTGTTAGTGCAGAGCCCAAATGGGACTTGATCTCACAAATCATGAGATCACAACCTGAGCTGAAATCAAGAGTCAGATGTTTAACTGCCAAGCCAATCAGATTCCCGAGAAGCTTTTTACCTTGATGAAGTCCCAACATCTCATGTCTGTTTTTGTTTCCCTTGCCTTTAGCAACATGTCCTAGTAAGAAGTTGCTTTGGCTGAGGTCAGAGAGGGTGCTGCCTGTGTTCTCCTCTTAGGATTTTGATGACTGTCCTGCCTCATGTTTACGACTTTCATCCATTTTGAATTTCTTTTTGTATAAGGTATAAGAAAGTAGTCCAGTTTGGGAAATACAAATAAAAACCATGATGAGATACCACCTCACTCACACCTGTCAGAACAGCTAAAATTAGCAACACAAGGAACAACGGTGCTGGCGAGAATGCAGAGAAGGGTAACCTTCTTACACTGTTGTTAGGATAGAAACTGGTGCAGCCACTTTGGAGAACAGTATGGAGATTCCTCAAAAAAACTGAAAGTAGAACTACCTGTGATTCAGCGATTGTACTATTATGTATTTATGCAAAGAATACAAGGTACAGATTTGGAGGGGTACAGGCATCCCAATATTTCAGCAGCATTATCACAATAGCCTAAGTATGGAGAGAGCCCAAATGTCCATCAACTAATGAATGGATAAGAAGAAATGGTATATTAATACAATAGAATGTTACTTACAAAAGGAATGAAATCTTTCCATTTGCTATGACGTGGATAGAGCTGAAATGTATTATGCTAAGCCGAAGTAAGTCCATCAGAGAAAGACAAAAATTATATTATTTCGCTCATATGTGGATGAATATATGGGAAGTGGGCAGGGCGGTGGAGAGGAGAGAGGGGAAACAGGCAAGAGACTCTAAATGATGAAGAACAAACTGAGGGTTGATGGAGGGAAGTGGGTGTGAGATGGGCTGGATAGGTGATGGGTATTAAGGAGGTTACTTGTTGTGATGATCACTGGCATTGTACATAAGTGATGAATCACTGAGTTCTACTCCTGAAATCTGTATTGTACTGTGTGTTAACTAAAATTTTAAAAACAAATCTGTCATTTTTCCTATAGAAAAGGGGAAAATGGTGGTATGGTATATAATCTCTTTGATTTAAGTATTTAAGGAATTTTCATGTCATACTCTATTCCTGAGGTCAGTAATGAGGATAGAGTTGTGAAGATCATGGCTAAGATTATAAACGCTTCACAAATGTTACAAATTTGAACTTACCTACATGTGATAGAACCATAATTCTTCTATGCCTCCAGCTAATCAGGGAATTATTTTTTATAAATTAAAGAAAAAAATGAATTACGTTAAGCTAGATTACTCTACAGATTCAACTTATCAATGCTATTTGTATCATCGCCCCTCAGTAGGTGTCTTTATAGCTGCTCTTACCAAAGAGTCTTTGAGTCAGCTAAAATACCTACTTTGGCCATGTTTGCGGCCCTGACATAATGGTTTGAAAAACACTTGTGTGTAGACTTCCACTGACATGAGAAAAATATGCCAGGGCAAGCTATCTTGGAGAAGAAAGATTTGAAAAACGTGAAGTAGAGATAACCACTCCCGCTGAACTCAGTCTGGATTAGCCTGAGAACAGATGACGACATTGTATAACTATTCTTCTATTTATGTAGTATTATACTATTGATGAAAATATGGGTTGAATCTATATTTGGACTATTAATACTAGTATACACATACAGAAAAAATTAAAGAACTGTGTGTTTTTTTTAGTTCATATGTCATATTCTTTGAATGAGGCTCAGAAACAGAACGTCTATCAGGTTTTATTTACATTAGCACATTTTTTTTGCCTTCATTATAAATCATATTAGCTGAATACAGAAATCTAAATTAGTGTCTTCTGTTCTTTCCACTCATTTGAGATAATTTTTTAAGGTTTTGTCTAAGTCATTTGTCTCTCTCATTACTGATTTTAAAAAATAATCCATTGTTGTGGTTTCCACTGTTTTTGAGTTTTATTTTTGTTTTTGGCATTCTACAACAATAATGTTTCTCATTAAGATTTCCTGGGAATTCATATTCTGAAAGGCACACAGAGCTTTTACCTGAGGATTAATATATTTCACCATTTTTGAAAATGTCTCAGCCAGTATTTTTTCAAACATGTTTTCTCCATTATGTCTCTCTTGTCCTCTGGAGATGGCCATGCTGTATACATCAGAACTTTGACAATACTCTGTGGATCTCACATCCTTCTCTGTATTTTCCATCCTTTTCTGGCTGTGTTTCAGTGTGGATGTTTTCCACTGATGTACCATCCAGGTCACAAATCTTCCTTTGACCATTTAATTGGTATATTGAATTCTTAATTTTAATTATAATTTTCAAATCTAATATTTTCATTTCATCTTTATTTACTTATTTGATATTTTAATGACATTTTCCTTTTTAGCATCTGTTTTTTGAGCATACAAATCATTGTAATTTAAAGTTTTGACATATCAAGATCTGAAATTGCCTTGGTTCTGTGTCTACTTTCCAATTTTCATCTTTTTCTTTTAATTTTTCTCATTGGTTTTGTCTGTTCACTTTTGCACTATGTACAAAAGCAATGTCGAGGCTCTATATGACTTTATCTTTTTCTAGAAAATAGTTTCCACATTTTCTGGTGACAAACATTTTCTCCTTGATCAAACTTTATTCAGCCTCCCTGAGCTCTTCTACTTGACTAGTCTCAGCCTCGGGCTTCTATCTCCGTTCACCTAGAGTCCACGTTTAGCAGAATCTCATCAAGTCAGTTTAACCAGAATCCTCCCTTACCTAGTTGTTTCTCTTACTAATTCTCCATCCAATGATTTCTTCTCATTCTGGGCCATTTGGTGATAAATTTCCATTTTTTTCCTTAGTGTACTCAGAGCTTCATTTCTCTTTCATACTATAAAAACCAATTGTTGTCTCTTTGAATAAAAATGGCCTTGTTATTCTTCAGCAAATGCCTGAATAATTTTTTTCTTAGCCTTGCCAGCAGCTAGAGGAAAGCAGAATAAGGCATTTCTCTTTGGTCTAGTCATGGTTGGGATGTCTTAGAGATGGATTTCGATCTTCGTGGAGGTGGTTCTAAGTCTAGTTTGTGTGTAGTTCACGGGTATATCCTTTAGGCATCTCAACCGCAAGCCTAGAATACATACCATGGCCCTTATTCATTGCTGGTTCTTGAATTTGCAATTTTTGTTTCCTGTACAATAAGACTGTTCAAGATCTGCTTTGGTTTTTGACTTCACTTTCTATTTTCTGCTTGGCTTATTTGCCTGTTGTCCTATACACCATAAGATCTAGAAAATGCTTTGAATGGAAAATTAAGCAAAAGTCTCTGACACACATTTCTGATAATACTTTTTCTTTCAGACTGGCTCATTCTACTGGCAGTCTTTAGAAAACTGAAGTCCAATTCCTCTCTTCCCTCACCCACAAGACCGCAGAGAGCTTTGAGCTGAGACTTCTTTCTCAGCTTCTAGGTCTCACACACCTATGAGTCAGTTAATGAAATGGGGAAAAAAGTGATCACGTAAACTTTCTTCTCTTCTCCCTCAAATCAGATCCTAAAATCCTGCCTCCTTGATTGCTCTTCCATGACTTTAAGCAGCTGTTTCATGCATTTTATGCTGTTTATATAATCAGTTTGGAAGGTTGTTCTGACATAAGCTCATCTGTCATAACTATAAGTGGAAGTTAAAGAATTTTTTTAGACTAATGACCATTAAAGTTTACTCAGATCTTTATGCAGTCGTCTCCTTTCATCCATAAAATTTTAGCTCAATATCATGTCCTCAAACAAACTATTCCCTGACATTACTATCAAAAATTGCCACTTTGTCCAAGTCTTTATTATATTGTGTATTCTTATTTTATAGCTGGCATCTTACTACTATATTAAATAAGTAAATGTGTGTTTGGGTGTGTGTGTGTGTGTGTGCGCGCGCCTATGTTGCAAAGTTTATTTCATTTCACACTGAGTATCTTGAAACAGAGTGGAACTGTTTGACTATCTCAGTATTCTCGTGTATATAATATGCATAGAAAAAGCAGTAACTATTTGTGAATTAATGAAAGTATGAGTTAATTAAAGGATATATATATAGTTATTGTTTTATTTTCAGTATATATATATGATATATTTATTACACTTATCCAAATAAAAAAATTCGTGAGTATACCAACTAAAGTTTATTTATTTATTTTGAGAGAGAGAGAGAGAGAGAGAGAGAGAGAGAGAGAGAGAGAGAAAGAGCATGAGTAGGGGAGGGGGAGAGAGAGAGGGAGAGAGGGAGAATCCCAAGCAGGCTCTGAGAAATCAGTGCACAAAATCTGATGTGGGGCTGGAACTCATGAGCTGAACTGTGAGATCATGACTTGAGCCAAAATCAGGAGTCAGATGCTCAACCGATGGAACCACCAAGATGCCCCAACCAACAGTCTTAAACAACTGTTCCAACTCCAAGTCCAAGATGAATATTAAAGACAAATACAAAGGGGAAAATAATGGAGGAGATCTTGCCATACTAGATGGAAAATTAAAAAAAAAAAAAGACATACTAATTGAAATCTTGTGATTTTAACACAGCTAGAATTATAAATTTTGCAAATTTTTGGAAGACAAAAAGCATATTTAATATGAATGGAATTTTAACATATATCAAGGGTGATGTCTCAAATTTGCAGACTAAACAAATCAGATATGGAATAAACTTTGCTTAGAAAGTTGTCTATACATTCGGAAGAAGAATGTAGCTGAGTTCTCCTCTCATATGAAATAGCAATTGCCAGTTGAAAGCTTAACCAAAAAGCTTAAAAAGAGAAGCTTAACCAAATTATCACACATCAAATAAAAAACCTTTGAATATTAGAAGAAATTTTAGCAGAAATGTTTACAATATAGAGAAAACATTGCTAATAGAACATATTTTAAGTTAGATTGTTTAGAATAATTTTGTTTTATTATCATTTTTAAAATTTTTGGAAGTTTTTTATTTGTTTTGAGAGACAGAGAGAGTGAGCAGGGAAGTGGGGTAGAGAGAGAATCCTAAGCAGGCCTGCACTGTCAGTGCGGAGCTTGATTCAGGCTCGAACTCATGAACTGTGAGAACATGACCTGAGCTAGAGATTGAATCATTTGCCAATGGCAGTTAATCAACTACGCATATGTAATTGAAGCCTCCATAAAATTTAAAAGGTGGGATTTAGAGAGCTTCTGGGCTGGTGAACACAATCTGGGAGACAGTGACATGTCTGAAGAAGGCATGGAAGTTCCACGTTCTTTCCCCATACCTTGCCCTATACATCTCTTTCCTCTGGATGTTTCCGGATTATATATTCTTTTCTAATGAACCAGTGATCTAATAAGAAAATAGTCCTCTGAGTTCTATACGCTGCTCTAGCAAATTAAACCCAAGACAGGGGTTGTAAGAACCTCGCTTCTATAGCCAGCTGGGTCAGAAGTACAAGGAATAACCTGGGCTTGTGACTGATACATGAAGTGGGTGGGGACAGTCTTGTGGGACTAAACCTTTAACATGTGGATTCCGATGCAGTCTCTGGGTAAATAGTGTCAGAACTGGCTTGATTCTCAGATACCTCTGCTGGTGTCCCTGGAAATGTTTGTTGTGTGCAGAGCCCCTCTGACCTCTGTCCCACCTAACACACTTTGGAATTCATTCCAGAACCCAAAAGAGTATGGTAATGTAAATATTAAAGATACAAACAAAAACACACACAATGAGATAAAAGGAAGTCATAAAACATTAAAAGTAATTTTCTTTAGGGAGAAACTGAATTGATTAGATTTTCATGTTTTGTTTTTCATCATATTTCTGTAGTTTATTGAAGAACTATTAGGGATTTGTGAATATAGAGTTTTGATTATAATGTTACCTAGCCACTAAAGGATATTGAAATACAAATTCTTAAGTATGGTGGAAAAAAAGGTGTTAGGGCTAAGATGTGTGAGGCGGAAAGAATAATGGAGGTAGTAAGAGGATTAGTTTTCTTTTATAATTATATTATTTTTAAGCACTTGTGCATTGTTTCTTATAATATTAAAAAATAACACTTGCAACAGAAATGTTAATGTACCTAATGCTACCGAACCGTGCACATAACATAATTAAAATGGCAATATTTTATGTTAGCATGTATTCCCACAACAAAAGAGAAATTGGTAAAATAAGAAATACAGAAGAAATTAGCCAAGTGAAAGATGACTTAGATAAAAACAAAAGTACTGAGAAGAAACCTAATGAAGAAATTAGCCCATCAGGGTTTATAAATGTCAAAGTGGAAGGTGTTATAATTTGCAATGTCTATATCTGTTGTTCAATCCTCTTTCTCATTTCTGGGAGAAAGATTTCAAAATTTCAAATTAAAAATTTTAAAATTTCAAAAAATTTCAAAAAAAATTTCAAAAATTTCAAAATTTCAAAAAAATTTCAAAAAAACTGGGAGATATTAAAAGAAAAAAAAAACTTCACACTCATTACCCATTAGAATGTCTGCTATAGGAAAACAAAACAAAACAAGAATAGAAAATAAGTGTAGACAAGGATATGGAGAAATAAGAACCCTGCTGAACTGGTGGAATGTAAAATGGTGCAGCTGCTAAGGAAAACAGTATGGCTGTTCCTCCTCAGATTAAAAGTAGAATCACCATATAATCCGCAAGTCTGCTTCTGAGTATATACTCCCCCAAATGGAAAGCAGATCTTGAAAAGCATTTGTACACGTATGTTTCCTAATAGCATTATTCACAATAGCCAAAAAGCAACTCAAGTATTCCTCCATAGAGGGAATGGATAAACAAATTGTAGTGCGTATATACAATGGCATATTATGAAACCTTACAAAGGAAGGAAATTCCAATTCATGCCACAACAGGGATGAAACTTGAAGATACTATGTCAAGTGAAATAAAACAGTTGCAAAAGAACAAAGGCTATATATTCATCTTATATGAGATACCTAGAGTAGTCATATTTATAGAAACAGAAAATAAAAAGGAGGGTTGCTAACAGGTGAAAGGAAGGGAGAATGAGGAGCTATTGTTTAATTGTGTATGATTTTCAGTTTTGCAAGATGAAGAGTTCTGAGATGGACGCTAGTAATATTTGCACGATAATGTGAAATGTACTTAAATACCACTGAACTGTACACTTGAAATGGTTAAATGGTAAATGTGATGTGCATTTTGCCACAATTAAAACAAATAAAATCAATCAGTTAAAAGAATAACATGGATAGTATAATTCTGTTTCTGGATCTTTCCACTCATCACACCATCCATCCATCCATCCATCCGTGTACATGCATCAAGAGAAATCTAGAAAAATGTCATCAAATTTTATGAGTTGTGTATAAAAGGTATGATTTTAGATACTATTTTCACATTTGTTTTGTTTAGTTGGGCTTTGCTTCTTATGCTTTGCCTTATATGTTTGAAAAACTTCCTTATAAGCATATGTAATTAAAAAAAAAACTATAGAAACATTAGAAAAAATACAAAAAGTTATCCCAATAGGTGACATAGAAAATAGACTAATCACCAAGACATTAAAATAAAAAGAATGCTCAAGAAAACAATAACAATAATGTGTGTTTAAGTGTTGCTTTTTTCTTAATCTGATCACCCACTTCCAAACCCGGAATGGGCTTGTCTTGTCTCCCAAGATAACTAAAGATAAAATATGCCAACTTCCCGAAGCCTTGCTGTAGGAACAATATGTGTCGATGTAGTTCAATATATGTACTTGAATATACTATATTTCATTAAACACTTTATATACATTCATTGTAAAATATCTGTGCTATTATTTTCCTGTCCATTATTATGATCCAGGATGGGTGTTTCTAACCAATATCTAACCATCCTCCAGCAGAGAAATAAATAAAAGTCACTGTTGAAAATTTCAAGTACTTCCATGCCTCTTGTATAAAATAAAGTGCTCTCTCTTCTTCATCAGCCAGACTCATTATGATAGTGCTCTTTTGTATTTGTCAAAAACGTTTAAAATTTTTTTAATGTTTATTTTTGGAGAGAGATTGAGAGAGAGAGAGAGAGAGAGACACAGCACAGCGTGGGAGAGGGCAGAGAGAGAGGGAGACACAAATCCAAGCAGGCTCGAGGCTCAGAGCTGTCAGCGCAGAGCCCAATGTGGGGGCTGGAACCCATGAACCATGAGATCATGACCTCCGAAGTTGGATGCTCAACCGACTGAGCCATCCAGGCACCCCAAAGCATATTTTGATTCATGTCAAAAAGTCCATTTAACTCTAGTCAATATTGCTTTTAAAGAACACTTCAGGCAGCAGCTTATTTATTTATTTACTTTTTAATCCCCCAGCCACAAGTTACTTCTTACCACCTTCCATTCTCCTGTTCCAATCTTGAAGGCCATGGCCAAGATAAGAAAATAAAGCCTCTACATCTACTTGAAAAGAAATTCTTCCATCTTTATATGTATTCCCTGTGATTATTTATTTTTCACCAGACTAATATTTAATTTAGAATCTGCTTAATAGTTACCTTCTGTTTACTATTTTGTCCTTAATTTTGGTTCTCCAGATAGATTTCAAACTAATTGAGGCAAAGGGTGTGATGCATTCATTTTTTCACAATAAATAGCACCGTTTTTGATACATAATAGACATTTATTACTTGATTCATCTAAAAATACTTCTTTTAAAGGCAAATAATTATCTCTAATTACCTTGGTGGAAATTACTTCCATTTACCTCAGGTGCCAAATTGAAATAAGCTTTTACCATTAAAATATCTGTTGTACTTTAGGTTTTAAAAGTATTCCTTAAAAGGAAAGAAAAACTCATCTCTACTTCCAGACAGTATTTTGACTTTAAATGATGAACATTAAAGGCTATGAAATCAAATAGGAGAGTTGATAGGTTTATTAAGGGTAGGAGAGCAAAGGAGAACTTTATGAACACTACTCAACAAATATTCATTGTGTATCTGCTTTGTGCTAAGGGTTCTATTAGGTGCTAGAGACACTAGAAGGAACAAATTTTGACATGGCCACTGGCTCACCTATATAGAGCTTACTATAAAGTGAGAGGTCTACAGGCAATGGTGATGAGGAGTGATTAGTGCTATCTTACAGTAAGCACAAGATATTATGGAACAAGATAGTGCTTCCCAGAGGAGTATGGTCTAAGTGGAGAGTTTTAAGTGTCCAAGTAAAGAAAAAACTGTGAAGAGTGAAAGACTACTTCTGAGGACTGAATAAAGTATATGACTGCAGGATAAATTGGGTGGTTAGAAAGTGAGGAGATGGCAAGAGATCAGGCTGTCCTGTCAAGAATACATGTAGAACATATGTGCCACTTCCGTAGTCTATGACACATGATCTCTTCCCTGTCTGGTCTAACTGAAAAAGCTTCCTAACTGGCCTCCTGACTTCTCTTCTTTCTCTGACACAGCAGAAGGTAAGAGATTTTTAAAAATATATAAACTATCTGCTAATAGTTACCTTCTTAAAGGCACTCAGTACTTTATAGTTTTATCAATATGAAAGGCAATTTGAACCTTGTCTTCCTTGCAAACTTCTTCTCTTTTCACTACTCTACTTATGGTATTTCAGCCACAGCAATCTCTCATTTCTCAGAGTCAAGCATCTTTCCTATGCAAGAGACTTAATTTACTTGTATCCTAAATCCTCCCTCTATCCTCTGTCCTCATATTTTGCTGGGAACTTTAATTCTCAGCTTCAATATTTTGCTCTCAACCAGGTCTCACATGGCAGCTCAGTGTACGCACCTTATTTATTTTGTTGATCACCATAGGATCAGCACATAGGAATGAGACTGGCATATAGTAGGGGCTCAGTAAATAGTTGTTCAAATAAATGAGTAGAGGAAACCTAAATAATGGCTCAATAAAAAAAATGGCAAGTTGTAAGCTTATCTGGCTGCTGTATGTAAGTGTATTGGACAACATTAATTTGAAAACAGAAAAAAGTAATTGGGAGATAGAGCAATCTCATTCAGCAAGGAAGGGATAATGGTGATAAAGTCTAGGAACAGAATGGCGGAGATATACATAGTTTGAAAGGTATTAGAGGCATATAATTAGTGGCACTTTTAAAATGATTTGATGTGTTAATAAGTAGGTATAAACAAAAGAGTCACAGAAGAATCGAATGTTCTGCCTTAAAAAAACAAGGTGATGGATATTTGGGCTCTTTCCATACTTGGCTATTATCGATAGCGCTGCTATGAACATGGGGTGCAATGTGTCCTTCGAATCAGCACTCCTGTAATCGTTTGGATAAATTCATAGTAGTACAAGTGCTGGGTCATAGGGTAGTCTATTTTTAATTTTTTTGAGGAACCCTCCACATTGGTTTCCAGAATGGCTGCACCAGTTTGCATTCCCACCAACATTAACAATAGGGTTCCCCTTTCTCCACATCCTCACCAACATCTGTTGTTCCCTGAGTTAATTTCAGGCCATTCTGACTGGTGTCAGGGTGATATCTCATTGGCTATCTCATTGTAGTTTTGATTTGTATTTCCCTGATGATGAGCGATACGTGAGCATTGAGCATCTTTCATCAAGAATATGGTGCCATATATATATGAATATATACATATATAATGACCTTATGTACTTCTCAAAGAAATGAAAGACCTTGCCATATATATAGTAGTATATACATGTATATATATATATATATATACATGTATATATATGTGTATATGTATGTATATATATATATATATATGGCAGGTGTTTTTCATTTCTCTAAGAAGTATATATACATGTATACATGTAATATATATACATGTATATATATATTATATTATATATATATATGGCAAGTGTCTTTCATTTCTCTGAGAAGTAACAAGTTAATGTCATCATTTCAGTATAGGTCTAAGTTGGTTTGTTAAGAAATAACAAAGACTAGAGTTTTGAGATGGCTACATGACACTACACTAGTTGAGTGGAATTATTAAATTGATGAATTTTATTTGCAATGTTTTTAACAAAATTCTACGTTAAATGCCCATCAACTTCAACATGTTTAAATGCTTCTATTGTGTAAATTTGCATGACTAGAATAACTAAACATTGTAGAATAAAAGAGATAATAATATCATGCACATATCTTATTCTTTACTCATATCCATTTGAAAAATCTGATGGGATTGTCTGAAAAAGTTTCTTAATTAAAAGGTTGCTGTAGTAGGTCATATTCAGATGTCACCTTTGTATTGGGATGAGGCTAACGTACACTTATAAACACTTACAGGTAACAATGATTCCCCCGGCATCTCCCCTATACAACTAATTGCTTAATATAACGACACATGTTAAAATTATTGACCTAAGTAGTTCTAGATTATGTTAATATCACATTTAATAATTTCCCACCTGTTTTAATAAAGAATTTAATATGTTTAATTTTGAAACATAAGAAAGACTTTGAAAACATTTTCAACTTTATATATATAATGTTGCCTAGAGATAAGCTTATTCCCTGCTATGTCAGATCACAGAGATCTATTATTGTTAGAGAGCTATTCTTATCCTGAATGGATAAATGAGCAATTACTGTATTCAAAGAGAAAAGTGGCTTCATTATAGAATACAAAAAATAGAGCAAATAAATCCCAAATTCTTACATCTCAGCTTTTCATTGTCAGTGCAAGAAAGCCTAATGGGAAAAAAAAAATACATCAAAATATGTTGTATTGCTTTGCTATTATGGGTTCTATATCAACCTCTAGAGAAAGTATTATTATTAATACGTAGTTATTGCTCTTGAAATTATATTGCCTTTCCAATAAAATATAATCCAGAAGGCTTAATTTATAAAACTAGCCTGGAAACACATGTTATAATAGTAAAGGTACTTGTGATTTTCTATCCCAAAACCATATAAGTAATTATAGGAGTTGCTGCCCATGTTAACTCCCCCTGTTGATTTTACCGAATGATATGTTTTTTTTTTTCTTTCTTAACTTGCTGAATGGTTTTACCTTTTACCATTTGATAACAAGTTGTTAACTAGCCCTTGATTTTAACAGAATAGGACCAATTTCTTGAAAATGCTATTAAGAGTGGGAACCTCTATACATGATAATGGCTAATAGCATATAGTTTCATGACTAATAGTATATATTTTCATTATGACATGCAAATTCAAATATGCACTCTAGATTTTCTCAGTTTTTCAGTTATGCCCAAATTACGTTGAAAATCACATAAAACACTTTATTCAACATTATGTGAATTAGTGAAATGCAGCTTAAATAAATATATATTAGCTTGAAGAAACAAGATTTTTGTGAAGCTCATGAATTTTCCATTTTTGACTAACTTGTTTACTGTGGTAACCAGTTAATTCCTTGGGATTGGAATTCTGTAACTTGTGCATTTAGATTAAAATGTGTGAAGTAGCTGATTTATTTGATGATATAAGAAATATTTAAGACTCTCATATATTTATATACAAATACAATTGTAAATAATCATGGGCAAGGGGAACCTGGGTGGCTCAGTCTATTGACCATGGGACTTCAGCTCAGGACATGATCTGACGGTTTGTGGGTTTGAGCCCCGCGTCAGGCTCTATACTGACAGCTCAGAGTCTGGAGCCTGCTTTGGGTTATGTGTCTCCCTCTTGCACTCTGTCTCTCAAAAATAAATTTTAAAAAGTTAAAAAAAATACATGGTAATATTCACTTACAAATGTTTGCATTTCCTATAAAGAAAAAACATGGAGTAATTAAGAAAAAAGGCGAAGGAGTTTCCATTTTAGCCCAAGATAAATTTCCTTCTTTCTTGCAAGTAATTTGAGCAGATATTTTCATGTTCTAAGTCATTCTTAACTCCACTGTATTCTGTACAGAGACCGTCATGTTCTTAAATCGGGAAATATATTATTGTTTTTCAGATTAACCTAAATCACTAGTCAAATTAGCCCAGTAAATCCTATCAATGTCATTCTGTGAGGCGGTAGACTTCTTTTCTTTGTTGTTGCTGTTTGCATTATCTTTCCCTGTATCTGGCTTGAAGCCTATTTCTTCTCTCCCATTATGTGCTCTACAATAGAAGGCAGAAGAAGAGATTCTCGTCATCTTTGCCGGAAAGAAGCTTCTACTAATTACAGCTGAAGATATAAAGGTTTCCTTAGAAATGAAGATATAATGACATTTCATGGTGTAAAGAGTGCATTTCCTTCCTCACAATAGCAGCTAATAAAGCATCTTCTGTTTAACCCAAGAGAACCAAGAAGTTGGAATAGTGGTTAGGAAGAATATGGAACGTATGTGTGTGGAAGAGGTGATTTAAATTGTGATAAAATTGCTCTTTTTTAATTTATAATTTTGTTTTACTGGTCTTTTGCATTTTCCCCAATATTTATATTTTCAGGGATGTGGAACAGGTTTATATTTAAAAATGATAAATTTTAACACTTGCAAAAAATTAGGCCCAAAGAAATAAGCTAAGTTTCAAAGTGATTCATTCATTTAAGTGTAGGGGGAGGATGGCATGGGGGGTCAGTCATTAAGTGTCCAACTCTGGATTTCTGGTCAAGTCATGATCTCGAGGTTCATGAATTCAAGCCCTGCATCAGGTTCCACGTTGGCAGTATGGAGCCGGCTTGGGACTCTCTCTCTCTCTCTCTCTCTCTCTGTACCTCCCCTCATTTCTGTCAGTTTCTCTCAGTCTCAAAGTATATAAATAAACTTTTATAAAAAATTTATTTTATCCATTTTGAGAGAGAGAGAGACAGAAAGAGAGAGAGCAGGGTGGGGGAGGTAGAGGGACAGAGCAAGAGAGAGAATCCTAAGCAGGCTTCACACTGTGGAGGGCTGGACTGGGGCTTGAACCCACGATCTACAAGATCATGACCTGAGCAGAAATCCAAGAGTCGAATGCTTAACTGAGTGAGCCACCTAGGTGCCCTAAGTAAATAGATAACCTTAAAAAAAAAAAAAAAAAGTGTCTTAAAAAAAAAAAAGGGAGTAGGGGACAGGGATGGGTAGCTTTTGTATTCTTTCATACTTGCATAGCCTAAAAGGATAGTAAATTGCACATTGACAGTTGTAAATATTAGTAGAACTATTGCACTTTCTGTGGCAAGTATATATTTTATATAATTGGTAAAAAAAAAATTATTTAGTTTACTAGATTTCAAGCCCTTTATCAATGTTTGTATATAATCATTTACATGTTTCAGGATTGACAGGCTAGAATACAATTTTTAACTAAGTTTTTAAAAGACGTATATCAAGGATCTACTATTTCTAGGCTGTTTACTATGCACTGAATTTAAAGTTGTGAATGTATCTTTATTTTTAACTATCTACATCTGTATCATTGATACCTATCTATGTACCCTCCTGACCTCACAGAGCTCTCAGTCTAGCAGAAGGAAGAAAGGGGAAAAATTCATACTAGGAGATATTCCAAATGCTACAGCTACGTAAGGGAACAACTGGGATTGAATGTGAAGGAATATTAGGCATTTCGTATAATTTCATTTGAAGTTATAAACTGGAAAACTGGCTTAAAATTATTTGAAATTTGAACAAATTCTCAAAATTTAAAAACTGATATTAGAGTGAAAGTCTGTATTCTCAGCCTACTTTGCAAAGCTGGAAGATTGACAATATTGAGCAAATATCCATGTAGCACTGGTCCACGGGGCCAAAGGTCCACCCCTCATAGACAAGAGACACAACAGCCTGGATTTATAAATCTATTACCCCATATTTGAATATGACACTAAGGTTGATAGTTGACATTTTCCAGCCAGTTAAAATATACGCTATACATTAAAAAGTAAAAACTACACAAACGAGAAAAGAACAAAATACTGGGTTTTTCTCTTTCTTTCTTTCTTTCTTTCTTTCCTTTCTTTCTTTCTTTCTTTCTTTCTTCTTTCTTTCTTTCTTTTCTTTTTCATTTTATGTTTTTAATTCACAACCCAAATTAGTTAGCATATAGTGCAACAATGATTTCAGGAGTAGATTCTTAATGCCCCCTACCACTTTAGCCCATCTCCCCTCCCACAATCCCTCCAGCAACACTCTGTTTGTTCTCCATATTTAAGTCTTTTGTGTTTTGTCCTCCTCCCTGTTTTATATTATTTTGCTTCCCTTCCCTTATGTTCATCTGTTCTGTGTCTTAAAGTCCTCATATGAGTGAAGTCATATGATATTTGTCTTTGACTAATTTCACTTAGCATAATACCCTCAAGTTCCATCCACTAGTTGCAAATGGCAAGATTTCATTCTTTTCATTGCCAACTAATACTCCATTGTATGTATATACCACATCTTCTTTATCCATTCATCCATTGATGGACATTTGGGCTCTTTCCATACTTAGCTATTATTGATAGTGCTGCTATAACATGGGGGTGTATGTGTCCCTTTGACACAGCATACCTGAAATACTTGGTTTTCTGGAATACAAAAGGCCCTTGTAGGTATGTGCGATTGTTCAGGGGCAAGAGATTTAAAGCTTTCTGGAGTAAGTGACAGATAAGCCTAAAACCTGAAGAATCAATAAAGGAATAACAGGGAGAGTTTAGCTGTTAAGCATTTATTCTCTTGGGTAATAAATACCCACACATACCTAATATGTGTCAGGCATTGTGGTGTCTTGTTTTAGAAATATACCTAGTCCTTGTTCTGATAAGGTTCACGGTCCACCAAAGGAAAAGTATGTGCCCAAACCCAGGATTTGACAAAGGATGAAACAGAATTTGAATAAGTTTATCCAAAAGGTAGAATCTGAGTATAAGATGTTGATACATTACTTTAGAGAGACACTGGATTTATATGGAAGGCCTTATGAATGTTGTTAAGAAAATCTGACTTTTGTTTTAAAGACAAACGTAAATGAGAAGGCATTGCATCATTTCAGGGGACTAATGTAATTGTGTATGTATTGCTTTGATAAAGATATCTTTGCAGGTAGGAGAATTAATTGAAAAGTGGACCAATGGAAGCATGTGGTCCGGTTAGCTTACTTTATCAGTAAAATAAAAGACAGATGACAGCGGGATGAGGTAGTGATGGTGGCAGTTGTCAGGAGTGAATTGAATAAAGAGTAACATAATTCCTAAGGGACATGAATGCAGAGGCATTCACCCCATCTTTCTCAGTGCCTAATATATTTCCTGTACTTAGGAGGCATCAGCAATTTTCTCATAAATTATTTCATTATAAATTATCTTATCTGTTACAAATTGTGCCTAGAACACAATAAGCCTTCAATAAAGTCACCATATGATACGGGGAAAGATATTGAAATGTAATGAACATAAGCTTTGGAATCACACTGTATCTGAATGCAGAATTCAGACCATGTTGCTCAATTCAAGGATCCACTTTTCATTTGTTATGTGACATGGAGTCACATTATTTAACTTTATTGTGCCTCAGTTTCCTCATGTGTAAGTGAAGATTATATTAGTAGTTGGTGAAAGGATTATGCTACAAAGGACTTAGAGCAGTGCTTAGCAAACACAGAGAGATAAAAAATCCCAGGTCTATCCTAATTAGTGGGACGGGCACTTGGCCCCTCTGACCCTTTTTCTGCAATAATTCTTCTTCCAAAATGAGTGCAACCTTGCTTAGCACTTCAGAGAAATTCGAGTTGCCAAAAAGTAGCTAAATGTGAAAATAGAAGAACGATAGTAAAATCACAGTAGAATATGGAAGATGTAGTTTCCATGAACAAACAGATCTTGCAGTTCTAAGCCTATTAGCAATGACAACAACAAAAAAGATGGTTCCATACATCGGCTAAACTGTAGTTTCTCCTGAACCATAGTAATCATAGTATCAGAGAAATGTTACAAGGCTAGAAGGTAGGATTACTTTAAATAAAGCACAATTACAAAGGAGAAAAACTAGCAGAGAGGAGAATAAGAAGACAGTGGCTCACATGCTCAATGCCTGCCCTCTTAGATTTGAAGGACCATTCCACCAGCAAGCCAATTCATTTTGTTTGTAATTAATCATTGGTCTAAACAGATGTTGTCTGGGGTACCTGAGTGGCTCAGCTGGTTATTGGTTAAGCTTCTGACTCTTGATTTCTAGGTCATGATCTTACGGTTGTGCCATTGAGCCAAGTGTAGGGCTCTGTGCATGGTGCGAAGCCTGCTTAAGATTCTCTGTCTCCCCCTCCCTCTCCCCCCGCCCCTCCCCCATTGCATGCAAGCTCTCTCTCTCTCTCTCTCTCAAAAAAAAAAAAGGTAAACATGTTGCCTTTTGTAACAATGACTAAAATTTATCTAGACAAACTAAACAAGGGTGGTAAAGGAATGTCCAAATCAATGGAAAAGAAACATTCATCAAATATAAGTGATCAAAATTTCTTAGGGGAAATTTTTGGTGTTTTTGAAGTTAAAATGGTCTTCTAGGGGTGCCTGGGTGGCTCAGTTGATTAAGTGTCTGACTTCAGCTCAGGTCATGATTTCACAGTTTGTGGGTTCGAGCCCCATGTCAGGCTATGTGCTGACAACTCAGAACCTGGAGTCTGCTTCGGATTCTGTGTCTCTCCCTCTCTCTGCCCCACCCCTGCTTGTGCTCTGTCTCTGTCTGCCTCTCAAAAATAAATAATAAGTAAATAGCAAATGACAAAAACAAAATGTTTAACTGCTTTTCTAAAGTGAGAACTTATCTTGGCCAATGCCTGCCCCTCCTTCCCTCAAGGCAGAACCTGAATCAAAGGCTCGCATGCAGTTAACTTAATTCCCAATGGTATTCTGGAGCAGGGATGAGAGATACAGAAGTGGGACAGGGAGAGAGCAAAAATAAAAAGATTAATTCAAGAATTAGGTACGGAGGATGACTTAAGAAGTTGGTCTCCAATTTGACAACTGAAGTTTAATCCTGCGTGACACGCTGTGGAGTCTTTGGAAGTGAATCATAGAACTTCGAGCAGTGGTGGGCCTATTAAGGGAACCCTTGCCCATAGTCCAGCATCCCTTATTGGTCAAGCGTGGCATTTATAGGGTCACACGTACATGACTGTTGTGCCACATGGGAAGGCCTTAAGTCAGAAGCAAGATGCACTAAGGCCAGATGCTTGCAGGGTGACCTTTGAATATTAAGTGAAATCTGCTCTGAATCAAATTTAATATTGGTTATGGTGCTGAGAGGATTTAAGTGGTATCTAAAAGGAGTCTCATATAGTCTGAACAGGATAAAGTGTTCAACTATAAGAATAAGGAATATATCCTGTAGGTTTTCAGCGAAGGAAGAGATTTTCTTTAGTCAGTTCATAATTTGTTGGCACTCAGATTTTATATCATCTTCTATCTATCTATCTATCTCATCTATCATCTATCTATCTAGAGAGCCTTTATAGAGCTCCATGCCCAACACAGAGCCTGATCCAGAGCTCAATCCGACGACCATGGCTCATGATCTGAGTGGAATCAAGACTCGTGGCTCAATAGGACTGAGCCACCCAGTACCGCCCCTGGCCTCATGACTCTTAAACAATAATAATACCACAATAACGCGAAGAGTTCCCATTCTCCTTATTGTATAATGTTATTTCCCAATAATTTTATTCTGAGCAAATGAGTAAAACTTATGTTTGCTGTAGTTGTTGTTTTTGTTGCTGTTCTTGCAATGAAGATAGACATTCTTGCATATGAAAGGTTAGATATCATTAGGAGCTCTATACATTTCTGGAATAAAAATAATTAAAGTATATTTTCTAGGCAGGAGAGTAGAATATAAAAAGGAACTAAAACATGTAGAAGAGAAGTTATAAAAGAACAGAAGTCAACACCGTAGAATGTGACTATAAAGTTTACCCACTCATTTTATCTACATGGAGAACTACACTCCCCTCCTTACTTTCTTTTTTTTTTTTTTTTTTTTTTTTTTAATTTTTTTAACGTTTATTATTTTTGGGACAGAGAGAGACCGAGCATGAACGGGGGAGGGCAGAGAGAGAGGGAGACACAGAATCGGAAACAGGCTCCAGGCTCCGAGCCATCAGCCCAGAGCCCGACGCGGGGGCTCGAACTCACGGACCGCGAGATCGTGACCTGGCTGATGTCGACGCTTAACCGACTGCGCCACCCAGGCGCCCCATCCCCTCCTTACTTTCTATCACAGTTCCCGCATCCATTTTTTTTCTTAAAGTTTACAATTTTAAAATATTTATGTGTATAATAAATAAATTATTCTTGGTCTCCCCTAAATTACAAGGACCATTAGCATCAAAAGTATGCATTTTGTTTACCATTGGATAGTCAAGACCATGTTCATTGTGTCAAATTATATGTACTCAGTATGTATTATCGAATCAACTAATGTATTGATTACAGCTAATGGAAGGGGAAGGTGAAATTGTACTCCCAAAAAGCATAAATACATGCTCTATAACTCAACGATTCTTTAAAGTTGTTTGATTTGTTTTAGAAATTCAAACATGTTTTAAGTTTTACTGCCTACTATATCCATGTTGTACTAATTAATAAAAATAATGGTTTATTTGCTTATCTGGAGTTATGTTCTTTGCTCTAGAGAGATGGAAAATTGTTTCTTAGTCAAGCATTCAGCCTGGTCAATACTGAATATTTCTATTTAGGGAGAAAATATAAACATAATGTATACTTAATATTTTACTAGACAATTCACACTTCTTGAATAACAGGTTTTTAGAAAGACTTTAAATGGCTTTTTATAATTAGATAAATAGAGTTGAGGATCCCACCTCCCCCTTTCCTGGAGAGGTTAAGGTTTTTCTCTCTTGTACTTGTACTGTCACTAGGCTCTAATTTCTTGCTTGACCATAAGACAGTTTAAAAAATACATTTTAGCTTTTACCAACATGTAAAAAAACTGCCATTTTGAATTTTTCTAGTTAGGACATGAAATGTGAGAGTCATCTAGCTTCTGGCTGGTAAGCATTTTTTTCCTTCCTTTCTGGTATCATAGATGAACAGACTCATGGCAATATCTAATTAAAATCTGAATCTTAACATACTCCTACATACTACTACTCAAAGTGTGCAGCAATTAATACACACATACACACCTGAGAGGCTCAATATTTATTAACCAAATATTAAGTTAATAATCTAGTGTTAACCTATTGCATAACTTCAGCAAAGATGTACTTCCCACTCGTATGTAACATAGCAGCCTTCAAACACCCACATGTGCTCTTATAATGGACCTTAAACAAGGTCTCTTTCCTACTCACAATAACGGTCTTCCGTCTTCTTAAATGACTTTCCTTATTCCCGCTGTCTCCTTACTCCCTTATAAACAGTACATTGTTCCTATTTTTTTCTTCTTTCTCAAGTCAACTGATCAGGAATAAGACTTGTTTTCCTTCAACTTATTTCATTGGTGATTTTTAGAGAATATTACGTATCTAATAATTATATCCTCAAGGTTATTATCTTCATTAAGAAGATTGTTATTATGATAATCAACATGCACCCAACTATATCTT
This sequence comes from Lynx canadensis, assembly GCF_007474595.2. Taxonomy (NCBI): domain Eukaryota; kingdom Metazoa; phylum Chordata; class Mammalia; order Carnivora; family Felidae; genus Lynx; species Lynx canadensis. The sequence continues at coordinate 218,076,780 of NC_044303.2, read as the reverse complement.
ATTGAGCAATACATTTTTCTTGTAATTCAGTTATCCAAAATAATATCATTTAACAAAATTTATTTTACTTTTTTGTTTTATTGTAAAACAACGTTTTATTGTAAAAAAAACAAAAACAAAAACACATAGATCAATGGAATGGAATAGAGAGCCCAGAAATAAACCTATGCCTCTAGAGTCAAGTAATTAATGGTAAAGAAGGCAGGAATATACAAGCTCCTTGACGTCGGTCTTGGTGATAATTTCTTGGACTTGACACCAAATGCAAAGGCAACAAAAATAAAATAAATAAGTGAGACCACATCAAAATAAAAATTTTCAGTACAGCAAAGGAAATCATCAACAAATGAAAGGCAACCTACTGAATGGGAGAAAATATTTGCAAATCATTTATCTGATAAGTAGTTAATACACAAACTATATTTAAAACCATAAAACGGAATAGCAAAACAAACAAATAAAGATAGAACTACCATATGACCTAGAAATTCTACTTGTGGGTATTTAGCCCAAGAAAATGAAAACAGTAATTCAAAACAATATATATATATACCTTCACATTCCTTGCAGCATTATTTATAATAAGCAAGATATGCAAACAAGTTAAGTTCCCATCAAAGGATGAATTAATATAGATTTGTATAGATATATATGTTTACTAATGTATATATTACACACACACACACACAGTGGAATACTATTCAACCATAAAAAGAACAAAATTTTGCCATTTAAGACAATGTGGATGGACCTTGAGGGCATGATGCTAAGTAAAGTAAGTCAGACCTGAAAGACAAATACTGTATGATCTCCCTTCTATATGAAATCTAAAACAAAACCAAAGCAAACAAACAAAAAGCAAGCTCATAGACGTAGAGAACAGATTGGTAGTAGTTGGAGGATAGTAAAATGGGGTGAAAGGGTGTCAAAAGTATGAACTTCTCGTTTATAAAATAATCAGTCATGGGGATATAATGTACGGTGTGGTAACTGTAGTTAATAATACCTCTATCACATTTTGGAAATTGCTGAGAGTAAATCTAAAAAAAGAAAGAACGAAAAGGAAAAGCCTGAGGGTGGGGGAGCACTATCTTCCTTGATGATTATATTTGAAGGGAGACCCTCCCCCAAGTCCTTAAAAAGGGCAGTTCTGGATTGCAAAACTGGCAAGAAGCTTTCAAAAAGATTACATCTAAAAGGGGCAAAGAATGAATTTTCAACTTGTTTTTAAAGTAAACGCTCTAAGAAAACCTAGGTCAGGGGTCTACAGTCTGAAAGAAGCTTATCTAATGTTAAATCAAGAAATTTGTTTAGTAATTCAATTTATCATCTCACTCCTATATGGTAAGTTATAGCTTATGAGAAGATATTATCCTGAACTTTTTATTCTCTTATAATTTATGTATTCTGTATCTTTAGGTAATTTATGTAGAGGAAAAAAATGGTTCTCTTAAATCCGATTACAAACCAATTTTCACACAGACAAAATGCTGCACGTTTGAATAAAATGGTCTTAGATTACACCACTAGAAAGTGTGCCCATGATAGATTTCATTTTCGTTATCTAAAAAAGAAGCAAATATTCACATTTGACAATTTAAATATTGGACTTCTGTGACCGTGTACAGTGTTATTTCAAGACAGACCACACATGGCGCCCCCAGGCCATTAAGTAATGATTACTAGCCTTAGGTAACCTACGTATAAGTAATTATATGGTGATTGGTCTTCATGCATCTTTATACTCAGATGTTTACAGAGCAGAACTGAAATGCATATTGTTATGATTCCATAACGCATATTCTCTTTTTAACACATGACGGGGTGCCTGAGTGCTCAGTGGTTCAGTGTCTGCCTTCGCTCAGGTCATGATCTCGTGTTCACAAGTTTGAGCCCCGTGTCAGGCTCTGTGCTGACAACTCAGAGCCTGGAGACTGCTTCGATTCTGTGTCTCCCTCTCTCTCTCTGCCCCTCCTGCAGGCTCTCTCTCTTTCTCTCAAAATAAATAATATTTTAAAAATTAAAGAAAAAAACCCACATGATGAATCTCCTGTGATAATTGTATAACATCATCAATTGAAATCTGTATGTGAAATCTATATGTAGTGCATATAAGTACTATAGTACAAATTTTGCTACTATGCAAAATAGTTAGCAGACACAATTTTTCAATATTACTTTCTAAAATGAGAAAAAAATACAAATGCAGATTTAATAATTTTAGAGCAATTATCAAAAATGTGCAATATATAAGTTTGAGAGGAAAAGCTATACATACCCTGTGGGAAAATAAGTATGAATCTCTGTAGTGGAGATTAAATTACGAGGTATTTAGAAATCAGGTGGAGGTGTTCAGTTCTACACCAGGTACAATGTTAAAGAAGCAAAAGCAATTTACTGAAGAAGAAAGTAATTTACTGAAAAATTACAAGTGGTAATACCATTTTGAAAACACAAAAAAGCAGCTTCTAATTTGTTATTTAATTAATTTCTATACCGTAGGAGGTCCAGGGGAACCTAATTAATTATTACTCCTCCCTAATGAATTCTAATTAATTAGAAGTTCATTTAATCAATATATTCTTCAAGTGGTATAAAATATCATCATATTCCTTCCATAGCTGGACAGGAAAACCTTGTTTCCTATGTATGGAAGAAATTGTATTAAAAAAAGAAATATCTGTAATGATTAAAATAGTCCTTATTCTCTATTCTGTTACACATAAGGAGAGCTGGAGAGTAAGTCCCCGCATCGGGTGGGTACATGAAGGTGTTCATGGCCGAAGTGAGAAGGGAGGCACTGGAGAATTCCTGTCTCAGGTATCCTAAATATCAGGAAAGGAGAGGGAAAAAGCATGGTTTGTATCTACCCCAGATATTCACAACAAACCCAGATATAACTAGGGCTGTAAATTTTCAAAGTGTTATTTTATTAGATCTTCTCCTCAAATATCTGCCTCACAGAATTATTTCAAATGGGTCCTCGGAGGGTCCTGAGCTGGGAAATGTGGCCAAGGTAAAAATCTGTTGTGGGAAATCTGGTACGTATCAATTGAATTAGCAGAATTCACTCGAAGAAAAAAAAAATCCTTGTGTTTTGAGAGGTCTTAGAATAAGGGGCTTAAATTTCATCAGTCATTTGCCTTTTTAATTTAAGAAAAAATATTGCAAACAGTAGACTGCTTATAAGGGACAGGAATATTTCTTTCTTACACCAGCTCTATAAGCTAGTTTTCACTAGGGTCACCTTCTTCATGATTGAAAATCAAAAGTTTGAAAAGGTTAAATACCTTGGCTAAAGTCTTTAGAGTAATTAAGATTGATGGAGTTTTTATTGTAACACAAGCCAACTAAATTTACAAATCATGATTTCATCACTCCTGAGTTTGCAATCACATGTAAATACCTTGAGAGAATTCTTTTAATACATTATGGAAAATAATAAGGTTTTATACATATTCCATTTTGTGCTAAAAATCTAAAAGATATAGTATTAGACTTTCCCAAAGTATCAAACTTGGTACCAACAGAATATCCCCTAAGACCAAGTTGCTTAAATTATTAACATTTTGAGAATCATTTCATTAATATATGATACTTGAAATATAGTATCATTATGTTTTTTCACCTACTGCTAGGAGCTATAGAGTTGCCTGTAAATTTGTTTCATACTACATTTAGTTTCTCCAAAGCAGGAAACACAAAATACAAGTTTCATTTAATATCCTAATTGTGCTTATCACATGACCACAACATAACACTAGTGAAGAGTGTATAGAATTAAGGTAAGCATACCTGAGTAAATGAATGAAATGAAGGATTTAATTATAAATAACTTAGGGAAAAAGACATTAATTTAAATATATTATGTATGTAAATAGATAGGCATATTTTTAAAATAACGTAAAATGTACTTCGCATGCAATTTCAAAATTACTTAAATAACACTTAACAAGAAATCATGCAAAAGTACTTAATATTTCCAAAGTGGCCATTTTGAAGAAAATTATACTTAAAAAGGTATACAAATATGATCAGTTCATTACACACTGAATCATAGGATTTTACATTCTCGTATTATTAATTTCATCATATGTTTTAGTTACTGTGTTCCAGAACTCACATAAATATTAGTTGTGTCCAAATTAACTCTCTATCACAAACACCTTTAAAAAGCTATTAATCGGGGCGCCTGGGTGGCTCAGTCGGTTAAGCGGCCGACTTCGGCTCAGGTCATGATCTCACGGTCCATGAGTTTGAGCCCCGCGTCGGGCTCTGTGCTGACCGCTCAGAGCCTGGAGCCTGTTTCAGATTGTGTCTCCCTCTCTGATCCTCCCCCGTTCATGCTCTGTCTCTCCCTGTCTCAAAAATAAATAAACATTAAAAAAATTAAAAAATAAATAAATAAATAAAAAGCTATTAATCCAATATTACTTTATCTATTTCTAGAGACAAAGAAAGAAAACTTCCAAATTAGTTTTATGAAATGATAAAAATGTTCCCCAGGTTGTCAAAAACTCCAAAAAGATCCATATACCCATGATGAGTTACGAATATAAATTCAGGAAAATTAAATAAAAACACACAGAATTTTATAGCATATTGAAAGAGTAAGAACATTAAACATCATGACTAAATGGAGCATCCCCCACCTAACAGACCCAAGGGTTTCAAAAGCATTAACTGTTATAATGTAATCGATATAATAATGTAAGAAGAATCATATGATAATCTTCATAAATTACAAAAATAAAAAAAATGCCCCTTTATGGCAAAAGTACTAAATGAAATAACAATTGATAGAATGATATGCTTTCAGCTAAAGATCTATTTAATGGGGAAACATAAAAACCTTTTCTACTGAAGTCAAAGATATAATGCCCTCTGTTTTACTGCTCTTTAAAACAATATGGCAAAGGTGTCAATGCAATTAGACAAGAGAAAAAAAATAAAGTATAGAATTTGAGAGAAAAGAATAAAAATAATAGATGATGTGATAGGCTGAACAAATCAAGAAAAAACTACCATGAATAATAGGAAAACTTCCTAAAGTAATAGTAATGAAATATACATCATAAAACCAATAGTTTACATATATGCAAACAAAATCTTACTAAAATATAGAATTACAGAGAAAACCCCCATGTACAATAAAAAACAATTTAAAAATATGATTAGAAAGAACTGTAAGTAAACCTAGAAAAAAATCAATTTAAAGTAAATGCTAGGGGCGCCTGGGTAGCTCAGTCGGTTAAGCGGCCCACTTAGGCTCAGGTCATGATCTCACCGTCAATGAGTTCGAGCCCCGCGTCGGGCTCTGTGCTGACAGCTCAGAGACTGGAGCCTGCTTCAGATTCTGTGTCTCCCTCTCTCTGACCCTCCCCCTTTCATGCTCTGTCTCTCTCTGTCTCAAAAATAAAGGTTAAAAAAAATTAAAGTAAATGTTAACATCTATAAAATTCTTCAGAATCACACAAAAGTTAACTTGAAAAAAATAAGAAAAATACTGCATTTGGATAGTAATAATCACAATAGGAATTGGTTAGGGGTAAGAATGAAAGAGAAAAAAATGAAATGTCCAAAAAAAGAGACACATGAGAGTAATATGACCTAAATATATGCACAGATCTCACTTAGATTTGTCTTCGAATTGTTTAAAATTTTTTTTAAGTTTATTTATTTTTGGCAGAGACAGAGTGCGAGCATGAGCTGGGGAGGGGCAGAGAGAGAGAGGGAGACACAGAATCCGAAGCAGGCTCCAGGCTCCGAGCTGTCAGCACAGAGCCCCACGCGGGGCTCCAACCCACCAACTGTGAGACTGTGAGATCATGAGCTGGGCCGATGTCAGACACTTAAGCGACTGAGCCACCCAGGCGCTCCAGTCTTCAAATTGTTTTTAAAAAAAAGCAACTAAAAATGGATTTATAATACAATCTGTCATTTGAACAATGGCTGTGTAATTGCTTATACTGAAGTGTTTTTTTTTTTGATGCAATAATTTTATTGAGGCTACATTTTGTTTTTAGATATATATGAATAAAATAAAATAGTTCTCTAACTTGAAAATGTTTTACATTAATTTGGGGGTGGGGAAGGAGAGTTGGGTAGGAATGTAGATGAAGCAAAATGGACATGCATTAGTAATTGTTGGTGAATTATAATACTCTTTCTACATTTTATTTGTTTAATTATTGTTCTCAAAAGAACTAAAAAAATTTAAAAAGTTTGACATATAAATCATACTGTCAACATACACTTAATAATTTACATTTACCCATTTTATACCCAACAAGTAGCTAAGAAAATATAATGCATTACTTACATCCTTTGTCTTGAACATTTATAATCATTGCAACTACACTTATTATTTTCCTCTACCTTTACCCCCACCAAACCTAAGGCCCAAACTGTCTTTAAGTAAGTTTGAAAATCTGTAGAAATCTGGCAAGATATATATGGACATGATAATTTATCAATGAAGAAACTGTGGTATAAAGCCCTGCAAGTTCCTACATTTATCAATTTGGGGGGACATTACATTAGAGTATATAGGGCTACCTGTATATAAAGACATTTAATATTCAAAACTTCAAAAGAATTGTGTATTCTTTGTGGCCCATCATATTTTTACTGTATTTTTTCAATTCTCTAGTAAATAGACCCTTGCTTTATTACTTAATAGTCAAACAGTAATGCATTTATTACTTAATATCTTCATTTTAATTCCTGCATGTGATCCATTTCACTGTGTTGTTCAATTAATCAGACTTCCACATCTCCCAGTTAATCGTTTTTTAATGTGTGCCTACAAACTGAGGGGTGCTGACCATGTATTGGGTGGGGGAATGGGCCAAATGGGGGATGGCCATTAAGGAGGACACTTGTTGGAATGAGCACTGGGTGTTATATGTAAGCAATGAATCCCTAAATTCTATTCTTGAAATCATTATTACACTATATGTTAACTAATTTGTATTTAAATAAAATTTAAAAAATTAAAAATTAAGCAAAATGTGTGCTATTTGACTTTTTTCTCAACTGCATATAATATTAATGTCCTAACTTCTCAATGTTAAGCCAAGTTAAGATTCCACATATCAATAAGCCAATGACTTTCTTTCATGTTTGCATTTTTAGCATTTGTCTTTCCAACTCAATACTTTCTATGTGATCTGTTTTGGAACATACAGATATAGATCTCTGATTCGGACCAATTTTATGGTTAATAAAGCCTTATTAAAAATACAGGTACAATACGCTTGTTGGCATCGTAATAAATGTTGTTTCCATCAGCCATTTTATATTGAGGAAAACAAAGGAAACATCATTTTAATCATAATGTTAATATAAATGTAAGCCACGTTTCTTGAGGGAGATATAAATGTAGCTGTTTTCATTTAATTAGATATGGCAAAAGACCTTCAGAATGAAGTATCTATATTTAGAAGGTTAATTATCAATTCATAAAATGACCTTGAGAAAGATGTGCCTGCCTCTAGACTACAAACAGATGGACTTTTATGGATTGAAAAGAGCAGTTTAATTGTGTCAATAAAATCTAATATGAAACAAAATGGGCTGGGTGAAATTCTTTACCATCACTAATTAGGCATATGCTAGAGATATTAAGATTACCATCGGACCAAGAAAATTTCACATATTTTCCGCAAATTCTGATAATAATTCTAAGCTATTTTGCACTATTGCCTTCATTTAGAGTTAGTGTCATTATAATATTCATAATTTACTAATATCAAAATCAAAGACACATACTGAGCCCCAAGAGACAATATACAATGCTGCTTAATGGCATAAGACGTGAAGTTAGGGAGATTAGACGGATAGTTCTCAAAACGGGGCAAATATTTCCTTCCCTGCAGGACTTTTGACAATATTTACAGACAGTTTTAGTTGTCACAAATGAGTGGGAGGGGTAGCTGCTACTAGCTGTAATGAGGAAAAGCCAGGAATTCTACAATGAGCAGGACAGACCCACACAAGGATTATCTGCCAACCCACGTTTAACATGATATGTGAATAACAAACAAACAAACAAAAATTCTGTGACATAAATCCATTGAGAATTTTGTTGTCATTGTTGGTATTTCTGCAGCCTGATTTAGCCCATGCTTGCTAAGTCAGAATATTGGTATCAGGAACAGGTCCTATGTTATTATTGCAAATCATCTAAATATGTAGCAACGGTTTAGAAAGTGAGTTTCAGTGAATGGGTTGGAAAACCAAACATAGTATTCACAGTCATTGTAAACTTTTATTAAGATGATACAAAAGGGGCGCCTGGGTGGCGCAGTCGGTTAAGTGTCCGACTTCAGCCAGGTCACGATCTCGCGGTCCGTGAGTTCGAGCCCCGCGTCAGACTCTGGGCTGATGGCTCGGAGCCTGGAGCCTGTTTCCGATTCTGTGTCTCCCTCTCTCTCTGCCCCTCCCCCGTTCATGCTCTGCCTCTCTCTGTCCCAAAAATAAATAAACGTTGAAAAAAAAAATTAAAAAAAAAAAAAAAGATGATACAAAAAAGAGAGCACAGAAAACTTACTGGTCCATTTCCAGAAAAATGAAAGGGAATAAAAAAGCTTCAGAAATTCAGGTAATGTTGCATAAGGCAATTGTTTTAGATTCGTTTTGTTAAGAGCAAGAAAACCGATGCTATGACTTCCTTGGTTTACTTACCTTCAAATATGATTGGCCAATATTGTCATCCACACTAATGCCTAAACCCAAGAAATGGAAGACATTCTTATACATAGGGAAGAAGTCAGCCATTCTGCAGTCCACGATTTCACAGTCTGTTGACTGGAACATAATTGAATTCAGGGAGAACAAAAGGTCAGAGTGGATAGATCGGTAGGAAAAAAAAGAGTTTCCTATATATAGCATACAAAAAACTTAATGATGCCTACATTTTCACTTTGTCTCCCACAATTAGCATCCCTCTCAAACCTATACTCTTTTGCACAACTTAGGACTCTCAAACGTAATGTGTTTTTTAAAGGCTCTGTATTTTCTTATATTGCTGTTTTTCTGAACGCCTATACTCAGATGCTTGGTCTACCAGACCAGTGAGAGTTTATTCTCATCAACTCCACACACATACATTTGCCTCTCAGGGAGTCTTCCTCAACCTCTCTTAATCTCTTTTCCAAGACTAGTAGAGTTTACCTCTTTATTTTTACGTCACGATGATGTCTGGGAATGGCACCATCTATAACACTTTATCTGCACTTTTCTGGTAAATGTTTTAAATGCAAGTACCCCCCGCTTTCCATAAAGTTCCCATTACACCATTTTCACTTTTACAAAAGACCCACCTTGGTACTTGTGTTTGACACTGAAAGAAATCCAAAGAAGGTTTTTGCTTTTGTGAAAAAAACTACTGTAGGTCTTCAACAAAAGTGATGTAGTGTAGCAATGAACTTCTGAACGTGGGGGATACTCTTCATTTTACTCCATTTCTGTTTAGGCAAATTTTCATAGAACATTCCACTTTTGGACAACGGGGGCAAACCTGTGTAACTGTACTTCACCAAATTTTAAAGTGCCCTTGAAGTCAGATCCTGTGTTTCATACATTGTTATAACTTCTGTACCCAGCATTCAGTAGACACTAAATTAATACTTGTGAAATGGTTGAATAAAAATAAACTAAACAGATTTATTTATTAACTTTTTTGCAATGATGGATGTTCAGGTGAGTTTCAGATTTAACTTGTGAGAGTTTGAAATAAAAACTTAAGCAGCATATGGCAATCAAATATATTTTTAAAAAGCGTTTTACTTCCTTTGGATTTTTTCTTTTCTGCTGATAGTTTTCTTTGTTTATGAAAGCTCATTAGTGAAGTGCCTGATTTTCTCCACTAGTCAAGTATCTCTTAGATCTTCAAAACAACTTTAATATTTCAATAGTAAGAGAACTTTATTATCTTCCTCATTATTCTGTTGATAGAATTCAATTACGCTCACTGTCTTTCTAGAAATTGCTGCCTTTACAAAAAATTATTTGCTCTTTGCATTTTGTGTTTTCTAGTTGTTCTTCTAAGTATTATTGTGCTATAACAGTGTATTAGGCAGGATTCTCTAGAGAAACAGAATAGAATGTGTGCACGCATGTGTGTGTGTGTGTGTGCGTGTGCATGTATGAAGAAAGAGGGAGAGATATATTATAAGGAATTGGCTCCTATGTGTATGGAAGCCAGCAAGTCCTGAGATCTGTGGGGTGAGTTAGCAAGCTGAAGATCCAGGAAAGCTGGTGGTATAGTCCCTGGCCAAGTCTGAAGCCTGAGAACCAGGAAAACCAATAATGTATTTTAAGTCCAAAGTCCAGCAGACCTGAGATGCAGGAAAGTCAATATTTCAGTTCAGATTTGAAGTCAATAAAAAAAAAAAGCTGCTGTTCTAGTTTGAAGGTTATTTGGCAGGAAAAATGATCCCTTACTTAGGGAAAAGTCAGCTTTTTGGTTTTTTTCCTCCTATTCAGGCCTTCAACTGATTAGATGAGGCCATGCATATTATGGAGAGCAGTCTGCTTTAATATGCCAATTTTAATGTTAATCATGTCCAAAACGCCTTCACAGACACACCTAGAGTAATATTTAACCAAATATCTGGCTACTCTGTGGTCCACTAAGTTGGATACATAAAATTAGCCAGCACAAGCAATGTGCTTATTATTACATTTACATGGTACAGGTAAGATTTCTGCCCAATATAAAACGGCTGTAATTATTTCAATTATAATATTTAGGTCACATTTAAAATCTAAAGGAAGACTCTCAAGATCACTTAAGAATTTAGTATGACATGGCTGAAATCAGTCGTGAAGAAGGTCAGAAAATAATTCAGCAAAGAATGTTAGTGGCTGAATAGAAATACAGCTCAACCATGAGCCAGTAGAGAAATCAGTAATGTCCTTATGGTCAAAGAAAAGGCAAGAAATGAAGTTTTTGGCCAGCCTGAAAATTATACAAAAAAACCCCACCCAAAAACAAAAACAAAAAACCACAAAAAAATAGTGTTACTTGTCTTAATTTGAGCATGACTGGATGACATTGTGACATAGACTTAACCATCCGTGTTACGTAGAATTACCCGTATGATTGGCAAGTTATACCAGCTGAGGAGTCTATGGCTGGACTATAAATATCATATTTTAAAGTTTTATAAAGTAACATAATTTTAAGTATTCAATTTTAAATTTATTTTAGGTTTGTTGTTTCTTCAGTTTCCTGTTAGAGTCCCTATTGAATGAGTCGAAACTGGACCAGCTTACTTCTATGCCATATGTTTAGTGAGCTCCAAGTAACAACAGGACGATTGAACGGACACATAATTCTGTGACGTTGAAAATTTTTAAAAGGCAATGCTTTTTTTTTTTAATAAGTTAACCCCCAAATCCATTGATTTAATGCGAGAGGAGTTTCTTACTCATGGAAGTTCAGAAGGGCTTTTCCTGGTAAGTGGATGGCATTGCAAATGGCTATTCAGGGACCCAGATCTCTTCTCCACTTGGACCACCCTGCTTTAGAACTCTGAATCCTCTAAATTCAGCCAGCACGGTGGATAAAAAAAAGGTAGACAATCATGTATTGGAAATATTTGGGCCCAAGCCTAGAGGTGACCTGTGTAGATTCTGATGACTTTCTATTTGCTGCAACCCAGTCGTGGACCACAGGTAACTGGCGGGACAGTGGGAGATAAAATCTGGCTCTGTCCTGAAGGTTTTTTTAAAAGTGGGTTGGAGAATAAATAGGCAGTCTCTGCCACACCTGAGGGATGAACCACTGATGATTTTGAAGCCATACAATTAAAAACTGAAGTAAAAAGTACCAGAGGGTCTCCTCTGAAATCGGTGGGCATGGTATACTGAATTAACTAAAGATAATGCAATAGAAAATTGAATCTTTAAATTAAAATTTCTCACTTGTAAAACGAAGATTATCATTCATCTTCTATGAAGTACATATTTTATGTGGCACCTGGGTGGCTCAGTTGGTTGAGTATCCAACTCTGGATCTTGGCTCAGGTCATGATCTCCCAGTTTGTAGATTCGAGCCCCTGTCGGGCTCTGCACTGTGTCAATGCAGACCCTGCTTAGGATTCTTCTTTCACTCTCTCTCTGCTTCTCCCCCAGTCACTCTCTCTCTGTCCCCCTCTCTCAAAAATAGATAAGCTTTTAAAAAATTTAAAAATAAAGTATATATTTCTCTAGGATATATTCATTCAAATAAAGACATATTTTACCAAAAAATTGCCAATACACACATATATAAACTACCATAAAAAACCTCAATATTCTCATAAAAACATATAATAAATAGTCATCGCATTTACCTGATTGTATATGTCTAAATTTTGGAGATAGTATTTTTAACCCAAGTCAACAGAAAGCAAAAAGAAAAGCCATGAGTTAGATTCTGATTAAAAAAGAAAATCTTCCAAAAAACCCATGGAAATCAATAGGGATTTAAAAAAACAATAATAAAAACATACACAAAACTTGTCAGAGGGGGGTCACTAAAATTGGGAAAAGGAAAATCAAACTACCCAAAATATTTGATGTTGTTATTAGAATTAGGAAAGATAATTATGAGAATAAACATTGGGTCTGAAGGGCAATTTTTAAGGGTAAATATTAATTCTAAAAATTAAAGAACAAAGACACAGGTAGAAAATTGCAGCAAAAAACTCTCAGCTTCTTCAACCAAACCTTTACCACAATGAGTTTTAAAATATGCATTTATGTGTGTGTGTGTGTGTGCTTTGTGCAAGTGTGTGTTTTATATATTGTGTATAGTAATACAAATATGTGACTTTAAGCCTAAGTAACTATTAGTAATGTCATTTACAGTCTGGACTATTGCCAAAATGAATAGCATAAGTGCTTAATAAGCTTATGAGACTATCACATATATTATCCAGCACAAAATATCATTGATTTAAAGAAATATCCATAATAAAAATATATTTGGTTTATGTAGATACAAGTATTAAAAATATATCATTTTAAAGTAAAATATGTGGATAATGAGAGAAAAGAAAATTGTTGTTTTTTTAAAAAAACTTAATATAGTCTAAATTTTCTGAATCACTTTTTAAGTCAAAGTGATAGATAAGACATATTTTTTCCTCACAGTATTATCTCTGTCCAATGAAGAGTTCTGAGAATACAGCATTTCTTTAAAAAAAAAAAGGGGGTAGGGGCGCCTGGGTGGCGCAGTCGGTTAAGCGTCCGACTTCAGCCAGGTCACGATCTCGCGGTCCGCGAGTTCGAGCCCCGCGTCGGGCTCTGGGCTGATGGCTCGGAGCCTGGAGCTTGTTTCCGATTCTGTGTCTCCCTCTCTCTCTGCCCCTCCCCCGTTCATGCTCTGTCTCTCTCTGTCCCAAAAATAAATAAACGTTGAAAAAAAAAATTAAAAAAAAAAAAAGGGGTGTTTACTGTTTAAGGATTTCCTTCCAAAAATCTTCAATAATTTTCCAAGCTGCTGACATCCATTTGTACGTTTTGACACTGGTTCTTCTTAATCCATGTTTCCTGCAGGTGAACATTTTCACACAACAACTAGGACTCATGTATGTGTTTTCACTGTTTCTTAGTTTGTTGACTAAATTGTTGGGAGTTCACAGTTGGGCAGCCACACCACCAAGAAAAACAGCCAACTTGGCAGACACTGGGCTGATAGCAGTTTCAAATGCTGTTGACTGTTAGACAATTTCAGTAATATTAAGGTGAAAAAATAAAGGCGTGCCCGGGTGGCTCAGTCAGTTAAGTGACCGACATTGGCTTAGGTCATGATCTCAGGGTGAGTTTAAGCCCCGCGTTGGGCTCTGTGCTGACAGCTCGGAGCCTGGAGCCTGTTTCAGATTCTGTGTCTCCCTCTCTCTCTCTGCCCCTCCCCTGTTCATGCTCTGTCTCTCTCTATCTCAAAAATAAATAAAAACATTAAAAAAATTTTTTAAGTTAAAAAGTAAAGATTTAACATAGTAATATTAACTTCTTGAAAATGAAGATATACAGTCACATGGGTGATTAATTTCTTTCTGCCAATCAGTTTATAGTTTATTAGTGCAGTTTAATGATAGAAGAGGAATTGATAGAAATATTGTATACAGAATCAGGAGGTAAGAGCTCTTTCCATCTTGCTGTGAAATAAGAAGCCCTTATTAAAAAGTATAAGTAAAATGATATACTTTATGTCAACTACACTGTTAGTTAAAAAGCATTACATTCCAGAAGGGTCATCATATGTGGTTATGTGAAATAATCTGTATATGAATGCATTCTTGTTCAATTATGGTCAAGTTTTTAAACTCAGGAAAACACATATTTGAGTATTTAAGATACAAGAAGTGTCCAGGGTGTGCACCAGTAATGATGAATTAAACTTAACTACCAACTCTAAAGTATCTCATAAAATGGAGGCAACAAGAAATTAGCAAGTAAAATAAGGCAGGAAATGACATAATTGGGAATAGATCACAGTACAGTGGATGTCCAGAAGATCTAGTACTGAATTTTGTCAAGATATTCAAATATTTTCACAGTTTGAATTTATAGGATCTTGTTCAAGAGGAAACACCATGGATAAGGCTGCCCCAGCCACATGAAATAGCATAAGTTTCACACAGAAGTGTGAAACTACATAGCACATTAAAAATAGAAGTAATTTGCCCCTGCTGAAATTGTTCACTGGATTTAGATAAATGTTTTATTAGCAAAATAGATAAATGATGTGACTAAAGCATAAGATGTGAAATTAAGGAAATATATAAAATCATACTGAACAGGTAGATTAAATGGGAAAACATGCTATATATCCATTTAAGCATGCTAAGCGTTTTAAGTTTTCTCATTGACACATGATATAAAAATAAACCTTTGTTGGTAATGTGAAAGATAGATTAAAGGTAAAAGTATTTCTTTAAGTTTATTTATTTATTTTGAAAGAGAGAGAGAGAGCACAAGTGGGGGAGGGACAGAGAAAGAGGGAGAGAGAGAGAATCCCAAGCAAGCTCACACTGTCTGCACAGGGCTTGAACTCACCAACCATGAGAACCTGAGCCGAAATCAAGAGTTGGGTGCTTAACCAACTGAGCCAACCGGGAACTCTTAAAGGTAAAAGTATTGCAGCTTAACTGGTTAGCAGATTATAAAATGAGCTTAAACTCAAGATGATGAGATTTAATTAAGATGGTAAACTTGGCAATACATGTTAGAGTACAAAATGGAGAGGCATGGAGAAGGTAAAATTGACAATTAACTAGGAAAATTATTAAGAAAGAGAAAAAGGTGGATTAATATAATCAATTAATGAATAAATCTCATGATCAATGCTGAGATTATTTTTAAGAGCTCCATTTAGGACTTTCCTCTCTATAGATAGATGATGAGACATAAATTAATGGAGAGTAGATGATAAACACATAAGCAGAAATATAGAAAGAGATATCACATAGGTACGATATTTATCATACGTATGATAAAATAGAGATGACAGTGGAGTGTGTTACTGTAAATAACCAGTTTTTAGCAATTGGGGAAAATAAAACCCATTTCAAGCTTAAGCCAAACAATGTCCACAAGCCCTTTGACCAACCCTATACATATGTAACACACACCTAAGCAGATCTGTATGTCACATTTCTCAGGGCTTACAGCAAAAGAATACTCGATAATGCCTTCCCATCAACATGCCTTAAATATTAGATACTATTAAAAGACCTATTTTAGGGGCGCCTGGGTGGCGCAGTCGGTTAAACGTCCGACTTCAGCCAGGTCACGATCTCGCGGTCCGCGAGTTCGAGCCCCGAGTCAGGCTATGGGCTGATGGCTCAGAGCCTGGAGCCTGTTTCTGATTCTGTGTCTCCCTCTCTCTCTGCCCCTCCCCCATTCATGCTCTGTCTCTCTCTGTCCCAAAAATAAATAAACGTTGAAAAAAAAAATTAAAAAAAAGACCTATTTTATTTAAGTGTGTTAAAGTTAAATATAATCAGTTAATGATTTTTAAAATCATTTCTACCGTAACACTATCATTCTCTAGGACATCACTTCAAGCTATTAAATCCAAACAGTCAATTTATCTGTTTATTGTTTCACACTTGAAGACCTAACAATTACTGCCCAACGAACGGTTTGGCACATACTAAGTATTAGACATAGTAAAAATAACAATATTATATAATAATTGTTCACAAATAAATAATGATGCTAAGTATTATTCCCGAATTATTTACTACTACAGAATTAACAGAAACAGGAAGGGCAGACAAAAGGGTGCTACAGTACCAGAATATTTGAAGGCACATAGTAATGAATATGCAAAATTTGCTAAAATTATAAAGTATAAAAACATTAAAAGGACAATGAAATGACATGTTTATTGCTGCACTATACTACATTACTACACTAAGAAAACTCCCTACTTACAACTATTACTATGATTGTGTTTGGCTTCCGAAATGCAAAAAAACCCACAAAAAACAACAAAAAAAAAACCAAAATTAAATTACAAATATGTCATGTAACAACTGCCTGCAAAATTTTCTCTCTGAAGGTCTCCAGTATTTTTAAGTCTGTCAAATTATGTAATCAACTAATGCAGACATTATTTTTAAAATTATCAGTTTTCCTTAAAGACACCAAATGCTTTCAAGACACAAAGACAATGATTTTTATGTGCTTAGATGGCATATAAAAAATCTATTTCCAGAGACAATTGCACATTCTTTTTTTTTTTTTTTTTTTTTCAACGTTTTTATTTATTTTTGGGACAGAGAGAGACAGAACATGAACTGGGGAGGGGCAGAGAGAGAGGGAGACACAGAATCGGAAACAGGCTCCAGGCTCTGAGCCATCAGCCCAGAGCCTGACGCGGGGCTCGAACTCACGGACCGCGAGATCGTGACCTGGCTGAAGTCGGACGCTTAACCGACTGCGCCACCCAGGCGCCCCTGACAATTGCACATTCTTAACAATATTCTTTTAGGTAATTTATGATTATCTCAAAATTAACATAAAAAATGAGATTTTGATGTGAAATTTTTTTATAATTTTTCTATCTACTTTGATTTTTATCCTTAGTGATAGTTGGACAATAATACAGTAGAAAATCATATAAGGCAGTGCTGGGAATCTATGTTGCTTGAGCTGAAGATTTATTAATATGAAGATTTATTAAGATTAATATTAATATGACATCCACAATTTCTTAAAGACAAAGTATCACATTGTAGTGAATAGTATTTGTCCTCTCCCTTGTTGAAATAATCAGTGAGGTTTGCCAGAAATGGGATGAGGAAAATTTCCAATCAACACATCAGATACTAGTCATGATACGTGACTGTCCAGATAACTGAAGATCAGATATGAATTCAGCCTCCTCATTTTTATAGATTTCTTTTTATCATCCAGTAACCAAAATACTGCTCCAAGAGTACTGAAGAATTTTTAGGAATTCTTCAGTTGTCTCATGAGTTAACAGACAAGCTTAAGATGTTCAAACTTCAGCTCTCTACCAAGCTTCAGGCAAACATACTTTGGGATATAAATATTTTTTTTAAAATCAAGCAAAAATTATATGACCCATTGATGGGTATAGTATTACCATGAAAGAGCAAATTTAACAAAATGTTCACTAGATTTGTTGACTTTTAAACATTGTGAAATTATAACCACCGATTTTTCTTATATTTCATTTTTTTCTATGGTATTTATGTGTAACAAATCCATGGCCTGCTGTAGTCAGAAAGCATTGATAGGTCTCCTCCAATAGGGTAATTTATAAGTCACAATAATGGACCTTTGGTAAATAAATAGGGGTCGCTCATAAGGATTGTTTGTGCTGTACTTTCCCTTGAGAATTACTTGTGTGTGTGTTTTTTTTTTAATTTTTTAAATTTATTTTTGAAGGAGGGAGATAGAGCATGAGCGGGGGAGGAATAGAGGGAAAGGAAGACACAGAATCCGAAGCAGGTTCCAGGCTCTGAGCTGTCAGCACAGAGCCCGATGCGGGGCTTGAACCCACGAACTGTGAGATCATGACCTGAGCTGAAGTCGGACGCTTCACCAACTGAGCCACCCAGGCACCCCAAGAATTACTTGGTTTTGATCACAGACTTTGTTTTGGTTGCAAAATAGGTGTGTCCTTGGTTTCCCTTTGTTGATGAACTCAATAATAGTACTCACATGTAAGACTCTGTTATCTTTGGCTGTTAGAGACCACCTCACTTTTAACTAAAGTCTTATGCTGAATACAAGCTAGAAAATCTTTCTTAGACACTGTGTTGCTGTTTATTTTTATTCCTAAGATTAAGTGTATAATTTAGGAAACTAATCAGATTCCTATGTATTCTTATATCCTATGTCCCTTAATGAAATCTGGCCTATATCTTTATTTTCTATCATTGTTTCCCTTTTATATTTGTGAATTTTATATTGTTGCTAAAATGGGAAAGTGACTATTCGTAGAGAATATGCTTAATAAGCTTAAGAATGTGAAATAGCCCCAAAGACCAGTATGTAGATTGTCTCAATACACTAGTGTGCCTCGGAAAATTTTGCTTTGGGTCACTACTCAAGACTTTATATTGACTCTTTTCTTTCTTCTTGTTTCCCTGAGAAATGGTTTTGATTATTCCATCTACAAAGAAGCAGCAGCAAGTAAGGCTTACTGATGGTGGCAGCTGGCATTTGGTTAGGATAGAAACACATGAGATCTAAAAGCAACATATTTTTTCCAACTGTCTCAGCTCTCACAGGGTTTTCTCAGTTGAGTCCTCACCCCTACCCAGGCAAAATCATGCTTTATACATATACTCTCATCATCATCCTAAATAGGTCTTCTATCTTTTGAAATTGCACACTTTTACCAACAATAACTTAGCACTCTGATGCCATTCTGAGGAACTTCTGATAAAACTTAGACTAATAGATGCCTTAGAACAAAAAGGCAACAAAATATCTAACATTTAACAGTCAGCCTTTTTTGATTGGTATGAAGAAAAATCAAAACCTAATTTAGACTGCAAAATGACTTTTCTAAATGATTTTTTTTCTGGTGCAGACTAGTGAAACATATGAAAACAAACAAAACACTTCAGACAGCTCTATTCTTAGAAACTGCCATCTCCAAGGACCAGCTTTCCCCCCACATTTACTCCTACCTCCAAGATGGAATTTCAGTTCAAACTAATAATCCTTTTTCTATTCCCCAGCATACCTTTTTAAGGTCAATAATCTATGGTGTGCTGACTGTAACACATCATCATGGGAAGATTTGAAATATATTGTCAAAATTTTTTTTCCAAACTCATGAGAATAAAGGGGAAAAATCAGAGGAATGCAGAATTCCTCTGGGAGCTTGAAATCCCGGTCTTCTGAATTTATAAAATTGACTACATCATTTAGATGATCATTAAATAGCTAAAACTTGGAAAAAGACAATAATTGGGGAAAGAAATGTCTCAGGAAGGATCCAAACTTATATGGATATCTCAGGTCTGAGAATGGACTTTAAATAACCAGGTGATAGGACAAAACATTTTCAAAGAGATTTCATACAACTTGCCTTAAAAACTGATTGGACCTAATTTAAGTCTTATAAACAGTGAAGTCAGGGAGTCATTGGAGACTTTCAGAAATTACTTGAAAAATACTTTCAGACAATTGTTGGTTCAAAACCTCAGGATTTTCCCAGGTGAAATCTGAGACTGGTCCCTGGACATGGAGGGCAAGGAGAGAAAAAGGTAGAGGCAGGCCATTCCAGATTGGTTGGTGGCCCGTCCAAAATGCAACAGAACTTACATATGAGACTTGTCTTGGACAGCTGCATGAGGAGTTGATGTCCTCACCTGCCCTCCAGAACTTTAAGTTCATATAGAGATTTTAATGGGCTTCAGTCACACATACCATCCAGATGCTCTCAACAATATGTTTGCTCCCTTAAGGCTGCATTCGTTAAACGGCTCCCACTGTGGGAACAAGGACGAGGAAGGGGCTGAGGAGCCTTCCATTGCCTGGGTCCTACTCTGGGGTCAACTAGTGGTCATGTCCTCCCCATGACCTTGTCCAACAACATTGTTAATGTATAGCACTTGACAAAGTCAAACCTCACTCAAGACATTATTGCAATAAGAAAGAAAGATTGAACTCAACTGCACTGCAACAAAAGACTGGAGAAATTTAAGAGCTGGGATGGGGGAAATTGTAGACAACCTATGTTTGGTAATTGACCTTTACCCAGCAGAAAAGTAAATTTTCCATATCTTCAGGACAACAGGTTTACCACTGGGAGCAAGTTGCACACTGAAGTTAGGCTCCTGCCCTCCTAAGGAGACTGAAAGATAGGGAAGTTATTTCCTACAATGTTTACCTTTCAAACAGATGTTTCCCAGGTTCTTGAGAAAGACGTTCCCTGGACCTAAAACTGGCCCCTTGCACCAGCTCTTGTAATACTCCTGTGCAGTATGTTAAACAGTAAAATGATAGGATTTAGGCTCTTGCAGGTCCTGAGGGTTCCCAGCAAAATTGGGATCTTTCACAACTTGATTGCTTTTTGGTGGGCTTTGACAATTGCGTCAAGGGGCGCCTGGGTGGCTCGGTAGGTGAAGCGTCCGACTTGGGCTCAGGTCATGATCTCGCGGTCCGTGAGTTCGAGCCCCGCGTCGGGCTCTGTGCTCAGAGTCTGGAGCCTGTTTCGGATTCTGTGTCTCCCTGCCTCTGACCCTCCCCTGTTCATGCTCTGTGTCTCCCTGTCTCAAAAATAAATAAACGTTAAAAAAAAAAAAAAAGACAATAGTGTCAAATAAAACTAATCCCCGCAAGATTAAAATACTAATGAGAAAGTGCAGTAATTTTCATGCAGATGGTCAGAGGCCTTCCACGGGTATAATGTAACAAAAACATTAAGTTTGACTTATTTATTGGGTATGCCATGTTGATCACTTACTATTATTAATGTGTTGAACTTAAAAGTAAATAACAAGTGTTAATAGCATCCTCAACATTTCAAATCTAGAATAATTAGACAATGTTTGATTGTAATGTGGTCTATTATTTCGCTCAGTTTATGATCACAAGGTTATATGCTGCTTTATTTATTTGATAACTTTATTTATTTTTGATTAGATATCATGTTTTGAAAGAAATATTTGAAAAAAAATATTGCACCTGCCCCTGCATGACCCTGACAGTGCAAGCCTCCTTAAATTATGTGCCCTATGTGTCTCATTTGCCTCATCCTAGCCCTGGCCAAGGTAAATGAAAGCAAGAACAAGTTTGAGCCCATGAACATGAGCTGAAGCCTAGGAACAAACTGAGACTGATGTCAGTTCATTGTATCTTGCCTTGATTTTATGGGTGCCTTGTGTAAACCAGGGCCCTTATCACAGAGCTGAGCACATGTCTGGACCAAGAGTCAGAGAAGCTGAAGGCAGATCCTAGGACAGGTGGTGTTTTTGCAGGGCCGGCTAATGTGTCATGTTAATAAGATAAACAAGTAGATACGTAGCAATATATCTGATAAAACGGCTGTCGCTTCACTTCTGTCTTTTTTTTTTTTAAAAGTTTATTTGTTTATTTTGAAAGAGAGAGAGTTCAAGCAAGAGAGGGAGAGAGAGAATCCCAAGCAGGCTCCATGCTCTCAGTGCAGAGCCCAACGCAGGGCTGGATTTCACAAACGGTGAGATACTAGCCTGGGCTGAAATCCACTAAACCACCCAGGTGCCCCTCACTTCTGTCTTTCAAATATCACACCCAAGAATCTTTCCTATGATCCATCCGAATGGGAAATTATCAGGAAAGAAATTTCTGGGAAATGCTCTTTGGTCTAGCCAAGTGGACATATAACAAATGCACCCAAATATATTTGATTGTTATTAAGATATTAAAATGTTTATATTTATTAATGATTTCTAATGATTTAAAAATTTTTAACATTATATAAAAATATATGTTTCGCAAGACAAATTACTAGAGATTATTCCCTGAAAGTAATATGAAGATATTCAGAGATAAAATACATTTTTTAATAAATATTGACATTTTCCAATTGTTATAATATTTCATGGAATAATTATGGTGATGGAAGACACGAATTTTAGGGTTTTGAGATACTTTATTGATTATGGTTCAACTATTTTAATTTACATACAATATCATTTTAGTATTCTGTTGCTTTTTCTTCAAACATTGTCACTAGTTTTTGGCAGTTGATATTTTCTGGAAATATAAGAAATCAAATTATTTTTAAATTTCTTTAATCTGTGAAAAATATTCTGTCACTTGCAAAGATTAACTAACAAAAGCAATTTCTTTGCACAATTATCTCTGATAGTCAACTATCAGAATTATGCTGTTTTCATGGTCATATTAACAAGATAACATTTATTCTTTAGACCATGATAAATATATTTCAACACTACAGTAATATTAAGGCTTATATATGTTACTTGGTGAAAGAGCAAGTATAAATGCATAAGTTTTAGATTAATTCATTCTGGGCTCATTTATCTTTCCACAGTAGCTTCCATTTAATTTGCATTATGTTCTTCCATGTTTATATCTAAACTAGAGCCTATATATCCCTGAAAAATTAAATACTTTGCTGCTGTAACAATATTAAGTAGAGTTAGACTCTGTTGTTAATACCTATTATTATGTAGGCAATCACTAAGCATAAAACAATTTCATAATGCTATCATGAGTTTCTATGGTGATAAAGAGCTTGTACTGATAGATAAAAATAGTTGAGTAAGTGATGGTGTTTCTTGCATTATAAAATGTGTTGCCGTTGTCTGTATAACTCCTTAATCTCATACATGCTTTCTAAGTCTTCTCAAAGTATATGAAAACTTAAAATAGACTTTTTTGTGAAACTCCATAGGATCTGCAGCTGGTTAATTTGTTCATCTCTAACAGTGCTGAAATAGCCCAGTGACACCTAAATGCACTCTCTGGCACACTGCGAGACTGCTAACACATCAATTATAGATGCCTCTGTTAAACTTTCCTGGAACTATGTGTCCCAGGGAACTAATTTATAGGCCTAAAGGATTTTATATAGGTGTTGAGTACGCTGAATTTGGATTTCCCATAATTGGCAAATGTTAATTGAAACGTACTCTCTCATTTGTCAGTACAGATAATCAGTTCCAGTCTTTAGTATATTCATTCCTCAGTTTTCCCCATTTATTTTCAACATTTTACTAATAACCTTAATATAAATTTGAACGTGGTATGGTCCAATGCGATTTTCTCTGATAGAAGAATACTCTGATACACGGTGTATATAAGGATTCTTCTGAAAAGGGAAGAGTTGAGTCATTATGGCATTGGAGTGCCATGTTCCAACCACCTTTTCTCCTATGAATTTCCTGGGGAACATTATTGTGCACTGGGCCAGGGTCTCAAATCACAAATGCATAGTTTTCTGGTTACCTGGACTGGAGCACATAGCTGAAATGCAGAGTTAAGTAGAGGCTTTGTATTCCTAGGAAACCCTAATTTATTTATATATCAAATAAATAAATATATATATGATTATATATATATATATATGAATTTCTTAGGAATAGAAAGGCTCTACTTAACTTTGAGTTTGTAATATGCGACTGTAATTATTATATTATATATTTATTAAAATATATAAATGCATATTATATTATATAATAATATATAAACCTTGCTTTATCTGAACATGTAATGATATTTTTCACTCTGTTAGGAAAATATTAAAATTTCATGAGATATTTCTTTTTTGGGATAAATATTAAAAGTGATCAATGTCTTTTGAGGACTTATATGGGAGGAAGTTAAGTGAATCTTATAAATCAATTAATTCAAACCTTATAACAACCATATGCTATTGGTAGCATTAGTATTCTCATTTTCTGGAGAAGGAAAGTGAAATAAAATAGCTTATTTTGAATGTGGGCCTTTACCAATTCTCTCTATTCCTTTTCAGAAAGAACAAAGTATGAATTTTAATAATTTTAGTTATTAACTAAAAATTCCTAGGAAATGCTGTGCAATGCTGACTCCCTAAAAAGGTCACCAGAAAGTTTTCTGATCAAAGAAACTAATTGTTAATCCAATGCAGGTATGATGAACAAAGACCTTGACAGAATCTTAGTGGATCTCAGAAGGGGAAGTCAGCATAAGATATTTCCAGAATTTTTATGGTCTGCATCCTGTCCAGTGGGTTTAAAACAAGTCTTTCAATGTGAGGTACTGATTGGGGCTAGAAATATTTTGACATAAAAGTTATAGGATTATAAGCAAAGACAGGAAATGGTTTTAAGTAAAGTATTCTGATAACCAAACTTCTTGCTCAGGTGAGCAGAATTTTTCCTCTTAGGAGAGCTTTTTGCCTAAAAGAGCAAATGATAATAGCTTACAGGATTTCCCCGAATCAAATACAAAATTTTATTGGTCTTTAGCTTTCTTTCTTTCTTTCTTTCTTTCTTTCTTTCTTTCTTTCTTTCTAGAGAGAAATAAGGGGGAGAGGGATCTCAAGGAGGCTCTGTGCTGTCAGTGCAGAGCCCAATGGAGGGCTCAGTCTCACAAATGTGAGATCATGACCTGAACTGGAATCAAGAGTTGGATGCTTAACCGACTGAGCCATCCATGAACTCCAAGCCTTAAATTTTTGACCGAGAATGTCTAGGGAAAAAGTCAAGTCTAGTTGAAATGGTAGGAGGGTTTGTTCAGTTTTCAGTTAAGACTCTTAGGCATTTAGAGGGTGCCTGGGTGCCCCAGTTGGTTCTGATCTCACCATTTGCGAGTTTGAGCCCGCTTTGGGCTCTGTGCTTAAGTTCAGAGCCTGGAGCCTGGTTTGGATTCTGTGTCTCCCTGTCTCTCTGCCCCTCCCCAGCTCACACTTTGTGTGTGTGTCTCTCTCAAAAATAAATAAACATTTTAAAAATGTTAAAAAAAAAAGACTGCTAGGCATTTATATTAAGGCAAGTAATTTCAATTCTCAATATCATTCTCAAAAAGTAAAATTTCTCATCATATTATATGAACAAGTTATACTTATAAAGACTTGTGAGAAACCTTTGTATAATATGTGCCAACTGTCTCTTGGGTGCTTAAGTTAAGAGGAATCAGATCACTGATCTGGTGTCACATGAAAAATACTATTAATTTGGTTCTCATCATAGTTACTAATCCCTGCTATGGATAATTTTCCAGTGTGGAAATTACTCCTATTGTCAGTGTAAGACTATTCTGTCCAATACGATTGTCACTAGCCACATATAACTACTTAAAGTTGAACTTTACTTAATTCATATTTAAAAGCCAACTCCTCAGTGTTGATAATCACACTTCAAGTGCTCAATAGCCACCTGTAGCTAGTGACTATCATGTTAGACATTGAGAATTATAGAACATTTCTATCATCAAAGGAATTTCCATGGCACAACATTGACCTAAAATAATTCTTCATGTTCTGAGAGTTGATTGAGAATGTACTCATCTTTTACAAAGCATTAACTGTCGTCTCTGTTATTACTTTTTTCATGTGAATTGACAATGTATTGTGCTTTCCAATGTTGTGTCAAACTCCCATTGGACCGTCAATTTTTCATTTCATTATTTTTTTTGATAAAAAGCTATTAGGGGCAGTAGGAAATAAATACTTTTCTGTTAATGGTTCATTAAACGTTCATTCGATATTTATGGGCACACTAAAAATAATACAACTGAGTCATTTCTGGGAATATAAAAATACATAAGAAGAATGCCATCATGCTATAAAACTTTAATGTATATTAAAATTAAATACCTATGACTTCATAGCTTTGATGTATTACATGATAGGAAAACAAAAGAAATTCATAAATGAAAGCAGGATTTACAAGTAGTTGATTCTACATAATTAATTTCTTTCAGGACAGAATAATTTAAATGGAATTATAAGGGCACAATTAGCAATTTGATCCCTTGCTATGAAATTGTCTATTATTGATATTTAACTAAACTTGAGCATTTTGAAGTTCCCATGTAATGTGTATACCAGCATAGATAGACCATCTGATGAAGGGATTAAAGGCACTTTTTGGTCTGAGTCCAGACCAATGAATTATCATAAATTCTTTTTTTTAAAGAAATACTTTGATATAATAAATAAGCAACCTTTGTCTATTAAACATCAATGAGTCAAGTGAAATAAATTAAGAAACCAATGCAATAAATTATGAATTAGGTCATATATACAGATGTGCTTTCTTTAGCTCTTCATTGGTTCTTAAGGCTAATCTCACATGGTTATGTGCTTAGAATTTTAATAACATCTCCATAAATTGAGCCTCTGAAATTTAATGATAATGTTTTCCTTGGTCTTTAATAATTGCAAAATTTTACTTTCGTGCAGCTTTTTTTTTTTAATAATCTCAGTAGAAACACCCGACTCCTACCATCTCTCCGTGTTGATAAAAGCAGAGATACAACCCCCTCCCATTCCAAAGTGTGCACCAAACTGACAGATGTTCCAAGATCACGCAGATGCATTTATCTTGCTCTTTTTAAAGGAAATCTTCTAATCTCCTATTTAAAAAAGTGTCTTCCATAAAGAAAGCAATAAGAAAGAATCAGTGAACAACCTGGGAGAGGGGTACCAGAATGTTTAGCATGAGCATCAGAGCTCCTTCGTGACTTTCCAAGCCTCTACAAAATACAGAAACTCCTGCAGACCCAGAACTTTACTAGGTTCCTGCCAGACATGTTGGATGACCTGCTGACCAATGACATCTCCGGGCTGATGGTGATGGTGTTCCAGAAGGCTTCTCAGATGCCCAACCACGCTGTGAAGGGCAGTGCCTTGAATGGCACATTAATAGACTTTTTGGCACGAATACAGTGAAGGGACAGGCAAGGACATTGATGACACAGAGTAGGTGGTGGACAAGGACAAGTCACTACTTCCAAACACTGTCAACAGTAAGACAATAACTAAACAATGACGATCAAAGCCAAGAGAGATATGGCGAAGTCCAAGCTGCCCAATACTGTGCTGGAGAAGATCTGGAGGGTCTGACTGGACCAGAGCAGGTTACTAGATCAGGCATTTGCAATGGACAACAGCCTCATTCAAATCAAGCTGGAGGGGCCACAAACTGCCTGCTGATCTGCCCCCAGGCTTGATCTCATCCTCCAAATGGAGGCAGGGAGTGACTGGCCCTATTTCACCTGGACAGGCAGAGGTTGAGGAGGGAAAACGTCACCAGTTCTCGAGGCCCATTAAAGACTGAGCAGAAGTTTCCTTAGCTGTTAAAAAGGTAAAACAAAAACAAAAACAAAAACAAAGAAAAAACCCAAAAACAAAACACATAAGAGTAGTGAAATAATATCTTAATATCTAACTACTACACGCTTGAAATTAGTTCACTATGAGCCAGTTACTTCCTTAAACACTAAAATATATCATGCCACTCCATAGTTACGAAAGCTCAGTGAGAAAAATTATGTCAACGTTTGTTTATAGGATTCTGAATCGCAGCAATATACAACTTTCTAAGAAGTTTATGGCTAATACATAGTAGAACCAAATTTCAAATCTGAATTTCAAGTATCTTGATTTCCAAAGCAATGTTTTTTATTTCTGATTGTAATATCTAAGTCCAGGAACTTTATTTATTTATTTATTTATTTATTTATTTATTTATTGTACCAGTCCAGGAAATTTAAAATTCCAAATCTATTTACCAAAAAACCTATCCTTGCCTCCATAATTAAAGCTTTTTTTGCCCAGCCATCTAAACAATTTCCTTACATTAGCAGTCTTGCATTCTTACAACTCTATTTTCCATAATCACTTTTGATGTTTGGGAATTTCATGTAAATGTGCTTTCTTTTGCCTGGTCTCTTTCATGCAACATGTTCAATGTTCTTGAGATTCTTCTTTATTGTGTCATGCATCATGGTTGATTCTTTTTTGTGGCTAAAAATATCCCATTGCATAATGTACTACAGTTTGTTTATCCAATATCCTCTCCATGGATTGCTTTCAAGTTTTGGCTACGAAAAATAATTGATTATTTGGTCCTAAAGTTGGGTAAGTTTGGTTGCAAAGGGACATGAGGAAACATTTAGGGTTATGGAATTAGTTACACAAGTGCCTACATTCAGATGCATTTTAACGTGTATAAATTATACCTCAGTAAATAAAATATCTGTTCTTCATATGGTGATCAGAATGTGCTATAAATAGCACAGATATGACTGTTCCACTCCTTTTCTTCAAGCACTTCAGTTATTTCCTATGTTTTTTAGGAAGATATCAAACTTCTTTGAATTTATACTGCAGTCTTCTCTGCTCTCACGACCAAAGATTGCCTACCTTGCATCCTAACTACCAAACTTTATAACTTGATCTTACAATACCCTCATGTTCAAATAAAAAAAATATGCTTACATTCTCGCACATACTACAATTTATCTTTATAAATTTCTTTTTTAATTTCCTGAAATTTATTTTGTTCTATATGTGCTATCTTTACTGCACCTACACATGCACTGTTCAACATCACCATCGGCACAAGCAAGAGAACCAACAATTCTACCAGTCTCCACACTAAGTATCATTCATACCTCAGATTTGGATCAGATTATAGATCTCTATAATCTCTGTGGTTGGAGATTTAAAATCCCTGCTCCGCTACCCACAAGCTGTGAAACCATGGAAAATATATCCAATCACCAAATCTTCCTATCCCTTCCTATCCCTACAAAATAAGGATATTACAAAATAGCAATAATACTAGTAATAGCAATGGATTCACATGAAGATTCACATTGAACAAGAAAGGAATATACGTAGTACATCTAAGCGTATGGCACAGGAAAACCATCTACTTATGTTAGCTATTAAAAATAATGGTTGCTTAGTCACTGTACTGTACTAAGTACCTGCAACTAATATAATACTGTATGTTAACCATACTCGGATTAAAATTTAAAAAATAATAAACATAAAATAAAAATACAGCAAGTGGAAGGAGTTACCTCTCATTTAGCTGTTTTATTCCCTTCACTTTATCTCATAATTTTCTCAATTATATTTTTCTCTAGGTTTAAGAGTCTTAAATAGGTATAATCTTTTATTCACTAAGTAACTCACAACGTTTGGTAAATAGTAATAAATAAAGTTTATTGAATTAAATTCAACTGAAATAAGAAATATGTGTTTTAAATACAATACCCTCCTCATTGCTAAAACAATTTGAATGGTATTCTGGCTTCATTACACAAACATATGGTTGAAGATATTTTCTGTGTATGCCTAGACTCTTTTAAGCATCAATCTGTTATTATTTTATCACATTTTCATGGCATAAATACTTTAACTTTTTCTTCTCAAATAAATTGATTTCTTTGACACAAATTTAGCATTTGCTTTTAAGAAACCCAATCCTATGTAAGATAATTTGCCTTTGAGATCAACAAAATTCATGTTACTACAATTTTCCTTAGTTTGGTTTGACCTATCAATGAAAATATTATAATGGACTCCTAACATAGATAACCAATCCATGTTTCTTTTTCAGAATAGATAAAATCAGTGGATTAGAATCTAAGGTACATTGTATATATCTTCATAAGGAATTCCTACAATTCTGATAAAAGAGAAAGAACCAAAATTGAGAAAATTGTATCTCTCATAGCCTCATATTTCAGAGAAAAAAACCCAATAGCCCCGCTGTTAATAGTTGTGATTTTTATATTACACAATAAATGGCATCTATATACGCACACTATGAAAATTAATATAAATATCTATAAATAAGATAGAGTATTACGAGTAATTAGAAAACATATAAACTTCTCAAGTTGAATATAATCTGCATGGAAGTAGTTAAATTGGCATAAAATTTTAATATACCTTCTCACCCACTTTTCATACAGAATGACGACAAAGTAGTCCAAAAGCCCCAAACAAAAATAGTTCCATGTACCATAGGTGTTTAGGAACTATTTATTAAATAAATGGGTGAAGCTATGTCTTCTCTGGATGATAATGCTGATGATGTGAGTAATACATGGTAATTGATCCATATCCTTCAAGAGATCACATAAAAGCATGTGTAGGATGGGGCCTCAGTCTTTTCCCTGTAAAATAATCATAATGATGATTTTTATCTCACTGATTCTGATTACCAGAACAGATTATCTGTTACTGGGTAACTGAGTGAAATTATAAAAACAATGCTTGGCACATAAGTACTATATCATTGTCAGCTGTTGCCACAATTGGGACTATTAGTAATCTCACTATGACCAATACTTGCTTCTACTTCACCCTGCACCTCGGTTTTGTCCTCTATAATTGAGGTTAATAATAGCATGTCTATTTTACAGGTTCCTTGTGAGGATTCTTTGCACTGATATACGTAAAGGTATTGTAAGCCCTTAGAGAATATAAGTCATTGAGTGAGTACAATAAAAATGTTAGCTCTTAGTTTTTATTTTTGAATATATATTTACTTATTTTTAAATACTCATTTATTTATTTTGAGAGAGAGAGAGAGAGAAAGAATGCGAACGAGCAGGGGAGGGGCAGAGAGAGAAGTAGAGAGAGAATCTGGAGCAGGCTCTGCATTGCCAGACCAGACCCTGACATGGGGTCCTATCTCTGGAACTGTCAGATCATGACCTGAGCTGATATAAAGAGTAGGATACTTAAACAACTGAGCCACCCAGGGGCTCCTATTTTTATTTTTATCCTATCTTTCTAAAGTCTTATATTGACATCCCTGGTTTCTCCACTTATAGAGTACACAGTAAAATAATTATTAGAAATGTGTTCACATTTAAATTCCATAATTTTGCATTAATTTGAGACTCTATTCAATGAAAAGTTTCATGCATTTGTAATGTGTAAATGAAGCCAAATATACAGAGATGCATTTATCAATATTTACTCTGTAACATTTAAGGAAAAGAACAGTTCAACCCCAATGCTTACTAAAAAAGGATTAGTTACATTAATTTATATATGTTAATAATAGAATACTGAATACAGTGTGTGACCTTCACGAATATTGATATCTGTATGTACTGATTTACAGAAATAGCCAAACTATATTACTGTTTTGAAAAATGCAAAGATTATATATAATACTATATATAATATACATATATATGTCGTTTAAATAAAAGGGAAAAAAGAAAATAAGTAATTATGAAGGCTTATAAATTCTTGTATCTAAGGATTGGATTTGGAGGAATATGTAGTATGTATGTAATATATATATAATTTATATAATTTATATGTATAATATATGTATATACATTTTGGAGGAAATGCATATTTATAATATGATATATGTATATTTCAGTGATAATTCCTAAATGCTCAAATTATAATTTATTTTTGAATAGCAATGTAATTGTTAAAATGATAATTGTGATTTTAATGAATTACAGTGCAGAAGAGTTAAGAAATAATCTTGTTTTTAGAAAAAAATACCTTGTTTTTGTTTAATCATATTTCTTAAAAAAATATTTTTTAATGTTTATTTATTTATTTTGAGAGAGACACCAAGCTGAAGTTGGATGCTCAACCAACTGAGCCACCCAGGCACTCCTATTTAATCATATTTCTAACTCACCAATTTTATGAAATTGTTGCTTAATATTTTCATTTTTGGTGTAATAATATCTTCAATGGATAAAAATACCATAAAAATTTAATTGTCTTGAACTGTTTTTAAGGATGTTATCAGCTCGTTCATGGTACACTGCAACTAATAGGAAATTATCTTTGGTGAAAGGACTTCCACTGATGAAGTACTAATGTGCTGTATTACCCTAAATTCCCTCTAGTGTATGGTTTCAGATTAAAATTTGTCAATGAAAGGAACTTTCAAGTGAATAAGATGTCACAGTTGAAGGCAAAGCCATTATCCTTAGGAGTTTGTGGGATCAGATACAGTACCTTCAGAAGGTTTAGTGGTTTCAACTGAGACAACTTTCTGGATGTGCTAAGTTTTGCAGACACCCAAGCAAACTTCTTGTGTTATTCATTGTACATGAACATGACTATGTTTCTAAAAATGACAGTCATTTAAATTTATTGATAATTTTTTCCTTAAATTTGAAAAATGAAAGAGCACCACATTAAATTTGAGTTAATTAAAATTTGGAGAATGCTGAACAAACATAATTACTTTTTCAATTCTTCCTTTCAAAAAGTGAAGAAATCAGGGGTGCCTGGGTGGCTCAATTGGTTAAGCATCCAACTCTTGATTTCATCTCAGGTTATGATCTATGGTTCGTGATTTTGAGCCCTGTGTAGGGCTCTGCACTGACAAATATGGAACCTGCTTGGGATTCTCTCTTTTTCCCTGTCTCTCTGCCCTTCCTATTCCCCCACTGTTTCTCTCTCTCTCTCTCTCTCTCTCTCTCTCTCTCTCTCTCTCTCCTTCTCTCTCAACATAAATAAAGTTAAAAATAAAGAAGCCTGTCTTTGTATAGACTGATGACAATTCCAGGATATCCAAACATGATTTAAGTTTAAAAATAAAAAAAGAAGAAGGAGAAGAAGAAGGAGAAGAAGAAGAAGAAGAAGAAGAAGAAGAAGAAGAAGAAGAAGGAGATAATGATTCTCCCTAAACTGTTCAGAGCACAGGGGCACTTTTCATAGTTCTCTGGCCAAAATGAATGTTTCCATTGGGTTTTGCTGTGCAGCATAGCTCTTTTAGGATCTCACCTCAAGGTACGGGAAAATAAGTAACAAAACAAACCTCAAAACCAAAACCAGGTAGCTCACCTCTGCATGAGTTATTTCTTCAAGTTTTTTTTTTTTTTCAAAGTTTATTTATTTATTTTGTGAGAGAGAGACTGTGGAGGAGGTGCAGAGAGAGAGGGAGACAGAATCCCAAGTAGGCTCTGTTGATAGTGCAGAGCCCAAGGCAGGGCTTGATCTCACCAACTATGAGATTATGATTTGAGCGGAAATCAAGAGGCAGACGCTTAACTGATTGAGCCACCCAGATGTCCCAACTTCCTCAAGTTTTCGTCGTCCTCCCTATCTGCCAATTTTTGCTTGATTTTCTAAGTTTTAAGGGAGTTCTTTAGATTTCCTCCAGAGAGTTTAGTTATAATCAGCAAGAAAGATAGGCTATAGAGGGCTTATTCTATCTAGAGTAGAGTCAGTAGTCGATAAATATTTAATTATTCAAAATCTAGGGAATTCATTTGTCATAGGCAAAATCAAGAAGGACTGTGAGGAGACAAGATAAGAACAACTATCATAGTACCTGTTGACCTAAACTGAACAAGCCTTTTAGAATTTCTAACAGAAAGGGAGTTTCATTCCAGCTCAGGTTAGGAAGGCTGCCCAGAGCACACAATCTTCACACGGAAGAAAGTGCTCAAGGAAAGGAGAATTTGGTGTAGGATTATATACATTTTTTACATAAAAGGTCACAAATCATTAGGACATTTCAGAAAGTTGCAGACCTTATCTTTTGCTTCTAGTATAGGCAAGGTTGTCTGAATCTTATGGGAACCAAGGAGGTTTTTTTCTTTTTTCTTATCTTAATGTTTGGAACGCTCCTTTTTGGTTATTTTTTTCAAGGAAGCAGTTGTACAATGTGTGCTCGGGGCAAAAACAGCCTATACTTACAGGTTTTCCTGAGTCATTTTGACCTTGGTATACGTTAACATATAGCTTCCCCGAGGAGTCCAGGAACAGGATCTACCAACATTAAGAGGTGAAAATTTTCTTTATTTTATCATACTTAAGAACAAGACAATAGTTCCTGGAAAAATTAAATATAAACAGAAACTAGCAACAATAATAATTAGCAAGGTTTTTTAATAAGGAATTTTTGGCTAAATAAATTGGGAGCATGCCAGGTGTTTGAAACCCTAGCAGTATAATTTCGTGATTAAAATAAATTGTTGTTTTTGGGCACAAAAACCTTTATCATTGTATAGAAACAATACAAATTTTAATTTACTTTTTTATTCTTCCATGTAAGAATGTGTAACATTCATAAATTCTCCTGTATGCATAAATCCGTTAACATTAAACTAACTTTATTTTTAAAATGATAATTAACTACTTCTTTTGAATACATTATTTTAAAGCAAGATAAACCTAGGCGGGGATAAACGATTTTACCTAACATTTGACATTTGGATTGTGGCCTCAAATTGTATTTTTAAACGATTTTTTACCATTTATTACCTTTGTTTTTAAATTTTTTTTTTTCAACGTTTATTTATTTTTGGGACAGAGAGAGACAGAGCATGAACGGGGGAGGGGCAGAGAGAGAGGGAGACACAGAATCAGAAACAGGCTCCAGGCTCTGAGCCATCCGCCCAGAGCCCGACGCGGGGCTCGAACTCACGGACCGGGAGATCGTGACCTGGCTGAAGTCGGACGCTTAACCGACGGCGCCACCCAGGAGCCCCAACCTTTGTTTTAATCTTAACTTGCTATTTAATCTTAATATGCCAGTGTGCTGGGTGTGTGGTATGTGAGTTTAGATGTGCACAAATCTATAACAATGATTGTAATAGCTAGAATACAATTAAAATATTTGCTTTTGTTTTATAAAAAATATATGTGTACAATATAATTAACTAAAATAATGTATTAACATAATTCTAGATGACAAAACAATTTATTAGATGACATGAAATATTTTAAAACTAAAATGAAATTATTCAATTTTTTTGAAAATATTGTCTATTTATGAGAAATACTAACTGGACCCTTAATAAAATAAAACTATTCTTATATCAAAAGTTGTTAAAATTCTACAATTCATACCAAAGGATCTAAGTGTCTCCTTTTTTTTTCTTACCTAGCAAGGAAGGCCACTACTAATCCTTTATTAAATTTTTCTTTTAAGGTATGGGTCCAATAAGGGAAAAAATGGAAGAATTACTCTTTAAACTTTTTAGAAAATATAGATTATCTGTACTTGATATTCCCAGAGTATACATATAATGATAGAAAACTATTTTATGTTATCTAATCTCCAAAGTTTCTCCAAGAAGGCAAAATAAGAAGAAAAGAATTGCAAAAATATAAGAAGTACCTGGAATTTACTCTAGACATATACAAAATTACCACTGTGAAAAGCTACTTCCTGCGTAATCAAGGGAGAGGGCTTTGTTGTAGAAAGATGCATTTTGACAACACATAAAAAGAGAAATCGATTTTTCACTTCCTCAGTTACATTTATTCCCAAGTATTATGGTTTTTTTATGTTATCATCAATGAATTTTTCTTTTTTTCTTTTTCTGATGTTTTGGTGTTAGTATATGGAAAACAACAGTTTTCTGTATGTTGATTTTGTATTCCACAACTTTACTGAATTTGTTGATTTGTTTTAGCAGTTTTTTCTGTTTTTAGTATTTTCTCTATATAAATCACATCATCTGTAAACAAAAAAATTTACTACTTTATTTTCTACTTGGATGCTTTTTATTATTTCATTTTCTTGCTTTATTATTCTGGCTAGGACTTCCAGTGTTATGTTGAATAGGAGCAGTGAGAGCGGTTACCCTTGTCTTGTTTCTGACATCAGAAGAAAAGCTTTTAATCTTTCACTATTGACTATGATTTTTGCTGTGGGTTTGTCATCTATGGCCTTCATTGTGTCGAGGTATGTTCCTTCTATACTCAGTTTGTTAAGTGTTTTTTTTTTTTAATCATAAAAAGGCATTGTATTTTGTTAGATGTTTTTTCTATCTCTATTGAAATGACTATATGATTATCTTTCATTCAAATAATGTACATCACATTTATTGATTTATGGATAAATCCCACTGATCATGATGTATGATCCTTGTAATGTGATGTTCAATTCAGTTTGCTAATACTCTGTTGACAATTTTTGCATCTATATTTATCAGTGATGTTGATCTGTAATTTTCTTTTCTTGTAGTGTCCTCATCAGGCTTTGGAGTCAAGGTGATGCTGGCCTTGTAAACTGAGTTTGGGAGTGTTCCCTCATCTTCATGTTTTTGGAGGAGTTTGAGAAGAATTGGCATTAATTCTCTAGATGTTTGATATAATTCACTAGTGAAATCTGGACTTTTCTTTGTTGGATAATTGTTGATTACTGACTCTATCTTCTTACTTGTTATTGGTCTGTTAGGATTTTCTATTTCTTCATGGTCCTGATTGGTAGGTTTATGTCCTTCAAATTTATTCATTTCTTCTAGGTTATCCAGTTTGTCAGCATATAATTGTTCGTAATACTCTCTCAGGATCCTTTGTATATTTGTAGTATCAGGTGTAATGTCTCCTCATCCCTTGTCATTTATGATATTATTTATTTGAGTCCTCTCCCTTTTTTTTCTCATTCTAATTAAAGGTTTATCAATTTTGTTTATCTTTTCCCAAATTTAGCTCTTTGTGTCATTGATCTTTCCTGTTGTGTCTCTGATTTCTATTTCATTCACTTCTGCTCTGATCTTTGTTATTGCCTTCCTTTTACTAACATTGGGCTTAGTTTGTTTTTCTTCTTTGAGTTCCTTGAGGTATAAAGTGTGTTTGGAAGTGGAAAATTTATACTGAAAACTACATGACCTTGGTGAACGAAACTGAAGAAGATACAAACAAATGGAAAGGTACTTTATGTTCATGGATCAGAAGAATCAGTCTTGTTAGAACACCCATATTACCCAAAACCATCCACACATTCAATGAAATCCTTATCAAAATTCCAATGGAATCTTTCATAGAAATAGAAAAATAATCTAATTTTTTATGGAGCCACAATACACCTCAAAGCCAAGATAATTGTAATGACGAAGAACAAGCCTGGAGATATCATACTTCCTGATTTCAAACTACACTACAAAACTACAATAATCAAATTATATAGTATTAGCTTAAAAATAGACACATAGAGCAATAAAACAAAATCACAATGGGAGCCAAGTATACTAAATGGGAGAAACTATAATCTCTTCAATAATTGGTGCTGGGAAAAATGGAGGACTGTATGCGGAATTAAATTGTACTTTGATCTTACACTACTCATGAAAATAAAATTGAAATGGATTAAAGTCTTAAATATAAGACCTGAAACTATAAAACTCATAGAAGAAAACAGGAGAAAAGCTCCTTGACATTGGTCTTGGCATTGATTTCCTGCATATGATATCAAAAGCATAAGCAAAATCAAGGCAAAAATAAAGAAGTTGTACTACATGAAACTAAAAAACTTCTGTACATCAAAAGAAACCATCAACAAAATGAAAAGGCAACCTATGGGATGGGATAAAATATTTGTACATCACATATCTGATATGGAATTAATATCTAAAATATATATGGAACTCATACAACTCAATAGAAAAAACCCAGACAACCTGGTTAAAAATGGGCGATGGAACTTAACAGACATTTTTCCAGAGAAGATGTATAAAATATACATGAAAATGTGCTCAACATCACTAATCATCAGGGAGATGCAAATCAAAACCACAACAAGATATCACCTCACTTTTGTTAGAATGGCTATCATCAAAAAGACAAGAGCTAACAAGTATTGATGAGGGTGTAGAGAAAAGGGAAACTTGTGCCCTTTTGGTAGGAATGTAAATCACTGCATCTACTGTGGAAAAAATTAGGGAGATTCCTCAAAAAATTAAAAATAGAACTACCATATGACCCAGCAATCCCATTTCTTGGTATATCCAAAGGAAATAAAAACAGGATCTCAGAAAGATATCTGCGTCCCCATATTCATTGCAGCATTATTGATAATAGCCAATGGCAACAACCTCAGTGTCTGCCAATGGATGAATTAATAAAGAAGATGTCAAACACACACACACACACACACACACACACACAAATATTATTTAGCCATGAGAAAGAAGGAAGTCCTGTCATTTGCAAGAACTTGAATAAAACTTGAAGGCATTATGCTGAGTGAAATAAATCATGAAGACAAATAAATATAAAGATATATGATACTCTCTGATATCACTTACATGTGGGAGCTAAAAATACCAAAATCAGTGAAACAGAGAGTAGAGTAATGGTTAGTGGGAACTGAGGGAGAGGGAGGAGACATGGGGAGATACTGGTCAAAAGATATCAATGTCCAGTTATAATATTAACAAATCTAATAAGTAGCATGGTAATTATAGCTAACAGTACTGTATATATACTTGAATGTTGCTATGAGAGTAGATTTATATGTTCTCATCCAAAAAAGGAATTAGTAATTATATGCAGAGACAAAAGAATTAGTTCATGCTATGGTGGTAATCACTTTGCAGTACATAAATACACAAAATCTACATATTGCACACCTTAAAGTTACATCATGTTATGTGTCAGTTAATTCTCAATAAAGCTGGCAAAAATAAAATTGCCAAACAATTAAAAAAAGAGAGATAAAGACATTACAGCTGGTTTAAACAATAACATGTGCCTTTACAACTTTATCAACTATATGATTCACAGAAAAAAAATGTATATAAATGTATCCCAAAGTACGTAAGTGAAAAAAAGAGGACATTTCTTACATTGATCAATGTGGTGTCTCTTTTAGAGTGGGTAAAGAGAATCTTCCTCTGAGATTTCTATCCCATTTTCTCTTCCAAATCATCTCTCAAATGAACAAATTTCCCCCAAATATCTTGGGCATTTTCAGATTTTTGCCTGTTGGAATTATGCCTATCAGAAAGGTTTGCCTGCTATAACTGCAATAACATTAAACAGAAGTGTGTTGTGTAAATCTAAGGTCTTCAGAACCTGGCTAAAAATAAGTCATTATACACTGAGTGTCCAATGAACTCAGGAGCTGGACAGGTGAAACTACATAAAGCAGTTCTCATGGAAAAAATTGATACACCTAAAGAAAGTGTCTATATGTTTATATAAAGTTAACTCAAGGCAAAGTCTGTATAAAGAATACTGATCCAAAGAGATCTTAGGATCCCATCAGTCCTTTGGGATGGTAGAACGATGGACCATCAGCCCTCTGCGGATCTTCTTCCTATCTATTTCCCCCTAAACTCATAACAGACAATGATTAGGATAGACAGAAAGACAGATGGTAGTATTGTTAGAAACAGATTTTTTCCCAGCATAAAATTTTTGAAATATAGTCATTTAGTCAAATACTTTTTTAAAAAGTTTCTATTTCTTAGGAGATAAAATGAACTAAGTATTTTGGAATTCCTTATTGTAACTTAAACTCAGTGTGTGACTTTCATTCGCAGGAGTGACAAGTCCTTGTGAAATGATGGCAGTAAGGAAGTCTTGACTGAATCTCACTGCGACCTCCACAGAATGTCATGCATTGACTCTTGAAAACTCCACCAGAAAATACAATGTGCAAATAAAAGTAAATTTATTATGCATACTATATTAAGAGAGAATACATAGTACCTTGACAGGGTTGTAATAGTTTCTCAGGAAAGTTGGGGAGATTATTTATAAGGTTTCAATGAAATTAATGCATTAATATGCATCACCATGATGACTATAGTTTTGAAATCTATTTCAACAATAAGCAGACACAGCACTGGTTCTGTATGATATAAAAATACATTTTCTTCAATAGTTCCTACAGATCCTATTATTAGGCACAAAGACCTCTCCATCGGGTGCGTTTCAGCCTTTGACAACATTTCACTTGAGGAATGAAAAAGGCAAGTAAATTAATTTTTAAATTTCAGCCCTCCTGTTGCCCCACTGTGAATTTGTAACATATCAATGAAGATTGAAACACTACACTTTAAGCGATGATTTCACCCTTATTCAAATTATGTATAAAAATGAAACAGACAAGACTTTTAATGGGTTCATAGTGCCTTAACTAATGAAAGATTTGTTATATTAAGATCTAATTTAAAAAAAATTAAAACCACGAGTTTTATAAAAATAAAAATAGAATGAGCATATGTCAAAAATTGACTCATTTATTAGAGAATCGGTATGCTAGTGAAGCTCGTCCAAAGGAGAAGTTGAGCGTGCAGCTTTTACCAGTCAGTCAAAGGCATGCTGAAATGAACTTACTCATGGATGCAAACCTTGTTAATGCATGTTTGTAATCCACTGTAACATTTCAGGCTATATTTTCTATTGGACGATTTAAAAATTATCGAGTGATTTCAGTGTCTGAAATATGATTTAATAACAAATTCAAAGAAACATTTTCCCAGAGAGCAAATTATCCTTGCCTGTATCTGTGTGTACTCCAGTGTGATTTCCTGAGTTCATCCAGTTATCCTCTTGTTTTATGTCTAAAGTTTTGGATAGGCAACATCAATGTTTTAATGCTTTACTTAAAAATGATTTAGGTTCATGACCATTACAAATTTGTACATCACTTCTATTCCTCAACTTCCTTCATCGAATGTTAATATTTTACATTGTTTTTTGAGCACCTTTATCCAATAAAAGGAACCGGGCGCCTTGTTGACGTAGTTGATTCGAGGGCTGTGGCAGACATAATACAAGATGTCTGGAACATCTCTTGGTTCCAGAAAGTAAGAACACGATTAGAAGGAAGGAGGAGGAAGGAGAGTGGTAGAGGTAAAGGGGAGGGGAGGGGAGTGGGAAGAAAGGAGAAGAGGGGGAAAGAGGAAGAAGGAAGAAGACAACATTTGAAAAAACCTAGGAGCCAACCTGAAGGATTTCCGAATGACCACAGCTGGAACAATTTAAGCAATAAAATGTCAGTATTTTTATACAAGGGGTAATTTTAAGTGAAGGGAAATAGGCCATGGTACTAATTGGGATAGGAAAAATAAAGACCTTATTTGCGTAAAATGGAAATTAAAAAAAAAGCCAAGTCATCTTAGGC
The DNA here is from genome assembly GCF_007474595.2 of Lynx canadensis. Taxonomy (NCBI): domain Eukaryota; kingdom Metazoa; phylum Chordata; class Mammalia; order Carnivora; family Felidae; genus Lynx; species Lynx canadensis. Next base: position 218,035,975 of record NC_044303.2, on the reverse strand, counting down.
AGGTTGTTTTTTTTGTTTTTTTTTTGTTTTGTTTTGTTTTTGTTTTTGTTTTTGTTTTTTGTAACGTGGAATAGTTACTATAGTTGGCTGTCTCAAATTCATTCTCTATGTTATCCATGCCTACTTACACACAGCTGGGAGAGTCTGAGTGTAAATGCAGACTTGCAGCTTTCCCAGTTTGAAGACCACTAGTACAAAATGTGAGGTTCCTATTTTACGTGTGTTATTTTAAAACCGATAAGAAGAAAAATAATTGATAAACTCAAAATGTTCTCAATTAACAAATTTTTACTGAGTATCTAGTATCTGCCAGGTATTCTCAGGAGTCTCTTCCTTCACAGAACTTGCATTATAGTGAAAAATGTTTACACAGCACTGAAATACACGCAAAGCACATTTATAAATACTGTACATGTATAAACACATGCAATTCTTACAACAACTTTAGAAAGTGGTTTACAGTTAATATTTTCATGTTGCCAAGTAGTAGTAAACCAAATTAAACAAAGGAAAAGAAAAAAAAAAAGAGAAGAAAAAAGAAAAAAATCCCATCAGAGTTGGAGTGATTTCCACCTGAGCGTTTAAATTAAACATGGAATTGTTTTTGTTGTTTTTTGCAAGTATAGGCTTGAGATATGTTTGTTGACTGTATAAATAGGCAAAGGGCTATTAATTTTATAACACAGTTAATTTAAGAGTTAATTGTCACAGGTTTTTTAAAAAAACAGCCCTATAAATAACACTATTTGATTCCAGTAAAAGAAGATAAATAAAAATCAGCTCTAGTGATTACTCAATTGTCATGGAAACTAGAAACATATATCTCTAGAAAGCTTGATACTTTATAAATATCAAATCATACCATTATCTGCAGCTGTGACAGGCCTGTCAAACTTTGCCAAAGTTATAGAACTATTTCTAAAACAAATGACTTTATGATGAAAATGGCACAAAGTGAAAAATGCAACGTCTCTCTCCACAAAAAAGATTATATAATATAGTACAATACAATACAATGTAATACAATATAATCATACTTTGTTATTAGACTCCAACTATTAAATTTTGATAGTATTCCTTGCTATTTTAAAGGGAAATCTTGCACTAATCAAACCTGAGAAGGAAGAGTTTTTCTCTCAGATTTGCTTGCCACTTCCTCTTTTTTTTCGCAGACACATCTTTATGTTACTTGATGCTGTAAAGAAAAAAAACAATAGTACATCATTCAAGCAATAGTTCAATGGTTCAAAAAGATGATTGTGATACGTTTACAAACCTTTTATAAGCATAAAATACTTGGGTGAGACATATGCAATATTAATCATATTTGCCCCTCACACCACCAATTAATATCATATCATTCAAAGATGCTTCTATGTCTCATCTACAACTTGCATGAGAAATTATTAATTAGGATTTATTAATATCTAACAAAATTATCTACTATTTACTTTTCTCTATTTTATGTAACTAGCATCATGTAAAAAATAACTTGAGCCTTGCTATCAATTCTTTAAACACACACGTCATCAGTTCCCTTACCACTGTTTGCTCCTGAGATCATGGACATAAATTAACTTTGTCTATTTTTATACTTTAACTTTGGAATTATGTGCGCAGACTAATCTGCTGCAAATTATTTAGCAATTATGCAACAATTCTCCTTTAATATACAAATATTTTACCAATTATCTCTCAATGCAACCTTACCATTGAGTTATTTTTAAAACTCCCTCTGTCCTTTTCGTTTGTGTATGCGTGTTTATATCAGTTCCAACCTGTGTTGATACCATTTTGGCAGCAAAAGTCCAGGTTATCAGCCTTTCTGAACTGATGAAAGTGGTCTCCTTAGCAACAGAAGCACTGTAGAATCTCTCAGAACACCTGTCCTTCCCACTCATAATTCCTGCAGCTGAGATGTCTGCTGAAAAGTGCCTTTTCATTTTGATTTTTGCTTCCATGTGTTCGGATAGGTTAAGACAGGGGGAGTTTGAGGAGCTTGGCTGCTCGTGCAGTTCAAAAAACTAACTTGTCTACACGTTTTAAGCTCATTATCATGGTTAGCAATTAGTATTTCATCTTCCCCACCCCCGAAGTACTCGTCATGTATTTCCCAACGTCCTTAGCAGCCAGTGATAATGGTAAGATTCCGAAATCCAGCTAGGGCAGTAGACATTCTGTAAGTGCAAATGACAAAACGTGGCTCCTGTTGTCACCCTCAGGCTTTTTATTCAGCCAACATTCATAATTCATTGGGCCCGGTAATATAAGAGGGCAATGTGCCTGACTGCTTGAGAAAATTACTGTCATATTTTAGCTTATAAATTTTTAAAATTATTCATTTTCTTGATTGTGTAAGGTCATTCTTTTCTTTTTCTGGGAAATTTATCTGAACTTACTCAGATACACTGTCTGTATTAGGGCTCATAAAAGCAATTCAAACAAAAAGTTCACTCAGTGATTTCTCTTTCTTAGACCAAGTTCCTGAGAAACCTAAACTTAAGTAGTATTTTAATGTTTCCTTTCATTTTTTTTTTTAAGTAGGCTTCATGCCCAGTGTAGACCCCAGAGCAGGGCTTAAACTCATGACCCTGAGATCAAGAGTCTACAGCTTAACTGACTGAGCCACTCAAGCACCCTAATGTTTCACTTTAACAATTCCATGAATAACTTAAGGATTCCCATTTTTAAAGGATCTATTAAGAGATGAAGTAAAATAAAGAATGCAATAAAAAAACTCTTTATTCACAGACAACCTTTCTTATACAGTGACACGTGTCATGAAAAAAGCTGATGTAGGGTAGAAGTTAAAGTTAATTTTTCACATGTTGATTAATCATCCTATCATATTTCAGTTTCTATACGCACTAACATATGCTATTTGATTTAGTTTTCTTCAACTTTAAAAAGTTTATTTATTTATTTTTAGAGAGAAAGTGCGTGTGTGGGCACAAGCCAGGGAGGAGCAGAGAGAGAGAAGGAGAGAGAGAATCCCAAGCAGGCTCCACACTGTCAGAGCAGAGCCTGACGCGGGGCTCAAACACATGAACCTTGAGATCATGACCTGAGCAGAAATCAAGAGTCATCTGCTTAAAGGACTGAACCACCTAGGCACCCCGAATTTTCAACTTATTTTTTGTCACAATGGGATTTTCTAAATAAGTTGGCAAGTCACTTCCTTAAATAAACTAACCTTTACCAATGAATTAGATATTATAGGCAAATTGTTTTACATGTTTGCTTAATATGAAATATGGCTCTAGTTAGAGGAAATCATTTTTTTCCTATTAGCAGGAAAAAAAAACCACAGCTGTGTAAAAATGATATATATTTTATTTCCTAGATATGTGCCTATTTAAAATGATTTTAAAAACATGTCAAATCCTTCATGGTAGGTATTTCAATATTTGACTAATGAAATGTGGGTATTAAAAGCCTATGTTATGAGAGACCCACATATGTAGGTTAAAGATGAATTATTTTTTTTCTCCCTTATCCCTTGTATACTACCATTCAACATTTATTTTCCTTCTAGAAGTTGCAGATATGCCAACATGTGCTAAAAATCTTAAGGAAGTAAATATTTAAATATTCCTTGATATTGTTTAAAGCTCTTTCATTTCAGAACATCAACGCTTTTGCATTTTGAAAGTGACACAAGAAATTTGAGGAAGAAACACCCTGAAAAAAGTCTTTAGATTTGACTTTTGTATTGTCTCCTTTTCAAGAATTACTCACGATAAAATTCCTCCGGGGCCCTTGTTCTCTTTTCTAACATCATTTCTTTCCTCCTTTTCCTCTTTTCCTTTCTCTCTAGCTCCACATTCTTCTTTTTTCCAGATGACTTTGCTATCCTAACGGTTAAGAGCAGTTATTTTCTGTGTTCATCACTATATCCCCAGTGACTAATACACGGTACCTACCTAACTCATAAAACTGGCTCAATTTTATTTTTTGAAACATCAAATAAATACCAAATATATGTTTTTTTTTAATCTTTTACATCCAGATACATTTACTCAGTTATTGGATATATTCTTACCTTTTAGTATCTGCAATCTGAAACCAGATACCATATATTAAAGTGAACATCATAAGATTGTATCTCATAGAGTGACTTTAGCTGCTAGAACAAATAAATTCCATGATTTTCATGGCGTAACACAATAGACATTTACTCCGTGCTGACGTGATAATGCACGTTTGCAAGCAGGATTCCTGCGGGATGCCTGCATGGTGATTCAGGTGAGGTTCCTTTCATTCTGTGGTTTCATAGACCTTCAAAAGATCTCTGTTAACTAACAAGGTTAACAGCATTAGACACGTTGTTGTCATTGTTGTTGTTGTTTTAAATACATTTATCTTTAGAACTGTTTTAGATTTACAGAAAAATTAAGAAGATACTTCAGCAAGTTCCCATATACCTTGCACCCTTGTATCTGTACTGTTACTTCTACTAACTTCTTACTGTTACTTCTACTTATTTACTTCTATTAACTTACCTTTACTTCTACTAACACTTCACTTTAGTATAGAATTTGTTACAACTACTGGACTGGTATTGATACATTATTATAAGCCAAAATCATACTTTATTCAGGTTATCTAATATCTTTTTTCCTGTTCATAATCCCATCCAGAATGCCACATTACATTTATTTGCATGTTTTCTTGAGGCTGTTCTTGGCTGTGACCATATCTCAGAATCTTTTGTTTTTGATAACCTTGACTGCTCAGGTATTTTATAGACTACTACTCTATTGTAATTTAGATGATGTTTTTCTTCTGATTAGACTGGAGTTACGGATTTTAAGGTGGAAGAGGACAGAGGTAAAAGTCTATCTCATTATGTCATGTCAAGAGTATCTACTATCAACATGATTTATCACTGCTTATATCGACTTTAATCACCTGTCTGAGGTAGTGTTTGTTAGGTTTCTATACTATAAAGTTACTTTTTTTCCTTTTCCATTTTTACTCTTTGGAGGGAAGTAACTTGGTACAGCTCACACTTATGGAATGGAGGCTTATACTCTCTCTTCTTGAGAGAATATGTATAATTCTTCTGCATGAGAGATTTGTCTGTTCTGTCACCCATATTTGTCCAATTACTTATTTATCAACATGACCTAATAGATATTTATTTTTATCCTTTGGGTTATAACCCATTACTTCTTTATTAATTTTCCCACTCAAATTTTCTAGCTTTGGCCATTGAGTGTTCTTTTAGTTGGTTCCTACTGTGTCCCTTTGATATATTTCCATCAGTTAATTTTATTTATTTATAATTAATCTAATATATAATATCTAATAAATATAAATGCAACATTTACGTATTTATTTATAATTATTTATGTATTTACTTACTTATTACTTATCAGTCATTTCTCCAATGAGCAGCGGTTTTCTTTATTGCAGAATAGCATTAGAAACCAAGATTTTGATTCGAGTGTGTTCATTGCTGCTAGAATCTTGTTGCTTCCTGACTCTGTAAGCTGACAAAGCAAGCGAAGTGTGAATGCATATTAGCTTCTGTATAAACACATACATAAAAATGTTTCTACATCTGTGTCTAATGAAGGTAAAAATGAGCTTATACCGGTCTCTCAGTTTCATCCCCTTAATACATGGATCTTTCAAGCCTCCTTCTTATGTTTACCTGTGAACGTTCACATCAACAGTAAGAAATCTGGCTCCCACGTGTTTATTTAACTGTTCAATATCAGTACACGTATTGCAGTACTTGATCTGTACGCTGATGAGAAATAACTCCATCAACAAAAGGACAGGGCTTACATACTTTTAAATTAATTAGTTAGTTAATTAATTAATTTTTAAATTTATTTTTAGAGAGAGAAAGAGAGAGCACACGCGAGTGTGGGAGAAGATCAGAGGGAGAGAGAGAGAGAGAGAGAGAATCCTAAGCAGGCTCCACGCTCAGCCAGGTGCAGGGCTGGATCCCATGACTCTGGGATCATGATTGGAGCCGAAATCAACAGTCCCAAGCTTGGCGTGCCAGTAAGCATTGGCTTTTTGCTTTTCGGCTCAGGTCATGATCTCATGGTTCATGGGGTGCAGCCTAGCACTGACAGCAAAGAGCCTCTTGGGATTCTCTCTCTCCCTCTATGCCCCTCCCCCCGCCAAAATAAATAAATAAACATTTAAAAAAAGGAGTCAGACACTCAACCAACTGAACTGCCCCGGTGCCCCTATTTACTTTTCTTTCAGTCTTCTGAATTCTTCTGAATTCTTTCAGAATTCATTCTTTTTAAAAGTTTCTTAGGTCAATCGGTCAGCACGTCCCTGTCTCCTCCCCACTTTGTTCAGGAGATCATTTTATGTATTTGTAAGACAGATTATTTTGCTTTCTATTCTGAGATCATACAACATCTTAAATGATTTTTATGTTCACTTATTACGGTTTATACTTTGTGTTATAAAAATCTAGGGCTTTGACAAACATGGTATAATTTATTTGCAATTACATTATCACACAGAATAGTTTCACCATCCTAAAAATGCCCTGTGTTTCACATATTCAACCCCTCCTTCTCTTTCCTCAAAACCCGGGCAGCCACTGACTTTTTACTGTCTGTATAGTTTTGCCTTTGCCAGGCATTATATCATTGGAATAATGCAATATATTGTATTTTTAGACTGGCTTCTTTCAGCTGACAATATATATTTAAGGTCCACCCATGTCTTTAAGTGACTTCATAAATCAATTCTTTTTATTACTGAAAATTTTTCTACTGTATGGATGTAACCATAGTTTGCAATTCCATTCATCTATTAAAGCATATCTTGACTGGGTCAAGTTTTGGGCAATTGTGAAAAACTTCCATAAAATAGTGACATGTGGGTTTTTGTATAGACATAAGTTTTAAAATCGGCAAAAGACAAGCAGTTTGGTTGATGTATCCTATGGCAAGACTATATACTTAGTGAGAAGTCACTGAATTACTTTCCAAAGTGGCTGTGCCATTTTGTATTCCTGCCACCAGGACATGAGAGTTACCATTGCCATGAATACTTAACTTGCATTTGGTATTGTCAGTTTTTCTATTTCAGCCTTTCTGTTGGGTGTGTCATTGTATCCCTGTTGCTCTAATTTGTATTTCACTAATGAAAAATATCGTACATCTTTTTGTATGTTTGTTTGCATTTGTATCTCTACTTGGTTCACATCTCTTTAAATTTTTGTCCTCTTCAGATCTTACGTTGTTGTTTTGTTTTTCTTCTATTGTTGAGTTTTTTTTTTTCAACGTTTATTTATTTTTGGGACAGAGAGAGACAGAGCATGAACGGGGGAGGGGCAGAGAGAGAGGGAGACACAGAATCGGAAGCAGGCTCCAGGTTCCGAACCATCAGCCCAGAGCCCAACGCGGGCCTCGAACTCATGGACCGCGAGATCGTGACCTGAGCTGAAGTCGGAGGCTCAACCGACTGAGCCACCCAGGTGCCCCTTGATTTTTTTTTTTCATTCTCTTAACAGTGGTTACATTATCCACTCTAACATGTTATATACTTTTTCCATTAGAATCCTTAACATATTCTATTACTTATCTAAAATTTCCTGTCCAATAACCCCAAAATATATGCCACATATGAATATGGTTTTGGTGATTTCCTTTTCTCTTCAGGCTTTTTTTTTTTTTTGTCTTTTGGAATGTCTTATAAATTTGTGTTTAAATTTGAACATAATGAATTTTGGTAATAGCAATTTAGGTTAAAGTCTTTATAACAGAAGGTTTTAAGTTTCGCTGGCTAGGAACGTGCCTGTAGTTAATGTTCGTTGTAGCTGTAGATGCCAAAGGCTTCAAAATTCCCATAACATCCTGTGTTTGTATGCCTTCTTGTCTTCTACTTCACCAAGAACTCCTCTTTAAATAAAGTCAGTGCTTTGTATCTCTTTCATCTGCAATTGCCATCATTAAACTTGAACTTTGTTGATTTGGTACTAAGGTATGGGGGACATGGAAGGATTTTATAATGTTATGATTAAACTGCAGTATTTCAGAGGACCTTTGTTCCTGTGTGTGACCTTTAGAAGCATCTTACCCTGACAGAAAGTTTAGAGGGAGCACAATTAGGTAATAAGGCTTTGGTAAAGTATTTTGCCCCAGTGAGTAGGCCTTTTTTTTTTTTTTTTTCACAGAATACTCTAGGCAGTTCAAAAATAGCTACTCTGTGAGGAGTTATAGGGTTATTCTTGGGGATTCCGCTTGAGAACCTGGTTGGGTTCCTGGCGATAAATCTGCAGAAGTATAAGAATCTTTAGAACTGTGAGCCCCAGAGCTTCTCAGTTTCCTAATAGCCTACATTCCACTTCTAGAATTCATCAGTGTTGCTGTTCAAGTGTTCATACTAGTTTGTGGCTCCAGCATCTTCTGCTCTTGGCAAGAACATTCTGGCTGCGATTATCTGCATTCATTTCTCTCTCTCTCTCTCTCTCTCTCTCTCTCTCCAGATTTTGGGGTTGTCATGTGCCCTGTGACCACAATTTTCCAGTGGATCCAAGAAAAGCCACTGATGTTAGTTTGTTCCTCTTTTTCTTTGTTGTGAGTCCAGGAATGACAACTTCCAAGAACCAACACATTGGGGCTACACTGGAAGTCAAGTGTACTGATTTTTAACATTCCTATTCAGAATAGAATTCCTGTGTGGTGATATGTCTATCTACAAGAACCACTGTCAAGGTTAAAAAGGCTCCAACTAGATAGAAAATCTGGGGAATGTAGTTCCTGGCTGAGTAATTACATTCTAGAGACAGGTCTGTGAGGGAAAGCACAGGCTTTGGTAGGCAGTTGGGTCTCTCATTCATGAAGCTTGTGAAGGAAAAGACAGAATCAACATATAGAAAGCGCTTCCTGAGTTTCTAACATTATACTAGATAGTGTATATATGTGATCTCATTTACACTTTCCATTTCTAATCACCCCAAAAGGTTATTTTACCATGTAAGAGATTGGATCAGAGAATTTAGTCAAATGCTCAAGGGCAAATAGCTCATTGCATATTTCAACCTAAATCAATATAACTATGGAACATGATTGAGCTGGATTAGAGATTTTGATCTAAATCTGATTACACTTACAGAATTATTTGGGAAGAATTAATCATTTTTACTGGAAAATCTTCTAATCAAAGACCTTTTTCATTTAGTCAAGTTGGTTCTCACTTTTATGCCATCATCTCTAAGTAAAACATAAAATGTCTCCTGCTTTTCCTAAGCAAGCACACAGAGTTCAGACCATGGCTGTTTCTGTCAAGCCTTCAGCCTTACCCAGCCCTCCTCACAGTGCACAGCTCCCTTTCCTTTGTATTGCAGCCGTCTTTGCTGTGGTGAATAGTATATTCTAACTGTAGTACCTTTTTTGTTTTCCATAAAAAGGAAAGTTATTCAGAGAGCAACTGACTTCCTTACTGAATTCAATTTTAACATTGTCTTTGTTGAATCTCCTGGGGATAACACATAGCCAAGCATATCACCTAAATATAAGAACTCTGTCTCATTTTCAATATTTATACACCTATTACCTTATTGCACTTGCCAGGACATTGTAAAGCAATACCAATATTAGCAAGTATGCTTGTGTTTTTATACATCAGTTCTTGCTGGGACTGTTGCAGTGACCTCATCACTAGATCTATAGACTCCATTTTTATTCTAGGTAATCAGCTCCTTACACAGCATGGTTGAGACTTGTTTAAAGTTTGTCTTGTGCATTAACTGGTCAATGATGGCAGGAACTATGGCAATTATGTCACTGATGGCCACCATAAGGATTTCCATAGTATCTGAAATAAGATATAGCTAGCTGCACAATTTATATTAAAATATCCCTTTTATTTATTTACTTAAAAGTTTTTTTTTCTTGCTCTTTGACGTATCTTGTATAACTGAAGGGTACTGAGAAAATGTGAAAAACAGAATCCTGTTAGCTCTAATCAGGGAAGAGAGAAATTATAAGAATTGGAAATATTACAAAATTGTGTCTCCCAATGCATAATGATCTGGCATAGAGAGGATTGTAGGAATAGTTATAACAGTCTGACTTTCTTCTTACTTTCTGATCTGCCAATAATTCTATTGGGCAAACTCACCTGAAAGCTAGGGGTCATGGTAACTCATTGATGAAGTCCAGAAAAGTTACCTTTACTGGACATAGCAGGTGAGAGGAAAGAAAACTGGAGCATCGTGATAGAAGATTCAAATGGCAGTAATCCAGCATAGGCGATTCCTACCAACTGTTGTGCTGTGCCGAGGTAAACAATTTTTTTTTCCTAACATGCATCATGTACAGAGTCAGATGTTGCATGGTAATATCAGTTAACTCATATTCTGTCTTCAATCTTAAAATGTTAATCACCAGTGACTTTCATATAAGCTATTGGAAACAAAAGAGGAAAAGGAAATAATTAAATGAAATAGAGAGCTGTCTTGGTACCTGTTTCTGTATCTGGACACAAAGTCTAAATTGATAATGATAACTTCCTTCTTTTCTAATTATCCTTAAATTCTGCTAGCACCTTAGCAGAATGGAGTAGGTGAAGACATAACTTAACCCTGTACGTTTGTAAGATCTGAAACTTTAGCATCCTGTGTTTGTTGGATTAGCTGCACTTCAATCAGGACTGTTAGAATAGTGACTCTGGCTTTCTGAGGTAGTCTCCACAGTGGAGACCTTTGGTTGGTATTCTGTAATTCCAAAAATGATGATTATGATGACAGAGACACTGCAGGCAAGGAAGGCAAATCTGCAACCGAAGTCGTGTGTGTTTTGGCCAACAAACCGCTGCCCTGTCCATGATCCAACGTGAAACATGTAATGTCTGAACCCTCTAAGAATAGTGTCATATGAAGGGCGAAATATTGGCCAATTTTTTAGGGAAACGGGACACTCAGCAACATCTTGATCAGCCCGTGCATAGCTCCATTTCTGCCACTATGACAAATTTGTCCATAACCTTTGATCAAGACTGAGGTGGCGGGATAAAAAGGCTGAATGGCATCTACAAAACTTTAAAACAGTTTTGTTTTGTTTTGTTTTTAGCCTACTTTGGGAATTAGCAAATCTTTTCTGTAAAGGGCAGATAGTATTTTAGGCTCTGCGGTTCATATGGTCTCTATTGCAACTACTTATCTCTGTGGGTCTGAGCACAAAAACAGCCATAGAAAATATATAAACAAATGTGCCTGTGTTCCAATAAAACTTAATTTACACAAACAGATGGTAGAGCAGATTTAATCCACAAGCCATAGTTTCCCAACCCTTGATATATTTGATCATTGAACACTCCATCAATCTGTAAGCTAGTCCTAGGTTAACTGACAATGGGAAACTACCAGGAGGCCAAATTTAGCATGTATCATAGGAGTCTAACCCAGAGGTGTGCTCAGGATGCCTTGCGTAGGCTCCCATGAGCCAATTACATACATCTCTTCCTATCTCCAGGTATTGACCAAGATGAAAGTATTATATTACAGAAATTAACAAATGCTACTAGTTAGGGCTTCCTACCACCTCCAGCTGGGAAGCTAGTTGTTGAACACTAACCAGCACACCACCCGTCTGAACCTTGGCTCATGCAGTTTGTCTTCAGGTCTGGTTTAATCTTTGCCGGTTCTATTTTGTAATGGAACATGCCTTACATGTTCAACTTTATGATTGGAAAGGTCAACTTACTTCCAATGCATGATGTCCTGTTAAATTTCTGCTCTACAGACTGAGACTTTCTGATTAGGTATACCAGACAAGATTGCAGTTGCCCAGCCATTTCATTCATACAGATTCCATTATTAAGAAGCCATTATCCGATCCCTGCTAGTGAAAACACTGTGACAACTACTTTTGTTCTCCCATTTGCTATAAAGTTCCCTTGGATAAGCATAAAACCTAGCTTCTACCCCAGTCCCAACATTTCCATTAATATTGGGAATACAATCTCATCGTGGCTTCATCCACCTTCATCTCTGCCTATTGGACTTCTCCCACCATAGATCATTCTAGTTAAATGAGTGGCCACCTCTTCAATGTATTCCTTAACAAAAAGTAGAAGGTATAATCACCAGGCTATCTAGAGGTTATATTAGGGGGTAGCTGGAAAGGAACTGTATCATAGCACTGTATCATAGTTCCATTGTAACATTTTCATCTAGGTCTTTTATCTTGTTTCTCTAAGAAAAAGCAAAATAATTTCAGCATTCACCCTCCCTTCCTCCAGACAGCCATGAATTTAGGCATGAAATCTGCCAACTAGTAGATTATAAATGGCACTCCCAGATGACTGATCCGACACCTCCTCGGGAGGTCTATTTTTGTGTGCCACTCCGATACCAATTTCCCTATGTTGCAAAGTTCCGGTTGGAAATAGCACTTTCAAATAGGTAACATGATTGCTTCAGAAAGGAGCTATTTATGAAGCACCTGGGTGGCTCACTCGATTTAACATCAGACTCTTGATTTTGGCTCAGGTCATGATCTCACGGTTTGTGAGTTCAAACCCTGCCATGGGCTCTGAGCTGACAGCACTGAGCTTGCTTGGGATTCTCTCTGTCTCCCGCTGTCTCTCTTAAATGTGTAGGGAGAACTATGAAAACTGCAAGAAATAGTACGGTCCCCAGGGACACTGATAGTGGGGAACTCTGTTACTATAGATTTGAAAAGAAAAAGGAAGAAGTGTCTTTGGGAATAGGGTCTAAAGCTGTGACCTTAGGTAGGGGGACACAGTAAACATAAAATGATCTGACTGGGGTAGGGGGAGTAAAGGAATTCATACCCAACCTTATTAAACCCGACTAATAGCCACAGTGCCAGGGAGACCATTAAGGCTATCAATTAAAGTCAGAGCTCCAGGCCATGGAGCTGCTTCCAAAATAGTTGAGAGGAAATCTGGAAAGATCACAACAAAATATCTAGCACAGATATAGTGTGATAGGCATACAGGTGTTGGGAAAAAACTACAAATTAAAAGAAGAGTTGGGGGGGGGGATTAGCATCACAAAAACCAAAGGGAAAATTTCAAAGGTAAACAATATGGTCAATAATAACATAAACAAAAACTACAATAGTTATAATAGCTTCAATTTATTAAGGATTTGATGTTTTCTAGGCACTGGAAAAATTTCATTATTTCTTAAAATATCTGTATGTATGGGGCACCTGGGTGGTTCAGTCGGTTAAGCATCTGACTTTGACTTAGGTTGTGATCTTGCAGTTCGTGAGTTCAGGCCCCACGTTGGGCTCTGTGCTGACAGCTTGGAGCCTGGGGACAGTTTTGGATTCTGTGTCTTCCTCTTTCCCTGCCTGTCCCCGACTCACACTCTATCTCTCTCTCTCAAAAATAAACATTAAATATCTGTATGGGGTATGAATTATCTCTTTCCTTAATAATGAGGGATGTATATCTTGAGAAGTTGTGTAACATTCCTAAAAGTAAGATAAAGGCTGTTGTGTGACAAAGTCAGCTTCTTAAATACTGAATTCTAAATAATCGAGTAAGTGCTATGAGCAGTTAAGGAAGGAAAGACACATAAATATTGTTGGATTTGATAAAGTTGCTGATTAGTGATCACAGATTCCTGGTGCTAAACTGACAGGCTCTTAAGAGGTTAGGGCAGCAGTTATAGATCACACGTGCTCAGGAATTTGATTTTAAATGTTGAAAAACAAGTAGGATGGTAACTAAAGACTATGAGCTTTGGATGAATATATATATATTTAAACACGTACACACACATATTGATTTTTTAAAACCACACACCTATACATCTTTGAAAAGCAATAGTGTGGAACGTTTTGCAGGGAAAAAATGGAATATATCACTGAGTGCGATGATATATAGGCAAAAGAAATCCCAGGTTATATATGAGAGGATTAGTTTCAGAGTATAGTGTTGTGCTTTCTGGAATTCTTGTTAAACACAATGAGCATTACCATGAAATTCTTTTTATTTCGTTGGACAGCTTGTATTTTTTTATAGAAGGTGTTGGTAAAACATGTCAAATTCATACACACACAGACATATAGTTTAGACAGGAATATTAAGAAGTTATGCTTTCATCTTTTATCTTCTTTTGTTTCTAATCTTGGACTTTTAGGGAATATTCTATATTATAATGTTATAGAAAATATTTTGAAATTGACCTTTATTTTGCCTGTGCTGTTAACTTGTAAGCTATTTGAATTTTCTACCTATTTGAGATTAAAAAATAAATAAAATTTGGTGACGTAGGATACCTTTTCAAACAGTCTACATAGCTTTCAAAAAGTAAAGTGAAGCAACTTTTGTATGACTTTGTAACACCAAGTTTCAACTTGTTTTATTCTCTTCTGAATGAATTTACCGATTTCCTCTAATCTAACTGATGAGTTCACTTCAGCCTCCTGTGAATATGGGTACAGTTAACTAAAAATGGTAGTTCTAAAATCATATGCGATTCTGATTCACATTGAGGTCTGACAGTGGTACTTTACTTTCTACATCAAACTAGCTAATTAAGAAAATAATAATCACTCACTGTCAGCAACCGCTTCTTATATGTCAGGTACTGTTATAAATAACATATAAATTGTTTCATCCTCATATCACCTTTCTGAGGAAAGTTCAAGTAAGATTACATCCATTTTACAGATAAAGTACCAGGTGGTTAAATAACATTCCTACAGATCTCAGATCCAAAGTATTGAAGCTGCCTGGCTGTCAATGTTCAGAGCTTACCCGTTCAGCAATATCTACACCACCTTCTAAGTTTGCTACTTCAGTTTACAAGGTCAAGATCCTTACCATAAACGGTATGTTTTCATCCCCATGTTAACCTGCATATTTATAACCAGTGGATTGAAAGAGAAGAGAGAAGTGTAGACCTTTCTTCTGTCTGACATGAAAGACCTTGGCCACCGTGTGTGTGGTATCCCTAAACCAAGCTGCATCACGTTTCCTTATTCTTGATAGAGAATTCAAAATGTTTTAGTGTAGAGTTTGAATTAAAATGAAAGTGAAAAAAATTCAGTTTGTATTTTAACTTCAGGAAGATAAGGTATATGGGTTTTTTTTTTTTTCATTAGCTCTCCACCCTCCCAGTTTGCCCCTGATATGTACACAAATGCCCACCTGAAGGGGAAAATACAGTCATAGAAAATCAACTGACAGAATATCTAAAGCTAAATATAACTGCCTTCTCATGTGGTATAATAAACTGAATGTTTATTTCAGCATTTCGACCTAGCAGTCTTGCTTTATTCATATGATAAGAGAAACACGAATTTCTGCAGGTAATTCCCTATATTTAAAGATGTCAAAATGGTATACTCCCAATTTAACCAAAATTTACTGTTATTTATGAAACATTAAGATGCTACACAGGAAAGAATAATACATCATTAAAATATTTATGCATGCTATTTTAGAATATATGTTTTAATCTAAATCAATAGTTTTTTATTTCACAATATGTTCATAATTATAATTTCATAGTTTTCCAATAATTGAATAGAATGTAATGGAGAGAATTTTTCACTTCAATATTCATAGTTTGTTGTGTTCTGGTGAGCAAAGCAATACTTTTGGAATATGTAGCAGTTTCCACAAAATGAATAAGGAAAAAAGGTTTGTCACATTAGTTTAAGTGGTTTAAGATAAGTAAAATATTTTTTTTTTAATTTTTTTTCAACGTTTTTTATTTATTTTTTTGGGACAGAGAGAGACAGAGCATGAACGGGGGAGGGGCAGAGAGAGAGGGAGACACAGAATCGGAAACAGGCTCCAGGCTCTGAGCCATCAGCCCAGAGCCTGACGCGGGGCTCGAACTCACGGACCGCGAGATCGTGACCTGGCTGAAGTCGGACGCTTAACCGACTGCGCCACCCAGGCGCCCCAAGTAAAATATTATTTTTGAAAACAAACCCAATGTTCTCTGGATTTAAAAGAAAAAAAAGTCTGCAAAATAGAAACTAGATGCACTGTGAATATGATTCAAAACCTGGAAATAAAAATCCATTGTTCATAAAATGTTAGCATCAACACATATCTTCCTAAGTGTAAATTATTTTTTATTGCCAAATATAGCTTTCACCTGTCTGGCAGCTAGTTGGTTTGGTACAAAATTTCAAAAGCAAACATATGCTAGAATCTAGAATATTACATATTACTTTCTTTCAGGTTTTCCAGTTTTTTTCTCTAAGCATAAACAAAATTTTGTTCAGATTTAAAAAGAAAATGAATTAGATATGTTAGTGACTTCTGGTACCTTTTGAATATTCATTATTGGGTCATTATTTTTACAAGGGCAGTAGAAACTTTGATTGATTCCCAGGATACCTAGCAGGCATATTACTTTAGGCATCAACAACCAAGAACTCTAAATTGGATTTATGCCTAATAGTGAAAAAGTAGATGAAAATACCTCTTCTTAAGGTCTCTTTTGCTCCAAATTCTGCTATTTTACGTTAGTCTGTGAAATACTATCATCTTTATTTTGAATGCTTCTTTTTATTCTAAAATGCGTGATATAGTAGAGTTAACTATGCAAAAAATTTTATGCATAAAAATTTAAAAATGAATCAGTTATTTCCTTTCTAAAAGTGTCTACCTTTCACAATAATATATTCAATATTATGCATTTAAATAAATATTTTTTAGAAGATACATTGCCTATTGTTTGAAATCACTGCACAGGGTAAAATCGAGTAAATCTCCAAGCCATAATTATTATGTACTTTGGTTTATTTTAATAATTTATTTTTTGAATTTTTTAAAAAAATAAATTTTTAATTGTATTTAATAATTTAAATTTTCTGATGCTAATACAAAACAGCTTTAATTCACCTGTGAATCTTATTCTCAGCTTATAAACTAAGTATGTTCATGATTATTTCTATTTGACTTTCTTTCCCTCATCATCCTAGACACGTGAAATCCTTTGAATGCACACTGAGAAATTTGTATGGATACAGTCATTATTTGTGTAAGATATGTCTCCACTTAGGTAAAAGTCCTTCACCTTCTTGACAGTTGGATCTACAAACTGACACAAATATTAATTAATGACCATTTGAGCCAACTTATACCATTAGCTTTTGACATTAAAAGTTTTATAAATATATACATATTCTTAGGATTTCCAAAGGTTGGTTACAATTTTATGATTTTTGTTTGACATCAAACAGTGTGATTCAGCCGATGTTTATACAATATTAGACTTACAATCAAATAATGAACACATTTAACTAAGTGATAATGATACATAAGATTAATAGAGGGAAAAGAGGGACATGGCATTTATATAAATTCTGAAATAATAAAACATTTCAAAAACTTTTTATATGATGTGCCTACTACTGTCTAATAATAAATGTGCTCATATGGTAAGAAATCCATTTATTTAAATATTACAATTCATTTCATAGTAGTCTTTAATTGCCATTAATATGAACCATCATTTATTAAATGGCTTTTATTTCCAAGACACTAAAATAAAAATTTATACCCATTATTTTACAATCTTTACAAAAATTTTTCAAGTCATGAATTATATATTCTTTTCTATATGGGCATGTAAGTAACCTGCCCAAGGTCACAGAGCTACTTGGTTGATTGGTCAGTGCTCTGAATCTTAATTTTAAGTTATTTCCATTGTACTCTGCTTCCATATTGAATGGTGAAATATACATAGAAACTTTATTTATGCAATATTTATCAGAATGAAAACCATTCTCTATATTTTAATATATATCTTGTCAGCCCAAATTGAATTGTGAACTCCATGAAAGCAAAAGTAGTCTGTGCTTTATCTTTTTATTTCCTCTAATTTTTGTTTTGCTCTTTATTTATTTTTGACAGAGAGAGAGAGAGCTGGGGAGGAACAGAGAGAGAGGGAGACACAGAATCTGAAGCAGGCTCCAGGCTCTGAGCTGTCAGCCCAGAGCCTAATGCGGGGCTTGAACCCACAAACCGTGAGATCATGACCTGAGCCGAAGTCAGATGTTTAGCCAACTGAACAACTCAGGTGCCCCTTGATGACGTAAATGTGATGATGTTAAACTTACTTATTTATTTATTTGTTTTGAGAGAGAGAGAGCAAGCAGGGAAGCAGCAGAGAGAGGGAGCTTTAGTATCTTACCCAAGGTAAATGTTTAGTTATTGATTCCTATAGAGATTACCAGGTTTATTATGTATAATATATGTATATATATTTTAAGTGAAATGGCCCAGAACATAAACTTAAACAGAACTTTGATTTTTTAATTTTTTTTTAAATTTAATGTTTATTTATTTTTGAGAGAGAGAGAGAGAACGAGCAAGCGAGCAAGCTGGGGAGGGCAGAGAAAGAGGAAGACAGAATCCATGAAGCAGGCTCCAGTCTCTGAGCTGTCTGCACAGAGCCCAACATGGGGCTCGAACTCACGAATCACGAGATCATGACCTGAGCTGAAGTCGGATGCTTAACTGACTGGGCCACCCAGGTGCCCCCAGACCTTTGATTTTTAAGGGTATCATGGCTTTAAATTTTTCTCTGTAGCGTTATCTGAACAGATGGGAAATACTGTGGTGGTTTTCATTCTTTCTGCTTGAGACTAGAGCCACAGAGTTTGGAGTGAACATCACGAGGTTCTCTTCTGAGGACTAAACTTCAAAACCCAGAAACATGAGGTCACGCTCATCCAAGCTCCACTGTGACTAACACTTGAAAAAAAGAATTATAAACTCATCAAGAGTCATATCCCATATCTCTTGTTCACTGACCAAACCAAATTTTTTTTCCTGGTCAAACATCTCTTCCCAACTCTCACTGCACGGTGGGTTTTACTTTCTCCGACATTAGCTGGGCTTCTACTACTATTTCCTCATACATCCACGACTTTTAAAAGATCACACACTATACTGCGTTAGTCCTTATCTCAGACTCAGAGTCCCATAGGCAGTCATGCTGGTAAATGACATTTAACCTCATTAGTTTTAATATTTGTGATGACTCAGTACATTATCCTCATACACACTAAATTTGACAATACAGACTCTTCCACAGAAATCTCACATACATTTACTCTCTCATTTGACCCACTTCATCCATTTTGAATTGCCTGGGAATGATTAGTCCCTTTACCAGCCTCCTTCCTTGACGATTTTGTTTCCTTCTATCAGATTATTGTCCAATCTCTTCTTGAAACCAGCTTGTACCACCGTTTTTCCACCTTTCTGGCAGTATTCCAATTATAACTATACCACTTTGTTGCAAATGGCAAGATCTCATTCTTTTTTATGGCTGAAAAATAACCCGTTGTATATGTGTATCACTTCTTTTTTCATGCATCTATGGATGGATATTTGGGTTAGTTCTATATCTTGGCTATTGTAAATAGTGCTGCAATAAACACATGGGTGCATATATCTTTTTGAATTAGTATTTTCTCTTTCTTTAGATAAATACCTACTAGTGGAATTATTAGATCATATGATAATTCTGTTTTTAATTTTTTGAGGAACCTCCATACTGTTTTCCATATCGGCCAAACCGATTTGCACTCCCACCGACAGAGAACGAGAGTTCTTTTTTCACCACATCCTTGCCAACACTTGTTATTTCATGCCATTTTGATTTTAGATATGCTGACAGGTTTAATGTGATATCTTATTGTGCTTTTGATTTGCATTTCCCTGATGATGAGTGGTATTGAACATCTTTTCATGTGCTGTTGGCCATCGGTATGTCTTTGGAAAAATGCCTACTCACATCCTCTGCCCATTTTCACTCAGATGCTTTTTTGGTGTTGAATTGTATAAGTTGATTATATATTTTGGATATTATCACATTCCCTTGCCTATGCTCAAGCTGCAAAGAATTGTTAAAGAAAATCACTCAGGCACTAAGATTGGTTCTATTATAAATTCATGATATCCAGCACCAAAGAAATTTTAAATCTAGGACAATTTTTTCCTCTCTCTGTTTACTCATCTCTCTTAGGCTCCACACAGGTTATTGCACATCTTTGCATTTCACCCAAACCTCTTCTCCCCCATATTTCTCTTTCAGCAGCCAACTTTCCATTTTTACCTCAAAACAATAAAAGCAAAACAGACACACACAGGCATACCCCTTTTTACTACCAGCCTATCTACTTATGAGCTTATCTGTCCATGTTCGGGTCCTTCTCACTGATACTATTTTCACAATAAAACAGATGGTTTTTCCCAGTCTAATCCAAATAACTCTTAACTGGATCATGTTCCTACTTGTTTTTTATTCCCCTCTCTGTGTTTTATGGTGCCATTTGCCATCTCTAAGGACTCTTTCCAATATTATTTTACACATGCACAGTTCACATCTCTTTTGTAAAACCAACTATGGGAAAACAAGATAGCTCTCCTTTGATCCTATGTTTGTTTCTATTCTCTACTTATTCTTTTAACTCTGTCCCACTAAAACATTTTGAAAAATGCATACATGAGCTGTTTTCATTTACTTTCCACATACTTGATCTCAACTCACTACCATTATAAATATGGACATCTTAATGGCACACATTTATGATACTGGAGAACTATTTTGAAGGCATATCTTTGGATATGTGTCATGATCATCATCAGACCTTAATTCACTTCTCAGATGTACTCAGCACTCCATATTTTAACATGACATCATGTTCTTCTGGCTTTCCTATAAACTTCTAATCTCATTCCCAAGTAACATCAACATATGTTCAATCAGCTAGTGAAGAGAAGACTGCATAGAAAGGTGTCATAATTTCCTATATCCTGTTTATTTTTTAGTTATTTTTGACCGTCCCTTTGTCAATGCTCAGTTTCTAGAAGGTATTTTAAATTAGCTCACTGAGGGACTTTTGCAAATATATCCTCTGACCTGAAAAAAATCTGTCCTCCCAAACACACTCCTCTTTCACCTGTATAACTAACAATAATGGTCTTTAATCTGATAGTGTGTGTTGTCCTTCTGTTCTACTCCCGCAGAACCCTCAAATTTCTGTCTGCACACATGTAACACAAAATTGCTGCTTGCCTAGTTATTCATCTGTTTCCTGTGCCAGACTTTGCACTATGTGATGGTGGTCATTCATTCATTCGTTCTTGAATTCATCAAGTTTTTATTGTGCCTAAAGTGAGGCTTTGTCTTTGTTTTGGTAAGAAATCATACTTAGTATTGAATTTCAAAATTCATTTATTAGACATACCCTAAGACAAACAAAAAATTGTTATCTAATATCAATTATGTCAAGTGCTGTGAAACAAAAGTATGACATTCTTTCTAGATTAAGAAATTATATGTCAATAAAACTGTAGTACGATATTATTTCAGAGAATTTTCCAAATGATTTTCACAACTCAGTATTTCAGCAAAAATAATTGAATATTTAGCAAAATATAACCATTCTAATTATTACACATACGTTTCTGCATTTTACCTTCCATTTTTCTATTATTGTAGGCTACCTAATGGGATATTTCCTATTTTTTATAGAGTTGAGTCTGTACTCCAAACAGTAGACCAAAAAATTGTTAATATTGTACATCGCAAATTGCAAGAACTACAGAGTTTGAGGACCAGTTATGTCCCATAGGGTTTGCTGAGACGAGTGTAGAGTGAATAGATGAGAAAAACTTCCACTATGGGGAGATGAAATATCACACAGAAGAAACTTATGCTCACATTATGATTAGTAGGAAGGAAATATCAGGAAGCCTCAGGAGAGATAACATCCAAGTTTCCATTTTGACAATCATCCTAAATTTTTGCTCATCCCCATCATTACTCATTTTTGTAAGTGATCTGCACAAGAAAGAAATAGGAAAGTAAAATAAAAGCAAATTAAATCACCAGAAAATACCGAATACCTCTCCAACCACATTTGGTATATTTGTATTCTTCCCAACCCTGACATTTAGCATTAGGCGAAACATGAATAGTAGTTAAATACTCTGCTTCTTGGGAGAGAATGTGTAATGTTATTCTTGTTCTGTGTCAACTGGCCTGAAAGAATCTATATGAAATTAATATTCATGCTCCTTTTATATTGACATATATTCGGAAGGGTTGAGAAGACCCTGAGATCAGAATCTAGGTAGTGAGCTTTGTGAACTTTTCATGAAGTGTCGATTTGCATAAAGTTTTATGGTTAGTTAGCCCACCTACCTTGTACCTTCTATCCTAATCAGGCAGTTCACTTAGTATCTCTTGTAATGTTCATATATTTTTAAAACTCTTCCCCTTCTAGTAGAAATTGACCTCTTTTCCATTTCCCCCCAGTATACATAGGATATCTTATTAGAACCACACTGGACATTTCTGTACCATCCAGGAACAAGTTTCTAACCAGTTGGATCCACAGTACTTAGTTATGATTTCTGAATTATAGTAAAATGTATTTTCTTCCATACGATCTCTTTTATCTAAAATGGATCTTAAGTGAAATACCAAGAATCATAGAAAAATTGATCTAGAAAAAAATATCATCTTTTCTGATGTGTCCCAGAATTTATAGTATTTATAGTTAACATTTGTATTCTTTTATTATTTTAAATTATGAATATGTCATACATATAAGTAGGTAGTAAGCAGTTTTAATGAAATGTTCAGAACCTCTTTTAAATCCCTTCAATGTACGAGGTTAGAACAGTAAATTCATTTTGACTATTTTAAAGTGAGTATGTCAAAGAAAGATTTATAAGATCAATATAAATAACAAAGAGCTCTTAAAGATTAAAAAAAAAGTCAGAGGATTAACAAAATGAATATCTGAGAATATTCCCCATCTCTGCACAAGACTCAACAATAGAAATGATCAATCTGAAACGAATCCCTCTTTCTGACATTAAGAAGTAGTGTATTGGAGCATAGAACTCTTTGGTAAAAAGTGTTATCTGATCTTGCAATTAGAGTTTTAGATTATTTCACGAATATTTGAGAATATCTAACCACTCTCTTCAATATCAACCTCAGGATAAACATGCACAACATAACACACACAAAACAACAAAACAAATAAGCAAAAGCCAACATAATTAGGCTGTCAGTAAGGCTAGCCATTTTTGATTGGCTCATGAAAAGCTCAATTCTATCAGATTCATGACTTCTGTCTTTGAGAAAGCTATGAAGGAACTCTAACACTAGCTTGCAAACTTTGTGCTAACTCTAAGACCAAAGTTTTTCAAAGTTTACCATAGTTTGTTTCTATGTTCATGCCTACACTCCCAAAAAATAACCTCTGCTTTCAGAGACACTATTTATTAGACTCCATCTGCTTAGAAAATCTTAAAATTGTTATCTCTCATTCAAAGGTTAAAACATGCTACTTTTAACAAAGAACAGCATTGACAGCTTTGTGTGAATTTTGTATATAAAATTCTCTTGTTTTGTAAACATTTCATGAACCTCTATAGGTTTCTTGATTTATTCAGATAACAGAAGTCTTTTAACAACTATGTGGAAAAACATGCTTTTACAAGGAGGGAAAATGTCGGATCTCTAGAGTTTACAATGTTTAAACTTAATTAAAAACCTGCATTTCTCTTAAAAAAAGATGCAGACTGAGCTTAGGATTATTTCTAAGCAGGAAAATAAACACCAAACAGGATAACAAGTATTAAAACTGAGAGGAAATAAGGTGAAAAGGTAAAGTTGAGACATAAACCACAGATTGGAAAAGGATTAAAATGCATAGTGTGATTTCATTGAATGGGTTAAAATTCAGCTTTATGCTATCTTGTTGCAAAACACCAACAACAAAAACCGACCTATTTAGCTACACAATTGTCATAACTGTTGGATAAATACAAAGACATTGCAAAAGTACAACTATTCATAAGCAGTACCCTGACTGATAAAACTATATTTGACAAAATTCTTATGAAATATACAGAGGTTACCTTAAACACAGTGGTTACTCATTCTTAATAACATTGCATCAAATGCCACTCAGAAAACAAAAACAAAGACAAAAACAAAAAAAAAGAAAATCTTGGAGGCAGGTAATATGCCTATAGAGGCTGAGTATAAAATTCAGCCAACCTGCATGAGTATTTCTCTGCTGACCTGACATAAACCAGCAGCATACTAAACACATATGCAAATGGAGAAAACTGGAAGGTCATTCAATCATTCCTTCCTGAAGTTTTTTCCCCCACCACTAAACTTTTGGCAACACTCATATCCTTTTATTTTAAATTTAGTTCTAGATCATCTTATTTTTCTGATTAGTATACAAACTCTCATATATGAAAAATGTATGTGTATATCTATGTGATATATGTCCTAAATTTACTTATTTTAGAGTTTGATTAATCAGGATTTACTTTAGAAAATGATGTAAAGATAGCTTTTGGGCTTGGTGCACTTATACAGTATTATTACTTGAAGACAGTTTAAAACTTTTGAATGAATTATAGAACTGAAGTTAGAGAAGGTGGAATTGATAGAATTCACTGAGAGTTGAGTTGTTTAACAGATGTATGTGCCTGTAAGGGAGTTAATCCTTCCCATACTCAAAAGATTTCTCAGAATATATTGCCTTTGATCTGCTTGAGCAAGCAAGCATTCAACCATAGAAGCCACAAGATTGTTGCCTCATATGGCAGAGTCCTGGTAACATTACACTTAATAGAAAAAAGGGTTAAGCTAATTTTTAATCTAAATGCTCCTCAGTCAAAATAAATTTCCAATAATACATTATAGAATGTCTAGCTTTAAAAAATATTGCTTATATGTTCTACAAGATAAACCATTTATATATTCTATGCCAAGCTAATCAATTGAGATAACTAGTTATATGGACTGGTATTTTCAAACAGACAATGGTGAAGAAACCTCTGCCAAATTGGTAATTTTACTAAAATTATTATTTAATTTTTCATGGCCTTATATATCATTAATGTATATATACATATATATACATATATATACACACACACATATATATGTATGTAAAGGTTTAAAAAATTAACCTTTTACTGTATTATATCTTTAGATTTACAGAAAAATGGCAAAGATAATACAGAGAGTTCCCAGGTAGCTGTCACTCATTTTTCCCTGTTAACATCTGACATTATCATGACACACAACAACAAAGAAACCGGCTTTGGTACATTACTATTGACACAAATCCAGACTTTATTTGAACTTCATTATTTTCTCCACAATGTTATTTTTTTTACCCCAAGATTCCATGCTGAATATCACATTACATTTAATTATTATGTCTTCTTGTCTAATCTGGTATATGACAGGTCCTCAGACCTTATTTGTTGGGTTTTTGTGTGTGGGGGGATTTTTTTGTGTGTTTTTTAAAAAATTTTATTATTTTTCTAATTTACATCCAAATTAGTTAGCATATAGTGCAACAATGATTTCAAGAGTAGATTCCTTAATGCCCCTTACCCATTTAGCTCATCCACCCTCCCACACCCCTTCATTAATCCTCTGTTTGTTCTCCATATTTAAGAGTCTCTTACGTTTTGTCCCCCTCCCAGTTTTTATATTATTATTGCTTCCCTTCCCTTATGGTCATCTGTTCTGTGTCTTAAAGTTCTCATATGAGTGAAGTCATATGATATTTGTCTTTCACTCACTGACTAATTTCGCTTAGCATAATACCCTCTATTTCTATGCCATGTCATTGCAAATGGCAAGATTTCATTCTTTTTGATTGCTGAGAAATACTCCATTATATATATACCACATCTTCTTTATCCATTCATCCATCCCTTAGAAGTTTTGAGGAGTAAGACCCAGGTATTTTTTAGAATGTAACGTAAATTAGGTTTCATAATTACATTTTATTTATATATATATATAAATTTGTATATAAGAAAATTACATTTTTATAATTACATTTTATTCAAGTTAACTCCTACTCAAGGAAATAAAGCCATGGCATATGTGAACTCAGTGAGTAATTTAGAGCTATAGTTTAGTAATAGCAAAAATTTAGAAATATGCTAACAAATGATGTTAATAAGTAATATATTCTTGGGGCACCTGGGTGGCTCAGTTGGTTAAGCATTCAACTCTTGATTCCGGCTCAAGTCACGACCTCCTGGTCAGTGAGATAGAGCCCCACCTCGGGCAGGCCCACAGCATGGAGCCTGCTTGGGATTCTCTCTCTCCCTTGCTCTCTGCCCCTCCTAAGCTTGCACTCTTTCTGCCTCTCAAAAATAAATAAATAATCATACATATATGCTTACACTATCACATAACACCTTTAAAATAATCTAATAAGAACCCATTATTATTAATATTGCCTTTCCCGATGGTATTATAGTGAAGATCTCCATATACATTACTGTCTGTAGGTGTAGCCAATACTAAAATTTGCTCATTAACAATTCTTATCTAAAGAAATCAATGGGTTTTGTAAATGTCATAATACTGAAAAACAATTGGATATGTTACTCCTTGTTAATTTGTGCTCTAAAAGAGTCGTGACATTGGATTTGACAATGATTTCTAGGATAGGATATCAAAAGCACAGGCAACAAAAGAAAAATAGAGATATTAGACTACATCAAAATTAAAAAAAATTGTGCTTTAAAGAAAAAAAAAACATTGGAGAAAATATTTGCAAATCATGTCTCTGAGGAAGAGTTTTATATACCTCTATATATCTGGAATATGTAAAGAACTCCTACAGTTCAACAATAAAGAAACTACTCAATTAAAAATGGGTAAAGGACTTGGGGGCGCCTGGGTGGGTCAGTCCATTGGGGGTCCAACTTTAGCTCAGGTCATGATCTCACAGTTCATGGGTTTGAGCCCTGTGCTAACAGCTCAGAGCTTGGAGCCTGCTTCAAGTTGTGTGTGTGTCTCTCTCTGCTCCTCCCCCACTCACGCTCTGTGTCTCTCTCTCAAAAATGAATAAACATTAAATTTTTTTTAAAAAATGGGTAAAGGTCTTGAATAGATATTTCTCCAAAGAAGATGCATAAATGGCCAATGAGCACATGGAAAGATACTCAACATCACTAATCATTAGGAAATTACAAATCAAAACTACATGGAGATACCCCCTAGAATGGCAGTTATTAAAAAAAAAGACAAAACAAAAAACCCCCGAGAACCTAACAAATATTAGCAAGAATGTGGAGAAACTGAAACTCTGTGCGCCGCTGGTAGAGTATAAAATGGTGCAGCCCCTGAGAAAAACAGTATGAGAGTTCCTCAAGAAAATTAAACATAAAATTATATGGTTCATCAGTTCCACTTCTGGGTATATACTCGAAAGAACTGAAAGCAGGGACTTGAAAAGATATGTGTACACCCAAATTTGTAGCAGCATTATTCAAAATAGCCCAAAAGTGGAAACAACACAGATGTCCATGGAGATATGACTAAATAGGCAAAACGTGCTTTTTGCATATGGTGAACAATATTCAGCCTTAAAAAAGAATGAAATTCTGATGCATGCTAAAACATGGATGAAACCTGAGGACATCATGCTTAGTGAAATAAGTCATACACTAATGGGAAAATATTTTATGATTCCACTTATTTGGGGTACCAGAATAGACAGACCCACAGAGATAGAAAATAGAATGGTGGTTGCTAGAAGCGGGGACTATGGGAGAGCAGAAACAATGAGGAGTTATTGTTTAATGCACACAGAGCTTTAGCTTTGCGAGATAAGATAAATGTTAGAATGATAAATGTTCTATATGTATTTTGTCATAATAAAACAAACAAATGAATCGATAAGGTCTATGATGGAAGAACTATGTTTAAGCATGTCTGCTACTTGCAAAGTATCATCGCATTTTCATTGAAGTAAAGAAATTACAAAAAATTTACCATATGGAATACTTTGGAAAAAGGAAAGATCTGGGGGAACCTGGGTGGCTGGCTCAGTGGCTCAAGAGC
This sequence comes from Lynx canadensis, assembly GCF_007474595.2. Lineage (NCBI taxonomy): Eukaryota > Metazoa > Chordata > Mammalia > Carnivora > Felidae > Lynx > Lynx canadensis. The sequence continues at coordinate 218,008,110 of NC_044303.2, read as the reverse complement.
CTCTGACTCTTGAATTAGTTTCTGGTCATGATCTCGCAGCCGTGAGATCGAGCTACCCCCACCCCACGTCGGGTGTGAACCTACTTAAGTTCTCTCTCACTCTCCCTTTGCCCCTCTTCCCTGCTCATGCTCTTTCTCTCTCTAAAAGTATGACAAAAAATTAAGGAAAGAAAAAAAAATGGAAGATCTAATCAAACATCCTTACAAATATGCTACTTCTAGGCCTCCTGGTAAGCTCACTACTAATATTAATAAGTGAAAAATTCTTATCTGTGAGGTGTTTTTAGCAATATATTCAAAGCATGTTCAGACTGCTTATTTAAATATACACGGAATGGGAATTGCAGAGGACATTGCTGGCCAGGGAATGGGGGCTAGTCATGCAAACTAACAAATGGATTACAAAGCAGAGATGCCTGATAACTGAAATGGCTCTTTAGTAATCCCCATATTTCTATGGAAAGAAACTTATACGGTAAATCCAAAACCCAAATGCATCCTATTGTAGAAGGAAAGGGTATTTTATGGACTTTTGTCTGAGGGGCTTGGACTTTTCAAAGGAAGGGGGAAAAGAAAAGTTTCATCTTCAAATGGTATTTGCTTATAAAGCCTACAAGAAATTCTTTGATTTCTTGAATAATTATTGGAATTTGGTACTGGGTAAAATCTATTATTTGCATTCATTTATATTTGACAACCGAAACCTTTGTGTTACCTTAGAGGCATTATCTAATAAAAGAATGGTTACAAAATTTAGCAGAATAAAGACTTAAACTTTTTAAATGATGGGATAAATTGCTACTTTTAAACACTTATGAAGGTGACCATGTTAATGAAAGTGAGATTGCATAATTCTGTGTTTCTCTTTAATGTCTTAGAAGCATTTATTTAGTGTAGGTTTTAATATCTACTGTGAGAAGGAAAGACTATGTTGGCTCTCAGTGAAAAAGAGGTTTGGGAATTAAAAAGAATCAGTTAAACTTGCTATAGAGAGGGAAAAATATATTTCCTAGTAATTAGCTGAAACTTCACAACATAAGTCTTCAGGTTCAATTACCAAGTAGTTTTATTCCAGAATCAGTCTTTATTGCCAGAATAACTGTTCTAACCTCAGGACTTTATGGAATATATTCTTTACAAAGTGCTAAAAAATCTGTTTTAAATTGTATAAAGCTTTAGACGTTTTACTAGCCTTTAATTACTTTAGAGTATTTAAAAAATACCAGCCAATGCTTGATAAACCAGGTATTAGAAAAGTAAGTTCTATTTTGTCATCTTTCTTATGTAAAAAATGTTCTTGTCTTTATCTGCAGTTTAGTGCTTGCAGATCCAGTACTAACCTTAGCTAAGGAGGTTCAAAATAGAAGGTGGAATTTTAAACACCCTCTGTTAGCAAAAGGTAATCTATAGATTTTAAAGGCCTCTCTACCAATCTTCCCAAAGTACTCAAAAGTGAAGACGGCTTTACACTCATGGTTAAAGTAAGGGAAGCGATGGCACTTTATTTGGAGTCTTCGATAGCCACTCAAATTGTTTGAAAGGCTGGAATGGTTATTGATATTCTAAATATTGGTAAGTACATGGTGAATTAGAAAATATGATGTTAACATTATTAAATTTTTATTCAGTATAAAGTATTTGCAAGAAGTGCGCTTTCTGTAAATGTAATACAGGAGAAACTTTATTTTTGATTTCATACTGCCTTTAAAATTTTTTCAGGACGGAATGATAACTTCCCTGTACCTTAATGAAAAATTTGGACACTCTCATAATTTTTCTTCATCATTCTCAAAGAATCATATCTTTCTAATAATGGTCACATTGTAACTCAAACATGCAACATCAATTTGGTAATTATATGTGTCCAATATCATAATTAAGACATCAAGTTGCATTTAAAAAGTGAGACCCACAATTTCTCAAAGAGCACATGGCTCAAATATTTTCATCTGCTTTCACAGAAAGGAGTGTGGCAGATTTTCTTATAGCTCTGCAATTCCTCTCTCACTAGAAAATTTTCACTGGAAACCAAAGGAAATGAGAAAGGCGACAATACCCCAGGACGCAAACACTCTGCCAACCACCAAAAGGGAGTTCAGCCCCTTTCTCGTGTATCAACTTAATTAACTTGGAATTTGACTTTGAAAAATATCCTTCCCTGTACAGTTCTGGGTTGGGGTCCACCACAAGATCAATTTTCTTGCCATTTGGATTGCAGAGGTGAAATAGCATCCTTTCTAATACTGTGAAGGTTGAACTAAGAACAGACATTGTTGCAGCTTGCATATGTTGTCCTGATTTAGAAACTCACTTTGGTGGCTTGGGCTAGCATCTCAAATTGAAGCTTCTTTAGCACCCAGTGTCTTCTTTCAACAACTTTAAATGCTGAGCCAAGCACTTCTGCAGTTTTGTAGGGAGGGGCTGCAGTTTATCATGTAGAAATTAGAGAAGTCGTGGGAGACAGATAAAGATTCTATTGGTCCTCACTGGTTGTAGTTTGTTCTGGTACCATTCCTCTCCAGGCTTGAGACTATTGGAAAAAAAAAAAAAAGAATATTACATAGGCTGCTTAACCAGCTGTCAAAATTGGGCATATGCTAGCCCATATTATGAGCCCCTTGTGTTTTGCTGTTGTAAGCAACTTCAGATTGTCTCTTGGTTAGAAGCAAACTATATATCAAACACCACTCCAAAGTGTGTCCTCACAAATTTCAGAGGAGATACATATGTCCAAATTTTAGGAGGCATATAGATGAATCTTTCTAGTGGTCTTTGAAGCCCCACTCAGTACACTCCTTGTATAGACTAGGAATCATAGCCCAGTATTTCACCAAAGATACCCTCTTACAAAACCTGTTCTCAAATATCTACATTCTTGATTAATTTGGTATCTCCTTGTAGATTAAAAGACATTGGAATCCTACTTTGAAATTTACACATGGTATTCTGATAACTCACTTAGTGGTATTTTACCAATTTGATGCTATTTTCAAAGCAAATATTTTAGCATCTTTTTTACGTACATAGGATATAGTCTAAATATTTTAGATATTTAGATATGAACTTATTTCATTTACCCTGCTCCTGCCATGTGGTGAAAACCGAAGTTCCAATTTACACACAGAATAAATGGTCATTCTTGTTTGTTGCTCAGCCAACTTAACTACACACTGCATATTAATGCACACCGTTACACTGATTTACAGGAATTCCAGTAATGATTAGTGGAAATAGAGAACTTTTTTTTTTCTTTCCTGTCTCAAATTATTCTGGAGCCAATATAGGAGTCATGGGAAAAATGTATCTCTCTCATCATATTCAGTTTGGCTTTGGTGTTCGCGGACTCAGGAGATTGCAAAAGGATTCAATCGGGTTTTGTTCAGCCCCTTCAGTAAAAGGGGCAAGTGTCTGTAAGGAAGGAAAAAGTTTTCCACAGCCCTATTAGGGTCCCTGGCTGTACCTGAACATCAATTTGACGAAGATATTAATGGAAGAAAAACACACAAATTGTGTTAAATTTTTACATGTATATCACAAGATAATGGAGACCTGGAGAAGTGATCAGATCAGGAAGCTTTTATGCCTGTTACAGAAAGAGACAATAAATTTTTGAAAAATTGACAAGACAAAGAAGTTTGAGCTGGGGGTAGTAAATGATGAAGTAACTAGAAAGATAAGGGGTTGATAAGGGTTAGTTTAATGAGGTTTGTTTGGAGATAGATTCCTCTGGTGCAGTCTTTGGGTTGATAAGAGTCTGTCTCAAATAAAAGGGGAATTTCATTCCTGCCTTTAGGCACAAAAGGGGGAGCTTTTTCTGCATTTACTGCTTCTTAATTGCCTTCTGCTCAAAATAAGTTTTATGTCAAACAGGCAAATGTTGGCGTGACATATTCTGCTTTCCTTCATAACCAAATTACAGGGGGGAGTTTTATCTGGCCTCGTAGGCTGTAACAATTGAACAGTTCTGACATTTAAACGTAAAACACATGCTTGTTTATTTTGCACTCATTAGTCAAGCAAAACCCAAGAATATAGAGTCCCCAGTTTTACCTCAAACTATGGAATAAGATAATTCCTACAGATGTCAGAAATCCTGCCAGCTTAGGATTCTTCCAAAATAGAAAACCTCAGAATACAGCAGGTGTTCCGCCTCAGTCTGTCTATTTTACCCATTGACTTGGTCCCCAACCACTCGCCTCAGAGATGATATGAATAAGCAGAATTGGATCTAATCATTTCCTTTCTCTTGGTTCTCAAACTAGTACTGCATACTCCCCAGGCAGATTCTCCCAGAAAGCTTTGCTTTTCTTGAAATGAAAGATAAAAATAAATAAATAAATACATAAATAAATAAATAAATAAAAATAAAAGAAACCTAACAGTTTTTCACTTGAGGCACGATTAAGCAGCTAGGCTTACTGAATTATTTATTAGAAGTGCTTCTGTTACACATAGATCCATTTGCTCCCTGATTATGTTTCCACACTTACTTTCTACTCCTTTTCTTCTCACTCACTAGTGTATTCTAGCATCTCACTCCTTTCTCTTCCAGAACAAGAAAACTAATTTCTGTTGTAGGGTTTTTGCAACAGCTGTAACCTCATCTAGGAATGTACCTCACCCACATGTTTTCATAGATAACCCTTTACTACGTTGGTCTCTGATACATATCACCACCTAAGAGAAGTCTTCTCAGACCCTCAGTTCCATTTCCCATGTTTTTAGTTTCAACATGGAGCTAATGACTGTGTGAAAATCCCTTGTGTTTTTTCCCCTCTGTTAATTATCTGTCTCTTTAGCTTGATTATAAGTTTGAAGAGAGGTAAAAATGTGTGTATCTTATTCAACATTCTTTCTCTGTGCTCTGAAGTGTGCCTCATATATAAGAGGCATCCAATAAAACATCTGTGAACTGAATGGCTGGATGAATAGCTCTTTAACATTAGATTTTTTTTTCCTCATGAATACATTATGAATGAAATCTATTGGATACATTTAACGTGGGATTCCAGTTTATTCGATGTGAGATAATTGCAAATGCTTTAATTTTACCTTACACTATGCCTGACAATTAGACCTTTGGGATTCGGCTATATTTTTCCAGCAGGAGACCTTAGGGCCCATTTTGCTGGATAAGACATTTTAAGATCAGAGATATCACTGTTTTACTAACGTGTACCAGTTGTATTGTTTACGAGAGAGAATTTGAATGTTTTACATTAATTATAGGAGAGGACATAAAACAGTCAGTGAGCTCCTCTGGATCAGGAAGTGCTTCCAGAACCATTTCATTTCATGGCAGGGGGAAAGGCATTTTGTCCCAATTCTTCTGTCAACGTTGGTCATGTCTCAAAATCAAAAAGGGAAGCAATCCTCTTTTTTACCCAAGAACCAGGAACTGAGGTTTAAAATAATGCTTAGTAGCAGAACAAATTATACAAATTATGTTTAAAACCTATTCAGAGAAGCTCCCTCTGTCACCCCCTAATCCTTAGAGTTGAGGTTGCTAAGAGTTGAGGGTTGACAGGAGAGGTACTGAGGTAAATAACAGACCTTCTGTCCACCAGGTTTTTTGTTTGTTTGTTTTTGTTTTGTTTTTCCTGATTGGACCAACTATCACAATAACATATAAGAAAATTAGTTACAAAATATGCTGCAGGGTGCCTGCGTGGATCAGTCAGTTAAGCGTGCGACTCTTGATTTTTGGCTCAGGTCATGATCTCACAGTTTGTGGGATGGAACCCTGTATCTAGTTCTATGCTGACAGCACAGAGCCTGCTTGAGTTTCTCTCCTCTCTCTCTCTCTCTCTCTCTCCCCTTCCTCCACTTGTATGCACTCTCTCTCTAAAAATAAATAAACATTAAAAAAAGAATTTAAAACATTTAAAAAAAATTTTTAAAAAGTTAAAACATTAAAAAAATAAACATTAAAAAAAAAGAAGGTACAAATTATGCTTCATTAATGGGCTAAGAGAGTAGCTCATTATTCCTTATGCACACATCTCTTGGCGATACTAAGTTGAGTAAAACATTTGTTACAAGACCAAAGGAAGTCTCTTCCTCTCAAAGTCCTAATTTCTGCGCCCTTAATTTCAAGTTTTGTAGGCGGTCTTTTTTTTTTTTTTAATTTTTTTTTTCAACGTTTATTTTTATTTTTGGGACAGAGAGAGACAGAGCATGAACGGGGAGGGGCAGAGAGAGAGGGAGACACAGAATCAGAAACAGGCTCCAGGCTCCGAGCCATCAGCCCAGAGCCTGACGCGGGCTCGAACTCCCGGACCGCGAGATCGTGACCTGGCTGAAGTCGGACGCTTAACCGACTTGCGCCACCCAGGCGCCCCTAGGCGGTCTTATTAAATTTCTTAACCAGATATAAGCACTATCAAAGGTTGTTCTCATATACTATTCATTCAGTCATTTATTCATCTTTTAAAAATGTTATTTATTTTTGAGAGAGAGAGGGAGAGAGAGACCCTGTGTGTGAGAGCAGGGGAGGGGCTGAGAGAGAGGAAGAGAGGAAATCCCAAGCAGCTCCATGCTGTTCCCACAGAGAACCATGGGGTCATTCTCAGGAACCCGTAAGATAATGACCTGAGCCAAAATCAGGAGTCGGATAATTAACTTAGGCTTCTCTATTCATTCATTTTTTAAAAATGAAAACATAATTGACTAACCATTGTATTCCAAGAACCTAACAAGGTGATGGTAACAAAATGATGAACTAAAGAATATTTCCTGTAATCTTTAGATGCTGAAGGTACTAAAGCAAGATCAGTGAAGCCACAGGGCTGAGAAGGAATGCGTGTCCTGAATAAGTAAACTGGCTTAAATTATTTTCTCACTGGAATTATTTTATAATTAAAAGGTTTCTCGGAAGATGTAGCATTTTCAGTAAAAATTTATTTTATCATGCCAAACGAGGAATGGGAAAGTGTTTGTAATACACATCATAAAACTTTTTAAAACACTCATTTTCTCTGAATTATTGCCTTATAATTCAATAGATGCACACAATTAAAAGTAATTTGCAGTAATCTACTAGGAAGAATGACTTAGTTCACAGAGGGATTCACTGTTTGAGCTCAAGGAAACAATGATTATTTCATGCTTACCTCAGTGGAGGCATCAAAATGTATATGATCAGATAATTAACTTTTCCATCTAATGAATAAATCTCAACGTATAAAGTTGACAGGGCAACAATTAGGAAAAAGTCATGTTTGAGAAATAAAGAATGCTACCTTTCTTTTCCCCCAACAAGGAAAACATTAGTCTAAAAGTTTTGTAGCAAATCTATTAATTTCCATTTTTCCTCTTATTTCAGTGTTCTTCATAAGGTCATCATTGGAGAAACCAAATTATTTTTTTCATCTAAAAATATTTATTAATATGTGAGATTTAAATATAGTGGACTTTTAATTTATTGCTCTCTCATGCTTTCTTTGGAAACATATGTAATATAAAAAAAGAAAAGTAAACAATTATTTTTGTGTCACTTGAAATATTAGAAGTACAAAGTATTTAATTAGCTTTTAAAAATACATATAATCAAGTATTTATTACTCTTTCCTAAGGAAACCAAAAAAAAAAAAAAAAAGAAAAAAATTGGAAATACTCCTTAAACTAAATAAAATTATCATGAAGGACAACTAGTTATGCTTTTAATCTATCATTAGAGGTAGTTAAAAGCAAATAATAGTGCATTATTTAAGCTTAAGCTAAAATGAGAAAACAGATTATTAAAAAATGTATCTATTATCTCATTAAGTATCTCTTTAATTTCACTATATAATTAAAAGGAAATTATCTTGGCAACAATCCAAATAACATGGTATTTGGACCTTTATTCATTAATCAAAATAAATACATGTCCCATTTTCCATTTCAAATACCATTTTAAAATACTGAATTATTTGTGTCTTTGGAAGATACTAAAAATGTGAAAAGTAAGAAGTTCCAACATAATGAAATCCAAAGTATTTTAAATTGGCTTAGGAAAAAAATTGTCATATAAATATAGAAACACAGTTGACACACAAGTGAAATCAGATTTCACATTATTTTATTTTCAATAACAGCACTGCCACTCACAATTTTCAGCACGGAGTTATTCTCTGTCAAGGTATTTATTTGCTTTTATTGACAAGCTAAATGTGATCCTGTTCTCTTTACCCCGAAATCAGCTTGTGTTAAGAGACCTCTGAAATGTTTTCCTGGTCAAAGATGGAACTTTTAGAACAGGGGTAATCAGAGATATTGAAGAAGCACACCTTTAACTTTAGGTTTTAAAAATATAGTTACCTTTGAAAAAATAAGCTCCTTCGACTTGGGTTTTATCAGACAATTTCATGTATATCTCACTAAAGAAAGAAACGATATTTGCATTTAAGGTAGTAATTTTGCATCTACAAATAGCCTGTGCATAAGTGAAAGTGCTCAGACACACCGATATAAGGAAACTTATGAAACTTTAGCCATCATCGTATAGCAGATGTTCTTTTTTTTATTTGTTTTTATGTACAGGTGGGACAAATGTGAATTATCTTGTTTACAGTACTTTGGTGTATGAATTTATTCTCTGTTGAAACCTATTGCATTTATTATATTATTATTTTTGTAGTAGAATCACGTTGTTTTACCCAAACAATCTCACATGACATTTTACAACCACTTAGGATAATCCGTTTGACTTCTGGAGTGGGGGGAGCAGAACAGATTCAGAGCAGATGGCCCAAGATGAATGTATCAATCTGACATTTGTGCACAGGTCATAAGGGTTGACAAACACTTTTGTCAATTTTCTAGTCCATATTCAATTTGCAATTGGCATCCAGACAAGATATAAAGCTTTTATTGACTGCATCCTCTTACGGCTTTGGGTACAGCAGAATAAGCCGCTGTGGCGTGCTGTGAGGTGGGAGCTTTGCTGTATCATTTCTAATGAGAACACAATTGTAGCTATGGTTCATTGTCATGACAACAACTTGATTATTGTGTTTGAGAATCAATACTAATTCCTTCAGTCTATTCTCCGCTGTTGAAGTTTTACAGTAGTAGAGTGAAAGAGCATCTAGTGCTGGGTGAAATTGGGCTATTTCCATTGTAACTGCTGAAATTCCTTCTCCGGGATTCCCAGCTTTCTCGTACAACTAATACTTACTGTTATCAGTATGTTTCAAATCACTAGTTGGACAAATGTGATGAAATCTAAAATATTATCAATATGAATCTATCAGTGTCAAGAGAGGCATTAGCGCTCTTGGACTTAGGATTCTGCATTTTAAAACTAGATCCAAGATTCTTCTCTCTGGATTTGTTAGATATTAATTTGTCTTTTATTGTGCGCCTCTGAAAAAGAGACTCTGGCTAATATGATAAATATCAGTTAGGCTTTATGCCAAGATGTAGAGGTATTTGGCATTATGTGACAGATTTTTTGCAAAATTATGAAATTATAAAGTTTGAATTGCTTATTTTATTTCTGTCTATGGGTTTAATTTTAAATAATATTAACATTTTCTAGTCTTACATGTGTGCATATTTTCTCTTTTTCTGAACACTTGGTCTATTTACAGTGGAAATTTATCACAATAATCATTTTTGCATACCATTTTACTTAGTTTGCAGTCAAAAAGTGTCAGTTCATAGATAATGTCACAATCTAAGGATATTAAAAATAAAATAACATCACCAGTGATAAGCTAGGACAGGGCTCACCAGACATCAAGAATTTTAGTATTGTTTTTATTCATTCGGAAATACTGAAATTGATACAAACATAATACCAATGCTAACCAAGCCTTCAACCTCTTGTGTTGATGTCAGAACATAAAAATAAGGAAAGTTAATTCCTCTCAATTCGAATGCCTTAAATGAAACTGAAATAAGTTTTATTTTAATAGGCCTTTGTTTCCTTCTAATTCAAAAGTGATTGTGATGGTTGTTTTTTTCTGGGAAGTAGGTACTGAGAGAGAGATAGTGGCACACACACACACAAAATATATTGGGAATAGCCCTAAGCAATGAAGTAGGCAAGACACAGGAATGTATGAGGGAGTCCTCAAACCACAAGGTAGACATGGTGGTCTCTTCCAGCCCCCAGGAGAATTCCAGAGCAAAGTCCTGCCTTGGATGGAATGGTCAGGTCCTTGAACAGGTAACTTGTACAGTCATTGTCTGAAGGTCACTCAAGAAAGTCAGGATAGTGTTACTACTGCTTTGCTCAGTCATTGGCCAAGGTCTGTCCCAGAAAGCGTTTCAGTTAGCCAAATCCTTAATGACATATTTTGAAAAGAAGAGTCTGTCTCTCTATATAGCTATTGTTTTCCTTTTTTTCCTGTTCCTTTCTCCCTCTCTCTCTCTCTCGTCCCCTCCTCTCCTATCCCTCCCCTCCGTATCGTCTTTCTTTTTTCTTTCTCCTGGCATATCTAATTCTAGTCCTAGTCACATATGTTTGTTTCTCTCTTCACTTGTACTTGATTTCATTTGAAGAAAAAAAAAGGAGACTTGCTATTAATGTCACTTTGTCTTTTCAAGCAGAGCCCACACTGGTAAATCATCTAATGAGAAAGTCTTCAATGACAAAGAAAGCCAAAAAGTACTTCACAAAGATTGCATATTGAACACTGATAATGCATCATTAAGTTATAATTCCATTATTCTGTTTCTTTGCAATATATATTTTTAAAAATGCATACGTAACTTAGAGAAACCTATGAATATAGAAGCTAAATACTTGGGGAAATGTACCTGAACAACTAATACTTCGTCAGAAAACCCACTAGTGCTGGTTATTCAGCTAAGGAAATGCAACTCTAAAGTTGCAAATGATTCATGTATTTTTATTACATTGCTTTGATTAGAATCTGAGCCCTAGTTTTTTCAATTCAGCCAAAAGTATTCTCAGAAAACAAATCCAAGAAAAGAGGCACTTCAGTTGAGACACTGATTGTGGTGGTCTCAAAAATAAGAGTGATATCATCACTATATTTTTAATATCTTCTCATATTCAAAATAACCAAACAGATGACTTACATTTATCTTTCGTTAAATAAAATGTTGAAACTCACCAACAGCTTAAAAAAACCCATCTTATATGGTGTATCTATTTTGACATAGATGACTAGAAATAATTTTTTGAAACATTTATTTCATTTAAACACACTGTTTATAAAATGTGTATAGTTTCTGGAGCACCTGGGTGGCTCAGTCGGTTGAGCATCCGACTACGGATCAGGTCATGATCTCAAGGTTCTGAGTTTGAGCCCTGCATTGGGCTCTGTGCTGACAGCTCAGAGCCTGGAGCCTGTTTTGGATTATGTGTCTCCCTCTCTCTCGCCTTCCCTACTCGTGCTCTCTCTCTCTTTCTCCCTAAAAAATAAATGAAAACATTTTTTTAAAAAGAAATTTGTAGAGTTTCTAATTCAGAAAAATGTTTTCTGATACATATGACTCTCAAAGCCCCTTATTGTTCTATTTCCCCAAATAATATAATTTCTAGAATGACAGTTTTATTTTTCATGCCAAATCTCTAATGTTTTGAATTGCACCTCTTACATAATAGCTGCTTAATAAATACTTGTTATGTTAATTAGCACATTTATGAATTCTACTTTATATTTTTGCACATTGATATTTTTGTTAGAACAACTAACTCAGCATTAATATTTGGGACTGGTCCACAATTCTGAAGAAGTACGGAGAAATATTAGCATCTGTGTAAGTTGATTTAGAATATTTGGTATTTATCGTATACATCATATAAATAGACTGTGCTAAGTGTTAGAACAATGTATTCTCAACTTTCAGGATCTGAACCCAATAAAAGTTTATGTCTTTGCTCATGTTATATTTCAGTGCGGGTCAACGCACTCACTGCTCTACAGATGGTAACATGGGGGGCCATGCTCCATTTTGTGCTGTCATCAGCCCCACCACTTATCTCCAAATCACCTCTCACATGAATGACAGTGGAAAAAATATATGGTAAATATTTAGTGATCATATATTTATTCTGTGCACATTCTTTTGGCTAAAATTTATTGATACTGTTTTACTTGCCAGCAAGAGGGATGGAAATCTAATTGAACTGTGTGTTCGAGGAAAGGAAAATAGATCATGCTGGGGATTGGCAATCCCTGGGACAGAATTATATTTTTCTTAGATATTACAAAGGTTTAATTTTTAAATCATTTATATTCTATTTTGTTGAGTATCTTTTCAATATAAAATATAAGATAAGCCAGTTTTTTAATCCCCAACTATCTCAATTCCAGGAAAATCAAATACTACCGCGGAAGGTTTTATTTAGTTTCACTTTTGTTTTGTTGTGTTTAGTTTGCAAAAGTCTTTATCGTAACAGAAAAAAAAAAATGACCACAACACAGTTACAGTATAAATGATGCAACTGCATTTATTTTTAAGGAAATGAAAAATAGTTTTTAATTGGTTCAAGAGGGAAAACAATTGATTAAAGAAACTACAAACAAAACTTCCATTTTGGCTATTACAAACTAGGTTTGTCAGAGCAACATTTCCACTGAGGACAACTACAAAAGCTGCATAATAAATGTTAAAAAATAAAATAAAATAAAAATAAAGACATTTCAGGACGCTGAAGAGCAGCCAAGGCAGCCAAAAGTTCAGAAACCAAGAACCCAGATAAAAATATAATTTTAGGAATAGGAGGACTAGAGATCATGCTGAAAGCAGCAGCTGAGATACTAAATATCTAAGCAGAAATATTGGCAGTCTTGCTGTGCTGGTGACATAAAAATTGGAACTCAGAAACAGGCAAAGAGAAGAGGCCTTATTAAACACCACGGGTTTCAGTTGAGCCTTCTGAAATGCTATATCCTGAGAGTAAAGCAAACAGGGAAATGAGCAGCCCTCACATGGCTGAAACCCAGACTCAAATCATCCCAGGCTCTAACTGGATCAAGATTACTTGTATCTATCAACCACCAATTCTCTATGATTTTTCATACTTAACATGAAGTTCAATTAAAAAATGAGATAAAAGCTCAATGAGACAGGGAAAAAAATCACGAAGAAGATTCATCATGAATAGAAACAGAGCAAAAGTGAATCCCTATTTCGGAAGTTAAAAGCACACAATCCAAAAGAGTTGATTAATATGCAAAAGGAAATAAAAGACAAATGGAGAATTTCATGAGAAAAATGGAATGTATAAACAGGTATCAAATTAAAATCCTGGAATGCTGAATATTATAGAATATGGAATATCGAATACAGACTCTTTAGAACACTGAATCTTAGAACATGAAAATGTGTTTAATAGTTTAACAGTTAGTGAAAAGTTGTGTGGTGACCTGGGAAATAGATGTTAATACATGTTGGTCAAAATGAAGCAGGGGAAGACAAGATGTGAATTACAAAGTGAGCTACATTTGAACTACAGGTGAGCTATGTGTGAACTTCACATTAAATACATGAGCTACCACTTAAGATCAGATTGTGAATCATACACATGTGAATTAGAGATCTTACACATCACTGAGGGCTTTTGCTTGGATCCTTATAGATATGTACCGCCTACCCAGGATCATACATGATGTTTGTTAAGCACAGTTCATGGGATCACCCCTTCCAATGCAGAGAGTATTTTAAGTCATGGAACATCTCCACTCTAATCACTGGAATTCCGGAAAGATGTTTTGTTTTTTTTTTTTAATAGCTTATGTGTCATTGTCCAGGACACCATACCTCATAGGCTCTAAATTTATATGTCATTACTTACCTTTGATGTTTTCTTAAGTTCTCTCAATACATGAGCTTCTTGTCTCCTAGGAAATACTATTAGTCTATGTATTCAAAGGTCCAGTTGTTGATGATGGTCTGTGTTTTAAGTGTGTGTGTGTGTGGTGTGTGGTGTGTGAATATGTATGTGTGTATGTTATTATTTTTGTGTTCTATTTTTCTTTTTATTTAAATGCCTTTTTCCTTGATAAATTCTAAAATCATTTTGCACAGACTTAAAAAAAATCATGTTCTGATATTGGTCATGTAAAAGTATAATATAGAAAGAACATACACTTTATTATTTTAATTATTTCTTATATGAAACCAAATGATGGTTGGACAGATCAGTTGATAGAACAGTTAATGGATAGATAATCAACTCATAAAACCTTCTGACTAAATAGAACATTGAGCTGATTTTGTTCATGATTTAAAAAGAATAGTAACTTACTTTTCAAATAATACTAAATAAGTCCCTTTTGGTCCATATTTATTAGTAACTTATAGTTCAGCTCATTATATCAAGTAAAGTTTTACTACTTTATTTCCAGAATAAACTCTACTTAAAGTACATAATTTAACTAACATTTTAGTAAAATATTTGCTGGTAATTATATACATTTTGCCTGGAGGCAAATACATAATACTTTTTTGTATATGTAACAACCTTAGGTGTTTTGACACTAGTCTCTTTTTAAAAGACATTTCTATGTAATTTCTATTTATTAGACATTTAAGATAACTCACTTGTTAAACTCTGGTTTTAGAACTTTAAAAAAATAGGAATAAGAATATTTTTTGTTCAGTTTACTCTATTACTTATTTTATCTATTCCTTTTTCTTGAGTTAATTTTTGTAATTTCCAGTTTTAGAAAATGATGAAATCTTAAAGATGTACTGGCATTAAAGAGTACAGAATATTTTTTGTAATATTTTGGTTTTTAAAAGGCCTTTTGGAGAATATAAGTTTTTAGTGTTCTATTTTAAGCTTTATTAAAGTATAATGTAGGTAAAAAAATACTGCATAATTTTATGCTTACATTTCGATGAGTTTGGACATATGTAAATACTTGTGAAACCACCATCAATCAAAGCACTAAACATACTTATCACCTCCAAAAATTCCCTTGTGTTCTTTTGTGTATGTGCGTATGTGTGTGTTAAGAGCACTTAACCTGCAATCTATCCTCTTAGTATATTCAAGAAGATTTTAAAAAGGTAAATATCACCAGAAATCGTGCTCAGACGATTTCTCATTAAGGAAGACATTTACTTTTCTTTGCGCCCAAGAATGTGATCTATTGCTTAAATTAATACATGCTATTTTAAAATTTAAAAATATATAAATATATATAATAATATGAACATATATGTTAATTCCTGGCCAGGTAACATTATGTCTTAAGGAAAAAAAATATAATATTTTAAGAAAAAATGCTATGATTTGTATTTGGAAGATAATACTCTTTTCCATAAAATCCCAAGAGGTAAACAAATTAGCATTTTTAACAAAATGCTATAATGTTGTTGCATAAAAAGTAACATAAAAAAATCAAGAACTTGGGGCGCCTGGGTGGCTCAGTCGGTTAAGCAGCCAACTTCGGCTCAGGTCATGATCTTGCGGTCTGTGAGTTCGAGCCCCGTGTCAGGCTCTGTGCTGACAGCTCAGAGACTGGTGCCTGTTTCAGATTCTGTGTCTCCCTCTCTCTGACCCTCCCCCGTTCATGCTCTGTCTCTCTGTGTCTCAAAAATAAATAAATGTTAAAAAAAAATCAACAACTTTTACATGTACCATGAACCAATTAGGAAATGTAATTTTACAGAATAGTATCAGTAGAGTATAGCAGCAAAAATATTATGAATATATAGGACATAGACATATACCTCATAAAAGTTGTGAAAGCCATCTCAAAAATTATAAAAACTTGGGACACCCAGTGGCTCAGTTGGTTAAGTGTCCGACTTTGGCTCAGGTCATGATCTTGCTGTTAATGAGTTTGAGCCCTGCATCAGGCTCCGTGCTGACAGCTCAGAGCCTGGATCCTGCTTAGGATTCTGTGTTTCCCTCTCTCTCTCTCTCTCTGCCTCTCCCCTGCTTGTGCTCTATCTCTCTCTCTTTCAAAAATAATAATAATAATATGGGGGGCCTGGGTGGCTCAGTCGGTTAAGCGTCCGACTTCGGCCCAGGTCATGATCTCACGTCCGTGCGGTCGAGCCCTGCGTCGGGCTCTGTGCTGACAGTGCAGAGCCTGGAGCCTGTTTCAGATTCTTTTTTTTTTTTTTTTTTTTAATTTTTTTTTTTTTCAACGTTTATTTATTTTTGGGACAGAGAGAGACAGAGCATGAATGGGGGAGGGGCAGAAAGAGAGGGAGACACAGAATCAGAAACAGGCTCCAGGCTCTGAGCCATCAGCCCAGAGCCTGACGCGGGCTCGAACTCACGGACCGCGAGATCGTGACCTGGCTGAAGTCGGACGCTTAACCGACCGCGCCACCCAGGCGCCCCGTGTTTCAGATTCTGTGTCTCCCTCTCTCTCTCTGACCCTCCCGTATTCATGCTCTGTCTCTCTCTGTCTCAAAAATAAATAAACGTTAAAAAAAATTTAAACAGGGGCGCCTGGGTGGCGCAGTCGGTTAAGCGTCCGACTTCAGCCAGGTCACGATCTCGCTGTCCATGAGTTCGAGCCCCGCGTCGGGCTCTGGGCTGATGGCTCAGAGCCTGGAGCCTGTTTCTGATTCTGTGTCTCCCTCTCTCTCTGCCCCTCCCCCGTTCATGCTCTGTCTCTCTCTGTCCCAAAAATAAAAAAACGTTGAAAAAAAAAATTTTAAAAAAAATTTAAACAAAAATAAATAATAAAAAATTTTAAAAAATAATTATTTGAAAGATAAAACATTTACATAAATGCTAAAATATCATAAAAATTTCAATGTACTCAATTGAACCTATAAATTCAAGATAACTTTAATAAATATCTTTAAATGATTTTACCCTTGAAACTTACTAGCTAATTGAAACATTTACACAGAATATGAAAAGAGCCATAATTGGCTAGAAAATATTGAGAAAGAATGGGAAGGGGACTGCTTTTCTAGATATTAGGCTTTAGTATAAAGCAGGATGATCAAAATAACGTGAATGGCAGAAAGATAGACTTTTCAACTAATCAGAATTAAGAGTCTACGGATTGACACCTTTACAGGAACTTGATATGACCCTGAAATAGGACACCATATCAATTCAGAAAGAAATGTTTTGTATAAGCAAGTTCTGCCATGTCTATCTGTAAGTTGAGATTGACCTGGCACTCTTCACAGCAGAATGATTGAATAGAGCACATTTTTAGTATGTCCAAAATTGACATGTCCACATCTAGTAAGGTTTATCAATACTTTATGCAACATAATTTTTGTATGTCTAACTCTGGATTATCAGTTTATCATCAGGACTTGTTACTGACATTATCAAAGCAATGTCTATGCCTGAAACATGTTATGTCTTTTGTAATATGCCCTCAATTTACATACTGTGTTTCAACATTATTTGAGTAATATTTATCTTCCTCAAACAAAACATCAGAAAGAAGAGTTTAGGGGTCTGTACTGTGATACTTGACTTCCAGTGAACTTTATAAGTGTTTTTGTACTGTGTGAAATATCTTCCCAAACTTGTCAATAGTTCAGCAAGTCTTATCCTTCAGAGAGCCAACAAAGAATAAAAGCAATTCTTTTGAAGTTATGCAGATTGGTTTCAAAGTTTTAGCTCCCCTGATTTTATGACTTAGGCATACTGTTTGGTGTTTCTGAACCTCAGTTTCTTAAATACTAAAATGGAATAACAATGCCTTGTCATGGGGGGGGTGTATTTTAAACAGCTGAAAAATGTAAATTAAATGGAAACTGTAGTCTTTAAAACAAAGTATCTTTTGGGGCACCTGGATGGCTTAGTTGGTTAGGCGTCCAACTCTTGATTTTGACTCAGGTCATAATCTCATGGTCATGGGATTGAGCCCTGTGTCTGGCTCTTTGCTCAGCATGGAGCATGCCTGGGAGTCTCTCTCACTCCCTCTCTCTCTGCCCCTCCCCTGCTCAGACTGTCTCTCTCAAAATAAGTAAACATTAAAAAATAATAATAAAATAAATTAACCTTATTTAAATTCTCTATGATTAGAGCAAGAAAATGTCCTTGTTTTGCATAAGGGTGAATTCTAATATTAATGTTTACTTAGCCTATTAATTCTCTGTTATATCAATTGAGAATAAGAAAAAGAAGAGTTTTGATCCTACCTTCACTTATTTCTTCTTTGATGCTCTTCCTGTCATTATAAAGATTTCTGTTTCTGATCTTTATTATTGTCCTTCTCTCTCAATAATTTTTAATGTTTCTTGCAAAACAGTCTACTAGCAACAAATTCCCTATTCCTTTCTTTCTTCTTCTTCTGGTATTCCTATTGTATATAGTTTACCTTTTGTAGTTCTCCCACAGTTCTTATATATTCTCTCTCTCTTTTCTTTTCTTTTTTTTTCTAGTATGTTTTTTCTTCCCTTTCAGTTTTGGAAGTTTTCATTGAAATATCCCCAAGCTCAGAGATTTTTTTACCTTAGTCATGTCTAGTCTATTATTAAGGGCATCAAAAGCAATTTCCCATCAAAAGCATTCTCATTTACATTTAGTGTGTTTGAACTCTAGCATTTGTTTGATTCTTTCTTAGAATGTCCATCTCTGCTTACATTGCCCATCTATTTTTGCATGTTGTCCACCTTTTCCATTGGAATCTCTACCATATTAATCATAGTTTCTGTTTGCTTCCTTGTTTGTTTTAGTTCCCAATTTGTTAAACCCACCATTTCTGCCATATCTGACTCTAGTTCTGATGTTGTTCAGTCTGTTCAAGTTGTGCTCTTTGCCATTTATTTTTCCTTATGATTTTTTAAGTGGAAAAGCATGCTATACTGGTAACAGGGGTGAGCACTTCAATATGTATAAATTTTGGCAGGATAGACTTTAGCCAAGAGCCCTTCTCATTTTAGTTTTACCTAATTTCTTTCTGTTTTTAATTTATTAGTCCATAAATAATTTTAAAGCAAGCCATACTTTCCCCAGGATCTCATTGTACTGTAACGGAAGAATCGTCACAGTATTTTTTTTCTTTTTTTTCTTTTTTTTTTTTTCAACGTTTATTTATTTTTTGGGACAGAGAGAGACAGAGCATGAACGGGGGAGGGGCAGAGAGAGAGGGAGACACAGAATCGGAAACAGGCTCCAGGCTCTGAGCCATCAGCCCAGAGCCTGACGCGGGGCTCGAACTCCCGGACCGCGAGATCGTGACCTGGCTGAAGTCGGACGCTTAACCGACTGCGCCACCCAGGCGCCCCAACAGTATTTTTTTTCTAACTAGGGTCAAATGCCTTTCTCATTTTTTTTGATTCTCCCACTTTTTCTTTTTATCCGTGGATTTAACTCATTAACTCTGACCCTTTGACACCTTCGTATTTGGTATCTTCATTATTTCAATTGTTAACGTTGCCAAAATGCCAGAGGTTAGGCTGCGTTCACAAGAGTGTACAAGTCAATTCTAGTCAACATAGTCCAGTTTGGCAAGTAAGGGAACCTCAATTGCCAGGAATTGGCCTATAGATATTAATGGTTCTTAAACTACCGTCCCTTCTCCATCAAACTGAGTCTTCTGTGCACTAAAATATAACAATGATAGTTTTTTTCAAAAACCACAGTAAGAAAAAAAAACACAGTAAGTATTTCATAAGTTAGTTATTTTTCACTTTAATCACTTTCTGTTTGTAGATGAAAATTATTCCTTAACCAATTGAGTCAAAATGTATTCACTTTTTTCTTCCTATCACAATGGTATGATGTCAAGCTGGATTTCTGACATATGAAATATATGTATTTTAGAAACATAATGGATTCTCAATTCTGCTGCCAATTTGATGAACATATTCGTAAAGTGTTAAAAGAGACTGTTCACCTGAAATCAGTCGCAAGATAAATCTGGACGTCTCCAGACACCTTGAGAGGTATTTGCATCTTCCAAATTTAGTCAAAGCACTTAACCTGTGGTTACTTATGATAATTTAATAACTACTGGATATTATTTTATAAATAAATCACATTAGTAGTATTTTCACTTTTATGTGAATTTGATTCTAAAGTTACTTTTTTTTTTCAAGGACACTGTAGTGAATGTCTTGAAGATACAGGTGATTTAAAATGAAGCTCTTCCCATAAAAAGAGAAGCCTGAATGGACAATTCTCAATGTCATTTCAGAGTCACTAACAATGAAAGGGATATATTTAAGGCTTTTCCTTGCCTTTCAGGAGTGAAGAAAGCTTTAGGTTGGTTTACACCCTGACTGCTTCATTTACAATTCAATTAGGATGAATGTCACTGGAGGCAAATACTGTGAACAGCATTTCTAGATTCATTTATAAAGATGCCTACAAGATAATGCAGGTTCAGTTTCAGGAGTTAGGTTCCTCTGGAACTTGAGGTAGACTAAGGAGAATTATAGTCCCTTCTAATCATTAAAATGCATGCATGAAGTACTTCAAGCCAGCTTATTCATCACTCTTGAAATGCTGACAAAATGCTTAAGGGCCTACTTCTCCACTAAGGTGACACAAGAGAATTCTTTAAGGTTAGTGATGATATTGTGCATAGGTAGGTCCATTTTTAAAAGACGCGTCTTACAATCTGTAGACAAACACTTGCATTAGTTACTGCTGTTACTGTTATGCAGCATGATGCTTTGTATGTAAGCATGAAGTTACATTAGGGAGAGAAAACACACTATTAAAATAGTGGTAAAGCATAAGATAGCATGCTCTTAAACTCACTTTTTCAAACATTATCATTCTGAAAATTGTATCCCTCCCTGAAAATGTTATTCATATTTAAGGCTCCCAGTTCTTAACTAAGAGATAGTCATACCTGCAAAGAAAAATAGTCACTGTTTTTCATTTTATATCCAACTTGTTTTTTAGTGAAATAATGAATATACCAATAAATGAAGGCATATTGTATTATAATATTATACTTTCTTATGGTAGCATATACTGATATAACATATAGTAGAGACAGTAAAATCATTTAGTGGCAGACTTAAAATTTTTTTAAATATTTAATTCTGAGATAGAGAGAGACAGAGCACAAGCAGGGGAGGGGCAGAGAGAGAGGGAGACACAAAATCTGAAGCAGGCTCCAGGCTCTGAGCTGTCAGCATAAAGCCCGACGCAGGGCTTGAACTCCTAAACCGCGAGATCATGACCTGAGCCAAAGTTGCGCCCAACTGACAAAGCCACCCAGGCGCCCCAGGAATGGCTGAGTTTTAATAGAAAAAGAATGCTGCTAAACTTCTCTTCGCCATTAGTCTGAACATTACAAATTACAATCAGTGGTATTCCACTAATTTTCCTGAAATGAATTGTGAAAGTTCTGGAAAATAAGACTTCTACAAATATATTTCAAGATATATTTCATACATTAAATTTTTATATGGATATTTGAAGAGTGAAATAAAAATTGGTTTACTTATCAAAGAACTTCAGTTTTCCAGATTAGATTTGAATTTAGAGTGACTCTAGGACTTCCTTATCTTTCTACATCATTCCATGCCAAAGCTCAGATCACCTTTAATGGAGTGCTTGTAAAAAACACTAAATGCTCTTAGTAATTTTCAAGCTGTATGCACAACATTGCCCAGAATTTGAACTCTTCCAGATTTCGTTTCCAATAAATTTAAATTGCTTTGTATAGTGAAGAGTAATTTAAAATTATTGAAGTGCTCCCACAGTGGAGTACTCATAAAATGTAAAGCCTTTCAGTGATTTTAATCACTATGCACACTTTAGAGCAATTTCAACACATCAAATGCTTTGATTTTTAGTTTCCATTGCTTTAATTTGAAAGAATGAAAAATGCCAAACCAAAATAGCATTTATAATCAGTGAAAGTTGTTACTAACCTGAATTTCAAATTGACTTACAGAGTTAAACATGCAAAATATGACTGTATTATTGATAGAAGAAAAAAAAATAGTCACCACTATAACAACTCTCTGTAACACTAATTTACACCTT
Organism: Lynx canadensis; assembly: GCF_007474595.2. Classification (NCBI taxonomy): domain Eukaryota; kingdom Metazoa; phylum Chordata; class Mammalia; order Carnivora; family Felidae; genus Lynx; species Lynx canadensis. The sequence goes on along the minus strand of NC_044303.2, from coordinate 217,986,254 downwards.
GTCAGACTATATTGAATTTATTATTCTAGGATGTTTCCACACTAGACCAATAGCATACTTTTCTATTTTACACATCCCAGGTCAGTGTGGAAGATTGATGGTGACTCCTTACAGATACTCAGAGGGGCTTATATAATAATTTGAGAACAAAAAAAAATGATAACAAATTGAGAACAATCGGAATTGACTCAAGATTGAGAAGAAAATATAATAACCCACTTACACCTGAAAATCTTCAATAAATAACCAATGAGGGCCATACAGCTATTTCAAAAGGTAAGAAAACGCAATTCTGTTTTGATTTCAACATAAATAAAATTATCTTGACTATAGAGAAAAAAAAGTTAGAATATAACACAGATGATTAATTAGAACTCAGAGGATTAATAGTACAATAGGTTAAAAATAATAAAACACTGGTGTTAAAAGGAGATCAGTAACTAAGGCCCCTCTTCTATGCCCAAGTTCTGAACCAAATGAGAAACTGGATCAGAAAAATAAGTGAAACTAAATGTGTACTCTATTAGTGATTTTCTGTAAGCAAGAAGTTTTTAAAATATGAGAGCTGAGAATTGAAACTTATAAATGTGTTTAAAAGGGATGCTATAAAAATAGATTTTTCCTCAGGAAAAGTCCTTTTACAATGGGCTAGAGAGCTAGGCAGAGCATATGGACTTTGAGGACCTCCCACCTCAAATAAAAAAGGAATGAGATATTTTTATGAGAAATTATTCTTTTCCAACTAATCAATGAATTTTCTGAGCCGATTAAATTGAGCAGTGGACAGATGATAAAGTGTTATATCAAGGAAGCGTCGGTAATGGAGACTGAACATTCTTCCCTAATATGAGAGAATACGTCAATGTAAAGCTATGTATTATATGAATATATCTCAATAAGAAATTTAAACAAATGTAAATTATGATGTCAATAGATTTCATAAAGGCAAATACAACATGTAAAGGTAAAATAAAATTATTTTTAAGTCTGTTAAAAAGTAATTTAAATGATACAATTTTCTACCTGGCAAAGAAAACAAATTAGAAATCATCAACTAAAAGTATTTGAAATATTAAAACTTAGTAAAACCACTAAATGTAATTATATATATGAAATTCACAATCTTTCCTAAGTGTTTAGAGAATTAATGATAAATAACAGTCTTTCACAACTACAAAATATATAATAAAAAATAAATAGAAAAACAAGGAGCTATGAGATAAATGTGTACCCAAGTTGAACATAATTAAGAGCTTTATTTTTTATGTATATATCTATATAAATATAGGTCAACAAGACTAACTTAAACCTATATCTGGCTTTTTTATATGAACGCTAAGTAAATATTATAAAACCTGCCAATTCAAACACATTTATGGATTGCAAAAAATTCTGACTTATATTAAGCGAGGTATCATCCAAGAGGGGACTTAACAGGTTTATTTTAAATTTTAATTAACCTTAAAAACAAAACTAAATTCACTCCCTAGGATCCTGGTTATTGTACAGCAGTGAAAGCCCCGTAGAATTAATGCATCATTCTAATTGCAATTACAAACTCTGAACAATTTTTTTAAAAATAAAATAATGAATGTTGAAAAACTTGCCATAAAACTCTGGAAAGAAAGAAAAATGGCCTTATTTTGGAAGGTGGTCACATTTTGGAGAAGCAACTGTCATTGAGGTGATTTTAACTATTTTTCTTCCCTGTGACATTTCTCCCCAGTCACAGAGTGATGGAGCATCGGTGTTTGTAACTAAATGATAGAAACTTTGCTGCCCAAACATAGTAGGGAAAAGAATACTCTGTGGATCACGGAAGAAAATGAAATTCCAAGAGGAAACCTGGGGACAGAATCGTCTAATTCTGCACATGAATTTACACAAATCTCAATCTACCCCCTGAAACATTATTTTTCCATGATACACATAAAATAATATAAAAGACTTAGAGAAAGTTACTGCGAATTGAACTGCTGCCCACAAAAGCCGATAGGACCTGTCATCATTGACTGAAGCGATTGGGTTGGTTGTCCCCTAACACAAAAACATTAATATCCTTCAGAAGATTTTCACAGAACCTGAGCATGCATAACATAATATTTAAAATATCTAGGATACATTTCAAACATCACTTGACATTTAAAAAATTAGGAAAACATGAGCCATTTTCAAGGTGAAACATCAGAGCCGTCAACCCTGAGAAGTCCCACAGAGTGGAATTATCAGACTTTAAAGCGGCTCTTTATTTAACTTTGCTCCATGAGGTAAAGGAGAACACACCTGTGAGTAAAAAAGATTACAAATGTAACTGAGATAAAGGGATGGTACAAAAGCACCAAATTAAAATTTCATAACTAGAAAACATAGTATCCAAAATGGAAAATTTCACTGGAGAAACTCAATAGCCAAATGATCATCATAGTGAGAAATATCATTGAACCTGAAAAAAGATCAGTAGAAATTACCTGGCATAAAATCGTAAAGAAAAAAAAAACTGAGAATAAAGAGAAATTTTGAAAAAAAAATAAGAGAGTCTCAGAAACTTGTCAGATAATAGTAGAAAGTCTAAAATATGGTGACCTGAATATCAGAAGAAAAGATTAGGGGCATATTTAAAAATGTACAAAAGCTTCTCAGTATAGTGAATATCATGCATTTACAAAGTCAGAAACTAAGAAAATGCCAAGCAAGATAAAGTTCAAGAAAACATGCCTATATTCATAAAGCCAACTACTAAAAGACAAATATAAGGAAATGCCATTTTGAGGAGATATGTAAAACACTTTAATTAATTAATATTTTAGTATTAATTTAGTAGTAATTTAGTTGTCAAAGAAAACTCTTGCCAGCAACTGGAAAAAATGAAAAATTGTATACAAGGAAAATTTGGAATGGCTTAAGAAAGAAAAGTAAAAGAAGAAAATAAAGGAAAGGGAAAAGAAAGAAAAAACCGTCAACACAGAATTCTACACACACTACAGGAATGAAAGTGCAGTGGACGCTTTAAGGAATAAAAAACATGACACTAATAAAACTGCTTAACAAGAAGTGCTGAAGGAAGTTTTTCAACTGGATGGAAATTATAATGGAGAGAAACTCAGCTTCCTAAGACTAAAGAGATTATTTGAGACTGACAGCATGAAAATAAAAGCTGGATGTAACTTTTCACTGCCTCCAAGGAACTCACTTTATTTATTGTTTTTTTTGAAAAATTTTTTAATGTTTATTTGATTTTTGAGAGAGAGAGAGAGACAGCAGGGGAAGGGCAGAGAGAGAGAGAGGGAGACAAAGATTCTGAAACACGCTCCAGGCTCTGAGCTGTCAGCACAGAGCCCGATGCAAAGCTCAAACTCCCAAACCTCGAGATCATGTCCTAAGCTAAAATTGCACCCAACCAAATGAGCCACCCAGGTGTCCAAGGAACTCATTTTAAACCTAAAGACACAATTGGAATTGGGTTGCAGATAAATAGAGAGAAATTATGAGAAAGCAAAAAAGAAGGAATTTATAGCTTGAGGTGGGCATATTAACTTCAGAAAAAAAAATTCAGTGAAATGAGTATTACCAGAGATTAGAATATTGATGAAAAGGAAAATTCGTCAGAAAAAAAACCTGACAACTATCAAATTATATTCTTAATAAAAAAAAAACCTCAAAATATGTGAAACAAAACTCATAAAATTGAGACAAATAAAGAATAAACATTTCCACAATCATAGTAAAAGATTATATGCCACTTAACAATTGATATAACCACCAGGCAGTGATTAGTAACAATAAGTAAATAAAAATAAAAACATATCTGAACAACACCTTGGTCTAACTGGTGTTTATAGTGCACTACAACCAAAACCCAAACACTTTTTTTTTTCAAGTGATACATATATTTACCATTTATTATACTATAAAATGAGTGTTGATACATTTAAAGGGATTCAGATTATATAAAGTGGATTCGTTGGCCACAGTAAAATCCAATTAGAGGTTAATCACAGGTTGGGGTGCCTGGGTAGTTCAGTCGGTTAAGCGTCCGACTTTGGCTCAGATCATGATCTCACTATTTGTGGGTTCAAGCCCCGTGTCAGCCTGCTTCAAATTCTGTATCTCCCTGTCTCTGCCCCTCCCCTGCTCATGCTCTCTCTCTCTCAAGTAAAATAAACTTTTAAAAAAATTTTTTAAAAATTAAATTAAATTGAAAAAAGAAGTTAATCACAGGAGTGCTCCTGAGTGGCTTAGTCAGTTGAGCGTCCAACTTTGGCTCCAGTCATGTTCTTGTGGTTGAGGAGTTCCAGCCCCGCGTCGGGCTCTGTGCTGACAGCTCAGAGCCTGGAGCCTGCTTCGGATTCTGTGTCTCCTTCTCTCTCTGCCCATCCCCCCACTCATGCTCTGTCTCTGTCTCAAAAATAAATAAACATTAGAAAAAAATTTTAAAAAAAAGAAGGTAATCACAGGAACGTAGGAATATGTGGAAAGTAAACAATAAACTTCTAAATGATCCATTTGTTAAAGAGTAGATCTCTAAAGTGCAAACTCCATGGGAATGGGGTGTGCCTTGTGCATTGCTTTATCCCTCGCAATTAGACCACTGCCTGGATCACGGGAAACATTCAACAATTATTCATGAGAAATGTCCTAGAAGAAGAGAAAGAAAATGTTTAAGGACTCTGTCACTATTTTTTGTGAGAAATAAATGAAGAAAAGGTTTTTAATAAGGGCACAGCAAAGCCTGGCTTGTGTCAGAATCTCAGTAAAGATTGGTCTGTGAAAGACAAAACTTATAGTCTCTAAATCAGGCTGTTACCAAGTCTATAAACTTTATAAACCAGAGCAATTTTCTAAAATTACTGATTCTGTAGTTTCCTAATGTGAAAAGTTTAAGAAAGAATAAAGCATAGTGTTTTTGTTTTTGCTTTGCCAAGCTTAATTTAAATTATATATTTTAAAGTGCTCAACAGTAATCATTTCAAAGCAAATAAATCAACAAATAATATTATTAGAAAAATATGCTGTTTATACCAGAAAGATTGGGTTTCTGAGACTTAATATCAAGGTTTGTGAGATTGTGTCAACTTTGTGATTTTATTTAGCCTCTTATACAGTGTCCTTAAAAAAAAAAAGGAAAAAAAAATAAGAAAAACATTTGCTTCCTATGGAGCAATTGAGAAATTACTTCTAGAAAAAAAAGGCTAATATATTATTAACATTAAGTGCATTAGAAAGAAATCCTAGAAAGAAAAGTAGGCTAATTGAGAAAATAAATTGAATCTAGGAATAGAATAACTCATTTTGTAAAATTATATTTTGTTAATAGAAATTTTATGTAGTGAAGAAAACATACTTTATTTTATTTGGAAAAGGAAATGGTATTATTAAGAAATAAGTATATAGAGACCTGACCTATATTTCTGAAATGATTCTCTAAAGTCTTATAAGTTCAAAAGGCAAAAACAAAGACAAAAAAAAAAAAAAAAACTTGGAATAGGTAACAGAATCTAAATGAATTAACAATAAAAAATATTCAAATTTCTAAATACTTAATGTATGAGTTTAAGTTTTTTATTTTTTGTCAGTTTTTATTATTTTCCTTTAGCTTTGCTTCTCCTCTTTACTTTTTAAATTTTTTTAGCTCTTCCCCTCTTTAAAGTAAAGGCCATGCCTTTGATTTGTCTAGTAAATATGTACTGAGTACCCACTATGTATAAATACCGATTTATTGCCTATTGCCACAAGGCACGTTGAGATAAATAATATGGAGTCTCACAATTGATTAAAGCAATAAGGACCAAACAGCTACAGAGAAATAAAACAGGAATAGAGTATATATAGAAAAACTGTGTTGTAAGAAAATCATGATTTCTGGATAGCCTTGAGTTTTTACTTAAATTCTTTGCTCTATATTTTATTTTATTTTATTATTTAAAAAAAAATTTTTTTTTCAACGTTTATTTATTTTTGGGACAGAGAGTGACAGAGCATGAACGGGGGAGGGGCAGAGAGAGAGGGAGACACAGAATCGGAAATAGGCTCCAGGCTCTGAGCCATCAGCCCAGAGCCTGACGCGGGGCTTGAACTCACGGACCGCGAAATCGTGACCTGGCTGAAGTTGGACGCTTAACCGACTGCGCCACCCAGGCGCCCCTCTTTGCTCTATATTTTAAACTGCAGATGATAATAAATAGCAAAAGTGTTGTGCAGATTTATTAGAAGAGTATATATAAAGTATCTGTTTGGCACATAGTAAGTCATTTAACAAATAATAGCTACTGTTATTAACTGTATGGGGAAAACTGAACAATTTATGAAGGAGGGTTCATTTGGGCTTGTACAAACTACTGAGAACAGCTATTCTGAAACCATTTCCGTGTGTGTGTGTGTGTGTGTGTGTGTGTGTGTGTGTGTGATGGCCCAGTCTGGAAATCTGTTGATGTCTGTTGACTACTTTGTCAAAATAATATTTTTAAATATTTAAATAAAATGCATAAGCATAGTATTAAAAAGGAAGGCAGATATATTGAAATAGTTACTAACATATTTTACAAATTATATTGTAATATATGTACTTCTCACCTAAGAGAATAAATAAGAAAACTTATTAATTTAAGCAAGTTATTTTTGTAGTTTAAGACAGATCAGTGTAGACTGCAATGGCCTCACACTAAACTCTAGTCTCATCATTGATTACCTTCCTTCCACATACTATTGACAGATAGTTGATAGTGGGGAACACTGAAAAAAAACTGTTTAGCTCAAGCAATGGAAAACTCAGAATCTAAGTGTTCTGTGACCAAATGATTTTGCTAGGTGCAAAATAACTCAATAGATGGCCATTTTTATTGCACAAGCATCTGTAGACAGCAAAATGACAATCATTGCTATTTCCCTGATCAAAACAACAACTATGATTTTGCAATCATGAGACTATAAATGGAATTTTTAGAGATAGGCAAAAGTATAATGAGAAATAAAAGCATCTGATTTCAGAGATGTACCTTTTTCTAAGCCGAATTCACAGACCCCTGATTTCTACCTACAAACTTCATAGACCTCAAGTTAAGAATTCATGATTTAAATGTTTGAGACTGAGCTAAATTACCCTCAGCAAGGAGAAAGGAAACACTGACATTATTTCAATTTGTTGAGATTTACAAACTGTTCACAAAATGTTCCCAGTAATTAATCATTTAATCTTCATGAAAATCTGGGTTAGGTATAACTACTCTTTGTTACAGCTGAGGAAACTGAAGCATGGGATGATTAAAGTAACTTCCTGAGATTACATAGATGTGAGTAGGGAAACGAAATGGAATCTCAGCTGTATTGCCTCACAAAGTGTTAATGACTAAGCAAAAAATGCTTATTTGGAGCTTTTTTTTCACAGATGTATTTACACTCTTCTATTAATAAGTAAGGAAATTGTGGTAATATATATTTAGTCTAAAGAATTAAGTTTAGATTCATGTACACAATGGCAAAAGCACAAAGACCTAATTATACCAAAAAAAAAAAAAATTGTTCAGATACTTGACTCCATGTACTAAGGCAACAATGAGAATACAGAGGTTGCCAAACTCTCCATGGCAGGTCTATTAAATCTCATATGTCCTATTTTAAAATGTTTTATTTGGTATTTTTCATATATTACCTTATATGTGTCATTTCCCACTCTTAGTACCACAGGAGGATTGTATTTAAAACAGTAAAACAAAATTATTGCTTATACACTCAATATTGGCTTTTGTATATTTTGGGTTCAACAATTCGTTCTTATACAAAAGTAATAATATTCTTCCTGATTAGTACTGTAGAATAATCAGTGTATATTTAACTCTATCAGTATATATATTAAATCTGAGAAAGACTTTCTTATTGATGTAATACAGAATGGAAAACACAGTTTTCCAAAGTATCAAATGGTAGAACAGTATTATGTAGCCATTTCTGACATTTATTATTTTTTAATTCATTGATTGATTATCTTTTGTGGTAATATGACAGATCAGACCTTATTTCCTGAGCCTTTCACTTATACCATCTTATACTTTTAAAACTCACAAAACAAATAGAAAAGTAATGACCAAAGTTCTATGAAGATGTAGATCTTCATATGTTAATAAATGTCATTTACTCAATCATCTTCACAGAAATGTGAACAATAAACTTGATGTGAAAGTCGCATATTACTGCAAAAAAAATTACATGAGTCAACATGCCTCATTATGTTACCGCCAAAAAAAGTGACTTAAGTGCCCCTCAAAATCTGCCTTACATTATGTACTAACTCATTTTAACATGTGGATATTCTAAAAGTATCAAGGTCATATATATCTCATATATGACTTAGGTCATATATGTCTAATATACCTAAGGTCTCTTCAGCTGTAGTTTGAGGGTTAGAAACAAGAATATTTGGGGGCTCCTGGTGGCTCAGCCAGTTAAGCATCTGACTTTGGCATAGGTCATGATCTCATGGGTTGTGAGTTCAAGCTCCACATCGGGCTTTGCACTGACAGCTCAGAGCCTGGAGCCTGCTTCAGATTCTTCTGTGTGTGTGTCTCTCTCTCTGCCTCTCCCTCACTTGCACTCTGTCTTTCTCAAAAATAAACATTAAAAGAAAAAGGATGTTTTATGTAAGCTGATTACAATTTTAAAATGTGCATTTTGTCAACCAGGAAATGTATGCAATAAGAAGACACTGCCCAACGTAGTTGGTCTTTCAAAAGCCTATCAGGGCAAGAGTCTAGATTTATTGACTGACCATCGCTATACTGTCATAAATTCCCTATTTGCTCTCATAGGTTCCGTGTGCTTTGGCATAGAGAATCCATAAAACACTGCTATGGTCTTGAGATTGAAATGCAAGTCTCTGTGAGTAACAGGTTGTTGAAGGGATCTCAACAAGTCTCTGTGAGTAACAGGTTGTTGAAGGAAGGGATCTAAACTTTTTCTAGTTTAGTAAAATATTTAACCAAATTATTTTAAACAGGCCATGCTATCCAAAATAAAGAAAAGAGTTTCACTTCTTTTGTCTCATTTTATGATGTGCTTCATTATTTAATGCTTAAATTTAAAGGACCTAAGTTTACTGAGATCATGGAGATATAAAACTGTACATACAATCTAGGGTTTTTCAGAGGACTTCAGGGGTATACCTTAGGATATTATATATAGATAATCTGTGATTGTTAGTATGAAGTCTACCAAAGAATGCATATCTCCTAGGAAAAAGGATATAGTTTCAAAAATACAACAGTGTAAATTAGAGATTATCTGTGTGCCCAGCAGGCTGCAAAGAATAGAGAGGTTATTTTCTAACTGCAGGAGTTTTCATCTTTTATAAACTTGCATTTTCCTTCTTCTCTTATTAAACAGTGTCTCAGCTGTCTTTTTCAGGAAACACTTTCTGAAGATGTCAGAACACTAGCAAACAGGGTTGTGGGCAAGCATAAAGTTGGACTTGTGTTTGTCTTATGAATTTTAAAAGAAATATTTTGAAGGTACTTTAAAGGGTGATATTTGTGCACTTATAATTGATTCAGAATAGACTTCAAAGGATGTAAGTGATAGAAGTCTACAAAATATTAATAAGTGATAAGAAAAAAATGGCCTACGGGTGCTTAAAATTGCATTGTGATTTATTTAATAAGATATCGAGCAGCTTCACTTGTAGCTCTAAGGTTCTATTGGCACACATAGAAAATATACTTAATCTGAAGTGGTTCTTAAAGTATTGTGTGAGGGGAATATATTTATAATTGAACCTTAGAGGATAGGTATCTTTTAGCCAAATGAAATAAGAAGGAAGTAAAGGAAGATTTTGGTCAAAGGAAGAACATGAGCTAAGAAGTGAAGCCAAAACAATTATCCAGTAGGTAAAGTGCAATTAGCTTAATATTACCAAAACACAGGTATGGGAAGAATAGTGACAATACAAAGCTAAAGAGTTAAGAGAGCTCGGGCACCTGGGTGGTTCCGTCGGTTAAGCGTCCAACTCTAGATATCGGCTCAGGTCATGATCTCAGGGTTGTGTGATTGAGCCCTACGTTGGGCTCCATGCACAGTGTGGAGCCTGCTTGGGATTCTCTCTTACCCTTTCCCTCTGCCTCTGCCCCATCGAAATAAATAAATAAACTTAAAAAGAAGAGTTAAGGGAGCTCAAGACAATAATAAACAGAACACACTCTAAAAATTCTTATTTACAAAGGCAAGAGAACTGAAAGGGTGTAAATAGGAGACAGATGTGTTGGTCTGTGTTTTGGATACTAAATTGACAGTAACATGGAAGACAGAGTGGACAAGTGGTAGAGCTAATGGGGTGCCTGGGTGGCTCAGTTGGTTAAGTGTCTGGGTTTGGCTCAGATCATGATCTCATGGTTCATGAATGTGAGCCATAAATTGGGCTCTGGGCTGAGAGCTGAAAATCTAGAGCCTGCTTTAGATTCTGGGTCTCCCTCTCTCTGCCCCTCCCCGGCTTGTGCTCTGTTTCTGTCTCTCTCAAAAATAAATAAACATTGAATTTTTTTTTAAGTGGTGGAACTGAAGACATGAAGTCTAGCTGAATTCCATCAATAATTATGGAAGCTATGGAAAATAGTATATAACAATATGCATCTGTTCTAATTCACCAAGGTGAATGAACAAAAGAAACACAACTAAAATCTATTAAGGATAGAAATTCAATAGGATTTCTTGACTGAACATATAGCAAATTAAGAAAAAGAGAAAATTTGAAGATTGTAAGACACTGCTTGTAGACTGGGAAGAGTAGTGGGTGATATAAGAAATTACTGAAAATAGACAGTTTTTGTAGATGTCATGAATGAGAATCCTATTTAGATAAATTATTAAAATACTTGTTACAATAATTTACTCATTAGCAGGAAAATAATTTTATTTCTCTATAAAGGAAATATAATACTGTAATGTGTATACCTATGTGTATGTATATATGTGCCTATTTTTGAAATTATTTTTAATGTTTTATTTGCATTTTTATTGTTGTTCTATAAAATTTTAGTCTCCAAAACCATCCTATTTTTATAGCAATTTATAGTGCCTTTCCATAGGCACTGTATAATTTACTAAATAAGAGAGCCAGAGATTTTTTTCAATTTTTTTTTTAATTTTTAAAAAGAAGTTTATTTATTTATTTATTTTGAGAGACAGAGGTAGCATTTGGGGTGGGGGGAGAGTGAGAGAATCCCAAGCAGGCTCAGTACTGTCAGCGTGGAGCCCTACCCAGAACTCAAACTGACAAATGGGGAGATCATGATCTGAGTCGAAATCAAGAAGACACTGACTGAACCACCCAGGCTCCCCAACGCCAGAGATTTTCTTAAAAAAAATTACAATCTTGTAATTCTCCTTCTTATAATACTTTGATTTTCCCATTCATATTTTCATATTAAAAGTAAAATTCCTTGGGGTGCCTGGTTGGCTCACTCGGTTAAGGGACTGACTCCTGATTTCTGATTTAGACTCAGGTCATGATCTCAAGGTCAGTTGTGAAATCAAGCCCTGCATCAGGCTCCCCACTGAGTATGGAGCCTGGTTAGGATTCTCTCTCTCTCTCTCTCTCTCTCTCTCTCTCTCTCTCTCTCTCTCCCCTCTCCTTCTGTCCCTCAACCACTTGCATGCATGCTCTATCTCTTAAAAAAAAAAAATCCTTGTAATAGTGCCAGGATTTGTTATAATCTGTGCCCTCATTTCAATATGACCTTTATGCAATGCAGATCACACTCCATCAATGCTAGCTCATGAAATTATTTGATTTTGCCCTGATTCCTCACTTGCACGTATTTCCACATGCCCATGTCCTGTCCTAGTCACCTTGTATCTAATTAATGCCAACTTAGCTTACAATAAATATTTTCTCTTCATATTCCATACAGTTTTTACTTGGCTACCTATCCTCTTCGCTGTCAAGAAGTCTAAATTATTTGTTAAGAAGGGAAAAGAAAAGAAAAAAGAAAACGAAGACAGAGAAAGAAAACATTTTAAAGTAAAGGAGAAAAGATTTCACACTGAATTAAAATTATTCTTGTTCAGAGATAATTTCATATTGGGATTTAGTAATAAATATTGTTACAATATTGAATTATTTTTAAAATGATTTGATTTGTAGAAATTACCCTTAATTTCAGCAATATTAAGTTAAAGTATATGTCAATTTCAAAAGAAAACTGGATTGCAAAAATAGCCCTTGCAAGTATGTTTAGGCCAGATTATTAAATTTTACTAAAGTTTGAAGCATTAAAAATACCTAATTCCTTCCTACTTAACCTAGCAAAGAGTTTTTGCACAGAATTTAGTATTATAGTATTTGTTTTATTTATCACTCACATCAATTGGAATTCTTCTTTATTGAAATTGTAGAAGAGAATGTTAGAAACATCTTTATTTTCTCAGTTATGTAACCTCACACAAAATGGTTGGTAAGTTATTAAATTGAGCTCAAATTCACCAAGTATAACAATCAAAGAAAGAGTTTTCCAAGACATATTTAATTTTAAGGAGTAATACATTTTTAATAGTATAGTGAGGGATGAAGATATAAACCTATCATTTTTTAATATACCAAGAATATGGAGATACTAAATATTGCTTTTTTTCCCCCTCACACGTTATACTGTCTGATTTATTCAGCTATGATTGAATTCTAGGAAACATCACATTTAAAAATTTCCATGATTTTTGTTATGCCAACAAATCATTTTTTTTTCTTGTATCGTAGCAAAGCTCCTAAAAGTATTGTAAGAGAACTGTTCTCAAAGGGATCACTGAACAAAGTTTATTTATCATACATGGATGGCGGGTAATATGGTATTCCTAGTATCTGAGACACAGAGTAAGATACAAACACACACTCTCACTCATACCAATACCAATTAAATTTAGAATCATGTAATCACTTTCAAATATTTATATTGATATTTGCTCCTCTATTTAGTTGTAATGTAATATTATAACCAGGATCGTTTTGATTGGAATTAAAATTGAATGCAGTGTTTGTTAAAAACTCAAAATCATTAAGTTTGTCAACACTTCAGATTTTCTTGGTTCAGAATAGTAAAGAGGATATCACTTCAGTTAAGGAATACCACATTCATTGGGATTTTGAAAAGATAAATAAGATACGCCACAAAGAGAAGGGAAAGAATGAAAACCAGGGAAATAAAGTCAATGAACATCCAAAACGTGATCTGAACTTACATAATAACAACGTATTATGCCATAAATGTCTTTTTATGTGTTGTAAAACTAATGACAATTCAGTGATCCAGGGCATTTCTTGTAAGTGGTAATCTCAGATCTTTGATGGCCAACTTTTTATATTGGTCCATTTAAATATCTTTACTTCAACAAGAGTACTGCACATCTTTTTGACTAAAATTAACTTATCTCACTTTGATATTAGATGATATTTGGTATAGTTGGAATAACTTTGTCAGAAAGTGTAGCATTACTACCTCAAATATATTTAGATTTATAGATGTTTTTGAAATTTCAAACTTTCCCTGTGAAATTCATGTTAACATTTTTGTTGGATGACTATAAATGTACAAATAAAATTATAAAGGCTATAGATAATGCTTTATTTAAATAACATTATTAATTGTTTAAGTAACAACAAATGGTATTTCAGCAAATGTTTTTGAAGAGTCATGATGTACAAATTTAATAAATGATGGATAATATACTATTTTAAATCTTTTATTTCTATAAAACATTTATTAGGGAAGAAGCCCTGTGCTTTTTGTTTGCAAAATTAGCTCTTTACTAATTTTTTAAAGGATGTTCAGAAATCTGTGGAGAGAAGGAAGCAGTTTTCACTGTGAACAAAGGTGAAGTCAACTGTCTTTTGGAGGGTTTACCATGTTCGAAAGCTGGAACAGTTATATTACCAGAAGAGCATATAAAAAAACCCGGAGTCTTCATATATTGTACTACACTTGTAGTATAAATCTCTAAGATTACATTTTAGACTAAGCCACCTAGTCAAATGGTTGTCTATCCATTCTTCTCTAAGATGGAAAGTTCCCAACTTTGACAGTCTAACTTTTTAGAAAACATTATTCTTTGACATCAATATGTCTTGCACAAAATTGAATGGCAAGTGAAAGGCTTCCCACAGTGAGATCCTAGAAAATAGTGCATGCATGTGAAGGCCTCGCTCATTACAAATCACTTGTATGGGACAGTCTTCTATAGTGACTCTATTATATATGGGGAGAGAGGGGTTCTGTGAAATGGAATATGGTGCAAGCAAACAGAATAAATATTCAAATATCTGGAGGAACAATCGGAAGCAATAACACACTGCAATAAATAGAAAGAAAAAATGAAAGTAGAAAAAAGACCTTACACATTTCTGAGAATAAAAAAGACTATAGTTTTTACTGGTGACATGAGGTGAGTTGATATATGTAGGTGGATACTATCGCTCGTTCAGCGGAACTATAGACAAATAAAATCCATGGAAGTAGAATAAAGACCACATGTTAAGTGTGGGTTTCCTTAAGTGTGGGTTTCATAGAGAGTAATAAAACTGAACTATATATACATAATATCACAGTAAAATGATTCATGTTGTCTTACAGAAAATATAGCCAGGAGGATGGCCATTAACTTGCAGTTGATTTGTTTCCTGTTAATACGGTAATAGGAATTATGATGCTTCCACCCTTTTTCTCTGGATTCCATCCCATTTAGGTGTTGAAAGGACATGATTCTTATAATTATTCCCTCTTCCTTTGTTTGCCTTTATTTGCTAATTATTTCAAACAGCAAATAAACAGGTCCTGGTTCACCATATTTGAAAAGAAGCAAAATTGGAAAGTTTTCTTATCTTGACATTTAGACAACCTCCCATATCAATAGCTCCAATTTTATCAACTGTCCCTTTAAAGAAAAATGCTCCCAAAGAATCATCATTGCTGTCTTTAATTCGACTTTACTCAATGACTGTTCTCTAAATGTTTATAATCTGACTTTTTATCCCTCCCATTGAACTGAACTTGAAAGTGCGATTCTCAATGTCAAATCCCATGATCAGATTTTTGTTCATATTTTACTCCACCTGTCAACTATACTGATTATAGTTTATTATTCCATTTATCTTTAAACATACTATCTGTCTTGAATTCCATAACACTGCATTGTTCTCTTACTTACTGGCTTTCCTGTCTTAGAATCTCTTGCTCATTCTATTCCTTTTATCAGACTTTGTTGCAGTAACTAAAAAGTCATTCTTGAACTCCTTTCTTTCACAAAATAAAGTGAGCTCCTTCAGGCTCCTGAGGTTCAATACTGAATATGTGCTTAGAATTCCACACGGATTCCACATCATATATGTATACGTATTTTGTATGTATGTATTTCAGATTTAGAAATTCAATTCTTCTATATTATTTTCACTTGGATGTTTCTCAAGTAAATTAAATTTAAAATGCTCTAAATATTTCTCCAAAAGTCTTCTATGTTTTATTGGGTATCATTTCTATCTACAGAATTCACTAATTTAAGAATTTGTATAGCATCATTGGTCTCTTATTATTCTGATCTCCTACATCAAATATAATAGAAAGCCTTTCAGCTAAGCCCCTAAAATGTATCACACATTCTCCAATTCTTTACACTCCAATTGTTCCCATTGTAGACATCTCCTCAATATTTTTTAAAATAGAATTCTGTAATAATTGATCTCTAAGTTTCCATTATTGTATGTTATAATCCATTCTCCTCAAAATATAAAATGATTCACCCTGAAATATTAGCAAGAAAATATTGATTTCTCTACTTAAGCACTGTTTCCTTCTTTATGGTAGATGGAAGTAAGTGCAATAATCTGTCTTTTATTTTGGAGGTGAGTCCAGGCATACTCCATGGCATCTAAAACAGTATGTTTTATCTCATGACTTCTGTCCCAACATGCTTGCTGCTTTCTGGTTTGATCAGTTAATCTACTCACTACATTACAGTGGAACAATGTGATATTCTGTCATGTTCAGTTGATTGAGATCTCTTGACTCTTATGACAGAGGGCATGAGAGTTAATATAAATTTACACTGCTATGTATTCCACATGAATGTAATTTTTGAGGCTCTAGTTTTATCATAGGAATGGGGAAAAAAGTTGCAGCTCCTGGGCCAATGTCCATCCACCTAACATATAGCTGCGGTATTGCCTATCTACTTTAGCAGATACGCTATATCGGAATAGAAGCTGTAATTGGATCTATGATTTCCTTGGGTTGACATTCATCTACCTTTATTGTCCAGAATGTTTTTTGAAAGGGCCAGACTGGCAAATTACCAATAAGATTTAATAGGAAATATCACCTGTTTCACTTAAGTCTTTCAGAATCCTCAATCTCTGATTTTTATCCCTGTTTTATAATACTATATTACTTTTGATACATATAATAATATAATAGCACTTACTGATGCTTCTACTTGCCTAGAAATTTTATCCTACTAGCCAAGGAATCAGTAGGGGCTTTCTTCCAACTACTACCAATGTCCATGCAAATTTTATATATATATATATATATATATATATATATATATATATATATAGTGTGTGTGTGTGTGTGTGTGTGTGTAAAGTGGAAATAGCTGTAAGTCCTTGAACCCAACGGACCTACTGTGAGCCCAACCTGTCCCAACACACTATTTCTTGCCTGGACTCCCATTAGCTATATTCTAACAGTAGGATCTCTGGTTATCAATGTCAACTGGGCCCTTTGAGAGCTGAACAGTTTTCAAAAGTTTTGGGCATTGCTCTTTTCCTAGTGCTGGTTACCTAAATACCTGTAGGATCCTATCAGGAAGAACTATGACCATATACACTTTACATAGTGTTGCAGGTTTTTTCTTTACCCTAAGGGTCTGGCCACTCTTTCAGTCGGTGGGTTCCAAGTCTACAATATGGTTGAAGTACTGGGTGAGGTAAGTATATGGCTTTATTTGGAGTGGCTATTTTCAGCCCCATTATCTTTCCATTTTTTTATATTTTATTTTTCTTAAGTTTGGTAGATTGAGCAATTCTTTCTTTGACTGGAGCCATAATTTTTGCCCCAATTGACATTGTATTCTGTTATCTATCTCCGTAGTTATCTATGAGTCACCTCTTTCCCTTTCATCCTCCCTTTCTCATCTTGAAACCTGTGCTTACCTTTTTCTGATGGGTAAGTGCTGCCATCTAGCCTCTGAGATACCAGGACACGATCACTCTCATTGCTACCACAGAACAAGAGTTGTTTATCAACAGTTTCCATTCTCAGTCCTAAACTGTAGAAGACAGAAACCTCTGAGCTTCTCAGTGATATTCTTCCCTCACTCACTATTGTATTTTTTATTACTTTAGAAAATGGAATATCCTTTGGGGCTTGTCCATGAAACGATTTGTTGGCTTTGCACAGAATTTCACTTCTACATTCTCATTTCTCCAAGTATTTTATTTTATTTTATTTTATTTTATTTTATTTCGTTTTATTTCGTTTTATTTTGTTTCATTTCATTTCATTTCATTAATTACATACAACATTGTTGACTATAATCACTATGCTGTACATTTGATTTCCAGAACTTATTCATGTTCCAGTTGCAAGCTTGTACTTTTTAACAACATCTCCAGGTATTTTTAATCATGCTTATGACATCTGCCATAGCAGTTATGGAATCCCTACTTCACTTGCTTTCTCCAAATGTCTAAGACCAATCCTACTAATGAGTTCGCACTATCTCTGAGAGTACTAGCCTAAGTATTTACTACTGTATCCTGGGAGAGAGAGTACTCCTAGTGTGATAGCTGTTTCCTTATCTATGTTTTGTTCCCCTTGGTGCAGTACTCTCAGAATCTAATCACAACCAAATTCTCTCACTTTCTTCTGATAAATGGTGACTTGTTATTTCTCCCATTTTGGGAACTAATTCCTTTGCTCTCAACATTGCTATGTACCTCCCAAACAGGATTATGTTGTATCTTCATCCTGGTTTTGTTCTGGTGGTCAGGACGGGAAGTAGGGAAGTAGGGGCAGATTCTAAGCACGTAGTATGTTGTCATATAAGGCATTCTCTTCACATAAGTTCAACTCTTTTAGCAGTTAGCTGATAAGATTGGGGCACTTCCGCAGACTCAAGGGGTATGATGCATCTTATGATTTAAGATTTATGATTTTTTAACTGTTTCGTACATAAGTCTTCATACAATATCTCAGTCCCTTATTCACTTCTAATTATTGCCTTGACTTTGTATCACAGATATATCTAGATAGAAAATTCAACCTTCTCAGAAGTTTTCTAATGTATTAACTCAGGTGTTTTCTAGTGTTATAAGCCTGATGCTCAGCTTTTTCTGCACTCTGGCTTCCTGAGAGTCTACTTATATGCTTCCAGGACTTCTCATGATATCCACTCTTAGTATTTAATTGCTGATCAATCATTGTCAGGTTAATCTTTTATTAACCTTCTTCACTACATCAGTTGTCCTCAGTAACAGCCATCCACTTACATTGTCCTAATGATGACAATTTTCCCTATATTTCAAGATACCTGCTACTTTATACAAGCTAGTGAGTTTTCTTCCAGTGGTGTGTGATCTTAGTTCACCACCCATGGAAGTTTTAGTAATGGTACATTTCAACGCCACCCCATACCAAGAGCTGTCTGTCCATGGTCCACCCACCACCAATGAAGGGAATCTCTTGGTCGGCTGGTCAGTGATTAATCAAGGTCAAATAATCCAAGGGAAACACTTTCAGGATTAACAGCTATGGAGAATTAAGGAAGCAAGATTGGGCAGAGGAAGAAATCAGCTGCTGAAGCAGTCATACAGGAAAAAGTTGGCTGCTGATGCAGTAATACAAAAGCTCCAACCAATCTCGCAGGGAACTCTGAAACCAGGATAACCAAGCAGAATTGCCTGAATTGAGACAAGGAGGCCAGGACCCTTCAACCATTTATTGTCCAGTCATTGGATGTATGCTGGCCACGAGGAGGGAGTTTTCCTTTACAGAGGCAACTCACTTCAGCTAAGGTTAATGTTTCAAGGGATACTCAGCTGTTAAAAGGCAGTCTCTAATATGCTCAGAAACCAAAAGGACGATTTCCTTCTTGAAAGCAGAAATTTAGGAATCCAGAGAGCAAACCATGGTGTTCATTTCAAAGAACAAATCATCACCACCAGATATGTAAATTTCCCTCTCTTTATAATCACTTTCTTTAATATTGCCTAATTTTACTTTATTTTCTTATCACTCCCATAAGTGAGCTTATTTTTATTGATCTTACTCATTTATTTTGTCTGCCTACACTAGAGCATAAGCCTCCTAAAAACAAAGAACTTTTTTTAACTTGTTTAAGACTTGTTCCCCAGCATCTAGGAAACACTCACTACATGGTATATAATCAATAGCTATTTGAACTGTCTTTGAATAATAGAAACATTTACACTGGAGAATAATAGGTTTTCTCGTAATAGTATGCAAGGGAGCAATGAGAACAGTTAGGAAGTACATTTGCCCAGATTAGGTTAGGATCTTAGTCTGGCCAGACTGCCATAACAAGATATGGTAAAACCTTGGTTTATGAGCATAATTTGTTCTGGAAACATGTTTGTAATCCCAAACACTTGTATATCAAAGCGAATTTATCCATAAGAAATGAGGGAGGTTCAGATGATTTGTCCAAACTCCAAAATATTCATATAAAAATGATTACAATACTGCCATATGACATAAAATAATAAAGAAAATACAAAACATAAACAAAAATAAATTAACCTGCACTTACCTTTGCAAACCTTCATGGCTGGTGTGAGGGAGACAGAAGAGAGGAGGGCTATTGTGTAGGATGACTTTCACGATCACTAATGGATGTTGAATACAGTAAAGTATTAATAAACTCTTGTCATCTGCGGTATTTAATGTAACTGGCAATAAGGCAGCAGAGGAAAGGGTCTCCATCTGCAGGCAGTTGGACCTAGAATGAAGCAAAGCATTCTTAAGCTTACTCTTATATGGAAAAGCAAAGGGCTGTCCAGAAGTGCTTAGAAGTGACAAAAAATACACTAGTGCCAGTTGTGGGCACCTTCCAACATTCCGAAAAATCACTGATTTCTGCCAAACGCTGTGGTCTGACAGAGAGCATTACAAGCATGGGAGAAGATCACCCATATTCCCATAGTGAGAGAGAGAGAGAGAGAGAGAGAGGGAAGAACCACTGGCTCAGCTGTGGTCATATGACTTTCAGCATCACGTAATACTTGTATGGCAAGACATCACTCATTTATCAAGTGAAAACTTATTAGAAATCTTTGCTCATCTTGTAGAACACTCGCAGAACAAGTTACTCACAATCCAAGGGTTTAGTATACCATTGACCGGGTGGCTTAAACAACGAATATATATTTGCCACAATTCTGCAGCCTGGGAGGCTCAAAATCAAGGTGCTGGCCAATTAGGTTCCAGGTGAGATCTCTTCTGGCTAATACACAACTGCTTTTACACTGTGTCCTCCCATAGTAGAGAGAGAGAGTTCTGGTACCTCTGCCTTTTTTTATAAGGGCACCAGCCCTACTAGATTAGGGCCTCATCCTTATGATCTCATTTACCCTATCTCACCTCCTTACAGACTCTATCTCCAAATGTAGTCATTTTGGAGGTTAGGACTTCGACACAGGAATTTTGGGGAAACACAAATATTCAGTCCATAACAGGTTATTGTGAAGAATTTTTTTTTAGTTTATTTCTTTATTTTGAGAGAGAGAGAGATTAAGAGTGCACACTCATGTGGGGGAGAGGCACAGAGAGGGAGGGAGAGAGAGAGAATCCCAAGCAGGCTCCACACTGTTGGCACAGAGCCCTCTGTGGGGCTTGAACTTATGAACCCTGAGATCATGATCTGGGCGGAAACCAAGAGTCAAGCACTTAACCAACTGAGCCACCCAAGGGCCCTTATCATGAAGAGATTCTTGAAAGAAGACTATAAAGGAAAACTTCCTAAATGAGGAAAGTAGTGGTGTGCTGGTTAATGTTTAACAACTGACTGTCAAGATACAGTTCAGTTAGAATGTTGGTTTACACTTTTCTTTATGTTAACAAATAAGAAAAAGTGAAACAATGAAAATGTCAGAACTCTGCTTATTCATCAAGATGCAAATAACTTTTGGCTAATCTGGATTTTTTTTTTTTTTGAATACTGGGAGAATATATTTTTCGGCATTGTGGGGTGTATTTGTGTGTATTTACAATGTAATAACTGCAGACACTTTGAAGTTCGACCTACTTCATTAGCATTTTCTCCAACTTTCCTAAGCCTAGACAATACATTGTAATTTATCCCTGTTCTGTAGTATGTTTTTGATATCTGTGGTGTGAATGTTCCCACCATGACTGATTTCAAACTGCTAAACTGATGTCATTAAAGTACGAGTTTGGGGGCGCCTGGGTGGCGCAGTCGGTTAAGCGTCGGACTTCAGCCAGGTCACGATCTCGCGGTCCGTGAAGTTCGAGCCCCGCGTCAGGCTCTGGGCTGATGGCTCAGAGCCTGGAGCCTGTTTCCGATTCTGTGTCTCCCTCTCTCTTTGCCCCTCCCCCGTTCATGCTCTGTCTCTCTCTGTCCCAAAAATAAATAAATGTTGAAAAAAAAAAATTTAAAGTACGAGTTGGGAAGAGATGCATAGTAATACAACATATAATTATTTTCAACATGCAGGTGAAATAGACATAAATAACCTGAAGAACATAGAAAATAGTAAAGTTGGGGGAAGAAGAACAAGAGTTTTGAATAGATATTTTCTTGTTAATGCAATTTGTTTCACGATAACTTATACAATTTAATTCTTAAGCCATTTGAAAACTGGATTGCAAAGCTGGGGAAAATTTAACTCCCAGTTCTCATGGACTGAGATGGACTAGCTCTAGGATAGCGCTGCTTTGGTGTGAATGAGGGGACCTAGTGGCACCACCAAGAGTCAGTGAGGCAAGGGATGGTAAGAAATGCACTTCAGTAGAAGGATCATGCGTGAATGGAAATGTGCTGAGAGACACAAACATAACATGACTGACAGACTTGAAGTTGTTCTGTATATATGAAGAATAGTGTTTTTCTGGCAGATTACAAGAAGTAGGAAGTGGGTAAAATATTAAGGGACTCATACGCAATATTAAGAATTACAGTCTTCTCCTGGTAGAGAATGTATCGTGCAAGATTGTGGTTATGGACTGGAAGTGGTGCCCATCTCCCCTCTCCCAGTTCAGCTGTTGAAACCCAAACCTCAGTGTGATGACATTTGGGGGTGGGGCTTTGGGGACATAATTAGGTCATGAGGTAGATCCCTCATGAATACAAATAGTGCTTCAGGAAGAAAAAGTCAAAGAGTTAACTAGCTCTTTCTCTGCCATTATGAGCACGCAATGAAAAGTAGACTGTCCACAGCCCTGAACTTTTATCCTTCGGAACTGGGAAAAGTACATTTCTGTTGTTTGTAATCTACCTAGTTTATTGTGTTTCGTTATAGCAGTTCAATGAAGACAATTGGTTATGGAGCGCCTGGGTGGCTCAATCAGTTAAGTGTCTGACTTTGGCTCAAGTCACGAACTCGCAGTTTGTGAGTTCGAGCCCCACATTGGGCTCTGTGCTGTCAGCTCAGAGCTTGGAACCTGCTTCAGATTCTGTGTCTCCCTCTCTCTCTGCCCCTCTCCTGCTCTCTCTCTCTCTCTCTCTCTCTCAAAAATAAATAAACATTAAAAAGACAATTGATTAGTTTATACAAAAGAAACGTCCAAATCTCAGGGTCTTAAAACAACAGTTAATTCTCACTCTTTCTACGTGTCTAATGTTGGTCAGTGGAGGGAGTGCTCTGCTCGTTGTAATCAGATGGGTGTGCCAGAGCTGATATCGTCTCCACCATCTCATGCTATGTAGCCTTCTTGGCGATGGACCCCCACGTTCACCCCAGTGTGGGAGAATAACTTGAATTGTGCACCTACTTTTAAATGGCGCCTGAGAGGTGTGACACACATCGCTATCCTCATGATTAAATGGTCAAAGACAATCACATGATAGATCCAAATGCAGTGTGGTCGGTACCAAAGGAGAGCCCAACTCCATGCTTTAGTGAATGCTAATACTGTCTGCCACATTGTCTGAGAATCACTAGAGAATCTTATCACGGTCTTGACATTTTGAATATTCAAACTATTTATGAAATAGCTATAGAAATAACCTGATGAACTTAACTACTCTATTAAAGTCCTATGTTTTAATTAACTTCACACTTGGTAAAAGGATGAGTCATGCCTAAATCATCTCTGGAAACTGGACTCTGCTGCAAATGCATAACAGAAGGGAAAATAGCATCCCAATTTGTACAAAACTATTACAAAGACTCTTGGAATCGGGAAAATTTCCTAGTCACTTTTATACCGAATTTATTCAGAATTTGAAGAAATTGCTTTCTATTGAAACACACAGTGTTTTAACTATGGATCAGTTTGGCGGTATGCTGAACACGTAGCCACTTAAGAAATCGTTTCACTCATGCTCAGCCTCATATATATTTCTGGTCCAATTAAGTCAGGCCAAGATATTTTCACTTGAAAAACATGAAATTAATCAGAGCGATCTTCTACAGGTGAAACCGCTTTCGATTATTTGCCTAGAATGAAGCTATGGGTGGAGAAGACACATATAATGTCCTGTAACTGACTCCAGTTGTTTTGACTCTGTCTGAAAAGTATGCCACCAATTCTTTGTCGTGTATTTTCTTTTTGCCTTCCAGAGCCACTTGCCATGTGGCTGTACCCTTCCCTTGTCCTCACAGGTTGACTCACACAGGCTGGGTTAACAGATCCCTTGCCTCTGCCTTATGGTTGGGTTTGGCCATTAAAGAGATCAGGGTATAGGAGATGGGTAAGAATGATTTGTTTATGTCCTTGTTCAGTCCCTTCCAGGTTTCCACAGGTTAGTTGCATTTCTTTCCTAGAGGACATAGTTTCCTTAGGAATCATGCAACTTCCCCCTTCTCCTGCCTTTGAGAAAAAAACTCCTTGCTTTTATTAGCCAATGGTTATTGTACACATTTCAAATTTTAAACTCACCAAATGACATATTTTTCCCAGCAGGACCATAACTGATACACCTTCTTAAGCATATAAATGCAAATATATTTATGCTTAACAATACCCTCTCTGCACAGCCTCAAATGCATGCCCACGTTATGGAGTGGCCACACAATGCAAGCAATGGATGATCGTACTTACAAAATATACATCAAAATATAAATGATGTCTTCCTTACAGTGACCTTTTAATATCAAATAAATTAATGTATGTGAAAGTATTTTATAAATTGTAAAACGTGGAAAGTATTATTTTCTGTAGATGATAAATGTAACTATGGGTTTCTATTGCTTATAAGACAAGCACTGTTCTTGCATGAATAAAACCATTAATTCTTGGTGGGGCTTAATTATTATTGAGGATATTTTTCTTCATAGGAGCTGTCATTTAAATGTGCTCGCCAACCAGCTTGTTTATCAAAACATTCCAGTCCCTTTCAAATTCTCATTTATATTGCCTTGTGTTTACCACTCCCATAAATTTGTATTATCAGCATATTTAACTATCTGGGCTATTTTGGAGATTGAAAAGAGGAGAGTTGATTCATCGTGTGCAGTGTCTCATACATCTGTCATTTCTATTCTACTGCCATTTGGTTAGTTCAGCCACTTATTACTTCATGTTTGGATAATTGCAATAGATTTAAACTGTTCTTGCCTCTGAACTCACTCCCCCTATTGCATTACAGATACTCATATCATCTGGCAAAATGCCATCAGATTATACATTTTCTATCTACCTTCTTAGAATATTAGTCTTCTACCATCTTTTCTGTTTCTTTTTTTTTTCTCTGCCCTTTATTCTAGCCTTCGTATTAGAATGTTATCATCTATTCTCTCACTTTATCTATGCATCCAGTTTTCAAAATCTAAGTAAAACTCACCTTCTTGATAGAGTTTGTGCTGAAAGACCTATAGAACAAAGCTCCTAGAACTTTTATAGTTTGTAACAATTGTTAGGCACATTATGGGCCCCCGTGGTTATCGGATAGTGTAGTAATCTTAATTTAAATAAACTTCTTGAGACAAATGAACACATCAGACTTACTCATCCATTTCAACAACCAAACAATTTATTTTTGTTTTTGTAATAAATATTTATTAAGAACCTATTCTCACTCAGGTCAATTTTTCCCCATATTTGAAATGCTCCATAAATGTCTGTTAACTTACTTATTGATGGAGAACACCGATTAGTAATCTGACACTAGGTAATTTTTCAGATGCACATTTATTTATTTATTTTTTCATATCAAGGCACTATTTCTGTTAGGTGAACAGCTAGCTATTATGTACTGGGTTAGCCACTTGCTTGAGTGAATAAACTACTCATCATATAGAAATAAATAATTAATGGCCTAATCATAGATGCTTTATTTAATCCGCATATAAACACTAAAGCTATAAAATTAATAGAGATACACCAATCAATTTTTGAAGGTCTTCTGTGTGGCTGGAACTAAGCTCTGTGTATTAAATATTGTTATACATTTGAATCTACAAAAAACATAGTGGAGATTGTATTTATGTTGTGAATGAGGAAACTGTTCAATGCATTTAAACAGAAGTTTTAAAGACTATTTAAATTTACACTGACTTTGGATTTTTAACAATCAGTTTTTAAAAATTTTTTAATGTTTACTTATTATTTTTGTGAGAGAGAGAGACAGAGTGCAAGTAGGGGAGGGGCAGAGAGAGAGGGAGACACAGAATCCGAAGCAGGCTCCAGGCTCTAATGGGTCAGCAGAGAGCCCGACACAGGGCTTGAACTCACAAACTGTGAGATCATGACCTGAGCTGAAGTCAGAATTAACCAACTGAGCCACCCAGGGACCCCTCTGACTTTGGATTTTTACATGGGTTTGTGTGGCACCACAACCTATGCTGTTGAACTTCTTAGATATTTATAAATAACCCATTTTGTTTGAATAGATTCCAAGAGTGGCTTTGATGTTGCTTACAAAAAGTACATATCAATATACAACAAAATTAAGCTGTAGCAATAATGGCAAATAGAAAAATATGGTCAGCCAATATGATGAAGCCAGAGTTAATGTGAATCCGAAAAAATCAAATTTAAACTTTTTTCTTCAATTTTGTCTCTGAGTTTCCTACATTGCTGATGTAGGTAATGAATAGTATTTATAGATTTGAAAAAACTAGCTCATCAGGAGAAGCCTGATTATTCTTCTTGTGAGTCCTAAAGAGACTACTCTTTTTAACAGTTTATAACAGACTAACACCAACTCTGACTCATTCATTATATCTAAGGTGTTCATACACTGCTCCCTTTTGGAGTAGGAAACAAACAAAAAACACAAAGCAACATAATCTAATCCTTATACATAGACTTTGAATTCAGACAAATCTATATAATCATCTTTCTAGGTATATGACTTTGGGGAATAATTACCTACCAACCTTATTTTTCATCTTTATAAAATATGGGCAAAATCATAGTTATGTCATGTCTTGTAAGGTTAAAATAAAACTAATAAGCAGTCTAGCAAAAAGCCTATACTCATTATTGTATACAATTAGTTGTTGCGACATAATGTATTACTAGTGTTGTGTATCCATTGCCCAGCTTGAGTTTGATTCAGTCCTGACTATTATGCATAATGGAGGAATGGAAGAAAAAAAGAAAAAAAGAGGGATGGATTTTTTTTTTTTAATCCACTGCATAACTCCTTTCTCTAAGACATTGATTTTTAACCAGGGGTGATTTCAACATCCATGGAACATTTGGCAATGTCTGGAGATACTGCTGTTTTCACAGGACAGCCTTTCACAACATAGAATTCTCTGGCTTAAAATGTTAATAGGGTTGAGATTGAGAAGCCCTGCACTAAGCTTTTCTGTCTGGTTACTCAACATTCTTCTTTGTCTCGTTCCTGGTTTCATGGACATTGGATATCCTCCTTTTTTACTGCCTCACTCACACTTACAGATGTTCTATTTTGATTTGTACATATCTCTTTTAGTTTTAACAAAATTGCTTTTCTCTGTATTTTAGTGTACTTGTGGAGGACTAAATGCCACTTTCTTGGAGCTTAGTGATTATAACTACCCAATTTCCGTTTGCTTTAGTCTGAAGTAGAACACCATATTTAAAAACTTCTACTTCATGTAAGATATTTAATAGCCTAATTGCTTAAATGTGTGATATTTCCTTCTTATATGATCTTTTAAATGCAGTGAGTGACTTGAGGTATCAAGCTGGATCAGATTTTCCTGGACTAGGAGGTTTTATGTGCTGAGAAGTGGGCTTTCAACTGCCCATTGGGTTCAAGTTGTTTACTGACCTCTTAAGGCTCCCTGACAATAAATTAGTCCTAGTTGTGGCCACCAGCAGGGGAACTGAATTGGTTTAGGGAATCACAAGTTATAACACTCCAGTTTTGAACTCAAGTCTTTTACAGGCAATATTTATTTTGCCGCTTTGGGCAGTTAAGTTGAGAAAGTGGAACCACCAAAACACAACCCATTTCCTGATTTATCAAGGCCGGTACTCATTTCCTTTATTGGTACATACTCTCCACATTATGCTGATATCCAGTTCTGATACCCATACATCGGAGAATAACTACAAAGCCTAAGCCACCTTCTAATTAAATATTATTCAGGCTAATAGGCTTATCTTCACCCACAAACCTCCAGACATTTTTAAAAGGATTAGAAGAAATACATGCCTGAGGGACAAACAGAAGTAGCACAGACTAGTCGGGGCCTCCTTGCCTAACATAAAGTAGATTAAATTAATTAAAGCAAGGTATTCTGCATGTTAGGATTCTTAATATGTATAACTCATTAATAAATTTATAATTAGATTTTGAAGAATTTGATTCTGGATATTATAGATTGCATGTATTTGTCTTGGCAAATCAAAACGTCTGATATTTTAGTAAAAGCTCATTGGAAACCCCTGGAACAAGGAACAAATATTCAAATTTTATAACAATTGTTTATTCATTTACTACATAATTGCTCCACATTTAGTATAAGAGCTGGAGATAAAGTATTTCTAAACAAGGAAAATTCTATCATCTCCTGGCTTTTATGCTTCAGATATTAAGACAATTTGGACTGCATTGAGATTTTAGCTATGTCCCCAAAATTTCACGGTTATTATAAGTTGATGAGTTATACATTTTTCTTTATTTTGACTCTGTAAGGCTTCAGTTTATACATTTTACATTTTATTTAATTATTACTACAGTATATGTTATAGCAATATTTGAGAAATTATTTTAGCTTTTAAAAATGAATTTATTAAATACATTTATACTTTAATTACCAATTTAATGGAGCTTCCTGACTCTAGTCCCTGGTTTTTCTATATTACTTAACAGTTACTGATTTCCAAAATAGAAATTGAAGTGTTTTGCTCATATATACCAAAGTTCAAAACTATTTTAGTTTGGAAATCAAGGGTCTCCAAAATATTTTTTCTAACTTTATTTTCAAACCTAAGGTGCCCATTTAATTCTGGTAAGCACTATAATCTATCCATCTATTTTAAACATTTTGTGTTTTCTGTATATGCAACACAGTATGGAGTACCATTTCAAATACCAAATCCGCAATGACCTATCATTTATCTATTACAGGATTCATTTTTTTTTCCAATAAAAATTTAGTAAATCATTTCTGTGTGTCAGAAACTGCGATAAGTGTTTGAGGATAAAGCGGTGGATTGAATAGGTAGGGCCCATCCTTAAAGGAGTGTATATTTTAGCTGTCATGGTTACAAGGATGTCTCAAAGAAAATCTAAATACTGTTGAAAAGGGAAAGACAGTCAAAAACCAACAGTTAACAACTAATGCACAATTCATTGATTTTGTCCAAGTTTTGGGGCCACCATTTATATTGAGTCCTTTATTTTTTATTTTAAATGTGAAAGACTTTTAAATTATTTGTGTTATAAAGGAATCTATCTAAGTCATAGTTTATGCTTTCATTCATAAAGGGATGGTAAATCTAGTTACTTCTCTGGTTTTATAAAGGAATTTACAAGTGTTTAAATGCTTATAAAAATACAGACAGGAATCCTGCATATTATTAACATGGCAACTATTAGTTAAGGAAGAGAACCAAATAGAAGCACAGATATTTAGGGATTAAAGATTGTATTTTGGAGCACATAGCAACAATCTCTGTGAAATATTTGGCTTAAAGTATGTGTTTATCAAACACTTACCTGAACACGATTATACATATTCATACAACTATTCACATTTAAAGCAAGTAAGATTGAGCTTTTGTTAATTTTCTCAATTCATCGCTTTATCAAAACTAGCTTCTTGATGCAGAATAGTGTCTGCATTTCCACAGCCATAAGGGAGAAGGAAATCCTCACTCCTTTTTCTCTTTCTGATTTTTCTTTTGCCCTAGCAACTTTCTCGAGCCCAAGCAATGGAATTTCATTTGTTAGTTCTGAAAGAAAGCCCTACCAGGAGAGCTTAATACTGAGAATACAGAACCACGAAAGGGCTGAAAAGAATTCTAACAAATGAGGCCTTAGTGCTTTACTTCTACATCTTTAACAGGCTTCAATATTGTTTCCAGAGCCATTTTGGGCTATTAGAATTTACACACCCAGGCGAATCATAACAACCTAAGTTATGAATGCTAAAAATTATTTTTCTCTACATGTTCCCTTAGTTAAGCAATTCTGAAGATTAATTATTTTGTGCTATGCAGAAAGGAGACTAAGCTTCCACTTGTCTGATTCACCTATCCCTGTTTGTGAACAGGGTTTTATAATTTCCATAAGTATTGTTCACTATCATGTTGGATGTTCTACAGCAGTCGTTCTGAAGTTCTAAAATCAAACAATATTTTATGCAGTTATGTTATATCACCTGTAATATCACCTTATGTTATCAAAATGAGAGTTGTTATAGAGAATGAAGTATTTTGCAAACAGAATGATTATAGTGAATATATGAAGTGCTTGGCTATCAGATATAATGGAAAATGACAGATACATTTTTAAAGAAGCTAAATCCCCTTGGAGCAGATTTCTACACTTGAAATATTGTATCACTGTTAGTACTACTACTGTAACATTCAAGTTGTGATTTTATATCGCATATGCCAAAACTTGTTTTTATCTTTTAACTGTATTTTGTCTTTACTGTCCATGTGAACTTGATAACCAGAGTTATACTTTTATTTAAATAATTGAATATTAGGGAAAATTATTTATCTTGTGAAAGAACATTGCATAATACTATACTTGCACTTTGGATAAAAATCATAAATGACACACATGGATGCACTGATTTATTTATATAATGGAAAACTTTATCTTGCTTGTGGGTAATCTTATAATGTATGGTTCATTGATTTTGCCCAATTTTCAGGGCCACCCTTTAAAGTGTCATTGTTAATTGCAATATGAAAGACACTTAAATTCTGTTTTAATAAAGGATCTATAAGCTATACTGCATTTTCACTATATCTGAAGAGAAGAGACTTTTTTCGGTCTCCATATCACTAAAGAAATGTGTCTATTAGAATATAAAACTGATTTAGAGTGGAGATTGGCTCTTAAAATTTTCCCAGATGACCGAGTGACCATTCTATATGTTTTTAAAGCTCCCAAAGTTTTTAAGATCATTAAAAGATGTTTATTACTAAGAACGTTATTTATTCGCTTATTTATTTATTTTACTAAGAGGGGTTCTTTAATCCAATGTTATGTATTAATAATGTAATACCTTAATACTTAACATATTTACCATGAGAAAATTGATATCAACAAGATCTTTCAGCTAATTTAAAATGTATTGAGTGCCCACACATCCACTCTATTTACATGAACCTGCAAATCTGAAGGTAAATTAAGATTTAGTTTCCTCACAAGATGTGTAAAAAATAAGGGCTGCTGGGTACCTTCTCCAAATTAGCACTGAAAGAATATGCAAAGGATATGGAAACATGAATTCAGAAACTCCCACCAAATAGTCACCACCAATAACATTAACAAACTCAGAAAACCCGTGGGGCAAATGGAAGACTATTTTGAATTGGTGTGTATATTTGTAAGGGAGTGTAGCTACAGGCAGAAGCAATATTGACAGGAAAGATATGAGGCAAGCTTTTTAAATCCTGACATTTGTCTCTCTCCGTGTTTCTTTACGGTGATCATTGCATTTGGACTTTCAATCTCTCATCACTTCCTTCTCTCAATTTCCTGCATTTGCAGATTTAAATCGAAAAAAAAATTACCTTCTCCCATTGATATTTCTCCCTATGAATCCCTGACAGGAGTCATCACCCATGGAGTTGTTATAAGCAGGAGTGTTTGCTAGAATTCTCCACTGATGTGTATACTTCCCTTCAACATAAAGTCACTGACGTGCACACAGATCAAGGCTCAACAGTTTTAACCAACACATATTAATAGGTAGAATGATCAATAACTTGAGTGGACCATGAATTAATCAGAATTAGGCATCTGAAGAGTACAAAGCTATTTTAAAAAGGCACACTGGACCACACTGAGAACTCTATCAGAACTATTGGAAGAAATAAAAGAAACTACTAGCCATATCAGAAGAAAAATAGCTGGACAGACCAAAATGGAAATACTACACTGAAAAATGTAATAAGAAAACACACATTAAGGTAATGGGACAAACACCTGGTTTTATTCATTTGAAAAATATATTAGTAAATTAGAAGATCGAATTGAAACTTGCCTCCAAAGGGCAAGAAGAGAGGAAAAAGAGAAAATATAAAATGAAACCTAAATGATAAAAAAGTTAGAAGTTGAAATGCCGATATATGAATAATAAGAATTCGAGCAAGAGTGAAACATAAAAATGGAGATCAGACAGTCTTTAAAAAATGAATATAAAATCTCCAAATTTTAAGAAAGATGAAACACCTCTTCACATGGAAATGTCCATGGAATAACCAACATGGACGATAAGTAAAATTTCTATATCTGTATACATTAGAGTGAAATTTAGACTAACAGTAAAGATGTTGAGAAAACTCTAAATGTTTCCAGATAGTAAAAGCAGGTCATATACTAAGGAACATAAATCAGAAAGACATCAGATTTCCCTCTGGGCAACTGGTTGCAAAAAAAGTAATTGATAAATAGTTTCCTGAAAGACACTGCACTTGCACCCATGAGTTTATAACCAAATTTTCCTCAAATGTGGGCACCACAGATAGGGACATGAAAAAGAGAAAGCATATCCATCAAAACCCAGAATTTAAATTTTGCATACAACAACAGGATGGGGGGGGGGTTGTGTGTGAGAAAACCAAAGGGACATGAGAAGCTGTTAAAAAAAAACAACTTAAGATAGAAGAAGATATAAATACTGATTAGTCTAAGAAATTAATAGGCATAAATAAATAAGAGTGGATCTTAAATCAAGAATAATACCATTAGCACCAAAATGAAGTGAATAACTTTGTGAAAAGAAATTTAAAGACCCGCATTGAACAAAGTGAGAATAAGCAGCTAGATATGACCAGCTTATAAGTGAAAGAAAAAATGTGAGCATCTTGCATGTAATGTTTACCACTACATCATTCTACTTTATTACTCATATTCATTACTTTTTATGCTATGAATCTATCTTTTGCTCTACTGGTCTATCATTTTAGTTTCTATGAGTACTTTTCTCTCAATACTGGGACGCCTATGTAAAAACTATATTTTACTGACTAGTAAAAACTATATTTTCCTGTATATTCTAGTTCTTTATTTTTGCAGGGTAAAACGGGTACAAATTATTTAAAAATTATTATTAATATTATTGACCTAGTGATGGTGTTCCCATGTATTCCATGAAAACAGTTCTCCATGTTGAAATAAGTTTAGCAGTTGCTGACATAATTTCATCAACTCAGTGCATCACAGAGTTTTTATTCTATGCATGTGTCTTATGAATCTCTAAACATGAATATACAGCCGAAGTTTTCCAGTCATATCAGAACGTCTCCTAGAATGTCATTCCACAAGCACAGACTAATAAATTCAGATAAACTATAGCATGCCAATATCCAAATTTTATAAAGGCCCATCTAACTCTTTTTTAGGAGTTGGACTTGCAAAAAACCCGTCAATATTCAATATCTGTTCTTCCACCATCTCACTATGTGAATTTTGACAGGTTACTTAGTTTATCTGTTCCTTCTTTTAATATGGATGACTAAAAGAGTTCTTATCTAATAGATAAGATGTTTTATAAATCTCAGCAATTATAATTTTGTTCCAATAATTTTGTCTACAAACTAAATTACTCTAAAAAAAACTCTTGGGGTGCCTGGGTGGCTCAGTCAGTTAAGCATCCAACTCTTGCGGACTTCAAGCTATATTACAAAGTTGTAACCATCAAGACAGTATGGTACTGGCACAAGAACAGTACAAGATCAATGAAACAGAATAGAGAACCTAGAAACCAGAAATGGACTCACAAATGTATGGCCAACTAATCTTTGACAAAGCAGGAAAGAATATCCAATGGAATAAAGGCAGTCTCTTCAGCAAGTGGTGCTGGAAAACGGGAGAGCGACATGTGGAAAAATGAACCTGGACCACTTTCTTACACCACACACAAAAATAAACTCAAAAGAGACGAAAGACCTAAATATAAGACAGGAAGCCATCAAAATCCTTGTGGAGAAAGCAGGTAAAAACCTCTTTGACCTTGGCCGCAGCAACTTCTTACTCAACACGTCTCCGGAGGGAAGGGAAACAAAAGCAAAACTGAACTACTGGGACCTAATCATATTCAAAAGCTTCTGCACAGCAAAGGAAACAATCAGCAGAACTAAAAGGCAACCGACAGAATGGGAGAAGATATTTGCAAACAACATGTCAGATAAAGGGTTAGTATCCAAAATCTATAAAGAACTTACAAACTCAACACCCAAAACACAAATAATCCAGTGAAGAAATGGGCAAAAGACATGAATAGACACTTCTCCAAAGAAGACATCCAGATGGCCAACCAACACATGAAAAAATGCTCAACATCACTCACCATCAGGGAAATACAAATCAAAACCATAATGAGATACCACCTCACACCTGTCAGAATGCCTAACATTAACAACTCAGGCAACAACAGATTTTGGGGAGGATGCAGAGAAAGAGGATCTCTTTTGCACTGTTGGTGGGAATGCGAACTGGTGCAGCCACTCTGGAAAACAGTATGGAAGTTCCTCAAAAAACTACCCTACAACACAACAATTGCACTACTAGGTATTTATCCAAGGGATACAGGTATGCTGTTGCGAAGGGGCACATGCACCCCAATGTTTATAGCCGTGCTATCAACAATAGCCAAAATATGGAAAGAGCCCAAATGTCCATCGATGGATGAATGGATAAAGAAGAGGTGGTATATATATATATATACAATGGAGTATTACTCTACAATCAAAAGAATGAAATCTTGCCATTTGCAACTACATGGATGGAACTAGAGGGTATTATGCTAAGCGACATTAGTCACTCAGAGAAAGACAAATATCATATGACTTCCCTCATATGAGAACTTTAAGATATAAAACAGAAAAACATAAGGGAAGGGAAGCAAAAATAATATAAAAACAGGGAGGTGGAGCAAAACATAAGAGACTCTTAGATATAGAGAACAAACAGAGGGTTGTTGGGAGGGATAGTGGGAGGAGGGGATGGGCTACATGGGTAAGGGGTATTAAGGAATCTACTGAAATCATTGTTGCGCTATATGCTAACTAACTTAGATAGTAAATAAAATTAAATATATTAAATATTTTAAATAAATTAAAAAAATAAATTAAAATTAAAAAAAAAGGATCCAACTCTTGATTTCACCTCAGGTCATGGTCTTGCAGTTCATGGGATTGAACCCTGCATTGGGCTCCACACTGACGGTGTGGGCCTGTTTGGAATCCTCTCTCTCCCCCTCTCTCTTTCTGTCCTTTCCTTGCTCATGCTCTCTTTCTTTCTCTCTTTCAAAATAAATGAATAAAATTTAAAAATAACAAACCT
Organism: Lynx canadensis; assembly: GCF_007474595.2. NCBI lineage: Eukaryota > Metazoa > Chordata > Mammalia > Carnivora > Felidae > Lynx > Lynx canadensis. The sequence goes on along the minus strand of NC_044303.2, from coordinate 217,951,118 downwards.
TTTATCATTTTGTGATTTATATCGCCTCTCAATCACATGCAGGATTTCTGGTCCAGTTGGTAATTTCAATTTTTTTATGATTGATTTTTCCCTTAAAATAGCATATTCTAATATAAAATATTTCTTCTGTATAAAACGTGTAATATGAATTTAATATTGCCAATATGAATAGTATTCTCTATGATAAATCTGTTAATTTACCAAATTTGCATGTGAAGTTAAGTTGGAAATATGCATATCATTTATAATGGTCTTTAAAGAAAATAGTAACTGTATGTTTCATATATCTGAAATAGTAGGTAGATAAATAATGTGAAATCCGTGAAGGAGCCCATACAATTCAACCCTTCAGTAAGCTTTTTTTGTTTTGTTTTGTTTTAGTTTTTTTAATGTTTATTAACTTTTTGAGAGAGAGAGAGACAGTTGCGAGTGGGTTAGGGGCAGAGAGAGAGGGAGTCACAGATCTGAAGCAGGATCCGGGATCCAAGCTGTCAGCACATAGCCCCACATGGGGCTCGAACTCATGAACTATGAGATCATGACCTGTGCTGAAGTTGGCTGCTCAGTTGATTGAGCCACCCAGGCACCCCTCTTCAATGTTTTCAATACATTTTATACTGGGGCGTCTGGGTGGCTCAGTTGGTTAAGTGTCAGAATGTGGTTCAGGTCATGATCTCACAGTTTGTGGGTTTGAGCCCCGCGTCGGTCTCTGTGCTGACAGCTGGGAGCCTCGAGCCTGCTTCGGATTCTGTGTCTCCCTCTTTCTGCTCCTCCTCCACTCACCCTCTGTCTAGCTCCAAAATAAACAAATACTAAAAAAAAATTTTAAATAAATTTTATACTCACATACATATTATAAATATATGAACTTAGAATAGTTTAAAAGCATTTTTGAATATCGTATTTTTGGGGTGGGCAGGCATGTAGAAGACCTTTGAAATATTCTTTTTTAAGATTTTCAACATTATATAATGTTAGAACATTATTCAAGTCCCTACAAACAATGATAGGATAATTGTGAAGTTCAAGTCAGCAGAGTTTTATTCGGTTCAAATAACCACATTTAGTAGTTTTTGTTGCAATTTTGAAAGTTTATGATTAAGATTTGAAGTGAATTAACAATTCATTTTCTAAAATTACATCCATAATTACCCATAATACTGCCAACTAGAAAACAAGCTAAATAATAGAAATGACCACTTTCCTTTCATTCATTTTGTATTATAAAATAGGAAAGTTTCAATATAGCTATTAGGCCATCATGGATTAATGTGTTGGTAAGATTTTATTCCTACGGGCATCTGCTTTACCCAAAAGTCTGAGATTTAATCCAACAACAGTCTCTTGAATGTGCATCCTTTGAAGGTGAAAATTACACAAATAAATTAGGCAAAAAAAAAATCATCTTCACAACACTTAAAAATGCAAAATATTAATTTAAAACATGAAAAACTGCATTCATCTAAAGACTTACCTTTACAAATGATGTTTGAGGTTTTTTTTTAATTTTTTTTTAATGTTTATTTATTTCTGAGAGAGAGACAGAGCATGAGCAGGGGAGGGGCAGAGAGAGAGGGAGACACAGAATCCCAAGCAGGCTCCAGGCTCTGAGCTGTCAGCACAGAGCCCGATGCAGGGCTCAAAATCACAAACCGTGAGATCATGACCTGAACCGAAGTCAGTCACTCAACCGACTGAGCCACCCAGGTGCCCCTGTTTATTTGAGCTTTTTAAGACACCAATGAAAATGAATATTCACTATATTCTTAAATATGTATCCATGAAAAATTTTTAAATTTCTATGGGTGATGTTGTAAAAAGCCTAGTGAAAGTCAGATGGAAGAAAAGAGAAACGATACTGGCGAGTCACTGCTCGATCATGGGTGTTTTTTTCGTGGGTTTAGCTGTAGGTTCACGTGCTCATGTGTTAACACATACACTAAATGTTAAAGTATGATGTAATGGTTTTAAAGCAATGACAATACCAGAAAAAATAGTTCTAAGTTGTTTTATTAAAAAAATAGAAAACAATATTTTATACAGAAAATTCACTTATCATTTATGGAGATTAAAGGTGAAATCTGAATTATATTTAGAAAAGGTTAAAGCAAGGAAAAATAAACCAAATTAACCAATGAGCAAACAGTCTATGAATTTAAACCAAAAATCATTAGTGCGTGTGACAAATACAAAATATGACAAATACAAAAATGTCACTAAGAATATTTTGTGTAGTAAATATAGTCTTGATTTACATTCATGTGGTGGGTAAAAATTAGAACTTTCTATTTTCCCAATGTAATTCACCCTATGTCCCAGGTATTCTGGAATTCATTTTGTTTATTTATTTTTTTAATTTTAAAACTATCCTCTGCTAATTTAATTTTTATATGTACTTTAAGTATGAGCCTGGGTGGCTAAGTCGATTAAGTGTCTGACTCTTGGTTTCGACTCAGGTCATGATCTCATGCGTTCCTCAGTTCCAGCCCCATATCGGGCTTTAAGTTCTCTGGGGGCAGAACCTGCTTTGGATCCTCTGTCTCCCTTGCTCTCTGTCCCTCCTCTCTCTCTCTCTCTCTCTCTGTCTCTCTCTTTCTCTCTCCCTCTCAAAAGTAAATAAACACTTAAAAAAGCATGAGACATTAAATTAATTGCCCTATTCATGATTCTGATTTTATAAATTTGTAGTCAAAATCTTTCTGTTGAGAAATTCCCTGTCATGGTAGCCTCCTCCCCTCAAGGACCATTATTACAGTCTGACCACAACAAACACACATTCATCACCATTTATTCCAAGAAATGACGAGTCACAGAAAATGCTGGGGCCCTAGCATTTAACAATCTTCTCGCTTTTGAAATGCCAACAAATTTGCCCTCTTAAAGCCAACCAATGACTGCTAAATGTATCTGAATACTAATTAGAAATTCTCCTCCACTTGCAAATAACTCCTAGAACACTTGCCAGAAACTGTCTCAGCGTTTCCTCTTCTTATTCTTTAAAATCGACTCTCCTTTCTAACACCTTTGAATCCTGCTGAAACCAAAGTGATTTAGGTAGCTTCTCTCCCTGCAAGTTTATGAATAAAATACCTTCGTTAATTTTGTCTCAGACTTAGTTTTGTCTATGACACTTTAGCAGCTTATCTAGTATGTTATGTGACAAGTCAGTTGGATTGTAGGAGTCAATATATTGGAAATGTTTTTGTAGGAAATGAGATACATAGTCAAAATTTATGGACTGAAGGAAATTTACAAAATACTTAGTGTTATACATGCATTTGTACATGATAGGCTGATGGCACTGTGCCATTACACTAGAGAAAGTGAGAGCTTGAATTGAAACCCAGAGTTTCGGATTTTCTTTTCCAGACCATTAATTTTTAAATAAGAAGGACACTTGGTTTAAAGAAGGTTAAATGGTGAAGAGACAAGTCACTATATAAGGTTTCATGGATCATATCAGATGATACTCCAGTAAATCACATATAATTGTACATATAGGGATTAATAAAATTAGTGATGATGACAATAATGAAGATGATAAGATAATACTGATTCTATGGAATTCTGCTTTAAGATCTACAGGAAAAAAGTAAACATCAGTATTGGAATAGTCCTCTGATTTATTGTTATAAATAAAAGAGTGACAAATTATTAATATGGTACTAAGTTATCACTCAATAACTTAGAATTACACTCAAATGATTTAAAGTTTAAAATTTAGGAATTCACCTACTATTTATAATTTAATTTAATTAATAGTCAAGTCATATATGTGTCATGCTTTTAAATATAATGGTATTATAACGTAGTATTTTTATGATTTTTCTATTTCTACTCACCAGGACAAATATGGGAAATTATTCAGCTTTTATGCATTTTTACTTGAATAAGATTAAATTGACTTCTTAAAAATACTTTTTTAAAGTGTGTGGTTTAATGTTAACTTTTCAAAAATCTTGACATATGCAAGTTTCATGTCTTCTTTTATTTGAAATGGTTCCAACCTAAGTAATGATCTCATCCTTTTTACCTAGTTTATGACTGACTATAATTCCTTGAGGGTAAAAAAAAAAAAGTTAATATTTTTTATATCCCATATGAGGTATGTTACTTTCACTTTACCATTAACATAAGAAATAGCTCTTTAAGTCAAGAAAGATAATAATTTTTCACTAATCTCCACAGGGGTACCAAATAAGATCAACAAAGAACACAGTGTTTCATTTTACTCCAGGGACCCTCAAAAGGTGCATAGTTAAATGTCATCCTTTTATAAGTAAATCATTCACAGTTCTGGAAGACACCTTAGAGCTTCTTAAACGTAATTTACTGCCAAGACCTCTATAGTTTTTATGGAGTCAAACCAAACGCATAGTGTAGAGTTTAAAAGTACATTCATATACTAAAATGTTGCAAAAAGAGTTTTGAGACATTTAAAATAATACTTAAATGTTTAAATTATTTTTACCTTTACCTCTTTGAGAAACAGATCAATCTAATTATAAACCTAGAAATTATAGGCCACCTTTCAAACCAAAATGATCTAAGTTCATACTAATTATTAATATTCTCAATTTGGAACTCATGGAAAATTCATTGATTTTTATTTTAACACATTTTTATGATAGTTTTATTGAAATATAATTTATATACTGTAGAATCCTCCCTTTTAAAGTATGAAATTCAGGGGTATTTTATTATATTGGTAGAATTATATAAGCATTACTACTACCCAATTCCAGGACTCACAACAAAAAGAAAGCTGCATCAAGAAACAGTCTTGAGAATTATAAATAAGACTGCTATTCAGTAGGTGAGTGCAAATACAGCTGTACCAGTCATTAAAATATTGAAAAACTTTTGTACCAGATGGTACTAACTGCTTCTCCAAGTGCCTGGATTGCTTCCCAACCTCTTCTGAGTATCCTTGGACCTCTCCATGGTTCAGAAACAGAAGATTAACATCTGGCATAGCAAGGGACTTCTAAACTACTGCTCAGTGCTGTGGCCTATATAATTCCTCCTGGTTAGTGCCGGTGCTAAATGGGATTAGTTATTTTAATGTCATCAGTAGAGAAAATTGTATCTTCATTTAAAGAAATAACCAGTAGAAAATCCATAGTGGTGAAAAAAAAAAATAACAAAAAAGAAAAAAATATCAAATACTTAAATCAGGAATCAAAGGGGTGATATCATTATTGATCTCATTGAAATAAAAAGGAATATAAGAGAACACAATGAAAATTTTATGCAATGAAATTAGATGCACACACACCTCACTTTATTGCACTTCACTTTTTTTGCACTTTGCAGATACTGAGTTTTCTACAAACTGAAGTTTGGAGCAAGTCTATCGATGCCATTTTTCCAAAAGCATTTGCTCATTTTGTGTCTCTGTGACATACTTTGGCTATTCTTGCAATATTCCAAACTTTTTCATTATTTTTTCTGTGTTATGGTTATCTGTGATCAGTGATCATGACTCCGTGAAAGTTCAGATAAGTGCTACTATTTTTTAGCAATAAAGTATTTTTTAATTAAAGTATGAATATTCCTTTAGACATAAGGCTATTGTACACCTAATAGAATACAGTATAGTGTAAATATGCCTTTACATGCACTAGGAAACCTAACAATTTACTTGACACTTTATTGAGATAGTTCTTTTATTATGGTGATCTGGACTTGAACAGGTGATATTTCCAAGGTATTGTTGTAGTCTAGGTAAAGTAGACACATTCTTAGAAAGACACTAACTTCCAAAAACAATTCAAAATGAAATAGAATATCTCAATAGACCTATAACTAGGACACATATTTATTTTATAATTTTAAAAATTCCCACAAAGAAAAATCCTGGTCGAGATGGTTTCATATGTGAATTCTACCAAACATTTAAGGAAAAGAAATTAGTGCGGAAGAGAGTTTTCCAGCTCATTCCATGAGGCCACTATTACCTTACCATTTAAACAAGAAAATGACATCACAAAAAATACTATAGACCGGTATAACTTACAACTATAGACAAAAAAATTCTTAACAAAGTTTTAGCAAGCCCCAAATAGCAACATATAAAAAAGAATGATATATTATAGCCATAGGAGATTTATTCCAAGAATTCAAGGTTGCTTTAATACTGGAAGATCAATTGATATAATAGTCCATATTAATATAATAAAGAAAAAATGGCATGGCTATCTCAATAGATGTAGCAAAAGCATTTGACAAAATCCAATATCTTTACATAATAAAACCCAAACTAGGAAGAAAAAAGAAATTCTTTGACTTGGTGAAGGTCATTTACTAAAATTCCATAACTAACATCATATTTAATGGTGAAAGATTGGATGATTCTCTATTGAAATCAGATGTCTGCTCTCACAATTTCTGTCTGGTGTTTCACTGGAGGGTCTAGCCAGGGCAACTAGGCAATCAATCAATCAATAAAGGTTTATCATTAGGAAATGAAGAAGTACAACTATTTATATTTGCAGATGACATAATCTTGTGTATAGAAAATCCTAAGAAATTCACACATGTACACACACACACACACACACACACACACACACACACGCATACACATGCACACACACACATATACACACAAGTTTGGAAATATTAAATGAGTTTAGCAAGTTTTCAAGAATTAATATACATAATAACCTGAATGACTGTACTGTAGTGATGAACAATCTGAAAATGAAATTAATTAAGCGTTCCATTTAAATAGCACATAAAGGAATAAAATACTTAGCGATACATTTAACAAAAGGAGTGAAAGACATCATGGAAAAATATAAAACATTGTTGAAAGAAATTAAAGAAGACCCAACTAAATGGAAAGACATTACATGTTCATGGATAAAAAGTCTGAATATTGTTAAGATGGAAAATGCTCCCCAAATTTATCTATAGATTCAACATTATTCTTATCAAAATCCACGTGACTAGCTTGTTGAAATTGACAAGACAGTTTCAAAATTCACATGCACGTAAATGCAAAAAGACCTCAAAGACCCAAACGCTCATGAAAAAGAATGTCAAAGAGGGGTGCCATCTCAGTAGGCTGTTCAGCTCAGGTCATGATCTCATGGTTCATGGGTTCAAGCACCATGTCGGACTATGTGCGGACAGCTCTCGGAGCCTGGAGCCTACTTCAAATTCTGTGTCTCCCTCTCTCTCTGCCCCTTCCCCACTCATACTCTGTGTCTCTTTCTCTCTAAAAATAAACATTAAAAGAATTTTTAAAAAAAGAATGTCAAAGAATGCACATTTCATAATTTCAAAACTTAATACAAATCTACAGAGTGTTGTGTTGGCATATAGATAAGAAATATGTATCAATGAAATAGAATTGAATTAATCCATATGTTTATATTTTATTGATTTTCATGCAAGTGTCAAGACAATTTAATAGGTAAAAGAAGGCCTCAAACCAATAGTGCTAGCAAAACTGGATATTTACATATTCTATGTAAAAGAATGAAGTTGAACCCTTACTCCAGATCATATGCAATGATCCATTTTGATGGCTTATAGACATAAATGTGAGAACTTAAATTATTTAACTTTTAGAAAGCATAGTAAATCTTTGTGACCTTCTATTAAGCAACGTATTAAATGAATCACCTTACTCTGAAAGGTAAAATGGTTTTAGGATTTGTTTTAGAGCCCAAAGTTCAATGGCCAAAATGGTTTGCTTGCTATAATTTTGTAGTAAGTTTGTAAGGGGGAAAATACTTACTCTGGAAAAAAAAAAGTAAGGTCAAGTAACCTGTCAGCTTCATCCCCGCCACTGCCCTCACTTTGTTTCCCATGCTGGGGTCAAACATGGGAATTTTTTATATTTATGGAATGAATACAGTACTATGATCTGCATAGGATAGCTTTGGGGTTACTCACCTCTCAATATGTTCTTAATACCCACTTCATTCACTCATTTATTGATAAATAAATACTCATTAGGCACTGGAAATGGAGCAAAAAGCAAGAGGGACAAAGACTTCCCTGATGGAGATGATGCCTTATGGTGGAGACAGGAAATGAACAACAAATAAATTAACATAATTATTAAAAACAAGTAAAACAAACAGAAGCAACCATAAAAGGGGAGTGCAAGACCTTCAGACTCTTCCTGTGTGGGAGCCAAACTACAGTTACCACACACCCCACAGTCACACAAGTGGTCTCTGTCATCGCTCGGCTTGAGATGGTTTGAGACGTTACCACCAAGCTGGGAAGCGGCAAGGTGGTAGAGACTGACCCTAAGGCTATGCAGGATCTTACCTTGGTGGTGCAGACACTTCTGCAACAGATGCAAGATAAATTTCAGACAGTGTCTTACCAGATCGTTGGAAGAATTGTTGGCATGACTAGTCACATTGATGACCTGGTGGAAAACATTGTAAACGTCATGACACAGGCTGAGATGGAAGAACTCTCTCACTCAAACGCTCTCACACGGTCTCTTCGTCTCTCAAAATAAATAAATAATCATTAAAAAAAAGAGTCAAAGTTTGCTAATTTATACAGAAATCTGTAATACCATTGCTGCAAGTTAAATGACTGAATGACTTTTTGCTACTACTATGTGTAGACAAGTTTTCTATTAGAAACTGTGCATTCTTCTTATCATGTATTACATAGTTAGTTTATACCCCTTCTCCCCAGTTGTTAAACATGGTTACTTCATATCTTGTACCTTGGGCAGTTGGGCTATTAAATATTAAACGTTTCCTACATAAAATTACCAAATTTGGGGGTGTTAAAAAATTCTCTGACAAAATTATTTTGCAGCACTTAGGCAAATGATATTGTCTACAGATATAGAGAAAAAAACATTTGTTATTATGAACAATGTAAAAATAAGGTTTATTAGCCTTAGTTGTTGGGATAATAATAACCTAAAGTTAAAGTTGTATTGATGTTGAGAATATATAAACTAAATAATAATTATTTTTACTATTATTATTATCATTATTATTATTATCTACTGATACGTAATACTTTTGGACTTATCCTGATATTTATAAATGTGTATAAAACAAATTAACTAAATTTTCCCTTTTAAGATATGAGGTCCCGAACCTTATATTTATTTAAAAAAAAACAGGAAAATAGTTTATGAAATGAGTTGTCCATTCTATTATTTATATTTCTATAGTATTTTTTCTTCAGTTATTGCAGAACTAAACTAGGTAAATATTTCATTTGTCCAAAGAAAAGGAGTAATTTATTGAAGGATTATAACTAATTTCCATTAAATAAATAGGAAAGGAACAAGATGCATGGATAAAGATGTGAGTCAGAACATATTTGAACCCCAACAAGTTTTTCATAAAAATGACAAAGTATAAATTAGGTTACAAAACCCAAAAATTCATAGGTGAGATCTGCAATGAAATTCCACATGATAAAGTGAATAATGGTCCCCAAAGATACCATGTCCTAATCTCTGGAAGTGATGGAAGTTACCTTATATGGCAAAAGGAACTTTGGAAATGTGATTAAGGGTCTAAAGGTGGTGAGATTTTCCTAGATTATCTAGTTGTGTCTTAACTGTAATCACAAGTAATTTTATAAAAGCTAGGCTTAGAGAGATCTGATACAGAAGTAGGAAATGTGATGCTAGAAGCAAGAGTTTTAGGAAGAAGAGTCATGAACTCAGGAATATAGTCATCCTCTGGAAGGACATGAAAGCCAGCAAAGGCAAGAAAACAGAATTGCCCTAGAGCCTCCAGAAAGAAAACAAACCTGATAGACATCTTTATTTTAACCCAGGTAACTGATTTGGGGCTTCTTTTTTTTAAAATGTTTATTTATTTATTTTGAGAGAGAAAGAGAGAATGAGCATGCCCAGGTTAGCAGGGGAGGGGTAAAGGGAGAAGGACTCTCAAGCAGGCTCTATGCTGTCAGAGCAGAGCCTGATGAAGGGGTCAATACCACAAACCGCAAGATCATGACTTGAGCCAAAATCAAGAGTCGGACACTCAACCAGCTGAGCCACCCAGGCACCCCTGATTTGGGGCTTCTGTATTCCAGAATGTAAAATATTAATTTGTATTGTTTTAAGCCACAAATTTACGGTAACTTGCTATAGTAATTTGCCATAGGAAACTAATACATTCCATAACAATATATCCCCCAAAACTTTAAAATATGAGCAAGAAAAGACCAAGCATCACAGCTGCAAGTATCTCATGGTATCAGAAGCTCAGATGGAAGAAATGAAGGGTGATAAAGGAACATTTGATAGACCCTAGATCCAGAACCCTAGGTCCTATATCCAGGTACAGTACATATTACCATCATGTACTCCAGAAAAGTCTATGAACATCACTAGAAAGTAGGCCAAGGCAGCACGGGCTAAAATTTACAGGGAATGCCTGGGGACCACAGGGAGATTTCCTGGATTTTGAGCAGGTCTTGATCTCATAGTTTGTGAGTTTGAGCCTCACATCAGGCTCTGCACTGATAGGTTGGAGCCTTCTCGGGATTCTGCCTCCTTCTCTCTTTGACCCTGTATCACTTGCTCTCCGCATCTTTCTCAAAATATATTACAATTAACTTAAAAGAAGTTTACAAATAAATAAATTAATTAATTAAATAAAATTGTCTTCATATAGCAAATTAGCTTCAGCATGGAAACCAGCTGTCTCTCTAGACTGTAAGTTATTATGGATAATGGTAATGAGTACCTTACCTTAAAAATTTCCTTCCACAATTAAACTTAAATAAAAAGAATATGTGTTTATAGAGATGAGATATAGAGAATGAAAGGACAAGCAACAGACTAGTAAAAAATCTTTGGAAAACATATATCTGATTCAGGATGGGTATCTAAAACATACAAATAATTCTTAAAACTTAGCATTAAGAAAGCAACCCAATTTAAAAAACTGGAGAAGAGATCTAGAAAGACACCTCATCAAATAAGACATTCAGAAAGCAAGTACATACAGGAAAAGATGCTCGACATAATTTATCATTAGAGAATTGCAAATTAAAACAAGGTACCAGTGCACACCTATCACAATAACTAAAATTCACAACACCAAATGTTGTTGAGCTTGTGGAGCAACAGGAACTCTCTCCTTGCTTGCTGGTGGGGATGTATAGGCAACTGCATTGGAAAACACTTTGGCACTTCCTTACAAAGCCTAACTTCCTGTTACCATATGACCCAGCCATTGCACTCTTTGCTTTTACTACCCAAAGGTATTGAACATTTATCTCCAAACAAAAGCCTGCATGTTTTATAGAATACGTATTTATACTTGCCAAAGCTTCAAAGCAATCAAAATATACTTCAATCGGTGACGAAGCTGTGGTATACTCATATAACGGAATATTATTCAGAGATAACAACAACAACAAAAGAACTGTCGAGCCACAAAACAACAGGGAGAAACTTCAATGCGTCTTTCTCAGTGAAAGCAATCAGTTTGAAAATTCTACATATTGTATGATTCCAATTGTATGGCTTTCTGAAGAAGGCAAAACCATGAACACAGTCAAAAATATCAAGGATTTTAGGGGCTGGGTGAGTGGTGGTGATCCCTTAGAACATAGGGGGTTTTTAGGGTAATGAGGCTACTAGTCTGTTGGACACTATAATGTTGGATACATGTCATTATACATTATACATCTGTTAAAACTCATTGTACAATAAAAAAAGTCAACTTTAATGTACATTATGAACTTTACTTAATAATAACGTGTCAATATTGGTTCGTTTATTGTAATAAATATATAACACTAACATAAGGTGTTAATAATACAGGAAACTGTGGGAGGTAGGAGGTGAGGGAGTCTATGAGAACTCTCTGTACTTTCCACCACCTAAACCTAAAACTGCTCTAAAAAACAAAATCTATTGATTACAAACAAAAGTACTGAGGAATATTCATTAATCCAAAGGTACAGGGTATCAGGGATGGAGGGGTACTGACTTGTCTTGCCTTTGTGTGATAAGATAATCTAAAACCGCACAATCCTTGTACTGTGTTATAAATTGACTTCTTAACAAATAGCTCTAGATTTTAACTAATTTAAAATGGAAATTTTTTACTTATATAAAATGGGATGCATAATATCGTAAACTTAACATTACTAACACTTGCAATCAAGTCACTACATCAATGAAAGTACTTTGAAGGTGAACGAAATTAAGGAAGTCAAATATTATCTTAAATGGTTCTAGGAGATAAAGCCCTTACTTTACTTTCTTTTCATGAAAAACATCAATCAAAATGTGATATAGAAGGGAATTTTGTTACATCAAAGTTGTTTATAAAATCAAAAGAACACTATGTTTTAATATGTTTGCACTGTTACCAAATCTTCAAATGTTTCTTTCATATGGTCATTGTTAATTACGGCCTTCAATCTAGCTTTATCATTGTTGTATAATAATTTAGATTTGCATTATGTGAAATGTGTTGTCAATTATATCAAGTACAGAAATTCAAAGACTGTCTTGATCTGGAGATATTGGAAAATTATAGGTGACATCTCCCATGAAATTTTAAAGAAAACTTTCCTTGAATATTAACTGAGGAAAAAAAAAAAGAAAACTGTAAAACACATTTTCTTCCAAAAAAGATGCACTCTCAAATCACACAAATCTAGAATATGAAAACCTTTTCCAAGTTTTCAAAGGAAGTTTCCATACTAACATTTCTTTTTTTTTATTAAAAAAAATTTTTTTTAACATTTATTTATTTTTGAGACAGAGAGAGAGAGAGAGAAAGCATGAACAGGAGAGAGTCAGAGAAAGAGGGAGACACAGAATCCGAAACAGGCTCCAGGTTCTGAGCTGTCAGCACAAAGCCCGACGCGGGGCTCGAACCCACAGACCGCGAGATCATGACCTGAGCCGAAGTCGGATGCTTAACAGACTGAGCCACCCAGGCGCCCCCCATACTAACATTTCTATAACATTTTAACCTCTAAAAATAAGTTAAACATTGAAATCTTAGCTATATAAAGGCAATTCTCAATTTTAATTAACATATAACTAAAGAAGTTCAGGACAGGACCCTCTTTCCCCAGAATGTGCCACTTTGGCATGTGGATTATTTTGTGCTGAAGGCACCTGAGACGTGGTGGGCTCAAGAGAAACTTTTGTCCCTCCCTTAATTATGCAGAAAAATCTAAGTTGGGGGTCTTTCCCAGAATAAAAGTTATTAACAGAAATAAATGTTATATGAGTGACCCATCTGTAATGGCAGGGCAAACTCTCATGTCAACTAAATTCTGAGTCCAGCTAGAAGGACCTTTGAAGGAACATGAATTCTTACTCTGTGGCATAGCCTCTGACTTCCTCACACTTAGTGTGGAGTTTCTGAGCATTTTATAGATTGTTTTTCTGTTATACAGATGAACAAAAGATATGTTAAAGATTTAGACCTGAGATTAAGCAGTATTGCTATATGTCAGTAAAGGTGTTATACAAGCATAATAAAGCCATAAAATACTTAATTTTCTTGCATTGAATGTATACATTTAATGCTTTGGTTTTTATTTAATTTCTTTGTGGCAGTCTGTTCTCTGCTCCATATTGTAAAAGTCCAGAAAGTCTGTATAAACCACTTTGTTTGACATCATATGAAAAACTGTGGGACAACCGGGTGGCTCAGTTTGTTAAGCGTCCAACTTTGGCTCAGGTGATGATCTCACAGCTTGTGAGTCGGAGCCCCACATTGGGCTTTTTCGGGTCAGCACAGAGCCTGCTTTGCATCCTGTTTCCCTCTCTCACTCTGCCCCTCTCCCGCGCTTTCTTTTTTCTCAAAAATAAATAAAAATTTTAAAAACCTATAAAAAATAAAATAAAATAAATATCCTGAAATATGTTATTTTATAGAAGATATGGAAATATCGACTGAAACTATTTCAATGCAAAAAGTTAAGCACTTAAAATATTTTAAGATCCACCCTGAGTTTCAGATAATTAGCCTTAGACTAACTCATGAACACTTAAAAAAATAATCCTTGTATTGTAGAAGTATTATTTTCAAAAGTCAAAATCAGATAGTAATAATTAGTTTCGATACAAAAGCCAGTTGCTGTGGAATCAAGTCTCCATATTCCATTACCCAACATTATTTTAAACCATTGGGAAAATTTAACCTATGCTATGGTACTTTGATGCATTTTTTCCAATTATTCAACAAATATATATTGAGTATCTAGTATATTCCAGTCACTTTGGGAAAAATGAGAGAAAATGATGAGTAATAGAGAACTTTTTCCAGACCTTCAAGTCTTCCAGGAAATCCAAGCAAATTGCATTTTTATTCAAATTCAATGGAAAATGTTATGAAAAGAGGCAATTAACCTTTTCTTAGTAAGACTTGAGAGTTTTGGGAAGTTGACACTTAAAGGATAAATCGAAGTTGCTAAGAAAAAGATAGTGTGTGTGCGTGTGCATGTGTGTGTGTGGGGTGTGTGTGTGTGTGTTGTGTAGTGTTCATGTCTGTGTGTATGTGTGTGTGCACATGCAAAAGAAGGGCAGAAAAATTCAAAGCTGGAAAATATCATGAGCAAAAGATTAGAAACTGAAGGGGTTTCATTAAAACTGATTTAGTTATTCTAAAATAAGCCTATTTTATTTCATTTTGGTACTTGCAACTTTGCTTTGTAGAGTCAGCTGCTATTTTTGGAAGGATTTCTCCTTTCAGAAGAGGTCCACTGTAGTAAATCATCCCAAATCACACTTGATGCCCATCCAATTTTACAAAAATAGCCACAAAAACATTTCCATTCCACATACTCTTCTGCAATTTGACTTTCTTTCTCACCACGGAATGTAATCTGTTTCTTAACTCCCTCGAATTTATGCAGGTTCTGTGATTGCCTAGATCCTCAGTACATGGCAGAAGTGAGATTGTGCTGGTCCAGGCATAGCTCTTATCTAGTCTGGCAATTTCCACTTCCTGCCCTAGGAACCAGCTATCATGTATGAAGACCAACTACCCTGTGATTATCATGTTGTGAAGAGCCCAAGTCATGTGGAAAAGACCTGGAAGATGGAACTTCATGTGGAATGGTTTAGACAGAGACACTGAAAGTTATGAGTGTACAGCTGTTCTAAAAACTAACTCATCAGGCCAGGCCACGCCCGCTAGATACAATGTTGACAAAGGTCTACCATTTTGGCCAAACCTTTTCCACATTCCTGATACACAGAATTGTGAAGGAAAATGTTTGTTTTAAGCCACCATGTTTTGAAATGATTTCTCACACCAGAGTATATAAAGGAAACAAACTCCTTACAACTTAAAGAAACACTTTGGAGCTCGTTATCTAGCTATGGCAGTTGAATAGCAATGTTGCCAAACTATTTGAATAATAATAATGATAATAAAATTTATTATGGGCTGAATTGTGTATCCCCCAACATTCGTATGTTGAAGGCTCAACCTCCAGACTCTCTGAAGGTAATATTTGGAAACAGGGCCTTTAAAGAAGTATTTAAGTTTGAATGAAATCATATGAGTAGGCCCTAATCTGTGCGACTATATTTGGAGATACAGCAGTCAAGGAGATGATTAAATTAAATGGAAGCCCTTGGGTGGGTTCTAATCCACTATGACTGGTGTCTTTATAAAAAGAGTTAGAGATACTAGGGATATGTGTAGAAAAAAGGCCATGTGACAACACAGGGAGAGGCAGCTATTTACAAGGCAAGGAGAGAAGTCTCAGCAGAGCAGAAACTGCCCACATTTTGGTCTTGGACTTCTAGCTTCCAGAACTGCAAGAAAATACATTTCTGTTGTTTGAGCCACTTAGTCTGTGGTGTTTTCTCATGGTAGCCCTAGCTGGTACATGCTCATCTTGTGCCAAATTTGGTGCAAAGCAATTACCAATCAATTTCATCAGTTCCTTATAGCAGCTCTACAGGTAAGGATCACTGACATTGCATGAGAAATCTGTCTCAGCCATTTATTATTTCAGCAGGTGCTAATATCACAAATAAAGGAATATCAAAGTCTACACAAATTCTATATCACATATGCAATATAAAATTATTGGCTAACACTATTTCCATGGAAAGAGGTCATCTGTAAAATCTTTGAGGGCCACTCTGAGCTCTCCCTTCTGGATTCCTTTCAATTATTTCTGAAAGTGCCAGATATACCAAAGGGGGCACATTCCATCTCAAACTTCCATGGAATTTTGCCTTTCCAGCTCTAAAGTAGAAATGATGACTATTTGATATTATTTGGGTGCTTTTTCCTGATGAAAATACATTTTTGGTTCTTTATCAAACACCTTTTTTTTTTTTTTTTGCTACTGTGTCTATGATTTTAGGTTTTGAACATATATTTTACACACAGAAATAGAAAATCCTTCTGGACTGAGGAAAAATGAATAGCACCTACTCCTTGCCCTAAGGGAGCATGCAATTGAGTAGTGAATATAGACTCAAAGAGCATACAAGGACTAGAATACAAAGAAAAATCTACATAAATCATAGATGCTTTTAGCTGAAAAGTGATTTAAATCATCTAATCTAATAAACTTTTTATAGCCAGAGGGAATTGGCACTGCTATCCCATCCAAATGTTCTCTGATTTACTGCTGTCAGCCTGGAGGAACACTCGGAGGCAATTAGCTGGGCCTTTCAGAGATGCGCACCTCCAGGGGCCACTTTCTCAAAAGTGGTTACCCTTCCTTTCTGCCCTATGAAGAGTTCATGAATTTCTAAAAGAGTATGGTTAGATAAGAGATTAAGGATATGATGTCTTATTGTTGATGTCTGGTTTTTTTCCTGCCCAAGAAAATCCTTCAGTTGTCTTTTGGAATATTTGATATTATCACTCCACTGTTCAAATGTTCCGATCAGCTGTGGGATTCTTTGGAATGCAAATGGAAAAACACTTTCAACTATTGCCCTGGATCATGGTGACTTGGCTTCCATACAAAATTGCAATTCCCAACTACCTCCTCAACTTCCCTGTGGCAGAACTATCTTAAATCTCGTTAAAAGAGCTTTGTTTCTACATCTAGAATTCCTTCATTTTCCACAAACTATGCTGCATCTCTGCCCACTCTTTTTTCCCTTCCATTTCAAAAGATTCTCTTTGAGAAAGATTGACCTACAGTTATTCCTTGTCTTTTACATTTTCAAATGTTCTAAGGGATGTTATTCTGTGGCATAAAAATATACTCTTTTTTTTTTCTATTTTCAAACACTAATCTTTCTTAGACATGCATTCCTAGCTGTTTGATTCCACTAAAACATTGCTACAAATCTTCACCCGCCCTTTATTCAAAACTCACTCCTCAACTCACTTGGATCTAATCACCAGTATCATGGCTCTGGTCACTTCCTGTTTACTAAGATTGAATGGCTCACTTAGCTTTCATCTTACTTGATCTAGGAAGCATTGAACGCTGCTGATATTTATTTTAAGAAGGTTTTTATAATTTTTTTCTTTGGTTGCTCTTCTACCATATCTCCTGCATTTCAGTCCTCTCTGCCGCTTCAGGTTTTTTTTGTTTTGTTTTGTTGTGTTTTTTTTCATGGCCACTATTTCCCTGCCCACATATTTGCAAAGAAAATGTGGAATAGAGGCAACCAGTGCCCTTTTGCAAGCTATGGTGGAATGCCAGAGATGAAATGTGGAACCGTCTCCCCACAGGAAAAGTCAAAAATATTTAACATAGCATATGCAATTCTGCCTGATATTGTCCCACGGCCTGCATTTCCCCATACCTCATAATAATTCTCAAGGTTCTGGGGCGCCTGGGTGGCTCCGTTGGTTAAGCGTTCAACTTCAGCTCAGGTCATGATCTCGTGGTTCACGGGTTCGAGTCTATGTGTAGGGCTCTGAGGGGTTCTACGTTGATGGCTCAGAGCCTGGAGCCTGCTTCATGGATTCTGTGTCTCCCTCTCTCTCCGCTCCTCCCCTGCTCATATTCTGTCTGTCTGTCTGTCTCTCTCTCTCTCAAAAGTAAATAAAACATTAAAAATTAAAAAAAAATAATACTCTAGGTTCTATTAATTTTTTAAGTTTATGTATTTATTTTGAGAAAGAGAGAGAGAATGAATGGGGAATAGCAGGACAGAGGTAGAAAGAAAATCCCAAGCAGGCTCTGTGCTGTCAGCACAGTGCCAGACACGGGGCATGATACCAAGAACAGTGAGATCATGACTTGTGAAATCACACGTCAGATTGCTTAACCCCCTGAGCCACCCAGGCACCCCAGAACCTAGAGTTCTAGGCTCCCCTGTGTTCTACTTATTCAAATCCTCAATTAACGTTTATCCCAAGTTATCTTAATATTTATTTCCTTTCTGATGAAGTTTTTTGGGTGACAGTGGGGTTCGTGGGGTCCGGAGCCAGTCGCCAAGCAAGAATTCTTGAGGACATCTTTGGTGCAAAAAGGTGATTTTATTGAAGCATGGGGACAGGACTCGTGGGCAGAAAGAGCTGCTTGGGGACCAGGAGGAGACACTGGTTTTATATTATGGAGTTGGGAGAGGTAAAGTCCAGAGGAAGTTGCCAATGAGATTTTCATATGCTAAAGAAGACTCCCAGGATCCTGGTGGCCTGGCTATTGTCAGGCTAAGATTGTTTTCCCTCTAGCAAAGCATTAGCATTAAGACCTAGGGAGTTCCTGGAGCACCATTTTACTCTGCCCAGGCTTCAGTATTTCTCAATGGGCTTTAGTTCTGTCTGCTATTTCCTTCTGCCTTCGTTTCCCACATCACTGTGGAGGGGTGATGGAGACTTAGGTCCTGCAGAACTATGATCTTTATCAGTTAACCCTTTGTTTTCCCCCCTTCCTTTGTTCTTGGGCAGCCAGGAATGCTGAGGAATATCACACATATCCCACCTGCAGTGGGGGAGGGTGTTTGCGGCCTGTCAGCTTGCCTTATGCTGCCACTAGTTAGTTACCCACAGGAAAAGTCAAAACTATTTAACATACCATATGCAATTCTGCCTGATATTGTCCCACGACCTGCATTTCCCCATACCTCATAATAATTCCTGTGGGTTAGTTCCTGTGGGTTGCCTTATGCTGCCACTAGAAAGTTATCACTTTCCACTAGTTAGGAATTCTTTCTCCACCTTTAGTCTTGCCCTAACGTGTTTGTTTTCTAGATGACTCTTGACTATTTCCCTTCCATGTAGAATCTGTGACTCTATTGACCTCACAGGTTACACTTTCTCTTTTATGCATTATCTGTTTCTCCTTAGCTACTAGAACAACCCAGGATCCTAAAAATGTGCCCCAGCCATTCCATCTTAAAATAACAAAAAATAGTGACAAGAATAAAAACAGTAACACTAACCACTTAAACAACAAAATTCCATTAGTCTCTGGATACCACAAGCCTCCCTTATTACTCTATTATTTTGTTGTTTCTTTTCATAGTAAGACTTCTATAAGGATCTGTTAACTCATTTCTGTTTTCTCAAATCCCTTTGTATCCCTCTCAAAAATGACTTTCATTCCTACCCTTTCAAAGATACTGCTCTTTTTTCCCAGATAATCCAAAACACTATTATTAATAGGTGCAACAAACATACAATTATTCTATCAAATTAACATCAGAATTTGCAAACGCTTACTATTAATTTCTGTACGTAGCTCACTGTTTCTTTACCTAGCTATTCTAGCAAACAGTTACTGGTCCAGCATCAATCTGTAGATCCTTCCTTGCTTCCGTCAGTCACTCCCTCAGTCCTCTAGGCCTAAGGGTAGTAACAGCTCTGCTTGCTGTTAGTCCTGGGTTCACACAGTGTCTGTCCCACTTGCGGATTCCTAATTAGTCCTATCGTGAATAAATGAGCCTGCCACACAGTATCTTAGTTTGACTGGGCCATTTCTTTCCTATTGTGACTGTGAATTTGGGAGACAAAGATACTCTTATAAAGATTGATAGAACTCTACCAGGTTCCAAGTCCAAAATGCAGTACTAAATCTGCATTTTCTTGAGCCCTTTTGATGAGGGACCATAAGGCAAACTGAGAGCCAAGCACAAGCCAGCATTACCCTCCTCCCCCCAGGTGGGATATGTGCCACATTCCTCAGGCACTCCTGGCTGCCCAAGGATAAAGGAAAAGACAAAAACAAATGGTTAAATTGGTAGAGTCTCCATCAATATACAAATATCTTAGTAAATTACAAGAAAAAGGCAATCTTATCAAAGCCTAATCTCCAGAAATCTATAGACTCAAATTTCCTGGAGCCCTGACATCACCCCTCCATAGTGCTAGGGGGAACTAAGGCAAGAAGGAAATGGCAGGTAAAATTAAGTTTCCTTATAACCTGCAGCCCACTGACAAATACTTAAGGCAGGCAAAATAAAATGTTTCTCCCTACTGTCTTAATGTTAATGATTTGCTCTAGGGAAAAACAAATTTAGCTTGGCAATAGCTGGGTCTTCAGTAATCTGTGCGTCTTTAGCATACAGAAGTCTTTTAGGAAACTTTGCCTTTGACTTCACCTCTCCCAAGTCCGTAGTATACAACCAGTCATTCTACACAACTCCAGTACAGCTCTTCCTGCCCACGGGTCCTGCTTTAATAAAATCACCTTTTTGCACCAAAGACATCTTCAAGAATTCTTTCTTGGCTGTCAGCTCTGGACTCCACGAACCCCCACCATCATCCCAAAACTTCATCACTTGGTTCATTGCTTCATTCACCATTCTCCTGAAATAGACTCTGTAACAGTTTCCTGGTTTTCCTCTAGCTCGAAGGCTATACCTAATGAGTCTACTCTTATGAGCTTCTCCTTCATTATGTGTGTACTAAACACTGGGTCTCTCGGGGCTTGATCCCAGGCCTTTCTCTACCTACCTATGACTGCATATATTCTCAAACGGGGAAGACATGTATATGGTGATAATTCCTAAGTTGTACATCTCCATTCTAGATCACTACCATGTTCCAAGTCAATGTGTAATTTACAACTGCATACAGCTGCTCAGAAGTCTAAGGCCATCTTGAATTTCACATGTTCAAGATAGAATTTTGATAATGCATTCTTCCAAATCTGTCTCTCCCTCCACCCCCCTCACTTAATTAACCAGCCAGATCATACCAAAAGGTAGGAGTCATTTTGTTCATCCACTTTGCTCATTACATTATATCCACTAAAATGCTTATTATATCCAGTTCTCAACAAATACTATAAAGTCTTCATCCAAACCGTGCTCAAGTCATTCCATCTCTCTTTCTCAATCAGTGAGACTGTAGTCAAACCATCATTAGTTATTTCTTTTTTTGTTTGTCTGAGCTGTCAGCACAGAGCTAGATGTGCGGCTGGAACCCATGAACTGTGAGATCGCAACCAGACCCAAAGTCAGATGCTTAACCGACTGAGCCACCCACGTGCCCCTAATCACTTCTAATATCATCTGATTTTATCTTTCTTGTCTCCATTTATTACTATCAATTCATCGCCCACATAGTAAGCCAGAATATTTTTTAAATATAACAGAGGTAATTTAATTCCTCATTTTAAAATCATTAGATGGCTTCCCATTGTACTGAGAATAGAGTTTACCTATTGTCATATTTCACCTTAAACTACAAGGCAATTCTTAATTTTGCTTCTAACTATATCCTCAACTTAACCTAATGCTAGGATAGTTTCAGTTTACTAACTCAGGACCAATAGTCTGTTTCTGTTACCTGTGCTGGTCTTCCTTCATTCTTTCACCTCCTGCTTAGAAATAGATGTTATTGATGGGGTTTTGGAGTGGTGGGGGTCTGGGGCCAATGGCCAAGAAAGACTTTTGAGACTTCTTTGGTGCAAAAAGGTGATTTTATTAAAGCACAGGGACAGGACCCATGGGTAGAAAGAGCTGCACCGGGGTTGTGAGGAGTGACTGGATATATACTGTGGAGTTCACAGAGGTAAAGGCAAAAGGGAGGTCTCCAGACAGACTTTCAAATGCTAAAGAGGACTTGTGAGATGCCAAGGGACTTGCTATTATCAAGCTAAGCTTGTTTTCCCCCTTAGTAAGGCATTAACATTAGGACAGTAGGGGGTTCCTGGAGAAATGTTATACTTCATATTAGCCTAAAGTATTTGTTAATGGGCTACAGGTTATAAAGATATTGAATTTTACCTGCCATTTCCTTCTTGTCTTTCTTCCCCACATCACTATGGAGGGAGGGTGATTTGGGGGCTCCAGAAAACTAAGTCTATAGGTTACTGGAGATTAGACTATTGATAAAATTGCCTTTTTCCTATAATTTACTAAGATATTTGTAAACTGATGGAAACTCATGTCCTGCATGACCGTGATCTCTATTAGTTAACCATTTATTTGTCTTCTTTCCTTTCCCTTGTGCCTGGGTGGTCAGGAGTGCCTGAAGAATATCACACATATCCTACCTGGAAGGAGGGTGTTTGTGGGGTATTAGCTTGCCTTTTGCTTCCTCATCATTGTGACTAGAACTGCAAACCATCTGGTGTCCAGAAAGTGAAAGGCATACTGGTGAAAGAGGCCCATGTGATGAAATTGCTGGGGTGAGAAGAAAACAAGCTTGGAGTTTGATGGTATGTTAGTCCTGGACTGCCTACCACTGGACTTGCCATATAGGAAACAGATATCACCTATATATTTTGACCAGTATTATTTGTGACTTTACAATCAAGTCAATAATACAACCAGTGTATTGTGTTGTAACAGCCTAACATGTTTAATGGGTATATCTTCATTAAGATAGTATAACAGGAAATGACACGATATAATAGGCAGAGAGGAAAAATTAGGACCTCAGTTCTTCTTCCTGGGTGGAGAAGAACACATATTTTGGGACAACACTAGGAGCCTCTGCCGATACCAAACGATTTCTCTTAAGAATGTAAGAGAAACCACCCACTTCCCCCTCAGGTTCCCTTCAGGAATTTGACAATCAAAATACCTAACTAAAATAAGTAACCCGTAAAACTAATGTTCCACAAGGGACAGTATGACCATAGTCTGACTCCACACATAATGGACTCAAGGCCAATCAAGAATGAACAACCCAGCACCCAGAATTATCCAGCCAGTAAAGGTAGGAACTGAGCAGGAACAAGGGGGAAGATGGGGAGGTGACCAGAACCTTATAAAACAAAGACCCTCGCCTATTGTCGCCGGCATTCACTTTCAAATGCCCCCTCTCTGCAAAGAGAGCTTTCATACTATTCTTACTTTCTCATCTTATGCTCTAATAAACTTTTGCCTGCTGCTTATTTTGCATCCACCTCTTCATTCTTCAAAGTAGAGAGTGAGAGACTAAGAGAAAAATTACCAGGTGTACTCACAACTGCAAAGAAAAGACCTCCCCCCCTCCCTGCCGTTCCTGGAACCAGCCAGGGCGTGCCCGGTTGTGGTCTGACCTAAAGGCGGGAACCAATCAAGTTCTGCTGAGTGGTTTGAAAAAAAAGGCGGGAACCAATCAAGTTCTGCTGAGTGTTCAAATTTAAATGTCAACCAATAACAGCTCTGTAACCGCAAAAAAAAAAAAAAAAACAAAACAATCCGTAACTTGTTTGTGCCTGTCTATAAAAGAAGCTGTAAGATCCTCCCTCGAGGCCTCTTAACGTCACCGGCAAGGAGTGCGTGGAGGACTGGGTTCGAACCTGCAATAAACGACCCTTGCCGCTTGGCTTTGACTCTGGACTCTGGCGGTTTGTTTTCGGGGAGTCTCTTGAATCGGGGCATATCAAGAGACAATGAATCCTGGGTATTGAGGTTAAAAAAAAAAAAAATCCTGCAACAAAGGTATTATCTTACCTGCTTTTCTGAAATTAATACAGTTTTTCACGCTTTTGTTTTTGGTTTTGTTTGGTAAGTTTTAGCATGGTATAACTATTTTCACCAGCTATAAGACCAGGAAGTAAAAAAGTACAGGATTTAAGGACATGTCCTACCCCCAGAAGGCCCTAGTGAAGTCTTTTCCCACATATAGTAGGACTTTGTTTTGTAGAACTACTTGGACATATTTTATAAAGTTTCTTCCCTTTCATGAACCAGACCCCCAATGTTTTTCTTGACTCTAAAGTGAGAATTGGGTAGGGTAGCTGCCTCCCTACTCACCCACAAGACTGTGGCTTTGAGGAGTTTCTCACGTTCTTGTTAGTGCATGTTCAGCCAGGGCAATTTCACAACGTTCCCATTTAACTGTACCTTACAGTTTACGGCTCCAGAAAGTCCTGCTGCAGGTAAATAGATCTGTGTTGATTATTGCTATTCATCTTTCTGCCCAGATTTCAGTATCACTGTCTGCCTTGCACCTTAGGTTCTTTCATGGGTTCATTTTTTTTTTTTTTTTGGTTGTTGTTATTGCTATTGTTTCTTTGTTTAGAATGGAAGTGATAACTTCCAATCTCTTTACATGTTGAAACTAAACCTAGACGTCCGGAACACTGATTTTTAATATTCCTGCCGTGAAGAGCACAACATTTTAATCCTATTTTATTAGAACTATCAACATGGCCATAACAAATAGGTATGGATCTGGAGAATATAGTCCTTCATTGAGCAAATACTTCCAAGTGACAAATCTGAAAAGGAAGCACGTATTTTGGTGGTCAAATAAGTTTCTCAGTTACACAGCATATGAAGAAGAAAGGAAAAAAAAATCAACATTCAAAAAGTACTTTTTGAATATCAGACACTATACTAGATGCTTTATAATTGATCTTATTTACTCCCCTTATTATTATGAGAGGTGATATTTTTGTCCTCCTGCAAGAGATTGGAGCATGGAGATTGGTCAAATGCCCAAGAACAACATAACTCAGATAATAGTAATCTGAAATTTGAACCAAAGTCCATGTAACTGCAGACCATGTGGTTTTGTAAGAAGTTTGATATTAGTAATTTTGCAGCAATTTTAATTTAAATATGATTGCATTTATAAAATTGAGAATAAGTAGTCATTTGCACTGTAAGATCTAATAAAATAACACTGTAACTTTCTTTAGTCAGGTTGATTCTAATATACTTGACTTTGTTTATGTTTAAAACATGCAACATATTCAATCCTGATTTTCCTAAGCATGATCACATTTGCTAGATCACAACTGTTGCTGTAAGGGCTTTCAACCTCAACCCACTACTATCGGCAGTCCGGAGTTCCTTTTCTTTATGTTACATTTCTCTCCACTTTGGTGAATGGGGTTTTCTGAAGGCAGTGTCTCTTGCTTTTCCTGAATGGGAAAGTTATTATGAAAACAACTTACCTCTTATTTGTTGCAGTTCTTGTGTGGTTATAGGTTTTTTCTTTTCCAAAGACCCCCCTTCCTCTCTGTCTTTTATTTTTTGACTTAGTTTTTATTTTTGTGCCTCCTTTTCATGTAAATTATAAAATAAAGACATTTCTTCCTTTCACATTGTGTCTACTATAAAGACCTTGACACATTTTAGGAACTTAATGAATATTTGTTAAATAAATGAATAAATTAGTGAAACCGGATCACATTGGCTATGTTAACCCATATTTAATAAATTGATTAGTATAAAATTCTTAATATAAAATCCTGACTTTTCTTCCTGTGTTGTAACTAGATTCATTCATTGAAATTAGATAGATGGAATATTACCATTCAGGATTAAAATGATTATGTTAAGTCTGTCTCAGAATTCAAACTAATACTTATTAAGGGAAGTTTAAAAAAAATATATGAATTAGGGACCACTATTGAAAATCAAATACATAAATTGTCAAAGATTTGAACATGGCAATAAATATGTATTCTTTGTTCAACTTGGTGGATTTCTTTAACTTAAAATATAATATTGCATAATTGTTTCATCCTAAGTTATACACACATTACATGTATATATATATGTATTATATATATATATATGTAATATATATATTATATATATAAATATAGCTGCATAGCCACTAAGGGTAAGTAGCATATTTCAATGCAAATCACACTGATTTACTGCCAACTAATGGACAACTTTTTAGATTAATAGGGCTATAAATGTTTGTAAACATTGAATTCCACATAGCATATCTCCTCAGGGAGCTGTTTCATGTTAATGAGCTTTATATTTTTGAGTCTGCAATACCCGGAAGAGACACAAAGCACTAATGCCATCATCAGAGCATAATGTGAAACAGTTCATTCAGATAACTTAGTGTAAGGGGCAATGCTATATAAGCAATGCTGGATAAAGCAAATGAAATAAATCAACTCAGAGCAGACCACAGATTATGCTGGATAATATAAGTACAATAATATAATAAAATTGAGTTATTATAACATTATTATGCATTATAATGCATTTACATATGAGAGTACTATCTAGAAAGGGAATGGATTTGGATTCCAATGGTCTGTTTTAGCCTCTGCATTTCTAGTTATTAAATCTCTGGTTTCTAAGAGACCCAGTTTTCTTACCAATAAAGTATCCATAATATATGACTATTATTTAGTTCTTTTATTTTGAATAATGTTTTGAATGGAAGTATTTCACATATAAAAATAAATAGCAATAGTTGAAAATGTAGAATACAGTTAGAGAGTCAGTGTGCCAGATTCAGAACTAAAACATGCTCTCAAATAATAAAGTTTAAAGGACAGCAGTCAATGAGGTTTTCAACAAAAATTTGTAGAAATGAAAAAGAATTAAGGATAGAAGTTGAAAACATTCTTCTAGTCTACCCCTCTCTTGACATGTCATATCAATGAAAATATAAAACAGACACCATGAAGATTGATGTGCAATAGAAGCAAAAGAGTGAAAGTATATCAAATCAATAAAACATTCTAAGGTCCATTTAAAAATTAAATTCTAGTTGGTTTCTATGATCTGGATCATATGATTATGATCATTAACAATTTATTACCTCCAACCCTTTAAATAACTTTAGCAGAAAATACAGGCAGTGACCCTAAAGAACTAAAGACTTAATTTGTTATTTTAAATGTTTTATTTCATATATCTTTTATTATTATCAACTTCCAATTATTTTTAGAAAAGCCAAAGAAAAAATGAGTAAATACAATACAAATACACATTTAATTACATCAAGAAATATAAGTATGCTTTATATACATTGAAATTTCATAGATTATTCTTTTTGCCATAAACTAATAACTAATATGTATGAATGCTAAATTTAGTCTATATACTTTAAAAAAAAATTAAGGTTTATTTTTGAGAGAGAGAGACAGAGTGTGAGTAGGGGAGGGGCAGAGAGAGAGGGAGACACAGAATCTGAAGCAGGCTCCAGGCTCTGAGCTGTCAGCGCAGAGCCTGACGCAGGGCTTGAACCCACCAGCCATGAGATCATGACTTGAGCTGAAGTCAGACTCTCAACAGGCTAAGCCACCCAGGCGCCCCTAGTCTACATATTTTAAAAGATACTATATGTATATAACTTAAGGCTTATAAAATATTTAAAGTCAGTGTTATTATCCCAAGTTTTTTTTAAATATTTATTTATTTATTTATTTATTTATTTATTTATTTTGAGAAACAGAGAGAGAGAGAGAGTGGGGGAGGGGCAGACAGAGAGGGGGACAGAGGATCTGTAGCAGGCTTTGTGCTGACAGCAGACAGCCTGATGTAGGGCTTGAACTCACAAACTGTGAGACCGTGACCTGAGCTGAAGTCAGATGCTTAAGTGACTGAGTCACCCAAGTGCCCCTATTCTCCCAAGTTTATAGATGACTGACATAAGATTATAAAGGTTAGATTACTTATAAATGATCACATGGTCAAGAATTTGCATAATCGGGCTTTGAGTTCAGGCAGTTTGACCTCAGAGACAGTATACTTTGTCTTTATAACATAAAGTCTCTCATATGTAGAGTTCTTCATGGAAATACTACAATAATAATTGCATACATATATACTAGTGTAGATGAAAATCTATGTGTAGATGAGAAAGTCAAAATATTTTCGTCAGAATCTAATAACTGTCTGCAGTCTATAAACTTAGGTTCTCTTACTCTTTCTCCCTCAACTCTGACAGATGAGAAGTATAAAAGGTAATAAGTTTTGAATAATAATCAGGGGAAAAGAAAAAAAGAGTGAACAGTTCAATTCAGATTCAAGATTGCATGTGATGTTCTATCACAATCAAATGTTCATTTGAGTATTCTATTACCGTTTCATGGTACTGTGCCTAAAAATTCATGTGTAGGAGTGAATGTTTTCACTCATGGCCAGAATGAAAAAGGGTATCAGTAGCTGTTCAATTATAACTTATAGTTGTTTTTTTCCTATTGTTTCTTTTCATACATTAGATTACTGTTTGACATTAATAAAGCTAAGGATGAAGAGGAGGTAGGAATGGGAAAATATTTTTATTTACAGTGGCTTCTAGAAAGCACTTCTTTGTACACTATTTTGTCAAGCAATGGCGAGATTATTTGATACAACTGTGTTGTCCTCTGGTCTTTTATCCTTTGGCTCAAAGGAAGACCAGTAAGAAAAATCATATCTCCCTGAAAGACTGAGAGCAACAAAATTAGGAAAAGAAGGAAAACTACAGAAGAAGAGAAGAAGCAGTGGAAACAGAAGCAGGAGGAGGAGGAAGAGGAGGGGGAGGAGATTTAGGAGGAGGAGAAATGGAAGGAAAAACAGAAGTGGGAGGAGGAAAAGAATTAAAATTTTTTTTTAATGTTTATTTATTTTTGAGAGAGAGAGAGAGAGAGAATGTGGGGGGGGGGGCAGAAAGAGAGGGAGACAGAGAATCTGAAGCAGACTCCAGGCTCTGAGCTGTCAGCACAGAGCCTGACGTGGGGCTCAAACCCACAAACTGTGAGATCATGACCTGAGCTGAAGTTGGATGCTTAACCGACTGAGCCACCCAGGTGCCCCATAGGAGGAAAAGAATTTGAACAAGAAGGAGAAAGAGGAGAGGGAAGGAGGAGGAAAGAAAGATAAATGAATGGAACAATAACAACCACAAATAATGATTTTTCATGTTCAGTCATACTCATTGAGCTTTTTATATATAACAAAATAACATACCTGTGTGTTTTATTTTTTCAAATATTGAATAAATAAAATAGTAAAAATACTTTTTCCTCACTGTACCTACTGAATTCCTAATCTCCTGTCAGTACCTATCATTTTCTAGACCTTACCTGAAACCAGATTGCAAAGGAACCAAGCTGATGTAAGCCACACTCCTGTGTCACAGAGGTCAAAGCATGGTGTAGATTGAAAGTGAAGTGAAAGTGGAATTAATCCAATACATTTGCTCCAGATATTTTCATTTTGTTTTGGTTTAATTGAATAATAGACTTTTGTGTACATAAACTATGACTTCTGTGTGTGTGTGTGTGTGTGTGTGTGTGTGTATGGGCTTTCTTATTTTGTAGTCATCTTAAATAGATTTTGAAAAACAGTAACCTTTAGAATTACAAGGGAGAAAAAATTCTGATAATTTTAAATTGTAGAACATACCTAACTTCAATACTCTACTCACTGATGCAGGATAAGCAGTGACAATATGAAGCCATGTGTAAATTTTGTTTCAGAAATCAGTCATTGCCAGAAAGAGAGGTTTGCACCATTTTGCTCCCCCCCCGCTTGTTTACACCTCTTACCTTCCTCCTTAGAAGTTATCACTCTCCTAACTTTAGTGAAAATGATTGCCCTGCTTTTCTTCATTGATTTGACAGTGATATATGCATTCAAAAAATGTAATTAATTTTGGAATAATTGTAGTAAGAAGAATAATAACCCCCAAAGATGCCCATGTCCTAATCCCTGGAACCTGTGAACATGTTACATTATATTGCAAAGGGGAAATAACTTTACAAATGGATTAAGTTTTCTAACCAATTAACTTTACTACTGGAAATAAATCAGGAGAAACGACCTGGATAGAATCTTTTCTTTTGGAGAAACACCTTAGATAGAATCTTTTCTCTAGAACAGTGTGTGTATGACTAGAAATAGAATTTATAATATATCTAAATTTATTAAGAATTTGTCTTTAGGGACCCTGGGTGGCTCAGTCAGTTAAGCAATTCGACTTCGGCTCAGGGCACGATCTCACAGTTGGAGATCGAGCCCCACATCAGGCTCTCTTCTGTTAGTGCAGAGTCTGCTTCACATCCTCTTTCTCCCTTTCTCTCTGCCCCTTCCCATCTCTCTTTCTTTCTTTCTCTCTCATAAATAAATAAACATTAAAAATATTTTAAAAAAAGAATTTGGCTTTAAAGTGGTTGCAATAATTTATCCTTTTGCTAGGTAGTGCATAAGCATTACCTAGTTTCATATTAGTGAAATTCTTGTAGCTGTCAGGCATTTTACTATGGATTATGCATAAGATTCAACCTCTTTTTGGAAGAGGCTAGGAAGATGGCAGAGTAAGAAGACCCTCGTTTCACCTTGTCCCACAGATGCAACTAGATAATGCTCACATCGGCATAAATAATCCAGAAAATGACAGAAATAAACAGGTTTTCAGACAAACAAAAGCTAAATAAGTTCATGACCACTAACCCAGCTCTATAAGAAATGTCAAAGGGAACTCTGAGTGGAAAAGAAAGACCTTAAATAAGAGTAAGAAAAATAGGAAACACAAAAGAAGTAAAAATAAGAATATCTGTAATGTCAGTCAAGAGATTCACCAATAAAAGGGTGTAAAACATAACACCATATACCTAAAACACGGTGGGGGAGGAGTAAAGAATGGTTTAAGCCTCAGCGACCATAAACACAATATAGACTGCTATATGCAGATGTTAGATGCAAACCTAATGGTAACCACAAATCAAAAACCAGTGATAGATATGCAAAAACTAAAGAAAAAGAATCTAAGTATATAACTATAGAAAACCAGCAAACCATGAAAGAAAGCAAGAGAAAACAAAAATCAGAGAACTACAAACAAAAAAGAACTACAAAACAACCACAAAGTACATACTAAAATGGCATATATATTCATAATTACTTGAATATAAATGGACTAAATTCTCTAATCGAAAACAGAGGGTGCAGGAATGATTAAAAAAAAAACAAGACCCATATAGATGCAGCCTTTAAGAGACTCATTTCAGACCTAAAATATAGATTGAAAATGAAGGGATGCACCTGCCACTGATATAACACTGTACGTTAATTATACCAGAATTAAAATTTTTAAAAAATTAAAAAAATAAAAAGAAAGGGAGGGGATGGAGAAACATTTATTATGCAAATGGATGTCAAAAGAAACCTGAGGTAATAGTACTTATATTAGACAAAATAGACTTTAAAACAAAGACTGTGATGAGAGATGATGAAGGACACTATATAATAAAGGGGAAAATCCAACAAGAAGATATAACAATTGTAAATATTTATGCACACGACATGAAAGCACCCAAATACATAAAACAGTTAAAAGCAAACATAAAACAACTAGTTGATAATATGTTAATAGTAGAGGACTTTAACATGCCATTTACATCAATGAACAGACCCTCCAAACAGAAATCAACAAGGAAACAGTAGCTTTGAATGACACACTGGATCAGATGATGGATTTAACAGATATATTTAAAACATTCCATCCTAAAACAGAGGAATACATATGTTTTTCAAGTACACATAGAACATTCTCCAGAATAGATCACATATCAGACCACAAAAGAAGTCTCAACATATTTAAAAAGATCGAAGTCATACCATTCATTTTATTGTGACCACAACATTACGAATTTAGAAATCAAACACAAGAAAAAATCTGGAAAGGGCACAAATGGAGGTTAAGTAACATGTTACTAAACAATGAATGAGTCAACCAAGAAATCAAAAAATTAATAACATACTACATGGATTGAAATGAAAATGAGAACACAACAATCCAAAATCTTTGGGTTGCAGCAAAAGCTGTTCCAAGATGGAAGCATATAGCCACAAGAGGCAAGAAAAATCTCAAATAAACAACCTAACTTCACACCTAAAGGAGCCAGAAAAAGAACAAACAAAACCCAAACCAGCAGAAGGAAAGGAATAAATATGAATAGAGCAGAAATATAAGATATAGGAACAAAACAAAACAAAACAAAACAATGGAACATATCAATGAAATTAGAAAATGGTTCTTGGAAAAGATCAACATAATTGACAAACTTCTAGCCAGACTCATAAGGAGAGATAAGGAAAGAGAAAGAGAGAGACAGCAAGACTCAAATAAACAACATCACAATCCACATCACAGGAATACAAATGATTGTAAGACAACATTATGAGACATTATATGCCAACAAATTGGACAATTAGAAGAAAAAGATAAATTCCTCCAAACATATAACTTACCATGACTGAAGCAGGAAAAAATAGAAATTTTGAACAGACTGATTACCAGCAATGAAATTGAATCAATAATCAAAAATTTCCAACAAACAAAAATCCAGGACCAGATGGCTTCTCAGGAGAATTTTAAGAAACAGCTCAAGGAGAGTTAATACCTATTCTTCTCAAACTTTTCCAAAAATTAGAAGACTGAGTAAAACTTCCTAATTCATTCTGTGAAGCCAGCCTCACCTTAAAACCAAAAGCAGGTAAAGACACTACAGAAAAAAAGAGAACCACATGCCAATACCTCTGATGAACAGAGATGCAAAAATGCTCAGGAAAATATTAGCAAATCAAATCCACCAAAACATTTAAAAAAGCATTCATCATGATTAAGTGGAATTTGTTCCTGGGTTGCAAGGGTGGTTCAATATTCCCAAATCGATCAATGTGGTACATCACATCAATAAGAGAAGGAATAAAAACCATATGATCATTTCAATAGGTGTAGAAAAAGCATGTGATAGCCTACAACATCCGTTCATGTTAAAAATCCTCAACAAAGTAGGTTTAGAGGGAACATCCCTCAAAATAATAAAGGCTTTATAGGAAAAACTCACAGGTTTTCCTCTAAGGTCAGGAACAAGACAAGGATCCACTCTCACTCTTAGCCACAACAATCAGACAACAAAAAGAAAACACACACACACACACACACACATCCAAATTGGTAAGGAAGAAGTAAAATTTTCAATATTTGCAGATGACATGATAAGAGATATAGAAAACCCTAAAGACTGTACCGAAAAATTAGTCGAACTGATAAATAAATTGGGCAATATCACAGGATATAAAATCAATGTACAAAAATCGTTGCATTTCTATACACTGATAATGAAGCAGCAGAAAGAGAAATTAACAAAACAATCCTATTTACAATTTCACCAAAAACACTAAGAAACAGGAATAAAACTAACCATAGAAGTGAAAGATCTGTACTCTGAAAATTATAAAACTTTGATGAAAGAAATTTAAGAAGACACAAAGAATTGGAAAGACATTCCATGCTCATGGATTGGAAGAACAAATCCTGTTAAATTATTAAACAATTTAAGTATATTAAAATTGTTAAGAGGTCTAGACTATTCAAAGCAATCTGCAGATTTATCGCAATACCTATAAAAATACCAACACCATTTTCACAGAACTCGAATAAACAGTCCTAAAATATGTATGGAAACACAAAAGACACCGAATAGCCAAACCAATCTTGAGAAAGAAAAACAAAACTGGGGGTCTCACAATTCTAGACTTCAAGGTATATTACAAAGCTGTAGTGATCAAAACAGTATGGTACTGGCACAAAAATAGACACATAGATCAATGGAACAGATTAGAAAGCCCAGATAAACCCACACTTATATGGTCAATGAGTCTTCAACAAAGAAAGAAAGAATATGCAATGGGAAAACACAGTCTTTTCAAGAAATAGTGTTGGGAAAACTGAACAGTTATAGGCAAAAGAATGACCAGGTCACTTTCTTACATCATGTACAAAAATAAACTCAAATTGGATTAAGGACCTAAGTGTGAGACCTGAAACTATAAAAACCCTAAAAGAGAGCACAGGCAGTAATTTCTCTGACATTGGTTGTAGCAACATCCTTCCAGATATGTCTCCTAAGGCAAGGGGAACAAAAGCAAAAATACAGTATTGAGACTTCATCGAAACAAAAAAGCTCTACACAGCAAGGGAAACAACCAACAACACTAGAAGATAACTTGATGAATAGGAGAAGATATTTGCAAATGACATATCTTATAAAAGGTTAGTATCCAAAATATATACATACATATACAACTCAACACCAAAATAGCAAATAATCCAATTAAAAAATGGACAGAAGACATGAACGGTTATTTCTCCAAAGAAGATATACCCAATAAACAGACCCATAAAAGATGCTCAACATCACTCCTTATCAGGGAAATGCAAATCAAAACCACGAAAAGATATCCCTTCATACCTGTCAGAATGGCTAAAATAAAAAACACAGGAAAAAACAACTATAGGTGAGGATGTGGAGACAAAGAAAACCCTTGTGCACTACTGGTGAGAATGCAAACTGGTATGGCCAGTGCAGAAGACAGTACAGAGGTTCTTCAAAAAATTAGAAATACAACCACCCTAAGTCCAGTAATTGCACTAATGGATATTCACCCAAATAATACAAAAACATTAATTCGAAGGGATGTATGTACCCTTTTGTTTATTTCAGCATTGTTTACAATAGCCAAATTATAGAAGCCACCCCGGTGTCCATTGATAGATGATGTTTAAAGATTATATATATGATACATAATTATAATATAATTAATATATAATATATATTATATGAATATTAGAAGAATGAAGTCTTGCCATTTCAACAAATGGATAGGTCTAGAATACAATGCTAAGTGAAATAAGTCAGTAAGAGAAAGACACCATATTATTTCACTCATGTGGAATTTAAGATACAAAACCAACAAACAAAGTGGGGCGGGAGGAAAGAGACAAATGGAAAAACAGACTCTTACCTGTACAGAATAAACAGTTAACAAAGTGGAGGTTGGTGGGGGATCGGTGAAATAGGTGAAGGGGATTAAGAGTATACTTCTCTTGATGAGAAGTGGGTAATGTATAGATGTGTTGAATTGCTCTATTTTACACCTGAAACTAATAGAAAACATATGTACGTTAATTAACTGGAATTAAAAGGAAAAAAATTCGACCTCTTTTCACATCATTAAGAATTTAGAATGTTCACCTTTGTGTTTTATTTTATCTTTTGTATATTTTTGAGTTGTTAAAATTCTTATTGCTTTGCCTGAATTCTATAATGTATTTTGGATAATAGTACCTTTTCAGTTATACGTTTCGAAACATCTTCCCTCAGTTTGTGATTTATATTTTAACCTTACCTATTTTATCTTTTGTTGTTCAGGGAAACAGTATTTAATATAGAACTAATTATCTCAATCTTTATTTTATTTTTTTGCTTTCATTTTTTAAACAATTTCTATTCTACTCAATATCACAAATATAGTATCCGTTTTCTAGATATCACTTGAAGAATTTTCATTTAAACATTTATGTCATTAATTTATCTGGAAATTTTGTTTTATTTGTATGAGTAGCTCTAACTTTATTTTCTCGCCATGGATAGCTAATTTTCTAATAACAGTTATTGAATGAATTTCCTAATGAGTTTGTAATGCTTCTTGAGTAAATAGCAGATTTAGAGGTTAAAATGACTAAATCTTCTTCTTTTTTTTCCTATTCCCTTTGTCTCTTTGTTTACTCTTTTACCAACATCATACTAGAGTTTCATTATAATTTTAGCTATTTTGAGGAAATTTTTCTTTCCATATTCTTATCCTTTTTTAGCATTCTGTTGGACTTTATTGTTTGTGTATTTATTGATTCATGTTCTTATCATTATATTTGACTTCTCATTATATTTGAATCAATGTAGTAAATAAGGATATTTAGATTTAAATCCAGTTTTCATCTCAGAAACTAAGCACCTTTAGTGACTCTGGATGACTGTGTTTCATTTAAATAAAGTGTGGTGATGCCATTCTGAGACATGTATTTCATCATGGTGTGATTTTATGATTAGTTCATTTTAAATGAATTCATTGCTTCACCACACTATTGATGGATCTTAGGAAGATGCTACTGATGAATTTTAAATGACTAAAATTTGTCCTTGTGAAATCATCAAAAATCATCTGCATGAAAGGCTTCATTCTGTAAGTTTTTAAAGTCACGATGCAGTCTTAAAGATCTCTTCTATAAGGTTAACAGATATTCATAGAAATCTGAGTACCAACAAATCAGTATATAAATATTCCTGTTTTGTAGTTTTCTTTTTTTTAAAGTTCTAGACATTATCAACTAAAAGATATTTGTGTGTGTGCATGTGTGTATGTGCATACGTATACATATGTGTATATATACATACATATATATACATACACATATATATACGTATGTGTACACATATATTATATGTACATATATATGTACACATATATATACACATATATGTATAAACATACACACACATATATTAATTGCATATCCTTTTTGGGGAACATGTTTTTCAATGTTATCAAATATTAATGTTTGGCTGAGTTTCCTTGTTTTTAAGGATAAAAGAAAACGTAATGTGAATGTTTACATTTCAAGAATTAAAAACATATATTTGTCTCTTTCAAAAATTTTCAAAGAAAATATAATTCCAAGTGTGATTGCTTCATATAATAAGCAATTCTGACTTTTCCACTCAGTCTTTGTCTTTGTTTTACTAATCATGTTGCAAGCTCTTACACTGTAAAATGGATATAACCACAATATAAAAATTTAGTAGATATCAGTTTCCATTATACTTTAATTCATAAATATTGTATTATTGGATCTTACATTTTCCCAAGGCTATTTAATAAGCCTGAACTTTAAAAAAATCAATATTTCCTTTCAGTTTTACTTTACATTAATGCACTAAATTTTTTTTAATGTACTCATAATATCCTAATACTTCAAAATAGGCAGATGCATTGAGGCTTTGGATATCAGCATTTAAACAACATACATTTTTTCAGTGTATTGATTTACAATAAACACAGATACATTTTCTAGTGCAGATATATTGATTTACAAAACTAATCTCAAGAAGATACGATGAGTAATAAACAAAACAATGCTTTCCACTAAGTTTTATGTCCTCAAATATTCTTCCTTTCCTAGGAATAAAAAGAAAGTATGCTAAAGGCAACGCATATTAATTGTGGAAGAACATCTAAATTTTTCTCTAAAGAAAATCATTTACATTAAACATATGAGGCAAATAAAATCGAGTCAGGAGGTTTTAACTGAAGCCTATGGAGGGATAGAGCTCCTGGAGAGGATCTGGTGTTGGATTTCAGAGGAATATATTAACTGTGTAATTGCACATAGAATTTTGTGTGAATGCACCATTTTCTCAGGGGAACAGCCAACCCTTTTATCAGATTCTTTAAAGGGAGACTCATATTTTTAATTTCCTGAGTTACAAGAATATGTAATTCAAGAATTTAAGGAAAATATTTGTTTTGTAATTCGATTTGCTGTTTAAAAAAAGTTTAAAGTATCAAAATTAAAATATTAAATATTTGCTCGTTCTCTTATTTTTATTTTTTTAACATTTACTTATTTTTGAGACAGACAGAGAGAGCATGAACAGGGGAGGATCAGTGAAAGAGGGAGACACAGAATCTGAAACAGGGACTCAAACCCACGGACCACAAGATCATGACCTGAGCCGAAGTCGGACGCTTAACTGGCTGAGCCACCCAGGTGCCCCTTGCTCGTTCTCTTAAATGAGGGGAAGTATTTTGATGTTTGAATAACATTATAATTTAAAGGGTTTTATCATTTAAACTTATATAAATTTACTTACTTTTTAACAAGAGCCATTGCTATTTGGTGCATCATGATTTGCAGATATGTAGCAAATTTACTTACAGCAAATAGTTCTACTCGGTATAGATATAGCAAATATAGATATTGCAAATAGTTATGTGGAGTCTAATATTTTGGAGTTATGTGACTCAGTTCTACTGAGCTTATAAATATGCAGTACATCCAAGGAGGGTAGGTGGCAAAGTAGAGCAGTTCTTATGGGGATTTTCCTTCAAAGGCTATAGCACTGGGTTTCGACCACTATACATTTTATGAGGCCTTTACTACTTAACAGATTTTTTTTTATTTTTATGAAAATTAAATCCTATTTCATTCAAGAGAAGAGCTCTTTTCTGTGAAAGAAAATAGAACTGATCAGTTTTATACAAACAAGTTCACATAGATATGTTTGCGTAAAATTCATGTATGAATGTATTTAGAGAGAGACTTAGTGGTGGGAAATCCTGGAGCCCAGAGGTGCTTTCCTTCTTGAAGATGGGAGAACAATTCATCTTCTTCCCAGCTGTAGCAAATATCTCCTCTAACTGGTGACTTCTTTGCTGGAAGTCTTCCTCCTTCCTTGATCTCCATCCTCACGTGGTAAGTCTCGCGTCTCCCAGGGGCCCATTGGTCGTTAAGAGACAACTGGATAAATGTCCGTGGAAGAGAATGTCAGGATGATGGAGTGGGTAGAGAGGAGGAAATTTATCTCATTCCACTGCTAAATTAGTGCTGGGAATTTCACCAATTACTCTTTCCTTGAGGAAGATCAGGATTTGTCCAGAGGTAGGAAAGGCACATAGATGTTGATCTTCCTGCCCATTTCTCCCACATGTGACATCTTCCAGAATTAATCTGTCTGAAAATAGCTCTCGGTTATTTTATTTAAACTCTCAGCAATGATTGAAATAAGTGCTCACCTTCCCCACTGTCTTGAGGAACTTTAAGTTCTTCTAAGTCCTGGTTCTTCCTTACCCTGTGGTTATTCTGTCTTGTCTCTTTTGACGGTTCTTCCTTAATTTCCCAGCCTTCACACTTTGGAATTCTCTAACTCAGCTAAAGAACTTTCCTTCTCTCTGATTGCATTCATTCTCTTCAAGATCTCATTAATTTATGGCTTACAATACCATTTATACTTGGTATAAGTAAATCCGGAGAGTAAAATCCAGGCCTCCTGAAATGGTCTGTAAAGCCTTCTGTCCAGATTTCTACTATATCTACCTTTATAATTTCTACCTCTCCCATTCTCCAACTAGCTTACTGTGTTCCAGCCACACTGCCGTTTCTCAGCTTAGAGTAAGGCTCACACCTGTTTCTTTGCCTTGATGTTTTCTATGCCTGATAGTTTCCCTCCAGACATCCGCGTGGCTTCATTCCTTATCTCTATCATGTTACATTGCCAAACGGCATTCCCTAATCCCTGTATATAAAGAGTACTCTAAGCAAAAGGTGAAAATATATTATGAACTATAAGAACCCATGTGATAGGCTGAGCAATACTGAAACACCCTTGAAAAATGTCCGTATCGTACCACCTCAAGCCTGTGAATATTATCTTATATTACAGAGGACTCTTTCCAGATGTGATCATGTTAAGGATTTTGAGATGAGCGATTATTCTGGATAATCTGGTGTGCCAGTGTGATCACACAGCTCCTGATAAAAGGAACAGATGAAGAGTCAATCAAAAGTAAATGCAATAGTGGAAACAATAGTTTGGCATGAAGCAAAACGTTGAAGTGAAGCAGGAAAGAGGCCATGAGCCAAGGGATGCTGTCAGCTTCCAGGAATTGGAAATAGTGCAAAGTAGGTTCTCTCCTGAAGCATCCAGGAGGAATGCAACCCTGCCCACACCTTAATGTTATACTTCTGACCTCCAAAACTGTAAGAGGATAGATTTGTTTTGGATGAAGCCCCTCATTTCTGTTAATTTGTTACGACAGCCGTAGGAAATAAACATTCGTCACACAATCATTTACCTCTCATACCATCTTCTCTTACTTCTACAGATCTTTACATCGGCCAGTCTGGCTGCCTTGCTATTCTTTGAACATTAAAGGTATGTACTCTCCTTCCACCTCATTTATCATTTTCTTTTTACATTTTTTAATATTTTATTTTATTTTTGAGAGAGAGAGAGTCAGAGCACGAGCAGGGGAAGGCGAGGGGCAGAGAGAGAGAGAGAGAGAGAGGGGAGACACAGAATCCGAAGCACAGCTGTCAGGGCTGACAGCTCAGAGCCCCATGGGGGCTCGAACCCACAAATGGCGAGATCAAGCCAGAAATTTAACTGACTGAGCCAGCCAGGCACCCCACCACCTCACTTATCTGCCTGCAAGTTCCCACACATCATTCAAATCTTTACTCAACTTATCTTCACAATGAGACCCCCATGGCCATCCTCCTCTCATGCCCCTTCTCTACATATTTCCTTTTCCTTTTCCTAGTTTCCTATTTTATTTTCTTTCACCTGTCACTACAACATGCTATTTTTTTAATTATTTATTTTATCCCTCTTTTTGGATTGTAAGCTTTGTGTGGGCAAAGAACTTTGGCTGTTTCATTTATTGTAATATCTCAGTACTTTGCATATTTACCGGTATATATTTTTAAGTTGATTTATTTATTTTGAGAGAGAGAGAGAGAGAGAGAGAGAGAGAGAGAGAGAGAGAGATTGCATGCATATGAGTTGGGAAGGAGCAGAGAGAGGAGGAGAGAGAGAATCCCAATGAGGCTTTGCACTGTCAGAGCAGAACCCGATGCAAGACGCAAACTCATGAACCCTGAGATCGTGACCTGAGCCAAAGTTGGACGCTTAACACACTGAGCCACCCACGTGCTCTGATTACTGGTTTATGTATTTTGATGTGATGAATGAATGTCTGAATGAAGGTCTAAATGAATGGATGAGAGAAATTTTCTTAACACACCCATTTCCATTAACATGCACTGCTTTTCTCAATGGAATTCATAACTTTCCCACATATATTATAATGAAATTTTAATTTATTCATCATATATCTCTTTCCATACCATATGGTAAGTTCCCAGAGAGAAAAGATTTTTTGTTTTTGTTTTTGTTTTTAATTCACTTCCATATCTCTAGTGTTTGCCATCATTCTTGGCAAATAGAAGGTTTTGTAAGCATTTTTCCCTAAGCATTCCTAAGTATGAATGAATACATTTAACAAAGTGTTTCATATCTAAAATTATATTGATAATTTAAAACACCATGAACAGACAATATTTAAAATAATTAAAACAATTTTTTAAAAAGTGGCATTTCCATGGATCTTGTTCCCTTATTCTTGCAACACTAGAAATTAGATGAGTATTGCGGCACCTGGGGTAGCTCAGTCGGTTGAACGTCCAACTTCAGCTCAGGTCATGATCTCATAGCTTGTGAGTTTAAGCTCTGCTTCGGCTCTGCGCTCGGAGCCTGGAGCCTACTTTGAACTCCGTCTCCCTCTCTCTCTCTCTGCCCCTCCCCACTTGTGCTCTCTCTCTTTATTTCTCTCAAAAATAAATAAACATAAAAAAAGAAATTAGATGACTATTACAGATATATTCACTAAATATTCACTAAATGAATGACTTAATGAATGACCAAGATAATTCATACTTAAGAATTTACATCTCTTATTTAAGTCATCTGTGGAAATGGCTGGTTATTTCAAGGATATAGACAGATTTTTTAGACAATCTGTTCTGTGATTGTTTCTTGTACCATTCAAAGAAAAAGTAGGTAGTAAGCAAGATTACTGTCTCATGGGTCATATCTTATCCATGCTTGAACAATCGTTAAATGATATCTTGAGGGAAGTACATTTATTTCTCTAGATTATTAGCAGTATATAGTCTTTGTCATGTAGTTAAAAAAATGCATACTAGCCTTGGATGTTGGGCTAGTGGAAAAGGACAGCGGGTAATGAGAACAGGGAGAAATTTATATCTGCTTCCACTGAGCGGGAAAAGGGCTAATTCATCCTAAAAAGGAATGCATTCAAGAAGGATGAATTTCATTCTATTTTAAGTTTACTCTACAACATATTTAGTATGTTAATTGTGTCCATTGGTGCATATTAGTCCATTACACAGTAGCAAAACTCTATCCATTTATTTAGTTTGCTGACCTATTTATTTCTCATCTATACTCATGAGGGTAACTCATTATAATGCTTATTAACTGCTGTGTTCCTAACAAAATATTAAGATTGTAACGTCTCAGTAATCTTTTGTTGGAAAAGAAATAAAATTTAAGCTGTTCACATTATTTCTCACTGTTTCAAAATTATATATTGCCAATTAAATAGATGGTATTTTGCACTTGGATTGCAGATGCCTATGTAAATATTTATGTATGTCTAAATGAAGATACTAACAGAGATAA
Source organism: Lynx canadensis (assembly GCF_007474595.2). Lineage (NCBI taxonomy): Eukaryota > Metazoa > Chordata > Mammalia > Carnivora > Felidae > Lynx > Lynx canadensis. The sequence goes on along the minus strand of NC_044303.2, from coordinate 217,909,007 downwards.
ATACTATGCAATTAATGACCAAGAAATCCTACCAGTGAGTCAACAATTAATGTTTATGTGTTTGTGTTATAATTTAGACAATAGCTTTTTCACAGCTAATTTGCATATCTGTGGGCAAAAGATGTACATTTTAAATTTATATATATGCAAAGTTTCTTTCCTAGTATGTAATAAGGACTAGTAAATTTTATTCAAGAAAATGAACTTGAAATCACCCAAAAAAATGGTAGCTACTAGATTTACATTAAGATATATACAGTGATTTTAGTAATTGTGGGAGAGTGATTTTGATGTTACAGATGCAATGATAAACAAGAGATAAATGACTAGGAGAACATTCTTACAATAAAGAAACCATGATACATTATTAACTATTTTGTAGGAAAATCTCAAATAAAGCTATTTCTTATAAGAGTCTGAACTCTTCCCTTGTATAAGAGCAATTGCCTATACATTTGCAATGAAATCTTTTATTTTCATCATTAGGGAAATTGTTACAAGTTTTAATAGACAAACTTAAACTAATAGATTTTGAAATCCAATCTATAGACAATAGTCTACATACAGATATGCACATATTCAGCTATAAATTTTTGCATAAAATAAATGTTTGATAATATGTAGCATGTTGGAAAAATTGCAGGTTTTATTTAAAAGAAGTAGTTGTGAATCCAGAGCTTGGTCTATAAATGCCAACATTTTTTACTGTGGTGTAGTAGATAAAATATAATTTTGTGTTATCACTCAACATTATTGAACATAATCCATTTTCCATCATGATATGCTGTTATTAATTTTTTTCTGCCATACTACAATGTTTACTTTAAGCCATATTAAAGTGGACATATTAAGTAAATCCTCGTCTATTTGAACACCATTGAGTTATGAAATTCTTCTGTTATATATCCATGTTGGATCAAATAAATTTCTATTTTTTGTCATTCAGTGTTTTTCTCTTTACTAAGCAGGGTTTTGATTTTAAGAAACCACCTTCAAATTCTACTTCATTACTTTATAGAGGCTATATGCTGGGAAAGCAAAGTATAATATTTAGATATTGAAAGCAAGCAACTATGAGTAAGGGCCTGAGAGGCAATTTATGGTTAAAATGTTTCCAACACATTGTTGGAATAGATCCAAATTCCAATTTTCATTCCAAAGAAGTGCCAATAAAAATACCTACCTTTCTGACACTTAGGAGTTTTGGGAAGAGTAAAAACAAGATGTATAAATCAGGTAACTCAATATTTTATAACAAGTATGCATTTAATATAAAAATAATTGGGTTGACTCGACTTCTCTTTGCTGTTTTAGGGTTTTGTTCTGTTCTGTTCTGTTTTCTGGCCTCTTTGCTGTGTTATAAATGACTAGAGAATGATTCATATTCTCATTATCTAATGACTTCTCTGTGGAGTCCTCTGTGGAGGTTATATTCTATTTTTAGTGCTAAGGTAAAAATATGGAGGAGGTACAATCCCCATGAAAGTGTTGGGGAAGGCAGTCTCATTGGTGGAGTCTTTTGACTTTCTTTCAGCCACATGAGAACGGGTGCTGGGCCTGGAACCCTTCCTTACCAAGAGGGAGTTCTCATTGCTTTGTGCTGGATTTATCACCTTATTCAGACTCAAGGAGTGTCCCTTTGTTCTGCTGAAGCCTGTGTGTCATGTGGCACTTAGTCAACCAGCTGTATTTGTTCCCTGCAGGGAGTGGAACAAGGTCCTTCTGCTGTAGCACAAGAGGTGTGTATGCAGGCCAATTGCCCTGGGTTGGCTGCCCAGGGGAATCCCCTGGACTCCGGAGACATGCCCACTACTGAAGCTGATCTTGGTCTACCTCTTTCCCGTGTGAGTAAAGCGTTGTTCCGTCCAGTGTTTGCGTCGTTTCCTCTGATGATTATGATACTAAGTTGTAGGGGGCGGGAGCGCTCATCTTCTATTCCTAGTAACACGCAGCAGATGACTCTTCCTCAAGAGAAAGCAAGCACGTAAAGTATACATGATTTACATATTCAAAACTAAAATACTAATATGTCTGTTTATAAAATTTCTGGGTAAAATGATATATACTTAATATAATTCCATAGAGGGGTAAATTAATGCAAGTTATTTCCTACTGATTTGTAATGTAATTTGTGCATGTTAAGTTTGAATTTCCTTAGCAGAAGGGAACATAATTAACTGATTATGAGCACAAACTAAACTCTATCTTTTCCTTTTGATCTTCGTATTTGATGTCTAAACATAATCATTCATAAGGTGCTTTTTGTAAATCCTCCATTTTTTCACTTTTTCTATTGTCTTTGTATTGTGTCCAAATATCACTAGGTGTCTACCCGTCTATCCTTCGCTGGGTTAGTAAAATTGGATATGAACAGGGAATGCTTGGATGGGGAATAATTTCCCATATAGAGAGTTTATTATTGATTATTTAGTCTTACTTTTGTAGACAGTCTTGTTATTCCAAGAATTGAAGTAATGTGTTATAAAATTTTAAAAAAGGAACTTAAAGAATGTATTTTATATGATTAGGGATGTATATAATTTCTTCTTTTGGAAAATATTTTTATTCATCTATTTTAGATAATGTATTTGACTTCTAATACCAAAATAAATATCACTTTCAAATCCATAAACACACATACCCACACATAGCCAACAACAACAAAAAAAATTAACAAAGATCGTAAAAATATAACATGCAGTGTAAGTAAAGATTATCTGCATATTTTAAAACATAATTATTATTACTGGGTAACCCAAGAGTTACCTTTTATCCCCATTAAATTATCAACTATGATAAAAATTTAAATCCCTGAAATGAGTCTGATGCTGCAAAGGAGGGGTGGTGCCTGGCTGGCTCACTAGGTGAAGCGTGAAGCTCTTGATCTTGGCCATTGTGGGTTTGAGCCCCATGTTTATAAAATTGTGAGTTGGATGTAGATATTATTTACAAATAAAATATTTATACACCTAAGGGAGCTAGAAAAGCGATAGTAAATGAAACCTAAAGCCACAGAGGAAGAGAAATAATAAACATTAGAGCAGAAATAAGTGATACAGAAAAACCAGTAGAACAAACAAATGAAACTAAGGGCTGATTCTTTGAAGGAATTAATAAAATTGATAAATCCCTAGCCAGACTTGTCAAAAAGAAAAGAGAAGGGACCCAAATAAATAAAAACATGAATGAAAGAGGAGAGATCAAAACCAACACTACAGAAACACAAACAATTAGAATATTATGAAAAATTATATGCCAAAACACTGGGCAATCTGAAAGAAATGGATAAATTCCTAGAAACATACACATTACCAAAACTGAAACAGGAAGAAATACAAAATTTAAATATACCCATAGCCAGCAAAGAAATTAAATCAGTAATCAAAAATCTCCCAAAAGGCAAAAACTCAGGCTTCCCAGGGGAATTCTACCAGACATTTAAAGAAGAGTTAATACCTATTGTTCTCAAACTGTTTATAAAAATAGAAATGGAAGGAAAACTTCCAAACTCATAGGAGGCCAGCATCACCTTGATTCCAAAACCAAAGACCCCACCAAATAGGAGAACTACTGGCCGATATCCCTGATGAACATGGATGCAAAATTTCTCAACAAGATACTAGCAAATTGAACCCAACAGTCCATTAAAAGAATTATTCACCACAATCAAGTGGGACTTATTCTTGAGCTGCAGGGGTGGTTCAATATTTGCAAATCAATCAATGTGATACACGACATTAATAAAAGAAAGGATAAGAACCATACGATCTTCTCAACAGATGCAGAAAAAGCATTTGACAAAATACAGCATCCATTCTTAATAAAAACCTTCAACAAAGTAGGGATAGAGGAACATACCACAACATCATAAAGGTCATATACAAAAGACCCACACCTAATATCATCTTCAATGAGGAAAACTGAGAGCTTTTTCTCTACAGTCAAGAGCAAGACAGGGATGTCCACTTTCACCATTGTTATTTAACATGGTAGTGGAAGTCCTACCCTCGGTAACTAGACAACAAAAAGAAATAAAAGGCATCCAAACTGGCAAAGAAGAAGCCAAACTTTCACTATTCTCACATGACATGATACTCTGTGTAGAAAACCTAAAAGGCTACACGAAAAAATTTCTAGAACTAATACATGAATTGAGCAAAGTTGCAGGAAAGGAAAGCAATGTACAGACATCTGTTTTATTTCCATACACCAATAGTGAAGCAGCAAAAAAAGAAATCAAGGAATCGACCTCATTTACTACTGCACCAAAAAAACCACAAGAATTATGGGTAGTGTTAAGAAACAATGCAAAGAGATCTTGTACACATTTTACCCACTTTCTCCCAAGGTAACTTCTTGCAAACTATGGTACGCTATCACAACCGGGATTTGACACGGATGCAGTAAATATACAGAATGTTTCTAGTACTGCAAGGATTATTTATATGGTCCTTTATACCTGTCATTTAGACACACACATACTTTCTTGCATTCCCAACACCCTAATTTCCCAGCAATCACTAATCTCGTCTCATTTCCATAATTTTGTGATCCTGTTAATGGTATATAAATTGAACCATACCGTATCTCACCTTTTGCTAATGCATTTTTTTTTCACCCAGAATAATTATCTAGGGCTTCCTCCAGATTTTCACATGCTTCTTCATTGGTTCCTTTTTTATTTCTGAATAGCATTCCAAGGTATGGTTGTACTATAGCTTGTTTAAAAATTCACCCATTAAAGGACATGTGTGTTGTTTCCACCTTTTGGCTATTATGAATAAAGCTGCTATAAACATTTGTATACATATTTTTTGTGTGATATATACTTTTATTGTGTGTGTGTGTGTGTGTGTGTGTGTGATAAATACAAGGGAGTGCAATTGTGGGCCATGTGATAGTTGCGTTTTTAGCATTTAGCTGTTGTTCCGACTGGTTCTATCATTCTAGGTGTTCAGCAGTGACATATGAATGATCCGGTAACTCCTGCAGCCTTTCTGGCATTTGCAGTTTCACTTTTTTTTTTTTTTAATTTTGTTTTAGCCATTTGAATAAATTTGAGAAATATACCATTGTGGATTTCTTTTTTTTTTTTTTTTTGCAGTTTTCTAATGAATTATGAAATTGCACATCTTTCACATGCGGATTTGCCATCCATATATATTACTCAATGAAATGTCTCTTCATTCTTTTTGCTTATTTCTAATTGAATTCTTTGTTTTCACTCTTAAGTAAAGAGACTTAATTTCATGGAGTCTATTTACTAGTCCTGTGGCAGATATGAAGTTAGCAAGTATTTTCTCCCTTCCTGTAGCTTGCTTTTCATACCCTTAACAGGGTATTTCACAAAGCAATTTTTTAAAATTTTGATGAAATCCTTTTTTACCATTTTATTTATTTATTTATTTAATTTTAAATGTTTATTTATTTTTGAGAGAGAGAGGGACAGAGCACGAGTGGGGGAGGGGCAGAGAGAGATGGAGACACAGAATCTAAAGCAGGTCCAGGCTCTAAGCCGTCAGCATAAAGCCCGATGCAGGGCTTGAACTTATGAATCGTGAGATCATGCCCTGAGCCATGGTTGGAAACTTAATCAACTGAGTCACCCAGGTGCCCCCCTTTTTTTTTCTTTTATGGGTCATGCTTTTAGTGTTATATCTAAAAATTTTTTGCCTAGTCCTAATTCTCAAAGACTTTCTCCTCTTTTCTCTCTACATTTTACATTTGTATATTTATCTTTAATTCTTTGATCCATTTAATTATCTTGTTAAAGTTTAAGTCATTTTCTTTTAAAATTTTAAAGGTTTATTTATTTTTGAGAGACAGAGACACAGAGTGTAAGCAGGGGAGGGGCAGAGAGAGAGGGAGCCATAGAATCTGAAGCAAGCTCCAGGCTCTGAGCTGTCAGCACAGAGACTGATGCGGGGCTTGAACTCACAAACCGTGAGATCATGACCTGAGCCGAAGTCCGACGGTCAACTCACTGAGCCAACCAGGCTCATAGGTCATTTTTTTTTCTACGTATGAATATCTATTTGCTCTTATGCCATTGTTGAACAGGCTACCCTTCTACATTGGATTCCTTTTGTATCTTGTCAAAATTCAACTGTGTGTAATTTGTGTGGATCTATTTCCAGGTTCTGTATTGTTACATTGTTCTATATACTTATCTTTCTACTGATACACAATCTTGAATAATGTAACTATGTAATAAGTTGTTACATCAGGTGGACTGAGTCCTCCCACTTTATTCTTCTTCAAAATTATTTTAGCTATTCTAATTCCTTTGCCTTTACACATAAACTTTATAACCTTGGTTATATCTACAAAATATTTTGCTAGAATTTTGATAGGAATTGGGTTAAATATGCACATCAATTTGAGAAAAATTGATATCATTACTATATTAAGTCATCCCATCCATGCGTAGGATATGTCCCTCCAGTTAATTATTATTTAGTTATTATTTTATTTCATTAGCATCTTGTGGTTTTCAGCATACAAGACCTGTATATGTTTTATTAAATTTGCATTAAACATTTCATGTAAATGGTATTATAATTTTTTAACTTTATGTTGTCCAAATGTTCAGTGGTAATATGTGGAAATACAATTGATTTTTATGTTTATCTTGTACCTTATGACCACACTGAGTTCACTTATGGTTTAGAAGGTTTTCTTATTCTCTTCTCTTTGGATCAATTGGAATTTTCTACATAAACAATGATGTCTTCTGCCAGTAGTGGAAGTTTTGTTTTTTTCTCTTTAGATCTGTATTTATTTTATTACCTTTTCTTGTCTTATTGAACTGGCTAGACTTTGCAACATCTTGTTGAATGAGAGCAGCAAGAGTGGATATTTTTGCCTTGTTTCCAATATCATGGAGGGTAACAACCAATCTTTTACCATTGAGTATGATTTCATTACAGGTTTTATATAGTATCCCTTTGTCAATTGAGAACGTTTTCTTATATGTCCTCTAAGAGTTTTTATCATTAATGGGTGTTGGATTTGTAAAATGACTTTCCTTCTTTGATTGATATGATCCTGTGTTTTTCTTTATTAGTCTGTTAATATGCTGGATGGCATTAATTGATTTTCAAATAAGAGACAGTCTTGTATCCCTAGGTTAAATCCCACTGGATCATGGCTTAGAGTTCTTTTTATACATTGCAGAATTATATTTAGTAACATTTTGTAAAGGATTTTTGCATTTATATTTAAGGAAAATGTTGGCATGCATTTTTTTGTATCCTATTTGTTTTTGATATCAGAGTAATATTAGCTTCATATAATGAAGTTGGAGGTGTTTTTCTGTATTTTCTAGAAGACAATGTACCTCTCATTACCTGCAGTGAAAGATTATGACACAATACCTGACTTCAAAGAGGATTGCATGTAAATCCCAAACCAGGAATGGGAGGCATTTTGAATTGTTTTCAGCATTGTGACAGCATGCAAGGTTATAATACTGTCTTATAAATCCTGGGATGGAGTGCCTTTAGCCTGTAAAATTGTTAAGCTGGTATTTAAACCTTTGCCAGATTTCTATTTGATTCACCACAGCGTGTTATGTGTCACACACTATTCTAGGAACTGGATATATCAGTGGGAAAATCAGACACAGGGTCTTTTCTGCTGGAGCTAAATGTTGGAGAATTCAGATTGTCTACTTACCAAAGGCCAGAGAGGCATCTTTTGATGGCCACTAAAATACAGCAATATTTAGAGATAAGAAATCACAGTAGTGTTGAATTGTGACTTCTCCCAATATTTTATAACTTGCAACAAAAAGAAGACAAAATCTTGCCCCCTTGACTGGCTCAAGCCTAACCAGGAAACAGAGCAACTTTCTATTGCTATTGTTTGACTCTCTTGTAACTTGCAGCTTTTGCTCTGTGAGGTCTAGGAATCAGGTTCAGGTGAAGAGTGTGTGTGTGTGTGTGTGTGTGTGTGTGTGTGGCTAAATTTCCCCAGTAATTGATTCAAAAACATTGATTATTAGTAAGTTTTCCAACCTTGGTTAAAAATGACTGGGCTCTTGGGGTGCTGGGTGGCTCAGTCAGTTAAGCATCCTATTCTTGATTTCTCCTCATGTCAAGATCTCATAGTTTGTGAAATCGAGCCCCACATTAGTCTCTGTGTTAATAGTGGAGAGGCTACTTAGGATTCCCTCTCTCGCCCTGCCCTTCTCTGCCCCTCCCCTACTAGTGTGTTCTCTCTAAATAAATAAATAAATAAATAAATAAATAAATAAATATTAAAAAAATAAAAGAATGAGCTCTTAGTGATTGGAATGATGTCACAGGGATAGAATAATGGTCCTTTATCATTGTTGCACATGGAAATCACCTGTGGTGTTTTAAACACTATTGATACCTGAGTGAAACTGCAGAATATCGAGACCTGGGGTATCTGAAATTCAAAAGCCTCCCAAGTAATCCTAGCATGCTGCCATCCACGAGAACCACTGATGTGGAGTCAAATAGTCTGACATTTCAAACCATAGGGAACTCTGATTTATTTGCCATTGAACACCAATTCCCTTTGCTTAAAAGAATAGAAAGCCATTTATTTTTGACATGGTAGTCAGGACAAGTGTCAGAAGTTAGAATAATTATGGTAAACAGGGCATAAACCAAATTTGTCAAGTCTCCAGTTCTTCGAAACCAGTCTACACTCCAGAGCTCAGCGATCTTAATCATTAATATTAAGCCCCTTAAGATAGTCCCTGGAGCACCGGGTCAGGAGATTATGCAAACATCTTGAGGCAGAACTTTCGGAAGAGTGCCACTGGGCATATGCTCTTAGTAAGTGGCACAGAGTTTTTAGACACAGTGTGAGCCCCATTACTCGAGGCGGAGTTAATGCTAATGTGTACTAGTATTAATAGGCACACTGATTTGTGTGTTGGAGATAGCCAGGCTGAAACTTAGGTACCTGAGAAAGGAGGCTCATGAGGTTTGGATAAACTAGTGCAATTGTGGGCACTAATTAGATTCTATCAGCATGTGTTTATGGAGTGCCAACTCTGTGTCAGGTAAGTTATAAGGTCTCAGCTGCAAGAAGGGACATAAGGCTTACCCCCAATGTAGTTTGCATTCTAGATGGCATGACAGAGAGGAGGGAAGAAAAGGAAGGAGGAAAGAAAGGGAGCGAAGTAGAAAGGGAAGGAGGAGATGGAAAAGATATAATGTTCGATGCAGAATTTAGTACACAAGAAAACAAAAGAAGGAAAGTAACATAGGATTGCAGTGTTTAAAATGCTGCCCTACACAGTCCTCACTGAGAAAGCGGCACTTGAGTATAGAGAAAAACCTTGGATTGTGAGTCATTTGTGCTTCAAGTGTTCTTCAAGATGAGCAAACATTCCTAATAAATTTTAACTTGATAAATGAGCGATGTCTCGCAATATTAGTATGCGATGCTGAATGTCACATGATCACAACTGACCCAATGGTTATTGAAATTCACTTTGATGCCCAGGTACTTTTGATTACAAGCATGTTTCCAGAATGAATTATGCTTACAAACCAAGGTTTTACTGTATACCAGAAAGTAGTAAGGGAGAATTTTATTTTAACTTATCTGGAGAACATCCTATTTTTCTTAGTTTAAACTTAAAACAATGTTTTAATTTTCATGAAAGAATGTTTCATAATTTGATTCTCTTCTCCGAACATTTGTACTTCAATAAATCTGATGCACCCTAATAGAGTGGCAAAGATCTCCCTTACTGTTTGCCAAAGTCCACATATAAGCATATAAAACTTCTGCAATCAGCTCTTATTGCAATATTTATAAAGTTAAACCTATAACTGTACAATGGTGGTTAACATATTCAATTATTGCAGGCCAATTTCAGTTTAAAGTGAAGTCTTTGTGTTACTTTTAACATTATTTGTAATCGCTTCCAACCATCAGATACAGATGTGCACAATTTCAGCAATCTTTCAAGACAGCTTTTTCATTTTGAGAAATGTTGTTGAAGTCAGATGATTAACAATGGTAACAATTTTTCTGATTTATGATGGGTATGGTATAACTATTGTATGTGATTTTAATCTTCTATCATTATTTCAGTATCCATTAAAAACTGATAAATACTCTTTATGTTATATGTGCAATGGAAAGTAAATACATACCAGAAAGTGAAGTTAGAGGGGTTGCCTGGCTGGCTCAGCTGGTGGAGATTGTGACTCTGTTCTTTTTGTTTTTTGTTTTTTGGTTTTTAAGTTTATTTTGAGAGAGAACAGGAGAGGTTCAGAGAAAGAGGGGGAGAGAGAGAATCCCAAACAGGTTCTGCACTTTCAGAGCAGAGCCCGACCTGGTGCTCAAACCCACCAACCATGAAATCATGACCTAAGCCAAAATCAAGAGTCCGATGCTTAACCAAGTGAGCCAGCCAGGAGCCCCAAGCATGTGACTCTTGATCGTGGCGTTGTGAGTCTGAGCCCCATACTGGGTACAGAGATTACTTAAAAATAACATCTTAAAAAAAGAGGAAGTGAAGCTAGAATAACTGAATCTTTAGACAGAATATGAATATTAATATAATTATTAATATATGAATATAATATGTATACATGTATATAATACATTACAATTAAATATATTAAATATAATTTTTAAAAATCCACTCAGCTTTGATAGATAAAAATAAAATAATATAAAAACCAGTAATTCATATTTTAAGCTATTTATGCCAATATGAATACTTTATAAAATGAAATATTTAAAAACAGCATAGAAATTCAGCATTCTTGTAATCAAAGGAGTCTTCTTATGGGCTCTGCAGAACCATGAAAAGTATTCATTTATATAAGATCTTTATAAACAAAGTAAACAAACGAAAACTTTATTCTCATTAGGCTCTAAAACTGAGCATTTACTTCAGTTATGATCACAACCCATATATCCAAACACACTCTACACTTTATACGATCTAAGCATTTCTTTTTTTTTTTTAATTTTTTAAACCTTTTTTATTTATTTTTGAGACAGAGAGAGACAGAGCATGAGCAGGGGAGGGTCAGAGAGAGAGGGAGACACAGAATCTGAAACAGGCTCCAGGCTCTGAGCCATCAGCACAGAGCCCGACGCGGGGCTTGAACTCACGAACCACGAGATCATGACCTGAGCCGAAGTTGGACGCTTAACAGACTGAGCCACCCAGGCGCCCCAATCTAAGCATTTCTTAAAGACCACCTAATACGCTCAGTAAACTGGATAATTTCCAGAAGAATCTACTAGGTGTGTAGAAGGCAGAGTCAAGCAAGAGAAATCCCTTTGTGACTTTTGAATTGTGAACCAGGTGTTTATATAACTTTACAATAATAATTATGAAAATAAAGTTACAAAATATAATCAAAATAACAGTTTACCCAGGGACAATAAATACACAATTCTTTACATGTTGAAATGGAAATAAAGTTCATGTTCTTTATGTCTATTTTTATATATTAACTTAATTGTTGGGGCTAGTGATGTGTTTCATGTAAGTGCTCAATCAATAGGAGTCATTTATTGTATGAGATACTAGCTGACAGTGTTCTCTTCATCTGTGCTATTGGAATCTTCAGAGAGAGCTTTGAGTTTTCATATGATTTACACTCTATTCAAAGTTACCAGACTTTGGAATGCCTGGGTGGCTCAGGAGGTTAAGCGTCTGACTTTTGATTTTGGCTTAGGTCATGATCCCAGGGTCTTGGGATCAAGCCTCCCATTGGATCCAGGCTGAGAGTGGAGCCTGCTTAAGATTCTCTCTCTCTCTCTCTCTCTCTCTCTCTCCCTCTCTCTTTCTTTCTCCCTCTGGTCCTCTCCCCCACTTATGCTCTCTCTGTAAATAATAAATAAATAAATACATACATACATACATACAAGCAAAGTTACCAGGCTTCTATCGATGTAAAACAATTTTAGAACACAGCTAACAAACTCCGACTTAATTTTACCTCAACTAGACATGAACCATTCTAAATAGTATCATCCATTTTCTCAGGCATCACATGGTTTTACTGCATCAGAGCTAAATGATTTGTCATGATTTATCACCCAGAGAATGAGTAAATCTAAACTTTCTATTATTAATCTCATTACACTCATGCATGACTTAACATTATAAATTATTTTGAAAAGAAACATGTTTTGCCCATTTTTCTTTCATGTAATGTATTAAAATATAATTCTCATGCTGAAGAAAAATATACACTTGGTAAGCAATAAAAAGTTATATTTTACATCCATTTAAATTTTACTTGAAAATACATTCATTTCATGCACGTGGTTTGATTGATTGATTGATTGATTGATTTATCGTTGACACACAATGTTACATTACTTGAAGGTGTACCACATAGTGGTTTGACAATTCTGTATGTTATGCTATGCTCACCACAAGTATAGCTAACATCTGTCCCCATACATCGTTATTGCAATAGCATTGACTATATTCGTTATGCTGTACCTTGTATTCCCATGGCTTATTCATTCCATGAGTGGAAACGTGTGTCTCCCACTCTCTTTCACTCATTTTCCTCTCCTCCTACCCCTCCCCTCTGGCAACCAGCGGTGTGTTCTCTGTATTTATAGGTCTGATTCTGCATGTTATTTGTTTAATAATTTGGCTGTTTTAGATTTCACATGTAAGTGCAATAATATGGTATTTCACTTAGCATTATACTTTCTAGGTCCATTCATGTTGTTGCAAATGGCAAACCACATTCTCGTTTATGGCTGTATAATATTCCATTCCGTGTGTGTGTGTGTGTGTGTGTGTGTGTGTGTGTGTGTATTTCCATGTTGCAATATACATAGGGATTCATATATTTTTCAAAATAGTGTTTTCGTTTTCTTTGGGTAAATACCCAGTAGTGAAATTACTGGATCAGACAGTATTCTTATATTTAACTTTTTGAGGAAACTCCACACTGTTTTCCACAGTGACTGTATCAGTTTATATTCCCATCAACAGTGTACAGGAATTCCTTTTTTTTCCACATTCTTGTCCACACTTGTTATGTCTTGTCTTTTTGATTTTAGCCATTCTGACAGGTGTGAGATGATACCTCATTGTGGTTTTGATTTCATTTCTCTAATGATTAGAGATGTTGATCATCTTTTCAGGTGTCTTTTGGCCAAATGTCTATTCAGATCCTCTGCCCAAGTTTCAGTTGGATTGTTTTCTCAGTGTTCAGTTGTATAGGCTTTCATATATTGTGGATATGAACTTTTCATCAGATACATCATTTGCAAATATCTTCTCTCATTTAGTAGGTTGCCTTTTTGTTTCATTAATGGTTTTCTTCATTGTGCATGCATCAAGCGTTAATTGAACAAGAGTCTACTTTAAACATATGTTTATGTATACAGCACAATATTTGTATGTACTATAGATAATCAATACGTAATGAATCAGATTATAGATTTACATGTTTAAATCTGTAAGAATAGAAAAAAACTAATGATAATATCATAGCCTAGAAGACACATGATTTTTTTCAAAGGAATTATGCTATTAAAATATGATAGTTTTATTTCAGTTTTGGCTGTGTGGTCAAAGCAATTTATACTGTTGGTTTAATTATTATTTTCCCAACTTCTTTGCTATTCTACCTCCGGTTTTTAGCAAAGGTATTATGCATAGTTTATATTTGATAATATTTATAGTGTTACTTTCAACAAAGACTCTTTAGTCAGTGTGGAAAACAAATGCTTGAATTGTTAAATTATAAACTAAAATTTTTGGATTTGTGCATTACCCGAGTCACAATAATGAATATATTTTTTGTACCTGTGTCTGTATACATTAATTAAATAAACTATTCATTTATAAATTATACTTAAGTAAAAATATCAACAGCTGTAGAACAATGTGCAAAAACACTAAACATTGGGGCACTGGCACCTGGGTGGATCAGTCAGTTGTCCGTCTTTTGAATTTGGCTCAGGTCATGAGCTCATGGTTGTGAGATCAAACTCCTGTTTTTTGTTTGTTTGTTTTTAATTTTTTAATTTTTCTTTATTTTTGAGAGAGAGACAGAGTGTGAGCAAGGGAGGGGCAGAGAGAGAGGGGGACACAGAATCCGAAGCAGGCTCCAGGTCCTGAGCTGTCAGCACAGAGCCCGACGTGGGGCTCGAACTCATGAGCTGTGAGATCATGACCTGAGCCGAAGTCGGACGCTCAACCGACTGAGCCACCCAGGCGCCCCATTCAAACTCTTGTTTTTGAGCCCAGGTCATGATCTCATGGTTGTGGTATCAGGCTCTGTGTTGGAGACTGCTTAAGATTTTCTCTCTCCCTCTCCCTCTTCCCCTTCCCCGCTCGTGCATGCGGGCTCACTCTCTCTCTTTCTCAAAAAGGAAAAAAAACCCAAAAACCAAAAAACGAAACACTGATCATTTATTTGTCCTGGTCCAAGCATCCTGGTCCAAGACCTACACCATATATCCCAATGATTGTGGGAAGTTAATTAGGCTCTAGAGTAGTCAGATTTCTCTTCTACAAATTAAGGGTGTTTGACTAAATATGTAAGGATGCTTGTGGCTGATCAGTTTTATATTTACAAATCCCTTCGATCAAGTGTATTCTATATTATTTTAGTCCCAAAAGATTTAAAATTCGTGCTGAAAATAAACTTTATTTTAAATTTTTGTCTAAACTCTTCTATCATTTCCCTGGGTACAAGTAAAACATTGAATTCCCACTAGCATTTTCTGTGGTGTTAAAGTTCCTCAGAGAACACACTGAGAGAATTAACTACTAGTCACTCAGTATAATTAGGTGGCAGTATGGTGGGTACTATGGTTAAGAACGGGCCCTGGAGCCACACTCTCTAGCTTTGATATCATTTCTTCCGTCTACCAACTCCGTGATAGTGAGCAAGTATCTTAATCTTACCGTATTCAGTTCCCCAGTTATAGAACAGGGGTAAATCAAAATACCTACCTCATAGTTTTTATGGAAGCACTAAGTTATACATAAAATATTTATAACATTATTTAGCACATATTAATCATTATCAAGTTGTTAGCTATTTTTATAATGATGATGATGATCATCATCGTTGTCACTGTCATCAGTATCCCAAAAGACTGTAAATTCACTTTGTTCACTAATATATTCCAAGCCTACAGAACAATGATTTCCATGCAGTAGTTACTCAATAAATCTTTGTTTAATGAGTGAAGGTATCAGAGAATATATGCATTCCTTTTCGTGTATACCATCATTCAATTTCCAAAAATCTGTGAGTTGATACTATCCCAATGTAGAAGTGAGAGTAAAATTAAGAGAACCAAGAAGTATATAAGAGTAGTGCTTCTAAGGATTTAGTAAATTCAATAATCCATGCATTCATTCATTTAATTGTATCTGACCTCTCAGGTCTGATATTCCCACATTTCCTTCTAAAACAAATACATTTTAAAAATGAAACAAAGAAATAAGAATAGGTATCAAGAAAGTTTAACAAGACATGGGTGTTCAGCTACTTGAAACTCTACAAATGGTCATTATGGCTGGGTCATCCAGGGACTATACCCCTTTACATGTTATTTCTAATTTTCTGCAAATTTAAAATCACATTCCTTAAGATTCTGTCCTTGCTTTTCTGAAAAGCTTGGCAGATGTCAAAATAATTATACAGAGTCTCTGCCTGTAACATACTCTAATTACATTATCTAATATGAAGGACGTTGTGATTTTCAATTTCTCCAACTCTAGGTCTAACTCTTATCCTGCTGTATTTCTAGTATACACAACTTGGTCCTTAGCCATAATCATTCATACTGGAATGGGTTAAAGCTTGTTTAAATACTAACATGAAGACCCCAAACTGGTAAATGGAATATTTAGGTCAAAGTAAATACAACTTAAAATAAATATATAAAATAATGCCATTACATTCAGTGAAGAAGAACAACTACAGTGAAGGATGGTACCTTGAATAATGTCTCCTAACTGTCATTGTGGGCCAAACAAAACAACAAACCTCAAATGTTAGAGAAGTGTATCAAATATCCTGACTTATCTGTATTGATCAGATTGTGTGATTTTGTAGAATAAGTTCCACAGCTAATGAGAATTAAGGAATCCAAAATGTGGCAAGAGGTGTCAGCCACTATAGAAAAGACTTGAGAAGGCTATTATTTAATTACTTAAAAATATATACTCTGAATGGGGTGCCTGAGTGGCTCAGTAGGTTAAGCATCTGACTTTTATTTATTTATTTATTTTTAACATTTATTCATTATTGAGAGACAGAGAGACACAGGACATGAACAGGGGAGGGGCAGAGAGAGAGGGAGACACAGAATCTGAAGCAGGCTCCAGGCTCCGCGCTGTCGGCGCAGAGCCCGACGCGGGGCTCGAACCCACAAACCATGAGATCATGACCTGAGCTGAAGTTGATCATGCAACCAAATGAGCCACCCGGGCACCCCATTAAGTAAACAAGTTTGACTACAGTTTTTAATATGTTGTTTCCATTAGAAGTGGACAAACTGGACTAGGGACATGATACACTGAACACAATTGAAATATCAGACATGAGGTATGCAATTTCATTTAATTATTACAATAGCACTATAAAGCAGAAATAGATATTAAGTGAACTTCTTTTAACTCAGAGACTAAGTGAATTGTAAATATTCAGCTTAAGAAATGGTACTTTTAGGGGCGCCTGGGTGGCACAGTCGGTTAAGCGTCCGACTTCAGCCAGGTCACGATCTCGCGGTCCGTGAGTTCGAGCGCCGCGTCAGGCTCTGGGCTGATGGCTCAGAGCCTGGAGCCTGTTTCCGATTCTGTGTCTCCCTCTCTCTCTGCCCCTCCCCCGTTCATGCTCTGTCTCTCTCTGTCCCAAAAATAAATAAACGTTGAAAAAAAAAAAATTAAAAAAAAAAAAAAAAAGAAATGGTACTTTTAGAATAGAATTATTTTCACCTTCGATAACATCTATTGTTCCTCGGTATATCCTATGAACTGAAAATATTTGCAAAACCATAAATTTAATTTTGCAAAGACAATTTTTTGATTTAATGTATATTTGGTACATGCAGAGGAGAATATTAGTTAGTGTTTGAGTCCAGTAAAGGGATAAAATATGCATTAATAAACACAATTTTTATTTGACTGCACAAATGACTTTCTTCATGATGTCAATGGTAAAACAGGGATACGTTATCAGGGGAGCTTCCGAAATTTGATATCAGTGCCTTCAAAAGAAGAGCAAGTTATTTTCTGAATTGTTTTCAACTTCTGTCAAATCAAAAACAGAATGAAAGGACCTAGCACTTTCTACGTTCTCTATATGAATCTAAGTTTCCCTCATTCCACTGTAGACAAAAATAAAGTGTCAGAGATATTGTAGCTATAGAAAAGAAATCCCTCAAGTTTGTTAATTATCAATTTGAAGAAAATTAAAAGCACCCAACTTTCACTTTATTCTTAGCCTATTCAACCAGCGTAACGGTAGCATTTTTTTTTTTTTTTTTTAGCACTCAGGCATTTAAAGTAAACAAGTAGAGAGAAGTACACATTTTTCTGAGCGACGGTGGGCACGGTGACATTATAAAACTGGCTCCAATTCCTTTTTACTATCCCCTTCTCTTCCCTTCAATCCAATGCTGGTCTAGGCCTCAGAATTTCATTTTATTTTATTTAATAGAAACACAGGTGATGTGATAGAATGGGATCTATAGGAATGACCTGCATTTTGTTTCCACCCGGTGCTGAAAAGGAATCAGACATAGATCTGTAACTGTATCTGTAGTAATTAGATAGCCTCCCTGACCTGGCATGACTCTAAAACAGGGACAGTTTGTTAAATTCATAAAAGATCTCTAAGAAGTGAATCCCCAATTAGTGATATTTTATATTGGAAACACTTTTTCTTTCTTTTTTTTTTAGAGAAATTCCCTTCTCATATATATATACATACACACATATATATACATATATATATATATACATATACATATATATATACATATATACATATATGTTCATATATACATATGTATATATACATATACATATACATATATGTATATATGTGTGTATATATATACATATATATGTGTGTGTGTATATATATATATATGTATACACCCTTTAAAAATTTTTGTTCTATTTCCATTTGTCTTACTAAAGCGCATTGGACACATTACCCCACCATACATGTCAATGTATGCCCAAGCAAGGGCTAGTTATATTTCCGTCAACAGTGGTCAATTCATGATTATATTCAAGAGCACAAATTTCCTAAAACAACAACAACAAAAATAACCCCAACTAGATTCATTATAAAAAAAATACATCTAGTAAGGCAGGCCTAAAGAGTGAACATTTTTTAAACTTCTTTTATCATAGTAAATAAAGTGGCTAACATTTGGGGTGCTATAACTAATAGATCTTTTTTTTTAACTACAGAAAATTGCAATCTGTAATGATTAATTTACATGGTATATGTTAAGTCCTTTATCCTCTGTTTCAGAATTCCAATTGCTACTACTTCTATTTCTACTTCTACTTCTTTTCCTCCTCCTCTTCCTCCTCCTCCTCTACCTAGTTCTCCTTCTCCTCCTCCCCCTTCTTTTCTCTCTCTTCTCCTTCTCCTTCTCCTTCTCCTTCTCCTTCTCCTTCTCCTTCTCCTTCTCCTCCTCCTCCTCCTCCTCCTCCTCCTCCTCCTTCTCCTTCTCCTTCTCCTTCTCCTTCTCCTCCTTCTCCTTCTCCTCCTTCTTCTTGTAAGAAACAGTTATTTTTGAGCTACCCTAATATCCAGATTTCACCCACAAACACCTCTGGAGAGGAAGTGCATTACTCTTTAGAAGCTCAAAGCACCCCTACACCTACAGCATTACTAATCCTTAAAAAAGGTATAGAGGTGTTGAAAAAGAAAATAGAAGATAAGTATCAATTCAGTCAGAAATCATATACGGAACAGCTACTAATTGCCAGCAATATCTTAGATATTTACAATGTTACATTGAAAACAACTTAGTCCTCACTCTCAAGAGGTTAAATATGCTTCAGAATTGCTAGAAATCGTTCTGCTCAATTTCAAATTAGTTTCATAACCATCCGGAAATATGTTGACAAAACTTTAGCTGGCTAAATGCCTAGACATTTCCAATATATTCCAGCTCCCACAAAAGGGTCTCTGGGGTACCATACTAGAGGCCTTACGTGTGTCTGTTCTTCACATTATAGACCACTCACTGTATAGCCGCCTCATAGGAGGCTTACATTAGCATTAGAGTCTAATCATAAAGCCAGATACCAATCTCTCCCTCCTTCTTTGTCTCTATTCTATACTCTTTAGTCAACTTTAACATTTTTCTTTTTATAATATTTATCAGCAATACAGGAAAAAATACTACTGTTTTTTAATACTTATTTATTTTTGGGAGAGCACAAGTAGGGGAGAGGTAGAGAGAGGGGGACAGAGGATCTGAATCAGGCTGTGTGCTGAGAGGTTGACAGCAGCAGGCCCAGTGTGGGGCTTGAACTCACAAACCGCAAGATCATGACCTGAGCTGAAGTCGGTTGCTCAACCGACTGAGCCACTCAGGTGCTTCTCAAAATACTACTGCTAATAAACATTTTATGAATCTAAATGGAAACATTTAGAATTCTAATTTTTCAGCAAGATGATTTTATTTTTTTTTATTTTTTTTTAATTTTTTTTTATTTAAAAAAAATTTTTTTTTTCAACGTTTATTTATTTTTGGGACAGAGAGAGACAGAGCATGAACGGGGGAGGGGCAGAGAGAGAGGGAGACACAGAATCGGAAACAGGCTCCAGGCTCTGAGCCATCAGCCCAGAGCCCGACGCGGGGCTCGAACTCATGGACCGCGAGATCGTGACCTGGCTGAAGTCGGACGCTTAACCGACTGCGCCACCCAGGAGCCCCAGCAAGATGATTTTAGTACATATTTTGAATATCCTTTGATACATTTCTCTCTGCGGTAAGAAATTTCTGTCTCCATATGGCTTGTGTCAAATTTAGTATGGTTATAACTTCTGTGATAATACACAGTAAAATAATTCTTTGCATTCACTGTATACCAAACAGATTCTCAAAGTTCAATGAGTAAAAATCAGCCAAGCTATAATGACAAAAAATTTAATTAAGAAAACAATTTTATATAAAGCTTTATAAACCTGTACATGCATGCTGAGACTTTGCCTTCATTCAAACAGAAAGGCTTGGAGCCCACTATCTTAAAATATGCATGAAAATGCTTAATGCATACATAATCAACAAAACACTCAAGATTAAATAAAGGAAAGCTTAAGAGAAGCTTACTCATTGCTGAGGGTAAAATACACATATTTTGTTCGGGACTACTGTTTATATATGTAGTATTATTAAAGCCACTTATTAGAAAAATCAGTATAGGGAAATTTGTATTAATTATTCTGGATTTTTCCTCCATTTTTAAAGCTTTAACTGTTTTCACAGACAAAGAATCGATTAGATTTTTAGTTTTTCCTGATTTAAACTAAGACAATGTGACTTGTTTTAAATTAAAATATTGAATATGAAATTGCTTTTCAAGAATAATTAAAATTACATTTTTCAAATAAAAATATGTGACCAGATGCTTAAGGGTTATAACATGAAGCTGACTGGAAAATCAATAAAATATACCCTCATATTTGACACTTGAAACAGCCTGAAGTTTTAAATGTGTTCTAGGAAATACAAAACATGTAAATGAGAACAAAATTGTCTAGGCTGGGGTATTAAAAGAAAAACTTTCATACAAGATCACAAATCATTGTGGCAGACAGAATCTAGAGTGGACACCATAATACTTACTTTATTGACGTTTTAGTGAAATCTCTTTCTTTTGACAAAGGCGATGGGACGTCACTCCTAGGATTACATTATATAAAACTGTCTTGCTGGTGACTTACCTAGAATTTTGCTTTCCTGCTGATCATCTTGTGAACTGTCTATAGAGAAGGCCATGTGGCACGGAATTGTGAGTGGCCTACGGGAGCTGAGGGTGGTCTCCAGCTAACATCCAGGAAAAATCTGAGATTTCGGTTGTACAAATGCCAGGCCACGGTTTCTGCCAACAAAGTGAGAGAGGTTGAAAGCAGATTTTTCCTCAAACTTCCAGAAAGGAACAGAGGCTGCCTAACAGCTTGATTATTGTCCTGTGAGATAATAAACAGAATTTCTTAAGCTGTGCTTGGTCTCCTGACACACATAAAGTCTGAACTAATAAATGTGTGTTGCTTTAAGCCACTGGTAATTTTCTACCCAGTAATGGATACCTAATATAATATTATTACAAATAAAGCAGGAAGAAATAACGTAAGAGAGGTATCTGAAAATACAGGAACATATACAAAGCTAATTCTATATAACAAGTAAAGAGTTTCTTTTTTTTAAGGAGAAAAGTCCCAATAACTGGCTACAAAGCAAAGCATCAACATTATATATATGTGTACATTATATATACACACGTGTCTATATTTATACATATGTATGTGTGTGTATATATTATATATATATATAAACTATACTGTTATATACACATAAAAGTATAGTAAAAAACACTTTAAATAGATAATTTAATTATCATAGGGAATTCTTTGTACAAATATCCACAATTTTGTTCAATTATTTTAGTATAGGAAATGCTAAACATAGATTTGTACAGATTTTCTTTCTGGTCTCTCTCCCCTCTTTCTTTTACACACACACATAAATATTTACCATCTGTCTTCTGTGTTAACTTTTTTTAGTCTTTATAGTCTAAAGACTGTTTTTGCCATTACAAAATTTTATATTTCAAAAATATAAGCATATTGTTATATTTGTCAAGTAGTGATAAATGTTTAGTATTTCAGTTTTTTAGAAGAAAAATGTTAAGTTTTTTCCAAATTATTAATTTAGTCAGATAATGTATTCATTTATTCATTGAATGATTTATTTATTCGTTGGTTCCTCATTTCATACAGTATTTATTTAGTATAGAATTTAGGCCAGGAAATATACCTTACAGTGGATGAATGGTTGGATGGATGGATAGATGAGTAGACAGATGATATATAAGTGATAGATGATAGACAGATGATAGATAGATAGATACATACATACATACATACAAACATTACATACATATGTAATTAGACAGATAAATAGAGAGATGGAAGGAGTGGATAAATCAACTGAACAATAGATAAATGTGGTACCTCCCTTGCATAAAGGAATTTACCATTTAATTGGGTAGAAAGACCATTAATAAAAAAATTCAATTTTAATTTCATATAATCTATATGCCATATATATGCATATATATACTGGATGTACATGTATATTTTTATAGATTTGTATATGTATGTGTGTATATATATATAATGTATATATAATATATATATAATGTATATATATGTGTGTGTATATATGTAAATTCTATATTTGTTTACCTCAATATTTGTCAAAATGTAAAGCGTGCTTTATTTCACATTTATCAAGAATCCCAGGTTAAGCTGTGTTCAAACAATGAAATCCATCATCACATTTATTTAATGATCATTTTGACTAGCATTTTGCCACATTACCAGGGATTTGAAATTGAACATGACAAACCCTTCTCCCTAAACCATATAGTCTACAAGAATACAGTAGAAAAAAAAAATTGCAGCCAATGATTTATTCTGATACATAAAAAATCTTGATGCAAACTGAGGGGACATTTTTAAGACCTTAAGTCAAAGACACAGAAAATTATATTTAACTCTGTCCTTATTTACTTCAATTACCACTTAAAAGTATTCATGGTGTTAATTTCTGTTAGTACACTTGAAGAACAAGGTTGCAATAGCATCTTTATTAAATATTTAAAATTTTAACAGAGTAAATATTATGTCTTATGACAGAGAACATGTTACTATATATGTCCATAGCTATAAAATGGATATTTAGAATCTAAATCAGATGTTCATTATCCAGTATAAGTTTGTTATAATTTTGGATCATGTCCCCTGTATTTCACTTAATTTCCAAAATCAATGGCAAATGACCTGATATTAGTTACACTTAATTTGACGGGATTTCAGTTTCTACGTTTTAAATTGTTATACCCAGAATTTGTGATCCCCAAAGACCACCAGGGAGCCGAGTCCTATGCAAAAGCAAAGAGCCTTTATTCGAGCTAGCTCAAGCTCAATCCCCTACCTGCACTGACCAGCGGTGAGATACTAGGGAGAGAGAGCTAGTTTCAAAAGCACAAAGGTTTTATTGGGGTCTAGGGACAGTTGGTGAGGTAATGGCTGTGGCCTTAGCCGATTGGCTGGGGAAGGGTCGGAGTCCTGTTACGCAGGTCGCCGGTCGTGTTTTGATGGGGAAGTTTGAACGGGTGAGCAAGTTTGAACGGGTGAGCGGGAGGTTACTCCAGGGGAGGAGGCGTGGTCAAGGTGAAGGACACAGAACAAGATGGAGTCGGCAGGCATAGGCCCGCCCTTTAAAAATAAAAGAAAATGTGTTCATTAAATGAGAAACTAAGCAAAGATATTTCTTATCAACATATTTTGTGTATCTCTCAATCAAAAATTGGTCATATCAAGGAGAGATGTTTGATTTCTAAATATAATACTTTGAAATGGAGAGATTGTTCTCTCTGTGTTTCACTTTTTTCTCTGACACAAAATTGATGATTTTTGTCCACTATCTGCTAGTCACAAAACTGTCAAAATCTACTTGAATGCCTATGTGTATTTCTATATACAATCCAAAGAAATATAAATTGGCATAATCTGCTTTTCAGTCATTTAACTTTTTCTACTGGTAACTAATAAATATTTTGTGTTTCATTTCCTTCATGTCTATTACATAATTAAGTTATTCAAATTAAGCCAGATACATTTTTTTACTTAAAAAATGTCAATTAAAGGAGAAAACAAGGGCACTGAAGAATTATCTACTAGATGTTAGGCACAGTTTGAGATCTAGGCAAACAGAATATAATGAAGAACAAATATCTAAACAAAAATTGAAAGAAAATATTTAATCTGCTTATATTTTTCAATCCTTTGACCTTAATCTTGTTTTTCAGTGGCTAAAGGAAGTTGGCTAATAGTTATCCTATATTATCTGTTAATGTTCTATTCTACTGGTTTTCCATAAGACATTGTCATAGTAACCTCCCTATGGATTCACCAACTTACTATTCTATTAAAATGGTGTCCCAGAGAATGTGTGAAATAGGTTAACTGCTGACAGCTCATTAAACTGGTAACTTTTAGGTGAGGCCTGCATTGGGATATCTGAGAGAACACTGCTCTCAACTATTTCAGAATGCTTGGGGCTTAATCAAAGAAGAATAAAACATGTACCAAATGCTCATCTGCTAGGTAATATCTATTGAATAAAAATTATTACTAATCTAAAATGCAGTTTTCTTGCATTTAGTGTAGTAATTACAAAAATCACTTCTTCTCTTTGGATCTTGCTTTACTCATTATTAAATGGAGGACACTGATTGAGACGGTCTCTAAGATAGTTGTCCCATTAATATGTATGATTTTATATAATTTATAAAACAAATAGTCCCAAATTCTACTTCTAACTCTTAAAATGAATTATCTCTAAGCAACAACTTAAATAAAAAGTTTATAAATCTCCTCTAAGATAATGATCCCCATGTATTTTGTAAGTAGAGTTTTCAAGTTTTCTAAGCTGCGTATTGAAATGCTGAAATAGCAATCAAATTCTTGTCAAATGTGTTGTGAAAAAATGACTGAGTATGTCATATTAGTTGATTAGATAGCTATAGCCTTAGAAAAGTGTGTTAATAAAATTTAAATCAATCAAAGTTAATATTTAGGAAAGGAGGAAATAACTCAATTTTAAGACAAGCTCATACTAAACAATAATTTTCTCATTTTAATTGTTATAATGTATTAATAAGTTAGGCTAGAGAAAATAACTCAATGAATATAAAATATAGAATATTATGCATCAATCAACATAAAATAACATGTGAGTAGTATATTTAGAGCAGTATATATGCGAGAACAATTATAAATTCAACATAAATTAATTATGTATTTCAAAAATATTAAAATTAATTTTTAAAATTCAAGAAGGAAATATTGATATAGTAACACTGTTCAAAAGAGATATTAATATTGTACAGCAAATAAAAATAAGTTTAAGTTATAAAATTACAAACATTACCAAGTTATCCTTAGTAATAATAATTATAGTTTTTCTTCTTAGATGCATAGTACAGTATAACATAGATGCAAAGAAATGCATAACATTTCCTGTTTAATCAATAGGTATGGTGTTATCACCTATGTTGTAACTGCCTAGGTCAATAATTAGAAAAAATCCATCACCCACAAAGCCTCCTTTGTGCTAGTCCTTCACCCTTAGACTTAACCAGAATCTTGACTTTTTAAATTATATTTTTAAATTGATTTATGATCTGTATAAACAGAATTTTGTTTTACCTGATATTAAACTACATACATAAAATAAAATTTCTATGTAAGTGATACTATTGGTTAACATGCATCCTAGTGGTACAAAGCACAAAGTAGTTTTCAATCTGCAAATTTTAATACTATTTTCTTGGATTTTTTTTCCTTATGAATAGACTATACTGCAAGCTAGAATTCAGTAAGAATACATAATATTGGATTCTTGGATGTACTGAAATATTGTACAAACTTTATATAAAAGTTTAGTTAAAGAGACATATGCTGGTATTAATTTATAAATATATGTAATAAGGAGAAAAGCCTAACAATTTTTCTGGTAATCAAGATTCATACTCTAATATAATGGCTAATGGAAATTAATAAGAAAACACATTAAATTATATAATAAATGAATTCCTTATAAAATGCATCAAAAACACAGGCAGTAATACAAATGAGTTCAGAAAAATCAACCAAATGCAAATAAACTGGCATAAATCCCTACACAGGTAGCCACCTTAGAGTTAGAGTATTTTTTTAAAGGAAACCAGGAGTACCTGCTTGGCTCAGTTGGTTAAGCGTCTAACTTAGGCTCAGGTCATGATCTTGCATCTCGTGGGTTTGAGCCCTACATCCAGCTCTGTGCTGCAGCTCAGAACCTGGAGCCTGCTTTAGATTCTGTGTCTCCCCTTCTACCCCTCCCACATTCATGCTCTGTCTCTGTCTCTCTCTCAAAAATAAATAAACATTAACATTTTTTAAATTAAAAAAAATAAAAAGGAATAAAGGAAGTCCAAGAAACAGAAAAATTCTAAATTTTAAGAAATTAATTGACACAATTATGAAATGAAACTGCCTTGCTGAATATGAGTAAATATAATTAATAGGAAAATAACTGAATTCAATAAAATGTTTTATAATATCATAAAAGTATAAGTGAACAATTTATTCTTATCAATGCATTTACACACTATGTGAAACTCATATCCTAAATTCTTCAAAACTTGTCATCACTATCATAATCTAAATGAGTCTTCATAATGTGATTATCTTTTTATAATTTTTTTTTAACGTTTACTTATTTTTGAGACAGAGAGAGACAGAGCATGAACGGGGAGGGGCGGAGAGGGAGGGAGACACAGAATTGGAAGCAGGCTCCAGGCTCTGAGCCATCAGCCCAGAAGCCAACATGGGGCTCGAACTCACAGAACTCGAGATCGTGACCTGAGCTGAAGTCGGACGCTCAACCGACTGCGCCACCCAGGCGCCCCTTATAATGCGATTATCTTTAACAAAATCACACGCACACTAATCATCTCCCCAAAAGGTGAAGCAATGTCTCAAAGTTCAATTTATTCTTCTTAGAGTTATGTGCATTTTGTTTCTAGATGAAACACACTTACCATTGGATTATTGAAACATGAATGAGTTAACTATTCTCAACTATTCTTATGTTAGAATGTCAAAGTATGGATGAGGAGACACAAAAAAGGAAAAAAATCATTAATATATATATAAATAAATCTATATTAAAATAAGGCAGAAATGCAATCATTAAAGTCCTCATTTCTGCAACTGGTCACATGATTATAACTTATTTATGATATTTATGATTGCAACTCCTCATTCTTATTCCTTTTATCAGGCCCTATGAACCCAGTTGGTTCTGGTACCTTGCCTAACTGGGCAACCTAAATATTACTTCCTGATGGCTCTTGATCATTAGCAAAGCTACCTATCAGGGTAGGTTTCCACTAAATATCATCATAGAAGAAAACAAATAGGCTGAGGTTATCCCCTGCGTTCCAAACAAATTTCTTATCTCCAGTGAGTAGAAGGAATATAATTCCCCTTTGGTAATCAGGGCTGTTTACTTTGGCCAGTATAACTCCTTTCCTTGACTAAGGGTAATAGTGAGAGGAGCCATCCCATTTCTTCCCTTTGATTCCTGGTGCTGTGAATCCCAACTGGTAGAGACAGAACTATGCATTGATCACTGATTCTGAGCATCTACCGTATTGAAGAGGGCTTTTCCTCGGTAGGCTAAAACATTATCCTCATTCTGGCACTATAACTAAATCTTCAAAGGCCATTCTACCATTCCTTCAGGCCACCTGCTGCAGCTTGATTTGGAATGTAGTGAAATCCCTGGACTTAATGACTGTGGGCCCATTTTTTTTTAACCTCTATTTACTGCAAAAATGAGTTAGTTCTCCAGTTAGAAACAGAAGTATTACTGGCAGAACATGGAAATACCTAACCAGGCAAAGTTTCTATTTAAGTGAGAAGAAAATTCTGCCATGTCCAGTATAAAAGTTCTCGAATATGACTTATATACAAATGATATCTGCTGATACCCTAAGAAATGATCCCCTTGCCTGTTCATGGTTGGACTGATCTTTGCTTTGGACTTGTCCATTCTCAGCAGTGGCTCTAGCCACATCAGCCTTAGTTAGGGAAAGTCCATTTTACTAAGTTCATGAATAACCCCCATCTTTGTCAACCTAGTCATTTTGTTCTTAAGCTTAATTGACAAGTCTAAATCTAAATGGATGGCTGTTTGACACGCACACAATGGTTTTCTTATACACCTGATTCATAAGCTCTGCTTCTACTCTCAATTGTCTGACCCTTTTTTGAACAATTTCAATCAATATGAACCCTAAATTGTCTGAGACTGTAAAACTTTGTCTTTTCCAAGGCCTTGGAAAATATTCATTACATGTAAAAAATATTCTTTTCTCATTCATCCAACCTTGAAAATAGACAGGAATATAAAATCCATATGGAATCTCTTAATTTATTTTATTAAAAAAACTGGGCAGGTTGGCAGCTGTGACATTAACACAATTTGCTAACACTATTGCATTAGGTATTACCTAATGTTCATGACTTACAATTTAAATATAGATTTTACTTTAGTTTCAAATTTTACCTTGATTTTCAGGTACTTTAAATTTTACCTTTAGTGTTTTGGCTTTAGATACTATCTTGGTGTTTACTGGTGCATTTAGTTAGAACAATGTTGATTAAGTTCACTGTCTATTAAAGGTATGAATTACTCAGATTTTAGAATCAATCAACTGTAAAAGTTGATGGTTTTATTTTCAAAAATATATAGTGCTTTTATAATATTTTTTTATTATACCTGCATGCATAGACATTTTCTTTTCATCAATTTGGAGTATCATGAAATTAATCTTCTGAAATAATTCTCTCTTTAATGCTGCCAAGTGGTAATTAATAAATTATTTTACAAAATTTGTTTGTATTTACTGATTTTTCTCCTTTTGTTGGGGATAGTATCAAAATTTTAAATATTGTTTTTAATCTCATTTGTATTCATTTATTTGTTTATTTATTTATTTATTTATTTACTTACTTATTTTTGAGGGAGAGAGTGTGAGCAGGAGAGGGGTAGAGGGAGGGAGAGAGACAGAGAGGGAGAGAGAGAGTCTTAAGCAGGCTCCAAGCCCAATACTGAGCCCAACTCAGGGCTCCATTTCACAACCCTGAGATCATGACCTGATCTGAAATCAAGAGTCGGACTCTTTTTTTTTTAATTTGTTTTTAATATTTAATATTTGAGAGAGAGAGAGAGAGAGAGAGAGAGAGAAACGTGAGCGGGGGAGGGGCAGAGAGAGGGAGGCACAAAATCTGAAGCAGGCTCCAGGGTTCAAGCTGTCAGCACAGAGCCCAACAAGGGGCTCAAACTCAGGAACCGTGAGATCATGACCTGAGCCGAAGTTGGATCCCTAACTGAGTGAGCCATCCAGGCAAATCGGACTCTTAACAGACTGAGCCACACAGGCACTCCTTAAATACTGTTTTTAAACCAAAAGTTTCAACAGCGACAGGATTTTAAGTCCTGTATAAATGTGAATGACCATAGGCCAAATATTTACTTTTTTCTTCCATCATGATAGGAAAGGTAAACTTCCCCACCCAGTAATGACAGACTCAGCCCGTATCATTTCTTCCTTCGTCAAAAGGATAGAACATGTACTGCAAACAATGACTTGCATTGTGCTTATGCAAATATGCTCTCCAGCTTAATCTACTATTATCATGAAGAGAACATTGTTTGAAAGAGACCTGAATCCAAGCCACAGCTGGGAGTCCAATCCCACCGGCCAACAGCAATGACAATGAGAAATAAATGCTTCTATATGATTGGGGCAATAGACGATTAATGCAAACTCAGTACCTCTTCTCCACATTATTTATTTGAGTTTATAGCCACAGCTTGAGTATGTTGGTTAAATAACTTTCCCAAAATTAGAAATGTAAAGCCTAAATTAAAATAGGAAATCTGTTATTTAAGCCAGAGTATTAACACACTGTAACAATTTAACTCCAAGATCTCAAACCCTACACCCAGACACAATGTAATCCCAATGAGCAATGGTATAGAAAGAGCCCTGGTTTCTACACGAAGTTGCATTTATGAAAACTAAAGTATGACTTAAGGAAATGTCTCATTAAATGGTGGGTCATTCACGTAGGTTTTCTTAAAGAGGTAGTCAGGTGTGCTACACAATATAATCATATATAGTAGGTTTGCAAGAGAACTTCAAATGATGCATGTCCCTCAAATTCTGTATTTATTGATGCAGTTGTGTGTCTCCAGCTCTGCAACATCCATGCTTGTTCCTTTTCCCTGGAACTGTAGTCCTTGTTCATTTCCTTCTTCACTTCATCAAGTGGTGACCCTCCATGACCTTTCTGGTGGTAATTACAATTCTCTGACCATATTTGGTCACATTAGATAGTTGGAAATGAACGCAACTCTAGGCCCATTTTGCTCCCTTCAGGGAAGCCTATTGAACCAGGGGACATGCATTTTTTTTTTTCTTGCTCTGACTCCTTTTCTATAAATAAATTTTAGGGAGAATTTTTGACTAGAACTTTCTCTAGCCAGTTGTAGTAGATTTATTCTATTATTACTTTCAAATGTACTGATAAAATTAAATTCTGTATTAATCCTTCTGTATTAAACTATCCTTAGTTCTCTCCTCAGAGGTAAGAGCTGTCATCAGTAACATCTATAACCTTCTAAATACTTTCTCCATATCTGCAGATATATACACATATTATTGCAATACCTTTTATCCTTTGTTTATTATTTATGTATTTACTTATTTATTTCTTTAGAGAGAGTGAGGGAGTGCAAGTGGGGAAGACATGCAGAGAGGAGGAGAGACAAAGACAGAGAGAGAGAGAGAAAATCATAAGCAGGCTCCATGCTCAGTGGGGAACCCAACATAGGGGCTTGATCCCACAACTCTGGGATCATGGCATGAGCTGAAATCAAGAGTCAGATGCTCAACTGACTGAGCCAACCATGTGCCCCTGCAATAGCTTTTAGAGTTTTGGAATGTCTATGTGTATGTGAGTTTGTCTACAACAGGGATAATACTATTTCACTTTCAAATTTGCTTTTGGCTCCTAATATTAAGCTTACAAATCTCTTTACGTAGAAATTTGCAAGGTGTAGAGATGCATAATTCCACTTCCTTATTTATAATGGCAGGAAGATATTTCATAGTATGGGTGTATAATAATTAATGTAAAATTATTTGCTGATATAATTATTTAAAAATTTTTACTAGAAACATTGAGGGAATTAATATCCTTGTATATCACCTAGAGGTAGCATTATGGGGCCAAAATATTTGTACTCTAAAAGATTATATTAATTTACACACACATGAGGTCAATTTATTTTTCTAGATTGCCCCAGGAGACAACTGTTGAAATGTTCATACACATTTATCTCTCAAGACAAGCATTAATTTGCCACACATATACAATCTAAATCACTGAAGAAGAAAATAAATGTTTTCCTAATTGTTCCATAATTTCCAAGATCTCTCTTCTACAACAAAGTTAACATTTCACATTATAATGAAGAGCAGCGCTGGTTTCATTTCTTGAGGTCCTTATAGAAATACTTTCTTAAAAAGTCTTTTGTGAAATACTGTATCTCCTAGTACTTGTTATTTTACCAAAGCAGAGACTTGTGACTGAAAATGCAAGTTATAAGGACCTGAATTAATTTTTAGCTTTTGCGTATTTCCCAGTTATTATACTTTATTTGAGAGAGTACAATTTCTGTTAGTATTACTGTTTGTTTGTTTTTCTGTTTACAGTAATTAATAATAACCATCAAGTGTCATATCATAATTTGAAATATTTGTTGTTAAATGCACACACACACACACGATTTTAAAAATCATAGCATAATAAAAGAGGTGTGTCCTTTTATTGTCCTATATTACAAATGGCTTAAACTGAGGTAAAGAGGCTCACTAAACCTTCCCAAGATCACTTATTTAGATGGTAAGTTGTTTAATGATTGCTGAACTTGGAATTTTATTTTTTTTTAATTTTTTTTAACGTTTATTTATTTTTGAGACAGAGAGAGACAGAGCATGAACGGGGGAGGGTCAGAGAGAGAGGGAGACACAGAATCTGAAACAGGCTCCAGGCTCCGAGCTGTCAGCACAGAGCCCGACGCGGGGCTCGAACTCAGGGTCCGGGAGATCGTGACCTGAGCTGAAGTCGGCCGCTTAACCGACTGAGCCACCCAGGTGCCCCAAGAACTTGGAATTTTAAACAACAAATTAAATATACCATGTGACATAGAGCATTGTAGTCTTTATTGGATATATCAAATAGCTAATATATAAAATATTTTTTTTTGGTATTGTTTGCGTAGTACTCAATATTAAAAGCAGGAACAGAGATACTGATAAGTAATTAAAGATAACAGCTTAATAGAAGTTCATGCTAATAGAATACGTTTGTGTTTTAAACATATTAAATCAATTGTGTTCATTTATGTTATTGCTGACATGTTCTCCCAAACAGAAAAGAAGAAAACTCTTATTCTATGCTTTCAAATAATTTAAAATAAGGTGTTTTTTTTTTTTGTGGTAGTGGATTAAATTATATTTGTTATAGAAGTAAAGGAATTTGTAAAACATACATGATTTTTCTGAAGTTATTGTAGTCATGCCTATATATCTCCTCATCTTGGAAAAATTAAATGTGATATGAACAATACTAGTTAAAAAAAACAGAGAAATTGTGCCTCAGAATCATTCAACATCCTACAATTCTGTGATCCAGAATTGTTCTATTCCAGATCTTACATTTCCATTAGTTCCGGTTTTATTTTTAAATAACAAACATAAACCCTGGTATTGCATTATCACATGCCTCACTTTTTTAACCTCAAAGCTATTTCTGACTGATGTTAAGATTTTTTGTGAAGAATAATGAAAAGCAATTCTGTGATTGTTTCCTAATCTATATTTCTTTCATAGCATAATTGTGACTGGCAATATCAGATTCATTGGTATATTGAAAGTGAGCCATTTAAAATGTTTTAAAGCAGAAAACAAATCAATGAATCTTGATTAAGATATACTGCTAGGAAATTATTCTGTTCAGCTTTCACCTTTTGAAGTAGATCCGGGACAGATGTGCGGTGTATTAAAATATATGTCTTAATTTACCCTGTTTATGCTTAGTAGTTTTCTATAAGAAGAAAAACAGTGGTACCCGCCTCATTTTAGTTATGAATGTCAAAATACTCATGAATGTTTTACTTGCAGAATGCCACAAAGCAAGATGTGCACATTCCCATTGTCCCAGATCATTAAGCTGAGTGAACCATGCATATCGCTGAAACACTTCTGAGGAAAGTGAGAGGTAGCATTAAACCTTGATGCCTTTAGGAGACATAACAGCCCGTCTCAAATCACCCAGCTACAAGACCTATTCATAGGAAGGAGAAATTTGCAAAGAAACTCATACTGAATTCATGTATGAGAAGACATAATCATCATGCTATTTTCTCAATGTAATCAATTTCTTACCACAATCTGGATCTTGCTGTCTATGCATATTAGAGTTATAATGTCTCTAACATCGATTCATAAAATTTGATTTATTTGTAAACTGAGAAATGTCTGACTGATTTTTACATACTTTTTCATGTTGTAAATTATATATAACATTAAATTTGCCATTTTTATCTCTTTCAGTGTACAATGCAGTGTTATTAATTACATTCACAATGTTGTGGAACCATCACTACTTTTTATTTCCCAAGTCTTTTCATCAACCCAAATGGAAATTATGTGCCCATTAAGATACAGGGGTATGATTTTTTAAACATTCCATGAAACTATGAAGCAGGAAACTGATCTAAGTAGGATTATGTTTATAACAAACATAGGGAAAAAACAGACTAGAAGAAAATAAAATAATTACTGATTGTCTACGGTAGTGGAATAAGCAGTCTATTTTACTTTCTAAAACTTTGGTAATTAATTCCTCCACCTTTTGTGAGATATAATTGACATATAACATTGTGTAAGTTTAAGGTGTAAGTGTGTTGATTTAATACACATATATTGCAAATTGATCACCACCATAGTGTTAGCCAACACTTCTATCACATCGCTTATCATTTTTTTTGTAGTGAAATATTAAAATGTAACCTCTTAGCAACTTTCAAGTACCTATCACAGTTTTATTAACTATAAACATCACGTTATACATTAGATCCTCAGAACTTATTCATCTTATATCTGAAAGTTTGTATCCTTCTTTTTAAAGTTTATTTATTTGTTTTTGAGAGAGAGAGAGACAATACTTGCAAGCGAGGGAAGGGCAGAGGGAGAGGGTTCCAAGCAGGTTCTGTGATGTCAGCACCAAAACTGCTGCAGGGCTCAGTCCCACAAACAGAGAGATCATGGCCTGAGCAGAAATCAAGAGTTGGACGCTTAGCCAAGCTTAACCAACGGAACCAATCAGTCACCCCTGGAAGTCTGCACTCTTTGAACAACATCCCACAATTTCCTCCAGTACTCAGCCTCTGGTAACCACAATTCTACTTTGTTTCTATGAGGTCAACTTTTTTAGATTCCCTACATATGTGATATCATACAGTATTTGTCTCTCACTGTCTTATTTCACCTCACATAATACTCTCGTTTCATCCATGTTGCTGCAAATGACAAGATTTAATTCTTATTGCTGAACTCTATTCCATCATATATTTACACCATATCTTATTTATCCATTCATCTGTTGACAGACATTTAACTCGTTTCTATATCCTGGCTATTTGGATCATACTGCAATGAACATTGGGCATAAATATCTCTTCAAGATTTTATTTTCATTTCCTTTGAATATATACCAAAAAGCAGAAATGCAGGATCATATGGAAGCTCTATTTTTAATTTTTTGAGGAACCTCACTACTGTTTTCCATAGTGGTTGTAACCAATTTACATTCCTACCAACAGTGCACAAGGGTCCCCTTTTCTCCATGTCCTCACCAACATTCATCTTCTTGTCTTTTTGACGACAGCCAATCTAACAGGTGTGAGGTGATATCTAATTGTAGTTTTAATTTGCATTTTCCTGGTGATTGGTGATGGCAAGTATCTTTTCATGTACCTGTTGACCATTTGTATGTCTTCTTTGGAAAAATGCATATTTAGTTCCACTGCTTATTTTTTTTATTGATTTGTTTGTTTGCATCGAGTTGTATGATGTCTTTATATATTTTGGATATTAACGCCTTCTCAGATACATGATTCGCAAATATTTTTTTCTGTAGTTTACCTTTTCATTTTGTTGATTGTTTCTTTTGCTGTGCAGAAGCTGGCAGTGTGATATAGTCCCACTTGTTTTTGTTTTTGTTGCTTGTGTTTTTGTTGTCATATTAAGAAAAAATAATTAATTGTAAATCCTATTTTGGGCCCAAGTTTTTCTAAGTTTTTTATAGGTATTATTTGAAATATGCCATAGATATAAAGTATACTAGACTTAATAATAAAATGAACTACTTAAAGAACCAGAATGTTACTAGAAACCATTCAGACTCCTTGTGTGTCCCTCATTGATTCTTCTCTGTGGTTGCATTCCAGAAGTAACTAATCTGATTATTTTAATTATTTCCTCTTTCTTTTTATTTCTTTTTGGAAAAGAGTTTCACCTCAATCACATATGCTGATTGGCTCAATAAATAAAGTGTTTATTTTTCCTTGTTTGTAAGCTTTATAGAAATGGTATAATTAATCTAATCTAATCTAATCTAACATAATTAATATAATATAATTAATATAATATAATATAGTCTTCTGAGACTTGTTTTTCTTTCACTTGATATTGTTTTTAAGATTATGGGCATATTCTATTATTTTCACTGTTTTTTTTTTTAATGTTTATTTATTTTTGAGAGAGCGCGAGCTCAAGTGGGGAAGGGCAGAGAGAGGGAGACACAGAATCCGAAGCAGGCTCCAGGCTCTGGGCTGTCAGCACAGAGAGAGAGATATTTCTTTGAAAAATGTCATGGGAATTTTTATAGAAATTTCATTGAATCTATAGATGGCTTTGGATGCTACTGACATTGTATTAATTATAATTCTTCCAAACAAAAACATGGGATATCTCTCCATTTGCTTCTGTCTTCTTCAAATTCTTTCACCAAAGTCTTATAATGTGCAATGTATAAATCTTTCACTTCCTTGGTTAAATGTATTTCTAAGTATTGTTTGATGCTATTGTAAATATTGTTTTCTTTCTTTAATTTTCACGTTTTACTGTAAGTGTAGAAACTTATTTCTGTTTGTTGATTTTGTTTCATACAACGTTAGTGAATTCATTAATTAGTTCTAACATTTTTTATAATGAATTTTTTTTCAGATTTTTGCATATAAGATCATACCATCTTCAAAAAATAAACAGCTCTTAGTTTTGTTAATCTTTTCAATTGTTTTTATGGTCTCTATTTCATTTGTATTTCTTCTTATTTTACTCATCTCTTTATTTCTTCTAACTTTGGTCTTTGTTTCTTCTTGTCCTAATTCCTGGAGGTGTAAATTTTAATTGTTTATTTGAGATCTTTCTTATTCTTTTTTTTTCTTTTTTAATGTAATTTTTATTTTTGCCAGAAAGAGAGTAGGAGCATGAGTGGGGAATGGGTAGAGAGAGGGAGACACACAGAATCTGAAGCAGGCTCCAGGCTCTGAGCTGTCAACACCGAGCCAGATTTGGGGCTCAAACTCACCAACCGCAAGATCATGACCTGAACTAAAGCCAGGAGTTGGACGCTTAACCGCCTGAGCCACCCAGGCACCCCAAGATCTTTCTTTTTCTTAATGTAAATGTTTATTACTGTAAACTTCTTTCTTAGAACCACTTTTGCTGCCTCCTTTAAGTTTTGATATGTCACGCTTGCATTTTCATTTGTTTCAAGGTATTTTTTTTTTTATTTTGCTTTTGATTTCTTCTTTGAACCACTTGGTTTTCCAGAAATATGGTGTTTAATTCCCACACATTTGTGAATTTTCAAGCTTTCCTCCTGTTATTTCAAGTTTCACACTATTGCGGTAGGAAAAAAAAAATACTTCGAATTATTCCCATCTTGTTAAATTTGCTAAGACTTGTTTTGTTAAGTATGATTTTGTGTT
This sequence comes from Lynx canadensis, assembly GCF_007474595.2. Taxonomy (NCBI): domain Eukaryota; kingdom Metazoa; phylum Chordata; class Mammalia; order Carnivora; family Felidae; genus Lynx; species Lynx canadensis. Next base: position 217,872,062 of record NC_044303.2, on the reverse strand, counting down.
GTTTCATCAGAATATGATCTATTCTGGGGAAAGTTCCACGTGTACTAGACAAAATGTGCACTCTGTTTTATTGGATGGACTGTTCTGTATATATCTGTTAGGTCCATTTGCTCTATGAAGTATGGTTCAAATCCAACATTTTCTGTTGATTTTCTGTCTTTAGGATCTATCCATTGTTTATTTTTTAATAATTTTTTAAATGTTTATTTTATTTTTCGTTCTGCCTGAAGAAGTCATTTCAGCTTTTCTTATAAGGCAGATCTAGTGGTGATGAATTTCCTCAGCCTCTGTTTATCATGGTAAGTCTTTACTTCTCCTTTATTTCTGAAGGGCAACTTTGTTGGGTAAGCATTTTTGGTTGGCAGTTTCTTTCTTTCTGCACCTTGTTTATATCACCCCATTCTCTCCTGGCCTGCAAAGTGTCTGCTGAGAAATCTGCTAATAACCTTATGGGAGATACTATCAGATAGTTTTCTCTTCTTGCTTTTAAAATTCTTTATCTTTGTATTTAGATGGTTTTGTTATAATCTATTTTAGAGAAGATTGTTTTGGACTGAAATTTTGGGGTGACTTACTAATTTCATGAACTTTGATTTCCAAGCCATTATTTCTTAAAATGAACCTTCTACTTATACTCATCTCTTCTCCTTCTAGGACTTCAGTGATGAATACGGTATTTCTCTCAATGATATTCCATAAGTCTAGTAGCCTTTCTCTAATTCTTTTTTCTTTAAATGTTTATTTATTTTTAAGAGAAAGAGGCATGTGCATGCAGGGGAGGGGGAGAGACAGAGGGAGACAGAGGATGCGAAGTGGGCTCAGTGCTGACAGCATAGGTCCCGATGTAGGGCTCAAACCCACCAACGCATGAACCCAGAGATCATGACCTGAGCCAAAGTCAGATGTTTAACTGACCGAGCCACCCAGGCACCCTTCTAATCCTTTTCATTTCTTTTCTTTTTGCTTCTCAGATTGGATAATAAAAACTGATCTGTTTTATAAATCATTAATTCTCTCTTTTACTTGGTCAAGTCTGTTGTTGAGACTTTCTGTTGAATTCTTCAGTTCAGTCACTGTTTTCTGTAGCTCCAATAGCTCTGTTTGGTTCTCTTTTGTATTTTCAGTCTGTCTTCACATTTTCTTGTATTCTTTCTCTGTTATTGTTAAATTGTTTATCTGTGCTCTCCTAGTTCTCTGAGCATTTGTAGAGCAATTAGTTTAAATTCTTTGTCAATTCCTGGATCTACATTTCTTTGGGTTCAGTCGCTGCAGGATTACTATTCTTTTGGTGGAGTCATGTTTCCCTGATTTCTGCACGATCATTGTAAACTTGTATAGGTGTCTGCCCACTTGAAGAAGCAATCACCTCTTCCAGAGTTTTTGGGCTACCTTCAGTAAAGGGAGACTTTCACCTGTGGGTAAAGACACACTGGGAGGATGCTGTGAATTTAAGTCCGGTGGTGGAGGACACCAGGTGTGAGCATATGTGGCAGCACTGGGTCCAGTGGGGCATGATGTCTCTTTGGCTCAGGCCGCTGCGGTCCACGGAATCAAAGCGTGATTCTTGGAGAGTACCATGGTAGGACCACAAAGTCTGCACAGACCAGGGCTCTTGGGGTACACAGCAACGAATCCAGGTCCAGCAGCTAGGGACCAGGACAGGCAGTGGTGTAGCCGGATCTGGCGGTGTGCACGCACTCATCTGTGGGGGCCAGTTGCAGGTGCCTGCATGGGGTGAGGGGCCAGTTGGTTGTAGTCACATGCAAAGTGGTGGCGGCCAGGGCTGGCAGCAAGTGGCAGGGTCCAGTAAGAGCTCATAGACAACTAAAGAGACACTGACTTTCAGCGTGTTCCCCTGTGGCCGTGGTTCCCGACCCCGCTCCCGGAGTGCAGACTGCTTTCGAGTCTGGTGATAAGAATCAGGACAGGGATGTGCCAATGCATGGCAGCAGGGGGTGGCTAGTGGTGAGCTCAGTGGGACAGGCCAATGACAGGCAGCTTTAAAGGCCTCGGCTGTCTGTGTGCTCTCCCGTGGTCATACACTCTCCCCTCAGGTGTGCACACTGCAGTGGAGGCAAGTGACAGATGTCGGACTGCTGGTATGAAAGTGCACAGCTGGAAAGGCTATCCCTGAGTGCACGCCCATCTGGGGGCCAGATGCGAAGGCATCTTGCACTTGAGCAGACACAGAGGCCTGCGCTGGCTGTGGATGCAGTTCCCGGACTCCAGTCGGATGGGAGGGAGGGAAGAAGAAGGGCGTTTGCATCGGCAAATGCAAAGCCCTGTGGGGCAAGACCAGTGAAAACCACAGAGGGTCTGTGACAGCTCTGACAGCTGCCGTTGTCATCAGTGGTGACATCTGCTGGGTTTGCCCGCACAGCTGATCACAATGAACGATGACTGCACGTGCTGTGGCTGCGACCAGTAGCCCCTGCTTTCTGTGTTCCTGGTTGTCTCAGACCCCAGATCTCTCCCACAGCGGTTTTTGTTCATGGAGAGCTAACTGTTGATCTCTGTGGCAGGACAGGAGGCTGGGGTCTCCTGTGTCTCCATTTTGGTGACATCAGTTCCGCCCCAATCAATTTTATGGTATCTATTTTTTGGTCTCTAGGCATACTAGAAAACTAAGCGTGTACTGAAATATTGAGTGAAACAGCTTACCTTATGAAATCGATAGCTTCCTGAAAAGTTGTATCTAAGTTAACACTAGAGCGTGTCCGTGTTTGAAGGTATATGGAAGTTTAAAAAAAAATCTTATTTTGACTTGTGAATCTCAAGCATAGACTTACAGACTTGCTTAGACTCATTTTTTTTTAAGTTAATTCATTTATTTTGAGAGAGGTGGGTGGGGGGCAGAGAGAGAGGGAGAGAGAGAATCCCAAGCAGGCTCCAGGCTGACAGGACAGAGCCTGATGCAGGCCTTGAACTCACAAACCATGAGATTATGACCTGAGCCTAAATCAAGAGGTGGCCACTTAACGGACTGAGTCACCCAGGTGTCCCATGCCTAGATGTATTTTTAATTGGGGGTTTGTTTTGCGCTAAAATGCAGAAAGGAGTAAAAAAGGAACGAGTTGAAAATGCCTAACATTTACAATAAAATAATTGTTTAAAGTTTGATACCTTCCTGCAAATGGAAAACCACCAAACATACACTTTTCTTTAATTATCAGATTGTCTTTTTTCAAACAAGTATTTGGTCATATTTCCCCACAAGTTAAAAATATCTTTTCAGTGAGCAAATTCTAATACATGAATGAATAGACCACCACGCACAAATAGAACCAGGCTTTTGCCAGCCTAGATGTAAGCTTTAAATGAAATATATTATCGCCCTTACCCATATTTTGCCTCCAGACTCTGCTATAAGAGCTTTTCTACTTTGGAAATAAAATAACCAAAAGTTAATAAATGATTTAGAGGTGGGTAAGTGTTCTGGTGGATAAATTACTTGTGTTTATTCCCCAGATGAATAAATTTTCCTAAATAGATGGTAGAACTCACGTGAGCCTGCTCTTCTGTAAAGTTTAGTAAAAATAATTGAATCTATTTTATTTTTTTTAATGATTTATGTATTTTTGAGAGAGCACTAGCAGGGGAGGGGCAGAGAGAGGGGAACAGAGGAATCAAAAGGGGCTCTGTGATGACAGCAGAGAGCCCCATGAAGCACTCAAACTCACAAACCACGAGATCATGACCTGAGCCAAAGTGAGATGTTTATCCAACCAAGCCACCCAAAATAATTGAAGTTAAAGAATTTTTTCCCTTGGTGTCATATAGGATGTGTTATATACTATTTTTTTAAATTTTTTTAATGTTTTCATGTATTTTTGAGAAAGAGACAGACAGAGTGTGAGTGGGGGCAGGGCAGAGAAAGGGAGAGACACAGAATTCAAAGCAGGCTCCAGGCTCTGAGCTGTCATCACAGAGCCCTACGCAGGGCTCGAACACACAGAGTGTGAGATCATGACCTGAGCTGAAGTCAGACGCTTAACCGACTGAGCCACCCAGACGCCCCGGATATATACTATTTGTAAGAATTGTTTTCCCGATTGGAAGAAAGTCAATAGCATTCTATTTTTATTTTCTTTTGGTGAATAATGAGGAAACAAGGGTTATAATGAACTTACTACACTGAACAATATGTTCAGCTAACAAATTTGAGTTGCTCCAGCCCTGCCCTTAAATCAATTTCTTTGTGCCCTTCTTCAAGAGTGAACCTAAAAGAGAACATATATATCATTTAGAATAAGACATCATTGATTAAGTGTGCCTTTTTTGATCCCTTTCACTATACAGTATTGCTAGAAGAAGAAAGCCATATTTTGGTAAATCCAGACTAGAGATCAAGGGTATTGCTCAAGCTGTGAACAAAGGGAACATGTATAATCATTAAGATTAAGCATTAAAGTTTGATACTGGGAGAGGAAGGCTTGTATAACTTAGAGTAAATCCTTGCAAAAATGGAGAGACAAAAATGTCTCTTTAATATATTAAACTGAAAAGATACACATGTGCCAACTGGAAAGAATTCAGCTATAGTTAATTGTCTATTGCAAATCCTACCATTTCTTCAGAGAAGTCAGAGGGGTGGTCACAAAGAATCATTAACTAAGTTATACAAAAAACAAACAAACAAGCAAACAAAAAAAAAAACACACAAGACTTTTTGGTATTGAAATGCAATATGAGTACATATTTTTATCCTATTATAGAGGAACAATAGCAGGCTCGCACAAGTCAACGGATTTCTGTTTCTTAGACCACTAGCAGCCTTGTTGATATTATCCGAACATTAAAGAAAACTGAAGGATTGTTGTAACATATGTCAATAGTCCTATGGATAACTTGAAAAACCATGAGAAACTGTTTTATAGTTTTTTCCCATGATGTTATAAAGATTTAAGTTTAGCCTAACATAACCTAGAACATATAGACACCATTAAGTTTTTCTTAAGGACTAAAAATTATAGAATCTTGAAAATTTGTCACATTTATCTCCCAAATGGCTTAATCTTCACCCCTGTGTGTTTTTAACCTTGTTTCACATGAAGGAAGCTTTAATACTATCTATTTCAATACAGTCAACTGCTCTTTCTTTTCTGACATAGATCTAAAAGGGTTTAAATACCCTGATGGCATCCTGCCAGGAATTAGCTGCAGGTAGAAAGGTAGAGGGAATAAAAAAGTAAACAAAGTTTCAACCCACTGAGAGAGCTGCTCCAAGCTAGATAATAAAGACAGCAGGTTTATATGCTGGTTTTTCTTCAGGGAAAGAATGTTGGACAGTTTCCTGTTGATTGATTCTCTAAATCTTTCCCTTTCATGTTCAATCTTTCCACAGTCTTTGCTGCCGTTTCTACTGTTCTTTCAAGTAAGAAGTTTGATTCCCAGCAGTGCTAATATTGGTTTCTTCCTGGACAAGAAAGTTATGAAAATCTTAAAGCCAATGAAATGGAATTTTTACATCATCCATTTATGTGACAAGTTTATTACTGCCTTTGAAAATTGTTTTACTCAGTTTCATTGTAGTCATCTTGTAGGAGTAGACAATGAAAAAGTAGCTTAAAAATTCAATTTTTTATAATAAAAAATATGTATAAGGGTTTTTATGTGGGTTCTTAAGTTTCTGCCAAAGAGAACAGCTCACATGAGCAATTTGTAAAAGCCTGGATTCAACTTTCTTTTTTTAATTTTTAAAAATGTTTACTCATTTTTGAGAGAGAGAGACACACACAGTATGAGTGGGGAAGGGGCAGAGGGAGAGGGATACCCAGAATCTGAGCTGTCAGCACAGAGCCTGATTCAGGGCTTGAACCCACAAACTGTGAGGTCATGACCTGAGCTAAAGTCGGATGCTTAACCAAGTAAGCCATCCAGGCACCCCTCGTTCTTGGAGTGAATTTTTCCATCTTCTGTGGAAGATGGTACAAGCCAGTGGTGAATATAGGAGTTATCTTGGGGGAAAAAAAAAAAAAAAAGAAAGAAAACAAAAAGGTTTGTCTGAGCCCAATAACATAGCTTTACAATTGTATGAATTATTTAATTCTTATAATCTGAGTTCTTTTCATTCTATCACTCTTTCCTGGAAAGCTCCTTTCCTACAAACTGAGAGCTCTTCCTGCTAAAGAAAATGTGAAAATGGCTTATTAGTTTCCAGTGATGCTTGCATTCACGTGACTATGGTAAAGGAGGCAACTATGGGTTAGTTTTCTAGTTCATTTTTCAATATGGTTGGTTGTCCCTGAAGATATCTTGTGATGTTTACTATCACTTCTCATGAGGCCAGAGAAAGGTGCTCGGAAGGGTACTTATGTTTCTGTTATGTGGAGGAAGAACTTGTAAAATATGATGCTGAGGAAAGACCTGGGTTTAATATCAGCCTTTTGTGACCAATGTTTAGTTGCAGAATCCACCTTAATGTGTAGCCATTAAGAATAGTAAGGAGGCCACGATGAAAGAGACAATCAGAGAGTCTTATTTATATTAATTGTATAATTTTTATCTTTAAAATACACTTAAAGACAATATTAATATAACGCATTTACAGGGGTGCCTGGGTGGCTCAGTCGGTTAAGCATCTAACTCTTGGTCTCGGCTCAGTCCATGATCTCAGGGTTTGTGAGTTCAAGTCTTGGTCTCCACTCAGGTCATGATCTCAGGGTTCATGAATTCAAGCCCTATGTCACACTCTGCACTGACAGCACAGAGCCTGCTTAGGATTCTGTCTCTCCCTCTCTCTGTCCCTCCCCAGCTTTCTCTGTCAAAATAAATATATAAAAATTAAATATATATATATATATATATATATATATATGACATATTCATGTGTAAAAGTTTGTGTTGTTGTGTTGCTTTTGGGTGTTGTCTTCATTACTTTCTTTCTTTTCTCTCCTTTTTTTTTTTTTTTTTTTGGTTGTTTGAAAAAACGAGGGACACCTGGGTGGCTCAGTCGGTTAAGCATCTGACTTCAGCTCAGGTCATGATCTCACAGTCTGTGAGTTCAAGCCCCGCATCAGGCTCTGTACTGACAGCTCAGAGCCTGGAGCCTGTTTCAGATTCTGTGTCTCCCTCTCTTTCTGCCCTTCCCCCACTCGTGCTCCTGCTCATGCTCTCTCTCTCTCAAAAATAAATAAACATTTAAAAAATAATAAATAAAAGAAAAAAAATGAGCACTAGAGATAACTTGAAAGGGGCTTTCAAGTTAATGTAAAGTGCCAACTCATATCAGTGAGCATTACCCACAACAGTCCCCCAACACCAGCTTACATAACATAAAAATAGGGCTTGTCAAGAAAGTGAAGCATGGAATTTTGGGGTCTAGTGTGAACTATTGTCATATTTCTCCTACCCGGTCCCCCACCTCTGCACTAAACCGGGGGAAAAGCAAGATTGCATCACTGGGGCCGTGGAATCTTCTGCCCTCAGTGTATGAAAGGCAAGATTATTAAGATTTGCCTGTAGGTCAAGTGACACTATTGGGCTATAACCAGGCTCAAAAAATTTTGATGGGACTCTTCCTAGGAAAGTAGCCAACCAAGGTGAAGAACCAGTGTAGTGCTCTGGGACAAGTTGAAAGAATATGGTCAAGAAGTTTCTGCCTAATACTGCATCGTGTCAGGAAATTCTGAAGCAGAGAAGACCCTTGAGGGATCTGAAAATTCATAAATTCATCCCAAGATAATTCGGAATTTCGATGCCTGCTATGTGAAGCAGGGACAGCTGAGAAGGAATTATAAACAGCATGAGCTGTGTTAGTTATCTCCTGTGTAATTTTTCTATCATAGCTGAAACAAATTACCTCATACCCAGTGGCTTAAAACAACACATATCCGTTATGTTATAGTTATGTAGGTTAGAAATCCCTATGGATTTCACAAGACTAAAATCAAGGTGTCAACAGACCTTATTTCATTCTGGAAGCTTAAGAAGAGCTCATTTTTGGTCATTAAAGCATTGGCAAAATTCAGTTCCTTTCAGTTATCGGACTGATGTTCCTCCTTCCTCTCCAGCATTCGACTGGAGGCAGCCTGTATCTCCTACAAGTCTCTCTCTAGTCTTTTCCCCAAATACTTTACATCTCAGAACAAGGAACTGGGCATAACACCCTTCTTATATAAAAGCCATCTCTTCAACCTTCTTTCTTTAGCATCTTTTTTTTAATGTTTATTTGTTTGTTTGTTTGTTTGTTTGTTTTGAGAGGGAAAGAAAGAGAGAGCATGAGAGGGGAGAGGCAGAGACAAAGGGGGACTGAGGATCTGAAACTGACTTAGAGCTGACAGCAGGGAGCCTGACACAGGGCTGGAACTCAGGAATCTCGAGATCACGACCTGGGCCGAAGTCGGATGCTCAACCGACTGAGCCACCCAGGCACCACTAAATCAACTCTGATCACAGATGGGAAAGCTTCTCTCCCTTTAAAGGCCCTTGTGATTTGATTGTACCCTCTCAAACAGTCTAGGATAATCTCATCTCAAAATCTGTAACCTCAATCACATCTTCAGAATACCTTTTGTCAGGTAAGGCTCATTGTCACGGGCTCCAAGGATCTGTATGTGGACTTCTTTGGGGAACGATTATTCTGTTTACAACATGCGTCTTTATTTATTTCTCTTCCTCTCAACTCTGGACAAACCAGAAGATGGAGAAAGTTATAGTAAAAGAATAATTACGGCGCTTGAGGCACCCCTAGTCCCAGAATCTCAGTGGCCTAAACTGAGAGGCAGGGGAAATTGTGAATTGGATGTGAGATTGGAGTTTAACTTTGGACTGGAAAAAGCTTTGCTTAGAAAAGCTTCAACTGAACAGAAAGCTATCACATCTGCCCAAGATGACATTTAAAGGAGTGGGAAGGGGTAATTTGAACTACCTATCTGAGAGCCAAAGCGAGACAAAAATCATTTTCTATTTGTGTATCCACAATGAATTCAATGCATTCAATGAAACGGTTAGACATATTTAATATTTTAGTTTTTTGTTATTTTATTAGATTATTGGTGGTATGGTTATTTGGAAATGGAAAGTCTGTAACAGGTGTGCTGTTCCCTTGTGCGGGGGGTTGCAGTGATGGGGAAAAGAGAATCTTTGCTCCTGTTCATCTGACAGCTATATTCAAGAACACATTTTGATGTAAACTAAAGAAAAATCATTTCATAAAATACAATAATGGTAGACATAAATTACCTGCTCATCTGTTCTAGGAAGTATATGAGCCACTTGAGGATTGTTATTATGTTTCACCTCACCAAAAAATACTTGTTCTTTGCCACGTTTTCTGTTATGTATATGAGGGCCTTGAAGTCAAACAAATTCTCTTAAGTCACAACACCAATAAATAGAAAAAGAAACCTTTAATCTGCATTTGCCTTACTTCAGAGTAGGGGTCTTAACAAGTGGGATACTTATTTTTTCTCTCTCCCATGTTTCCCTTAAGTATATCTTTGTGGGCACACAAACAACAGGAGAAAATTCAATACTCCTCTAAAAGCTTTATGTCAGGGCATTCTAAAAGGTGATTTCATTACTTTACAAAAGTGTGAAGGATGTGAAATCTAGATAGACTACACCATTTCTTTTTAATTATGAGATTGGATATAATTTTCAGATAAATGGAATTTATCAGTTCCTCAAGGAATGAAGAATGTACAAGGAGAATTTTTGAAATATCTTACAAGCCCAGAGGCAAAGACTCACCTTTGTTTTTTTTTAATAAGATGTTTTGGAATGAGATAATTAATTATACTGTATAAAAATGGAAGATGCAGTAAACAGTGTTCAACACAAGACAGCAGTATTTACACCTTGTGTCACATTAAAACACTACTAATTATCTGTAATAGTTATAAAACTATTATGTTTCCAAATGGTTGGCATACTTGAAAATGAGGATACTTTAAAAATTCAACTTTAAGTTATATTTAGGGAAATGAAATGTATCTTGATGCGAACCTCAAAGATGAAAAAGGAATAGGCTTTTGGGCAGATGGGCTAGGGTGTAGGCTAGGTGGGCATACAAAAGGTGCACTCTAGGGACACCTCAAAGGGACTAAATTTTGGGGGGGCGGAAGGAAGGTTAATATTTTAATAATTTTTTTAATGTTTGTATATATATTTTAGAGAGAGAAACAGAGGCAGAGTATGAGCAGGGGAGGGGCAGTAAAAGAGGAAGACACAGAACCTGAAGCTGTCAGCACAGAGCCCAATGCAAGGCTCAAAGTCACAAACCATGAGATCATGACCTGAGCCAAAGTTGGATGCTTAATCAACTGAGCCACCCAGGTGGCCCCTAAAGTAGGTTTCTAATATAGTTAGTGATGTATTAACATAATACCGGCTGTTACAATAAACAATCCCCAAATCTCAGGGGCTTTAACACTCACTCATAGGATTCTTACACAAATTCCAATGCAGATTTTTCTTGAAGCAGTGATTCTCCTTCAAGTGGTCACTCCACCTAAAGACCCTCTATCTATTTGTAGCATCACAGGGAGACCTCTGCCGGATACTCTTCATAGAGCAGAAAGATGAGGAGAAAATATTGAAGGGAATCATGAAGGTCTAGGAAGCCAAGTGGTGTAGAATCCCTTCTAGAATTAGAAAAAATTAAAAAAGAGACACCACGAGAGCAAATAGCGTTTGCAAGAGGATAAGCTTGAACAAAACCATATCAGTAATTACATGAACATGAACCATCATGGTGGGAAAAACAAAATGGCCAGATGGGATAAAAAGCATGATGTGGCTCTCTGCTGTCTGAAGAAGTACACACTGACTACAAAAATACAAGGTTTCAAAGTAAAAAATAACAAATTCATCAGACAAATTAGAAGCCTAAGAAAACTAGAATGGAAATGCCAGTATCAGAAAAAGTTCATTTCAGGACAATGAAGACAGATGATGGTTCATCATGACAAATGAGTGATTTGTCTGGGAAATAAAACTGATAAAAATATGTATTTATTTGAGAATAGAGTTAAAACGCATAAAGCAAACCCATCAAAACTAAACATGCAAATTGACAAATTCACATTCACGGCTGAAGAATTTTTATCGACCTCTCAGTAATTGTTAAAACATGCAACCAAAAATTTAAACTATGAATTTGAATATCATTATCAATCAATTTGAGCCACTTGACATTTTTAACACAACAGCTAAAACTATAGAAAATATAATTTCTACTACTGCAATTGGAATGTTTCTCTCCAAAAATCATATGATAGACTTTAAAACAATTAGCCATTAAATTCCAAAGGTATCTATAACCACAACAAAATTAAATTAGAGGTCATTAACATGAAGAAATCTAGAAAAATTCTTTTTTAGGAAGAAAATTAAATAAATGGTTAAAGAAGGACTCACAGGGAGGATTAGAAAATATGTCAAATTGAATTATAATAGAAAGAAAAATGCAAAATCAGTGAGATGTAGCTAACGTTGTGTTGAAGAGGAAACTATAGCTTTAACTGTTCATATAAAAATATTTTCTTAAGTTTAAAATCAATCAATCTATAGAAAGTAGGGAAGAAAAAGCAAATTGAGTCCAACATAAATAGAAAGAAAAAAATAATAATTGAAATAAAGAAATTATAGGTGAAACTGAGAAAGACAAATACAGAGAAGAGATTTAAAACTAAAAATTAGTTCTTTGAAAGGTGAATACAATTTATAAGTAGAGAGACTAAACAATTTTTAGAAGTAAAACATGTATTAGTAATATCAGAAATGAAAGGGGACATATTACTACCTATCTTATAAACATTTAAAGAAAAAGAGAAAACTGGTCACACGGGTGGCACAGTCGGTTTAAGTATCCGAGTCTTGATCTCCGCTGAGGTCATGATCTTAAGGTTCGTGACTTCAAGCATCGCATCGGGCTATGTGCTGATGGTGCATAGCCTGCTTGGGATTCTGTCTCTCCTTCTCTTTGCCCTCCCTGGCTTGTGTTCTCTCCCTCCATCTCTCAAAAAAAATAAGTAAAACTTAAAAAAAATAGAGAAAAAAGAGAAAAATACAAACACTAGACTGAGTTGTTCAAATGAATTTTAATAAATGATTAATAAAAATGCTGAAACAGAAAATGAATTAAAAGCAAAACCATTAAGCCCCTAGGCTTCACTGAGTATTCTACTAAACATTTAAGAAAGAAAAAACATTGGGGCACCTGGTGGCTGAGTCTGTTAAGCATCAGGCTCTTGATTTTGGCTCAGATCATAATCTCACCGTGCATGAGATCCATCCAGTTCCCCTTTGGGCTCTGCACTGATAGCACAGAACCTGCTTGGAATTCTCTCTTTCTCTCTCTCTCTCTCTCTTTTTCTCCCTGCCCTGTTCCCATGCACATGCGCTCTCTCTGTCTGTTTCAAAATAGACTTAAAAAAAATATATATGTGTGTGTATATATATGTGTATATATGTATATATGTGTATGTGTACACATATATATACATCAATCTTCCTGAAACTCTAAAAAATAGAGGATGAAACAGTTCTCACCCCATTTTATGAGACTAAGTGCAGAATAACTGTGGTATCAAAATCTGAAGAAAAAAATACAAGAACAGAAAGTTACACACAAAAATGTCCATTATAAAACTGGATGGAAAAAGTTCTTAAAAAAATGTCAGCAAACTGAATACAGCAATATATTAAATGTATAATGCCTCATGATTTACCCCATGTGGGATTTATCCCACGAAATTACATTAACATTTGAAATTAAGTTAAAATAATTCACTATATTATCAGAATAAAGATAAACAATGACACGAAATTATTTCCAAAGATGAAGGGAACATATTTGAGAAAATTCAACAGTTATGCATAATTAGGGAAAAAATTCAGAATATTATGAATAGAAAGAAACATCTCTGTCTTTACTAGAAAATGTAAAATGATACATTTTTGGCAGTTCTTATAAGGTTAAAAACTACCTTATGACCCTGTGATTTCACTTCTATGTATCTACCCAAGGTAAATAACATGACCACTATAAAGCTTGTACAAATATTCATAGTAACGTTCCTCCTAAGTCCCTAAACTATTAATATCCCAAATGCCTATCAACATGAGAACAGATATGCAATGAAATTATAGTCATACAATAAAAATAAATAAAAACAATAAAAAGAAAAAACAAACCAGTACTAATACAGCCAACACCATGGATGAATTACAAAAATATTATTTTTTTAGATTTCACATGTGAATGAGATCATATAGTATTTGTCTTTCTTGGACTTATTTCACTTAGCATAATACCCTCAAGGCCCATCCGCGCTGTTGCAAATGGAATGATTTCCTTCTTTTTATGGATGAATAATATTCCATTGTATTCATATACTAGATTTTCTTTATACATCCATCAACGAACACATATTTTGTTCATTTCTTAGCTACTGTAAATAATGCTGTAGTGAAAATGGGGGTGGATGTATCTTTTCAAGCAAGTGTTTTCAATTCCTTCAGATAAATACCCCAAACTGGAATTGCTGGATCATTTATTTAATTCTATTTTTTTTTAATTTACAACCAAATTAATTAGCATATAGGGCAACAATGATTTCAGGAGTACATTCCTTAATGCCCCTTAACCATTTAGCCCTTCCCCCCTCCCATAACCCCTCCAGTAACCCTCTGTTTGTTCTCCACATTTAAGAGTCCCTTCTGTTTTGTCCCCCCCCTTGTTTTTATATTATTTTGCTTCCCTTCCCTTATGTTCATCTGTTCTGTGTCTTAAAGTCCTCATATGAATGAAGTCATAGGATGTTTGCCTGTCTCTGACTGACTAATTTTGCTTAGCATATTGCCCTCTAGTCCCATCCACATAGTTGCAAATGGCAAGATTTCATTATTTTTCATTGCCGAGTAATACTCCATTTTGCGCGTGTGTGTGTGTGTGTGTGTGTGTGTGTGTGTGCGCGCGCGTGTGTGTGTGTGTGTGTGTGTGTGTGTGTGTGTATACATACCACATCTTCTTTATCCATTCATCCATCGATGGACATTTGGGCACTTTCCATACATTGGCTATTGTTGATAGTGCTGTTATAAACATAGGGGTGCATGTGTCCCTTTGAAACAGCACACCTGTATCCCTTGGATAAATACCTAGTAGTGCAATTTCTGTGTCATAGGGTAGTTCTATTTTTAATTTTTTGAGGAACTTCCATACTGTTTTCCATAGTGGCTGCACCAATTTACATTCCCACCAATAGTGCACAAATGTTCCCTTTTCTCCTCATCCTCACCAACACTTGTTATTTAATCTCATGTATATGTGGAATCTAAAAACTGAAACAAAACAAAAAGTAAAAAATGGAACTTAAAGATACAGAGAACTAATTGGTGAAGGGTTGGGAGTGGACAAAATGGGTGAGAGGGATCAGAAAGTACAAACTCCCAATCACAAAATAAATAAGTCTTGGGGTGTAATGTACAGCATAGTGACTATAGATAATATAGTTGTATATTTGATAATTGCTATGAGAGTAGATCTTAAAAGTTCTCATCACAAGAAAAAAAATGTGTAACTGTTTGGTGATTGATGTTAACTAGACTTATTGTGATGATCATTTTGCAATATGCATTATACTGTATACCTGAAACTAATATGTTTATATGTTAATTATATCTCAATGAAAAAAAAACATGATTTTTATCAAAAGAAGCCAGTGAAAAATAAGTCCATCCTTAGGATTTTACACATACAAAGTTAAAGAACAGACGAAAGAAAAATATGGTGAATGAAATCAGAGCATTTCATTTATTATATGGTAAGGATTGACTGAAGGTAGTAAATTGAGGGCAAGAGTGAGATCATTCTTGAGTGAAGAGTGAAGCGTATTCTTCAAGAAGAATTTTAATACCTCCAAACCCTACTCCCACAAGTCCAGAACACTGGGAACCAGCATTGAAGATTATGTCTACTAGGGACCAAAGACATGATTTATCGGATGTACTTATTTATTAATGGATTGACTGATTGATTGTTTTTTTTGTTTGTTTGTTTGTTTGTTTGTAAAACTGAACTACAGCAGAGAAAAGGTACACAGAAACTGATATTATATTGCTCAGGCAAAGGATATCATGGATACCTGTCGATGTACAAAACCTAGAAAACAACCCGTACGGACTGGTATGTCATAAAGGAGTATTTGAGGAGTTTTATCTTCTGGAAGAAATGCCATTAATCAGTTGTTTGTCAGGTATGATCCACTGAGTCACAAGTTTTGGGAAAAGATAATTAAAAACAAAATCTCCTCCCAGTCCATAAAACCTCTCCACAAGTGTAGAAGAGAAAGAACCGAGTTTATTATTGACTAAGCCTTGGGCTAGAATGTGATGTGCATCACAGGCTAAGACAGAAAGAAATCCCACCCCTTTAAACAGCCAACAAGTTACAGACCATTACATATGTGTCCTTAAGTGAGAGGACTTCACAGCACCATTTGTCACAAACAGTTCATCCTAAATTCACTTGGTATTTGGAGTGACCATCTGTGTTAGCTAATTGGTTTTCTCCACAGGAAAAATAAACTTCTGTATCTTTATGAGAGAATGTAGTTTTGCAACTTAGAAGCAAGTCGTCTGCTGAAGTCAGGCTCCTACCCACCCACGAGAACTAGAAGATAGGGGATGCATCCTCCTTGATGCTTATTTCTCAAAGAGATGGTTCCAGTTTCTTTGAGAAAGATATTTGTGGGTGGTAAGGCTGCTAAGAGGTTTATTTAGTTTTATAAACAAGTTTGCATATATTTCAAAGAGACAAATAATTTAGAAGTACAAACTCCTTCATGTAAATTACTTAGGAAAAGTCACATCCCTTCCCTTATTTTCAACAAAGAGAATAAGCTACTTTTGGAAAATCTGAATCTGCTCTTACACAAGACCCCTCTGCCTTCTTTCCCCCCAATTTTTGATATTTTAAAGGATTACTAGGTAATGTTCTGATTAAAACTTAAAATATAGCATAAGTAAAATCACATTTCCCATTATTTACTCAATTATTTTTTTTTCATTTCCAATTTTAATTTAATTTCTAGTTAGTAACATACAGTGAAATATTGGTTTCAGGAGAAGACTTCAGTGATTCATCACTTACATACAACACCCAGTGCTCATCACAAGTGCCCTCCTATACCCATCACCCACCTAGCCCATTACCCACCCACCTCCCTCCATCAATCTTCAGTTTGTTCTCTTAGGGTCTCTTATGGTTTGTTTCCTTCTCTCTTTTTCTTTTTTTGCCCTCTACCATGTGTTTATATGTTTTGTTTCTCAAATTCCACATATGAGTGAAATCATACGGTATTTGTCTTTTTATGACTGAGTTATTTCACTTAGCATAATACATTCTAGTTCCATCCATTTCATAGCAAATGCAAAATTTCATTCTTTATGATGGCTGAGTAATACTCCATTGTATAAATATATACCACATCTTCTTTATCCATTCATCAGCTGATAGACATTTGGGCTCTCTCCATAGTTTGGCTATTGTTGACGATGTTGCTTTAAACATTGGGAAGTATGTACCCCTCTGAATCTGTATTCTTGTGTCATTGGACAAATATCTAGTAGTCCAATTGCTGGATCATAGGGTATCCTATTTTAACTTTCTCTGAAACCTCCATACTGTTTTCCAGAGTCATTGCACCAGTTTGCGTTTCCACCAACAGTGCAATGTCACATCCTCACCAACACCTGTTGTTTCTTGTGTTGTTAGTTTTAGCCATTCTGACAGCTATGACGTGGCATCTCATCATGGTTTGGATTTCTACTTCTCTGATGATGACTGATGCTGAGCATATTTGTATGTCTGTTAGCCATCTGCATGTCTGCTTTGGAAAAATGGCTATTCATATCTTCTGCCATTTCTTAACTGGATTATTCGGTTGGGGGTGTTGAGTTTGATAACTTCTTTACAGATTTTTGATACTAACGCTTTATCAAATATGTCTTCTCCCATTCCATAGGCTGACTTTTGGTTTTATTGATTGTTTCCTTCACTGTGCAGAAGGAAGCATCACCCAACAGTTCATTTTAGCTTTTGTTTTCCTTGCCTCCAGAGATGTGTCTAGTAAGAAACTGCTAAGGCCTATAGCAAAGAGGTTGCTGCTTGTGCTCTCCTGTAGGATTTAGAAGGTTTCCTACCTTTCATCTAGTTAGATCTTTCATCTATTTTTAATTTATTGTTGTGTATGGTGTAACAGAGTAGTCCAATTTCATTCTTCTGCATGTCGTTGTCCAGTTTTCCCAACACCATTTGTTAAAGAGACTGTCTTTTTTTCTATTGGATATTCCTTCCTGCTTTGTCAAAGATTAGTCGGCCATATAGTTGTAGGTCAATGTATTGGTTTTCTATTCTATTCCATTGATCTATGTGTCTGTTTTTGCCCTAGTACCATACTGTCTTGATGATGACAGCTTTGTGCTATAGCCTGAAGTCTGGAATATAAGGCCTCCAGCTTTGCTTTGCTTTTTCAGGATTGCTTTGGCTATTCGGGGTCTTATGTGGTTCCATGCAAATTTTGGGATTGTTAGTTCTATCACTGTGAAAACTGTTGGTAGTATTTTGATAGAGATTGCATTAGTTGTGTAGATTGCTTTGGGTACTAAAGAGATTTTAACAATGTTTGTTTTTCGAATCCATGAGCACGGAATGTTCTTCCCTTTCTTGGTGTCCTCTTCAATTCCCTTCATAAGTATTCTATAGGTTTTAGAGTAAAGATCTTTTTACCTTTTTGGTTAAGTTTATTCCTAGTCATCTCACAGTTTTTGGCAGAATTATAAATAAGATCAATTCCTTGATTTCTATTTCTGCTGCTTCATTATTGGTGTGTAGAAATTACTGGTGGGTAGAAACAGATTTCTGTATGTTGATTTTATATCCTGTGACTTTGCTAAATTCATGTATCAGTTCTAGCAATTTTTTGGTGGGGTCTTTTAGATTTTCTGCATAGAGTAACACATCATCTGCAAATAGGTAAATTTTGACTTCTACCTTGCTGATTTGAATGCCTTATATTTCTTTCAGTTGTCTTATTTCTGAGGTTAAGACTTTCAGTACTATGTTAAATAACAATGGTGAGAGTGGACATCCCTATCTTGTTCCTGACAGTAGTGAAGAAGAAAAAAAAGAAGTAACTTTTTTAAAGCGCTTAATATAAACACTCCAAAATCTTTAACATGTTCCATAAGACTTCATCTTTTTCTCTGCCTATATTTACCAACTTGCCTCCGTGCACTTTCCCCTTATCTTTCTAGCTTTCTGCCATGTTAATGCAAATTTTATTTTATTATTGTTTTTTATTTAGTAATTTACAGTATTTGACAAGCAATTTATTTCTCAGTTTTTCTCCAAATGGAATTCCCTTTTCTCCACTCCTCATCCAGGGAGTTCATGTTCACCCTCGGGCCAAAGCTTTCTCTGACTCCAATAACTTAGATCACTCTACTGTACTCTTTGAAACTACCTTGTGTTTTTCTTACTTTGCACTCATCTCCCAGAAAAGTACTTGAGTTGTTCTGGATATTCAATTAATATTTGTAGTGTAAATTATTTTTTGAAGAAAATGGTTATAATAGAACTCTAGTCAAACAACCTAAGCCCTCAAGAATTTAAAACACCAGAAAAGAGAAGAAAAAGAAGGAGAAGGAGAAGGAGAAGGAGAAGAAGGAGAAGAAGGAGAAGAAGGAGAAGGAGAAGGAGAAGACAATTATTTAGAACTCATTTCAGTTATTAACTAATTTGATTTAACATCTGTTTAAAGTTGTCTATAAGATCAAAACCTGCACAATTTATCATGTAATTATATAAAGGCACATGAAATGTAAGCTATTAATTAAAATTTAATATGGAATTTAAAATGAAATAGTTAAGCAGTTAATTGCATAGAATTCATTGGGGATATCAAAATTAGTTTAATAGACTTATAGTATCAGTAATTAGATCAATTAGTTTATACAATAGCTATTTAAAATTACTTTGCCATTGGGTTTTATTGAGGCAAAATTGTGAAGTTTTCAAATTGTACAAAACTCTCCTCAATATTCTGAAACAAATGGAACTCTAGATAAGCAACACCTGGGTTTCAATAGCATAAGCAAAGCTCTGAGTGTAGCAAGGGTGAATGTGCTAGGAAAAAAAAAAAAAAAGAAAGCAAGAAAAAGAATGAATACGTTTGAGTTCTTACTCTCTGCCAGATATTGTGACCTAGATAAAGAAACAGAGAGAGGAATCATTTAAGTTTTTGCCCATCCTAATTTGTCAGATGTAATAAAACAGGTGTTTTCATGAAGTTATAAATTAATTATGAAAATAATCTTTGAGAACAATCCCTTCAAAATATATTTTATTCCTAGTTAAGAGACTATCATCTCTGTCCATTAAATATTTTTAATTCTTGTTATGATTATTGCTGTCAATATTATCATATGTCTTCATGGATTTTCTTGTTAATACAGCTATATGGAATAATTTAATTAATTTAAAAAGCTACAATTTATTTGACTGGGGTGCTTTATTATAGACATAGATGGATAGATAATAAACAAATAGATCTGGATAGATGAATAGATTTATAGAATCCTCTTCCCCATTTTAAAAATGATGAAGGTCATAATCTGAAGGTCTTGAGTAAAAATGATGAAACTGAAATGCAGAAATTTTGAATTACCACACATGTATAGGTAGGAACAAGAAAAAAGTGACTGGAACTCAGAACTCTCTGAATTCTAAAATCAATTGTGTTTCCCCTCTGCAACTTTACCTCTTACACACATATGCACAGGTAATAAAACAATCAAAAGACCACTTATTGAAATGTAACTGCAAAAAACAAAAACAAAAATAAAACCTTCTTCCATTTGTAATCTGTAATTTGTTACCTACCCCCCAAAAATTACAAAGAAAATAAACTGTAACTGCATTACTAACAAAGACCCCGATGTCCTACAGTTTCTCTAATATATGATAATATTTTGACTAGAATAAAATATTCACCTCACTGATCATAATATATATTCAGTGCTCAGAGCAAAATTATAATGAGAACACGGATTTTAAACCCTGATTACTGATTAAGTTGTGCATTGAAGTGCTTTAATAATTATTCCAGGATTTTTACTGCTTATTTATTTGTGTTTGATTTCTCCATGTTTAGAAAAATATATTGATTCATTCTTTCTCATTAAATTTGAAAGGCAAGTACTGATTGGATCTCTCGTTCTATTTTTTAAGACACCAGAGAAGTTAAGTAATTTGCCCAAGTTTACATAGTTCCAAGGTGGCAGAGTTAAGGTTAACGCATACCTGTCCGACTCAAAACCCAAACCCAAATTGTCACCATCGTATATTGTCAATAAATTGCATGGAATAAATGCCATAAAACTAGTGGCACTGTTGATTTCATTGGTATCAAGACCTCCTTTTTTCAATTTCCAGTCCTGATACCCTACCGATATCTTAGGCAAATCTCTTCCATCCCAGACTTGCTATTTGATGGATTACTGAATGACACTATCACCAAGTGGGTCCTGGTCAATTTTTTTTTTTTTTTGAGAGAGAGAAAGAGAGAGCCAGTGCGTGCATGTATGCAAGTAGGGAAGGGGCTGAGGGAGAGGGAGAGAGAGAATCTTAAGCAGCCTCCATACCAGCATGGAGCCCACCACAGGGCTTGATCTCACAATCCTGAGATCGTGACCTGAGCCGAAATCAAGAGTCAGATACTCAACTGACTGAGCCACCCAGGTGCCCCCTGGTCAAATTTTTCAAACAAATATGAACGTCAATCTTTACCCACAACCGACCAATCAGTGAGCCGTAATATTTACAAGTTTTGTCAGACACTGTAGGTTATCTACCTAACAGCTATGCCTTATCCTCCTCCAAAGAGATTCCCGCTTTTGTTCTGGGGTCAGGGCATCTAGCTCCACAAGATGACTCAAAGTTTATCTAATCTATCTTACTCTTTTTGTGATGTGTTTGGTCTAAGAGTGAGCTTTTATCTATTGCTCGCAATAGAAATATTTACATCCTAGAAAAGAAATGGATGTGACAGAAAAAAGTCTTATGCAGCCCTATAGGAAGCATAAAAGTAGACATTTTTATGCTCTGAGGAGGCCAGAGTGCAAAGACGGAAAGAATCTGTATCCCCAACCCCTCTGTCACATATGCAGCACCGTTAGCCCTAACTTTCTTGTCCAGTTGGTATGTTTTAAGGCTATTTAAGCCAAAAGCGTTTTTCACTGAGACACAAGTTTATCAGGTCGGGAAGATGAGTAAACTGCTTTTGCATTTTCAAGAGATCATGAATTAAAACTAAATTTTCCTCAGTACTAATTTTTCATTATCTCCCGTTGTTTCTGGAAACACAGCAGCTAACAATGCAGAGAAACCCCTTCCCTTATGTTTTTATATTTTGAAGGAAGTCAGACAATAAACAACTAAGTTGAATATGTCATATACCTGATAGGAATAAAATAAAGCAGGCAGATGAAAGGGAGTGCTGGGGGAGGGTTATTTCATCATAGACTTTAGGAGAATCCTCACCGGAAAGATAATATTTGAACAAGGAACTGGTAGGAACAAAATATGTAGGTAATTGGGTGAAAGGCCTTCCAGCCAGCAGGGACAGCAGGTGCAAAGGTCCTGAGGCAGCAGAACACCTGGAATATTCACAAAAATGAAGGGGTCTAATTTGGATGCAGGGGTGCAGGGGAAAGTAGTAGGAGATGAAGTCAGACATTTTACAGAGAGCAGTGAGGGAACATATGGGCCATGTAAAGAAGCTGGTCTTTACTCAGAAATAGTAAATGAGGACAATGGGGGACTTTGAGCAAAAGAATGGTATGTTCTCTAACGTTTTAACATGATAATTTCGACTGAATTAAGAACAGACTGAGTGATGAAGGGAGAAGCTGAAAGACCAGGTCAGAAGATACTGCAGTAAACCAGGGAAGAGACGACCCCTCCAATTGAGATTAGGACCCCTCTTCTATTCAGAAGAGATACGAATATTCTTATACGTGAATTTTAAACTAAGAAAAATTTTTCACAAAATTTGGAGAGGTGAAGGGACCAGAAAGTGCATTTCAGGCAAGGGCATACTGAAGAGCCAAAATGATCTGAACGATCATAAAATGTCTGAATGTTGGGTAAACTGTGTCTCAGCTCAGATCGCCATCACAAAACACCACAGAGTGGGTGGCTTAAACTACAGACATTTATGTCCCGAAGTTTTGGAGGCCGCGAGTCCACGATTCAAAGTGCCAGCAGATTCTGTGTTTGGTGAGAGCCCTCTTCCTGATTTGCAGATGGATGTTTTTGTTTGTTTGTTTGTTTGTTTGTTTGTTTTTCTGTGTCTTCAAATGGTAGAGACAGAGAAAGCTCGGGTCTCCTCTCTTTTCTTATAAAGACACTAATCCCGGGGCGCCTGGGTGGCGCAGTCGGTTAAGCGTCCGACTTCAGCCAGGTCACGATCTCGCGGTCCGTGAGTTCGAGCCCCGCGTCGGGCTCTGGGCTGATGGCTCGGAGCCTGGAGCCTGTTTCCGATTCTGTGTCTCCCTCTCTCTCTGCCCCTCCCCCGTTCATGCTCTGTCTCTCTCTGTCCCAAAAATGGAAAATAAACGTTGAAAAAAAAAAAAATTAAAAAAAAAAAAAAAGACACTAATCCCATCATGGGAGCCCCACCCTCCTAACTTGATCTAAACCTAATTATCTCCCAAAGGCTCAACTTCTAAACACCATGACATTGGAAGTCGGGGCTTCAAATTTTGCGGGGCAGAGGGGGACACAAACTTTAGCCCATAACAGGCTGTTTGAGGAACGATGACAGTGCCCTCTGGACCACAGCCGCCATCGTCACTGTCAACATGCTGCTCAGCTAAGCATTCTACTTGTTACTGGACCGCCCCCCGTTTCAAGTTTGGCCTTTCAATTTGGTGAAATGGGTTTCTGTCCTTTCTCCGCGTGTTCCCAGGGCTGACTCCTCAAAAAATGTAGAGCCGGGTTGAACAATACGCAGTATGAAGACGTTTCAGATCAATGTAGCCTGAGAATTATCCAAGCAGTGATTTAAATGTGATGTGTTCCTCCGAACGTGAAAATGAAGAATCGTTAACGTTACGGTCTGAGGGACTGCCGGGCTTCTGATTGAGATGTACCCTAAGGCCAAAAATTGTCCATAGAAGGTATCACATGGAACTCTCGAAACTGAAGCTCACAGAGGTCCACGGGGGGACGTCAAGGGCCTGGATACAAGCAGACCTGCAAAACATGACATATCAGAGGGGATGTATATGGGAGGCGGAAGAAAATGCCCTGTTACCTTTGGAAAAGAAGAGCGGTGGACAGTGGGGATCAGTCTTCCCTAGAACAGGGTGCAAGGTTCTGGTTTCGAATAGGACTTCGATATTGACAGCATTTGAGCCTCTGACTCTAAATTAATATGTGAATGATAGGATCTTCATTAGAATGTTAATTACTTGATCTGAAAGGCAGGGTGAAAAGATAAACAAAGGAAAACTTTCTCAGAAATTAGATGAGACCCGCCCCCCACGCATGTACTAACTTTAAAGTAATAATGATGTCAGCTCTGAAAATAAAATAGTTTTTAGATAGATGATAGAAGAAAACTCAAATCATTAACACTATAGTCATTTTTCAAGAATGGGTTATAATCATGTTTATGTATTTGTTGTGCGTCATGCAATTTGATGAGTAACAATTCTCTTTAAAAAGTAAAATAATAATAATAATAATAAACATAAAAATAACTGTTACTTTTGAGGACATGTTATGTATTAGGCACTGCAGTTCTACTCCCTATATTTTATCTTGTGAAATCAATGCAATAAACCTGAATGCTAGGTACCATTATTCAACTTCCAAGGACAGGAAACTGAGTTTCAAAGAGGTTAAGTAATTTGTCCAAGGTCACAGAGTCAGTGAGTGGTTTAAACCCAAACCCTGATCCCTGCCCACTAAATCTCTCTGAATCTTAACTAATCTGCGATAGAAATGTCTTTGCAATGTCCATGTCCATTGTTTTTGCTCTAAGCAAAACAAATTGTGACAAGGAACCACCAGAGAATATTAGAGGTGAAGGGAAGCTTATGAATCAAATACAGCAGCGGTTCTCACAAAGAGAAAGGCAGTTTCTTTGGTAAATGTGTGTATGGTTGAGGGAGAGAATGGAAAGATATTTTGAGAGTCAGTCATTTAGGGAGTTTTTAAAATTGTAACCACTTTGATAAACTTCTTTGGGTGACTCCTGTTAAAGGTCCTGAATTACAGTCCACCAGTCCTATCCGGTCACAGGTTAGGATGTTAATTTCTGGCAAGTGTTTCATGGGTTTCTCATAATCCTTTAAGATGATTTCTGGAATCCACCCCTTTACTCCCTTTATTGTGATGCCCAGAAATCTGCATTGTAACAAACATACCAATTTAATCTTATTTATGGTAAAGGTTCATTGAACTCCCCATTTAAAAGTATTGAAACATTTGCAAAGGTTTGGTCCCTGATCAATGTTTGAGACGGTTAGAATCCCTGTCTCCTCATGTACTCAGAATATTTCAAAAAGCATAATATTTGCTATGTAATATTTGAAGACGCTAAGAGAAACCACTGTTAATCATGTAGGTTGTGCCCAATACTAGAAGACACATAATAGTAAGTCAATAATAGGTACTAACTGAATGAGGCCACATCACATAGGCTGACAAAAGTTAACTGAAATGGAAAATTCCTGAGTACTTAGGTTTCCATGGTTTGAAAGCGGAAGGCACTAAAATTGCAGGCAAGCTGAATTGACTACATTTTTCTGTGTTGTACCGAGTTTATGGTGGCCTCACATTACCTTTCATCTAGTTAGAGAAAGAAAGATTCTTGAAAAAGAGTGGAATCATAGTTTTGAAAGTTGGCAGAGTAAGGGAAGTTGCTTCTAACATAAGGAGTGTGAATCTTGATCTCAGGAATGTAACCATAAAGAATGTTTTCCTAATATAAATACATTACTCATATATTGGCTAAAGATTAGTGCAATTAAATTTCAAAATAAAAAGATATAATGTACATACTTTCTAAGTTTGATAATGTGATGATCTTCCGTGTTTTACTGTGATTTCTGTGATTATTGTCATTTCTGTAGTTTAGTGTTTCCTGAGTTCATCCTTCCCATCAAAACCGTATTTGAGTTACATAATTGCTACATCTCAAGGATCTATCATTGTAAAGTAAATTTATGTCTGATAAAGAGCGTTATTTGTTTTCCTATCCATGTATTTATTTCTTTTTAAAAATTTTATTTTACGTAATCTCTACACCCAAGGTGGAGTTCAAACCTGCAACCCTGAGATCAAGAGTCGTAGGCTCCACCGACTGAACTAGCCAGGCACCCCTTTCCTATTCATTTAAGTTGATAACATTACATTCCTCAAATCTCTTGATTTCAGGTGTAGAAAACACTTTTCTCCCTCTTATTTAAACTGTCAAATATTATTAAATATACTATGCATGTAGTTCTTAGTTTTTCTTTAGGTTAGAACATAGAATAGTCTTGTAAAGGTCAACCCTCTTGAGGGCAAACTACAAAAACAACTTATAGTTATCAAAGTAGAATAAATTCTTTTTATAAAGTTTTGTTTTGATATCTTGTACTGGAGATGCCCAAACATTTTAGCCAGACAGAATCTTCCTCATGATATAAGGGTGGTGTTTCTCTCCCCCTCCTCTCTCCTCCAAAGGCTCCTGGAGTGCCTTCCTTCCTCTTAGCCCATGAAATGTGTGATCTCCTTTGAGATCAATATAAATGCCATTTCAGCCCTTTGTGGCAATGAGATTAGAATTCTAAATGTTCAAAATCCAACAGCTTTTAATGAAAAATGATAGGAATTATCACATACCTAGAGCTTAGAAAGGATGGAATTGTATTTGCACATTATTAAAGATCTGAATAATTTAGGTTATTTTTAGATTTGAACTGCTTAGAGGATTTTAGAAAGCTCAATTTGAACTGCTCAAGAAATGCACTAGCTCATCCTGATTTCAGCAACCTTACATCACTTAATTTTTTTTCACGGAATAAGGTTTAGCTGTTACAAAATGAACGTATTTTGGACTTCAGATCAGTAGTGGAAAGATACTAAAATTTGTACGTGAAATTTATTTAATCACTATACTATCTTTAACACTTATTTTTCTTAGACGAATGCTTTGCTTTGTTTTTACTTTCTTTTTCCAGTTCTATGCTTTGCTTTGTTTTTACTTTCTTTTTCCAGTTCTCTGGTAAAACAAACAAACAAAAAAACAATGTATTTTTTCTAAGTCTTATAAAGAATCTAGAATAATAGCATCCTAGTTATACATCTGTGAACAGAGGACTGAAAATGGTTTGCTATAACCCAAATATGCTTTATATTTTCTCTAAAAACCTATCAATTCTAAATATTTGTGTGTGTGTGTTCAGTTTCTTTACAGGTACAATTTGAAATTATATGCCTCTATCTGTGTTGTGAGGACCACCTGGTGGGTTACAGGTACGCTATAAATATTTGGTATTATCATTAATGAAACATAGATGTTGAGACAAAAAGCTTGGGGCTAATAGAGTAGCATATCTTAAAAATAAAGAGAATTAGAAATGAACAAAGAATACAAGACAAATGGTCAAGGACTAGAGACCACATGCATTCCCGATCCTCAGAGAAACTAGAAAGTATTTTAAACCTAATTTTCAGCCTAAAAATTAAAATAAGAGAAGTGAACGATAAAACAAATTAAAAAGACTCACTCCTGATTTTTGACTGTAGGTTATGAAAATGACCAATGATCTAAAAATAAAACTGTAGCTTAAAAAAAAAAAATAGACAATGTTTACATAATAAGGGATTTGAAGCAATTGCTTTCTCTAACAGAATCTATACCTCCATTCAAGATCCTATCCTCACCTCTTCTGCTCTTTAAATCTCCCAACCTTTTTGTTATTAGGAGTGGCTTCTAGGGGCGCCTGGGTGGCCTGGGTCGGTTGGGCGGCCGACTTTGGCTCAGGTCATGATCTCACACTCAGTGAGTTCAAGCCCCGCTTCAGGCTCTGTGGCGACAGCTCAGAGCCTGGAGCCTGCTTCGGATTCTTTGTCTCCTTCTCTCTCTACCCCTCCCCTGCTCACACTCTGTTTCTCTCTCTGTCTCTCAGTAATAAATAAACATTAAAAAAAATTTTTTTTAAACAAAAGAATGGCTTCAAGATCATTGAACTTGTGGCTAAAACTTCACAACAGACAATCGCAAACCATTAGTCTAATTAAAAACTTTCTTCACAAAAGCCTTTGAATCCAGAGGAATAAATGGCTTCAACTTCAACTCCAAAACTAACATTTCAACAAGGTGACCTAAATGTCTGATCTGACATACTGCATTTATTTTTCATTTTCAATTTTTTTTAATTATCATGGATTAAAATGGACTGCTTTGTGAAAAATTTTATGCATTTTCACACATGTATAGATTCATATAAATTACCAGCAGAGTTAGGATGTAGAACAGATCCATCACCTCCAAAAGCAACCTAGTGCTATCCCTTTATTCTCATCCCATTCTCACACGATGACCCGTGTCAACCACTGACCTGTTCCCAATTTTTATAGTTCTAATTTTTGCTTTTTTTTTATTCTCAAAGCTGTAACATAAGTGGAACCGTACAGTTTATATGCAACCTTTTGAGACCAACTTACTTGACTCAGCGCAATGCATTTGAGATCCATCCAGATTGTTGCGTCTATGAAAAATGCACTCATTTTAATTACTGAAAGGTATTCTATTCCATTCCATTGTTCATAGTATTTTACTTGTTTATTTATTAGCCTCTTGTAACATATTTGGGATGTTTCCAGTTTTCAGCAATATGAATATGCTACAGATCTTCAGGTGAATTTCTTTGTATAGGTATAAGTTTACTTCTGGTTAAATAGTGAGCAGTGGGATTGTTTGGTCACACTGTGAAGTGTATGTTTAACTTTATAAAAACCACCAAACTGTCTTCCAGAGCATCTGTACAATTTTGCATTCTGATCATCAATGTTTGAGAATCACACCCTTTTCAGTGTTTAGTATTATCAGTATTATTTTTATTTTTTTGTTATTCTACTGGCCATGTACTGACATCTCATGTGTTTTGGATTTTTTTTCAGTTTTCATTTCTATAAGGGCTAATGATTAATATTGGATATCTCTTTACATGTTTATTTGTCATCTTTATATCCTCTTTGGTGAAATGCTGTCTGTATCTTTTAGCAATTTTTTATGTATTGTTTCCTTATTGTTGTGTTTTGAAGGTCTATTATAGATTCTCAATGCAGAACCTTTCTTGGATATGTTATTTGCAAATATATTCTTCTAACCTGTGGCTTGCCTTCTTGTTTTCTCAACACTTTCACGAAAGAAACATTTTTCGTTTTGTTAGAGACTGATTTATCCATCTCTTAAAAAAAAAAAAAAAGGATCACACTTTTGGTTCCATGTGTAAGAATTCATCACTTGAAACCAAATAAAGGGATATAAACGGGCCAAAGTGATTCCAGAGCCTGCTCCTGGGTGGGCCCAAAGGGTTAGGGTTTTATTTAGGAACCACAGGGATGCTCTTGGCATTTCTGCCTGTAGGTGGCAGTGTGAGGGAGGCATGTCAACAGCAGGCCGTTGCACAGCTATTTTCCTGCCAATGCAGTTAGCCAGCACTTTTATTTTAGTCTGGTGAGATTTGTGTAAGACTTCTAACCTATAGAACTGTAAGATAATAAAGTGTGCTGCTTTATGCCCCTAAACTTTTGGAAATTTGTTACAGGGAAATAGACACTAATATACTTGAAAACAGCTAGTCTAGTAAAATGGGAGAAATTGGCTATCAATGCAGTAAAAATAAAGAAAATTCTATTCTGCCTCATACTGTGCACAAAAATCATTCCTATGTGGATTAACTACTAAATGTGAATAAAAAAAAAAACTTCTTGATGAAAATATTTCTATTGAGAAAATTTTAAAAGAAAACCTGCATGTTCAAAAAAATATTGAGATTCTCGATATCCCCACCATTTAGGAAAAGAAAAATGTTAAAAATGAGTTGATATTTAATTACTGTCAGAATAGAAATTAAAAGCTATTCATCATACTAATTGCTGACAGGAAATTGAGATAATAATAACTCATGTACTATTGGTGAGTTTATAAATTGGTAGGATCACCTGACATTGTAATTGCTATTATGCAGCAATGCTAAAAATGTGAAAAACCTAGCAAACTGCCTGGGTTTCTTTCTCTTTCTTTCTTTCTTTCTTTCTTTCATGTTTCAAGGCAGAGCATGAGTGAGGGAGGGGCAAACAGAGAGGGAGACACAGAATCTGAAGAGGCTCCAGGCTCTGAGCTGTCAGCACAAAGCCCGATGCGGGGCTTGAACTCATGAACCTCAAGATCATGACCTAAGCTGAAGTCAGTGCTTAACTGACTAAGTCTCCCAGGCATGCCTCTCTTTTACTTTTACATTACTGTTGCAGGATTTTTTACAATTCCTGGGATTCGTTGTCTCATTGCTTCGAAGAGTGAACAGGTAGATGCAAAATCAGCAGCAGACAAAAGTTTATTGGAATATAAGATTAGAAAGGAAGAATAGTAGGAAAGCTCTCCTTACAGAGTGGGGACATTCAAAAACATTCAAAAACAAATGCCCAAGGACTATAAGCAAGGTCCTTGTTTTTTAAGGTTCTGGTCAGCCCTCCCTCTTTCCTTCCCCCTTGTTCCTTCTCAGGTTCTACCCTTATTGGTTGGATAGTTCTAGGGGCTGGGTTGTCCTTTTCTGATTGGCTCGTTTCCACAGTATAAGGGGTAGTCTATGGTCATAGTTAGGTCTTTTGTCAAATTTCAGAGGGGAACCTGAGGGGTACTAGGTTCTTAAGCAAAACCTTATGCCTGAAGGGGCTTGCTGTAGTCAGGCACTCCCAACATTGTTCCAAAATAGGTGTTTTTCCCCACCCAGGGACCTCAGGCCCTAATCTTTCCCTTGCTGCCTCACTGAATCCCATCTTCTATCATTACTACCACATCACAATACTTCTGACACCAGATATGTGGGTCTTTTTCCAACATCAAGCCTTTCTCTGTAAACACCAGCAAGGTGTCCTACTGTGAGGGAAACAAACGCAAGAGAAATGTAGCTGAAATTAAATCTCCTTATGGCTTGCAGCCCAATGATAGACACCTGAAACATGGGGGGCGTGACCTTGCTCAAGGAACTCATGGCTGCCTTACTTCCTTAATGTTTCTGTTTTATTAAAGACTAACAGTGACCTTATCTGAACAACAGCTAGCCCCTCAAGGTCCTGAGAGTCTTGCTTTCAAACTCCTTGGAGACGTACACTCTCCCTAACCCACAATAACTTGAAAGTATATAATCAGTCACTCCTCACAACCCCAGGGCAGCTCTTTCTGCCCACAGGTTCTGTCCCTACGCTTTAGTAAAATCACCTTTTTGCACCAAGGAAATCTCAAGAATCCTTTCTTAGCCGTTTGCTCAAGAACCCTGTCACTACAATTTAACTCAATTCTGACACCTTCTCCTTGGAGATAGCATCAGATCCCATAGGTTAAGGACTCAGTCCCACAAGATTATCCTCCACTTGCAGACCCCAACATATGTAGTAGGTCCCCAGCTTACTCACAACTTCTATCCGATTTAGCTGCAGATTGGAAGTTCTCAGGACCCCCTTTCCTTGGATGCGATCATTTGCTAGAACAACTCACAGATTCAGAGAAACACTTTTATCGGTTTACTATATAACAGAGAATATGACCAAGGATACAGTGAACAACCAGAAGAGCACCCTACTGGTCACCCTACCGGAGGCCGTGTTCACCAAGACAGAAGCTCTCTGAACCTTGTACTTTTGGGACTTTTATGAAGGCTTCATCATCTAAGCATTGATGAGGGAGCATGGGGCAAGCTGAGGTCAAAGTGCAGGCTAATAGCACCCTCCCCAAGGTGGGACATACATGATATTCCTTGGACACTCCTGGCTACCCCAAAACAAGAAAGGACATAAAAAAAAAAAAAAAAAAATGGTTAAACTGGTAAGAGTCTCCATCAATTTACTAGAAAAAGACAATCCTATCACAGCTCAAAGTCCAGCAGGAACTCCCTACTATTTTAATGTTAATGCCTTGCTGGAGGGAAAAACAATTTTAGCTTAATAATAACTAGGCCTCCAGTAGGTCTTTAGCATATAAAATTCTCTTTGGAAACTCCCTCTTGACTTTATCTCCCTGACTCCTTAAAATGGTCACCCCCTACAACTCCAGTGCAGCTCTTCCTGCCCATGGGTCCTGTGCCCATGCTTTAGTAAAATCACTTTCTTGCCCCACAGACGTCTTCAAGAATTCTTTCTTGGCCATTGAATCAGACCTCACTAACACCCCCCCCCCCATCACCCCAAAACCCTCCCATCATCTGGCATGATCAATCATGAACTCAATCTCCAGCTTTCTCTCCATCCTAGAAGATGGGCGGAGGGGAGGGGGTAGGGCTGAAAGCTCAAAGCTTCTAATCAGGGCTTAATGTTTCTGGTGACCAGCCCCCACCCTGGAGCTTTCCAGGAGCCCATCGAGGGCCACCTCATTGGAACAAAAACCACTCCTGTCACCCAGGAAATACCAAGGAATTCATGAACTGTGTCAGGAACTAGGATTAAAGATCAATTCTGAGAACAAAACCTACTCCTAGTACTCTCATCACGTAGGAAATTATAAGGATTGTAAGATCTCTGTGCCAAGAGGCAGGACAGAGACAAATATATATATTTTTTCTATTATTTCACAATATCTATTGATTAACTAATCTATTTATTAGTTAATAATCTATTGATTAACTATCTATTGGTTAGTTATCTATCTAGTTATCTGTATATCTAGTTAACTATCTATTAGTTAATAATCTATTGATTAACTATCTAACTATCTACTGAGTTTATACTATGCTTTACTGAGAAAAAGGTATCCTCTGGAATCAAACACAATTGGGCTTATTTTTCAATTCTGGTTTTGTGACATTGGTTCATGTTTACCATGTCTTCCTCTCTCTGTAAGTAAATTAAATGTAGCTTTCCATATTATAGATAATAATATCTATATGTCTATGTTATATGGTATTATGCAACATATATATATATATATATATAAAACACATTTAGTAATATCCTGAGCACACAGTAATGCTCCCAAACATCAGTGTCTGTTCTAAATAGTTTATTGTATTATCTTATTTTTTTGTCTGATTTATTTTCCTTTAAACCTGAATTATCTATGTTGATTGTAAAAAATAAAGATGAATATGCAAAATGATTATTTATCCTGCTTCAAGTCCATCTGTTTATATCGCTGAATATGAAAC
Organism: Lynx canadensis; assembly: GCF_007474595.2. Taxonomy (NCBI): domain Eukaryota; kingdom Metazoa; phylum Chordata; class Mammalia; order Carnivora; family Felidae; genus Lynx; species Lynx canadensis. The sequence continues at coordinate 217,839,632 of NC_044303.2, read as the reverse complement.
CACCTTAAAACTTAGAGCCTTAAAACAACAACAACTCTATCATTTGCTCATGATTTTTGGCAACTAAATTGGGCTCAGCTGACACTTCAGTCTGTCTCTCCTGTGACTCAACCGTGGCCGGGTGGTCAAATATCATTACTCTAGCTCCTCTAGCATTGGCATTTGCTCCATCAGACTTTTCAGCCTCCCCTATAAGAGAGGCAGAATCTTCCTTTTTATTTCAGGAAAACATTCCATGAAGCTAAGAGCAAATATTCAAGGCCCAGAGATTTCCAGAGTCAATTTGCAGCATTACATTGGACAAAACAAGTCACAAAGCCAGCCCAGGTTCTAGGACTGAAAAAATAGACTCCAATCTTTGATGGAGAATCTGTAAAGTTACATTACAAAGGGAAAGAGGAATTATTGTGGCCTTCTGTGCAAACACTCTACCGTACTAAGAAACAGTTATTTAAAAATATTTATTAATTATTGACATACTTTATGCAGTATTTATAAATCATGAATGCTTTCAAAGTAATTGGTCTGACAATAATTTATTTGATATTTATTAAGGTAATGCTAATCATGATCATTTAGTATGGCATTTCTGTGGGAATTTATATAACTCAAGTTATATTTGAGCATAATACATTAATTATTAATGTGCATCATTTAAAATTATGTGATCAAATTAAACTCATTCCCAGAACTCTATATTTATGCCCCTCAATTACAGTACTCATGTAATACATCATTCTGACTATTACACAGAGTAGTATATAAATCTTGCATTATCTGATTGCAGTGATATTACTAATGTTCTTGGAACTTCTCAATCATTTATTTAAGGCTATCTTAAGACGACCTAAGGTAAAAGTTCGCTTCTTTTCTCCCCTTTAAAAGTGACAGAGAAGCCGAGAAAAGCAAATGGGACGAATACCACAGAAAGTCACATCAGGCACTCATTAGAACCTGATGCTTATTGAAGACGACTTCAGTGAAAAGAATGAAAAGCAGAGAAATGGCTCTCCCTCTCTTCTGTATGTAGAATTAGCTAATAGCAAACTTCTTTTCGTTAATGGATAATACTTCTACAAGTTTCATACATTTCTTGTCATTGAAAAGAGTTACAAATACCAGAGACAAAGGTGGCCTCAAGACATACCCAGTGGTATTATTTCACCATTCCACAGGAAACCACAGAAAAGTCAACTCCCTTGCTTATAAAATAGTAACTCCATCATTTATTTTCCAAAGTTGTCACTACATTTTTGTTCTAAATTACAAATTTTATCTCATATTCTTCTTCACTGTGTGTGTGTGTGTGTGGGGGGTATTTGGTCACAGATTAATAAGTGGGTAAGTCAATGGATGAATGGAAAGATAAGTGAATGGAGGGATGGATGGACAGATGAAAAATATATAAATCAAGAAAACAATGCAGATTGCGTTATGACATGTCCCATTGAAAATCATCTATTCTCATTTAGGATTAATTTTATACTCTTTAACTTGACATAACCTTTCATGAGTTCTGCTTAATGTTTTTTATCTGCCTCATCTCCCATCACTTCTCAACATGCCCTAGCACTAGCACAATGAACTAACTGCAATTATCTGAAGGCCTTCTCTATTTCCAGACTATATTTATAATTTTTACATAACCAAATGTTTTTCCTTTATGCCTAGTCTATGCTAGTTGCCAAAAACTTATCTTAAGTACACTCCACTTGGTTAGCATTCTCTAGATTCCCTAGGCTAGATGCTCATTTGTGTACCTGTGCATATGCCCCAAGTACACCTTGTATCCAACTCTGTCATTTTCATGTATTCATTGAGTTTCTGAATACTGCTCTGTCCCTATATTTTGATGCCTAATTATTTACATTGTCTAAAATTATTAGGAGACAAAGTAATCTTTGTCAAATATACAAGTTTGTAGTTAAATTTTCTCAAAAAAGTGAAGGAAAACCTAAACTATGAGTAAGCAATCTAAATTGCCATATCTGTATAGTAATATTTATAATTTATAAAATGGTTATGGTACGAACAGATAGATACATAGATTTATTCCTTAAATGAGAAAAAAATAAATAACAGGAATTGATTGGCCCTCAGTGTTTCAGGTAATTACCTTAGTAGAATTTCTAACACTCTTTTTTCTTATTTTGTATTTATAAATTAATTTGAAAACATGTGTTTGCATTTTACATAATCCACCTTTCTGCTGTGACCTACTGTAAATTAATGTATCTGGTACATGTTAGAAAAATACAGGGTATTCAAAAGTGAATACACTATTATTTTTTTAAAGTAAAAATTAAACCCACTACCTCTCTAAATTATATTTGAAAATGTTCCTGTTTTGACATTAACTGATAATTTTACTTTTTAAAAATGTCACTATATCATTAAAGTAGCTATTAAGCTGCTAATAGGCACTTAACATTGTGGTAGCTTATTATAAATAGTGTTAAGAGTCCTACAACATTTTCATGCAGGTCGCTTAAACATATCACATAAATTAAATTAAATATAACCATCTAAGATAAAACGAAAATGACAATAACTAAGTAAAAAAGATTCTGCATACCGACTATTAACAAAGCTTACAGATAATTTATGAAGTCAGTTTCTATGAACTTAAATTCCATATATGTGATCATTGTCATATTTTTAAATTTTATTTTGTCCTGAATTATCTCAAAAACACATTTTAAATCTGTTTAAAATTGATATTTTGATAAAACATAATTTTATTCTTTAAAAAAATTAAGTTTAATGAAAATAAAAACCAAAACACCACATGAGAGGTTTAGGATTCTCTTATCCAGGCTTCTATCAAGACCTAGAGTAGCAGGAAATTATTACTACCCAGATATGAAGTCACAAAAAATGTAATGCAAAAATTTGCCCTCAGATGTTCTTAGCAGCAGTAATTATATTACCTAAGGAATGGAACCATCCCCCATGCACTCAATGGAAAGAAAACAAATATGGTTTATTCAGAAAACATTATATTTTAACATTTTTTTAAAGCTTATTTATTTATTTTGAGAGAGAGTCAGAGAGAGAGAGACAGAGCCAGGGAGAGGCAGACAGAGAGAATCCCAAGCAGGCTCTACACTATCAGCCCCGTGCAGGTCTCAAACCCACGAACCATGAGATCATGACCTGAGCCAAAACCAAATGTTGGTTGCTTAACCAACTGAGCCACCCCCGTGCCCCCAGACAACATTATATTAATCAACCATGTTAGAGGATGAATTGTGCCCCCTCCCATCCTTGTGTTGAAGTCCTATCCGTCACCTTAGAAATGCAACTGCATTTGGAGTTAAGGTCTTTAAAGAGAGAAGTGAGTTAAAATTAAATCATTAATGTGGACCCTGGTGTCCCTACAAGAAGAGGAAGTTTCCTTGCAAGAATGTGCAGAGAAATCACCATGTGAACACATGAAGAAAATGGCCATCTGCAAGCCAAGGAGAGAGAGACCTCAGGAGAAACCAATTCTGCTGACACGCTGATCTGGGACTTCCAGTCTCCAGAACTGTGAGAAAATCCATTTCTGTTCTTTAAGTCATCCTGTCTGTGGCATTTTGTCATAAGAACTCTAGCAAACCAACATAGGCCATAAAAAAATGAGGCCCTGATACATGCCACAACATAAATGAACCTTGACTACATTATGCTAAGTGAAAAAAGTCAAGACATAAAATATTTATATGAAACGCTCAGAATAGGCAAATTCGTAGAGACAAAAAGTAGAGTAGTGTTGGTCATGGGCTTGCTAGGTGAAGGGGAGAGATCAAGAGTGACTGCTAAGGATTGTAGCATTTTTGCTGTGGTGAACAAAATATTCTGAAATCCGCCGCAGGAACCGGGCCATTTTGACCAGTTTGCAGTACTTGTGATGATTCATCTTCCGCCGGCGAATCTTCAGTACATTTTTGCACTGCATCCAGGGTGCATCCAAGACCCCCCTCTACCCCCTGCTCCGCCTGTTCCCCCACTTGGCTAGGTGGACACTCATAGAGTTGGGCTGGAGCCACGGTCCCTGGGCCACCAGCAGCTACTCTGGGTAGGAGATGGATGCTCAGCCAGCTCTCCAGGGGACTGATGGACATCTTCCTGGGGACCAGCACCTCCCCAAGCTCCAGCTGGAGCCCCTTGCCAGGGAGAGAGTCAAGTCCACTTGGGCCTGTTGTCTGTGTGCTGTAGCAGGGCTGAGAGGCACCCCTGCCTATCACCCCTGAGATAGGCCAGGGCCGACTGCACAAACTTGTATGTACTCTAACATATGTATATTAGAGACAGAGACAGAGAGATAGAAGTTAAAATATAATCCACATCAATTATTTCATTTATTTTTATTTATGTTTAGAGACCGGGTGTTCATCTATACTGAGGACTTTGTCCTATAAAGACTTCCCAGAGATCTCTTTCTATACATCACCAGTTGCCATCTGTCTTCAAATTCTCCCCTAATGCAAAAGAACTGTTCACCTCTTTATAGTCTAAATTGGACTGGGAGGTGGCTAAAGCCACTGCATCACTTTTTAATCACTTCTTAATATATTGTTATTCGACTTCAATCTTCACTCCTTTTACTAAGACTTCTCTCTCTCCAACCAACTTCATTGTGATGGGATTTCCAACTCCCTACCTTACTTGACTCTTTAAAAGAATTGACATTATTGCCTATCGCCCTTCTAAATACTCTTTTTGCCACATCTATGACCCCTCTTTTATAGTATGTCTTTGTTTTGTAATCCTTGCTTAATCCCACCCATTTATGATGTTATTCAAGAGATAACAATTTTGCTAAATTTTATATTATTCTATTGTTGTTTATTTATTTATTTACTTACTTATTACTCTAGAGACAGAGAGAGAGAGCAGCGGAAGAGAGAGAGAGAATCCACGCAGGGCTCAATCTCAAGACCGTGTGATCATGACCTGAGCTGAAATCAACAGTCAGAGTCTCAACCGACTGAGCCACCAGGTGCCCCTCAATTGATTTTTAAAATCTACCACATAGGGGCGCCTGGGTGGCGCAGTCGGTTGAGCGTCCGACTTCAGCCAGGTCACGATCTCGCGGTCCGTGAGTTCGAGCCGGCGTCAGGCTCTGGGCTGATGGCTCAGAGCCTGGAGCCTGTTTCCGATTCTGTGTCTCCCTCTCTCTCTGCCCCTCCCCCGTTCATGCTCTGTCTCTCTCTGTCCCACAAATAAATAAACGTTGAAAAAAAAAAATAAAAAAAAAAAAATCTACCACATATAGGGGTGGTTAAGCCCTGTGGTGGCACAGTCGGTTAAGCCTATGACTCTTGATTGCAGCTTGGGTCATGATCTCAGGTTTGTGAGATTGAGCCCCGCATCAGGTTCTGCATTGACAGTGGGGAGTCTGCTTGGGATTCTCTGTCTCTGTCTCTCTCTGCCCTTCCCTCAACTCTCCATCAAACATAAATAAACATTTAAAAAAACTGCGCAACATACATATGTAATCTTAAACTAGATAGTCTTGAGCTTTATATGTCTTTGAGTGTTATCTAAGTGAGATAGATATATATATATAAAATTCAAAATGACATTTGTATCTTAATTGGTGAGTGTTTGAGTAAAATTTTCTATTTAAACAACTTTGAAGTAGAAGAGTAATCAAGCTCTATCTCATCTCACTTTTAATAATTTTGCTGATTTCATATGTACCACATTTCATTTAAATAAATACTATGCCTTTCTTTTTTGTAAAAATACTATTCCATTTCTCTGTGTATTTTAATCTGACATATATCAGATTTAAAATATAATACTTTGGGGCACATGGGTGGCTCAGTTGATTGAGTGTCCAACTTAGGCTCAGGTCATGATCTCGTGTTTGTGGATTTGAGTCCAGCATAAGGCGGGCCCTGTGCTGACAGCTTAGAGCCTGGGGCTTGCTTCAGATTCTATGTCTCCCTCTCTCTCTGCCCTTCCCCTGCTCTTTCTCTGATCTCCCTGTCTCTCAAAAGATAAAATAAACGTTAAAAAAATTTAAAAAGTATATAATATTTTAACATTTATTCATTTTACACTGTAATTTCAGTCTATGGTAAGCTAAATGGTGTTTTAATCACTTAGGGATGTTTACACAGTTTTTCACAACTCGTTTTAATATAAATTCTTATCATGTCTAAAAAATACATCCAGGAAAAAAAAATGGTTCCAACCAAACAACTCGTATGATTTAGAAACACCTTTATCTCATACCTTTAATCCAAACTTCTTGATTCAGACAGAAAGGGATTTTTAACAGTTCACTCTTTTATTCTTTTTTAAAATAAGAACTTTATCTTATCTTATCTTAACATTGTGAACATATAGTGCCAGAAGTAAAATCTATGCATATATTATGAAGAAGCATGTCTAATTTATCTTTGAAGATCACTTCTCCTTGATTTTTTTCAGTGCCTCTTTTATATTAAAAGAAGGTAGTGATTATTATTATTATTATTATTATTATTTTGTATTTTGTAACATGTATCCATTTGGAAAATATAGACAATATTTTAAATTAATTTTCTCAATTAAATTTTATGTCTACTTTTTCTGTGAAAGTTCTTTTAAAATTATTTAACAGGAGGGGTGCCTGGGTGGCTCAGTTGGTTAGGGGACCTACTTCGGCTCAGGTCATGATATTGCGGTTTCTGAGTTCGAGCCCCGCGTAGGGCTCTGTGCTGACAGCTCAGAGCCTGGAGTCTACTTCGGATTCTGTGTCTCCCCCTCTTTCTACCCCTCCCCTTCTCAAGCTGTGTGTCTGTCTCTCAATAATAAATAAACATTAAAAATTTTAAATTATTTAACAGGAAAGGAATATTATTTGATAGCACAAATTTGCATTGAGGAAAGGAAGGAATATGTAAAAGCTTAAAAAATAGTTTGTTTTCTTTTTTTAAATTTTTTAATGTTTGTTTATTTTTGAGAGAGAGAGCACAAGCAGTAAGAGGGAGACAGAAGTTCCAAAGCAGGTTCCATGTGCTGACAGCAGAGAGCCTGATGTGGGGCTCAAACACACGAACGGCGAGATCATAACCTGAGCTGAAATCAGACACTTAACTGACTGAGCCATCCAGGCATCCCATAATATTTTTATTTTTAAAAATAATTTACCTCTCTTGAGAAGTTGATGCTGTAACAATTACATCGAATTAAAACTATTTTAAATATTTATTTATTTTTGAGAGGGAGAGAGAGACAGAACACGAATGGGGAGGGGCAGAGAGTAAGACAGAATCTGAAGCAGGTTCCAGGCTCTGACCTGTCAGCCCAGAGCCCGGTGCGGGGCTTGAACTCACAAGCTGTAAGATCATGACTGGAGCCAAAGTTGGATGCTTATCCAACTGAACCACCCAGGTGTCCCCAAAGTACATCAAATTTAAAAGGGAAAGTAGTGTCTGTATACATTCTCCTTCTCATTTCTTGAGATTCTCTGCATTGCATTTACCTGTGATGCTCTCCTGATTCAGGCAGGGCATGGAGTCATCCCCCTACTCTGTAGGGCCTGATGCAAAGTAGTCAGCAAAGAAAGAGGTAAAACCCCCTTCCATTGAATCTAGATGCCATTGAAGCTTGTCATCTCTGTACTTCTTCCACACTCCCGCTATTAGAAACTTTACTCTTATTTGAATGCCCTCGTCTGTAGATAGGAGAAAAATGGGAAATTTTTATCATTTGATGTGTATACATGCATGGGGCAATGGGGTTCACATGAGGTAATCACTGCTTAGAACATTCTTTTTCTTTAAATCTTCACCTCTTTATTCTTTTTTAAGGTTTACCTTCAACTTTTAGCTAGTGCACTAATGTGTTTTTAATTTCATTATTCTACTCTATACCCTCAATCATTCTTTTCTCCTCTTTCTTATCTCCCTCCTATTCTTGTACTTGAAACAAGCCCATGTTTGTTTCACCTAAAAATAGTCTTTCGTGAAGCTGACTTCCTCCAAGTTCAGACTTGCACCTTACTACCAACTATATTCAGCAGGTTTCTGTCAAACAGAAATACATGTCTTTGTGAAACACAGCATACATTTCCTTAAAAAAAATTTTTTTAAGGGTGTTTCAAACGCCGTTTTGTCTGTTTCTCTGTTAATGTTCTAAATCTGCCGGAACAGGGCAAATTCAACTTGGTGTAGCCAGACTCTAGGCTTTACCTTTCAATATGTGTGTGTGTTTTTATCTCTATCTGTGTAATATGAGTTGATGTGCAATCATTTGGATTATAACTAAATGCTGTATTTCTCCAAGGAATATCTGTTACAGATGTTAATTATAGATAAGAGAGCAATACTGTACTGAGAAAAATGTCATTTTTGTTGAGTTAAAATACTGTCATTGTCATTTCTGAGAACAGCTCGCCATTTATTCTCGATTACCTTGAGATAGAGACACCGTTACATCTATATAATTAAATGTTTCAGGTTAATTGGACTGAAAGTTGTTCAATAGTAAATGCTAGTCACATATGCTCAGTTTTGATTGTTTTAGGCACATGCTAACTGAAATGTCGAGTGACTGAATTGGACTAGGGCAGCCTCTGCATAGAAAAAGCCAGCATCATTCTCTGTAATTTCCACTCTGGGCTGAAATTATGAAATTATGTATAATTTAGGAGTTATAATTTTAGTTGAACTGATGCTCTCTGTGGAATTTATGTAGACACAGCGGGGAGGAAGAGAAAAGAAAACAATTCTGGTGAGTCTTCGAACCTATCTTGGGAGCTAGGTTTACAGCTCTCTTTGGGAAACCTGTTAGCTGACAACCTAGCTGAGTCATGAGCAGAATTGATTTTGGATGTGAGACTTCCATAATATCCCAGAGGGTAAACCTTCAGAGTAAGGAGGCCTCTTGGGCCTGGAGTGAAAGATGAATTTTAGGGGGCCAAAAGAGCCATTTTCAGAAAGGAAGAATTTGTATTAATACAACGCGTTCATCTACTCATAACTTTAAAAGGCCAGCTGGGCGCCTGGGTGGCTCAGTCGATTAAGCGGCCAACTTCAGCGCGGGTCACGATCTCACGGTTAGTGCGGAGTTCAAGCCCTGCATTGGGTTCTCGGCTGTCAGTTCAGAGCCTGCTTTGGATCTTCTGTCTCCCTCTCTCTCTTCCCCTTCCCTGCTCACGCTGGTGCGTGCATACTTTCTCTCTTTCTCTCTCAGGAATAAATAAACATTTTTTTCAAAGAAGGTCAAAGCTCACATCAGGTGTTTATAGGAAATTCTGAGAGAGTGAAGGATGACTTAAACTTTGTATACATGGAATGGTTTACTTTTCCTAGCTTATGTTACATTGTATTATAGTATATGTATTTATTCATCCACATACACGTACTGAAAAACTACTATATTTTAAATAATTCTATCAAAACTGGGAATAAAGGGAAAGAATAGGTATGTGCTGACTCATAAGAAGCTTCGAATTTTAGAATAAATGTGATAAAGCATGACGTGACAGACATCTGGGCAGGCTACGGAATAAATAAAGAGTTTGAGTTGGGCTTGGGGAAGGTGAGGAAAATCCTTATGGAGTAAGTGATGCTTGACCTCAGTTCTGAGACTTTAGTGGGTTCCTCCCAAGAGGAACTGAGTGGTAGGAAAATGTCTAGTATGAAAACAGAGACATAGATGAGAAAAATAGCATAGTGCATTTGGGAACTGCCCAGATAGACTAAGAGACATAAGGTGGTGGAGTAAACAGGAGTAGATAATGAAGTGAACTTTATTTCTTGGCTGGGCCAAAAGGAGCTATTTAAAGATGGGAGCAGAAGGACTAGTTGTGAATTTTAGAAAGATCAGTTCAGTAGGTCGAAGTGAGGATAGTTAATTTTAGAAGAATGATTTGGATACAGGAAGATAAATTAAGAGATGATTTAATATAGTCTAGACAAGAAATAATCATGCTGAAATACTGTGGATTGAGAGAAAGGTGCGTTTATGAATGAGATCAGGAAATCTGAATATTTAAACGTCATTATTCAGTGGATGGGGGAGTAATAGAAATGTGTCCTGGACAAAATTTCTAATTTTGCTGTCTGTGAGGTGATGGTACTTATTCCTAAGTTAAAAATCTAACAAAGAAGTGTAAGTTTAGAGTGAAAGTAAATGCCTCCTTAAACGTTAGGTCCTGGGAATCTCACTTTTCTTACCCCATTACCAACAGTGGTATCTCGTTTACTTTTGGTACTGATGCACTTGTGGTAGACCTCATAGAGATGCTTTATGAAGCTGAGTTCCATTTCCAACATGACCCTTTGTCGAAGGCAAGGATAAACATTTTTCCAAAGAAGATGTCCAGATGGCAAATAGACACATGAAAATATGCTCAACATCCCTCATCATCAAGGAAATACTAATCAAAACCATAATGAGATACCACTAGGAATTTATCTAAAGAATACATACACCCCAGTGTTTATAGCAGCAGTATTAACAATAGCCAAATTATGGAAAGAGTTCAAATTTCCATCAACTGATGAATGGATTAAGAAGATGTAGTATATATGTACTATATATATATATATATATATATATATATATAGTGTGTATATATATATGTAGTACATATATATATAGTACATATATACTACAATATATATGTAGTGTGTATATATATATTACACACACACACAATGGAATACTACTCAGGGATGAAAAAGAATGAAGTGTAGCCATTTGCAACAATGTAGATGGAACTGGAGGATATTATACTAAGGGAAATGAGTCAGTCAGAGAAAGACATATATATACTTTCAGTCAAATGTGGAATTTGAGAAACTCAACAGATGAACATAGGGGAAAGGAAGGAAAAATAAGATAAAAACAGAGAGGGAGGCAACCCATAAAAGGCTCTTAAATCAGAGAAAAAATTGAGGGTTGCTGGAGGGGGGTGTGGGTGGAGGGTGGCTTAACTAGGTGATGGGCATTAAAGGAGGGAAGTTTCAGGATGAGCACTAGGTGTCATATGTAAGACATCAGTCACTGGGTTCTACTTCTGAAGCCAAGACTGTATGTTAACCAACTTGAATATAAATTAAAAAAAAAAATATTTGTTTGCTGTGGAATATAGAAATACACCTGATTTTCATATTAAAAAATAAAAAAAAAATAAAATATACTGTAACAAGATGCAAAGGGAGATTCCCTATCATCTTTTAAATAGGAACCTCTATTACAGACATTAGATACTTAAATTAGTATAAGACCTTTATTTCTTGGAAATAAGTTTTAAAAGGAATGTTAGAAAGTCAATTCAATTGGTCTTGTGTCCTCTAACAGATCCAGTGTATGAAAAGGGATCTGACGTTGGACAGGAAAAAGATGAAGACATTTCCTAGAAAACAAAACAAAACAACACAAAACTCTTAACAATGCTGAGTCCAAAGCATCCTTCAACCTTGGAGTAAATAGTTAGAAGTGAAACATCTTTCTTTTCAAACCAAGTGAATTGGATTTCCATGGCAACTTATTTTCATGTTTGAAATGATCTGATCCCCTGTTACCTTTCTAATAGTATCTGTGCTTTTCTCTCCTTCATTCTCCTCCTGCCACGAGGCCAATCTGAACACATCAGGAATGGTCTTTCCTTAACATCTCTGCATGATCTGTTATCCTGCTATAACATTTTGCCACTAGATTTTCACACGATCAACACGTATACAACTCCTTCAGGTCTTTACTCAAAAGTCTTTGAAAGATTAATTGAGGTGATAAGGTAGCTGCATTGTCAACCACAGCCCAAACTTCTGATATTATTTATAATGCCTAATAGTTTCCAAAGTAATTACCAGTTATAATTCATTTGTTTATTTTATTATTTTTTTAATTGTTTCCTTCTCCCTCTACTCACTGTGTGTTAGCTCCACAAGAATAGAGAGGTTACTTTGTGATATATGTCCAGCACATTTGAATAAATAGCCTTTGGATGCAGGAAATCATAAATATTTCTTTAAAATTTAATTAATTAAATTTCATCAAATGTTTGAATTGCATAAACAAAATTGATAAATCTTTATAAGATAATTTTATTGAATTTATTAATGTAATTCAAACATCTTGGAGAATTACTAATCAGCATCTGATAAAAAAAATAAGAAGAAACATGTTAACCTGGAGCTCAGAACCCACTACCCATTTGTCTCTCTCCTGTTGTAAAGTTCCTGATGGACAACCTCCTAGTAAATACAAGAACTTTTTTTTAAATTAGTATTATATCCAAGCATGGGCTTGTATGACAGGCTGCTTTGATTATCTCAGACTTCTCCAAGGCAAGACTGTTTGATTTGCATTTTTAAAAAAATTTTAATGTTTATTTATTTTTGAGAGAGAGAGAGAGAGTGAGAGAGAGAGGGAGAGGGGCGGAGAAAGAGGGAGACACAGAATCCAAACATGTTCCAGGCTCCAACCTGTCAGCACAGAGCCCAACACAGGGCTCAAACTCATGGACTTGGATCATGACCTGAACCAAAGTGGGACACTCAACCGACTGAGCCACCCAGATGCCTCTGTTTGGCATTTTTGATGTACTGTATCTTCAAATCACAGGTAAGATTTGGCTCTGGTTACATCTGTAATCTCTGTCAGTCTGAATTTCCTATTCAACTCTTTTGTATTTTCTTACCAACCAACCTGTCAGTTACCTAAGCAATCATAGGAAATTCAAGAAATTAAACTAAAAGCATGTCTATTTGTAAAGTTGCAAAATTGTTTAATATGTTGCAATCTCTTACACCATTGAAGTTAAAATCACAACCAAATTAGTAGATTCAACATTTAAAATCACGTAGACAATGTTAGGCTCTAATTTGTAAGCTTATTTAAAAAAAAAATAGTACTTGCACTGGATTTTCATTTGGCTGTCTGTGTGTGTAAAATCCTTAAATATGAAAAGGCATTTGCACTAGAAAATAATAAACTGATTTCTAAACTCTAAGAATTTAATTTACTACATTATCTCCAATTTCTCTTTTTTTGTGTGTGTATTTCTTCTTGTGGACTGGAATTTGACTAATTGTGAACATTTCAAGAGATACAGAATTAAAGACATATAAACCATTTCGTCACAAACAAAAGGGGAAGTATTGCAACCCCATTGATAGTCATTCTTATACTAGAGTTCTCAAAGTCTATACTCTGTCAATGGGTTGTGTTTATACCCTTTTCCTGAGATCAATTTAAGCACTTAACCTACTTTTTATATAACCTCCTTACTTTTTATAGCTTGATTAGGTTCTAAGAAATTCTTACTCCAAAGCAATTCATCATTTGATTAAAATTCATTGATCTAATGAGTCTAACTCTACTCTGAATTATTTCCTGATGTTTTCTTTCTTGTAGGATGTTGGCTCTTATTGATATTTAAATGTCAAGAAATTTGATTCTGCAGATTTCTTCCTAGTCTTTCTGGCTTTAATGTCACAACACTGAAGTCATTTTGCAACTGCTTCTACCTTAGACCCTCCAACCAAAAACTATGTGCTTCTTTCTTCCAGTTATAATGGAATGAGTTCTATTCCTCTACCAATGTTTGGGGGACTGTATCCAAACATTCTGGGCAAATTGTTCCATCCATTTCATCATTTATTAAAAATTGTGCTAATATCCTTACTTGATTTATAGTAATTGAAGAGGCTGGTTCAGAATAAAAAAGGAAATAAAACAATAAATAAAGACTGAGAAAGGATTAAGAAAACAAAAATGAAAAAACAAACAAACATAGTGCCTATTACTAAACCCATTAAAACTATAAGTTATTTAAAAATATGACATATTTAGAGAAATAAAACATCACAGCAGGTGACATAAAGCCTATTCTTGTAGTTTCTAAAATTCTGTTTATTCTCCTAAAGTTAAATATTTAAGGTAGTGATAAAATTTTAATATTTTTATCATTTCAACTATATCTTTGTATCACTCAATATTTTTAATGATAAAATTCTATATGGTTATCTTATGGTAAAATTCCTAAACATAATTGTAAATACAATAAAGAGTTTAAAGCTGAGATTAATATTTTTATTTTATTTTGAAATCAGTAGATAAGTTTTGTTCACAGTAAAGAAATAATATTTGTCCAAATAGTGTCTTTTTTTAAACTTAAAGTAAATTACATTGAGCTTAAATCTTAAATGTTTTGTGCTCTTTTTAACAAAAGATAATATGGAATATAATTTTAAAGGAATTGGAAGATTGTAGATAAGATACTACTAGAAGATTCTAAAGAATATATTCTTGGGGGAAAAATGTAGAATTTCTATTCAGACTCACTTTCTGTACGCTACTTACAAAAGTGATTGTGTTCAGTCTATGAAATCTCCTTGAGTTAATTAAGTTACAAGACTACCGACTGAATAGCCTTGTTTGTTTGAGTTTTTGGCATTGGTACTGTGAGTAAGTAAAATTGATTTTCTAGGGAATGATTTTCATTCAGTATGACCAACTAGGGTCTGGCTATCTGAGTATGAAAAACATGTTTTTAAAATGGATTATCTATAAAGCGTAAGGAAGAACATATTAGAATACTATAACGATTCCCATGAATAACGCTTACATGAATAAGTGTGATTTGGAGAACAATATCTCTATGTTTTTAGTAAGCTGTTGAGCAAGGCAAGGATTCTTAATTCAAAGTGCATTCAACATTTATAAAAGCCCAGTTTTGTGTTCACTTTCTGTGTTTGCAAAATATGTATATAACGTTAGTATAAGCTCTCAAATCAACTACACAATCCAGGAAGTTAAAATATACTAAATTAACACACAAATAAACAAGACAAACCAACTTAAGTATCTTTCAATTAGAAGTATGTGTATGACGGGGCGCCTGGGTGGCGCAGTCGGTTAAGCGTCCGACTTCAGCCAGGTCACGATCTCGCGGTCCGTGAGTTCGAGCCCCCCGTCGGGCTCTGGGCTGATGGCTCAGAGCCTGGAGCCTGTTTCCGATTCTGTGTCTCCCTCTCTCTCTGCCCCTCCCCCGTTCATGCTCTGTCTCCCTCTGTCCCAAAAATAAATAAACGTTGAAAAAAAAAATTTAAAAAAAAAAAAGAAGTATGTGTATGAAAACATTTCATCAAAGTGGCCAGGTATTATTTATGGTATGTAATTAGCCATGGAGTATTTAACAGCTTTTTCTTTAATTGTGAAACTTAAGAAATGGCTATAAAAATTTAACCATAGTTACCAAAGGCACTTCTTTGTTAAATGGCCCTGGAGTGTCTTGGTAAATTGTGATTTCCCACATTCCCTAGCAAATTCTTAGAACTAAATTTACGTAATTAGGAGGTATTCTCAGAGGATATGTTCATTGGCATGCTTACACCTGAATTGAGGAAGGAGTGGGTATGCAGGGACTTCTTCCTAAGGCTTCCTGAATATGAATGGAGAGGGTGCTAATTTATTTCCCTGCCTACAACATTCTAGTCAATACATTAGCATTTGTGTTCTTGGAGTTCCCATTCCATGGCCATGTGTTTCTCTAATGTGAATTGGCATGACCACACAAATGAACCGGAGATGGTAAAGATCACATAGATCATATAAAACGGTGGTCTTTATCCTATGACACATGTACCTCCGGCATCACGGAAAAGCATTTCAAAAACTCATGCACAGGTTGTTTTAAAGTAATATTCTCTCAGATCCTTTACCTCCGTATGTACTTTTTCCTGGTGTGGCCTGCTTGACAGCTACATTACCTATTCGAACCTTCACAATTATGCTTCTGTCATTTTCACAGGTACAAGCACATTTTTTGCATTTCAGTCAGGTGCATTACCCTATACTCTAAAAATCTCAGGACCGTTAAGCAAGGAGATAATTATATTATCCTTATACAAGCTTTTATAATCCTGCCATACATCTTAATTAACTGCAATTCTAATAAAATTTACTTTTATGATAAACATTTTCAAAAGTTGTAATCTATAACGTTATAATATTATTGTGGTCAGTGGTGAATCTCCAATAAATGAAATGCTATATCATAAGGCAGAATAAAGTCTTATCAGCACAGTAAAATTTTTTGAAAGTATATGTAAATTATAAATAATTTAAATACAAATATCCACAATACATTTGGTTTTAAAATATGTATATAAACATATGTGTAAAAATATTTATTGTAAAAATTCATTGTAGAAGTGAGATTGAAATCAAAGTTAGAGATCAATATAATGCAAAACATATGACTGTTAAAGGAGAGCTTCTTTATTCTTTCAAAAGGTGATTGCAGACTTGAAATTATTACATTCAATACATTTAGAAATGATGTAAAATTAAAACAATTTAAAATATTGTGGGAAATACATCCTCTGCTACTCTTACAACAATGGTAAAAATTTCATGGGTCAACTTGAAAATGCATTGAATATAAAAAATCATTTATGGTTTCAAGGAAAAAAAATAACTTGAAGATTGCTGATCCAGACTCCATTCTGTTTGCCTAATTTTCCTGTTTTCTTCTCTTTAGTTATTGATTTAATTTGTTCACAATCACTGTGGCTTTGTACCAGCTCCTGGTATTATTTGGTTCCCTTGAAAAGCAAACATGGTTAGGTTCACTTTGTAAATCTTGACATCAATTGCAGTCTTCTCAATGTATTCCTTGAAAGGCAAGGATCCTGACCCTAAGGCTTTGGCATTGACATTCTAGGTTTATCAATAACTCATCACGGACGACTACCTAGACAGATAACCTGAACACTGGCCACCACTGGATCATATTTGGATGACTTTAGAAGTCCCACCTTTCACTCTTGAGTAACATCCTTTTCTTAGTCTCCCATTTTCTGAAAGTTGTAGTCTTAAATGAATAGGATATTTGTTATTTAATTTGTTCTGAATACTTTTCATTCACCTGAGAATGTTATTGATGACTACATTATTTGAATATAAGAAAAAAATATATCAACTATATAAAATAGGTGTAAAATACAGGTATATTTTACCTATAGGTGTAAAATATAGGTAAAATGGGTGTAAAATATAGGTATATACCTATAAAATAATAGGTATAAAATGGCAATAAATTAGGTACTTCTGATGGCAGGTAAAAATAAATTATTTTTAAAACTATAATTTACTTTTGGGGTGCTTGGGTGGCTCAGTCGGTTGAGCGTCGAACTTCAGCTCAGGTCATGATCTCGGTCCGTGGGTTCGAGCCCCACGTCGGGCTCTGTGCTGACAGCTCGGAGCCTGGAGCCTGCTTTGGATTCTGTGTCTCCCTCTCTCTCTGACCCTCTCCCGTTTGTGCTCTGGCTCTCTCTGTCTCAAAGGTGAATAAACGTTAAAAAAATTAAATATATATATATGTATATATATATATATAATTTACTTTATAGATCTAAAGAGATAAAATATGCACTCATCTAAGGGCATCTAATAAGAATTGATGGAAATATTTAACTAGAATTTGAGGAGAAAAAATAATAACAGATAAAATTTACTGAGCCCTTATTATATGCCAAGTATTTTATATTTTACTTTCTTATTATTCCCAAGGTAGGGCATGGTTTAAGATTATTATTACCCTCATTTTATACATCAGGAATCTAGTCTCTGGGAGATTACATAACTTACCCAAGTCATATGTGGACTAAATGGAAAAAGTGAAATCAAAACTCAGATCAATAGGATTTCAGACCAGCTCGCTACCATGTCTGAGAGAGATAGAATTTACCAGTAGAGAGAAATACATAAACATGGGCAGGAAGAAAATAAGAAAAGTCATATAGTTTGCCTGATACCTAATGTCATACACAATAAAGCAATAGACATTACAGCTATAAATTTACATTGAGCATGAATATGAACGGTGCTGATATTAGTTTGTGTTTATCAAGATCAATATGATTTCATAGTCATTGACATCAAAGAAAAGAGTGACAGGCTACAGAAAATCTATATTTAATGAGCATGTGAGACAAACACTTTACTTTTCTGTTTCTCACGGTATTTTTTTAATATTTATTGTTTAATTTTTTTAATATTAATATTTTTTAAATATTTTTTAATATTTATTGTTTAATTTAATATTTATTGTTTTAATATTTATTGTTTTATTTAATATTTATTGCTTTATTTTAATTGGGGGGGTTAATATTTAAAGGCCAAGTTTTATGTAATCCAAGATGTGAAATTCAGTGAATGAGAAATATACGTTATCAACAGTACCTACTTAAAATGCAAATTTTGGAAGGAGCTTTAATGTGGATAAGAAAGTTTAGATGAAACTTTTGGTGATTATATAATTTTTTAAATTTATATAACATGTTGGTTTTTTAAAAAGTATTAGTTGAATCACTATTTTGAAAGTAAAGTCACATACAAAGGCAACACTAAAAATACATGTATGACTTACAAGCAGTTGAAAATACCAGCATAAGTCTTCTTGACCTTGAAAACATAGCATTCTTCTGTTACCTCAGGATTTGAAAATTTGCAACCAGGAAGTCACAGATAGCAAATAACCCTCTACTACTTTGAACCCTGGTCAGATTATTCTCCACCCCCCCAACCCCATATTTCTCAAAGTTACTTTTTATAATTTTTCTATTATAAATCTGTAATGAGAGATTAACCCACAATACCCCAACTGAGGGCTTTAGTACAAACACAAATACCTACTTCAAGAAGCATGAGAAATATTCAAATGATATGCCATGTAATGCTAAATGAAAGTGACTTTATTCCCAATTGCAGATTTCTTGCACAATGAAGTATTTAACATACTGTGAATCTTCTGGATTCATCTTGCACATCAGATCCAAATTGTGGACCAAGGTAACTTACTGGGTCCCCCCAAATTCAGGCTATGCCTTAGATTTTAGCAAAGTAGGCCTGAGATAGAGTTCCTTTTAGCTAGATAGTGAGGAGGGTCTTGCACAGATCTCACAGCCAGCCAGCCTACTGCAGCATGTAACCAAATGCTTAGTTAATTCAAATATACACAAAAAATTTATTGATGAAGTAATATTTGTACAGTCCACTTAGACTCTTGTGCCGTAAGAAGCTGATGGTTTGTGAGCAAGCATTTGGTCTCATAAATAGGTTATTTCTTGGTTAGTGAGTACAATCCTCTGCCTATCATTGCTGTCACCAAAAAAAGGATAACTTCCATAAATTCTCACTGGTGACAAAAAGAAGACAAACAATTACAACATTTTCCTAGAGTAGATTGAGATAGTCTATATAAGATTCGTGGAAACCCAATTTTGTATCTCCCACTTCTTTTTTTTTTTAAGCACTCCCGTATATGCCTCCCTGAATTTACCGGTTAGTTTTAAAACTATGGGTTTTGATGAACACTTAATACGACTCTGGAGAAGAGTCAAATCTTGTGTGGCTCCGAAGGTACTACACCCACCAAAGTCTCCCAGACTCTGAGGAAGGCCTTAGGAGGACCCAGTCAATAATAAACTGTAGAGTTGTTTCCAAGAGGAAGGAGGGAAGTGACTTGTATAAGGAGTCTTAACTGATGCAAGATGGAAAGTACACCAAAAATATCTGACTATTAACACAGACTACCAAAGGTGTAACTAGATTAATTTTAGCGGAAAACACAAAAGCCTCAGAGAAGATGAACTGCTTTCAAAGTGGCAAGAGGATAGCCCTTGACAGGATGAACATATTTCTTTCATTTGCACCTGATAGGTGATAGCAAAGGAAGAGGCTAAAATAACTACTGAGTGTTAATAAGTAATTTATCTATCGTTTCCTAAAATAAGACTGTCATGGGCAAATTAGCTCTCCTCACCCTCAGGCTGAAAAATATGATCTTCCAGACTAAAAGTCCTCCTCAAATTCTGAAGCCTTCTCTTAGGACTCCCAGGCTAGAACGGACCTCAAGGATAGACACAGAAACTACCATATCACTTGTTTAGGGGCTAAACACACTTCAGAACTTCTAAATGCAGACAAGACCATACACGTCCCATAGAATTGAAGGTGCCTCCACCATCTCTCCTCCTCAAGAGTATCCCAGGTCAGGGGGCAGATGGGAAAATTAATTATTCTCCAGAAGATATAGAAGCTTAAATATAGACTGGGCCCCAGAGCTTAACTTGCAACCTTTTCATTTACATTTTACGCTAACAGTAATCTTCAATTTTCATCAAATGTAATACTTACTAGGACATGTATTAAATACACATTTATCCAAGTAGGCATATTGGACCCTCTCTTCAATGGATATCATTTAATATAGAACTTTGTGCAACTACTATTCAAACAATTTTGTACATTCTTCTATAAGCTCACAGCAATATATAGAGTGAAATATCAAGAAAAGTTATGTGCAGCACTGGTATATAGGGTCTAACCTTAAATGTGTCATGTTTGTGAAAGTTGAAAGATAATACTTGTTACCCTTACTATTATTGTTATTTATTATTGGACATTTTCATCATAGACACCAGTGGTGCAAATACTCGTATAGCTTCAATATAAGTCTAAAGTTATAGCTAAATTTTTGTTTCCTTATTTATGTTTTTGGAGTATAGTTTGAGAGAAGGATTTATTGGCTTAAAGGGTATAAACATTTGAAAACTTTTTGATGATTTTACCATATAAATAGGCAAATATTATTGTAGTATATAGTCTTAAAATATGTACAACTGCTCTTAATTAAGTCATTTTAAAAGTTGATTTATTTATTTTGAGAGAGAGAAAGAAGGGGGGTGAAGGGACAGAGAGAGAGGGAGAGAGAAACCCCAAGAGACCAGTGCTGACAGCGCAGAGCCCGATGCAGGGCTCGAACTTGAACGGTGAGATAATGACCTGAGCCAAAACCAAGAATAGGATGTTGAACCAACTGAGCCACCCAGGTGTCCCAATTAAGTCATTTTAATATATTCAGAGTTTTGCACACATCTCCACAATCTAATTTAGAACATTTTCATCATCCCGAAAAGAAATCCTGCACTCAATAGCAACTACTTTCTCTTGTCTCTTTTCTCCAACTCCTGGCAGCCTACTAATCTACTTTCTGTCCCTCTGGGCTTACCTGTTCTGGCTTTGTTATTATTTTAAAACCTTCTTTTCTCAACACTGGCTATTGTTCAAAGATTGTTTCAAATGAGTCCAAAGAAAATCATTGCACTAAATCAAATTAGCACAATTATATACATAGAAGAAAAGCTATACTATTTCCTATACTTTACAAGGAGAAATAGGTAAATAGAACTATTACAAAATAAAATATCAAGCAGTAAAACATTATATTGCAAAAAGGAAAAGGAACAATTGGAGTGTGGTTACTAAACCTTATTCAAACCTCTCTAAAGACCAGCTATTGTTTCTTTCCTTTGATAATCCTTCCTCGCTCACTCATGTTGCTGCTCATGTAAAACCCCCTGACACTTTAATTCAGAACTAAAGATTTCATGCCAATCCCTTTACTTAACACAGCAGGAAAGAATGAATTTGTACGTTTCAATAATATGCAATACCTAATTCCACTTTTCCTCAATTTAAGCTGCTTTTCTTAAATATTGCATAAGCCTGTGGTAATTTGATTTCATGTTTTCACTTAAATTATATACATTAGTACCACTGAAATTAATCTCAATGCAGCATTTTAAAATAATTAGAAGAGAAGCAGACTGGGAGTAACTTAAATTAAAACACATACCAAAATTATATGGCTTCCTAAGAACGAATAGTGTTTAGAAATAATTACGTTCTGGAAGAAAAATGCCTAATTTGTATTGCATTCCAATTGCAGGCTATAGGTTACCATATTATACACAAGAGGAAAGTGAAATGTTTATGCAGGAAAAAATATAATATATATTTATATATTTATAATATGCATTTTAAATACACATTTATATTAAACTTTGATTCTTTTATTTAAACTTTGATTTTAATTATGATGAATTTCTTATGATCCGTACCTTTTATACCCTAAAATAATGCACATAGCTATGGCTCATTTACTCTAATAATTAATGATTAGAGGCTGGGTGCTATAGTAAAAGTAAATTGGCAAGGTCATGCTAATTAACTTCTAATCTTGATTCTGGTATGACCGACTATGATGTCACTTGATCTCTTCCAAACTCTGTTTTATTTCTGAAATATTAAATCTCCATGTTACTGAAGTGTTTCCCAAGCATTGATCCATTTTTACCTTTTATATAAATGACAGATTTGAAAATATTAATCAGATATGTCATCTGATTTCTCTAAATTTCTTTTGACTTTAATTTATGTTGTTGTTGTTTACCAGCCTTAAAATGTACTTGAAAGTATTCAGTCTTAGAACAATTTCCGATCATATGTCATAAATGAAAGCTTTACTTTTTTAGTGAAATTTCAGAATTAATATACTGCTTTCAACATTGCAGGCAAAAGATACTAAGTGTTCCTTTTTGATTGGTATAAAAAATGACTAAAGGCGAAAGTGTTTTGACTATATTTTAGATTTGTAGGGGAACTCTATAAATTATTATCTAAACCAGGTTTCTTTTGAGAGTGAAATAAAATGTTAATAAGGCATACCAAGTAGATAGTAGCTAAGTGAGAGTGTTCTTGGAAATGTGAAGCATGTATATTTGCAAGCATATATGTGGGCAAAAAGCAAAATCATTTTACAGAAGAACCTAGGGCTTTAAAGATTATCTAATATGTCTCTTAGGTGTATCAATGAACACACCTATTTAATATTTATTGTTCGCTTCTCAAGAAAGAATGATCTCATTTGGACACTGTTTTTTGTTATTATTGTTTGTCATGCAGTCTATTTTCATAAGTCACTTCCAACTGACCTTCAGTGTAAATATCATAATCAATCCAGATAATGTCAGGGCAGCATTTTGATGCTTTCTCTTCTAACATACAAATATCAGATCTCTACTGGAATGTTCCAAACTCACCACTCACATAAAAACACTTAGGATTTCATTTATTACACATGTACACATACACAGATACATATAATTAGATATACATATGTACATATACACAGATACATATAATTAATTTAATTAGCTATTAAATATTATATAAATATACACGTAGATATACCTATCTCAAAGCTTGCAGCAATAGAATGCAAAACAACTTTGCAATGTGACATCAAGGTTCTGGTCTCTGCTTTGTCTCTTAGTACCACGTAGTGTCTAAGTTTGATTAGCTAGCAAAAGGGGATATAAAACTCTACTTGCAAGCATAGTTACGAAAAACAAATTCTGCAATGATATATGTAAAAATTTCATAAAATATGACCAGACTGCTCTACAGTAAGTAATGTTAACATATGTACCTATACAAGTAAAATTTAAATGTTATTTATTTGCCCATTATATGTACAGCCACTTTACTGAGCCTCCCTTTCTAAATAGTTTCATTATAATTTTGACTCTGGGCCTTTCTTACAGTCCCTTCTTTCATGGATTAGTAGGATTTACCCTGTACATGCGTATGCATATGGATATGTACCATAGAGAATACCTAATGGCCTTCAACTGTCTGGGTATACAAAAATTGTGTCCACTTTGTAATTCGCCATCTCCTTCAAGCCCATTGCCATTTTACTAGTATTAAATTTTGGCTTAAAACATTTTATAAACATGTGCTGAATGAACATGATGTGATCTCTATGACAGACACTTGATTATGACTGTTACACATAATTCATGCTAAGAGGGTTTGTTATCATTAGATTTCATGTTTATAGAAATATTTTTGGCACATTATGCTAATACTGGAAGTTGAGGAAATCTGTGTGTTACACTTTTGACAAGTGTTTGAACTATTATATATATAACAAGTTATTTATGATTTGGCTAAAAACACCATAACAAAACTAATCGATTCTTTTCTGCCATTTTGCTGGCATAGTCATAATAGTCACATAGTCATAGAAAGGTGGGAGTGGAAAAGAAAATATGTCACGTATCAAGAAGTATATGTCCCAGTTTTTGAATCCATATCACCCAGTGTTCTCTAGACAGATGTTTCTTTTGCACTGTAATAGTACATCTTGAAATGGAAACAAAATGGGTAGTGAACACCATGAATTACTGAAATAAATAAGGATAAACAATTAAAATACACTAGTCTAATTAATGCGTGAATATGCAACAATCTTGCCTCCTACTAAAGAGAGGCTGGTTTATGCACCTCGCACATTCCGCATTCGTATAATTCCTATGTATTATTAAGGTCCAATATCGAGTTAAGTTATGTTTAAAATATTAAATTTCAACCATAATTAGATGGGTGTTGAAATATATTATTTTAGTTTTTACATTATAAAAGTCGTATATGAGAGGCCATAGAAACTTTGAAAGAAGGGAGGGGGGTAATGCTTACTTATTTGCAGATAATTGGCCAAGTGAGATCATCAATCTCATGGGACCTAATCCGTATACTCTCCATCTCAGTCTTAATGACACATCAGATATCGTCAAGGAAATGACACACATATAGTGTGAGTAACAAGAACAATTAATGCATTTCAATTGTAAAGGTTAGTGGGAAGACAAAACCAGTGTTTCCATTGCTACATATGTGAGTCATTAAAAGATACATGGGGCGCCAGGGTGGCTTGGTCAGTTAAGCATCCAACTTTGGCTCAGGTCATGATCTCAGGGCCCGTGAGTTCGAGCCCCGCATCGGGCTCTGTGCTGACCGCTCAGGGCCTGCAGCCTGTTTCAGATTCTGTGTCTCCCTCTCTCTCTGACCCTCCTCTGTTCATGCTCTGTCTCTCTCTGTCTCAAAAACAAATAAACGTTGAAAATAAAAGATACAAAGAGGCTAATTAAGAAGAACGAGGTTTACTAATATTTCTAGCAATCTTAGAGGAGCTATTCAACTTAAATATTCCAAAAGAAATACGAAGTGACTTCAATCATTGCTTCAAACCGCTAATTTGAACTACATAACTAACATAATGCTCAGGTTTTTTCGAACATTTTCACAGATAGCTTTTGCTCATTATCCTATCTAGGCTCACAACATACCCTTTTGGTATATAAGAAAGGCAGCTGAGCCACAATATGGGAGACTTTGAGGATTCTCAAATGAAAATAAGAAAAAAAATACATTAAAATTTAATGGCATTAAGATTTAAATTTTTTTTTAATGTTTATTTATTTTTGAGAGACAGGGACAGAATGTGAGTGGGTTGGGGCAGAGAGAGAGGGAGGCACAGAATCCGAAGCAGGCTCCAGGCTCCGAGCTGTCAGCACAGCGCCCGATGCCGGGCTAGAACTCACAAACCGTGAGATTATGACCTGAGATGAAGTCAGACGCCCCCAAGGCATTAGGATTTAAATGTGCTACCAAATTTAGTAATAAAGACTTGCCAGTATTCTCTCTTTTTTCTTTTTTTTTTCTTTTGATGTTTATTTTTGAGAGAGAGAGAGCGCGCACGATAGAGTGAGAGAGAGCATGAGTGGGGGAGGGGCAGAAGGAGAGGGAGACACAATCTGAAGTTCTGAGCTGTCAGCACAGAGCCCGATGCAGGACTCAAATCCACGAACTGTGAGATCATGACCTGAGCTGAAGTTGGATGTACAACCAACTGAGCCACCCAGGCGCCCCAACTTGCCAGCATTCTTAATCAGAATACATATGCAGCAATTTTCCCAGCCCTGGTACCATGATTATCTTTTGTTTCTTTTTTTGGGGGGTGCATTCAGGGGAAAAGTAATGATCATGTAATCCACAGGACAAAATATCTGAAATCCCAATGAACATATCAATATATGACTTCACTAGTTATCAGAGAACTGCAAATTAAAACAAGGAAGAAGCAGAAGTCCTCACTTAAAACTGATCAGCAAAACCATCCAACCAACCAATCAAAACAAAACAACAAAAAGAGAAAGGTATGTTGACCACGGGAATGTTGCTCTAATACTAACCTTGGCAGTAACAGGAAGCAAAATGATTTATTATGCCTTCCTGAATGGGGTTAAATATTACTAAACCAATTTGGGGAACAGTTTAGGATACCACATAAATTTGAAGAATTGCATTGCCTACTCATTTGTACACACATATATACAAAAAGACAAGCGTAAGATATATTTGTAATACCAATAAATTGCTAGTATAAATATTCATGAACAACAGAAGTGATATATGCCCTGTAGTTCACACGTGTATGTTTTTATTTATGAAAAGAGATAGTATCTCACAGTTTAGCTAAAATAAATCAACATAGTATTTCAGGAAACAAATAGCAGAAAAATAGAAACAACACGATTCCATTTATATAAAGCATTAATTTATGAAAATGGTAGTGTATATATATTCTATGTGATCAGCATGTACATATGATAAACTATAAAGACATTCTTGGACATACCCATTCTGTTAGTTTACTAGGGATGATGTAACAAAATATCACAGACTAGGTGACTTAAGATAACAGAAATTTATTCTCTCACAATACTGATGGCCACAAGTCTGAAATTAAGGTGTTAGTTAGCAGGGCATGCTCCTTCTAAAGGTGTTAGGCTTATTTGCCTGTTTGTAGCTTGTGGTCATTGGTGGCCATCCTTGGCATTCCTTGGCTTGTATCTGGGTCACTCTGATTTCTGCCTTCACCATTATATGGCCATCTTCACTTTGTATGTCTCTCTCTCTCTCTCTCCTTAAAAGGACACCAGTCATTGCATGCAGGTTAGCTTCATCCAGTATGACTTCATCTTAACTTGATTACACCTCAAAGATGTTACTTCCAAAAAACTCTCATTCACAAATAAAGGAAGTTTCACCATTCTGTTTCGGAGGGGGCACATTTCAATCCACAACATTGTATGTCTGTAATTTCCATATATTTTTTTAATGTAGAAAAGAAAGGAAGGTGGGATTGGATAGTGGCCAAGGTATGTCTCATGCATATCATTCAGCTAACTGGATGGCACATATTCATTCATTTTATTTGGAGTGATCAAATAATTGTCTAAATTAGGCCACTTCCAGAAGTGAAATGGGATGCAAGTAATCATTATTCAAAAATCACAAACCTAAATCAGGATTGTCCCAGACAACCTAGTTTTTGACAGATGAATAGACATCCTAGTTTTTACATTTTCACATCAATGAAAATGTTTCAAAATAGAAAGATAATTATATTCAGGTATATTCACAACCATGGTTCGTGGCTTTTTTAAAAAGGAGAAAAAAGTTCAGACAATACATTTGGATGCATACAGTCATACATTGTTATTGAAAATTAAGCTGATGTTGAACTTCATGGCAAATGAAGTAACAATAAATAAGTAAATAAATAAATAAATAAATAAATAAATAAATAAATAAAATTACCCTGCCTTAAAAAATCCTGGAGCCCAGATATATTAAGATCTATCAGTCTTTAGGGTTGACCAGGCAATATGCTTTCAAAGAAAGACAAAATTTGGAGAAAAAAAAAGTTAAAACCTTATTTGAATTTAAAGTAGAAACCTCCATAATAGTTGATTTTCATACCTTAAGCCAGCAATTTGAAATGTAATAGCTTATCTTTAAGCCTGCTTACATGGGAAAGACACATAAAGATAGGCTACAACATTTTCTTCCTTAATTACAAATTTAAGTTGGTATTTCATTATGTATTCAAATTTAACCTTCCTCTTACATTAAAATTCACTATCCAGGCTAAAAGCAAACATCAATTTCTCCAAAAGTCTGTTTTGACGATTTCAGACCAAAGTTTTGCTACCTGCTTTGGGCTTCCAAAGGGTACTTTGCAGTATACTTAATTAATGTATTCTGTTAAATACAATAGTTGTTTGTATAATATTCTATTTCCATATAAGTTTTTGAGACCATTTAGTTTAAAATAATACTTTATTCATCTTTGTATTCTCAGGAGAAATAGACAAAATATATTACATAAAGAAAGAGGCCATTAAATATTTGTTGAATATATATTATTGAGTGAATACAGGTAATGTCCACATGTAGCATGTAACTGGGGACTTTGTGCTTAATTTTGAGTATCTGCAGTAAGGATATGATGTATTCATTCAAAAAACATGAGAAATAAGAGCGCACATATTATTTAGAAATTTAATGATGTTTTGTTTAAAAATGTTATGATGATGACTCTGAACCACTAGTATATCTTCATTTTAGTTATTACTCTCTCTCCCCAAGCATTCTCCTCATTTGCTCATATATTGAATGAAATTTCCCATTTTAGATTAAAATCTTTCCTAAGATTTTTCTATCATTTGATAATAAATCCATTAAAGATGTTGGAAATTCAAGTCTTTTATCACTCCAGATAATTTGATCTCAGCAGTTTTTTTTTTTTCAACCAATCATGGTGGCCTTATCATATCTTTTGATAGTCCTTGTTATCTTCTAGAAATATATCCACAAGTGAGCAGACAAGATGATTCCAGATGATTCCAGTTTACCAGTGCAGAGGTATAATGAGTGTGTGTTGGGAGGTCCAGGAAGGAGGAGAGTTGCCAGAAAGGAGAAAGTGGAAATGAGAATTTACATAATTCAGTACTCTCAAAATAATGTCTTTTCAATACTTTCTTAAAGGTGAAATATTGACACGAATTTTAAGGCTGATGAAAGAATAATAAATTTAGACAATTGAAAGCAACACCATAAAGCCTGTAGAGAATGTAGTCAAACATGGCACCTTTATATTCATTTGTTACCTTCACCAACTGTGGGAAAAGACCCATCCCCTTAACCTCATCAGGTCACATGCAGAGTTTTTCTGTGATATCCCAAGCTGGCTACACTTAGGCAAATAACAAGGTACTTAGTGACAGAAGAGAAACGTCTTTTACACATAATCTGATCCATTGAGAAAGCCCTCTCTCTTGTGTTTATAACACTATGAAGGTAATTTACAATTGGTCTTTTTTGAAATTGGGACAATGTTTTCTTAATGGCTCTTTCTATCTGAAAACATTGCACTTTGCCTAGTGTTAAGAAGGAAACAGCTGTAGCCATCTATGTATTGTACTCATTCACCATCAAGCACATGCCCAAATGCCTCTTCCAATTTGTAAAGTGGTCATTTGACTATCATTCACTGTTAGGAGAAAATAGTAAAGAGAAATGTCCCGTTTTCTTCTCCCGGTTCTATGATTGCTCATTAGTAGTTTAATAATTCTTGTCTTCATACTTGTATGTGTAAAGAGGTAAACATCCTTGTTTTCAACTGAGAATAATTACATAGATTTTTGTTTGATTCTCTGAGTGCATTTTTCTGCTAAAGCCTTTTTCTATATTTAGAACTTCAAAAGCTAGTCGAGCTAAATTTCTAAAGAAAACTGTTTATATGTCTAACTGAGCAGTAAATGTAGAGGTGTATTATACTAATTATGTTGACAAGTGAATTTACAATCAATAAATTAATTCAATGCTGGGTAACTAGCATAATTAATATGGCTTTACATAAAATAAAAGCTCAAGGGAAAAATATGAAATTCTAAGAGAACTGAGGATAACTAATTGGCTATTACCATTTTTATTTTTTATTTTCAGTAACAGTTTGTATTATTCAAGCGTATTCACCAACATTATTTCAATTATTTTTACCTTGTCCTGCTGCCAAATGTATGTCAAGTCACAAAATTAAGCTCAAAGAAATTTCCTCTCAAATTAAAAAACAAAAAAAATGACTGAGACAAAGATATTTTTATTATTTATCTTTTTTTTGAGATCTGTAGATACGTTGAAATAGGTCACATAATACAAAAATTGTGCAATAAGAATTCTTTTTTAGTACCAGGAAAATACCAGCATGTAAAATTTTATTGACATTCCTATGACCACAACAGCATCTTGTATTTCTAAAGAAGTTTGACAAACCTAATAATGAAACATCCCCATTTTGAAGGCAGGACTATTTTCTGCATTGTTTATAAAATGATCTTTGCATATTTATAGGCCTACAAACACTGTGGGTGCTACAGTTATGGATACTTTTGGAACGATGTCCCTCTTGATTCTCATCTTCTTCTGGCCATGGAATCACACAAGAAGTTCTATGGGCTTGACGTAGCAGAGGACCACACACTTTGAATTCTTTGATTCATAATCTGCAGTTCTTTTTACCAGAAAGAGAGTTAAAAAAAAAAAAAAATAGAACTCTAGCCAACCAACTTACTAAAATAATCCTCTCACAGACTCTGAGGTGATCTTTAATATCCTACCTCCTACTACCTGTCTCTTTATGTAATTTCATTCCCCTTTGATGCAGGCAGGGCCTGTCACTGACTTCTAATGAATCCCTTGACGTGGTTACATTACATGGCGAAGGAAATGGGATGTCACTGCTATGATTTCATTATGTTATACATCAGAATCCACCTCGATGGACTAGAATGAAAGGTTCTCCTTGCTGGCTTACTGGAGTAAACATCCGTATTGAGGAAGTTCACACGGCAAGGGAGGCCCCCTGGGAACTGTGAGCAGCCCCTGAGAAAGCTGAGGCTTTTGGTCATTCAGGCACACGTAAGTGAATTCTGTCAAAAAAATCTGAATGAGCTCGACAGCAGATCCCTCCTAGTCAAGCCTGCAGATGAGAACAGCCCAGCCGACACGTTGGCTGCAGCTTTAGTGAGACCCTGAGCCCAGGGCCGACCAAAGCGCTCGACCCCTGAACCACGCAATGAATGTTTGCTGTTTGAAACTACTTCATTCGCGTTGTGAGAATTGTGCAGAAATGATAATAATAATAATAATAATAAAACCATATTGAAGTATAATGGATCAAACATGCAAAATAGATACATGCATAGTTTTCTTACCTTTCTTGGTAATCAGTGCTACAAAGATGGGTTTAATAAAATGTTGATTCGCTTCATTGGCCTTACACCCACACACTCGACTAGGCTACAGAAATAGCAAGGCACAGAGCCATCAGTCTACAATACCCTGGGTCCAGACAGAGCTTATAAGAGGTTCAGTGGGAGAAGAACATGGTAAGGTGTGGAAGAATACATCGTGCAGCAAATTTAGGAGCAAGTATTGGAAATACGTCAAGGAAAAGATCCAGAATCTACTTCTAATTTTTTTAATGTTTATTTATTTATTTTGAGAGAGAGAGAGAGAGGGTGTGCAATTGGGAGAGGAGCAGAGAGAGAGGGAGAGAGAAGGAATCCCAAACAGACTCTGCACTGTCAGTGCAAAACCCAACGCCGGGCTGGAACCCATGAAAAGTGAGATCATAACCTGAGCCGAAATCCAGAATCTGATGCTTAACCACCTGAGCCACCAGGCATCCCTCAGAAGCTACTTCTAACTGAAGCTCCCAGTCTCGTTGCATCCAACCGAAACCTGTAAATCGGATAGTTTCTCTATCTGGCAAATAAGTTCTGAACCTCAAACTTCATGGGATAGAGTTCATTTTCTAACAGTAAGGAGATCTATGCGGGTAAGAATAAGCTCATTCTTTCTAACTTATAAAAAAAATTATTTAGGACATCCAATAATGAAGGTCATCCTATAAACTTATATACATTCTTAAAACAGAAGACTATATTGATTTGTATCTGACACATAGAGATAGTCAAAGATGTATTTTATAGATGCCAGTCTGGTGAAGAGCAATACGTTTTGAATGTGCTCATCTCAGAAACAGAATGTGAAATAAATATGCATTGCCTGTCAAAATAACATGTTTTTCATGTCACATTAGGTTATTTGATGGGGAGATGTCTATTGTAGCTTTCAGTTTCCATACATGCCACAGATATGCTAAAATTGTAATGTATGATTGGAAAGTGCTTTACATAACAATTAAATAGCCTTTAACAAACAGGGTGTTTAAAGGTTTTTAATATAACTGACCTCTATTAATATGACAACAGAGGGGCGTCTGGGTGACTCTGTCGGTTAGGCATCCAACTCTTGGTTTCAGCTCAGGTCATGATCTTGCTGTTTCATGAGTTCGAGCCCCACCTCAGGTGGCACGGAGTCTGCTTGGGATTCTTTCTCTCCCTCTCTCTCTGCCCCTCCCCTAATCATGCTGTCTCTGTCTCTCTCCAAAGAAATAAAGAAACAAAAAATATATTTTTTTTTTTCCAACGTTTATTTATTTTTGGGACAGAGAGAGACAGAGCATGAACGGGGGAGGAGCAGAGAGAGAGGGAGACACAGAATCGGAAACAGGCTCCAGGCTCTGAGCCATCAGCCCAGAGCCTGACGCGGGGCTCGAACTCCCGGACCGCGAGATCGTGACCTGGCTGAAGTCGGACGCTTAACCGACTGCGCCACCCAGGCGCCCCCAAAAAATATTTTAAAAAATTAAGACAACAGAATAGAATAGAATCGCACTTTTCTTGTGTACTTTGCAGGGTAATTTTTTAAGAAGGAAGAGAGAAATTAAAACTGTAAAACTGATGCTATCTGCCTTTGTTCTTGGGGAAGGAATTTCTACCACGTGTTCTGTGTTCAGTACATACGTGGACCTGCCATGGCTATTTCTGTGTCTCTCTATTCACTCACTGGGTCATACCAAAGCAAATCTACATACTGGGACCTCTCATCCGAGCATGGGATTTTAATACACTGATCTAATGTTTTTGATCTATGGGTGGAGACTGGACAACAGACCTTTGTTCCTGGCCATTCCTACTCAATATTTTCTTCTGTAACATATTCTCCTAAGGACATTTTATCGAATGAATTTAAATTCACTTAATAAAATATGTGAGAAAT
This sequence comes from Lynx canadensis, assembly GCF_007474595.2. Taxonomy (NCBI): domain Eukaryota; kingdom Metazoa; phylum Chordata; class Mammalia; order Carnivora; family Felidae; genus Lynx; species Lynx canadensis. Next base: position 217,806,971 of record NC_044303.2, on the reverse strand, counting down.
ACACTCTTGGAACTCTCAGAACCCTAAGATAGCTTAACTGTAGTTTGAATAAATTCAGAATTGCATTTAAGTGAAATATTATAAATTTAATATTATAAATTATAAAAAATTATAATTTATAAAAAAATATAATTTATAAAAAATATAATTTATAAAAATTATAAATTATAATTTATAAAAAATTATAAATATATATTATAAATATCCTCAATTTTATTATTTGATTATAAAATAAAGGAAAATTTAGACAGCCTTAACAGAACAAAACAGTTATCCAAATTCGCGATTTTAGTTGGTTATAAATTTATAATGGATTATCCTTGCAAGGCAAGTAAATGGTAGAATTTCTCTAATCTGCATTAATTACAGATAGGCAACAGTGCTTCACTTTGTGCCAGTCATATCATGTCTGAAATAGACTGAAAGAAAATAGAGTAAAACCCTATGAGAATTCACATTGCAATACAATGTCATTAGGACTCCAGTCATCTACTTTAGACCACTTCTCAAGGGAGCAGACTAATGTTCTTTTCCTTGGGGAATATTGAGAAAGACACAAATGTGAGAAAGGAAGGCCAAGAAATGTACTCTTCTTGGAAACCTCATCTTGAATGTTCACAAGGCAATGGGTGAGACCCAGCGTCCCTGGAGGCGTATTTTTAAAAGAGAAGACTATACTGATTTTGTGCCTCAGTGCAATCCCTATGGAGCCATCAGATTGGCTCCAAATAACTGTAAATTCCCTGTGTTTCTTTTCTGGGAACTTCACCTAGCCACAGGTGTCATTAACATTCGAGTCATCCAGAAGGACCTCTGGGACTCTTGAGCTGCCTGGAGTCTCTCTTGCTATATATTTAGTCTCAGGAAGTCACAGCCAAAATGTTGAAGAATCTTTTTTTTTTTAATTTCATTATGTAAATGGGGCCCAATTTATTAAGAAGAAATGTGAGTAGCAAGGGGCTATATAGAAGATCTACATATATTATCTTTGATCCTAAGGAGTGTAACACCAAATTTATACAGATAAAGAATTTCTTTTGAAATAAACATTTTAGTAATATGATATATTGAAATAGTCTTGCATTCAATAACTTGAATACATCATCATTTAAATGGATTAATTTGAGAGTCTAGTTAACTATTTCTTCAAATATAGGAGAAAAAAAGTCTGAAACACCAGGTGTATGTGGTTAGATGACCACTCTCACAAGGAATCTCATTCCTGACATTTTATGTTTCTATGTGATCCAAAAATGTTTAAAATGTAAGTGTAGGTGGAAACTGTGAGATTACTTATAGGGAAAATAGGATTCTGATATTTTGAACATAGTAGAAGGAAAAGTTCTTAGAGGTTTGAATTAAATAGACTTGACTTACAACCCTACTTCAGTCATTTTCAGGCTAAGTGATTCTAGGCAAGCTACTTAAACTCTTGGGAATTATGTTTCTTCATCTATACAATGGGAATAATAAGAGAAAAATCACAGAGTTGCCACTAACATCGCATAAGAACGTGATTATAAAATGATAATCTCAGGACTGTAAAAACTCCATCAGAGTAGAGAAATGTGGCAAATAATCTGGAAATTGTGTGGCTAAAATGTGTAAAATATATAATAAAACCCAACATAACTACTTAAAATGTGTAAATATATAACTCTGGACATTTTATCTGCAAAACCTTCTTAGGTGTTTTTGTTTTGTTTTGTTTTGTTTTAGTCTTTTACACTGATGTGTATAAATCTCTTGTAGCTCTTGATATTTCAGACTTGTCTCAATGCCTTCACCTGCAGAGTGAACTCTTGGGCTTGAAAATGTTTCTTAGGCCCTTATTATCTGTCTTTCATTACTTACTATACACGCTCAGGGCAATGAAACATCAGGAAATATTATTTGTGTTAATTTATTTTAGGAAGAACTTGTGATTTTACCATCAATGATGTAGAGATATCATAAAATGAACAAAATCATGTCCTCTTATTTGCTTTATGTGATCTTTGGATATAGTTGTGCATCATCTGTTTTATGTTTTGTGTTGATAAAACATCACTTGTTAAAAATCTAGGCAAGCACACATTTTTGTTCCATCTGTTTTTAGTAAGAAAAATACAGTAAATAGGAGTCATGTTGGCAGGGAAAATTAGTTTTCCATATGCATTGGTATTTTTATGATATTTTAATCTCAGATGAGAGTAGGTGAGACAAAGAATGCTCCAGGTTGATCAGTTATATTGTTATTAATATGAGTTTACCTATGTGTCACTATGAGCAAATGTGTTGCCATTGTTGATCAAGGACAAAATACTAGAATAAGCAATTGTAATTTTTTTAAATGTCTATTTATTTTTCAGAGAGAAAGAGAGAGAGAGAGCCCGAGCAAGGGAGGGAGGGCAGAGAGAGAGAGGGAGACACAGAATCGGAAACAGGCTCCAGGCTCTGCACTGTCAGCCCGGAGCCCAGTGCGGGCCTTGAACTCACAGATTGTGAGATCATGACTTGAGCCAAAGTCAGGTGCTTAACTGAGCCACCCAGGTGCCCCTAGAATAATCAATTTTAAACAAGCACTCATTTCACATAATGCAATTTAAAGTTATTTTTAAATATTATTCTGTCCATGGCACAGTGTTAGATTCTGGGGATAAAAATATAAACAAATAATAGTCACTGACCTTAAGAACAGATTACAAATGACAGGGATATAAACATATTTGTTATCTAGGAAATAATGGTTGCTAATGGAAGCAATGTAAGGTTATAAAGTGCTATAAGAACACAGCCAGGGAAATAATTAACACTACTTAACAAAGGTATTCAGTAATAAGATAGATAAATAATCCCTTAGGAAAAAAAAATAGTTCACATAGAATAGAAAATAATGGTAATATATTACATAATGAGGATTTAATTTCAGACTGCCCCAGAATAGGATGTTTTGACTTATGATTTTTCTGCTTGACAATGATGTGAAAGTAACACACCTTCAGTAGGGAAAAGTACTTCGAATTTTGAATTTTGATCTTTTCATCTGGCTAGCGACATGTGATAAGAGCCATTCTAACAGGCAGCAATTAATATCTCACTGTGGTTTTGACTTGTATTTCCCTACCAATTAGTGACTTTCGGGCACCTTTTCACATACCTGATGGCCATTTGTGTGTCTTCCTTAGAAAAATGCCCATTCAGGTCCTTTGCTCATATTTTAAGTAGGAGCACTTACTTTTTGCTCTTAAGTTATATGAGTTCTTGATGTGTTTTGAATATTAACACCTCATCATTTATGTGGTTTGTAAATATCATCTCCCATTCTGGGGGTCATTTTCTCAATTTGTTGATGGTTTCCTTTGCTGTATAGAAGCTTTCTTATCTTGATGTAGTGCCACTGAATTTTAGCTTATGTTACGTGTGCTTCTGGTATCTTATCCTAGAAATCATTGTCAAGACCATTATCAATCTTTTTTCTATGTTTTCTTCTAGAAATTTCACAGTTTCAGATCGTTTACATTTAAGTCTTTGACTCATTTTGAGTTACTTTTTGTGAGTAGTGGGAGAGAGAAGTCCACTTTAAGCTATTTCACACTGAGGACCTGTGTTTTCATTTTTTCTCCTACAATCTAGCACTTCATGGACTTGTATATTTAATATGTATGATTTCCAGAGATCCAAAATCTTATACCAGGATAGTGAATAAACCCATGTTTTATTTGTGGTAATGGCTGAGAGGTTTTTAGGACGAGTTAAATTCAACATTGTTTTTCTTCTTTGTTTCATTTAAATTATAGAGCAAGTTACAGACCACAACACTTTTCTTCCCTTTGTAAAAAATTAAGTCATTTATATACTTAAAACACATGTACCGAGGTCTAGCCATTCCTGAATACTATTCTAGGTGTTGGGGATTTTAAAATAATAGTAGTCATGATAACACTAACAGCAATGAGAGCAAAACCAATTATTTAAGGAGCCGTTGCTATCAAATAATATACAGGTATCAAAGTCTTGCCTAGTATTTCGCATTTATTATGAAAATGCTTGGAGTTTTGCATTTTGTTCCTCATTGAGGACAATGAGCTTAAATTCAGCTATTCTCCTCAGGTAAAAAAAAAAAAAATATAGGTTCACATTTGGGTGCCTGACTTGGGTCTATCACAAAACTCTATGTGCTTAGCTGAACCATGTTAAACCAAGACAGCCATATTCATGTATCTGGGGCAATGAATTTAAACTTCATTGTAACTTTATAACTTAAAGGAATGTCCAGGAACATAGAGGTAAAGACACAAATAAGCTCTCAATTATTTTCAAAATGCTATGGTTCATCTTTACTTTGAGTAAGTTGCTTTACTTTTGATGTTAAGTCCCAACATATTTGAGGAATAGACGTTGAGAATGGACCAAGAAAATGACTATGATGAAATTTGGGAGTATAACGTGCTTTAGCAGAGGAAAGACCCAGATTGTTATTTTAGGATACTTTGGTTTAAAAGCAAAACAAACAAACAAACAAACAAACAAAGTCAAAAACACCAAGAAGGCAGAGAGTCTCAGTGGTAGTAAAGGTCAGAACAGGAATAGAGAAATAATACTGGGTCCCAGAAAAGACAAATTTCTTGTAGCACACCCAGTATATTGTCTCTGTTATCCGTTCTTCCATTCTTTCTTGCTGACAGAATCGCACATCTGTTCTGATAGCCACCACTCGGAGAAGGTGACTATAGCATCAGTTTCAGGGAAAATCATGAATCTTTTAAACTGATCAAACTCTTTCCTTCACTAGTGACTGATTTTGCCATAGGTATCTTATGCAAATCTTGACCTGACAAAAAATCAGGTGTAGTATGTGGATGAGACCTCCGGGAAAGGTTTCTTTCTTCTAAAAGACATCATAAACATGTGCCCTCTCTAGACCTAGGATTACACTGACGTTTTTAAGGGTATCAGTCTAACATAAAAGCGAAGTTCCACAGGATAGAAAAGTAAAAAAAATAAATAAAAATAATTTGAATTCTTAAGAATATCATTGAGTACCGGGGTGCCCGGGTGGCTCGGTTGGTTGTACTTCTGTCTGACTTTGGCTCAGGTCATCTCACAGTTTGTAAGTTCGAGCCCCGCATCCAGCTTTCTGCTGTCAGCACAGAGCTCACTTCGGATCTTCTTTCCGCCACCCCCCTCGCTGCCCCTCCCCGGCTTCACTTTCTGTCTGAAAAATAAACATTAAAAAAAATATTATCATTGAGTAGCTGATATGAAACTGCTATGTGACTTATCTCTCATATTTACATTTATGATTTTAACTGTGTTCTGTCTAGTTCACATGCTTAAAATGTCAAGATAAGCTGCAATTTCAAAGTAAAATGCAATCACGTATTTGCTCCTTCCATAATCCCCAAAACACAAGTCAACAAATAAAGGTATATGACAAATTAGGGGATAAGATGGCTTGAGTGAGCTAAGCCAACAATAACAATTCTGAATTTACTCTCTTAGAAAAGTCTGGAATTAGCCGCTTACAGTGTATCGAGATACACAGGGACTTTATGAACTGCACTTTGTTCAGTAACTGATAGTCTTTTAAGGTTTCAGGTACTTTGTTCCTTTTTGAGTTGGTTTAAAGCAAATCAAAGAACTGAAGACTTACCCCCATAATTACTTATCAATTGGAAGTTAGAAAGAAAATAAAAGAACCTTTAATTCTTCTTTCATTGTCTTCATCCCCTTTGATCTATGTCCTATTGATGTGATCCATGTTTCCTTAGATTCAGAGGGAACTTATGAGATATTGTACTTTACTATAATCAAAATAAAATGTGAGAGGAATCAAAACTCTTTAGTTGAAAATTGATAAGTTTTATTCCCTTGATTCAAGTTAAGCAAAGTGTAATCTAATGCAATTTCAATAGATATATAACCATGAATTTTCAATTGTATTACGCATTCCTTCCTATCACAAATACTTATTGAATACCTATTTCTGTTCCAAGCATTCTCCTATGTTTTCAGGAAGTAAACAAAGTAGAAAACAGTGGTGTCTAACCTCATTGAACTTCTATTGTAAAGGGAAAGTAAACAAGTACATGTATGAAGTCAGAAGTTGTGCAGAAAAGCAGATCAGAAAAAGGGAATAGGAAAAGCTAGCTGTATATGTATATGTCTGGTATAGGGTGGTCATACTTTATAAATGATAGTCACAGAAGGCCTCACAATTAAGGCAATATTGAACAGACACCTAAAAGAAGTTAATGGACATGTCATAGAAACATTTGTTCAAACCCTATTCCGAGGACAGAGATAAGCACATGCTAAGGCCCCAATATAGGAATTTGGTTTACATACTCCAAGGAGGCCACTATTGCTGGAAAACAGTGGCATGTTGCAAGAGGGGATGAGATCAGAGAAATAGCAAGGGAGCACATATTGTGGGACATTGTAGGCAATTAACTTTAAGGTTATTGGCTTTTACTCAGACTGAGAAAGGAATCCTTTGGAAGGTCTTGTAAAGAGTTTGGCCTACATTTTTTTTTTTTTTAAGTTTACTTATTTATTTTGAGAGAGAGAGAGAGAGAGAGAGAGAGAGCAGTGGGGTGGGGTAGAAAGAGAGAGAAAGAGAGAGAATCTCAAGCAGACTCCACACCAGTAGAGGCAGTACAGAGCTCAATGTGGGGCTCAAACTCACAAGCCGAAACCGATTCTGTCACTTAACATATTAAGTTGCCCTGGCACTCCTGAAAAATAGAGTGTCTAAATGTGATTTGTGGAAAGATAGTTCTTAGCTACAGGGTGTTTTCTCAGGCATTATAGGATGTTTAGCAGTATCTCTGCCCTCTGTCTACTAGATAGGAGTAGTTTTCCCCAGTTTTACACTGAAGCCATCTCCAGACTTTGTCTCCCCCCGGAATGTGCCACTTTGGCCTGAGAATTATTTTGAGCTGAAGGTGCTTGAGACCCTGAAGTCTCAAGAGAAATTTTTGCCCCTCCCTTAAGTACACAGAAGAATCTAAATTGGGATTCTTTCCCAGAATAAGGGTTATTAACAGAGATAAACTTTATCTCTGTTAAAATTGGGTCATAAAGAGTGACCCATCTTTCTGGTAGGACAAACATCTAATATACCAAACATCTGTTCTTCTTATCACCCTATGAAGTACTTTCCTTTCCTTAGTTCAGAATTACATATACATCTCATTTTTGCCTGACTTTAGAATTTCCATGTCTGTGTGGATTTTCTGTATATATGCCTATAAATTTGATTTTCTCTTGTTAATCTGTCTCATGTCAATTTGATTCCAGGGGCGCCTGGGTGGCGCAGTCGGTTGAGCGTCCGACTTCAGCCAGGTCACGATCTCGCGGTCCGTGAGTTCGAGCCCCGCGTCGGGCTCTGGGCTGATGGCTCGGAGCCTGGAGCCTGTTTCCGATTCTGTGTCTCCCTCTCTCTCTGCCCCTCGCCCGTTCATGCTCTGTCTCTCTCTGTCCCAAAAATAAATAAACGTTGAAAAAAGAAAAAAAAAATTAAAAAAAAAAAATTTGATTCCTAGTCCATCTAGAATTCTGTACCTTTAAGGGGGTAGGAATTCTTGGTCCTCAACAAAAGTCACTACTTTAAAGGAAAGATGACTTATAGAAGAAAGGATCATAAAATAAGGTGGAATTTACTCCTAAATTATACAAATCTCTATTAGTTTCCTACAATGTCCTTTTTAGATGTCCTAGAAAATGACATTTTTGAAAATTGCATTTAGTTTTTATGAAGTGCTGCATCCAGTAGGCAACATTTGAACTGGATCTTAAAGAATGAATAGAATAGGAGTAAAGACTTTCAAACACAGAAATTAAAAATTGGAAAGATGTGCAATACTATGTCAACTGTGAAGGAAAAGCAATTGATTCTGGTCAGAACCACTTTGGAAGGATGATACATAGAGATAAAGAGACCCATAGACACTGTAGAGGCAGAGATTCTAGACATTGTATTTAGTAGTTTCCTTTAGATGAGAGCAGCTGACCCTTTTCAAGGTGACCTGGCCATTTTCAAGAGGAAGAATTGCATGATATGATTTCGACTTCAGGAAGTTAATTGCATGGAGAATGGACAGAAATGGGGGACAACTAGGGACAATGAGGTCAATTAGCCCATGAATGTAATCTGGTAGTGCCTGATGACTGACAATGTCAGTGAAGTTGATGAAAAGGAACCAGTTTAAAGGAAACATTTGAACACGCTGTTGACCAGTTGAATGTAAGGATGGAGTGATACGTGAAAGGATCAGTTACATCCCAATAGCTGTCTTTTGAAAGTACTGTCCAATTGTCTTTAGTGAACCAGTTTAAGAGATTTTCATTAACGTGTTCAAACGCGAACATGATTAATAGAAAGAATGCTCTGATAGAATGAAGGAAATCCTTCCTCTCTACTTTTCTCAAGGCAGATAATACCTAGATAACTATGTTTTTAATGTCCTTCAAATGTGTTTAATGAGATTGTTAAGGATTTTTATGATAGCTGCTTGTGGAGTACGGTTTGTTTTGGGTGATCCTTGGGGAAAAAAAATAAGGTCTACATTTCCTTCTCTTATGAGTGACTTCTACTTTTACTTGAATACCTTGATGCTTCTTTATTTCTAGATCCTGCAGTGCCATAGACTTCAGAAAGAAGCAGTTAATGAAATAAAAGCCTAGAGCATACAAAACACTCTTTTATTAACTCTGTGGCTGATAGGGCCAAACTTTCAGAGTAGTAAATCCCTTAACTGCTGGAAGGGCTAGAGGCTGATCTGGCAATCCATAGACTAAATCTAAGGGCAGCAAATTAAATGGCCTCAGAAAATTAAAAATCACTTTTCAGTGAACATTCTTATCACCAAAAAACGGAACCATGATAAATAATATGTCATCTCTATTCTATCATAAAGGCCTATACATAGTAATTGGGCAGAATTAATTCCAATGAGACTCATTACTTTTTTCCCTGATGGCATAACTATAAACTGACATCATTAACTGTTGAATTTTTTTTTTTGTCACTACACCAAACTCATCTGATTATTACTTCTATTTACGTCTTCACTTGTAGCTTTTTTTTTTTTTTAGTCACTGACAATAGAAATGCTGCTAGAAATAAATATGTTACTGAGGATTTATCTCCTTATAGATCTGCCTGAAAACAGTCACACAGCTGCATTTTTCACCTTCCCATCAAACTAAACAATTGATCTAAATTATAATCAGGATATTCTGGAACATTTTCCATAAATAATTCTTTTCAATTAATAATATTATCAAAGGAATGCTTTTGAATGCAAATTCAATGAAATATGATTTTCATTTTCTTGATATTTCACACTAATACATTTAAAATTTGCCAGCACATGAAAAATCATAACTTTTAAAACCAACATAAAATATAATGGGCTGAACTTTTCAAAGAGAAAAGTTATTCTTTATGAAACATACTGACTCATAGACCTTTCCCCGAGAACTGTTAAAATACAAACTGAGGCATATTAAAAACTTTAAGAGTTCAATTTGAGCAAATACCAGTTGGAACTGAGCAACTCCAAACCACAAGTGGTTAGGAGGGCTCCCAGGACGGGAGCTCTGGGACGGACTTTAATAGAGAAAAGCAGAGGCAAAGGAAGAAGATTGATTGGCTATAGCTTAAAGCCTAGTTGGGTGTTTGTAATCCGTTGTCTTTAGGTTTCAATTTCATAACCTTGAGGCATTTAGAAGCTTAGATTTTGGTTTGCTAACATAGATTCCTGCAACATTAGAAGCACCTCAGTCTAATGGCTTCCTTTTTTAATTAATTTAAAACCAACAAAAAAACTTTTAATCACACACACAGGGCAGGGGAGGCAACAAAATAATCAAAACTATCTGGAAAAGATGATGCTGATTTTGGTTAGTTTATTTTATGGCCTCATATCTACATATTCATTGTAGTAAACTGGAAAATATGGATATTTTAACTTTATGCAATGACCATTATATAAGAGTAATACTTATAAAGCATATATTTTTGTTTTATACAAATAATTTTTTTTCATGTTCTATTTTTCATGCATAACTAGTCACAATCTGTTTTTGTGATACAGTAAAAAATGACAGCCAAGAGTGGAAATAAGCCCACATTCACTCGGACCTTGAATTATTCCTCCTTATTTGAGAAGTGTCCAACGTATACATATGTTGCTAAGAACTAGTCCGGAGTGTTTTGATCTCTGCAATCAGATAAACAATACTTTGAACAGGTTTCCATTTGCTACTGAATGCAGTGCTTTTTACTATGGAGTAGTGTATAGACATGTGTTTGTAACATCGTATAGAACAGTTATGCATGGTGATTCCATGTGTGTACGGGTATGCTACTATATTTCTGCTTAAAGTGGTAAAGTTGAAATAAAAAGAAATGGGTGTGAACCAGAGACTTCACTCTGGCCCATGTTCTATCACTCATGTTGTTCAATGACTTTGTTAAGTTCCTCTTCCTCATGAAATCTCTAAAATAAAGATTGTTAGGGCGCCTGGGGGACTCAGTCGGTTAAGCGTCCGACTTCGGCTCAGGTCATGTTCTCACGGTCCGTGAGTTTGAACCTGGCGTTGGGCTCTGTGTTAACAGTTGAAAACCTGGAGCCTGCTTCAGATGCTGTGTCTCCCTCTCTCTCTGCCCCCTCCCCCCTCATGCTCTGTCTCTGTCTCTGAAAAATGAATAAACCTTAAAAAAATTAAAATAATGATTTTAATAAAGTAAACTGAATAGAATTATATGCATCTTCACGTTCCGTTAGAACAATTCTCTGGAATTTTGAACATGAAATTTGGTGATTTTTGTCTCTTAGATGAAAGTTTATTTTCAAAATATAAAATATTTGTGGCAGGTTCACATAATAAAATATTAAGTTATTATCGGCCTCTTTATGATTTTTCTCATCCTTGTGTAAACAAGAAGCTAGAGTTTGTAATTCTTTGTCTCTGAGAGTTTGAAGAAGCTCAAGTTAAATGAATGTTTTGTTTCATGAATGTCCAGTTCAGTGAAGGAATAATGAATACTGGTCTAGAGCAGTTGAAGAGTATCAGAGGGTTGGAAGAATCTACTATCAAGACAGAAATCCTGGATATTTGGAAAAATTCTAAAGACTGTGATTCTCATCAGCTGTGATGACTGAATTCTGATTCCCAGTTGTGTCCTAGAAGAAATCTAAAGGGGAATAGTTAAATGGCAACCCCAGGGATGCTGGCTGTTAAACTCATCAGTTTCCAGCCTCATCAAAAAGCTCAAGTCCTTTTTAATGACATTGAAAGAGCATAGAGACATATAGGGTTCACCCCTCCATGACTTGGTGCTAATTAAGATAGAGATCCTTTCTGTAACATGCTTTAATAGACTCGGAGGTAGAAATTTTCAACAGTTCAATATCAGGAATTTAGTATTGCATTATTTTGACAAAAGACACATGGGCAGACAGATGAAAAGGCAGAGTGGCAAAAGAAAAATTTCACTATGTATCACACAATGCAGTCCTGAGCCACATTCATACCTATGACTTACTATTTAACTTTCTGATGAACAAAAGTGCTAAGACCTCTGACCCTAGTGTTTAACTTCGTTCTTTTAAAGAACTGTTCAGTGACTTAACTTGTTTCCACAACTGTGAAATAAATATGTTAATATTTGAAATACGTCCTGTGATATTTTCCCTCCCCTTCAAAAGTGATGCTTAAAATCTGAGCTGTAATGCCAAATGTTCACGGGTTATTACATTTGCAGGGCTAAAACTGGGAGCAGAATGGGGCACCTGGGTGGCTCAGTCAGTTGAGCATCGTATTTTGGTCCAGGTCATGGTCTCATGGTCCGTGGGTTCAAGGCCCGTGGGTTCAAGCCATGGCTTGAGCTCTATGCTGTCAGTTCAGAGCCTGGAACCTTCTTCAGATTCTGTGTCTCTCTCTCTCTCTGCCCCTCCCCCACTATTTCTGGGTCTCTCAAAAAATGATTAAATGTTAAAAAAATTCATTTTTAATTGGGAGCTGAACAAATTATTTCTCCTTTGCAAGTCCTCTGATCTCTCTTCACCCTTTTTTCTTGTTTTGCATACTTTTTTTTTTTTTTACTTTACAAATTCCCACACGTTATTATGTCCTAACACTCCCTGTAGGGCATGGCATGATCATTTCTGTCTGAAGAGTGTAATGGAGAAGGCAGTGGGAGGGCTACAAATTGTGGGTAAGAGCTGCTCATTTTAGGAGTTTGATGAGTTAGGAATCAGAACTTGTTTCCTCCCTAATTCTCACTTTGTCCTATTCAACCAAGCATTTTATAAATATGGCGAAAGGAAGACATCACAATTTTGTTAATTTTGTTCCATCTTGTTAATGCTGTGACAAACACAGGCTTCTAAATAAAATGTGTTCTCAAGCGGTCTCCTAAAATCCGGGTAGTTGGCATTTTCTTACTTGGTAAAATTGTGAAGGAAAGGAATGACTTCCAGACGAAAAATTGTTATCTATGTATCTAAATAAATCACATATATTTGCATGTTTTAACCTCATCGATAGTGTACATATTCATGCTCAGTAATTCCACATTTCATCTTCTTTTCATAGTTTTGGCTATTGGTAGCAGTAAATATATCTTTATTTTTAAGGTTGTTTTAATGTTTATTTCTGAGAGGGAGAGAGAGAGAGAGCGCGCATGTATGTATGATTGGGGCAGGGGCAGAGAAAGAGAGGAACAGAGGATCCAAAGCAGTTCCGAGCTGACAGCACGGAGCCCGATGTGGGGCTTGAACCCATGAACCATGAGATCATGACCTGAGCTGAAGTCAGACACTCAACAGACTGAGCCACCCAGACGCCCCAATATATCTTTATTTTAAAGTAGTTGTAATGTTGACTCCCATTTAATTAGCAAGGATTTCAAATGTTACTTCTTTGTGCTTTCTTTTTTAATACGCTATGCCTCAGGCTTCAAAAGCTTGAAAAGGCAATGCGGGAAAGTAGGTCCCTTTCCTGCCAAAATGAGCAAGTTTCGTTGTTTGCCAGCAGAAATTTCTTCTACACTTCAAGATTTTTTCAACGTGAGAAATCTTTTTGAAAGAAGTCCCATTCTCATTTGCAGATCACAGAACTATTTTCGCTTCTTGTCCATTCTCACATTTGGATAAAACAATTTTGTTTTTGAATGCATACATAAGCCACCTGGCTTGCTTTTCATCCTCAGCCTAATGGGTGAATGGAATGAGACTGCCAGCAGCTTGAAGCAAATCTAGAAAGGGCTGTTCTGACAATTTCTAACTCCTGAAAATAGCACACTGCCTTTCTGATAGTGTATTCAATTTATTTAAATTGTTGTGCTGAGGGAAAAATCATTTTTCCTTCTGTTGCTCTTTCCATTATTTTCGGCGTCCTTAGCCATTTGACTTGATTCACTGACTCTCAGATCGCTGTCACCTTCCTAAATACAACATTGAAACTAGATAACTTTCCCAAGGATGGAGGCTTTTAAATTTTTCACAGATCAAATTCAATTGCACATCCAATTAATTATTGAAATGTACGTATACAACATACATGGGTATTTTTGCAACTGGAGACAAGTTGATAATAGCTGTGCCTCTGCAAATGTAAATATCCACGTAGGATTTGGATCCCAGCAAAATCTCTGCGATGCTTATTGACAGACTAATTTCTAAGGAGGGAAGAAAAAAAGGATGGGCTTCCGTTCCCTTTTGTCAAGTATTTATTATTTTGAGGTGGAAATGCCAATCAATATGTTTCTTCTCAAGATCTTTAATTTATATCTTGTGTTTGTGAGGCTTTTGTTTATTTATAGATGTCTCACCTTGTTTCACAAAGGATATAAAGTGACTTAAATACACATAGTACAAAAGGAAATATTGAAAAACATGATTTGGAAGATAAATGGCTTAAAGGGAAAACATTAGTGAGAAAGACAAAGCCAGAAGATCAGAAAGGGCATGCTTTGGTCAAAGCCACTTTACCAACAATGTTACTAGTGTAAAGATAGTCATGATCTCAAACCAGTCTCGAAGTTAATGAAAAGAAGATGGCATTGTCAGATCAGTAATTCGTGATGATAATGAAATCAAGATAGCTCCACAGACAAAGAAAATTATACCACTCTTAAAACTGACTTTTGGTTAAAATTCAGTAAAATCAGTTCTTAAAGGGTCAGAATAATACAACCCGCATATTATTTTCTGCTGTTGTGAAAAATATCTATTTAATTACACCAGTTAAATGCTTTCATTGTATCACTTAACCTAAGTCAGTTAAATATGAGAGTATAGTAAAATAACAACAAAGGTAGCACTATATGCCATGACCTTGACTCAAGGATTTTTGATACACAGCTCTTCAGATGATTTTGATTTACAAAGTGAGAAAGGACGTAGGATGACCCAGTGGAGACTGCCATCTGATCCCTCAAAAAACAGTTTCAACCAACCCTGACTCTTCCATGAATATTAAAGTCTTTTACAAGCATCACCATCCAGAGCTTTCTATTAAACTTTAGCTCTTTGGCTTATTGTGACTTTCTTACCACAAAAGCAAAGCTTGAAGTAAAGTCAGTAAGGGCTTCAATCTTATAGTCTTCCTAACAGAAATCTCCACAAGTTTATAAAAGTATAACCTGTAACCACTTTTTATTTGATTTACAATAATACACCACAGCTTGCACTCTGTATGGAATAACTATGAGGTAATATACAATACTGGCTCCCTAAATAGAAATGCAATTTCAAATATTTTGCAATTGTACTATATGCTTTCACTCAGGACCGTTACTTATTTTAAAATGCAATTTGATACATCTGTACCGAAACCGATTAACTGCACGAAAGGTATCCAGTACTTTCACTACCATTAGGTCCCCTAATATGATCAGTTTTACTCGGAAGTATATGCCGAAAATAAGAACAAAATAGTTCTCCACAAGAGATGCTACTTCAGAGTGTTTTTGTACTTTGGTTTGTAGTCATCAAGCTGGGCCTGGCCTGGGAATCACATTAGAGTGTCTCGTCCCTGCTCCCAGAGACTCTGATTTAATCACCCTGAGGTAGGATCCAGTGAATTGGGTAGTTTTGAAAAGCAACTGAAATGATTTTAATAAGCTGAGATTCACCATGTTAAACCAATCAGTTCCAGCTTACCAGGAAATTAAAACAAGTCTAGTGAGAAACCTCCAGGCTCATAAACTGAAAAGATCAATTCGTTTTCTTAAAGTTTTCAGTTACAGCCAACTGCCCGGTTCTTCTAGCATTTATTTTTTCCTGAAAATGTGGATGGAGTGAGAGATCTATGAAAACGGAGACGTAAAATTTCTAACATCCAACAGGATGTAAGATTACAACCCAAGACACGTAGTTTCTAACTTATGGGGGGAAAATAGTAGACACAATTTTTCATTTGAATGAGTTCTTGATATTAAAAAAAAAAAAAAAAGTACAATCATTAGATATAGTCTGAACACGTCCGGAGGTCTCTCTTGTTTATCCAAGGTCCTCTTCCATGGAGCAAATCAAAACCTTTTCAATCCAGGGGAAAAAATGTCAACTTTCTTATTTGAAATGGAGACATTCACAGGAATTCTGGTTCAGATCACCTACATTGGATTGGGTCTTGATGGATCAGCCAAACAGAGTTCTTAAAAGACAAGTTTCAACCACCAAACTAGTGATCCACAAGGGCTCACTGTGGAGACAATGTCCGGTAACCATGGAGTGCTGTCTGTGGGTCAGGATTTAATCACAGTGAGGCCAGGAAATGTCCCTTTCTGATAAGATCAGAATGGGCAGTACTTAGGGGCGGGCTCTTACTATGCTTTGGTGGGACCTGCAAGCAAATATACCTTCTCTCCTATGAAAATAAACACATAAATTGAAGATAGTCGTCATTGTCTCTATATACCAATAATATTCCTGGGTAAGATAGGCTCTACTATTGTCTGAAGCCAAATTTGGTATAAAGTCGAAAAAATTAGGGAAAAGATAGAATTTAACACAAGTTGCATTTTTGCCAGAAGAGAAAAAAGGTAGTTTGCAGATATAAAAATTGACAACTGTATATTTTTTGGTTTGCCTTTAAAATTAGAGCCAGTAATACTATCTTAACACCAAGATGAACTAATTTAAATGTACTGATTAATATTTTATTTTAGGAACATGCAATTTGGGGGGCACCTGGGTGGCTCAGTTGGTTGAGTGCCCAGCGCCCGACTCTTGATTTTGCTCAAGTCATGATCTCACGGTCAGGGGATTAAGCCCATGAGATCAAGCCCTGCATTCATTGGGCTCCATGCTGAGCATGGATCCTGCTTGGTCTTTCTACCTATATCATCTGTCCCTAACCCTCTCACACACACACACTCTCTCTCTCTCTCTCAATAAATAAATAAACATTTATATATATGTATGTATGTGTGTATATATATGTATATATATATACATATATATACACACTATTTTCAAAAATATATTAATCTGGGGCACCTGCGTGGCTCAGTCAGTTGAGCGTCTGACTTTGGCTTAGGTCATGATCTCACGGTCTGTGAGTTCGAGCCCCGCGTCAGGCTTTATGATGACAGGTCAGAGCCTGGAGCCTGCTTCGGAGTCTGTCTCTCCCTCTCTCTCTGCCCCTCCCCTGCTCATGCTCTGTCTCTCTCTCTCTCTCTCTGTCAAAAATAAATAAACATTAAAAACAAATAAAAATATATATATTAATCTGCTTAAAAGCAAAATACTTCACAGTATAATTTTAAAAATACATTTCCAATTACTGGTTACTGGATATATTCAATTCTGTGGTAAAATATCCATATGAAATGGTATTTAAAGAACATTAGTAAATAGATAATTTATTTACCAAACTAATTCTCGTGTGTGTGTGTGTGTGTGTGTGTGTGTGTCTTTTAAGTTTCCAACTTCCTCTCCATCCCTAATGACAAGGCTTGTTGTTTCAAATTAAAAATCAGTGAAATAACACAAGAGTATTGATTGAATTAAAATGTGAAAGGTCACCTGAGTTGCCGGCAATAAATAAAATAGAATACTTTTATATTTGAGGGGCCAACGTTTGAAGGCAAAATTCCTTTTGTACCATAGGTGACATTTTAAAAATAAATCCTACTTATTATATCCTCTTCTACTTGTCTTAGAGTAGAGTAAGGACTGTAAAGACTGAAATATGTCATTTTTACCCCACCCCCCCTCCCCAATAGGGACTGCTTCATCCAGTGTCAGGTCACTATGTTGTTGTTGTTGTGTGTGTGTGTATGTAGTTTTGAGTCAGTGTGGTTTTTTTTGAGAATCTCTCTTGGCTGTCCTTCCATTTCCCTCCCTTTGGCAGGTTGCTGCCTTGCCTGTGGTGAACACCATATTTCCTTTAGGGAACCTACTCAGCCCCCTGGCAGTGACTCAGTCCTCAGGTGCACTATGGCATGCAGCTAATAAAGCTCTAGCAGAAAAGGAGCAGACACCATTTCATGAGCATCAAATCCATCATTCCAAACTATATCAGCCATTAGAAATTTATTAAAATTTGGACTGCTTTCTCCTTACTGGCTTCCATTTTATGTTGAGTAATGAAGTGAGCAGTATAAACCATGTATGCCTTTGTAAAGTTTATTTTATTTAGGCATCTTTGCATCGTCTGCTCGTAGATGGACCTTTAAAAATACATAATTGTGTAGCTTATCTGGAACATCCCTATCATTAGCCTAATACACATTATTCTGAAGTGCACATGGAAACAAGTCCAGGAAAGATCATATGTTAGGTCACAAAAAAGTCTCAATTTAAAAATTTAAAATCATACAATATATGTTCTCATACCATAAAGAATGAAATTAAAATTAAAACAACAGAAGGAAATTTGGGATTCAAGAATATGTGTAAATTAAATAAGAGACTATTAAATAATCAATGAATCATTGAAAAAAATCACAAAGGAAATTAGAAATACTTTGACATAAATGAAAACAAAATCACAACATTTGCAAAATTCTGGAATGTAGCTGAAAAATACTCTGAGGGAAATAAATGACTATAAATGCTTATGTTAAAAAAGAAGAAAGGCATAAAATTAATACCCTAACCTTACAACATAAGAAACTGAAATAAGGAAAAAAAAAACCCAAAACACTAAAAAAACTAAACTAAGCAAACAGAATGAAGAGAAGACTGAAATTACTAAAACCAGGAAAGAAGTAGGGTTATTACTACTCACGTTATAGAAATTAGTAAATAAAAAAAATTTGTGCCAACAAAATAGATATCTCATATGTACTGAAATATTTTCTAGAAGACACAAACTACCAAAAATAATTCAGGAAGAAATGTAAAATCTGAATATGCCTATAACAAGTAAAGTCATTGAATTACTAATCCAAAGGACAAAGCCCAGGTGGCTTCCTTGGTAAATTCTACCAAATGTTAAAGGAGAATTAATATCAATTATTTATACATTCCTCCATAAAAATAGAAAGGTTGGGGGTGGGACACACTTCCCAACTCATTCAATGAGTCTAGAATTACCCTGATAACAAAAGCAGACAAAAATATAGCAAGAAAAGAAAACTACAGACCAACATTATATATTGATCAACATAATAGCAATCAAATTCAGCAACAGATAAAATGATTATATTTCATGATCAAAGTGGGATTTAACCACGAAATGCAATATTGGCTTAACATATCAAAATCAATCTGTGCATAAACCATGTAAGTTGGACAAAGGGCAAAAACCACATCATCATTTCAATAGAAATGTATTTGACAATATCAAACAACACAATGAAAATACTCAACATGCTAGAGATAGGAGGAAACTTCTTTGAACTCTAAAGGGTGTCTCAACTGCAGCTATCGCCATCTTAATGTTAAAAGACTGGAAATGTGTCCTCTGAGATTAAGAAAAAGACAGAGAAACATATTCTCACCACTTTTACTTAACATTATACTGGAGGTTCTAGTCAAGGCAATCGGTCAAAAAAGAAAGAAAGGAAAGAAAGGAAAGAAAGAAAAGAAAGAAAGAAAGAAAGAAAGAAAGAAAGAAAGAAAGAAAGAAAGAAAGGCATTCAGATTGGGAAGAAAGACATAAAACTGTATCTATTTATAGATGACATGATCTTATATGTAGAAAATCATAAGCAATCCACAAAAAGCGTGTTAAAACTAATAAATGAGTTCCTCAAAATTATAGGACTCAAGATTAATATACAAAATCAGTTTTACTTTTAAACGCTACAATGAATAATATGAAAATAAAATTGAGAAAGCATTCTGATTTATATAAAAAAGAATAAAATAACCAAAATTTATGTTTTTCAAAATAAATGTACACTGAAAATTGCATGTCATTGAAAGTAATTAAAAAGACCTAAATGAACAGAAACACATCTCATGATCATTGTGATGATTTTTAAATTGATCTGTATGGATACAACACAATCCCTTTCAAAGTCACAGCTGTTTTTGTTTTTTGTGGGTTTTTTTTGCAGAAACTGACAAGCTGATTTAAAAATTCATGTGACGGTGCACCTGGGTGACTCAGTCAGTTAAGTATCTGACTCTTGATTTAGGCTCAGGTCATGATCCCCTGGTTTGGGGGGGGGGGGTGAGCCTGCATCAGGCTCTGCACTGCCAGCACTAAGCCTGCTTGGGATTCTCTCTCTCTCTCTCTCTCTCTCTCTCTCTGCTCCTCCCCTGTGCTCTCTCTGTCTCTCTCAGAATAAATAAATAAACATCTTAAAAAATAAAAACAAAAACAAAAGTGCCTGTGAAAATGTAAAAGAAACAGAACAGCCCCAAAATCTTGAAAAATAGCAAAGTTGGAGGAGTCACACTTCCCAATTTCAAAACTTCCACAAAGCAACAGTAATCACTGCATTGTGTTAGTGTCACAAGGTAGACACATACATTAATGGAATAGAACTCAGAGTCCAGCAATAAACTTTACATTTATGGTCTGTTGATTTTCCATAACAATAACAAGAAAATTCAATGAAGGAAACAAGAGTCTTCAATAAATGATACTGGTCAAGTGGAAACCTACATACAGATGAGTGAAGTTAGAATGATGCCTTATGCCGTTTACAAAAATTAGCAAAACATAGATCAAATACTTAAATGTAAGACTTAAACCTATAAAACTCCTGGAAGAAAAGAGGCATACATTTTCTTGACCTTGGATTAAGCAATGGTCTTCTGATATGATACCAACACAAAAGCAATAAATGGCTCAGTAAAGGTACTCAACAAAATTGAAAACATTTCTGTTTTTTTTTTTTTTGAATTTTTTAAAGTTTATTTATTTTTGAGAGAAAGAGAGAAAGCAGAGTGTGAGCAGGAGTGAGGAGGGGCAGAGAGAGAGGGAGACACAGAACTCGAAGCAGGCTCCAGGCTCTGAGGCACAAACCGTGAGATCGTGACCTGAGCCGAAGTCAGACACTCAACCGACTGAGCCACCCAGGTGCCCTGAAAATACTTCTGTTTTAAAGTATACCATTAAAAAAGTAAAAGAAAATATATACTATGAGAGAAAATACTTGCAAATTATGTATTTGATAAGGAACTTGTATCCAGAATATATTAAAACTCTCACAACTAAATGGTAAAAAAATATAAATGGCTTATTTTAAAAAAATGAGTAGAGGATTTGAAAGATATTTCTCCATAGAAGATAATAAGCACAGTGGAAGTCCAATGAGATATGTAAAAAAGGCTCAACATAGTCACCAAGGGAATGCAAATCAAAGCCACAATGAGTTATCTCTTCACACCCAACAGGTAGTAATAAGCAAAAATATAGAAAGTAAGCATCAGAGAAGATATGAACGAATTAGAACTCTCAACTATTACTGGTGGAAATGAAAACCAGTGCAGTTATTCTGGAAAATAGGTTGTCATACTTCATAATGTTACACGTTGGGTTCCCATGCTACCCATTTGCTCCACTCCTCCTAGATATACACTCAATATTGAAAACATGCACATGTACAACTACACAAAAACACAGAAACGCAAGAATTTTCATAGAAGCCTCATTCATTGTAGTCAAAAAGTGTAAACAATCCAAAATGTCCATTGATGAAAAAAAGTGGCATATCCTTACAATAAAATAGTTTTCAACCGTAAAATGAAGTACAAATACATGTTATAATATGAATAAATCTTGAAAACGTCAGGTTTGGTTATCCTCTTGTTTGTGGTTTTAATTTTTTTACAGTTTTTCACTTTTTATAGCCAGTTTAACATTTCACAGAGGTAAGAAAATTTTGGCATCTGAATTTTGAATCTAAATACCTCTTTTAAAGTCTGTAATTAATGCATGGCTCAGAAGGAGAATAAGGACTCTTCTAAGAGAGGGCTGAAAGACCCAACTTAAGCCCATCAGCAGATCCGTGGAAAATAAGAATTTGAGTGGGCAGAATAATTTTGTAGGAGTGATCCAATTTAGGAGTCATTAAACAAATACAAAAAATATATTTTAAATTTAGGAATGATAAGTAACTCTGAATACTGTGCGATAGAATGGTGATTAAGAAATATGGCAAAGAAGGGACATTTTCAATCACATGTCCTGCTGACCTCTCTCCAGCATATTTTATTCAACTGCAAGGGGCTAAGTGTGGCAAATTTGTTTACCTTTGGTGAAATTTTACTGCAGGTTTCAGCAAGTCTTTATTAAGAGGACACGATGGAGAGGGAACGAACCTCCTAAAATCACATTTGATCATGTCAATCCCTGGTACTAAAAGGATAACATTTAAACTCTATTGCAACATACTAATTCTTCAAAATCGTATCCCGCTCTTTCCAATAATCATATATACATATATATGTGCATATGTTCATATACATAATGTATGTATATACATCATATATGTAATTATACACATATCTATTAAAAAAACATAATTTGAATCATTTTCTGGATATATTACATATTTTTTCCAAATCATTCCGTTTGATTATTGCTATCATCATCACTTTTGGTCAGTTGACATACAATCTCCTCCATTAAAATTCCCTTGTGCCCACCACTAAAATAATTGCTCTTTCAAGTGTTTGGTGACCCTATATTAATTTACATTTTAATTATTAGTAGTATTTCTCCTATAACACATAGTATATCTTTATGAAAAATAGAATACTTCTAATGTTTATTCTATAGCACCAGGAGATAGTAAACTGCTCATTTACTTCTTTCTTCCTAAAATGACTAACTGATTGAGTTATACATGGTAGGTACATTCTAACCATTTTATTGAGTTAAATTTAGTTTCTCTTTTCTGATATCTGATGTACTGATGTATCTACAAGGAACAAACTAACATTCAAATAGACTGATGCTAAAAAACAAATAATTGAATTCCTTCTTTTGGTTAGCTCAATTTTTAGTAGGTTTCCATGAATCATTTTTTTCTCATTTCTGTTTCCACTTCTATTTGCGCATATTGTTTGATAAGGTATTTTATATTTTTAGTCCATGTATTGTAGAAAACAGAATGGTACTCATTGCAACAAATTTTGGCTGGTCAACTTAATCTTCAGAAACATTCTAGTCCATGTTTGGTTCCTCTGATAATTTTAATAGCTTCTTGTAAGTCCTGAACTTGATTTTCATGGTTCTTCTGTAGTATAATAGTTCTTTCATATCTGTAATTTATTACTTGAATTTTGCATTGACTTTTGCTTAAAAGATTGCTTTCTATCTTTGCCATTTTTTTAACTGTAGCGTATAATTTTGGAGGTGTGTAGAATGTAAGCAAAAGAGTAAAAACTGTATTTGCCCCTTAACTTGGAATATCTTCAGTTTGGAAGGCAGTGTGTGTTTCTCTCAGTTTTAAATCATACCTTGGACACAATAAGGGAACACAGGTTTGTCTGTGTCCACTTCTTTCATAAATACATTGTGAAGAGTTGTAGCGGATGAATAATGTGTTAGCAGATTTTAAAGATAAACTGAAAGGGAAAAATCAAGCTTTGGGTGCTTTATTCCGATATTGAAAATCTCATATTCGAATTCCAAACTGAGTATGTGTTGACTTACCCCATGCTTTAAAGTGAACCATACAGGTTCAGGGTTATTTAAATAAAAATAATTGTTGCCATAAATATCGGGCTTTTTGATAAGCACTTTTATTTAAATAAGGTCTTTTCGGTTTTTAAAACTGTGGATGTTTATAAACTATTTGCAATTTTATCCAGTGTCTTTAAATGATATTTTGGATAAGTACTCTAATCAAACATGGGAAACTTATTTTTCCTCTTAGCCTTCTGTCTGTTGTATATTTATCTATTTCACATTTCATTTTGTTTCTCAATTTGCTGCTTCCACTGTCTAAAGCTCACTTAGGGCAAGTTGACATTTTAATAATGTGTAGAATACTTGCAACGGCAAGGAAAGCCAAAATAAAATCTAATAAACAATCAAAGCCTAGTCACACTTCATATCTAAACTGTTCAATAAGAAGATTTTTGTGCCATTCTGCCAGAATCCTCTGTCACCCTCATCAATTTTACTCACTTTTTTTCCTCCCAGATCACAGCTATAGATTAGATGGGAGTTTGTTGGAAGCCAAATGAGTAAAATATGCTTGGTTATGGTTGGCTCATTCTCTTTCTTCTTATTTCTTCCACAATTCATGTGACGCCTTTTGAATTTTGTAAAGCAGTTTTCCGATCAGTTGGGAGTCAGCAAAAATTTAGCATTAATGAGTTCATTTCCACAAAAATTGGCTTATTACCATGCAGACTTCCAGTGTTATATACTAGTGGTTTTATAGTTATTTTCTCTATTCTTTTATAAAGATATTCTTTTACCTGCCACATGTGCAAATAATGACACTGGTAGGACTCTCTGTAAATAATTGCAAGCAATAAAAATACCACTTCAATAACTGATGGTAAATTAACTGAGTAAAATAAAATTTTTGTACAAGTAAATGAATATAATAACTGAAAAATGTCATTAACCCTATTCTTTAAATTTTATATAATGATCTATTAATAATTATATCTTAAATAATAGGGACTTTTAAATAAAAGGCAGTCGAGATAATTATGGATATAATTATCTTCAAAGAATATTATACATGAATGTTATGTACTCAACAGATTTAAAAATACTTAAGGGTCATCTGGGTGGCTCAGTCAGTTAAGCATTTGACTTCAGATCAGGTCATGATCTCACTATTGGAGAGTTTGAGCCCTGTGTTTGGCTCTGTGCTGATAGCTCAGAGCCTGGAGCCTGCTTCGGATTCTGTGTCTCCCCCTCTCTCTCTGCCTCTCCCCTGCTCAGATTCTGTCTTTATGTCTATTTCTCTCTCTCAAAAATAAACATTAAAAAATAAAAATAAAAATACTTAAAACAAGCATCTGAACACAAATTCATAAAGTCAATGATTTACAATAGAAACTGATCAATATTATTTAATTTACAAGTTTATTTCTGGTATAAGTGTTTATAATAATTTTTAAAAGTGAATACTAACTAATAAATGTTCTTTCCCTGCTTTTTCTTCACCCTAGTTCATTGTCTTTCCTGATGTATTTAAAAGTAATGTTGGGGCGCCTGGGTGGCTCCATCGGTTAAGCGGCAGACTTCAGCTCAGGTCATGATCTCGCGGTCCGTCAGTTCGAGCCCCGCGTCGGGCTCTGTGCTGACAGCTCAGAGCCTGGAGCCTGTTTCAGATTCTGGGTCTCCCTCTCTCTCATCCTCCCCGTTCATGCTCTGTCTCTCTCTGTCTCAAAAATAAATAAACATTAAAAAAAATTTAAAAAAAAGTAAATAAATTATTTATCACCAATGAAGAGTCCTATAAGATCATACCTTTCAATTAATAAGTTTTTCTTATACAAAAATTGAAGGACAGTTTTTTATAAACTTACCAATTATTAATATTATTTTGTCTACTGATTGAAAGAGTAGTCAATAAAACATACTGTGCACCAATATAATTTTTAGATGAGATTAAAGCTTAGATTCAGTGATTTAACTATATTCAATCTAAAAAAAAAGGTATTCTTGAATTACATTAAAATACAGACATGAAATAGTCATTGCTTAAATTATTTGTAGAAAAATAAACTCACAATGTTTGTTATTTTGAAATTTATCACTCCAAGTGAATATTTGAGCAAATTTATTTTTTTAAATATATTCAACTATATTCTTTAGTAGAAAAATATGTGTTTTTCAAAGCTAGATTAAACATTTATACAAATGAACTTTGAGTGTTTTTATAGCACTGTGTACAAATACAAAAGAGGGTATTCCATGCTTAATAAGCATGAGTTTTACTTCTTTAATTTTGCAATATTTATTTATGAATATGGAGTTCTTTTGTGTAGGATCAATTGATTATATGTAGTAGTTGGTGTTAATCCTTTCCTTTTTGCCCTCATACAAATATTTTTGTCGTAAATAAACACATATGTAGTCGTTTGGGGTGGTTTTTTTACCCTTGTACAAATGATACCATGTTTTATTATTTTTGATCCTTTTAACTTTCTTTTTCACTCTTAGTTATCATTTGCAAATTGTCACGTCTGTCATTGTTACCCCATTGAGCTGTATGCTCAGTTTTTCCGAATTGCTCTTAATTTTAATTTATTCTGTGCCTGGAAAATGATTAGTAAGATTGGAAAACTGTTTTCTGTAGAGGATAAGTGAAGCTCTTAATTGAGCTATGCATGACCAATTTTATAGAAGGGGGAGCCAGACAAGTATTCCACTGTGTGTGTACATTTGATCTATAATAATTGCAATGTATTTTTAAATCTACATATTTAAGTACAACATAAACATTAGGCTCCTTTCACATTAAAAGGATCAGGTAGGTAGATAAATGTGATATCTTCAGTCAAAATTCAAAGGTCCATTTGTCCGTTATAATCCTTAGCCTTCTTTGCATATACATTGAAGTCTTGTGATTGTGTTATGGCCAATTGGATGACTGGGAATGGTGGAAGACACTTCTAGAATAGGTCATTAAAAGCATCTTGTGGGGTACTTTAGCTCTTTCTTACACTGACTCAGGAACTTTGGGAGCCATATGCTTCTAATAAAAAAAAAAAAAAAAAAAACAGTGCTTTCTAGACTTGATGTTCATACAGCCATCCAGGGTTCTGGTTAAAAGACAAATTCTGATAGAACATATTTGTGTTGTGGTGTGAGATTGTACATTTCTAACAAGCTCTCAGATGCTGTTGCTTCTGGTTCGTAGAATTCACTTCAAGTAGCAAGGTTCTATTTTGTATAACCACAAGATAGACTGAGGGTTACCCAAACTGTATTTTTTTGTTATTTATTTGTTTATTTTGAAGGAGAGGTAGACAGCAAGTGGGGGAAGAGCAGGGAGAGAGGGAGAGAGAGAGAGAATCCCAAGCAGGCTCCTCACTGTCAGCGCAGAGCCTGAAGTGTGGCTCCAAAACATGAACCATGACATCATGACATGAGCAGAAATCAAGAGGCAGACGCTTAACGCACTGACTCACCCAGGCGCCCCTTCCCCCCATTTTGTATTTTATTTTGAATAATTGAGCAGTAAAGCTTCATTCTTTCAAGTCAATGAGATACTGAGGTTTTATTGTCATACCTCATTATCCTAATTAATAAACTTAGTTTTTGTTTGTATATTTGTTTGTTTGTTTGCTGCTAAATCAACAGACTAGAGAGTTTGGGTTTGTATAAGCTTTTATGTGACTGTGTTTAAATAATATGAAGTATAGGTGAGTACACTCTTAAATTATACTGTATCATCTCTGGACAAAATGGCTAACAAGGACTAGATTCACCCTACCATCTTAAATAACTACTAAATAAGCCAAATATCTAAGACCATGCTTTTCAAGACCTTGAACATTAGGCAACTAAGCACAATGAGCATTTAGAGACAAAGCAAATAGAGTGAGCCTTACATTTGCCCAAGCTTATGCCTTGAGAGAATTTTCAAGCCCTGAGCAGGAAGGGGAAATGCAGAGTTCTGGGGAATTCACAGAGTCAAGAACTGAGCTGAAAGTCCAGGAACAGCAAAGAGAGAACAATGCCCAAAATGTATCCAAAATGAAAACTATAAACTCACAGATAAAAACAACTTGATGAAATCTACACGAAAGCAACATGAAAATTACTCTAAGTCACATAATAGATTGCTTAATACCAGTCATAAAACAATCTTAAATGCAGTCTGAAAGAAAAAAAAAAGATAATAATTAGCAGATTTCTCCTCAAAAATAACTCAAGAAGACATCAGAACATTTTTAAAAATGCTAAAACAAAAAAATAATCACCAAGAATTCTATACCAGTGAAACTGAAGACCTTTTTTTGACATACTAAACAAGTCATAATTCATCATTAGCAAAGAACATAATAAATACTTTGGTAATTATGTAATATTTAAAATATACATATATTTAAAAAAAATAATACGGTACATAAAGGATAGTACATCATGGTCAAGTGGGTATTATCCTGTGAATATAAAATCAATCAAGGCAATTCACCACATTAGCACATTAAAGAAGGAAAACCATGTGATCATCTCAATAAATACAGAAAAAGACCTGACAAACTCCAACATCCCTTCCTGATTAAAATGTTTAGCAAACCAGCAATGGAAGGGATTTTTTTTTTTTTTACCTGCTAAGTTACATATATGAAAAATCCACAATTGACTTCCAGACAATTTGGTAAAACACTGAATGTTTCTCCCTAGGAACTGGAACAGAATAAAAATGTCTCTTCTATTCAATACAAAGTTGCAGGTTTTAACCATGGTAATCAGGCAAGGAAAGAAGTAAAAGGCATCTAGACAGGAACTAAGAAGTAAACATATTTTTATTTGTAGAAGACCCATTTGTCTGTACAAAAATGTGATGGGATTAAGGAAATAGCAGGGCTAATAAGTGAGTTTAGCAAAGTATTGTGGGATACAAGATGAATACAAAAAATAAAGTTTATTATTATTTAATCAAAATTAATAATCAAAAACTGAAAATTTTAAAATAATACTAATTTAAACAGCATTTTAAAAACATGAAATGATTTAAGATAAATCAAACAAAGTTTGTGAAAGGTCTGTACCCTGAAAATAACAAAATACTTCTGATAAAAACTGAAGACTTCAAAAATAAACCTATACCAGGCTTAGAGGTCAGAAGCTCCATATCACTAGTATATCAATTCTCCCTAAACTAATCTATAAATTCAAAACAATCTCAATCAAAATCCAATTATTCTTTTTTGGAGAAATTGACACACTCACTTCAAAACTCATATGGAAATGAAAAGGATCTTGAACTTTTAAAAGAGCGAAGTTGGAAGACTGACAGTATCGTTATTACAAGATGCACTATACTCAGTTTGTTAGGTATTTTATTATAAGAGGATATTGCATTTTGTCTGATCACTTTTTATGCATTAATTGAGATGATCATATGGTTTTTATCTTTTATTCTATTAATGTGGCACATCACATTTATTAGTTTGTGTGTGTTGAAACATCCTTGCATCCCAGGGATAAATCCCATTTGATTATGGTATCTGATCCTTTTAATACGCGGTTGAATTTGTTTTGCCAATATCTTTTTGTGAAAATGATCTTCAACAAATTTTATATGGGACGAACATGCCTCACTATAATAAGGCCATATATGATAAAACTATAGCTAATATCATACTCAATGGTGAAAGACTGCAACATTTTCCTTTAAGATAATGAACAAGACAAAGGTGTCTACAATCACCACTCATTAACATAGTATGGAAAGTCCTAATCAGAACAATCAAGTAAGAAAAAAAAAACACACACACACATCAAATCAGAAAGGAGAAAGTAAAATTCTTGCTGTTTGCAGATTACATAATCTCTTTTTTTAATTGAATTATGGTTAATATACAATGTTATATTGGTTTCAGGTATACAACACATTGATTCACCAATTCTAAAATTACCTAGTACTCACACCATAACTGTAGTCATCACATGTCAGCATGCCATGTTAGCCCAATCTTATTGACTCTATTCCCAATGATGTACTTTTCATGTGCTTGAAATTATTTTTTAACTGGAACTTTGTATCTCTTAGTTCCTATTATTTTTTTTCCTCATCATCCACCCAATGTCCTCTTGCCTTATGTATAGAAAATCATAAAGACTCAACCAAGAAAATGTTGGGATTAATGAACGGATTCCATAGGCTTGGAGGCCACAAAATCAACATACGGAATTTAGGTGAGGTGTTATACACTAACAACAAAAAATATAAAAAAGCACAATCTGCCATCAGCTTCATAAATCCCTGTAGATTTGAGCCTGTTCTCTGCAATTGGTGATACACTTCAGAGGGGGTCCTGCGTATTATGATTGTTCTCCTCTGTTCTGAAAAGGCTGATCAGCACCAGGGATCTATAAAAATTTCCCAAACATTTTGGACCAATTGCTCATTAATTTTTGTTCAAAATTAAAGGTAGAATTATTACCTAAGTTGTTCTCCATATCAGTGTGCTCTTTACCTAGGGATACCCTTGGTTTTTATTCACAGTGAGTCACTTTATAAATTCTGATTTGGAAACAGACAGAGAAACTTGATAAGTAGCTACGAAAGACAAAGAAGATAAAGGCAGAGTCAACTGGGGAGCATCATTGCAAAGGCTTGAAAGCCAAGAGCCAACTTAGCTGAACTTGGGTGAGTTGCTTCACTCTAAGCCTCACTTGTCTTACTTGGAGAATGTGGAATATAATTATAATTATCCCAAGGGTTATCGTAAACATCAAATGGGAAAACTGGTCTACAATGCCTGGTGTAGAAAAAGCACTAAATAAATGTTAATTAATGTTAAAATAGATATACTCTATGTTATATATCTAAAAAGAAATATTATAAAAGTACTAATTCATATTCATACTTATTAGGTAACATACATTTTTAAAATTTCATAGTGGTATACACCATGCATTAAGTTGTACTTTTT
Source organism: Lynx canadensis (assembly GCF_007474595.2). Classification (NCBI taxonomy): domain Eukaryota; kingdom Metazoa; phylum Chordata; class Mammalia; order Carnivora; family Felidae; genus Lynx; species Lynx canadensis. Next base: position 217,776,978 of record NC_044303.2, on the reverse strand, counting down.
ATTTATTTATTTATTTTTTATTTTTTTTTTTTCAACGTTTATTTATTTTTTGGGACAGAGAGAGACAGAGCATGAACGGGGGAGGGGCAGAGAGAGAGGGAGACACAGAATCGGAAACAGGCTCCAGGCTCTGAGCAGTCAGCACAGAGCCCGACGCGGGGCTCGAACTCACGGACCGCGAGATCGTGACCTGGCTGAAGTCGGACGCTTAACCGACTGCGCCACCCAGGCGCCCCATAAGTTGTACTTTTTAAAAAAAATTTTTAACGTTTATTCAGTTTTGAGAAACAGAGAGAGTGAGTGGGGGAGGGGCAGAAAGAGAGAGGAAATTTAGAATCTGAAGCAGGCTCCAGGCTCTGATCTGTCAGCACAGAGCCCCACGCGGGGCTTGAACTCGCAAACCGTAAGATCATGACCTGAGCCGAAGTCAGCTGCTCAACAGACTGACCTACCCAGGCACCCCGGGTTGTACTTTCAGTGAATAACTCATTTTGGTGGAGGCATCCTAGTTTATTCACTAGGCATCTGAATAAACCCATCAGTGAGAAATAAGGACTTAAATATTCAGAATATTTATAACCAGTATGAAAACTCTAATTTGTCTCACACCAATTTCATAACACTATATGACCAATTTATTTGAGTCAGAAATATTAGTTTTAAATGGATTCTACACCCACCACTTACATGATAAAAATTGAGTTTCTGAGTTCTGATCAACATCGAGTGCAAGTTGTTTTGAAGGGAAAATGTCTCACAGATTATTTTACTAAAGACGAAATATCTAACTTTTTTAAAGTATTTATTTTCAAATTTTACTAACCTCAAAATAATTACAAAATTGTTACACTAGATTACAGCTAATTGTTCAGACATATAAGGGGATTTTGTGTCTACATGCTATTTAAGGTGGCTGTTATTTTGATAGGCCTGGAGGAGATTATCACCGAAGCTTTACTCATTTGTTTGATAATCATCTTTTTACTTATGTACATTTTATAATAGCCCCAGGCTAACTGCTATGTTTTCCAGGGGATTCTGTATAGAGATTCAGACAAGATCCTTTGGGGCTATTCACCGAAGAGAATTCGTTTAAAAATACATTTTCAATAGCTGGTACCTGTTTCTGAGTGAATTAATTCAGCGTCTCAGCATATCTCCACAGTAAACAGAAGAAAAATATATACCCCTAATTATTTTCCAGGAAACATTTCCATATTTTATCATCATTTCAGGTATAAAAAGCAATAAACAAAAAATAAATCATGTTTCTTGTTCCCCACATACATTCTCTTAAATGATCTATTTTTTTTTAGTTTCAATTATTTTACACATATTTAATCACATCCTTTTCCTTGAAAGCACACACTGCTTTTCTCTATTTTTAAAGTCATTATTTCTTTTAATTTTTTAAATGTGATTAAGGCAGTTTTGCAGGAAATGGAACACATTGTAACCATATCATGAGATCGGCTCGGACACTGTATGTGTGTAACGACCACACCAATACTGCTATGAATATCTTGTACAAGTATTTATTGGACTATATGCTTTAATTTATCTTTGAATGATAAGTACAAGTGGAATAGTTGGTAATGTGAGGTGTGTGTTTAGCAGTATGAGAAAATTCCAGAGTTCTATAAAGTGGTTGTAGCATTTATGCTCCCAACAGCAAAATGGGAGTTCAAATTGATTCCTACTCCTGACCTTTGGAGTTGTTATTCCTTTTAATTTAGCCATTCTAGCAGATGTTTATTGGTAGTTCATTGTGCTCTTACGTTTCGTTTCCTTGATGAATAATGATAGCGAGCTGCTTTTTATACACATATTGGCCATATTTTCAAATACTTGCTCAAACCATTGTTTTGGGCTACCTTCTTTTGATTAACTGCGTCATTCAAATACTCTGAATCAAGTCATATGTGGGAAATAGGTATGGCATATGTTTTCTGCCAAAGAGTGGTTTGTGGTTTTAGATTTTTAATGGCATAAATACATTCAGAGATAAATTTAATGGCACAATCTGAAAACACTTTACCTTTTTACCATTTTTTTAATTTGCATTTTTCCTTATGTATTTTATTTGTCTTATTTGTCATCCATACTGGCGTGAATTTTCTTCCTTGGATTTCTGCTAGAATATTTTTTGTGTATTTTTTGGTTTTGTTTTCAAAGCGTCAAGATTCACTTACTTTAAACATCAGTGGTCATCAGTTCTCATGACCTACTATAAAACAAACTAATATTCAGTGTACAGTTTTATGGATTTTCATAAATATATAAATCCACGTAACCACTCAAAACCAAGAGGTAGAGCTATTTCTTGTCACTAAGAGTTATTTTGTTCCCCTTCGCAATCATTGTATATAACACCATGTGTCTTGTGCAAGCATCATCTGCTTTCTATTTCCCAGGATTTAAAAAACCTTTTCTAAAAGTCACGGAGAATGTCTTTGTACCTGATTCTGTTGCTCAATGTTATGGTTGAAAGATTCATCCATGTCATCACCTGTGTCAGTAGTGATCAGATTTTATTGCTGACCAGGATTCTGTTGTGCGAATAGATCACCACCGTTTATCCATTTACACGCTGACGGATTTAAGGTGTTTTTAGGTTTTTGGTTATTGCGAATAAAGTTTCTATGAAGATTTGAAATGTACATAAGTGTTCGTCTCTTGTGGGTAAATAAGTACCTTGGAGTGAAATTTCTCAGCTGCATGGTAAGTATATCTTTAAGTTCATAAGAAACTGCCAAACAGTTTTCCATAGAGGTCGGATGAGGAATGTGTGTAGAGATCTGGTGCAGAGAGCAGGGGAACGCCCACACGCTTGCCTCTCTGCTCTTGGGCTCTCCTTTTGCACTTAGGTTCCACTGTCTGTTTTATTCAGCCTTCCTGTTGATAGCACCCAGATCTCCGCTGAAAATGTATTAGCCTCTTTTCTCCATCTTGCATAGAATCTTAATAGTTTTAATAGCGGTTAGTGTTTCCTGGGCGCAGACAGCTTTTGTGAAATGATCTTCCATTTTATTTGTCTGGAAGGGTTTAAAAGGATAGTCACTGATAGATAGTGGTGGGAAATTTATCATCAGCTTTCATAAGAGAAGTCATTTACTTGCCTCCTTTTCTGTTTTCTTTTTTTTTTTTAATTTTTTAAAGTTTATGTATTTATTTTGAGAGACTTAGTGAGTGAGGGAGAGCAGGGAGAGAGAGGGAGAGAGAGAATCCCAAGCATGCCCCTCACTGCCAGCGCGGAGGCCCAAGCGAGGCTCAAACTCACACACCGTGAGATCATGACAAGAGCCGACTGAGCCATCCAGGCGCCCCTCTGTTTTCTAAAAATCTTTATTGTGAAGGATTTGTAACATTTCTTTGTTAGATGTTTTATAGAATTCACCACTGTGGCCATCTGGACCTTCACCTTTATGTGAAGGTTTCTGATTATGACTTCATTTTTCAAAACGTTTAGAGGGTATTCAGTTTTCCTATTTCTCTGGTCAGTATCGCATTAAAATGGTTCATTACAGGTCTTTATTATCCCTTTAATGTCTGGAATACACCAGACATATTTTGCTGAACTTAATGAAGAAGTAGTTCTAAATTTAATACAAATTTTTGAATTATGCCTGAATCGACTAGAAAATATCCAGGCAGGTTGTTGTGTTGTTGCAACCTACACTCAGATTAGCCAGCACCAGATTTTTAGTTCCAGGGACAAAACCAGGAGAATCACCACACACTGCTCTCTCTCTCTCTCTCTCTCTCTCTCCCTCTCCATCAGTTTGTGGAAGGCTAAGAAGCAAACATCATTTCTGGGAGATAAAAGGAATTATTTATTTATTTATTTAGTTATGCTTCCTTTTTCAACCTCCTTTGTGTACTATAGAGAAATCCAGACAATTACTATTTATTTTTTTAGTCCATGCTTTATTCTATACACAGTATAAATTCAAGCGATTTGCCTAGAAGCGTCTTTTAAAAACAAACATCTCATTGTGCACCCATTAGTGATTCTTTCCCATGTAATATATACAATTGAATTTATCACCAGTGAGTATTTCAACCTGATTGTGAGTTCAGAAGTGGAAATAACAAAATCTGTAGCAAATCTTTCAGTTTTATGGAGTCTTCTCTCAGGTAAGGTAGAAGCACATTAGTGGGCTATTTGAAAGGCTAATACAAACATTATTCTTGCCTCACTCAACTTGTGACTATAGGCCTCTGCTTCACTCCCTTCCAAATAATGTAAAAATAATTTATATCACTCATAATTCTTGAAACAACATTCGTTGTTACTGATTATTGTCATTACTTAGAAAGGCTACGTTAGGACCTCATGAATTTCAGGACCCGCTCAGAAAATTTGTCATAAATTTAATACTTAAAACATATATACAATGATAAAAAAGATACATCCACCTGCTTGTTTTATAAGTCTGAAACATGCTAACACCCTTTCTTTCAACCAGCTGGACGAGAGTCATTTTCTCAGTATAAATCTACTTTCTGTATAAAAGTATTTTTAATAATAGCCTTCAGAAACATGAATAACCTAATTATGAATTAAATATATTCCGTGATGTGATAAATGAGTTATTTGTTGTTATTTGTATGCCCCCCCCCCACCAAAAATAACCAGGTACATTTTGTGGAATGCAGAATTCACAAATATTCATTTCCTATAAAATTCTCCCATCCTATATAATGAAATATTAATATTTCAATTTCTACTGGCTTCTGTAAATAAATGTATCTGAATTTATCATAATTCATATTTATAACGACCCTATGATCCATGGTAAAATTTGTCTATAAAATAACTTAGAGCACCCTCCAAATCTAAGATTTGGATACACATGGCAGAAGGTCTGATTTTGTTGACCTCTTCCTAATGGCTCTTTGTAAATTCTACATCTCTGTCCTACTCCAGGTGGAGACTCATATTGGGAATCAGTTACTAAAGAGTCATTCACTTGAGAAAGTAGCATTGGGCATGGTCCCTGTTGAGAAAATGCAATGTAAAAGGAAATCTTCTGTAGCTCTAGGAAGTTCTCTGAAGGAAGACAAAATAGAAGTCTTTCTTTCTCTCTTTCTTTCTTCTTTCTTTCTTTCTTCTTTCTTTCTTTCTTTCTTTCTTTCTTTCTTTCTTTCTGCTGGAAATATTTTCAACTGGTGGATGCAGTTATCAGCATATAATGTCTATAACTACTGTGGTCACTCTTCTTCTTTTTTTTTTTTTAACGTTTATTTATTTTTGAGACAGAGAGAGACAGAGCATGAACGGGGGAGGGTGAGAGAGAGGGAGACACAGAATCCAAAACAGGCTCCAGGCTCTGAGCTGTCAGCACAGAGCCCAACGCGGGGCTCGAACTCACGGACCGCGAGATCATGACCTGAGCCGAGGTAGGCCGCTTAACCGACTGAGCCACCCAGGCGCCCCCTGTGATCACCCTTCTAATCAGAGAGGCAGAACAGGTATGGCACAGAAGGGGTGAGCTGTATGTGGCATTGTTCAACTACAGAATTTACCACTGTGTAACTCATTGTTTCAGACTATTTAATGAGTTTTCTGTTACTCACTTGTTATTGATTATGTAAATGTTAACATATGGTATTAATGGATGCACACTAGTAATATAAATTTCTAGCAACAATATAATCATTAATTAGGTATTATTTTTTATCACATGGAATAATAGATAACGATTGAAATGTCAATATCTAAAATTTTTAATTTCAGAAAATAGTAAGAGATCACACAAATTGAAAATTAGGAAGATGTGTGCCTTGTTTGTAATTATGCAGTTTCCAATCCCCCCCCATCAGTCTCTCTTTCTTATAAGATTTTTTTTTCAATCAAGAAGCATTATATAAGCATCTTGCAACCAGAAGTTTATACAAATTTAATTGTTTCTAGAATAAAACTGTACAACAAAATTAATTGTGCTGAGGTATAGCCCATTGTCTGAATTAAATTGCATTGAATTAAAATGTTCACAAAAGAGTGTGTTTGGAATAAAAGAACACTGTAAATAAAGTGTATTTTTAAAAATCATTTATAATTACCGTGAAATACTCTAAGGCAACATGTGAAAATAAAGTTAAATTCCATGAAAAATAGTTACATAAAAAATAATTGGGCTTCTATAAATTATTAACAATGGAATTTACTTATTTAAATATTGAAATTATCTGTCAAATGTGATTATCTGAAATTAAATGATATGTTCAATACAAGAATATTATTTTTCAGTTATAGTTCTTTATAAAGATATTAATGCAGAAAAATTGACTTTCAATTGTTAATGATTTCTTTCCTTTTTAAACAAATTTTTAATGTTTTTATTAAACATTATTTTTTGTATTTATTAAACATTTATTTTTGAAAGACAGAGACACAGAGGGCAAGCAGGGGAGAGGGAGAAAGAGAGGGAGACACAGAATCTGAAGCAGGCTCCAGGGTCTGAACTGTCAGCACAGAGCCCAACGTGGGGCTTGACCTTGTGAACCATGAGATTATGACCTGAGCCGAAGTTGGATGCTCAACTGACTGAGCCACCCAGGTGCCCCAATGATTTGTTTCTTTAATTAAAAATTTGCATGCAATTTAGAAGACAAATATTTAAAATTTTATTCAGAACACAATGAGTATTTTCCCACCAAATAAAATATTTGAAGTTATTCATTCTTAAGATCTCCTAGGTAAAATGTGAAATGTGGTGTTTTGGTTGGCTAGTCAAACTGCATTCTATTTATTCCTTGTGTTAGAAATTATACAATCATCTTTATATTTAAGTTTACTTTAAGTGAAATGGTAAGCAAGGTTGTATTTGTATGCAGTCAGTCAATCATCATCATAACAAAGACCACCTTGAATCTACTTACTATGTTAAAACAGAATTCAGTATACTTTGTAAGTAAGGTCTTTTCTGTTATTATTGTCATTAATTTTCACTAAGCTCAGCAGTACTGGTGTTCATTTGCATTCCAAAAGATAGTTTCAAATGGTATCATGGATTTAACTTGAAACATAAAAGCCAACAAATTCAAAGTTAAGCTCATATTCGATTTTATTATAATCCCTGTTAAAACTGGGCTATTTTTAAACATTTGCATATTTTTCATTTATAATGCTCTCTAATAGGGTTGGCCTTACTGCTCAAAGCAACAGAATAAATGTTTTAAGACTCAAGGTTTAAGGGACTTTGTCCATCTATGATTCTCATCACCCCCACTGACTTTAGACTATTTGGTGTGAAAGAACCAAGTTACTTTTCTTCAGCAGTCATTATTATGTACCTACTATGTGTGGCAATGAACTTGTTGCTGAGGATTCAGAGATAAAAATCACAGTATCTTGCCCGCTCACAGTTGATGGGAAGGCAAAACTGATCTTCAAAATTGCATTTCTAGTATAAGTACTTTGAAAGAAATGCTGCTAGCCTGCTTGGGAACACAGAGAAAAGACATCTAAGTCAAACAGGGGAAGAGTAAAGGGAGCGTTTTAAAGGTTTCTTGGGGAGGAAAGACTAACTCACAAAGGAGAAGCAAGGAGGGAAAAGGACTTTAAGGTTCAGGCATACAACTTGTCTTCAAATGGCTCCACTTTCCCTGGGGCCTATTTCTGCAAACACAGCATGTAAATGAAGCTGGTGACAAAGATGGCCTTAATGTTTCCCTCAGCTTGACAAACCTGTAGACAGGCTTCTTCCTGACCCAGGCTTCCTGTCTCCCTTTCCTTAGAACACTTCAGAAAACTTTTGATTGTAAATTCTTTCTTCCCCCTCTTTGACATGTAAATCTTCCCTCCTCATCTGTGGTTCGTAACCCACTAACGCCTCTCTCCAGGACCTGGGAGGCAACTCTTTGAAATGTAATCAAGAAAGATATTCTATCCCACTCTCTGTGAGAGGTTAGGAGCCTAACTTAAGATCCAATTAGCACACACAGATGACCTAATCATATTGGCCAATCTCTCTCCTAAGGTTCTCCAGTATTTTCCATTAGTTCGCAGTACTTAAAAATTTCTCATTTTTCATTTCAGCACAGTTTGGTTCGGTCTCTCTTCTCTGTTGTAATAGTCCTGAAAGTCTTCCCTGACTGTCTAACTCCATTTCGTCCAATTTGTGTTTGATGGTTCCAATGTGTCATTTCCTCATGAACCAACTTTGGAGTGGCTGCATGGGGTCAGTCATAATCAGACGGAAATAGCATAATTTCATAAAATGGATTTTGCAGTTTATTATTCTTTTACTCAAAAGAAGTGATGACTATCCTTGTAGTAAAACATCAGAAGTGAAATATAAAATATGCATTAAGATTTTTTAGAATTTTTAGTAGAACTTTTAACCTAAAAGTATGGCATTAGTATTCATCGTATTGACTGACATACAAGACTAGTATGTTATGAAGACTGCTAAAAGTGCCGTGTATCTTATTTTTTGTTCTTTGTGGGTTTTTTTAAGTTTATTTATTTATTTTGAGGGAGAGCACAAGTGGGGGAGGGGCAGAGAGGAGAGACAGAATACCAAGCAGTCTGCTTGCCATCAGGGTGCAGCTTAATGTGGGGATTAAACTCACAAACCATGAGATCACGACCTGAGCTGAGACCAAGAGTCGGACTTTTTTTGTTTGTTTGTCTTGCTTTGGTTTTGTTTGTTGTTGGTTTTGTTTCATTCTGCTTTGTTATGACAAAACAGAATTCCCCATACAAAGGTAAATGTTGCTCAATGTGATCATGAAAATGTAGATATGAGATTCTCTAATGACATGCAAAGAAGAAAAGTATCTTTCAACAGAAAGTTAAAAAGTAAATTTGCGGGGCGCCTGGGTGGCGCAGTCGGTTAAGCGTCCGACTTCAGCCAGGTCACGATCTCGCGGTCCGTGATTTCGAGCCCCGCGTCGGGCTCTGGGCTGATGGCTCGGAGCCTGGAGCCTGTTTCTGATTCTGTGTCTCCCTCTCTGCCCCTCCCCTGTTCATGCTCTGTCTCTCTCTGTCCCAAAAATAAATAAACGTTGAAAAAAAAATTAAAAAAAAAAAAAAAGTAAATTTGCAAGATCCAAGAACTTTTCTGTGTGTGTATGTTTGCATGTGTGTGTGTGAACATTATACAATGTGAAGAAATTGCCATTTATAGACCATCAACAAGGGCAAAGTTCTACAAAAACGAGTTCTGCATTCACTTCGGTTCAAAACTACACTTAATTAGTTTCCTATTAGTGTCAAAAATATACTTGTTTAAATTTAACAATATTTGCTTATGTCCTCACCGCATTTTCTTTATGTCTGTGGCTTGTTCTTTTAAGAATTCTGTTAAATAAGCACAAGTAGAAAAGGCACAATTTGTTTAAACGTTGACTTTTTTTTTTAGCTGCCCTACTTTATAAATCAAGAACATAGCAAGCTTAGAGTTTCCCTTCAACATCCATGGCTTTTATGTATTTCTGAGCAATTTTAAATGGTTAGAAAGCTGTCTGAACCAATTCATAGCTAATATGTTACTCTTGCATAATCTTGACTTGAGAAGATATTCTCCTCCTTGAAGTTGATCAGGAAAATAAGAGAAATATGGTACCAAAGAAACTTCCACTCAGAAAATATAGACCAAAGGTACTTTATTTCCCCCCTTGGTTTTCATTTCTGTCCTTTAGTCTTCACATGAAATTCAGGCAAATAAAAGTTTCTATGATGATTTAAAGCTTCTGAATTATAGGAAGTCTTTCAGTTTTGTCCAAACGTGGGCATATGCATTTAATATGTTATCACCTACAAAAATTTTAAATAGTGACATGTGTGGTTAGGTAAAAAAATATAGATATATTAACATTTTTATATAAAGAATGACAAATTTACATTAAAATTACTTTTGATTTCATTTTCTCCAAAATGTGATGGTGATGCAATTACTTATTAAAATATTTTGATGATATATGTAAATGATAATGATTACCTGGTAATACAACAAAATAACAACATAATTTAGGGTGAGTAAAGAATATTGGGATCATCTAGTCATTTTAATAACAGAACTTTTCAGAGAAGTTTTAACAATTCAGTCAATATTCTTGTAGTTAGGCAAAAATGGAATTAATTAAGACAAATTTCAATTTTTAAATTCTGTTTTTCAATATGCCACGTGTTTTTTTTAAGAGGTAACATATATTTAAGTGATTTTTATGTGTTCAAGTTAACACATAACTTCTTGTTATAACTTAACTCACTTTGTTGCTAATATTCAATATTAAACAATAAACACCTTTCTATAATTTATAAATAAAATTTTACTAATAACAATCCAAAACACATATAGTGATTGTTAATTTTCTCATGAAATTGTGATTGTAAAAGCTCCGCCTTGACACAATACATAGATTATAACCCCGGATAAAAAATGTGAGAAATATGTATATCATTTTGAACAAACCAACAATTTATGTCAGAATATTCAACCCTAACTTTAAATTCTTTAGGGGAAAAGAAACATAACATTGCATCAAATCTTTCAACAACATGTGCAGTTTAATATTACCTAGTCTTTTCTATAGTTCTGTTGGTAAACCGTCATTCCAGATTCCACTGGTATGCATCCACTTTAAACATTTTTCTCGGGGCGCCTGGGTGGCTCAGTTGATTGGGTGTCCACCTTCTACTCAGGTCATGATCTCCCGGTTCGTGAGTTTGAGCCCTGTGTGGGGCTCTGTGCTGACATCTCAGAGCTTGGACCCTGCTTCGGATTCTGTGTCTCTCTCTCTGCCCCTTCCCTGCTTGCCCTCTGCTTCTCTCTCTCTCTTAAAAGTAAATGAATATTTTTTTAAAAATTTTAAAAATATTCTCATAGGCAAGCATTATGATTTTAAGTGCTTCCTCAGCATACTTATCTGGAAGGTCCTATTGTAGGATTAAAATTATGGTGTAACATCCCATGTTCAGCTAATTTTTTGGCTTATAGATTTTTTTTCCATTTCTTACTAAACAGGCTTTTTCAAACTTTACTGTGCATAAAACTTGCTGGAAAGCTTGTTAAAAATAAAGGCTTCTAGTTCTCAGCCACAGATTTTGTGATTCAGTAGGTTTGGGTCACAGCCAAAGAGTCTTCATTTTTAACAAGTATGCCAGGTAATTATTATGGATATGATTCCCGGATCACATTTTTAGAATTACTATTTATCTTGATTGCTCATGCCCATCCTGTTTAACATTTAGCTTAATTTTAGACCTTTTCTCTCCCTCCACCTCTGTCTCCCTCTGTGTGATAAACCGACCGTTATAGATATGTGGCAAAAGAAGTAGAATATTGAAGTGATTGTATGTATAAAACATCTTTTGAATACGCCTCCCCTAATGCCTTAAAGCCATAGTGGGAATGGAACAAGTGCTATTTTAAGCACCATAATTATATTTGCAGTTCCCCTGACCTTACGGTTTTAATTTTAATCTAGTATTTATTACCTCCAACTCTTTCATTTTGCTGTTCTGGATCAGGGTTTTGAAAAAGGACATTTTTGTAATTTTATCTCCTGTGTGTAAAATGACATCTAATATGATATAAAACCATTGCTGTAATGTACCAAATTGATGAGGCCATTGTTTTGGTGTATTACCAAGATGGAAGCAAATGCGACAATTAAATTATAATCCAATGTGTTTTGGATTATACACATCATTACATATGATTTTCAGAGGCATGAAAATTAAAAATGCCCATATTAGAATCATGAAAATGTGGTAATTTAGTTAGTAATGTTTTTTACTGTTCATTAAAGAAACTATCATTTAACTGGCAAGCCCAGCCATCAAATACCTCAGCATGTTTCGTGGTAGCTCAGGCCATGTACAATTCCCTTGGGATTATTCTTCTAAAGTTTCTAAAATGTGCTTCTACTCATCGACTCTTCTGTTGACTTCCTACTCTATAGTCAATCTTCAGTAAATTATACTATTTAAGGAACTTTTTCATAGGAATCAAGACCATTTTATTCCAAGTACTTAAGACTACAAATAATAGAGCAGTTGAAAGAAACTGGGTGATGCACCCATCATCATTTAGTTCCATTTTTTTTCTTTTCCAGTTAACTACATGTGCAACTGAGTATCTGTGAAGTTCAGTTGTTTTCACAGTGATGCATACAAAAATTCTTGCATAGTATCATTTAAAGATTGTATTAAATATTTCCTCAATGTCATCTCTTTTCAACCAATATATAAGCACTCAAAGTATATAATTTTAATTTTTTGGGTTTATTTATTTTGAGAGAGAGAGAGTGAGTGTGGGGAAGTGGCAGAGAGAAAGAGGGAGTGAGAGTCCCAAGTAGGCTCCCAACTCACGAACCACGAGATCACGACCTGAGCCCAAACCAAGAGTCAGACGCTTAACCGACTGAGCCACCCAGGTGCCCCTCAAGACACATAATTTTAAAAGAATGATTTTTAACACAGTTTGAATCCAAATCACCAGCCAAGCATTGCCAGCCTATAGAAATTCATTTCGATTTTTTTTCCAAGTATAATTACGTGAGTAGTCTAGAACAGAGGAGTGTGGATGTTTGTTTTCTGACACTATCTGGCCCTCTAAGTTATATGCAACTCTGGAAGCCAGGGAAGCATCAACATTTATGCAGTCCTTCTTTCTTGCACTCAGTACATTTTGTGAATTGTATCCTGTGTGTTGAGTTCTGTGTCATACCCTGGAAATGCAAAAGTGAGAAAGGAAGAAATGGACCCTCACACCATGGGACCTTCACATTGACAGTGCACCGGGCATCCTGAGAGAAATGTAGGACTCTACAGAAGGTGTTATGCTAGAGCTGGTATTTAACAGCTCATGAGATCAGGGTATATCGCTCAGTTATTAGGAATTTGGCTGACCAGTTAATGTCATGTTCCTTGAAAACCATGGTGGGAATATTTAAATCATAGAAATCAACAAATGCTAAAATAAAAATGTGTTTGCTTGGGGCTCTCAGGTGGCTCAGTCAGTTGGGTGTCTTCGGCTCAGGTCATAATCACACAGTTTGGGAGTTCAAGCCCTGAATCAGGCTCTGTGCTGACAGCTCAGAGCCTGGATCCTGTTTCAGATTCTGTGTCTCCTTCTCTCTCTGCTCCTCCCCCACTCATTCTCTCTCTCCCTTTCTCTCTCTCTCTCTCAAAAATAAATAAGCATTAAAACAAAATGTGTTTGCTTGGATTTTGGTTTCATTCCTTCACCCCTTAACTGGCTTACGTATTTTTCATCACACCACTTTTTGAAATGCAAAATAAGGGCAATCTGCAAGGTCAGAGGCTGGAGGCAGTATCCTTGAAAGTCTCCTGCATGGAGACTGAGCAGAGAAATGCTTAAACTGAGCAGAGAAAGATAGACAAAATAGATCTTGATGGATAGAGAAGATAGATTTTTTTTCCGTAGGTGAAATTGCATAATCACAAAAGCAAAGATACATAGAAAGAGGTGTGATGTCTCAAAAGCAATGAAAGAAGTTTAATATGGCTTAAATTAGAAAATAAAGAGAGAGGAGAATGACAGAAATTTATGCTGTGGAAATGAACAGGGAAATTCTCATGTAAAAACTTCCCAATCATATGAATATGTGTTTTTTTTTCTTTTAACTCAAAGGCAGTAAAAATATAATGCAGTATTATTTAATCATGTCTGCATTTGAAATATTAATTTTGCTATGGTTTGCTGAATGGATTGAAGAGGAAATAAGAGTTCTATGGGAACTGGATAGGGGGAAATGTTTTCTCTAATCAGAGAGAGGATTTTGTCTCGAATGGCATTGCTGGGTGAACTGGGAAAACCCTGGGCCCTGGGGCCTTAACCTAGGCCAAGACAGACCTGAAGGAGGTGCTGAAGATTCTTGGTCTTGGCAGGACGAATTCAAGGACAGACATGCAGCACGGGGGTAAGTGACACAGTGGGAAAGTTTATTAAAGTGACAAGTACACTTGAAAGATAAGAATGGGCAAGCTCAAGCTTAGGAGAGACAGAGCAAGCTGAATCCCTGGGTTTTGGGTTCCTCTCTTTAATTAGCATTTGTTAACTAGGGGCAAAATATTCATTACTTCCTGCGGGGAAGCAGGATTTTATGCCTTTTTTTTCTTTTTTTTAAAGTTTATTTATTTATTTTGAGAGAGACAGAGACAGTATGAGTCAGGGAAGGGCAGAGAGAGGGAGAGAGAGAAATCCCAAGCAGGCTCCGCAGCTTGCAGCATGGAGCCTGACATAGGGCTCAAACTCAGAAACCATTTCGGAGCAGAAACCACCAGTAGGATGCTTAACCAACTGAGCCCCTCATGCTTTTTCTTCTAAACTTGGTCAGGGGTATCCTGTCATCTCATGCACCATCTTGGGCCTGTCTGGCTTGATCTGACTTCTTGTGGAGTGCTGCTGGGACAGGCCTCTGACCTTCCCAATAGCCGGCCATGACTTCCTAGTTGCTGACCGCCAGGTATCCTGTTAGAACCTCACTGCCTACTCTAACAATGGTAGTGGCAATGGAGTTGAAGACAACTGGATATAAAAGAACTGTTTCATGAAAAATGGACAGGATAGGGTCATTTGGATATGTTAAACATCAACGGCAAAGGGGAAAGTTATGACCTACAGATTTTTGATCTACTCATTCAGTGAGTGTTGTTTATTGAGATAAGGGGTATGCAGGGGCAGAAGTGGGACCTAAGCTAAGGCAGATTTAAGATTGCCCATAAGGGAGATTTAAGAATGTATTTAGTTTGAAGTCCCTTGTATAGGTAACATCCTCCCATAGAGTTGTTAAGAAGGGAGTTGGAAATGAGGGTCTGGAGGATAGAAAAGAAGTGAGGGTCTGGAGGATAGAAAAGAATTTGAGAGTGATGGAGAGGATACAGCCATATAATAAAAGAACATAAAAGATACTTTATGAAACTTTTATCATTTCTCTATTCTGTGTAATAAACCACCTTAAAATGAAGTAGCTTTAAAATTAACCATTTTACTTGTTTATCTTCACCTGTGTTAGCAATTTGGGTTGAGGTCAGGTGGATAGTGTTTTTGCTGTTTACAATTGATATTACTCAGCACTTTGTCTTGGTCTAGATATTTTTAAATAGCTTTACTCATAGGTTGGCAGCTGGGTCTAGCTGTTTCCCAGACCACACAGTTTCATCAGGCTAGCCTGGGATTTTTTACATGGGAAATTGTTTTCAAAACAGCAAGAGAAAAGGTAACCCTCAGTGAGTATTATCTTTCAAGCCTCTGCTTGTATGGTGTTTGCTAAGATCTCACTGAAAAGAAATCTAAGCTGGCTAAGATTTCACATGGCCAATCTCAGCCAATGCGGGAAGAAACTCTACATGAATATAGACACAAGGACACGTCATGAATTAAGGACTATTTCTGTAAGAGTCTGCCATAAACCTCAAGGATCAAGTAGAAGATAGAATAGCAAAGAACATGGAGGAGGGACAGCTAGAATGTTGGTAAGAGAAAACTAGCAAAAACAAGCATTGCAATGGCAAAGGAAGATAGTAAGGAAGCTGAGTCCCGTTAATAAGAAAAGCTTACATGTTTGGTTTGCATACGGTATCTTTGCATCATTACTATTTCCATGATCCATCAATTTTAAGTCAGTCAGGTTTACATTAAACTGTATATAATGAAAAGGAGCTCTTAAGTGGCTTAATCACGGAGGTTACCAATAGGAAGTGAAGTCCAGGTATAAATAGTTCAGCCTGGTGCTAAGGATTAGCAGGGACTCAGATTCCATCTTCCCTCCACTGCCTCTTTTGTCATCTCCCACCTTCATACAGTTGCTTCGCTCGAATTGCAAGATGGCCGCCACACTTCCGGGCGTGAAGAGTTGAGAAAGTAAAAGAGAAGTCAAGGCTCTCTTTTAATGAGGCTGTGGGAAGGACTGTTTCCAACACTTTCCATTGCCAGGCATTCTGCAATATGGTCACATTTAATTTTGCAAAAAGAGAAGCTTTGGAGAACGTTTAACTGGCTGGCAGGGGGTGGAGAGGATAAACAGAATCAGAGTTCTGCTACTAAGGTTATTCTATATAAAACTGCAGAGCCCATCACAAGCTTCTACCTACGTTGAGATATACAGCAACACAATGTTGCCCCTAAGGGGCTGAGATTTACATGATTAATTTTTCTCATGATTTTTTAAAATCTAGGCAACACATACTAATTTTATGCTTTTTCAGGAACAGGCTATTTGACAGAATGGAGATTTAAAAAAAAATATTAACTCATAATAAAAAGCTAACATCTACTGAGCATTTAATTTGTACCTACCATCATTTTAAATGTTTTAAATGTTTGCACACATGATCTCAATTAAACTCCACGACAATCTTTTGAAATAAGTGCTAATATTTTCATTAAACTTAAAGATAAGGAATTGATCAGAGAGAGGGTAAGTAGCTTAGTCAAATGTATGTAATTAATAGGCTCTTGAACTTTTTGACACAAAAGGACAGGTTTTAGCTGGTATGTTGTGTAAGACTGCACACTGTTGTGATTAAAAAGTATATGACAGGGGTGTCTGTGAGCGCTTGGCTCAGTCAGTTAAGCGTCTGACTCTTAATTTCAGCTCAGGCCATGATCTCACAGTTTGTGGGTTCGAGTCCTGCATCAGGCTCTGTGCTGACAGTGTGGAGCCTGCTTAGGATTCTCTCTCTCTCCCCTTCTCTCTGCACCTCCTATATTTGCACGCTCACTCCTCTCTGAAAATAAATAATTAAAACTTTTTTAAAAAGTATATGACAAAAAGCGCTTTCTGTCCAGTATTAACATTGTATTTAACCTATTATTAGGTTGAAACAAGTAAATTTTCCAGTAAGGCCATCGTTTTTGATATGAAAGATTTCATTCTCCCTCCATTATTTTTAAAAGGTGATTTCCTCTTATGGCTTTTATTTCAATTATATTCACTGCATTAACACATTCCATACATTAATATTTTTATATGTATTTATGTTTCCATATCAATGAATTTGTTTGTTACAACTAGTTATGAGAAAAAAAGTTTGCTTTTAAAATACCCAAATTATTTTCATTATTATGACAAATACATACTTTGGCATTAGATTTAATAACCAAATGGGGGATAAAAAGATACCTTATACGGAAGACTTCAGAATTTTAGAATGTTCTAAAATTGGTTTTAAAAATCCTTAGATTATTCAAATCCCAAAGAGATTATTTTTATACACAATAATGTGAAGGTTATATTAAGCAACAGGAACCTCTTGAATCCATGACTACTATCTGTTAATAGTCAAAGGTGTGTTTATATCACATCTGCAAAAGAAAAGAAGTAATAATATCTTTTCATTAGGTCTTTCTTTCCAAAATGTACTTTAACAAAGATCCTGAGACAGTCTCTCATGATAGAAAGCCTGAATATAATGAGAAAGGCAACCCAGGCAAGTATCCTACATTTATTCAAACTATAAAATTGCTCGTATCTGGAAAACTTGTGCTGAATCAACTTTATTTCAATGGAATATTGCAGCACATTCACAATAGAAGCCCAAACCTTTTACTCTGCATGATAATATGTCTTTATGTTTTTCAGAAAGAAAATTCTCAGAACATTAAAGAAAGTAGAAATTCTCATTATTCGAGAAGTTGGGTAGAAGAAATGTGATGACTCTGACTTCAATAAAAGGCAAGTTTTATTCCAAACAGTGGATTCGTTTTTATTAGGCACTCTATGTTTTTATGGTAATTGCCAGTACAGTTTATGCAGGGAAGTCTGAACTATGGGCTAATATAGATTTCATTATTTTGTATAGAGAAGAAAGTAAGGTAAGGTTACCTCATCTCAAAGGCTGATGCTCTGATTTTTTTATTTCATTTTCTCATAATATCCAATAAACTTAAAAGTGGAGTATGTTAGGAAAACTCAAAGTCTATTGATGTACACGTTAAGCCTATACAATGTTACATATCAAATACATTTCCATTTATAAAACATGAAGTTTAGTGAATTTGCTGTGTTAACTACATTTATGTGGCCTTGAAAAATCCTCACCATCACTTTTTTTTTCATTCTTTTTTTTTTTTAACGTTTATTTATTTTTGAGACAGAGAGTGAACAGGGGAGGGTCAGAGAGAGAGGGAGACACAAAATCGGAAATAGGCTCCAGGCTCTGAGCTGTCAACACAGAGCCTGACGCAGGGCTCGAACTCACGGACCGTGAGATCATGACCTGAGTGGAAGCCAGACGCTTAACTGACTGAGCCACCCAGGCGCCCCTCACCATCACATTTTTAAATCTTTCTAAAGCTTTTTTCCCATGCGGTGTCTAATTCTTCAGTTAAGTATTTTATATATCCATCCATATGTTTGCTGATACCTGAAAAAAACTTTCTTTAAAAATTCTATTCCATTGAAGTTGCTTATATTTCTGTGACTCTGTGCTGATCACCTACACTGTGCCAGGCAATATTCATGACTAAAAAGATCAACTGACTTTTGATGAAATCGGTGCTATTGATTAGCTCATTTAATTAATTCATCTTTCAAAATTAGGTGTTAATTAAAAAAACTATGTTTTTCAATAATTTTATTTATTTATTTATTCATTTATTTATTTTTCACGTTTATTTTTATTTTTGAGAGAGAGAGAGACAGAGTGCAAGTAGGAGAGGGACGGAAGGAGAGGGAAGACACAGAATCCAAACCAGGTTCCAGGCTCTGAGCTGTCAGCACAGAGTCGGATGCGGGGCTAGAACTCACTAACTGCAAACTCGTGATCTGAGCCAAAGCTAGATCCTCAACCAACTGAGCCACCCAGTCCCCATAATTATATTTATTTTTAATTATAACACAATAATTTAATCCCAAATAAACTTTTCTGGTAAAATGCCTTTCCATTTTAAAGTGGCAAATGATTTGGCCATAATTGTAATTCATAGCAGAGATCTGTGTTGTGACCTAAGTTCAGTGGGAAGTTTTGGAGAGTTAAAAGAAAGGAGATAACATGATAATATGATTCAAAAGATCATGTTTCAAAACGATTTACAAAGAAGAAATAAAAGACTTGGAGCATATGATGGAAACTCCAGACGGAGAGTCTAGAGGAGAAGAATGTCAAAAAGTAATATTTCAGAAATAATGAACAATCTGAGTCCTCAGACTAAGAAAGCATAGTTGGCCTGGGGCAATTAAGTCAATATAAATGAATACTAGCAGGTCAGTTAGACAGAGAAAGTCATTTTAAAAAGCAACTCCAAAGAAAATGCAGATTACTAGACTGACAGCAGACTCCTTAGGAACAAAAATGGATGCCAGAAAGAGAGAAAATAATTTCTTTCAAGTGCTGAGACCAAATGTTACTAATCTAGAATCTAATATGCCCACATAAACTATTATTTGACTTAAACACACACAAAATGTTTTCACTAAAAAAGTAACACTACCGTAAACGAACCACAAGAACTACTAAAGATGGCATTTCAAAAGGAGCAGCACTGAATCCAGATAGAAGGAATACGGTGGAAGAAGACATCTGGAGGGAACAAATTGCTCAATACGTAAGAATTTTAAAAGAGGCTAACTGGCGGTAGAATATGTTGACATCAGGATAAAGCACCTAAATATGATGTAACATAGGAGAACATCAAATTTTTAAAACCATTTGTTGTTCAGCTAGAGGGAGATACTAATTAAATTTTTACCTTAAAATTGTTCATATTGTTTTAAAAAAATAAACACTAAAGGAAAAATGATAGAATGTAGATACTCCAAACTTTTGGAGTCTGGGGGTCGGGGCAGCATGTGACGAAAGACAAAGAAAACAGAAAATTTGATCAATCTAATAGAAAGCAGAAAAGGAAAAAAAAATAAAATGAGGGGTAATACTACAAATACAATACTAGAAATGATTAACACTTCATTAGTGATAATAAATACAAACTCACAGGGGTGCCTGGGTGGCTCCGTCAGTTAAGCGTCTGACTTCGGCTCAGGTCATGATCTCATGGTCTGTGAGTTCGAGCCCTGTGTCTAGCTCTGTGCTGACAGCTCAGAGCCTGGAGCCTGCTTCGGATTCTTTGTCTTCCTCTCTCTGACCCTCCCCTTTCATGCTCTGTCTCTCTCTGTCTCAAAAATAAATAAACATTAAAAAAATTTTTTTTAAATAAAATAAATACAAACTCACCACTGTATATAATAGAGGTAACCAAAAGTCTGAATGAAAAATATAAATTAACTAATATTCAGATTGTTAAAATCATATGAAAATCAAAATGATATAAAAAAGCTAAAAGACAGGATGGAAGATAGGTAGGTAGGTAGGTAGGTAGATAAATATCCGCATATATCTCATGTAAATGTAAACCAAATAATACTGGATTAGTCCTCTTAATACTAGATAAAATCATCTTGCATAAAATGACATTGATAACAATAAAAGATGTCGCTAAAATTGAATTAAGTATTAAATAATTGGAAAACTAGAACTATTTTTAAGGTAGTGGGCAGCTAAAAAAGCCTCAACAACATATGAAGCAAAAAAATCAACATAATTACAAAAACAAATAGACAATCAGAACACAAGATTTAATACCATCTTCATGATAATATATCAAGCAGAAAATAAGGCAAGTATTCAGACATTTGGAACAACACAATTAATAACAATGATTGAAAACACATATAGAAACCACTACATCCAAGGTATAGAAATATGGATGATTTTCAATCATGAAGAACATGCTGTTTTAGCATGAACTACACTACAAGTAAAATCTCAAAAATCTTTTAAAGAAGGCAAACATAAGAATTTGTTCTCTGATGAAAATGTAATTAAATTAAAATAATTGACAACACATTTAAATCTCAGTACTTAAAAAAAACTTCAAAATCATGCTGGATTCAAAGAAAGAATCACAATATAAAAGTGGACCTATTTATAACTGAACATTAATAAAATATTTCTTTTTAAATGGCTTGGTATACAATTTAATTTATTTAATGCAATATTTCTTTAAGGATATATAGAGTTTATCATCACAGACGGGACTTATCTACAGCATCACAGATTGATAACCTTGTAGATAGGGCTGCTGCTGCTGGAGTAAAACAATAGTTATTCTCCTTTTGGGAACATAGACAAGATACTTTGTGTAGTTATATACTCAGAAGGGACAAAACATCCCTCCCTTATTTTCATGCAGTCTACCAATATTGTTTCGAGAAAATGTTTAATAGCCTAGCATTCTCATAAACAATGTCCTAGATTGGGAATGTAGACATCTGGTTTTTAGTTTTCAGCTTGGGTGTATTTGGTGACAACAGACATCTATTTCAGGCCATATCCCATTCAATTCATATGCGTCTACTGTGGCCAATCACTGGACTAATCCTCTAGGGATCTGGATATGAATAAATATTGGTCTTGTGGAGTAAGGAGAAAAACTTGATAAGGTAAAGAAGTGAAAATAATAGTCCGTATTTCTGAGTAATTAATTTTATTAGATAGAAATGGAGATGATGAGAAATATTTTGAAGGTAGAGCTGTTTCCCTTTGAAACAGCATACCTGTATCCCTTGGATAAATGCCGAGTAGTGCAGTTGCTGGGTTGTAGGGTAGTTCTATTTTTAGTTTTTTGAGGAACCTCCAGAAGGGACACATGTACCCCCATGTTTATAGCAGCACTATCAACAGTAGCCAAAGTATGGAAAGGGCCCAAATGTCCATCGATGGGTGAATAGGTAAAGAAGATGTGGTACATATATACAATGGAGTATTGCACGGCAATCAAAAAGAATGAAATCTTGCCATTTGCAACTACGTGGATGGAACTGGAGGGTATTATGCTAAGTGAAATTAGTCAGAGAAAGACAAAAATCGTATGACTTCACTCATATGAGGACTTTAAGAGACAAAATAGATGAACATAAGGGAAGGGAAACAAAAATAATATAAAAACAGGAAGGGGGACAAAACAGAAGAGACTCATAAATATGGAGAACAAACAGGGTTACTGGAGGGGTTGTGGGGCGGGGATGGGCTACATGGGTAAGGGGCACTAAGGAATCTACTCCTGAAATCATTGTTGCACTATATGCTAACTAATTTGGAGGTAAATTTAAAAAAATAAAAAATAAAACAAGTGAATAAAAAAAAGAAATAACTAAAGGAAAAAAAAGACTGTGTACAAAGTTGGCTTGTGGCGTCTGCTTTCTAAACATCTGCTCCCATCTCCAATCCATGGCATGTTCTCACCAGCAAAGTGGGGCTTGTTTTGATTAAAGGATCTTTCTTGCTTCAAGTGTTCTCAAAATGAAAAAAAAGTAAACATAAAAAAAGATTAGATTGCACTATAGCTCTTTTGGGGTGCCTGGGTGGCTCAGTTGGTTAAGCGTCCAACTTTGGTTCAGGTCATGATTTCAAGTCTGTGAGTTCAAGCCCCGCGTCTGGCTCTGTGC
This sequence comes from Lynx canadensis, assembly GCF_007474595.2. NCBI lineage: Eukaryota > Metazoa > Chordata > Mammalia > Carnivora > Felidae > Lynx > Lynx canadensis. The sequence continues at coordinate 217,754,553 of NC_044303.2, read as the reverse complement.
TGACAGCACGGAGCATGGAGCCTGGAGCCTGCTTCAGATTCTGTCTCCCTCCCTCTTTGCCCCTCGCCAACTCATGCTCTCTCTCCCTCAAAACTAAATAAACATTAAAATTCGTTTTTCTTTCAATTTAGATTGTACTATACTTCTTTCAATGACACATTTTTGGAAGCCCGGATTTTAGAGGTCTTTATGGAAAAGGCCGGTACAATGCAAAAATCAATATAGAACAGGAAATGAGACTGGTGCTATCAAATCAGAGTCCAGTATTTTAGAAGGTCAATAGCATTTAATAATGCAATAGGCAATATACTGAGTAAAAGAAAATACTTGCTACAGTTACTGATTCTAGGTAGTAACAAACCTTTTTCAGAATTAAATAACGGTAGTTCTCTTTTAATTCGAGGAGATCACTTTTTTCAAGTGACCATTAAGTCGTCAAGACATAAATACGTCTAACTTTGATATCACACACCATTTAATAGGCGGAACTGTTAGGTATTCCTTTGATCTACGTGGGCTGAAACAAAAGAATGGTTGCTAAGGGCATTCTGAACTGTGAACATCTGAGAATCTCTGATTTAGCTGACAAGTCAAAAAGGATACCGGAAGTTAAGTAAAGTTTCTAAAGCTGCACATCTTGCGAAAAACTGATTGAAGGTTGAGACTCAAGCTCTTTGACTCTTGAGCCTGTGTTCTTGGTTATCATACTGTAAAATATGTAAAACTGTATAAATATGTAAATGATGCACACCAAATCTTATGAATTTGTAATTGGAAACTCTAGAATATCCTGAAAAATAATGATAATTAAAGTTTAATACTATGGATATATTTATAAATTCATGGTCTGCAAACATTCTATAACTGTGACAACATAAAAGACAGTAACATCTTTGTATGTATTTGTTACAAATCTTACCTGGTGACAAGCTGACACTTAGAGCAAATTTCACTTTTTGGCCTTTTGTTTTCCCACTGAGATAATTATTCCAAGTTATATATCTCCATTTCACAGGGGGAAGTTTTCATCCATTTGAAATATCTTGAACAAACTATTGATAAATTATACTTCATCAAAATTAGAAACTTTTGGGACACCTGGGTGGCTCAGTCAGCTAAGCATCTGACTTTCAGTTTTGGCTCAGGTCACGATCTCACGGTTTTTCAGGCTCTGCACTGACAGTGCGGACGGAGCCTGCTTGAGTATTCTCTCTCTCCCACTCTCTCTGCCACTCCCCTGTTCACACTGTCTCTGTCTCTCTCAAAATAAATTTAAAAAAATTTAAATAGAAAAATTGGAAACTTTTGCTTCAAAAGATCTTATTAAGTAAGTGAAAAATCAAGCCACTATATACATATATATATATGTATATGTATTCAAAATATATAAACGTTATATATTCAATATATGTAAAAATACATCTAAAATCAAGCCACCATATATATACTCAATATAATACATAATATATACAATGTGTATGTAGATAAAATTTATATATTCAATAATGAAGAAAACAACAATAATTGGTCACAAAATTTGAACATTTTATTAAAGAAGATATATTGATTGCAAATGAACATGAAGAGGTGGTCAACGTCATTAGTTACTATGCAAAATACAATTAAAACCACAATGTGATATCTCCAAACACTATCAGAATGGCTAAAATCAACAAAATAGAATATCAAATGATAGTTTGATCAAATAGTTGATCAAACTGAGCTCTAATCGGTACTCTTGTAAGTTGCCTGTGGGAGCTTGAAATAGAATCTCTACTTTGAAAAATTATTTGTCAGTTTCTTATAAAATAAACATATATTTACCCTATTGCCCTCTAACCTTCTATCTAATTAGTTACCCGAGACCTGAAATTTATATCCACACAAAAGCCTATATTTGAATGTACAGTAACTTTTTCCATAATCACCATAGTCTGCAAAAGAGCTAAATGTTCCTCAAATGACTAATGGATAAACAAAATTTCGTGTATCCATACGATAGAATTGACAAAACAGAGACCAAATTACTAATAATATGCAGACATGGATGAGTCTCAAAAATAGCAAAGTAATCCTAGCAAAAAAGGGCTCTTTTATGATTCCATTCATATGTCATTCTGGAAAACGCAAAACTATCAAGAAACACTTTGGATCAGTGGCTCACAGGGTTTGGTTTGGAGGAAAATATTGGCTAAAAAAGAGGCACAAGGGAACATATGTGATGATGCGGTGGTTGTTATATAAATGTATACATTTGTCAAACTTATTGCAATTTCAATTTCAATTAAATTTAAATGCTATTGTACCTGAAAAATATTTCAGTGCTCTGATGATTCTTAAAATCTAATTTCACTCTAAAAACTTATATCATATCCAAAACACAATTAAATATATGGTCATTTTTTCACAGCTTTTCAAATGATGACTCCAGCATACTCTCTTACAGTTCATTGTTTAATGATTGCTTGTATCCTTTTAAGAAACTTAAGATATAAACAAGATAGCTGGCTTTTTATATTATCGTATTTGTAACATATAAATGTTTAATATATACATGTTTATATTAAGCAGAATGCAGTGCAACACCAAGTTAATTTTAAGCTAAAATCTGATAAATAATCTACACTTGATGCCCTTCCAAGCACATTTGGATGCAGCAATAGCTAGCCTAAGGCTCTTCCCACTCCCTATTCTCTTCTGGAACAACACATACTTGGCCAAAGATGAAACATGTCATCAAGTCTGCCAGCTGTTGAGGTTTTATTTTTTTCTTTCAGCTTAATACAGTTAATCAGCTGCCAAATTTAAAATATCACTTTCTCCACTTTTCTTACGCTCTAATCTGTCCCCACCTTCTTCTTGCAATTAGCGTTTTGCTGCACATAATTTTATGTGTAATTCCCGTGAAGCTTCTAGCACACATCTGGTACATAATATGGGCTCAAAACTTATAGCTATAATAATGACAACTTTTATTATTATTTAATCTTCCTAAGAGATTTTTATTTTATGTGATTAAAAGGGAGTTATTTTTAAAATTATAATTCTAATATAGTTAACATACAGTGTTATATTAGTTTTAGGTGCACAGTATGGTGATTCAATAATTTGATACTTTACTGAGTGTTCATCATGATATGTGCACTTTTTTTTTTTTTATGATAAGCGTACTCTTAATCCCCATCACCTATTTGACCCCTCCCTCCGCCCATCTCCCCTTTGTCATCCTCAGTTTGTTCTCTGTAGTTCTCTATAGTTAAGAGTCCATTTTTTGGTTTGTCTTTTTTTTTTTCCTCTGTTTGTTTTGTTCTTAAAAGACAGTTATTTTTACTTTCTCTGTAGAAATTTATTTTGCAATCTGTTAAGTTTCATGGACAACAACTTCTCATTGTATATTTTATTTCTAGGCAGGGTCTAAAGTGTGTTCCATTAGTTCCTGTTTTGAGGGCTTTCTAGAAATTAGATCTATAATACCAGCCTTCAAAAGTAAATGTAATAAAAGCTCATTCTAGGACGGACATTGTGCTAAGTGTTTGAAATTCAATAATGCACAAAAACATTGAACTTATGGAGACACTATGTATGTAGCAAATGGCATAAAATTGCTGATTTTATTTGGAAAAAAATGTTTTTATTTAAGTAAAATAAAATATTGGATAACATAAACAATTTTCAATAGGGAAAAATAGTCTTTTTGCTAAAAGTTCAAGAACTTAAGTGAAAGTAGTATTGAAAAAAGTTACACTTAGATTTTAGGTTTAATTTTTGCCATCTGAAATGCAGTCATGTTAGTACTATAATGCTTCAGGAAAATTTTACGCAGTATATATAACCTTTAGAAAATGACAATTTTTGTTTTCTAATTCTTGGATAGTTTGAAAAATTTGTATGTTTTATTCTTTATCCAGGAGTTCTATGCAGTAATATGCTTCATTTTCTTTCAGTTCAATTTTAAAACCAATGAGTGCATTTCTTTTTATCATTAATTCTGAACTTCTCTTTTTGGTGGTATATTTATTTGTTTGTATTGTTTGTAACTACCAAGATTATCTGTAGGTTTTGTTGAATCTGTCTTCCATTTGGACGTCAGGGGCAAGCTGGTGATCCACAGGGCCCATTAGTGAAGTGCCCACGGACAAACTGGATGTAAGGGAAATAATTTATCAACTGAGCAGAAATGTACAAACATTATCAAGAGACCCGGAGTTCCTAATACTATGGCAAATTATCTCCCAAACATCAGAAATCCGAAGTGGGAGAGTTTGGTCCTCTCACGTACAAGAAGGTCTTGAAAGAAAAGGCATTTCCAGCTTAAATGAACACTTCTGAAAGGAACTGCTTGTATTTCATTGCCCTGAGAGTCCTGTGTTTGACAAAGTGCTAGGATATAGGGTAGAACAAGAGATTCTTTCCAGTACTACATTGTGGTGGTACTAACCATGTTGAAATCACTAACCATGTTGAAATCACTGCTTCTAATACCATCGCTGGGACTGTTAGTACTTACACTCTTCAGTTTCCTGGTTACAAGGGGAACAAGTCATGAGGAAGCAGTAGAAATTTCTTGTTCACTTATGGAGTCCAGCAACCAAAATGAAGAGTAAGGAGAATGGTGACTTCCAAAATAAATAAATAAATAAATAAATAAATAAATAAATAAATAAATGATGGAGGAGAGGGATGATCTAAAATCAAACAGGCAATTAAACAGATACCTAAATTTCAGTATTAAACATAAAACAACCTTTGGGAAATGTGAAAATTATTTTGAAAATACGCATAAACCACAAAAATATAACAGAGTACTGTTCTTAAATTAATAAAATTATATGAGATGTACAAGTAAAATGCAATAAATAAAAATAAGGGTACTAGAAAAAATAATATCATAAAAAGGTTTATTTCTTATTTTAAATGGTAAAAAAAGGTCGATCAACACCTTGTGGTTTTTTACTTTTTTTCCACTAGTTTTTTGCCTTTAAAATATTTTTTTTCCAGTTTTATTGATAAATGGCTTACATACATCAATATATAAATTTAAGGCATACAGGGGTGCCTGGGTGGCTCAGTCAGTTAAGTGCCCAACTCTCGATTTCAGCTCAGGTCATGATCTCACAAAATGAGCCCTGCTATTCAATAGGGAAAAAAATAGTCTTTTTGGTAAACGACTATTTTACCAAATAGTCTTTACCAAATAGCTGACAGTGCAGAGCCTGCTTGGGATTTCCTCTCTCCTTGTCTCTCTGCTCCTCCCCTACTCATGTACTCTCTGTCTCTCTCAAAATAAGTAAATAAACTTAAAAATAAAGTTTAGATTAATTAATTAATTAATTAAAAAGCATACAGCATGATGGTTGATGTGCTTGATTAAACCAAAATAGAAAGAATAAAACACACACGTTTGACAATGAGAGAAGATAATTAACTATAGTTGTAAAAAAAATTGAAGAGATCAACTGAAGATACTGATTGACTTTTTATTGATGTATAAAGTGATGATTAATTCCAGTGTATAAAATTACCAAAATTGTTTTGATTTTAAAGTGAGACACAAGGTTCAAGTAGTTTCTTAGGTATTTTCCATTTAACTTTTAAAGAACAAGTAATTCTTTTTTTAATTAAAAAAATTTTTTTAATGTTTACTTATTTCTGAGAGAGAGAGAGACAGAGAGACAGAGACAGAGACAGAGCATGAGCAGGGGAGGGGTAGAGAGAGAGGGAGACACAGAATCTGAAGCAGGTTCCAGGCTCTGAGCTGTCAGCACAGAGCCTGACGCGGGGTCAAACTCTCGGACTACAAGATCATGACCTGAGCCGAAGTTGGGGGCTTAACCAACTGAGCCACCCAGGTGCCTCAAGAACAAGTAATTCTAATGGTATTTAAAGAATTCCTTGCCTTGAGATGATAATAATAGTAATAGCAACAGCAACGATATGTTTGAAAATTTCATAGTTCTCTTATAAAGTCAGCATTAATCATAAGAGCAAACCACTGGCAAAAGGAGAGACAAATATTTGAGTGGAATAAAATAAAAGATCTACAAATTTCTCATAGTTATTTATGGGATTTGAAGAGATGAATAAATTGTTATTTCACAAGCCAAATGAAAATACAATTGGACACTCACAGCCCATCACAAACCATAAAAAAATAAAATTTTAGTGAATTTCAAGTTTTGTTTTTATTAAATTATAATCTTATTTGCTCAGATCTGGTGAGATATATTTCCCAGGCAGGAAACAGCAACTACAAAGAAAAAGAATCGTAGACTACTAAGAATTAAAACTTACAGATTTAAAAGCACAGTCAACAGAAACAAAGGATATTAAGAAAATGTTTTCAATTCATATGAAGGATAAATGATTTTACATGTTTCCTTAGTAAGAAAGGATTTTTTTAAGTATTCAACTTATTTATTTTGCATTTTGACAAAGAAGTAAAATGTGTTTGGTATTACTGTGAGCATTTATGTTACCAAAAGTTAAATGTATCATTGCCAGTTATACTCCAAATACAGGTCAGAGATATAAGCAATGTATTATAAAGTAGAAAAGAAACAAGTAAATTGAGATATAAGGAAGAACAAGATATAAGGAAATAATCATTGTTGAAAATATTTTTATTGAATGCTTTTGATATGTGAACTACTGTTACAGACATTATTTTATAACAATGAATGAAAGAGAAAAAAATAAAATTCCTGTCTTTATGAGTTTATTATACTTTACTGAGTAGAGATATTCACCTGAAAATTGACTGCTCGGTTATCTCATGCCATTTTATGACATCATTGTACCTATGAAGTGATGAAATATAATCATATTTCACATATTTTTAAATAACATACTGTGCTTCATATAATAATATTTAATTTTACTTGGTTTACTTTTTCTTTGAAATTGTAATAATAATGTTCAAGGCCCCAAGGCTCTTACATATCTGTCCTTATTATGAAAAAATAATTTTCACCTTTTGCCCATGTAGATTTCAACGGACATGTCTCCCTTCCCAGCAGAAATAGGTAATCCACAAACACAGCAAAACATATCAAAATATTATTTGTAGCACTTTCCTGAATCAAAATCAATGTGCAAAAACTTATTTTCGATAAAAATGAAAACCTACTTTATATTTTAATTACTTTTTTAAGTACTCTATGACTAATACGGGGCTCGAACTCACAACCTCCAAGATCAAAGAGAGGTATATGCACCACTGAATGAGCCAGCCAGGCACCCCACTGTATATTTTAAAGATACAGTGAAGGATGCTGAAAAACAGTTGAATATGCTCTTTGTTCCAATGTGTTACAACCACTAATTTCCAGCGGGTGAAAGTAACCTTTTATACAAAAAAAAAAAAAAAAAAAAGCATGTTCCTTAGAAAAACACATCATCTAATCCTTTGCCCTAAGATCTACTTTGAAATTGAATAGTATACATTTTTTTAATTAAATACCTACCATAAGTGGTTATTTTAAAAACTAATTTATAATGGAAGCTTATGTATTTTAAACACCAGCTTCTCAGAATCAGCCAGTTTTAAAACCATGGGATGCCCCAGGCACTTTTACACTGTGACCTTTATTTTTCATTAAATGCGCTATATAAAATTGAATTTTGATGAAGTCTACTCCCTGACTTAGTCTAACCCTTAGTGACTTATAAAATCAAGCAATTAACACATTTAAAAAAATCATTTTACTTCAGATTATCATGGATCATTTTCCTCACACCTTTGTGCCTGATTTGACCCATGGTCCCTGACCCTATGAATGATTGCTTCATGGGATACTTAAAGCTCATGATGCCACGTGAACCCACACGGACATGGCATTTATCTTCCTTTTAACAAGCCGTGTCAAAATAAGGAGACCTAATTTCACACGTTAGAGGAAAAGAGACAGAAGCACTAATCAGAGATGAGGGAAAGCACATGTGAAATGATTGTGGATGGGCAGGGTGAATTTTCTTCCAATTACCAGTCTATATGCTATAAAGAAAAGATGATTAAAAACAAACAAACAAACAGAAGAATGAATAGCCTTTCCTTCATTCTTCTCTGGAAGAAAAAAGACAGTAATTATTAAAATGGAGTGTTTACCAATTTGCCACATAAAAATATGGCAGGAAATGATTTAATGTTCATAGAGGGTGGCAAGTTCATTCTCAAATAAGAAAGGGATACAGATGTTAAAATAGCAAGCATGACAGTGGCACAAAGAAACTGTAGCCCTGTGCAATTCTCTCATTTCATTATAATTTAATTAGAGCAATTTGTTAAGTTCTATGTACCACCGTCAGAGAGAAAAATAGATTAAAATGGTTAAGTTGTTAGAAAATAAGAACATGAGAAAATCTGAAAGGAAATGAGCCAGGCTTATGTAGAAAATTAAAAGAACAACTAAAGTTACGTTTTTAAACAAGCATAGGACATGTTTCTTATTCTAAATGCTCACCTATGCACACTCACACATACACACAAAGACTCTCACACACACAAAGACTCACCAGGGATCACCCGTCTATAGTATGTATCTGACTGAGCCACCCATGTGTCCCAACACTTGGTGTGATATTAATATAGCCACATGTCCTTTTCTCGATTTTAACTCTTAATCTGCCTGTTATGTTTGAAATGAATTTCTTATAGACGATGTGTAGTTGGTAATCTTGGTTTATTTGTTTTTAGTTCATTCTGAAAATCTCCATCTTAAATGGTATGTTTAAGCTATTTACACAGTTTATATATCATGTGTTTACTGATATGTTTGAGCTTAATTTACTGTTTTACTATTTGTATTCCTGTGTCCTCTTTGTTTTTTGTTCTGCTTTCCCTTTCCTACCTTCTTTCAGGTTATTTGAAAAATACTGGTATTGAATTTTCCTTGTGTTTTTGAATATATCTACTTGTAGAAGATTTTTTTAATAGTATTCTAGAGATTACAAAATACATAGTTAACCCCTCACAGTCTAGCTAAAATTAATATCTTACTTAAATATCTAATTTAAATAAATTAAATGGAATGTAAACAAATTACCACAATATAAGCCCTGTTATTCTTTATTCTTACTCCTTTATATTGTAGTTGTCAAACACTATAACTATATATATTATATATAAGATATATATACATATATAACATATATACATATACACATATATAACATGTATATTACATATATATAAATAGTTGTATGTATATATATGTATTTGACAACTACAATATGAAGGAGTAAGCATATATGTAGTTATATATATATATATATAACTTTCATATAGTTATATATATATATATATAAAACATATATATAACTATAACATATAGTTATATATAACAATATTATTGTTTTGCTCTAAATTGTCAAACATAAATATTAGGAAATCAATGGAAAAATAGAATTTACTATATAACCAGATATTTAAGGTTTCTTCTTTCATTGTTGATATTCCCAGTCTCCATCTTCTATTATTTTATTTATTTAGAAATTTTTCAAAGTCCGTTTGTAGAAGCATTTTTATTTTTATTTCCTCCATCTGAGAATGTTGCTAGATGTGGAATTTTGGATACTTAATTTTTTGTCAGCACCTTATAAATATTTTTCAATTTCATTTTGTGTTAGGTAAAGTGCCATTTTATTCTTACTATTGTTTTGAAGACGTTGCCTTTGTCTTTGTTTTCAGAAGTCTGATTATGATGTTTCTGTGTGTAGATTTGTTTGGTGTATCTGGTTGGAGTTTACTAAGCTGCTTGAATCTATAAATGTATATCTTTTGCTTACTTTGGAAAGATTTTAGCTATTATTTCTTTAAACATTTTTTTCTTGCACCACATTCTTCTTTTTCTCTGGAACTCTAACATATGTTAGAATTATTATTTATTACCATCATCATCATCATCATCCTATTAGGGTTCTACAGAAAAACAGAAATAGGATATATCCAGAGAGAAAGAGAGATTTATTTTAAGGAATTGGCTCACATGATTTGGGGACTAGCAAATCTGATATCTGAAGAGCAGCTTGGCATGCTGGAAATTCAGGTAAGTTATGTTGCAGTCTTGAGTCCAAAATCTGCAGGCTGGAAACTCAGGGAAGTGTGTAATAGTCTTGAAACAAAATTGCTTCTTCTTCCACAAGTCCTCAGTCTCTATTCCTGAGCCCTTTAACTTATTAAATGAAGACCACACACGTTATGGGGGAAGTCATTTGATTTAAATATCAATCACATCTAAAGAACTCAACACCTACACTGGTGTGTGTGTGTGTGTGTGTGTGTGTGTGTGTATAAAGCGTGTATATATATATATATATATATATATGTTATTATAAGTATAGACTACGTATTAGCCTATAATGAATATTATAGGAAATATAAAAACTTTAAGGATGATGTCACATTAATACTTTGCCTATTGCTTTGTAAATGGAGAACCCAAGAAGATAATACTCATTTGTTATAGGTAGCAATTATTAGTTATATGCATCCATATGGGACTGGGGAAAGGAAGGAAGGCCAACTTGGGTTCACTGTATACTGTAGATGGGTGATCCTTGGTGAGGCATTGTGTGTGTGTGAGTCTACACGTGCATAGGTGAGCAGTTAGAATAAGAAACACATCCTAAGCTTGTTTTAAAATGTAACTTCATTTTTTCTTGTATTTTCTACATAGGCCTGGGTTATTTCCTCTCAGACTTTCTCATGTTCTTATTTTCTGACTCTTGATCTCAGCTCAGGTCTTGATCTCAGCATCATGAATTCAAGCCCCACTTTGAGCTTCATGTTGGGTGTGAAGTTTACTAAAAAAAAAATCACACCAAGTATGCATCAAAAAAAAAAAAAAGAAAAAAGAAAAAAGAAAAGAAAATTACTGTGGGAAGAGAGTGATAATGCATTATTATAAAATAATCAGTTCTCTAAAATAATGCTCAAACCCTAAATGCACAGGCACCTAACAACAGAGCTTCAAAATACATAAGGAATGATTGAAAAAGCTAAAAGGATAAATAGAAGAATCTAAATTATCTAGTGACACTTCAACACACTTCTCTGTAATCTTTTATAACTGGCAGAAAGAAAATCAGCAAGGTTATAGACAACCAAGAAGCACTATAAAAAAACTGGATCTAATTTGCACCTATTGAACACCCAACTCAGAAACGTTAGAATACAAGTTCATTTCAAGTGCACATGGAACATTCAGCTAGCTTACCGTATCCTGAATCAAAAAATAAAATTTACCAAACTTGCTTGAACAATTGGGAAAACTTGAGCTTTGACTCAAATTCTGTTATACAAAATTTAATTCAAGATGGATCATTGGTCTAAATGTAAAACATAAAACTATACAACTTTTAGGGGAAAATTTAGGAGAAAATATAGTCTGTGTTTGGCACACAATTTTAGCCATGACACCAAAACCATGACCATTAAAGAAAAAAACAACACATTAGGCTTACTGAAGTGAAAAACTTGTGCACCATGAAAAGAGACTGGGAAGAGAAGGAAAAGACAAACTACATCCAGGAAGAATATTTGCAATCTTAAATCTAACAAAAGGACTTTAGCAGGAGTCTGGGCTTTCAAAACCCAGAATTATAAACAACAAACAATGAAATAAAAAGTGACTAAAATAATAAACATTTAAGCAAAGAAAATAGGATATACAAATGGCAAATAGGTACATTAAAATATAGCTATTAGGGAAATGCAATTTAAAACCACATAACGAAATAGTACCACATATCCATTAGAATGCAAGACAACAACCATAACAAAAATACAATACCAAGTGCTGATGATTATATAGAAAAACTGGAACTTTAATACCTGCCAAGTGCGAATGCAAAATGGCCCAGTACAGCTGGAGAATAGTTTGGCAGTTGCTAATAAAGCTACATGCATTGACTATAGGATCTAGCAATTCCTTTCAGGAATTTACTGTAGAGAGTTGAAAATTATGTTCATACAAAAACCTGTACATATATGTTTGTAGCAGCTGTATTCATAATATCCCCAAACTGGAAACAACCCCAATGTTCCACATAGGTAAATGGATGAACCAATTGGGGCACAGACACACAATGGAATATTTATTCCACAATATGAAGGCAGCAACTTGGGTGAATATCAAAGGAGTTACATTGAGTAAAAAAATCATCATCATCAAAAGTTTCTATACTGCATATTTATTTCTATGTTATATTCTTAGTAGGCAAATGCTATGGTTTTGGAGAATAAAGCTGCAGTTAACAGGGGTTGATGACTGGGGTAGACTGTAGCTGCAAAGAGAGAGGTGGAGGGAGCTTTTTGGACTGGTGGAATTGTGGTAGTTATATGAGTAATTTGTATTACACACGCTCCTGTGTTAAAATTCATGTAACTGCATACAAAACATTCAACTTTATTTTAGATTAATTAAAAATCAGAAAAAAAATGAAAAAGTAAGTGTGTATAATTAATGCATTTTAATGAAGCACTTGTGTGCCAATACGTTTTGTGTGTGTGTGTGTGTGTGTGTGTCCAACTCTTTTCATTAGAGATAATGAAGTTGGAGTTCATTCTATTTTTTTTGCTACTGGTGAAAATATGCTCATAAGGATTCATATACTGCTTCTAAACTTCTTTTCTCTAAAGTAGAATGGTGTATTCCAGACACTTGTGAGCAAATCTGAGGGTAAAAATCCACCAGAAAAAAAAAAGGTAGAACAAATAATTACATGAATGCAAGGGAAAATTACTACATCATTTCATGTTCCCACACAATTACTTGACTCTCTATTAGGCAAATTTGGCCTTGCAACTCAAAAAAAATGTGATGTACTTATATTTCTAAAGAATTTATGGGAATTTAAATGCCTATAAGTTTCTGGGATGAATTTTGCATCATATAAGAATTATTTTGTTAATGAGACTAAAGGGAGTTAGGAAATTTGTAGGGTTTTATTAAGTTTCCAGATGCTTTACCCATTTTATGTCATTTAAGTCATATAATTTTATGAATTAATTTCTATTAACTTGAATATGCATGCACATGTGGAAATTAAAGATCAAATGGTTTTATATGTTCCCCAATGTCAGATAGCTGATGGGAAAACCAAGTGGAATAGGAACTAAGTACTATTTATTATATTACTAAGTATTACTTAAGTTTCAATTGTACCTAAACTTGTGAAATACAGAATAAAGACAAGACTGATGAGCTCCTAGGTAAAACATAGAGAGGGATAGTTCTAGTCCATGACTCAGGAGTACACTTTTCTAACTTGAGATCTTGGTGTGGCCAATTTCTAGGTCATCCTACAATCCTTTCTTCCTCCTTACAGTCTTTGCTGGATATATGACCATGTAATCAGAAACTGTGTTTCCCGATCAGAAGTATCTGGGGGAGTTTTGTCATGCCAATATGATCTGACTGAAAGAGAAATTTTCTACCATATTATTTGCATAAAATGAACTCGTTTGCCCTCCTTTTCTGTTTTTTTTTGTCCGTCCTATGTGTAGAATACGTATATAACCTACCCCTATGACATACATACATATATACATGTATATATACATGTATATATGTATATAAAACCTAGCTTCAACTATGCAGACTAGGAAAATGTCCTGAGGTGTGGTGAAGGAAACTTGATCTCTGAATAACAAACTGGAACTGAGTCTCACTATGCTGCTGGGTTTTACTCCAGCCTGTCACGAGAGTAAAATGAGTGAAGAGTAAAATGAGTAAGGACAATGAAAAAGAAAACCTTTCTTTTAATTTATGTGGCTATATTATTTGAACTTTGATACAATAGTTTTCCCTATACTCTGGTGGATGTATTTGGTAAACCTATTATTTGTATGCATGGAAATATCATGAGAACTTCACAGGACAGATGAAATGAATAAATGTTATAAGGTTTAGTGAAAGAAGTAGCCATGTCTTCTCATAGGTGGTTGAACAATGCTGTTGAGTGTATTGTGATTGATTTGATTGTGATAACAGTTTTCAAATAAAAAAACCCACATTTGCTATAAAGAAAAGCTCATATATTCATATTTATATTCTGATTATGTATATTCTTATAATAGTATTTCAGCCATTAATAGACCCTTAACATTTGCATGGTCATTATGACCCGTCATCTGTCTAGACTATAAAGCAATTCACCACATATAGTTTATTATTATTCATTTAATTTCAGTTCATCAAGTTGCAGTTAATAATTTAGAATGCTAAAGTAATAACTTGGACCTTATTGCCATTGAGTGAAGAAAGATGGAATAGTGTGCCACAGAAATGGCTTTTATTAAAAGTAAGAACAAGAAAAAAGCAAAAAAAAACCACCCAAAATGTTAAAAAGCAAATTAGAAATCCTTACCTATAGTAACAAGTACCTATTCATTGGACTGTACCCAGAAGTAAATTATATGAATAAGATAATAAATCTTTTAGGTCCACAGAGTAAAATAAAGGTTAAAGATTGAGAAGAAAATTGCAATGTATTTTATTGGAACACGTTTACATCTCAGGAGCAAGTGAGCTGTGTTCCAGAAGTATGTTCCAGAATTAATTGTTTAAGGCTTAAAACACATACCTCTTTCACAAACATTTCTGCCCATAGGGTCAGTTACACAAGTATCATAACCATCCTACGTGATTGATTAATCTACGTCTCTACTCCTTTATCTCATCAACTGGCCTAGAATATATTTAACCATCAAAAGTATGGCAACATCATAGGCTTTTTCCTTCCCTCCAAATCATTTCATCATGGAAAAAAGTATAAAACCTCTAAATGCATCTAAATAATTCTAAATGCTTCCGACACGCTTATTTGGTTATTTTTACAGTACCCGTACTTGTCCCTTAGGAAAATCTACTTCCTCTATTATCTATCATTGCAACCACTGTTCTTAATTCATTTTGCTCTGTTGGCCTTCTTAGCCCATTATTTTCCTTATCCTACTTTTATTCTAGGAAAACTAATTACTACTGAAAAAAAAAAACCTACATTATGGTCACTATATATTCACTACATCTAGTCTTTACTGCTGCTAAGCTACATCATATTTGCCAAGTTGATTTTTTTTCTCTTATTCTCTGCAGGGAAATATCATTTACAAAAAAGTATTTAACTCCTTCTTTTTACATCTAAATTTGTTTCTTACACTTCGTATTGAAACTGCTCCAAATTTCAGCCACCATAACTATAAATGCATTTGTGCAGTATCAGTCAAGTTTGAGTCAAGAAAGCAAAAATTGTGCCAGGTCTTTCAACTGGAGGAAACGATATATAGGTAATTATGTACTGACAAACCAATGGAGGAACTAATGGACTAAAGGACAGTAAAATGCCTCTGGTTTCAGAAACTGAAGAAGCTACATCAGTGATTGCTGCCACAGGTAACACTAAAGCAGATTATTTTCAAGAATATTCTCAGAATTAGGACAAAAATTTATTTCTTCCTTTCTCCTCATGATATTCCAAGGCTACTAAAAGACAATTCCAGCTTCCAATTTCTATGTAATATGCAAATGCCCCTTGATGGCAGAATCTAAGCTGGCATTATACTAGTAAGAATTCCCAGAACAATTGTTCTCCTGTTTCCAGTCTGTATGATATCAGGGAGAGTTGCAAAAGTTGCTAGGAGAGAAGCTTAATTGACAACTGAAAATATGGCTCACTTCCCTTTGCTTTTTGCCAACAACTGCAATGGACGAGATGTCTTCCTCAGGGCTAGAGATAAGCCTTCAATATGTTCACCGTATTCCTTTAATTTCTGTGCTCCCAAAACACATTTCCATCCATTATTCCTTCTGTCACCAATGTCTGCAAGATATCTCTCTCTGTTGGATCCTATCAGCTCTTACACAAATTTATTTTTTTTTCCATTTCAGAAAAAAAAATCATAAGTAAAATTTCATAGAGCACAATCTCTCATTCTCACTAACACATTAGTTTTCTCTTCTGTAAAATCAAATTATTTTTAAAAGTTCTTTTCTTATTGTGTTTCTAAAAGTAATGTCTACACTTTAGACTTACAAATTGTTTTTTACCATTCCTATACCCTGGATGCTTTTGATATTTAATATGTTAGATGTTTTAAGCATATGTAATAATAATTAACTAATCAATTACCACAGTTTTAAATAATGTTATTTAAAGTTGTTATTGCTGAAAAGCCTTCCACCAATTAAGTCAAGGTTACTCAAGTAAATTTTACTTAGCCCATAGAATTTTGAAGAAAATTATCTCAATTACAATAGAAAATAGATAAAGTAGCTCCATGTTTTGCTATACAAGGAAGTGTAATCTACTATCTTTTAAATCTGAACAATTGTGGATGATAATGCCTGAGGAAGTAAGTCTGTCAGATGTTCTGGAAATACAGAAATCTATTTTAAATTCCAGCCATATTACAGAAGTGGATTATGTGTTAGAGTCTTCTTTTTCTTGTTCAGTGTACTTTCTAGTACCAAAGTTTTTCAATAGCAACATGGCATCTAAAATTAAGTATGTAGCATATTTGTAAATAAACAAATTTTCATCCTTCAGATTAAGGTTTTCTAGGGTAACAGAGCTGAGTATACTCCCAAATTTCAGGTTATAAAAGGAAAAGGTTATAAAAGGGGTCAGTTTCTTAGTAGTCTCCATGAATCATACAGAAAAGTCCTTAGACCAGCTCTAAGGTTTATTCTATACTCTTTAAATAGCTAATAATACAAAGTACAATATAATTTTATAGAAATGAAACTGTTTTGGAACTCTTCACTTACATATTAATAATGTTGTTGTCAATGTCTTACTGTATTAGGACAAATTGAATACAAAATTAAAACAGAATACATGATAAGAGTTGCCATCACTGGCTATTGGTAGTAAGTTACATGAAAATTTGTGATAACAATAAGAGATGTATTGATCTGAGAATTTCTCACTCAACAAACATTCATTTACTAGGCAACAGCTAAAGATCTGGGAAAATAAAAGTTTATTAAAGAACATTTCTCATCCTTTTAAGGGTGACATTTATAGTGTATTATTCAAGGTTCCCTGGGCTAGGGGGAGGGCAACGAAATGTACATAAGGAATTGACTCAGTGATTATGGCGGCTGAAATGTCCCCATATCTGCGGGTGAGTCAGCAAGCTGGAGACCCAAGGTACCTGATGGTGCAGTTCCAGTCTGACAGCCAGCAAGCTTGAGATCCAGAAGGAACTAATGTTGCAGTTTAAGTCCAAAGACAAGAGAAATTCTCCCTTATTTAAGAGAGGTCAGTGTTTTTGTTCTATTAAGGCCTTAAACCGATTTGGGGAAGGCCACCCACATTAAAAGAGCGATCCACTTTACTCAGTTTATTGAGTCAAATGTTAATATCATTGAAATATCCTCACAGACATATCCAGAATGTTTGCTCAAATATCTGGGCACTTACCGAGTCAAGTCAAGTTAATAGATAAAATTAACCATTGCATACAATGAGAGTCTCAATTTCATAATTACAATTGCTCATTTAACTAAGTCGGTATTTTGACTATAATCCTACTAACTATAGCAGAAAATTGTATAACTTCACACATAGATCTTTCAAACATAGAAATTACTATTTTAATTTCTATAGTGACTTAAGATTTATAGCATTTTTATATATTTTTTTATCTCGTTGGATTCTGGCAACTGCATTCTTTGGTATATTCTATTAATTTTATTTTGCTAAGTGAGTTTTATTAAATTCCATTATATCAAGACTGCTGTGCAGGATGGCATTTCCCCTAGGTAAATGTATATAGAAATTACTTTTGCTAGTTTATTTTCATATATTTCATAATAAAAATTTTTATAAAGTAATTTTCTGGTATACATTAATACTATATAATATAAACAATATTAACAATAATATTAATAAATAATATTAATATGTAAATAATATTTATATAATATGTAATAATAAATACTAATAATTAATAATAAATTAATAATGTGTTTAACTAGAATCTAATGAATTTTTTAACTGCGTTTGGTCACAATCAATATATGTGATTGGTCATATGCTTGTCTATGATGTTTCCGTTTGAACGTACATCCAGATAAATGCACATATAATTTGATAAGTATGTAATTAAGGAAAGATCCATTCTAATTGTACATTCGCGTAGAGTGTAGAATTGATTTGATATCACGGTTACATTGGGTAGTAGTAATCACCAATAGAATTATAGAGTTAATTGTAGAATTAATAATGCCATTTTATTAAGATCTGAATTTATAATTTAAAATGGTGCATAGTTACTGAAAAGGTCAATGTCTGTATTTAAACACTACTTTCATTTAAACACTACTTCCTTTTTTTTTTTTTTTAATTTTTTTTCAACGTTTTTTATTTATTTTTGGGACAGAGAGAGACAGAGCATGAACGGGGGAGGGGCAGAGAGAGAGGGAGACACAGAATCCGAAACAGGCTCCAGGCTCCGAGCCATCAGCCCAGAGCCTGACGCGGGGCTCGAACTCGCGGACCGTGAGATCGTGACCTGGCTGAAGTCGGACGCTTAACCGACTGCGCCACCCAGGCGCCCCTCTACTTCCTTTTTGAATAGGATTACGTTAAAAAAAGGTATTCATTATTGATTAAGATATTCAGAAATATACTTTTAGTTAAAGTGTTTTAATTGATAACTCAAATGGCAATAATTTTAATAATCATTCATAAATTTGTTTTATATAATATGTTAATAGCTATACATAAGCTTTCAAAGTTTCATTCTGCATATAAGGAAATTGAAGACTGACATTTAACTGAGGCAATGTAAACACTAGAGACCACGTGGGTATCTCTGCCTTTTTTATGCTTTTCCTCCCAGTTTATCTCTTTTTCTAGTAAAGCCTAGGTAACATCTTATATGTATACTTTAAGATTCAACCTTATATTGAAATTTTTGCTTTACCAAACCTAACAGTGAAGGATCTGCTACAACATAATATCCCAATACTTGCCTATGCAATTCAATCATTCCTACATTCAAATTCAAATTATATTTCAGCTTAAGTCTTCAACTTGCTACGTGAATATAATGAAACGTCAGACTATACTAATCATCAAGACCAATTTATTGTAAATTTAGAGGATGCTTGGTCATCAACTATGACAAAATTGTGAGCATAATACTGGCCATAGGAACAGGTGAGGGACAATTAAAATTCTGGGATGTAAAAGACATGTAACATACATCACCTGATAGGATGTTCCTCCACTTTATTTCTTTTTAACAGTACAAACATGGCCAAAATTTATTTACTTGCCTAGCCTTTAATGCTGACATATTTGTAAATTTTAATGGACAGTATTTTTTCTTAGAAGAGATTATACAAATATTCATATTAATGCCAAATATTATCTTTTCGAAGGCTTTTTCTGAGTTTTTAAAAGAGAGGACCGAAATTCATTCTGATCCACATTAAATTGTTTGTTTCGTAATGACAAGCCCTATGACATTATGTCTTATAATATTATGCGTGCTAATCTCCTGAGACCTCTTGCTTAATAAATTGTCAACCAACTGGGGGATGATTTTGCTTCTTGACATTAAAAAATCCCACTTCAAAGCAAAGTGCTGTCATAATGGGAAGCTTAATTTAAATTAAATAAAATAAAAAAAAGTCAGAGGTTTCTAAAAGCAAACCAGAATCCAAACAACTTTTGTTATGTGAGTACTCTGTAAAATCTAATTCTTTTAATTTTTTAAGGTTGGTATTTGAACTATGTTAAAATAAATATTCTTGATATAATTTTATATATAAGCGTTTTGTATTACTAGCTGTTATAGAAATGAAAGCCCTTTTGAGATAAGGCATTTTAAGGATTTAAATAATATATGAGCATAACTGAGAAATCTGAAAATGGCATTTCCAAGTAATGCTGTTATTCCTTAGCCATATTTGCTGAAATTACATGAAAAATAGTTTAAAAAGGGATGTAGAGTTTTTGACAGGATGCTTCTATGAACTTGAGGTGCTGAGTGAATCAAGTCAAAGCATGGGGTTCTGTATCCCGAAAGCCCTCCTCTATGTGTGCTAACTCACTGGTCAAGAAAATGTGAATATTTCTGTCTTGGAAACTTTCTTGTCAAAAATGTTCCTTGGTTTGCATGAGGACACATGGTCAAACTGCCACATATAAACTATTTATTTTAAACTATAAACATTACTGCTATAATTATCTTTCATTCATTCAGAAACAAACATTGAATTCCAGGAGATAGTGTCAATCTTGAACTATATAACTACAATGTTGTCAATATTATTGCAACCTGAAAGAAAAAAGTATAAATGATGGTTATCTAATTGTCACTAAGTAATTGTAAATGTATTTCTTTTTAAAATGTTTGTTTATTTTTGAGAGAGAGAGGGAGACAGAGCATGAGTCGGGGAGGGTCAGAGAAAGAGGAGACACAGAATCGGAAGCAGGCTCCACGCTCTGAGCTGTCAGCACAGAGCCAGATGCGGGGCTTGAACTCACAAGCCGTGAGATCATGATCTGAATCGAAGCCAGACACTCAACCAACTGAGCCACCCAGGAGCCCCTGTAAATGTATCTTAAAATGATAGTTTTAAGTAGGAAAAGAAACAAAACTTAAAATCATTTATTCAGAAAGTAGTTTCAAACACCTTGTAATTAATTACCTCCTCTAGGTAATATTGTAGTTTATATTTGCTAAAAAATGATGTACTTTATTTTCGGTGATATAATAAAATAAATTTAGTTTAAACACTAGATTCAAATTATTGCATATAAATATTAGTATCTCCAGGAAAAGCCATTTTTAACCATAGAAATGCAAAAGATAATGATAGCAAATGATATAAAAAAACTATCCTTTTTATAAAAGAAAGAGAATCTTTGTCATGAATCAAGTAACAAGTACTAGATACAAGTATTTGACATGCAAAGGAATAAAGGTGTTTTCAATGAAAGTTGCACTATAATAATCCCTCTACTCCTACATATGTATTCTGAGGGGGGGGGGTGTATTTCCAGAAGGAATAATATTATGTTTAAGATTTAACTCAAAGAATAAAAAAATAAAATGTAGTATCATACATAGAATACATTATCAACAAGGGAAACAAATCTGTTGATAACATCATTCAGCTAACAATCAACGACAGACTTGTGTAGTCAATTTTAAAAAAATGGTAGAATCAAATTAAGCAAATCTGTATTTCAGGTACAGGCATGCCTCAGAGATATTATGGTTTCAGTTCTGGACCACGGAAATAAAGTGAATATTGTGATAAAGCAAGTCAAATACATTTTTTGGTGTCCTAGTACATATAAAAGTTAGGTCTACGCTAGACGGTAGCCTATTAAATGTTTAATAGCATTATATACTTATAACTAAGGTGCATAATTAAATATGCAAATTAATTTTGTGAAAAGTGTGACACAGAGACATGAAGAGAGCAAACTAATGTACAAAAAGAGCGGTGTCCATTAATGAAAGAATACTTTATGGCTAAAAGATGCTAGCCATCATCTGGGTTTTCAGGGTGTTGCAATCCTTTTGCTGGTGGAGGGTCCTGCCTTAGTGTTGCTTCCGGCGTCTGTGTTAGATCTTGGTGTTTCACCTTGCACTTTCAGGTTATCGAGATGGCTTCTTTCCTTAGACCTCCTGAACCAAACTCTACCGGCCTCAAACTTTTCTTCTGCAGCTTCCTCTCCTCTCTCAGCCTTCACAGAATTAGAGAGAGTCAGGACTTTGGTCTGGATTGGGCTTTGGTGTAAGGGAATATGGTGGCCAGTTTGGTCTTCTATCCATACCATTAATACTTTCTCCATATCATTGGTGAGGTTGTTTTGCTTTGTTACCATTCCATGCTCACTGGAGTAGAACTGTTCATTTCCTTCAAGAACATTTCCTTTGGATTCACAACTTGGCTAACTGTTTGGCACAAGATACCTAGCTGTTGGCCTATCTCTGCTTTTGACATGTCTTTCCTCACTAAGCTTAATCATTTCTGGCTTTTGATTTAGATCCATAAGATCCTTCCTTTCACTCAAACACATAGAGGCCATTTTAGGGCTATCAGTTGGCCTAATTCAAATATTGTGTTTCAGGGAAGAGGGAGGTACAAGAAGAGGGAGAGAAATGGGGAATGGTCGGTCAGTGGAGCTGTCAGAACACACACATTTATCGATTAACTTTTCTATCTTCTATGGGCACCGTTTAGGGCACCCCAAAATAATTACAATGGTAACATCAAAGACTACTGATCACACATCACCATTAGAAATATAATAATAATGAAAAAACTTTACCAAAATGAGACAGAGATATGAAGGGACCAAATGCTGTTGGAAAAAAAATGGTGCTGATAGACTTGCTCAACTTAATCTTGCTGCAAATCTTCAATTTGTAAAAAATACAGTATCTGTGAAGTGCATTAAAGTAAAGAGCAATGAGTTATGTCTGTATAAAATAATTATACTTATGGCATTTTCAACATCCTGGGTAATACCAGATAGTTTTGAGCATGTTGACAATTTTTACTAATGTCTTGATATTAAACGTATTTAATGAGAGAAAACAATGTGGGTTTTTTCATGTATCTTAAGGCTTTTTTAAAAGAAAAATTTATCACAATTGATATATGCCAGTGATTCTTAAATGTGCCTTTTTGTTAAAAATACAAAGTATTGAGCCCACATGAAGCCTATTAATCAGAATCCTGAGATGGGGCCCAGCAATCTATCCTAACAAACCAAATAATACTGGTGTACTTAAAGAAACAAATACTTATAAAATCTTTAGCACGGTATCCTGAACATTTAAATGCTCAAATTTTCCTATTTCCATTAGTATTTTGCTAATTGTATTTAAAATATGTTAATATTGGGGCGCCTGGGTGGCTCAGTCGGTTAAGTGTCCGAATTCAGCTCAGGTCACGATCTCGCGGTCCGTGAGTTCGAGCCCCGCGTCGGGCTCTGGGCTGATGGCTCAGAGCCTGGAGCCTGCTTCCGATTCTGTGTCTCCCTCTCTCTGCCCCTCCCCCATTCATGCTCTGTCTCTCTCTGTCCCAAAAATAAATCAACTTTAAAAAAAAAGTAAAAAAAATAAATAAAATATGTTAATATCAATTTTGAACAATTCTATTGATTTGAATTATTTGTTCAATATTTATGTATTCTTGGGAGTGTCTTGAATTTCTATTTTGATGCGTTGATTGGAATATGCACAAGCATTACTATGAGGCTGATTTTAATATTAAATATTTGTATTATGTTATATTGCCTTAGGGAGCAAATCTTATTATATTTTATCATTCATTACTAACTCAATGGTTTTTAGTCTTTTTTTTTGCTTTTAAACTTTCCATATACTAGTCATTGTACTTGATTCTGAAAATACAACAATGACAAGTAAAAAGTGCCTGTATTCACAATGACTGTATTACAGTGAGATAGACAGATTGTGTGGTTTCAATGATGAAAATGGAAATTTAAAGATTATCTCCTGCTCTTTAAGTGAGATGTATGTAGGAATTTTGTTACTCACCTTTCTGAGTCTCTTTTAGAATCCCTCAAATATTTGCTACTGTAGATGGTGACATATTTTAAAGAGAAATAGGCAAGAGAAAAGGTGCTAATCTTCACAGTCTAGAAAAGAAAAGAAATGTAAAACTCCTTCAAGTCTTGCTCCCCTCTGTTTCCTGGTTCTGCTTCCTCACGCTCCATGGTTGAGTCTGTGATTGACATTGTGATGGCTACTTTTCTGTATCAACTTGGCTTGCCCATTATCTCCAGACATTTGAAATAAACATTATTCTGGACGTTCTATGGGGGTGTTTAGGGATGAGATTTATAAATATCAGTTCACTTTGAGTAAAACATATTGTTCTCCACAACATGGTGGACCTTTCCAGTTAGTTCAAGGCCTGAATAGATTAGCCGATAAGCAAGAGGAAATTCTGCCAGTTGACTGGCTTTTGACTGGAACTGTAACTCTTTCCTGAGTATCCCAAATGTTGTCCTCCTCTCAGATTTTGCTTAAAATAAATCTCTCTATATATGTACACATATCCTATTTGTTCTATTTCTCTGGAATCCCCTGACCATGCTATGATTGTGAAGATATATATTTGTGCACCTTGAGAGCTTAAGTGAATGTTCTGATACCATTTGGAATATATGCAGGGACTGCTTGATGATGACCAAAGTTTACTTCCTCCAAGATTGTAAGTCCACCTGCCAATGCTTGTGGGTTTTGTGCTGTGTTTTTCTATGAATGTCAGTGTCCAACTTCAAAGTTGGAGTTAGGAGATATATATATATATATATATATATATATATATATATATATATGTATATATATATACATATACATATATATATATCTGCATAGCATAAGACACATAATTTATTGAGTTTCATGCTACCTGTGCCCCCCAAATCAGTTTTATATTATCTACAAAACAATAATAGCTAAAATTAAATGCATTCATGTAAACATATTTATCTGCTTTATGTACTGCTGTTGAACTAGAAGTAAAAATAGTGAACATAAACAATATGGTCCTTGTCTCATAAATCATAGTTTAGTGGAAGACATAGCAAAGAATAAATAAGCATTAAATAATTATTATTTTTGATCTTTTCTATATTGAATATCAACTGAAATTAAAGAATAAAAGAAAGGAAAGTAATCAGAGTACAGTTCTCTGAGAAGGTAATATTTAAGCTGAGCACTGAGAAATGCAAAGAAAACAATTTTGCAAGACTGGGGCAATATTGACAGAAGCCAAGAGAATAATAGCACAGGCAAAGGCACTGAGACAAGATGGAACTCAGATATCAAAAAGAAAAAAAAGTCATTGTTAGTTTAAAGATTAGATCATTCTTTTGCTGTATTTATTTATTTTTGTGAGACAGTGAGTGGGAGTTATAGAAAGGCAGAGAGAGAGGGGGACAGAGGAGCTGAAGTGGAATCAGTGCTGACAGCAGCGAACCTGATGTGGGGCTTGAACTCACAAACTGTGAGATAATGACCTGAGCCGAGGTTGGACGCTTAACTGACTGTGCCACCTAGGCACTCCAAGATTACATCATTCTTTAAGTCACTTTTAATCCTCCATGGGCAAGACTCCAACCAAACTTGCAAGGTACTCAACCCTTTGTATGTATGCATGTATGCACGTATGTGTGTATGCATGTATGTATGTATTAAAGTAAACAAAGGCTTAGAATTATAGGTTACTTTTTTAAGACCTCATAACTCATAAATGTGAAGAGATGGATTTGAATGTACCGGTTAGGAGTCAAAACAATTTCTACTTCACCATTAACCTAACTCTTCTGTCTGGAATTGAGATTCATTTTTTCCTTAGCCTATACACTTCTATTCACTTCTCAGTGTACCTTATAGGGGCAGAAAAGTGCTTTTGATGAATTGAGTAGGTTATTACTCTCTAAATTCAAGTTTTGTTTTCTTGTATCTAATATTTTACCCATTAATTTCTTTTACTTTTTCTTTTGCCTTTCTAAAAATGCATCCAGTCTCCACTTTCTAGTTTAATTCCTATCAAATTAGCTGTTAAGTCCAGCTAAAAAAGAATCATGATCTTCTCTTAACTCTTATAGCTAATATCTATAACATTTAGTTAGCATTTAATCAAGCATCATCTTTTATTCAATATTTGACTTGTTCTATTTCTTTTTATTTATATATTCACATATTTAAGCTTAATCCATTTGAAGCCACCCTAAATTTGAGATCAAGAATGCCTTATTATACTTGTAAGTACCATAGTATTTAGTTGGTCATTTTAAAATTTATTTTGGCCAGTGGGAAAAATATCTCTGGAAAAAAATTCATGAATACTTCCCAAATTACTAGCATTGCAAAAAGGTTTTATTTCCGTTCACTCAAAAAAAAAAAAAACAAATGTAAGTAATTGAAATCGATTAATGGCAGAGGTTATTGTCATTTGACATTGAATTGACATTGACAATGACATTGTCATTGAATTATGTCTCCAGAAAGATTTCAAAGGTCTAGTGTCCGGTGCCTTATTTGGAAATATAATATTTGCAGATGATCCAGTTAAGATAAGATTCTTGGGATGGACTCTAATCCAGTATAAATGCTGACCTCACAAAAAAAGAAGCAGCACTGTCTACAAGGCAGAAGCTACTAGGAGCTAGGAGAGACACATAACACATACCTTCTCCCCTCACGGACCACAGAAGACGGCAATCTCAATGACACCTTGATCTCAGACTCTGGTTTTGTAAGCCATCCAGGTTCTTTGTTGCAGCATCCCTTACAAACTATAAGTTATTTAGTATAGTATTCAATAAATTGACTTAAATCCCTAGGTTTACAAAACGTTATTTTACAAATACAAAGTAAACAATGTATTAATGTCTCATTGTTGCAAATTATAAAGAGGGGGAACTGGAACTAAAAACAGTCTCATGGGTGTTTACAATTCAGGTATGGTTACAACGTGACAATATATGCTCTGGATGCTGTTTATTTATCTTCTCATTGCATGCCACAGTGCACACTGGGATGGTCCATAAAATCAAACTCATTCCAACGTCCGTTTTTTTGAAAAACAAAAACAAAACAGAAAAACCAAGGTTAATTTAAAGTTTAAGTGAATTATATTAAACCACACAGTAGTCATCGACCTGGTTAATTGTCTCTATTGTGTGTGGTTAACCCTTGGTAACAGCGAGAAAGCTAATAATCACAACAAAAGACACAATACAATAGCTTGTTTTTTGTCTTTAATCCTCTGTTAGCATACTGATTAACTCATTCCTGACCTGGTGTTCTTCCAGAGGTGAGATAAATCTTATTTAGAAACTGCTATCACGATGCTGGGTGCCACTTGTGTCTCCCTGCTTTTGCTGTATGCTGGCTTTTCTTTGATGCTAGGCACTTCAGAGCCTTTTATGCATTTAGGCATATTAGGTATAAAAGCTTTTAATCACACGAATTCCTCTAACTGTTCCTAATCTATATCTAAGTCTCTCATCTGTTCCTATTCTGATATAGCTGCTGCTGGATGAAAAACAAAAAAACAAAAAAACAAAAAAACAAAAAAACAAAAAAAAAGAAAACAAAACAAAAAAAAACAAAAAAAAGAAAAAAAGAATTAAGAAGGTTCTTACATTCTACTTGAACTGAACTGAAATCAGTTCAGTTAACTGAAATTTAACTGCCATGGTCATTGCCTTTTCCTTTCCAGGGTGATGCTCCTAAGACCGTAGTGGGTACTCACATGTCTGTGATTAGAAGTGTGTGTAGATCCTCCCTGCAAAGTTGTGGTCTTCGGGCAACGAGATCATGACCTGAGCCAAAGTCAGACGCCACCCAGGAGCCCCGAAACAACTAATTTTAAACTGTAGACTGGATTCTCATTCCAAACGTCTTCCTTTTATTTTCTTTTTAATCATTTCACTTAACTTCATAACAACTATTGTTAGCTTCAGTTTTGTTTATTTGGGCTCAGGTGCATGATGGTATTTCTTTCAAATTCGGATTGTTTGAAGAGACAACAAAAAATAGTTCATAGCAACCTGTGGAATGAGACTAACTTTACTGTACCTCCAGTGTGTTAATCGTTACAACAACCCAGAAGGAGGCTTAGGAAAGCCTTATTAGAAACAAGTAAATAGATTTAAATAGTAACTAAGATCACACAACTTGTAAATGCAGACGAGAAGTTCAGACAGATGGCGTATTCACCCCAAAAATTGTATTCTAAAACTCTGTGATATAATCTCTTTTAAAAGAACCTCTGTTTTAAAGAAAAACTTGATTAATCAGAACAGACATAATCTAAAATCATCATTACTCTGGATTTGCTTTAGCACAAGTCACAAGCACAAGTCACAAGCCCACAACAGGCCTATGACTGTAAAAGGGTTGATTTAAGAAATGTGTACAATTAACACCCCCTTTATCTTTGGAGTAATTCATTTTTATTCCTCATATATCTTTTATGTCTATGAACTACAGCTATGGCACCATGAATTAATGTAGCCCTTTTGAATGTATAAAGCACATTGATATATTTATTTAATTACTGTTGGTAAAAAACAAACTTCAAGGTGAATAAAAAATGGGTCTCAGAACTATAACATAATTAATGGCAAGGTGAATCAAAATTAAAACTTGGTGACTTTATAACTACATGTTAGGGAAATTCTACAATTAAAGTTAACTATTGCATTTCTAAATCTTGAGAAAGATATTAGATTAATATCTGGACTTACCAGAACAAATATATTATTTAGGAAAATAGAAAGACAAAAAAAATTATAGAGAAGTAAGTCAACCAAATCTTCCTGTGAAGAAGAGAGATTAAGAGAGAAAGATAATGTGACAATGAGTGAAAGAGACACTATAGAAATTGAGACAAATTTAGATAAATGCAGAGAGAGATGTGCAATGCTTTGTATTCTTTTAAACGCTACAATGATGGAGGAACTACACAAAATAGCAATTCATAGTTTAGGTAGGTCTTTTGTTTTTTTGTGATTGTGTTTATTTCAGTCAAGTTGGATAAAAACTCAAACTGAAGAAATTACTCCAATGGGAAAAAAAATACAAGTAGGAAGGAGTTGATGAGAAGTTTGAACTGCAGACAATGAGGTTACAATGTGGAATATTTTTATCTTAAAAAGACAAAGAAACATTATCTTGAGTCTGCGGGCTTGAGAGACCTCTGGTAACCCAAAACCCATAGATTTTTCCATCATCTCTAGTCACATCTGTATGAGATATAGCATGACAATGTTTTTCTCTGTTATCTCACCTCATCTGGTCAGCAGTACAGCAGCAGAGAAGTCCAGGGTTTTCCGGGAAAATTCCAGTCTTTTCTCCTAGTTCCAAATGCAAGTTGCTCTGGGATCAATGTAAGCAGGTTTCCTGTTACCCAAATTTCTGTCCTTGTCTTTAGTATTATGTATGTTATTAAAATCAGTCTAAATGTGTTGAAGAATCAATATAGATTTAATTTAGTAAAGGGAAGTTTAGACTAATTAAGGTTCCTCATGTTACATGATCATAAGTGTTTTGCTTTTCTCTGCTTGCCTCCTTTTTTGAAAATTTTCTACTGAGTTTTAAATTTTTTGATGATATATAATAAAAAAATGGATTTTAGGGGGGCCGGTAATTAAAAAATGGATTTCAGTCCGTTAAGCCTCCGACTTCGGCTCAGGTCACGTTCTCATGGTTTGTGAGTCCGCACCCTGCGTTGGGCTCTGTGCTGAGAACTCAGACCCTGGGGCCTGCTTCACATTCTGTGTCTCCCTCTTTCTCTGCCCCTGCTCTGCTCATGCTCACTCTCTGTGTCTCTCAAAAATGAATAAACATTAAAAAAAATTTTTTTTAATGTATTTTAAAGTACCCAGGTGGCAAACGGTATTCCTACCAATGAGCTATTTGTATAGAATCTTTATATTTTTTAAGAAACAGCAACAAATTACCTTAAATTAACTTCAGTGTTTATGGTTTCCTCTATGGAAATTCAAAATTACGTATCTTAAAGTCCTGTGCAAATGTACATTAGGGCTTAATGATGCACATTAAGTCACATCAATAGACTTTTTTTTTTTTAAAGAAAATAGCTATCATCAAATATTTTTAAAATTTTGCTAGGAAAAACTCACTTATTTCTTGAGAGTCATGGGGCACAACAGATCTTTTAGATAAAATTGATAAAGAATACACTTTGTTGTGTATAACATTTTTTATGATTATTATATTTTTCAAATAATTGCATTAGCTATGCTATCCAGAATGAGTCATGTTCAATGACAATTGAGAAAAGTCACGTATTGGCTAGTAAGCTGTAGCATATGATCTCCAGAACCCTATTACATTTTAAGTTTTTGATTTCATGTTGAAATCTAGATGGACTTTCAAACAATACATTATACACAGTGGTAGATAAAAATAGCTATAGTCTATGAAATGTTGTTGACATAAATGATTTAATATATTCTTATTGCAAATTCTTAACGTTAGTGTAAGAGAAATTAACTTGAAAAATGTAAGTTTATGATCTTATTATTTAAAAATTATCCTTATCAAATTTGGAGAGCCACATTTTCAACACAAAGTGGGCTATCCATAGAGAATGGCATAATGACTCATTCAATTTTTCCATTATTTCACATGAAAATATAGTCTTCTAAAAATGAGGGGGGTGCCTGGTGGCTCAGTCGGTTAAGCATCTACTTTGGCTCAGGTCATGATCTCACAGCTCATGATTTGGAGCCCTATGTCAGGCTCTGTGCTGACAGCTCAGAGCCTGGAGCTTGCTTCATATTCTGTCTCTCTCTCTCTCTCTCTCTCTCTCTCTCTCTCTGCCCCTCTCCTGCTTGCTCTCTGTCTCTCTCTCATAAATAAATAAATAAATAAATAAATAAATAAAATAATAAGGGTTGTAAATATCTGATTAAAAGCAGGCATGGCTTATATGCCCTTACCAATACTCTTTAACATATTTTTCTGTTAATTTATTCTTTAAACAAATATGGGCAGCACTAAAGATCAATATTGGCAAAGCATTTACAGTTTTAATGGTCCTAAAATCCAAAATGAATCAGTTAGGAGTTAACCTTTTAAAAGGTAGTTAAAACACAATTGATAAGTAATTAATATGATGAGCTTCCAAAAACATGAAATTAATCTTACTGTCAAAATACAGTAGCACTATCCTACTTGGAGAATAGCAAGTAAAGCTGTGTAGCATCTAGGACTGTGCCACATAAGAATAAATTACTTGAAATATACTGAAGTTTTTCACTTGGATACTATCTTTAATTTATTAAACAAAATCCTTTCCTTTGTAAGAGAAATCTGGCCTACAATGATAGATATTTGACATTCATAGTTTTACAGTTTCCTTCTCAAACTGCAAAAAAAATAATGTTTGCTTATCCATAAAGAATAGACATATGTTCCAAATTCCATAATGAGGTAACCTTTACTGGAAACGCTTTGTCTGAAACTAGGTGATAATTCTTGTGTATGTTGTGGTTGAAAGTTAATCATCTTACACAATTTTACTTGTGTGATGGTTATTCCAAGATCTGCTGAATGGTAAATTGAATATGACATAAATTTGGTTTATATGCTGACTAAACTTCAACATATGAATGATGGATGATAAATGCATTAAAATAGGAAAATATCAACAAATGTAACATTGATTATTTTGGAGAGTCTAGAAAAATCAAATACAATATAACCTAAAAAGCCCATGTAAATTGTTCTCCAATAACATCTCGGAAATGATTTATTTAAAAAAGAAACCATTTACTGTTTAGAAAATTGGCCAAACCAGATAAGCAGCTCC
The DNA here is from genome assembly GCF_007474595.2 of Lynx canadensis. Lineage (NCBI taxonomy): Eukaryota > Metazoa > Chordata > Mammalia > Carnivora > Felidae > Lynx > Lynx canadensis. The sequence continues at coordinate 217,723,192 of NC_044303.2, read as the reverse complement.
TAATTGGCCACTACATTCCTTTCTCAAAGATGACTTCATATGGGCTCGTTCTGATTCCCAAGTTGTCCATCTTGCTTATAAAGAGAACTTAGGAAGCTACACTTTATTTTATTTTTTTAGCTTTTATTTTTTTATTATTATTATTATTTTTAAAATATATGAAATTTATTGTCAAATTAGTTTCCATACAACACTCAGTGCTCATCCCAACAGGTGCCCTCCTCAATACCCATCACCCACACTCAGGAAGCTACACTTTAGATAAAAGGTTGAGAGTAAAACATAATACTCAAGAGCATGTATGTTTGCTGCACATTTTAGAAAGTTAAAAAAATTGGTGAAGGCAATGTAAAAGCCTTACCCTTTTGGGTATATGGTGGTAGACTGGGGAGTGTGACAAAAGTAACAGGTAGAGGGAAAATTCTGAGTGCCTTTCACCTTAATGGAATGATTTCCATAGATATGATTGCTGCAATCATTGGAAACAAACTTATTTATGAATGTGGTATCTTATTGTGTATTACCCCTCTTAAATTTAGAAGAAAGTAACATAAAATTATCCTTGGCAAGTGGCTGAGAAGGAAACATATCATTTTTATTTCTGGCTCTCACACTAAGTAAATAAACAAACAAGCAAACAAACAAACTCAAAGTAACCATAGAAAGAATTATTGTTTAATTTAATCACTTCATTGTCCTTGATATGTTTCTGCTCACCTTGTAAAGTTTATGTATATTCCGGTTTCATGAGTTTAACATTACATTTATTTTACTTATATTTTAATTTTGTGCTGTTTTCTTTTTCTTTTTTTGTTGTTGTTCTGAAGCTTCTTTCAATTTTATATAATCAGAGTGTAGACAGTTACCAAGAATAACAGACTCTTTGGGAGGCTTAGTTTAGTTTTCTAAAGCCAATCCCTTTGAAACTTGGAGAATTAGGGATGTATTTTTTTTTATCAATTATAAAACTAACAAAAACATAGATAAACAAGGGCCTCTCTAAGAATGTTTACTGATCTAAACAGGATAACAGTAGATAAGGAGAAAAGTAAATTTGAACATAGAATAAATACATCTCATCAATGGATATTTACCAGAGATGCTTAGGATAAAATCGGTCATCAGTTCAATAGGAAAGGCCATCAACTTTATGATCCTGACTTCGTATTTATATGAACCTCAGTATCTGGGATACACTTGAAGTCAATTGCATACTGACCTCATTCAGTTTGGTGTAGTGCTGTTTGGTGAAGTGCTTAGAATAACTTGTCATATTAGTTTATAATGGGTCATGTACTTACCTAAAGTCATCTCAGATATCTTCATGCTAGTCAGTATCCCTAAGACAGGTCATCTTTCCAAGGCTGAAAATCATCACCATTTCCTCAAGGCAGCGGCAAAGAGAGAGCCATATTGTGTGGAAACTTTAAGTTATTGCACTTCTACTGCTGTCACTTGCGATCCCAGAGAACTGACAAGACACCAGTTCCTCTTGTAGGGCAATGCTCACGGGGAACACTGTTCCTTTGTTCCCAGTTTTCTCATATCGTCAAATTTAGTTCATTCATCCCATTTAATGATCAAAAAACTGGTAGACTGAGGCTACCGTATTATACAATATTAAAGATAAACTGAACTAATATAGTTTATCATCCACATTTTTCTCACCTGACATAATCCCATTAAACTAACTTTTGTTTGTATGTAAATTCTAAAGTTCATTATCACCTGAATGGACATTAACTGAACTTTTTTTTTTTTTTAATTCATTTTAGAATGAGAGAATGCAAGCAGGAGAGAAAGGCATAGGAAGAGAGAGAATCTCAAGCAGGCTCCATACCTAAGGCAGAGCCCACTGCGGGCATGGATCTCAGGGTAGGGGGGCTGGATCCTACAACCCTGTGATCATGGGCTGGGATGAAATCAAGAGTGGGATGCTCAACTGACGGAGCCACCCAGGTGCCCCTAACTGAACTTTTTAAAGACCCGCAGGCTTGTTACTAGGACCTATTCACAATCTACACTCCTCCCGTGGGTTATATCATCATAGTTGTATATGTAGTGTAGATTCTTTAGTCCATAAATCACCATTTTTTACATATTCAGGAAAAAAGTGTTCCTCGTCAGTCCAGACTTGTATATTACACTGTGTATTTATCATGGCCTTTTTGATAACTGTAGGCATATAAACATAACGTATTAAATAGTAACATTTTTTAAGTTTACCTGCTTATACCTCCCTCTCCCTTCTATTTTTATATTTCAAGTGCTAATTCTCTGTAATCCACATAGTTACCAAAGCCAGAAATCTAGGATTCCTTCCTTCCTTCCCTCCTTCCTTCTTTCTTTCCTTCCTTCCTTCCCCTTACTCCCTTCCTTCTTCCCTCTCTTCCTTCCTCCCTTCCTTCCTTTCTCTCTCCCTCTCTTCCTTCCTTCCTCCTTCTTTCCTTCCCCTCTCTGCTTTCTTTCTTTTTCTTTCTTTCTTTCTTTCTTTCTTTCTTTCTTTCTTTCTTTCTTTCCTTTTTTCTTATACCATTGAATCTAACTGATCAAAAAATTCTGTTACTCTTCTCTTCAAATATATATATGTTTATATTATATATATATATATATATATATTCTCATTCTCTTCCACATCTGACTATTCTCAAACTTTCCACTATCACATGAAGTCAATGATAGATCTACATCTTAGCACCCGGTGATGATCTGCTCCTTGTGAAGGTCACTGTAGATATATAGGTCTTCTGAATAACTCCAGAAAACTGCAAGATGTTTATTGTAGGCCTTTTCAACTCTTTTAGGAAAAGAAATTGTTCATCACTATCCTTCATGATGCATCTATTGAATTCTGTGCTTTCAAAACAGAAGTTTAAATCAAATATGTCTTTTTGTGAGGAATTGTGTGTGTGTGTTTCTTTTTTTTAAGGAAGAAATAAGACTGTAGCAATAGTAGCAATGAAAGAATGGCATGGATTGGAAAAAGGGCATACTTCTTATTCCTGTGAAGGGATCCTACAAAATCATACACTATGCGAGTCAGTAAAAAATATAGGGAAACTCAAGGGAAATATAGGCGTAATTTTACCTATATTCTGAATCTCTGCATGCTATATTCCCCCCGATGCATTGTCTTTATCTAAAGTGCTAAAAAAGATAAGACATTCCATCATGCCTCTGTAGTTTAGCACAGAGCTGTGGCCTTTAACATTGTGCCAAAGGGCTGGCGCACCAAGTGTCTCTACCCATGTAACCCCAAATCGTGTTCAGAACACAGGGACATTTTTATAAAGGTGCATGGTTGTTTTACAAGTTTAAAGTAAGCACAAAGATCTTGCTGTATAAAACAGGAGTTTTAGATAGGGAATAAAACAGATTCTTAACTGTAATTCATTTGGTAGATAAGACTAACGTCTTCAGCATTTCCAAGGGGCATACTTCTGAAAAATCAATTTGAGGAAGGAAAAATCATTAATCTCAGAGTGGAATTTTACACATACCAAGAAAGTCACATGGAGAATAGGCACAAGTTATCCTTGGTTGCCAAGGCAACTATAGTTTTTGTTTCTCTACTAAGCAAGCTTCCCCATTGTCCTCAGTTGTACCATGGATGTTAACTAAAATGCCATGTCCTCTTGCAAAGAATTTCAGGATGCTGTTTTCCTGAGGGCTAATCAATGTAAGAGATTCCCCGTGAAGATAAGTCAGACAAATACATCATGACCTAATTTTCTTTTCATCTATCCGGTAAATCAACTGTGAAAATAAGAACTGACCCATATGTTGGGGGCTAAAACTAATCACAACTGACCTAATCAAGATTAAGAAGTCATCTATGTTTAAAAAAAAAAAAAAAGATACCAAACGAGGAAGAGATTAGTAATTCTTTATTGAATCACACTTCAATTTAGCATTCCTTTGTTAAAGGTGAATATAGATTGTGGAGGTTAGGGGGCACTTGCTATAGGCTAATTATTTACAGACATGGCAAGCAAAATAGAATTATACTAGAACATGAAGGCAATGGTGATATAAATTTAGCAGAATCCATCAATGCTTACAAGTCTAATATTTTCTCTAACATCTTCATTTGTGCTGGGAACAATCTGTAACACTCTTCCTCTCTCGTTTGATATCCTTAAATCATAATACGAATTATGTTGAGTTTTTACTATATTCTAAACACTACTCTTTGGTATATTTGGTGCATATCTTTAGCAGCTGGAGAAATTTAAAGCAGGATGGATTATATAACATGCAAAAAATTACTAATAAAATAACATGGACTAAAAGCATTATACTAGTATGCTTAGTATTTGAAAACTTCCTTCAAAAGGACATTAATCGTACCCATGTTCCAGAGTGAATATGATAATTAGTAAGATGGTAAGAACACTGCAACCTTTCACACAGAGTAAATAGTTAAAATTTTCCTTTTACTTCTTCTCATTTAGATTTTATTAATTCAAATGAAGCAAATTCAGTGGAAGCTGTGATCTTCAATGATTCTTTTTTTATAAGAAATGAATCTGGATTGAGACTTTTTAAGAGGTATAGACCTTGGATAATTCAAGCACCTGCTGTTTATGGTGATGAGAAAGAAAGTAGGAATAAGCATAAGGTAATTGAATAGAATGGCGAAAAAAAAAGCATAGTGGATATTAAAGGAGAATGGACTAACTCATCGCTGATTTTGTGGAGTAACAACCAGGCATGGGGAGATGTAAAAATTTACAAGAGAAATACAAGCTTATGGTCTAGAAGATAGTGTCAACCAAAAGAGTAAAAACACTTTAAAGGACAGTTGAGTAGATGGAATGTTTCTCGTGAAGATCACAAGAATGTGGAACATAACTTTTTGCCAAATCCTTGGATTATTTGGAGGAATGAAATATAACATAGGTGTGGAAATACAATACAATACAATACAATACAATACAATACAATACAATATAAACCATTGATTGGGAAGAGTGGAAAACAGTGTTACTGAAGCACAGTCACGTAGGGGAGAATATCTTCCCAGAAGCTGGCTAATAGCAGGAAAAAACACCGCCCCTATTAATAGAAATAGGTAGTTGTTACTTAAGGAGCAATTTTATGCACATGAGAATATTCCTTTAGGTGAGAGAATGGTGCTGTCATGAACAACTTTTCTGTGGTGATGCAGAATATTTGCATTATTGACTTATCCATGCTTAAATTCATATGAAGGACCACATTAAAGGATGAATGTAAATCCGTGAATGTGCTTCCTAAGTTCAAATACTCCAAAAAGTGCATTGTGCTGATCTGTGCATATTTGGGGTTGTATATTTTTACTGATATCACAAAATAATTTGTATCTGCCTAGAGATGTAGTAAAAGCAAAGATCAGATAGAACATCTTGAAGGAGAATTGTTGGAGCTGGAAATATCACAGTTATTCTTCTCAAGATTTTTGAAAAATTTATAATTTGGAAATAATGTTGTATTTCAGAAGAGGAGCCAAGACAGTACAGAGTGTCTCTTTGTATCCTTCACTCAACTTCTATTAAGGTTAATATCTTCTAATGTGTCCTGGCATGTTCTTCTTGGGAACTATCTTATTTGAATTTCCTTAAACTTCTTGATCATATTTATATTATATTATATTATATTATATTATATTATATTATATTATAATATTATATATATATATATATATATACTTTTTCTTTGGGGCAGACTATAATAATAACAACTAATCATAGACTCCATCTCTCTAGTTTTTACACCAATTTTTTTTCCACTCCAGGATACAGTCCAGTATATTATATTGCACTCAGGCATCGTACTATCTTCACTTACTTTAATTTGTGACAGTTTCTCTCCCCTCCCTACTTTTTTAAAATTTATTGTTATCATTTTGTTTTTATCTAGACACTGCTGTTAGATCCTAGTCAAATAACTTACAGATACCATCCTTCTGTTTGGATATACCTGAATACCATAGATGTGGTGTCATCACATTGTATCAGAAAGTACATGGTATCGACACGACTCATTCCATGACTGTTTTGATCACATAGTTAAAATATGGTATTTTCACATTTCTCTATTATAAAGTTACAGCTTTTTCTTTTCTAAACTCTATTTGATAGAAGGAAGTCTCTAAGTTCAGTTCATACTCAATGGGAAGGGAATCAAGCTCCATGTCTGGACATATGTAAAAATCACCATAGTCAAATATTTTGAGGGAAATACTTTGAGTCTATGTAAATATTCTACTTCTCCTTATAATTATTGACCACAAATTTTAATATTCTTTAGTCCACAACAATTATTATTGAGGTTCTCTAATGTTCCTTTTTTTATTAACTGTTAAAAATTATTTATGACACATTTTAAGATGATAAGGAAGACATTATTCAAACTAGAATCAGTCTCAACTCCAAATAGAAATGGAAAGTGAGGATTTATAGCCAAGGAATACGGTGGGAGCCAGTGGACGGAGATGATTAAGAAGGAATATCAGAGGTAATGGAAGATTCTGGCTAAACCAACATGACAGGATTCTTGGTATAGATTGGCAAGGGTGATATGGTATCATCTAGGGATGAGTAATTTGACCAGGTATCAAAGGTGATTAAGATATTGAGGGTGGTAGGTTCTCACTAACCTGACAGCAGGCTTCTTGCTCTGGAGGACAAGAAGCAAAGATTCAGTCTCATCAAAAAAGGGCTTAGAGGAACCTGACTACAATTTTGTTAAGGACAGAGTCTTTTCCATTAACTCATTCCTTTTACGTTTATAAATCAGAATTCTTCTCTGAGGGAGATTTGAACCTTCTCTTTAATTAATTTATTTATTCTATCCTTGGTAACGGTTTGATTTTGTGGATATTTATTTTATGGCAGTTCACAATGACAGAAAACTCTTAGTTTACTTTTTTCTGAGGTAGCCCTCCAGTTGGCCCAAATTACTGTCTTCTCCTTTAGGCGCCCAAGGGTTCTTCATTGTCTCTAGTCCATTTTCTCTCTGTCATTTAGATTCGGTAGTTTCTAAAATTCCACTTCATATTCACTGATTCTTTCTTCTATCTTCTCAATTCCATTCTTTAAACTATATAGGAATTACTCTTTCTCCCCTTTCCCTAGCCCCCACTTCCGGCCAGGGTTAGAATTGCTTTTATTCCCATCTATTTCTCTCCTCTTTTTCCTGCTGCAGTGACTTACACAAATGCCCACAGACTACTTTTTTTTTTCCCTTGCCCCAGTATGTTGATATGTGTGTGTGTGTATTAATTACATTTGCATGTTATAAATATATATTTATTTACATATAATATAATACATAACATAACATTAGTAGATTGATCTGGATGGATTTCTCAAGTGCCTTGTGCCCTGATCAAGTCAACACTACATCAAAAACAATCGAAGTATTCTTCTTGATCTTCCACGTGAGCTCCCGGTGGAGTTCCAGGAGAGACAGCCTGAAAGGGCAGGCAATTCTCCTGTCCTTTACGGTCAGCTAGAGCTTTGCACTGTCATGTTAGCCCAGAGTTAGCAACTCCTTTAAAGTTTCTACTTAAATATAGTTAACAGATTATATGACCAAATGTCTGTCCCAGAGAAGCAAACACTGAGATCCCATTTCTGTCCCCAGGGGCCTATCTTTCAATATATTTCAGGTAGTTGGACTTTCAGTACTCCAGTGTTTCCAAGAAAAGTCATTAATTTGTAGTAGGTGTAGCTTTTTATCTCGTCCTAAGGGGTGGGAGCAACATTCGTTTCAGCTCTTTTAAATTCTCACTTGAAAGTTGAGAGGAGGTTTTCCTTGCAGTTCAGAACTTGAAAAAGCTGGGAAGAGTGTTGCTCCTGCCCTTGGAACAAGGTAAAGAGCTACACCAGCGACAGCAGAAAAATTATGAAGTGGAGATATGGAAACCTGAAATCTATCTGTTATCTCCTCCCAGTGCATCTTATTAATATATTGTAAGTTTGAAAAATCAATCAAAAGAGTCTCTTTTTTTGTTTTACATAAAATCCTGAAATTTGGATAATGAACTTGAAGACAATCTGTGAAGAAACTATATACCTAATTGGTTTAAGTAAAATGACACAGCTCTGAATTCATTTTTTTTCCCCAGCTATGTCAAAGCATTTTGAATAGATTGATAAAAAGCAGTAGAACTGGTGTTGATATTACTTTTTTTCACAGATAGGGAACAAAGCAAGGCCATTGAGTAATCTCTTTCTGTAAATAATTCTATTATATACATACGAATTTATCAGTACCCTTCCTTATACTCAATTGGATAATCAGAATTAATTTTATCGTCTTATTTAATTATAATTTAGTATTTTCAGCATGCTTTGTAACATAATGTTCCATAAATCTGATGAAATATAAACCAGTGGATGAAACACTGATTTGGTTAACTTAACTAATGTTATCTTCCTGAGCAACCGTAGAGTTGTTTTCATTCTTTATCAAACACATTTTCCCTCAAATACAATATTGCAATTACAGACTGTGCATGAAAATGTCTGTGCATTGTACTAGTGCCAATGAGTAATCTCCTGTTTGGGGCTATAAACATTTCAGTTCAGCTGTTCAATGCATGTTTACATAAGCTCACATCTTCCCACTCAACAAGATTTCTAAAAGAGCACAGCTCAGTGAAAAATTGAAGAGGGAATGATGAGTGGAAAACAAGTCTATTCTTAACAAGCTATAATCAAATCATTATATGAAGCTTTATTCTTCTGCATTTCGTATCCTAGTCCTTCAGCGAAAGAAACAGAATAGGGAAAAAAGTTGACAAATAATATTACAGTTCAAATTGAAATTCTACATATCTTAAAAACTGGATGCTGAGTCACAAAAAAGAAAGATTAATAACTGCTGTTTTCAAATGGCACTGTAAGAGGTTTTCTTTCCAGATACAGGTTACCCATGGAGTATTGCCATCTAGTATAAGAAGTTAGGGGCCATATGTTGAAAATCATAGGAATTTTTTCAGGAGGTAACACATTGATTGCCCAGATTTCTAAACCCAATATTTTAAGAACCAATATTTTGCATTAGATGCTAAGAGAAAATATTGTGAAATAAAAATACTGACAATTTTCCCTAAAATCACTTATTTGGATGAATAGTTGAGCTCTTTTTTACCACAAATTCCTGTGTTTACACAATGACAGGAAATGGGTGATCAAAGGTAAAGTATCTGTCATGCTCTTAATGAGCATAGTATAGTATACGACATAATATACAACAGTGCAAGGTGGAAACATTTTATTAACGATACTTTCCCAGCTGCCTGAAGGAGGAAGTGATCCCAAGTCTGCACCCGACCTACAGATGGACAAATGTATTATGGGCAAAATCAGGTGTCTAATTTCGTTTGGGGGCTTCGGTACTCAACTTAATGAATTGAAATCAACCCAAATCAAGTCTAGCCCTGCTTCTTGGAGATTTTATAAGATGGTAGTTTTGAAATATTTTTGTTTCATATACTATCATTTAAACACATGTGGGCTTTCAACGTGATACATGTATTATTATTAATTAACAGGATATATAAGAATCTTATAATCTGTTATCTATTTTATAAGATATGGAAGTAAATTTTAATTTTAAAAATATATGATAAAGATAAACTTGAGTTTATATTTGTTATACATAAACTCTTATTAAATACTTTTACCATTTTAATAAAGGTGATGTGATTGTACATTTTCTTAGATATTTCTAATTTCAGCTTAACAATCAATTTTAATGTCTGTCATAGCTGGAAAATATATCTCCTAAGAATCCACAGATATACATTCATCAATGGCTCTACTTACTAAACTATGGTACTTATTATTAAATATAATCTTCATTGAAACAAATATACATATTTGTACAATAGATATGTATGTGGACAGTCAGTAACATATGCACATATATTCACATGTACATAAACACACACACATTGTTATATGTATGGTAGTTTTAAAAGATAACAGCAAATTTTTTGACAGTGCTCCCACTGAGAAGCAGGAATCTGTATTTCTTCTTCGTTTTGCAAACTGGACCATTTGAAACATCGTAACTCTTTCCTCAGGTAGCTAATGACCTGGTTATAAATAATACACATTCAAAATAATCAGTAGATCATAGGAAAAATTCAGCATAAATTCTTTTTATTGTGGAAAAAATATTGATGAAAGATGAAGATAACTTGAGTGGAATTTCCATCTCTTCCATTCCAAATGTTCCAAAGCACATTATAATATAATATATTTGAAGAAAATCGTTTGTGCTATTGTAGCAGCAATTAGAATCTTGTCATTCTTTGTGGGGAAATGAAGACCACATTTATATAAAGTATTATAATTTATAAGTCTTTTCATGTTTATAATATAATAAATCTGATAACTTTGTAAAGTAGTTCCTAATCAGTGTTGTGGAAAATGAAGAAAAGAAACATACGGTTGCATAAATCATATAAATAGTAAGTAGCACAACTGGATGAAACTGAAACAGAGATCTATCAAATTCATACCCAAATATCTTATGGTTGGTAAAAGATAGTTGATTATAGAAATAATGAAAGCATCATCTGTAATTTGCCTAAGAGTCTCTTATTCTACACATTGTGAAATGCTAAATCTATTTACGATGCTTGCACTTGGAGGTGTAACAAAAATTTTCACTTATTTCCATGTTACAAAATATGCATAAGACATTACTCTGTCACAGGATTACATGATGTCACCTACAACATTAACTCAATTCTACATTAGACTAGTTCTTTACTTTGTAGTCTTTACTTAATAAACAGATGCTATGTTTTGTATTGCTCTATTCAGAACTGTTACCGTGCCAATTATAACTTTAATCCAAATCTTTCCTCTTGTACAAGTGAACGATAAATTATTTTTAGTACCTTCTATTTCAGTAAAAATCAGCACTGGTCTTTTAGGCTTATATTCACCATGCTTTTCCATCAAACTGTGTTAATCAATTCTAACTATTAAAATATATATATCTATATTATACATATAGATATGTCTTTGAAACAGAAATAAGTATTTCCTCCATTTCTTTTAAATTCAGTAATTCAGTACACATTATTACTTGCTTAATTTAATTGGGATAACACAAAAATTTCTTTATATTAATGCTTGTTAAATTTAAAGTAGTTAATTCAGCTGTTCTGGAAGAACAGAGTCAATTAGGATTTCCTTTAGTACTCCCTACTTTTAATTGTAGTCCTTATTCATACATACATACAGTGGAAACTATTGGGGGCACCTTTCTGAAGAGTACTGACAGTATATTTCAAAGTATGTTACTCTGTGTCAAGCAGTTAAATATTTTAAAGTATTACCTAAAAAGTAAAACACTACACAAGATTGTATTTTTTTAAATGTTTATTTACTTTTTGAGAGAGAGACAGAGCATGAGCAGGGGAGAGGCTGAGAGAGAGGGAGACACAGAATCCAAAGCAGGCTCCAGGCTCTGAGCTGTCAGTACAGAGCCCTTTGGGGGCTCAAACCCACGAACATTGAGATCACGACCTAAGATGAAGTCGGACACTTAACGGACTGAGCCACCCAAGAGCCCCCACAAGACTGTATTTTTAAAGATATTATCAAATATCTTAAGAAGATAATATGGGGATGTAATAAAATCAAATGTCATGAATTATCACAAATTTATGGGGTTTTTTGCTATTATTGCTGAAATTATTTTCTAATGTCCACTTCTAAATCAGATGGGTTTGTTTGCTTTGTCCTTCTCAATTCTCTAAGGTCAATTATGTAGTCTGAGTAAACCATTCTTCCGTTGAGTGCTCCGTGTGTGTGTGTGTGTGTGTGTGTGTGTATATATATAATGAACTGATATTCAGTTTGGATGAAAATATTTTTTCTAAAAACACTTATATTTCTCATAAATATTATTTTTGATTTTTAAGACATGTGTGACTTTTATGAAGTTATTCTTCTTCAAGATTTACCTCTTCCAGGTGGCTCATGCAGTTGAACAAGGGACTCTTGATTTCTGCTCAGGTTGTGATCGCACAGTTTGTGAGATCAAGCCCCATGTGGGCTGTCAGTGCAGACCCTGCTTGGCATTCTCTCTTTTCCTCTCTCTATGCCTCTCTCCTGCTCACACACACACACACACACTCTCTCTCTCTCTCTCTCAAAATAAATACATAAACTTGAAACAAAAAACAAAATAAAACAAAACAAAAAAAAAAAAAGATTTACCTCTTTGTGGTTCCTGCATGGCTCAGTTGGTTAAGTGTCTGACTCTTGATTTCAGCCCCGGTCATGATCCCAGGGTTGTGGGATCGAGCCCCACATTGGGCTCTGTGCTGGACAGCTTTGGAACCTGGAGCCTGCTTCCGATTCTGTGTCTCCCTCTCTCTCTGTCCCTCCACTGCTCACACTCTGTCTCTCTCTCCCTCAAAATAAATAAACATTAAAAAAAAAAAAAGAATTAGTTAACCTAACCAGCAAGAATAAGGAGTGAATGTCTTGCCAAAAAGGTTTGAAAGCTGGTCAGACATACGTAATTCAACCAGTGGCAGGTCACTGGTGATCTTCGAATACATTTTCCAAAAAGAGAGCTGATCTGTATATGTTTTGTTGTGTTTTCAAATTCAATTACCAAATGATTCAACAGTTATTATAAATTCAATTTAGTAATTGTAAATTCTATGCTGTGTTTTCCACCTTCTGAATTCTTATGGCATCTTCTAATTAATTTAGATTTTAGATTTTTCTTTCCCACTTTCATCAGTTGAAACACATTAATTTTTTATACTTTGTCTCCAATAATCAATCATCATAAATACTTGGAATTCCTTGGGATTATTTGTTGTTCGTTTGCTTTCCTTTGCTCATGGAGGATCTCTCTCCCTCTCTCTCTTTCTCTCTCATTTTGGTTAATATTCTTATTTGCCAAGGCTCTGTGGAGTCAGCTGTGGCCTGGGGCAAGTCTGTATCTTGCTTAAGATAGTTTAACATTATTTTTCAATGTCCTGGGTTAAGAAAGATTATGGGGCAGAACTTGGAACAAGAGGACAAAAAGGCATTGATCAATGATTAGGGACTGCTACTTCACAGGATGGAGATGACAGGACATATGTCATATACTTAAATGGTGACTATTTTCTGTTTGCCACAGCCCTAGTTTACATTTGTCATCTTAACTTCTCATTTAGTTTAGCATGTTTTCAAGCTTTTCTTTTTATATCAAGACACATTTTCTTTTTTCTTCAACCCTTCTCAGATGGAACACGATAGAAATTTTTCTTCCAAAGACAAATTGTGTATTTAATTAAAACTTACATATTAGATTTCAATACCTCACTCATCCGACGATGAATATGTAATTTGAATAAAATGTTGACATTTGCATCCATTATAGAATCTGTGGGAATGGCCCTAATCATATAAAACCAGAAGAAACAAATATGTGGAGAGAATGACAACTTAGTTATTTTAAGACTATCTCCCTGGACAAGGAATTATCACAGGTCTATATAGAAAATGTCTGTGCATATCACTCTTTTAAGCCTGACTTTCCATTTAAATCAAATGCCTACTGTTCCGAAAGTGACTCCACTTACATTCTCTTCCAATTTTCTATGTACATGTGTAACATGGAACAATAGGTCAGTGTGTTTCTCCCTTAGCAGAAATTTAGATTTCTCTTTCAACTTGTTCCAAATATAATTGTTATTTTTCTTTTTACTGTCACTAATAAGATTTTGGAAATGTTTGCACTCTTCAAGAACGATGTTGTAAATCAGTCTACATGCTATGATGGTAGTGGCTATATTTTGGTTGTAATTTGTTTAATATCAGTTGGAAATGTTAGTAAATTATTAGTAAAATAGTGAAATATTCCACAATAAAAATAGCTAACAAACAACAGCTAGCAAACAGCTTTTGAAGATTTTAGTGAATTGCACTTATCGAAAACAAACATTTCAACAGGAAGACATTTACAGTTATCCTTATAAAAGCAAGAGAGGTCCAGACAATATTAAGGGAGTAGAGCTGCAATATCGTATGTGGATTAGTTTTGAATTTTGAATCTCTCCACTTGTTGGAATAATAATTTTATAGAACACTCATTTTTAACTGGATCAGTGGATATTCAATACTACAGTGGGATCGAACTGAGAAAGGCTTTGACTTTTCAGCTTCTGACTCTAGAAAAACTATGGTTAATAATCATAAGTAGAAATAACTTATTCAATGAGTTTCAATTTTATGAAATGTCTGTCAAGGAAAGACACTTTAAATGCAGGAAATATGCAGCATCTGGGAAAAAGCTAGAATGTAAATATTTACACATTCAAATGCAGAAAAAAATAGCTTTAAGAAAACACTCCATTAGTAGAATTTGTTTCTTAGCTCAGCACTTTTAGAGAAATTACTTTTCCAATGAAAAAATTATGGTTTCAATAAAGGAGTGTCTCAACTTCAAATTTTGCAACAATAAAACATAAATTTGAAGATGATTGCTTGGTACTTTTCTACAAAATGAACTAATACGATCATATTGAAAAATAGACTGATCAAAAATATAATAAGCTTTTAAAGGCAACCAAGACTAAGAAACCAAGTTGCATAAATGAATATGCATAGTGCTTCCCCTGCTCATTTTATTCTTAATTTGTTGCTGTTATAGTGAGCACATATAGCGTTATTCCACTAACTACTTCACTAACAAGGTTGTGTTTCTGTTTTAGAAGTCATTTTATTTTTGAATATTCATGTAATATAAATATTTACCACATTCTCCAATATACAAATTAATATTTTGGTAAAACAAGAATATTTTAAGATGAGCTGATTTTATGTAACTGTATTCTCCCTTTAATTCTGAAATTGTCCCCATTTAGATGATAAGCTATACAGTCCATCATATATTGGCCAACTTTTTTTAAAGTTTATTTATTTATTTTGAGAGAGAGAGAGAGCAAGCTGGGGAGGAGCAGAGAGAAAGGGAGAGAGAGAATCCCAAGCAGGCTCCATGCTGATAGCACAGAGCCCAACACAGGGCTCGATCTCACAAACTGTGAGATCATGACCAGTCCTGAAATCAAGAGTCAGACGCTTAACTGACTGAGTCACCCAGGTTCCCCTCCTCAACCTTCTTTTAGATCTTTTCTTTCACAATCAGGATAAGTAGAAAGGGAAGTGGCAAGAATTAACTAGATTTCTACTTTAATTGACTCACTAGGAAAGTTCCTGTTCATTCTAGATGCTTTGTGCAAAATATACTGGATTAGCAGAAGTCACCAGTCATGAGTGAGAGTCAAGTTGATGTGAGTGGGAAATGCTGTACTAAGTCTACTCTCTCATACCTTGTCCATGTTAGGGCCGCATTGCCTGAAGCCTGAATCAAATATTTGATCGTTCACTTGAACGACTCACTTTAGTTAAACAAGGAAGTAATAAACTTTCTGCAAATGAGTTAAGAAACAAAAAGTGTTCATTCAGATGGTGCCGTATAAACATGTGTGAATTAAAAAATAGATGTACAAATGGGCCCGGTGGAAAAATCACAGCACCCCTCTTTTTATAATCAATCATTATTGAGCACCCATCATGTGCTAGCTAGTAGATATACATTGTTTACAGAAATATAACCTATAGGGCACCTGGGTGGCTCAGTCAGTTAAGCATCTGACTTCAGCTCAGGTCATGATCTCACGGTTCGTGAGTTTGAGGCTCGATTAGGGTGAGCTCGAGCCTCGCTTCTGGTAACACCAGCTGCGCTTTGGGTAAAAACAAGAGCTTCATTTCAGGTGAGCCTCACTTCTCTCTCTCTCTCTCTCTCTCTCTCTCTCTCTCCCTCCCTCTCTCCCTCTGCCCCTTGTGGGATTCTCTTTCTCTCCTTCTCTCTCTTTTTACCCCTCACTCACTTGCACCATCTCTCTCTCTCTCAAAAACAAACAACCTCTATTACCTGAAATACATTGTAGATACAGTATTTAAGAGTTAGGAAGATATTTACAATTAAACAGAAGATGTTCAGGCAGCTCATATATTAAATTTTGAAATGGTGGAAAATAAGGAAGATATTTACAAACATAGTATGAATCTGTTACTGACAGAAGGTATTTTTTTTAATGTTTATTTATTTTTGAGAAAGAGAGAGAGACAGAGTGCAAGCAGAGAGGGAGACACAGAATCTGAAGCAGGCTCCAGGCTCTGAGCCATCAGCACAGAGCCTGACGCGGGACTTGAACTCACGAAGGGCGAGATCATGACCTGAGCCGAAGTCGGATGCTCAACTGACTGAGCCACCCAGGCATCCCAAGAATGTCTTTTGAAAGAAAAAGAAAAAAAAAAAAAAAGAAAATCCTCATAGGTAAATCCAAATCACAAAACGGATTCTCAGTACCCCACTTACTGAGTTATAGTAATAAATGTTCTGCTAAGCCTGGATGCACATCTGAGATTTTTTGGAGGAGCATGAAATATCCTGTGACAGTCTTCAATCAGTAGTATGTTTCTATATTCCCAAGGACCTGGTCTTCAAAGCAATGTTGCAAGGCTGAAACCTGTCCCATTAAACATTAAAAAATGTATACACTTAACTTTCAGACCCATTGCTGAGAGGAATATCTGAGCTTTACTATTCCTGGCTAGGTCTGGACATATAAACCAAGAAGGAGATTCTTGACAAGTTAGTACAATCTGCATGCAGAAGTATCTTTAGGAGCTTATGAAAGAAAGGAGAGTTATAAAGTTGCAAAGAGCTGAAGGAATAATAAGAAAATATGCTAATAAGTAGCAAAAAATCAAAGACACTGTTTATCTTTTTGGAAGAACTGGGCTTTCCTTTGCAAAATCCTGAAGTTGAGAGATGAATCTGAGATAATAACCAGTTTCATGTGAGAACATAGCTTAGGGAGTCTTGGATCTCTGTAAATGAGATACATCTAATAAGAAGCCAGAAAGTCACTAGGGGACTAAAGACAGTGTTGACAAATAATGAAACAAGATTTCCCGTAAAGCTCCCTTTCTCTGAGTTCTGAGCAAGAAGGTTTGACCCTTAGGTCAAAGTCAGAGAAGGATCCACGGCAGAGAAGTCATGGGTGGCATTGCATCAGGCCCAGAGTATCCCTGGCAGAACAGGACTGATCCTGCAAAGGTACACAAATGAGCAAAGAATCATAAACAGAGTATAGATAAAGAGAATTTGTAGAAGAATGTAATTAATTCTGAAGGATGCAAGCCAGACATTCCGTCTGTTGCCTAGGATAGGCCTCAAGACAAGCCAACAAATTGCTTTCCTGAGGATAGGGCTGGACCAAAATCTTCAAACGTGTGTTAATCAGTTCCTTGTTCGAGTACCAGGGGACCAACTAGCTATACTGTTCGTTAAAATCAGGGGACTGTGGAATTGGCATAATAGCTTTGTGGGATATATGAAAGACATTCCTCTTAAAAACTCCAGGTTAATATATGGTAGAAGATATAGACATTCAGGAGAGAAACTACTTAAAAGCAATTCTTGATATAAAGGTTTCTTGCGGCACTCCAATGTTGAATGGATAATCTATAAAGGAGAGAATCCATACATGTGTGGTGATTGACTTAAAGGATTTACCCAGAAGTCAACCTGCAAGATTGAGAGATTCATCTAAAAAAGGTAACACAGACAGGTGGAAAGACTATAGAAAATGCTTAACCACAAGTTAATCTTTACAGCTTATCTTTATAAAAGATGTAAATATGATTAATTATAACTACTGTTCATTGCAATCAAGGAAAAAGACAGGATGCTATGAGATAATGAGTGCAAGTGTGAGTGCAAAACTGTTTTGAGTTGATTGTTCAGGAAAGTTCTTTCTATGATAGACACATTTAAGCAGAGATCTGAGGGACAGGTAGAACTTCATTGTAAGAAATATAGGAATATCAATGATTATGTCAGAGAAAACAGGATAGAGGAAGGTGCTGGGTTTGGAAAAAGACTGAGGTACTCAAGAAAATGAGGAAGGCCAACGTGATAGAAGACTAGATCTTGGTGGACAGAGCTCATAAAAGAGGCTGGAGAATGGGGTAACGTCCACAATCCAGTCATCCAGGGCCTTGTAGGCCATTGTGATCCATTTGTTGTTTTATGTTTATTTCCCTGGTATCTTTTAAGATTGTTTTCCCTTTATACACAGTGTCCTCCAAATTTGGTGCAGTGTACCTAAATATGTGCATTTGTTTGAGTTAATTGCATTTGGCTATCCTTGGCTCTTTCAAATTGATAGGAGGTGGAATTCTAAAACTCAGGACAACTAACAACCCTTCAATAAATGCTTCTGTCATTGTCTGTATGCCTCCCCGCCCTACCCAGGAATACCCAGTAATTGAGAGGGTCTCAAAATCTTTCTGCCATTTATCTATACTTCGATTTTACTTCTTTGTTATCTCTTCTTGTTATGCTCTGAATTTTTAAATATATCCAATCCATGGAATCTTTTGATTAGGATTAAGCTAGCATTGATCTAACTGAGGAACTCTTCTTCTCCTATCCTCCACCTCCATGGCCATCATGATATCTTCTTCCCTTCCTTCATAAGGAATTTCCACTTGGTATCATTTATTGATTTTTGTCTTCATGTGTCTTTTAAGCACTTTAGTTACCTTTTCCTATCTTTAAGAAATATAAATACACTTATTCTGAAATCATTTTCAAATTCCCTACTATTGAAAACCTTTGTAAATTACTTTAGTTCATTAATAATGAGGGTTTTTGAAAACATTTTTTTCATTTTTTTCTCACTTGCTTTATAATCTTTATTTGTCAGCTCACTACTCATTGTAAAAGGTTTTAGGTAGCACAATTTCTTTGTTTAGTTTTTTTGTTTTGTTTTGTTTTGTTTTGTTTTGTTTTGTTTTGTTAATCAGTGTCTTCTTCTCCCCAACTTGTGATTTTATAGTTACCTGACCTCAATTCTGGGCCGCACTATTTGAGGCTGTTGTTCAGAAGTAACCAGGGAGATACCACAGCTCAAGTAACCTGGCCTAAGCCAAAGTTCGATGGTTTTCTCTTTTTCTCTCACTACCCCAGGTGACTAATATCCATAAAAGCCATAGCCCTATGGCTCAGTTTCAGATGTTTGATCATCCTAGTTCCTGGGTGCCGGAGGGTTTCTTTAGGGATTACTTACATACTATGAGCCTGGCTTTTGTTCCCTGCAATGCATGGGACACTTATCCACTAGAAATGAAACTCCACATGCCTTTTCTATCCCTGGATGTGTAATTCAGCAGGTTCATAGTTTCAGCTTTTACATCATGCTGATAGATTGAAGAGTTTATCTTGTTTTTGAGTATGCCCTTATTCACAACTACAATGCAATATGAATTTGAGTCCCATTATGCCAGGGAGTGACATAATCCAAATTATAATTTTAAGAAGGTCACCTCTGCAGCTACATCCAGAACAGATTGGAAGGGCTACAGGGGAAGCGGTAATAGGAGAATGGGAAAGGGAGGCAACAACAATGATGGATTTGGGCATAAAGAAGTAAAGCAACAGTGTGAACCATAATCAGTGTCACTGACCTCATAATGTAACACAACAACAAATCTAGCTCATTATCAGAAAGTGCGATTCATAGAGAATCCATCTCCCTAGATTATTTTCTCTCATTTTTATTCACCTTTTTCAAGGCTCAGCATAGATCACAACTCCCACCCATTTATTACCCTCCATTTGTAGAATTTATATTTATTTTGTTTTAGTTTATATTAATGGCTTCTGACATTCTTTATCTTTAGGTTAATAATAAACTGTATTTGTGGGTCTGAAGCCTCCTTTCTTAGTCCCTCAAAAGCAGACAATGTGGTACACTTCCTTTTTGGTAATAAAATGTGTGCCATGAAAGGGAATTTAAAATGTGTGTGTGTGTGTGTGTGTGTGTGTGTTAATCAATTTTGATATTGCTGAGGGTAAGATAAAATCCAGAATATAAGTGTAGGCTTAGTTGAAATTAACCCTCATTTGTTTCCCCAAATTTCCTTTTGGCATTAAAGGTTTAGTGCTCATATTTGCTCCTGTATCTCTGACATTTTGCCTGCACATAGAAAGGTAAACTGTCCTAAAAATAACTAACTAAATAACTAACCAACTAAAGAAATAACTCTGTAACTTTTTAAAACTTATATTATTTTTACAAAACAATCAAAAATTGAGGGTTTAAAAAGTTGTACTCTGAGGCGCATTCAGACGAAAACAATGATTACTTCAATTGATCTTACGCTCAGTCTTTTAAAATTTTAAAAGCATTGAAGGCGTTAAAAATGTATACGGTTAAAGAGAGTGATGTCAATTGGCATATGAAAAACTCTCAGGCATACACTGCAGGAAACCAATATGCAAGCATAATCCAGATTTCACTGCCAAGATTATAGTTATTTGAGGAGTATCATTATACGTGCCTTCACAGAGCACTAGAATAATATGAAATACTCAACACCTGACACCTAGTCAGTGGTAAGCTAATCAATTTACCAAAAAAAAATAGCTTGTTTACAAATAAGTTTAAGACATTTTTAAAACAGAAAAACAATCATTCCTTTCATAATTGTCCTGTGAGGTAGTTAAAACTGTAGTTGTTCTGGACATGAAATAGTGACTATAAAATGGCTATATGCCACAAGAGATCTGTAGAAAAAATAATCTATAATTTTAAATTTTTAAATATTTCATTCCAAGATGTAAACATTTGTTAATTAAAAAAAATGTTTTTTAATGTGTATTTATTTTTGAGAGAGACAGAGACAGAGTGCAAGCAGGGGAGAGGCAGAGAGAGAGGGAGACACAGAATCCGAAGCAGGCTCTCGGTGCTGAGCTATCAGCACAGAGCCCAATGCGGGGCTCAAACTCATCAACTGTGAGATATGACCTGAGCCCGAAGTCAGTTGCTTAACGGACTGAGCCACCCAGGCACCCCAACATGTGTTACATTTTTAAGACTATAGTCAGAGCAAAATTTATCAACAGGAAAGTGAAAGATAATTTACCATCAACTCTTTTCCTCATTTTCCCCTCTCCACTTCATCTTACAGTTCTCCATCTTTTGCAGTAAGGTCATTTTTGTTGGTACAAAGAAAAGAACTTATCCTCTCTTTGCAGTAGCAACTTCCCTTGTGACTCTGGCCTCCTACCTATTCAATGGCATTTGCCAAGGCTTAATATGGAGCTTTTCTATTTGTAGGTCTGCCCTTCACAGAACATAAATCATGTGTGGCAACCTCAGATCACCAGCTTCCTGGTGGAGATGAAAAACATTTGCAGATTGTGATTGAAATTCTTTTTCCCCAGGCACTGCACAAGCCCCTCCTTCAACCTCAGGAGAGACTTTAAACCTCCAAGTGAAGGTAGAAGTTTCTCATGTATATCCCAATGCCCAAAATCTGTCGAAGTTTTGCTATTTTTGTCAACTTATGCATGCACGATTCTTATCATCCTTTTCATTTGAGTGAAATTCTAATTTTTTCTGTGCCAATATTGATATTTGATATAGTTTTTCTTAATGACTGACTTTGGTGCACAAATTTGTAATCCTTTTATTCATTGATATTGGTAATGTACTCATGGTTTAACTTAGTCTTTGAAATTCACCACATTTTAATTATGAACTGAAAACGTGCTGAAAATTCTCCATACTCCTTCCACCATTAGCTGGCTGAAAACAGAAGAACAGAAGACTCTAAAGGCTGCAGAACCCCGTGATCAAAGGAGACTTGATCTCTGAGTGACCATGTGGAACAGAGCCTCTGCTCCCTACCCCATTGCTGACAGTTTCCTGCTCAGGATATCTTCAAAAGTACACTAGTGTGTGTGTGTGTGTGTGTGTGTGTGTGTGTGTGTGTGTGTGTATAGTTTGAGAATAAATACAACTTTGCAAAATTCTAATAACTATTCTATAACCAGTTATATATGACAAAACTAATAACATGGATAAATGGTAAAAAGTGTAGTTGGTTATAGTATAGCTTTTTTGGAGATTTTGTCAAGTTGCTCTACAAATCATTCTCTAATAATATCAAAATTGAAATCACGAACAGTTATGTAAAAGAGCTCAAGTTGTACCCATCCTTGTTATTATTATTATTTTGTCATTTGCCATTCTCGGTCTCATTTCTTAGAATTACTTGTTAGAATTTTGTTCAGGCACATACAATAGTTTAATTACATGTCACTATTCTGAATTTAGTCGCATGGCCATACCCAGACATAGCATTTTAGCTATCACTGTGGGTAAAGCATAATTGGAAGTTGGACGGATAGTAAGAGTCTTTGTCTTTGTCTATTTTTATATTTTTAAGTTGTTTTTAATTTATTGACTTTATAGTAGAAGCAGAAAAAGCTGACTCCAAATTTATCAGTCTTCTAACCCATAAATTCTGCTGCCATCGGTTTTAAGATATCCTTTAACAATTTTGGATGTATTATTGCTTTTTTGGCTAAAAATAATCTTCAGTTTTCAGCATGTATTCAACTTGGAGGTTTTACTTATGATGTGGAAAAATATATCATTTTAAATATAGACAGCACTTTGTTAAATCACCATTTAGTTAATAACCTATTCTCTCTCTATTTTTTTAATGATTAATTTATCAGACACTATATCACTTTAAAGTTGTGATTCTCCTAACCTCATGAGGTATCTGCAAAAACTTGCAAGAAACTTTGAGAGAGTTTCTACCAACTATCCCAGGATATAGCTTCAAAGGTATTTTCAATTCATTGCCAATAAGCTATCATGAATCATATGTACTTTATTTTTTTATTCAGCTATATTGTTGAGCTTCCATCCTGATTCTAATGATAAATAAATTATCAAAGGCATTTTATGTAGACATTTTCACAGCTAGTAAAATTTGGCTTG
This sequence comes from Lynx canadensis, assembly GCF_007474595.2. Lineage (NCBI taxonomy): Eukaryota > Metazoa > Chordata > Mammalia > Carnivora > Felidae > Lynx > Lynx canadensis. The sequence goes on along the minus strand of NC_044303.2, from coordinate 217,700,301 downwards.
TTAATTTTAAACTTTTTATATACAGCATCATTAAGTAGTGTGTAGGCTTTTAGTGGAAGTTTTTTATGCGGATAAAAAATATATATTCCTTAAAAGCTTGGCTTGCAAAAAAAATTCTTAAATTTAAATTTGATTAAATATTTTTACAGTAGTTCACAAAATATTTTATATTTTTCTTTTTAATCGTTCAAAGTAGCAAATAAAATATACAATTTTTATACTTAGAATTTGGGGTTAAAGCAGTCATTGTTTTATGCACATTTCAGAATTCATATTACTTTCATTTGTAAGGGAAGCTCATATACTTGTGCATAAGCGAGATAGATATATACAGTTGACCTTTGAACAATATGGGAGTTGCCAACACCCCTGCCCTATGCAGTCAAAAGTCCGCTTAGAGCTTTTGGTTCCCCTAAAACTACTAATCCCCTGCTGTTGACCAGAAATCCCACTGAGAACATAAATAGTTAATTACCCCAAAATTTAAAGTTATATTTATTATATACTGTGTTCTTATAATAAAGCAAGCTAGAGGAAATAAAATGCTATTAAGAAAATCATAAGGAAAACACGTTTACAGAACCATATGGTATTTACCAAAAAAATTCCTGTATAAGTGGACCCATGCAGTTCGGACCCATGTTTTTCAAGAGTCAACTGTATATTATTTCATCATGTACTAGCACGTATAGGTAAAATTAATTCTGATTTTATTGAAAAATTATTTACTCTTTTACCTGCAAAACAATTGTAAAAAGTATATTGCTAAGATTTAATGAACTAAACTATTGTATGTTTAAACCTTTTTTTCTAGAATAAAATGCATAAAGCTGCCTACAAGCATTTATTTGGTTTTATTTTTCTTCTCTTCTCCCATTGTCTTTGTGTAAGCTCTCACATCCATTCAGTATAATTTGGATGGAGCTGGATTATTAGATTATTACGTAGCATCCAACTGCTGATTTGCATATTCTTCCCTTGAAAAGATTCAGGAAAAATGCATATTAAGTCAGCTATGTTTCTTCAATATTGTAGGAAGCCCTCTATTCAAAAGCATGGCAGAAGACTGATAATAAGACTTCCACGTATGCATGTTTTACTATTATACATAAGGAAGAGCAAGTGTCTAAAGAATATAGTTATGTGAATTCTATAATGTAAGATCTGGCAATGCAGATTTGCTACTTAGCTTATAGAAGCTATTATGGACTCCCATCTGGCACGCTTATACCCAGAGGGATTAGTCTCTCTGTACAAGGCATACAGTTTCTTTATTTCCCTCTTTAAAAATGAACCTGAAAGCCTAGATGGAAGGGAATGTGTAAAAAGTAGTTTCGCATTCATCTCGATATAACTTACTTCAAAAATTAGACTTACTTCAAAAATTAGTGAATGAAAGCTCACTGGAAAATGCATTGATGAGATAATGAAGAGAACCAGAGGATGTGCTTTGTTTCCTCCTTTTTGCTTAGTTTATCATATTTTTTTGATTTCACAGAGCTCCCCGTCTGAAATAGCTGCCGAGAGTACATCAGTATCAATTTTATCATTTGCAGTTAGAAATAAAAATATCAGATGGCCTTGACTAGTGTATCTGAACATATTTCATTTTTAGTAACCTGGACTATGGATCACATAGCACTTTTGATTTAATATAAAGTCAATTAAAATCAAGGCAGTCTTCCTTTTGATTGAAGTAATTTTGCAGCAAATTGAAAGCAAGCAGAGCCATTTTCTGCAGTGGCTTTGCATACTAAGTAAAAAATGTGAATTGTCACCAATAGTATTTTATGTCACTTTAATAGTTCTGAAGAATGATAGCAATCCATATTTTATAAACATACTTATACACATAAAGCTTTCATGATGAAACTTGGGTTGTTAGTTTCTCTTTTCTTCTATAATCTATGAGTAATTATCATTATGTATTTCACTGAGGCAGAACATAACCCAAAATATCACATGATAGGGCACATGGGAATAAGTAAGCAAGCAGATAGACACATTATTATGTAAAGTAATGAAACCAGGTATATCTATCTGTAACAGAATAAAATTCTTAGAATGTTCTTGCTTCAGAAATAGCCTGATGACCCCTTCAGAGCTTAAGTATGGTGATTTTTAAGATAAATTCTCCATCTATGCTTTGTTATGCATTGAATGAGGTGGTCTTGGTATTATTGGCTTGATATAGCATATTTTTGCACTTATATTTTCCCTTATGTTATTATCAGTTATCACAAACATACATTCAATTCAAAGGAACCATGGTCATTTTAAGGAAATGAATCCTGGGCCTAGACATAACAATATACTAGGTGTTAAGAAAACCAACAGACCTCAGACCATCTTTCCCTGTAGTATCTGTCCTCTGCCTGTTCGCATGACAGCGAGGGCAGGAGAAAAAGAACTATCTTTTCCTGATACTTCGGGAGGACCAAAAAAAACAAACACATGAGAACTGCAGACCTGAATTTTGGGCATACAGATATAACTCAGTGTTTTCTTAAATCCTAATAGACAAAAACCGTGGTTTCCCAAAACACTACTGGCCAGAGAATGTTATGCATGTAAATTAGAATTGATTGTTCTGTCTGATGAGTTAGAGGAAGACTCTTGTGCCCAGGTTAATGAGGGACTGCTCTTTGAATAAGTAAAATTCCAGCTGAGTACTTACAGAAAACAGAACTGTGGAATGAAAAAGATGCAGGGATTAGTTTGCTCCAAATGTCAAGGACAATTTAAGAAAAGGAACAGAGGTGGAAGAGGGCAAAATACGTGAAATGAATGAAAACTAGGTTTGCCTAGGTATAGGGTGCAGGTAAGAAAGCCTTAGAATCTAGCTTGTATTGGTTCCGTGAGAGAGCAGAAAAACTTGCTGCCAAAATTTGTTCTTCACCTTGAACATACAGCACCCATCCGCATATTTTAGTAAATAACGAACCCATCATGACATAATGATCTTACATTTGTACAGTGCTTTAAAATTTACAACACGTCTAAATATAGGCTCTCATGTGACTATGATGCTTAGAACAATCCTGTACTATGCAAAAGTCAGGCATTCTGAAGTTCATACTGCATACTCATTTAATTAGTTCTCCTAATATTTACTGAGCATCTTCTATGTACCATGCCCTATTTTATGCTCTGGAAATGGAGTGTAAATGAGACATCTCCCCTCTTTAAAAGAATAGTAGATTAAGAAAAATCTTTGGGGCAAGAGGCAGACAGAGAAACAACCATGTTGTAAGAGTCAAAAAAATTTTGTTGACTACATGAATAAATAAATGAAAGTTTTCATTTTTATCATTCTTAATTATTTCATAATTCAAAACACACTCTACGCACAACATCCAAATATTTTCACATTTAATCCGGGGGAAATGAGATAAATAAATATTGCAAATATGTAGCACATCCTATCTATAGGAGTACCTTTTTTAGCTATGCAGATGGTCATGTGTTTTCTCTCGATTATTTTGGCTTAATGTGTGAACATTCTTTATCTTGACCTCTAGAGGGCAAGGTAATACATAATAGACTTAAATCATTCACTAATATAAGAGATGTCTTTGCCAGTGATATATTGAAAGGTCTTGTGTAAATAACAGTATTTCACTTTCTCTTGGTATTCAAGAAAGGGAAATAAAAACAATTGGCACATTGGAAACTACTCAGACAAGAGAAAACTAATTTGGCTTGAAATGTTGTTCATTTGAAAATGGAAAAATAGAGAAATTAGCTAGGGATATACACCGATTGAATATTTAAGCAGCAACATATAAAGAATGCAGACAAGTTTATATTTAGGCCATCATATCAAATATTTTTATAAATATATATTTTTTTTAATTTTACTTATCCTTTATTCAAGTTCTGATTTTTAGAAAAAGGTTTCTATATCTTATTAAGGCCTCAATTCTGTTATCTTTGAAGAACAATAGAGAGAAAATATACCAAAAAAAAAAACACAAAAAAAATCAGAATTAACAAAATTAGAAATAAGAAAGGTTCTTTAAATTTGGGATTACACTATACTGTCGAATGATATATATATAGATACTTTGAATGACATCATTCTTTCAGAAGACAAGTATATTCTTAGTCATTTTTTATTGCTTCTTATGTACTGAAACATCAAGACCTTAGCACAGGATTAAGTAACTCAGATGATTCAGTACGAGGCCAGTTTCTCTCAGTAAAGACCTAGCATGAGGATGCTGCTGTATAATACACTTATATTAAAGTAACTGCGACAGATACATGGCCCCAGCTGGTTCTCCCACTGTTTCAAAGCAGCATATACATGTGCAAAGGAAATCACCATTTAGTCCTCAATCTTTATCTGTTCTCCGAAAACTGTGAATTAGACAAGATTATTCAATTGTTTTCAAGATTTATAGTCCATCATCTATAAAAAGCTGAAGACCTGCCCCATGCCCAGTTTGTTCTGGCATCTTCTTAGTGCTTCTTTTGCTTTCTAACATTGAATATTTGAAATGAGGAGGAAGATTCCAGGTCCTTTCCTCTTGTAACAGGAAAAAAAGAAAGGAAACATAAAACAGTCTTTTTTTTTTTTAACGTTTATTCATTTTTGAGAGACTTAGAGAGACAGAGCGTTGGCAAGGGAGGGGCAGAGAGAGAGGGAGACACAGAATTCGAAGCAGGCTCCAGGATCTGAGCTGTCAGCACAGAGCCTTACGCAGGGTTCGAACTCAGGAACCATGAGATCCTGACCTGAGCCTAAGTCAGACACCCAACCAACTGAGCCACCCAGGCGCCCTGAAACAGTCTTAAAACAACAAACTAATAACAACACAAATCCCTGAGAACATAAACACATTGGAAAATATTTACTACATGCCTGTTACTGTGTGACATGCTTTACATGCATTCTATCATTTTATGCTTACAATTCTTTATAAGGCATGTGTTTATAAAATAAATATATATTAAATTATATGTAAATGTATATAAATACCCCTACATAATAATATCTTACTTTTAAAAATGAGTAAACCCAAGCTTACCAAACTGAAGTATAGTCCAAAGTCACAGAGTAAGTGACAAAGACTTTTCAATACAGGTTTGCTGAAGTTCCAAGTGCACTACAGTGGGAAAGAAAGAACACAGTATCCATTTCAAGTACATCTAAAATAAACTATACAATGAGTTAAGATTAATTTATTTTTTTATTCATTTTTAATGTTTATTTTATTTTTGAGAGAGACAGAGAGAAAGAGAGACAGAATGCTAGCGGGGGTGTGGGGGAGAGAGAATGAGAGGGAGACACAGAATCTGAAGCAGGCTCCAGGCTCTGAGCCATCAGCACAGAGCCCCATGCAGGGATCAAACTCACGAACCACGAGATCATGACCTGAGCCAAAGTCATATGCTTAACTGACCGAGCCACCCAGGAGCCCCAAGATTATTTTCTAATATGCATTTGTACTTTGCTCTTCACTTCACTGTCTCACTTTTGCTCATCTGGTGCTTTTGATGAATATCAGAAATGCTCCATCCTATATAATGAAACTGGGAGACGGTATTTATTTTAAAGCTTTAAGGAACACTTCAACTTTTTTTTTTTTTAATTTTTTTTTTTTTTTTTAACGTTTATTTATTTTTGGGACAGAGAGAGACAGAGCATGAACGGGGGAGGGGCAGAGAGAGAGGGAGACACAGAATCGGAAACAGGCTCCAGGCTCTGAGCCATCAGTCCAGAGCCCGACGCGGGGCTCGAACTCACGGACTGCGAGATCGTGACCTGGCTGAAGTCGGACGCTTAACCGACTGCGCCACCCAGGCGTCCCAAGGAACACTTCAACTTTTTAGGAAGGGTCAAAAACAACCCTGTGAAACTTATGAGAAATTCATATATGTAAACACAATTATTCCCCCAAATGCGTGTAGTTAGTCATGGACGTAAATACAGGTTTACCATGGAGCCCAGGTTCGAGTGAACCACAGATATGCACTTTATTACAACTTCAGCATTTACTCTTTCTACGTTGCTTTCAGATCCTCTGTGTATGCCATATAAGAAATAAGTAACAGGTAATCATTTTTTTTTATCTTTTTACTAAAACGTTCTCACTGTTTATTGCCAATATGTCATGGCACACATTTTATGTTATAGTCTAGATGCAAGGACCATTAATTAGGCACATTAATAAGTTATTAAAAAATAAAAATGCCAAAAAAAGATCATAAGACTGTATAATTTTGGACAGAGGCCTGTGAACTATTTCTCCAGTGATGTCCTGCTCAACATTTTAATCAGTAAGTTGGATGAGCATACAGAGAAGAATCTCATATGTTCATTAAATTTGTGGGTCACTGGAAGCCTGAAGAGTTAGTGAATGCACTGCAGAACAATTACAATCCAGAAATGATCTTTATGACCTGTAATGATGGGCTGAATTGAACAAATGAAATATAGTAGCGATGTGCACATAGAAGATACCATAGTTAGATCCAAATTGCAAATGATGTAAGAACTGAGTTAACATCCGCATGTGACAAAAATGTTTAAGTGATTCACAGCACAATAAATTCAATGTGAGTTAGCCTGTGATGTGGCTTTACGGAAGCTAATCATTCAAGCTCAGCCTGAAAACAGAACTCGACTGAGTATGTGTTATTTCTGTTCAGATATTTCTGTTCATATAATATCTAAAATGTTACTCTTAATTTTGACTACTGCCTTTAAAAATGATAATGGGGAAATAGGACATTCTATTTAGGACCGTCTTAATAAAATAACGTAAATAATAATATTATAAAGGACATGTAAAGAACTGTATGAATATTACCTTTGAAGAAAAACAATTTCCTCTGGGAACAGAATGGGGAGAATAGAAGCATTAAATCGGTAAGCAGCATGAGATAGGGAGATGATATATTCCAAATACTTTTTAAAACATCATTTGGAAAAGGCAATGCGTTTGATATGCATAGTTTGAAGGGTTTAAACAAGGACCAGTGGATGAAAATTATAGAGGAGATAATTTAGTGTATATTCATCTGCTTAGCACCTATCATGCCTTGAGTACCTCAGTTGTTTTTCTAGGGACTGAAAATACACATGTAGACATACTCCAGACCAAGAGAAATCACACAAATTAAATTACTTCCTCAATTATAAAATATATTTTACAAAATAGCACTTAAAGATCCTCCCTAATTTTGACATTCTATGAGTCTTTTACCTATAATTTCAGTTTGCTAGCAATTATAACTATCCATATAATTATGTCCACCTTTTAAAATACGGTTCTCCTCCCGCATCCTCCAAGGACACATTCTGAGACCCTCACTGGATGCATGAAATCACAGACAGTGCCAAACCTTAAATATACCATGTTTTTTTTCCCCTATTTATACACACCTGTAATAAAGTTTAATTTATAAATTAAGCACAGTAAGAGATGAACAACAATAACTAAAAAATAGGAGAATTATAACAAGACACTGTAATAACAGTTATGTGAGTGTGGTCTCCCTCTCCCTCTGTCAAAATATCCTTTGTAGTATATTCACTCTTCTTTTTGTGCTGGTGTGAAATGATAAAATGCTTGTAATGAGAGGAAACAAGGTGAATGACGTAGGCAGTATGATGTGGCATTAGGCTGCTGCTACTTACTAACCGTCCGAGGTCAGGAGGAGGAACACGTGCTTCCAGATAGTGGTTGGAGAAAGTAACTAAAATTACAGAGAGTGAAACTAAGGATAAGGGCAATACTGAACAAAGGAATATTCCTCAGTGAGTATGGATCTACCTGTAATTATATGCATTGAAAACAAAAAAAACATAATTTTTTGTGTGCTTTTTTATATTTATTTATTTATGTATGTATGTATTTATTTATTTATTTATTTAATTTTGTGTTTTTAATTTACAACCAAATTAGTTAGCGTATAGAGTAACAAAGATTTGAGGAGTAGATTCCTTAGTGCCCCTTAACCCATTTAGCCCATCTACCTTCCCACAACCCCTCCAGCAACCCTCAGTTTGTTCTCCATATTTATGAGTCTCTTATGCTTTGTCCCCCTCCCTGTTTTTATATTATTTTTGTTTCCCTTCCCTTATGTTCATCTGTTTTGTCTCTTGATGTCCTCATATGAGTGAAGTCATATGATTTTTGTCTTTCTCTGACTGACAAATTTCACTTAGCGTAATACCCTCCAGTTCCATCCATGTAATTGCAAATGGCAAGATTTCATTCTTTTTGATTGCCAAGTAATACTTCATTATATATCTATATATACCACATCTTCTTTATCCATTCATCCATTGATGGACATTTGGGCTCTTTCCATACTTTGGCTATTGTTAATAGTGCTGCTATAAACATTGAGGTGCATGTGCCCCTTCAAAACAGCACACCTGTATCCCTTGGATAGATACCTAGTAGTGCAATTGCTGGGTCATAGGATAGTTCTATTTTTAATTTTTTGAGGAACCTCCATACTGTTCTCCAGAGTGGCTGCAGCAGCTTGCATTCCCACCAGCAGTGCAAAAGAGATCCTATTTGTCCGCATCTTTGCCAACATCTGTTATTGCCCGAGTTGTTAATGTTAGCCATTCTGACAGGTGTGAGGTGGTATCTCACTGTGGTTTTGATTTGTATTTTCCTGATGACGAGTGAAGTTGAGCACTTTTTCGTGTGTCGGTTGGCCATCTGGATGTCTTCTTTGGAGAAGTGTCTATTCATGTCTTTTGCCCATTTCTTCTTCATTGGATTATTTGTTTTTTGGGTGTTGAGTTTGATAATTTCTTTATAGATTTTGGATACTAACCCTTTATCTGCTATGTCATTTGCAAATATCTTCTCCCATTCTGTCGGTTGCCTTTTAGTTTTGCTGATTGTTTCCTTTGCTGTGCAGAAGCTTTTTATTTTGATGAGGTCTCAACAGTTCGTTTTTGCTTTTGTTTCTCTTGCCTCTGGAGACACGTTGAGTAAGAAGTTGCTGAGGCCAAGATCAAAGAGGTTTTTGCCTCCTCGAGGATTTTCATGGCTTCCTGTCTTACATTGAGGTCTTTCAACCATTTTGAGATTATTTTTGTGTGTGGTGTAAGAAAGTGGTCCAGGTTCATTTTTCTGCATGTAGCTGTCCAGTTTTCCCAACACCACTTGCTGAAGAGACTGTCTTTATTCCATTGGATATTCTTTCCTGCTTCTCCAAGGGTTAGTTGGCCATATGTTTATGGGTCCATTTCTGGGTCTCTATTCTGTTCCATTGATATGAGTGTCTGTTCTTGTGCCAGTACCACACTGTCTTGATGATTACAGCTTTGTAGTATAGCTTGAAGTCCAGGATTGTGATGCCTCCTGCTTTGGTGTTCTTTTACAAGATTGTTTTGGCTATTCAGGGTCTTTTCTGGTTCCATACAAATGTTAGGATTATTTGTTCTAGCTCTGTGAAGAATGCTGGTGTTATTTTGATAGGGATTGCATTGAATATGTAGGTTGCTTTGGGTAGTATTGACGTTTTAACAATATTTGTTCTTCCTATCCAGGAGCATGGAATCCTTTTCCACTTTTTTGTGTCCTCTTCCATTTCTTTCATAAGCTTTCTATAGTTTTCAGTGTATAGATTTTTCACCTCTTTGGTTAGATTTATTCCTGGGTATTTCATGGTTTTTGGTGAAATTATAAATGGGATCGATTCCTTGATTTCTCTTTCTGTTGCTTCTTTGTTGGTGAATAGGAATGCAACCGATTTCTGTGCATTGACTTTATATCCTGCAACATTGCTGAATTCATGAATCAATTCTAGCAGTTTTTTGGTGGAATCTTTTGAGTTTTCCATATAGAGTATCATGTTATCTGTGAAGTGTGAAAGTTTGACCCCTCCTGGCTGATTTGGATGCCTTTTATTTCTTTGTGTTTTCTGATTGCTGAGGCTAGGACTTCCATACTATTTTGAATAACAGTGGTGAGAGTGGACATCCCGGTCTTGTTCCTGACCTTAGGGGGAAAGCTCTCAGTTTTTCCCCATTGAGGATGATATTAGTGTTGGGTCATTCATATATGGCGTTTATGATCTACAGGCATGATCCTTCTGTCCTTACTTTCTCGAGGGGTGTTATCAAGAAAGGATGTTGTATTTTGTCAAATGCTATCTCTGCATCTACTGAGAGGATCATATGTTCTTGTCTTTTCTTTTATTGATGTGATGAATCACATTGATTGTTTTGCAGATGTTGAACCAGCCCTGCATCCCAGGCATAAATCCCACTTGGTTGTGATGAATAATTTTTTTAAGGTATTGCTGGAGCTGGTTGGCTAATATCTTGTTGAGGATTTTAGAATCCATGTTCATCAGGGAAATTGGTCTATAGTTCTCCTTTTTAGTGGGGTCTCTGTCTGGTTTTGGAATCAAGGTAATGCTGGACTCATAGAAAGAGTTTGGAAGTTTTCCTTCCATTTCTATTTTTTGGAACAGCTTCAAGAGAATAGGTGTTAACTCTTCCTTAAATGTTTGGTAGAATTCCCCTGGAAAGCCACCTGGCCCTAGACTCTTGTTTTTTGGGAGATTTTTGATTACTAATTCAATTTCCTTACTGGTTATGGGTCTGTTCAAATTTTCTATTTCTTCTTGTTTCAGTTTTGATAGTGTATATGTTTTTAGGAATTTGTCCATTTCTTCCAGATTTCCCATTTTATTGGCATTTAATTGCTCATAATATTCTTTTACTATTGTTTTTATTTCTGCTGTGTTGGTTGTGATGTCTCGTCTTTCATTCTTGATTTTATTTATTTGGGTCTTTTCCTTTTTCTTTTTGATCAAACTGGCTAGTGGTATATCAATTTAGTTAATTCTTTCAAAGAACCAGCTTCTGGTTTCATTGTTCTGCTGTACTGTTTTTTTGTTTTTTGGTTTTTGGTTTTTGGTTTTGATAGCATTAATTTCTGCTCTAGTCTTTATTATTTCCTGTCTTATGCTAGTTTTGGGTTTTATTTGCTGTTCTTTTTCCAGCTCTTTAAGGCATAAGTTTAGGTTGTGCATCTGTGATCTTTGTTCCTCCTTTAGAAAGGCCTGGATTGCTATATACTTTCCTCTTATAACCACCTTTGCTGCATCCCAGAGGTTTTGGTTGTTTTGTTATCATTTTTATTGGCTTCCATATAAATTTCATCTTTAACTTCTTGGTTGGCCCATTAATTCTTTAGTAGGATGTTCTTCAGTCTCCAAGTATTTGTTACATTTCCAAATTTTTTCTTTTGGTTGATTTCGAGTTTCAGGGCATTGTGGTCTGATAATATGCATGGTATGATCTTGATCTTTTGTACTTGCTGAGGGCTGATTTGTGTCCCAGTATGTGGTCTATTCTGGAGAACGTTCCATGTGCACTGGAGAAGAATGTATATTCCACTGCTTTAGAATGGAATGTTCTGAATATATCTTTTAAGTCCATCTGGTCCAGTGTGTCATTCAAAGCCTTTGTTTCCTTGTTCATTTTTTGATTAGATGATCTGTCCATTGTTATGAGTGGGGTGTTGAAGTCTCCTACTATTATGGTATTACTATCAATGAATTTCTTTATGTTTGTGATTAATTGATTTATATATTTGGGTGCTCTCACATTCAGCGCATAAATGTTTACAATTGTTAGGTATTCTTGGTGGATAGACCCATTAATTATGATATAATGCTCTTCTTCATGTCTTGATACAGTCTTTATTTTAAAGCCTAGATTGTTTGATATAAGTATGGCTACTCAGGCTTTTTTTTGTTGACCATTAGCATGATAGATGTTTCTCCATCCCCTTACTTTCAATCTGAAGGTGTCTTTAGGTCTAAAGTGTGTTCCTTGTAAACAGTATATACATGGATTTTGTTTTCTTATCCATTCTGGTACTTTATGCCTTTTTATTGGAACATTTAGTCCATTGACATTTAGAGTGAGTACTGAAAGTTGTGAATTTATTGCCATTATGTTGCTTATAGAGTTGGAGTTTCTGTTGGTGTTCTCTGGTCCTTTCTAATCTTTGTTGCTTTTGGTATGTATGTATGTATGTATATATGTATGTATGTATTTATTTTTTCATCTTTTCTCCGCTCAGAAAGTCCCCCTTAAAATTTCTTGCAGGGCTGGTTTAGTGGTCACAAACTCCTTTAATTTTTATTTGTCTGGGAAACTTTTATCTTTCCTTCTATTTTTAATAACAGCCTTACTGGATAAAGAATTCTTGACTGCATATTTTCTGATTCAGCACATTAAATATATCCTGCCACTCCTTTCTGGCCTGCCAAGTTTCTGTGGATAAGTCTGCTGCAAACCTGATCTATCTTCCCTTGTCGGTTAAGGACTTTTTTATTCCCTTGCTGCTTTCATGATTCTCTCCTTGCCTGAGTATTGTGTGAATTTGACTAGGATATGCCTGGTTGATGGTTGGTTTTTGTTGAATCTAATGGGAGTCCTCTGTGCTTCCTGGATTTTGATGTCTGTGTCTTTCCCCAGGTTAGGAAAGTTTTCTGCTATGATTTGCTCACATAACCCTTCTACTCTTATTTCTCTCTCTTTCTCTTCTGGAAAACCTATGATTCTGATGTTGTTCCTTTTTAATGAGTCACTGATTTCTCTAATTCTTAAATCGTGCTCTTTTGCCGTAATCTCCCTGTTTTTTTTCTTTTTTTCTTTTTTTTTGCTTCATTATTCTCCATAAGTTTTTCCTCTATATCACTGATTCTCTGTTCTTCCTCATCAATCCTTGCTGCTGCGGTATCCATTTGAGATCGCAGATCAATTATAGCATTTTTATTTCATCCTGACTTGCTTTTACTTCTTTTATCTCAGTAGAAAGGGATTCTAATCTATTTTCGACTCCAGCTAGTATTCTTAGTATTGTGATTCTAACTTCTGGTTCAGGCATCTTGCTTGTATTTGTGTTGGTTAAGTCCCTGGCTGTCGCTTCTTCCTGCTCTTTTGGGGTGAATTCTTTCACTTCATCATTTTGAAGGGAGAAAAGGAATTAATGAGGTAGAAAAAAATAAAATAAAAAAATTAAAATTAAAAATATTAAAATTAAAAACTTAAAAACAAACACACCCAGAAAAAAAAAATTAAATAAATGATGCTTGATCCTAGGTGTGTTTTGGTCTCGGTGTTGAAAGTGGCTTGATAGATTAGAGAAAAAAGGGGGAAAAAAGAAGAAAACATGAGGAAATCATTTGAAAAAAAAATGAATACACTGAGATAGAGTAAAATGAAATGATGGAAGTAAAATAGATTTGGAAAAAATTACACAAAAGTAAAAAATGGATTAGAAAAAAATTAAAGAAAAATATTTTTGAAAATAAAAATGGATTTTTTCTCTTTCTGTACTCAAGAAAAAGAAAAGAAACAAAAAAGAAAAAAGAAGAAATAAAGAAAGAAAGAAAGAAAGAAAGAAGAAAGAAAGTTGAATAGATGGACTAGCTAACAGACTGAAGTATGACTGAAATTACTTCGTTTTCCCCTAGAGGTCAAACTTTGAAGCACTTTATAGCCCATAACCTAAGCAGGCGGTGAGATTTGTGTTCTTGAAGAGCGAGGTTGGCCCAGTTGGGCAGGGCTTAATGTAATGGCTCTGTTCTCCACTAGATGGTGCTGCTAGCCTACTGGGGTGGATTGTTATGGCACTTGTAGGTGCTTATGCGCATGTGCAGGAGCAGTGAAAATGGCATCACCAGCTACCCAGTCTCTAGTATTGGAACTCTGTTCTCCCTGATCTGCGATCGCGCACCTGTCCTTTGTCTTCAGGTTCCATCCACTCCCCGCTTCTACACTGTCCATGACCAAGCCCCAGACAGCACCTCCCTTCTGTTTTGTCTCAGATGTGGCTGCCTTCTCTGATCCCCCACTTCTGAGGCACTATGGCTTTGACCTGCTCCACCCCTCTGTGGGGTCTCACCAAGCAATGGCCGGGTGCCAGCCACACCCAGGAACGCTTGTGGGACTGTTGTGCTGCTGATGCCCAGAGACTGCAGCCAGGTGCCAGCCTGCCCCAGAAAAAGTTTGCGAGACAGTGTAGCAGCAGCACCTCAGGGATTATGGAAAATCACAACACACATCTGGCACTGGGCTTCACCCCCAACGACCTTATTCCTGCACCAGCAAATGTGGCTGTTCTCTGGGGTCTACTGGGCCCAGGTGGCGTCATAGTCTCTACCAAGTGTCCTTCCAACAGTGGAACTGATTCTCCCAAGAATCTCCCAGACCCCACTCTGCTCCTGGGGATTCACCCTTCCCACCAGAGCACCGCCAGGTATTGAGCTGTGGAGTTTCAGACTCTGGGCTCCACCTGTTTACAGTCTTAATGGAAGCTAAACCCTCTCCTTTCTCCTTTCTCCCTTTTTATTTCCGTCTCTGTGGCTGTTTCCAATTTTCTACTTTCTCTCCAGATGCTTTTGGGGAGGGGTGCTTTCCCCATATTCACCCCCGCCCTGTCTCCATCCTCTCCCACATGCACAGGCAGCTCCCTGCCCTCCATGGCTTCTCTCTCCCCAATTTCACCTCTCCATGCCAGGTACCTGCTGAATTATGTGGTTTAGGTTGTGCAGGTTGTGTTAATCCTCAGATCAGTTTCTAGGTGTGCAGGATGGTTTAGTGTTGGTCTGGCTGTATTTCATGGACATGAGACACACAAAAACTTCCATGCTGTTCCCAAACAGAATTAATTTCTTAATCAACCTGTAGTGCAACTGAAAACACCACTACAGTTGGGATACTAGGCATATTTCTTTGAGAACCTAGGCCAGCTGCACTCTTAAGACGAGTTTCCAATCAGAGTGTTCAGACTTCGGTGAGGAAGATTAGAACATGAGATCTGAGTCAGCCAGAATGTGAGTGCATAGAACCTACTCAGGAGAAAGGCAAAAATCTTACCTTTTGAAGTATTTTCGAGAAGTCACCCCTTCCAAGAGCCCAGCCACCGCGACCTTTATTGAGGAAAAACATCACACCAGATGGATGAACAGACACAAGTTGATTTCTTTGGTAACAAGAGGAGAGAAAGTCTTGAATACTGTGCTGTGCCAAGACAAAAAGCTGGAGTCTTGAAGAACTGGGATGGGATGGGAATGGAGACCACAGGCCATCGTGTTTTCTAATTGGTCTTACTTAACAGAAAATAAACTCTCTGTCTTCATTTTACAATTTGGAGCAATATGCTGGGTCCTGCCCTACAGAATTTAGGCTTTCACTCCCCTATTGGGATTAAAAGACAGAGTCTGTATCTTTTTTAAAGAAGACGTTAAAAGGGGTGGTTCCCAGGTCCTTGAGGAAGATATTACTGGGTTGTAAAAGTGGCAAGAGGTTTTTTTTTTTGTTGTTTTTTTTAAAGGAATTTACATCACAAAGAGACAGAGAATGCATTAAAAGTTTTCTAAGCAACTATTCTAAGAACAGTGTGGTCAGGGGCCCAGAGCCCCAAGAAGCCTGAAGAAACCTTAGTCAGGCTGACGGGAACCTTAAAGCCTCTCTGGTCACCTTATAAGTCCAGAGAGCCTTCCCAAGAGGCTTTTTTCTTTTTTTGCCTTTATTAAGAAAGTTGGTCCAGATTCCTATGATCCTTACAAACAGAAAATCAGCGCTTCTTTCTAAATTCCACTTAGACAAAGACTACGCTAGTAAAAGTTTTATATTTTAGAAAAAGTTTACTTTATTTCTATTTATTTTTTTAAGTGTAGAGTGCTCCTTGAAAAACTGTACGTGTTAAAATTATATACATTTAAGTGTTTACATTTGTATATGAAGCAAAATTTTTTAAAAGGAACTTCCATGTTTCACCAAGCTTATTTTTTAATCAGGTTTTAACTAATCCTTAAACGAGGCTAAGAGCAAATTATATTTTAGAGTATAAGGTATGATTTTCAGTTACTTTTTTATAAAAATAGTTTTATTCTGATTGTAGTGCTTTGACATTCTTAAAAATAGCTATGTACTGTATGTAATCCTCTCCTGCCTTTTTGTGACTCGTCTTAAGGTTTTATGCTGAACACAGTTCGAAGTTGTTGAGTTTGTTACTGATGACCTGGTATAACTAATTTTTAAATCAAAATAGTTGTAACATCCCCTTCCCCTCAAGAGTAACTTTTATTTCTAGTCAGGAGAAAACTTCTTATTGAAATAAATTTATGGTTAAATTTCTTGCTAAAATTTTTGAAAGGAAAATGTGTAAATAATGATTACAAGAATTTACATCTATTGAGGTCTGGCCCATGTAAGTCTAAGCATTTTACTTTTGTAAACATACTGACTTCTCACACCCAGCCTTGGAAATAGGCACTATGGCAGTGCAATAGACACATGCGTGTGCTCTAGAGTCAGAAGAATTCAATTCAAATGCTGCCTGAATCATTCTGGCTGTGTGAACTCAGGTGAGTTCATTAGTAACTGATAACTATCAAATAGGAACAATAATCAATCAACAGCACAGGACTACAATCCCCTATGTGTTACACAAATTGATTTGTAACTCTTTCTGTGCCTGATCAGTGCTTGACATGTAGTAAGCTCTGAATAGATGTGATAGATGATGAAATATAGGCATTGGGAAATTGATTAGCTTTCCTGTGTCATACAAGCTATTAAGTAGCATAAAGCTTAGATTAGAATTCCAGTTCATCTGAGTCTCATGTCTGATGTCTTCTAAATTATTACATCAGTTAGAAACTCTGTAGAAAGCAGATGCTGTACTCTAGGTAATGTAAAGAGAGTTTTGCTAAAAGATAATTCACATAGATTTAGTCCCAGTTTAAGAAAAACAACAAAGAATGTAATAGGATATTTAGTTCATTACCATTCTTCCATTAATTAATATTTACATATATAATTAGATAATATATAATGCTAACAGTGCAATTCCATTCATAGTGTAATACCATTTCCTACTGTATATCAGAATCCAATATCATTCTTCGTTCATTTTAAGTGCATTTGATTGTACAATCACAAAGACTAGTGAGAGAGAGCTATTTCTGCCCATAGACGAAGAAAGAAATAAGAGAGACACACTATAAAAATTTGAGGGATGAGAGCTGTATGGTGCTGTGGCCGTGGACTTTGGTGGAAGGAAGTGACCAACATATAATGATCTGACTGATAGCAAGAATAAGGTGTTAAATAACCAAACTAGATCTTAAGTATTCTCACCACAAAAGAAGGAGATGTTATGCGAAGTGATGAAAGTGTTAGCTAACTCTATGGTGATAATCATATTACAATATAAAAATGCAGCAAATAAACACCTTAAACTTATCCAATGTTATATATCAATTATATCTCAATAAAAAAAAAAAAAAAGAGGAAAAACAAATTTCCTGCGGTGACTTACTTGTTGAAATCCGATCAAGCCCTGAAGAGTGAAGGGATGATTGTGGTTTTAAAGACATATCCACCATCATTTACTACACCTCTCTTCAATAAATGGAACTTAGTTTCCCTCCCCTTACATGTGGTTTCCCTGACTATAATTTAAAGAATGGAACATGGCAAAGGAATGCAATGTCATTTCCAACATTAGGCTTCTCTGTTTGGTATATGTGTTCCCTTCCATTCTCTTTGTCTCTGTCTCTGTCTTCCTCTCCCTCTCATCATTACTGTGGAAAAAAAAAAAAACAGCTAAGCTACCACTTGCTCATTTGAATGAGTTTTTTCCTAGATTCCTTTCAAATTTGCTCTCTACATACTTTGTACCACATATTTAACCTAGTAGGCATTTTAAAAGCTTTTGTTATTGGTAGTAAGAAATGTATCTTCTATTCATTGCTTTATCCCCAGTTTAGAACAATCTCACAGAGAGTATATAAACACAATAATTTGTTGAAATGTTTGATCAGTGATAAACATTTAATTTAATGGCTATGTTTCACATGGATAGACGCTATCTTATATGTGAGTATGCTGAAATACTTGAGCGAAGAAAACTTAACAGGAAAAAAAACATAAACACTGTCCATTATATGTTAATGGCTTATATCCCAAATGGGATGTTTATTTTATACATTCAGAATTCTAGAGAAGCAAGCAATTAAATTTAATATTTAACTGCAGTATTTAATAAACAACTCTATAACATGTGAAATTATCAGGTTGTTTATTTATACTGTAATATTTTAGTTCCAAATTGTATAAAACAGGAAGTACTCTGGACCCTTTGAAGAAATACATTTATACCCAATAAGTGTAGACTTTGGAACAGATGATGAAATACTCAGCCGAAACAGCTCTGTCTTAATAAATTCAGGGATGTCTGATTCTTTCTGAATTGTTTGTTTTTATTTTTGCTAGCAGGTGCTAATCTTGTTTGAACAGGTGGAAGAATGAGAGGCAAAGTGAATATGGCTTGTGGAAAATATTTTGAACACATTATCTAAAATTTACCAGGATTGTTAGTGCTAATTTATAGCATCCATATGTAAAGATTGCCTGTCCTCAATTACCTTTATGATAAAATAAACTTCTTTTTTTTTTTTTTTTTTTTTTTGGTAATTTGTCAAGTTGTGAAAAAGAATGGTGACTTTGTTTCTTTAGTTCCTTTATGCATTGGAAAAACAACCATCTATTGAATAGTTTCATATATGTAAAAAAAATCAGACATAATGTAAGTGGTATTTCTATCACTGAGCTTTAGGAGTAAAGCATACAGGACTATTTGTTAATGTAATTATTCATTTATTTATTTATCTATCTTTTTTGAGTTTTTATTTAAATTTAGTTAACATTGGGGCGCCTGGGTGGCTCAGACGGTTGAGCGTCCAACTTCGGTTCAGGTCATGATCTCACAGTCCGTGAGTTCGAGCCCTGCGTCGGGCTCTGTGCTGACAGCTCAGAGCCTGGAGCCTGCTTCGGATTCTGTGTCTCCTTCTCTCTCTGACTCTCTCCCGTTCATGCTCTGTCTCTCTCTGTCTCAAAAATAAATAAACATTAAAAATTAAATTTAGTTAAAATAAATGAACAGTGTAACAGTTTCAGGAGTAGAATTTAGTGATTCATCACTAACGTACAACACCCAGTGCTCATCACAACAAGCACCCTCCTTAATCCCCATCACTCATTTAACCCATCCCCCCACCCACCTCCCTCCATCAACCCTCAGTTTGTTCTCTATAGTGAAGAGTCTGTTTTCTATAGTTATGTAGAAGATTGAGTTTCACTCTATTTTCAATATTCAGAAAAAATACTGCAATGGTGCCTCTATTGAAGAACAACTCAGCCAAAATTGATACAGGAAAAATAGATAGATAGATGGATAGGTGATAGATAGATAGATAGATAGATAATATAAATAGATAAATAAACTAGAATTTCTTGAAAATGTTACTGAATATTAGCATAGAAAGAAATATGTGTGTGTTTGTATATCGGTGTATATCTATCTCTCAGCAGAAATGTGTTGACTGATTTTTAAATCAAGAAATGTCTATTTGAAAATATGATACAAATTAGATGAGAATAAAAAATTGCAGGGGTGCCTGGGTGGCTCAGTCAGTTGAGCATCCGACTTTGGCTCAAGTCATGATCTCGCAGTTCGTGAGTCTGAGCCGCGTGTCGCGCTCTGTGCTGACAGCTCGGAACCTGGAGCCCGCTTTGGATTCTGTGTCCCCCTCTCTCTGTCTCTGCCCCTCCCCCACTCTTATCGCTTCTTAGAGAATCTGCATTAACACACTCCATGACAGTGCTTTTCCTAATTAGGAAGGGGTGGGTTCATTTGACTGTCACCAGGGCAGGACATTACCTGAATGTTTAGCATTTCCAATCCTAATACATAATTCAGTAAGGCTACAGGTTGAGGAAAGAATGTAACCTGAGGTTTGCTGGTTTTGTTTTTTGTTTTTGTTTTTCCTATGTTTTCAACTTGCTTTATACCACAGGAATGTTAACACGCTTGATGCATATTTACTTTCCTATTAGATGATAGAAACTAAAGCTCAGGAACTCCAAATAAGACTGAAAAGGGGCGCCTGGGTGGCTCAGTCGGTTAAGCATCTGACTTCGGCTCAGGTCATGATCTCACGGTTGGTGGGTTTGAGCCCCACGTCAGGCTCTGTGCTGACAGCTCGGAGCCTGAAGCCTGTTCCAGATTCTGTGTTTCCCTCTCTCTCTCTGCCCTTCCCCTGATCACTCCCTGTCTCTGTCTCTCTCAAAAACAAATGAACATTATTTTTTTTTTTTAAAGACAAAAAATCTTTGGGGATGTCATTGTGACAATCATTTCCTGTATGAAAGGGAAGCTCATAGCAAAGGTTGCTGGGAGAACAGTAACCTGTTAAGATCTGGTAAACAACATGAACAAACTTTCTATATTAGTTTCTTATTGCTGCTGTAAAAAAAGTACCACACACGTAGTGGCTTAAAACAACACAAGTTTGTTATCTCACAGTTCTGGAGATGGGAATGACATCAATCTCATTGGGCTAAAAGCAAGGTGTCTTCAGGGGGGCTTGTTCTCTCCAGAATATTTTAGGGTAGAATCCATTTTCTTGCCTTTTCAGCTTCTAGAGATCATCTGCATTCTTGGACTGAAGACTCCTTTCTCCCATCACCGCAATCTTTGCTTCTATTCTTGAGAACAATATTTCCTGTTTCTAACTCTGATCTTCCTTCCCTTTTGATTACATTGGACCCACTCAGATAATCCAGGATAATCTTGCCATTTTAAGATCCTTATTTTTAAAAAAAGTTATGTTTATTTATTAATTTTTTGATAGAGAGTGAGACCAAGCCAGGGAGTGGCAGAGAGAGAGGAAGAGAGAGAATCCCAAGCAGGCTATGCCCTGTCAGTACAGAGACTGAAGTGGGCTTGAACTCATGAACTGTGATATCATGACCTGAGCTGAAATCAAGAGTCATATGCTTAACCAACTGAGCCACCCAGGTACCCAAGATTCTTATTCTTTTCTTTTCTTTTCTTTTCTTTTCTTTTCTTTTCTTTTCTTTTCTTTCATTTTCTTTTATTTAATTTTATTTCATTTTTATTAAATGTATTTATTTGTTTTGAGAGAGAGGAAGAGAGGGAAAGAGAGAGAATCCCAAGCAGGCTCTACACTGTCAGCATGGATCCCAACACAGGACTTGAACCCAAGAACCATGAGATTGTGACCTGAGCCAAAATCAAGAGCCTGATGCTTAACTGACTGAGCCACACAAGTGCCCCAACCCTTAGTTTAATAATATAGGCAAAGTCCCTTTTGCCATGAAGGAAATATATTCAGAGATTCTGGGTATTGGAACATGGGCATCTTCAGAGGAAAAGGAGTTATTCAGCCTACCACATCTTCCCCTTCCATTTCTCCTGAAACACAGATGGAAATTGAGGAGGGGAAACCATTCCTCAGACATATGAAGAAGTTTATAGGTTGCTTTGTTGGCCTGACTCTTGAAAATGTGAAGTTTTCTTTCATTTAAAATTATATATAAATCATACATAAGTATATATAGTTATTAAAGGTATACTTATGTATGTGTAGAAGATAAAGCTCAGGAACTTCAAATAAGACTTAAAAGGGGTGCCTGGGTGGCTCAGTTGGTTAAACATCTGACTTTGGCTCAGATCATGATTTTATGGTTTGTAGATTCGAGCTACATGTCAGGCTCTGTGCTGACACATGCTTATAATACTTTCTCATTAAATTAAGTAAACTGGCCTGGACTGAAACAGTAAACCATTTTTATATCTTGCTAGTTTCTTTCTACTTTGTGTATAGAGATTCAAAATGGAATATAATAGAAGAGACAAAAAGAAGGTTTTATAAATTCAATCATTAAATGCATATTTATGCTTATTAAATGCATTATTTATGCTAATTCTATTCTGGACATTATTTTTAATCACATGGGGCAAATTCAATAGATCTTGGCTTAAATAGATTGTGACTTTGTAAGGAAATAAAAAATATTAAAAGTGATTATTATGTGGCATAATGTATGAGAGAATAGAAGCATTTATAAACTGTAACAATGGATAATAATGAACTCTTTATGGTGGTTGTGGAAAAAAAATATTTCTAGAAGCTGACACCTTCTCTAGGCTTCAAAAATGAAAATGAGTTTGCCAAGAAGGAGGGAAAGATTGAGGTGGTTATATTAATGAGAATAAAATCATTATGAGCAAAAGATGAGCGTGAAAAATATGAACTTTTGAAATCAAATGGTATACCCAGGAAAACCCAGGAGTTCTGTGATACTGGTCAAAATGCCTGAGAAAATCCTTGGACATAAGTGAGGATATGAGCGAGCATTCAATTGGACAAAGAATCTTATATAGTGTACCAAACAACATAGACATTAATTAGTATGTAGTGTGGAAGAATTAAAAGTCATGAGAAAAAAAAAACAAAATGCTTTTAATTGATTAGATTAGCATTCTGATTGAGAAAAGATTTGAAAGTGTCAGACCAAAGTAGCGGGACATCAATGAGAATGGCATATTGAGTGGTAGGAAAAATGAAAGGCGGGCACAAGGCAAATTAAATATTAGGATGTAGAAGTGGCAGGACTTGGCGGTTGTCAAATCACATAATTCTGATTAGGAAACTGTATAAAATGGGCCCATTGATTTAATATTGACAAGGTATTAGGAAGCAAAATTTCATGACCTTGGACCTTCTGGGTTTGAGGCAATTGTGTTAACCTAGGTAGAGCCACCAGGAAGCACTTGGGTGTAAGTAATTGAAACATTCCTCTAGACACATGTTGCAGAATTGGGAAATTCCACGTTAGAAACTGCACTGAAAAGTGTCAGAATCTTCTTGGGATAGTATGAGTTGCATCACTCTTGAGAGGGAAGTGAAATCGATTCGAAGAGAACACCTATAGAAAATGTCCCTAGGACTCACCAAAACAAATTCTTAATATTATTAATTATTGGGGGGTAAAACTAAATGAAAGCTTGTTAAAAAGTAAATAGCAGATGAGGAATTGAGAACTATGGAGTATAGTAATTCGTCTAGCAATGAAAATCCCAAGGAAACACAAGTGCTTTTAGATGAGCATGTTTTATTAGGGAGGGAGTTTTTGTAATATAGAATTCAGACCGAACATTTTCATGAACTTGAGGGAAAAAGGGTAGAATAAGGGATGCGAACATATGTGAAATAAGAGGAGTGACAGTTGGAGCAAGCTCTTGGGGGAAATATATTGGAACGTGCCTTCCACTGACATAAGCACTGAGACAAACCGGTAGAGAAAGAGGTAAATTCAAGTACGATGGGGAGCATGCTGGTGTTTGGAGGGTTTTGGTAGTCATTTGGTAAATATTTTATCTGTTGGTCTTGAGAGTGTGAAGCTATTTGAGGGCTCTCGGAATTATGTAGGATCTCGTTTGAAGTGAATGGAATAAGGAGTTAAATACAGTGAAAGGAAAGTGGGAGAAGTTTCGTGATACTCACCAAGACAAGAAACTATATATCTGTAATGTTATCAATTACAAAAGCTAACATTGATAAGGGGTTCACTAAGGGTGAAGCACTCAGAAGATCTTTCCATAGTAATTAACGTGATTCTGACAACAACCTTATTTGTTCAGTCTATTGATTTATTAACTTTGAGATCCTGAAACTTTTAGGAATTTTATATTTTGGAGTAGCATAATGAGTATCAATACCTCTCGTTTAGTTCTCTCTCATATTTTAGAATATCTATAGCAGTGAAACCAGACTTTCAAGAATAGAGAAAGAAACAGTCGGAGATTATGTTTTCAGAAATTA
Source organism: Lynx canadensis (assembly GCF_007474595.2). NCBI lineage: Eukaryota > Metazoa > Chordata > Mammalia > Carnivora > Felidae > Lynx > Lynx canadensis. Next base: position 217,676,598 of record NC_044303.2, on the reverse strand, counting down.
CTCTTAGATGGATCATTTTTTTTTTTTTTTTGATTCTTGTAACTTGACTATAAGAGAAAGTTCACTAAAGAAGCTCTTTATCTCGCATGCTCTCTTTCAATATTTCATTAGTAAATTGTCTAATTTCTTATGAATGCTAGGCTACGTTGCACCATTTATTTGTCTTTAAGCTGGAATCTTGGAAGTTATTAGTTTTTCACGCACTACCTTAGTAAATTAATGTAAGTAAGTATTTCCTGATACTCCCAGAGGCCCGTGGAATAAGAATGGCCCATCCAAATTCAATATTAATATCTATTCCAGTGTTCACTCTTCACATCATGAAATTCCAGTATGGTCAACCTGCAACACCTTGTGTAACTGACTGTCATCTTTGAGGACAGCACTATGTTATCGGATACCTTTGGGGTTTTTGTTGGGAAACTAGCAATGCTGTGATGACAAAAGCTCTTCAGCCTTGAGGGGTGATATCCATTCGGTGTACTCACAGAAATTTCTGCTTTTGTGGTCATGAGCCCAGTGAGTATTAGTTATGAATGGTATTCATAAAACATATTTTTGTGTCCACTTTTTTTTAATGACTATTTATTTATTTTGAGAAACAGAGAGAGAGAGCATGAGCAGGGGAGAGGCAGAGCGAGAGACAGGGAGAGAGAGAATCTCAGGCAGGCTCTGTGCTGTTGCCCAGAGTCCAAATGAGGTTCAATCTCATGAACCGTGAGATCATAACCTGAACTGAAATCATGAATCAGATGCTTAACCGACTGAGCCACTCAGGCGACCCTGTTCTGTCCATTTTTAAGAACCCCTTTTCCAGTGAGAATTTTCAGGTGATTTTCATGTGTGATGCAGAGATTCAGCTCCTGAAACTCTTCTAAGAGTGTCATCCACTACCTTGTCTCCATCTCCTTCCCATTAGCTCCACAATCTTGATTCCTGCAAGACCCCAAATATCCATGGCACCTAACAACCACTTCTCACGAAGCAGTGTAAATCTTACGTGTAAAGAAACAGTAACCAAGAACAGGATGTTATAACAATTTTCTCAAAATATATTCAAAGCCCGTAATAGAACAGGCTACCAAATGGTTGTCAGAAACAACACAGATCAATTTGTCAATCTATAATTTAGAGTCAGAAATAGAGCTGATTCCTTAGCCTTCTGGCCCTCTGTATTATGTAAGTGTGTGACACATAAGGTTGATAAAACAATCTGACCTTTTTCTTTGAGATAGGTTTTTTTTTTTTGCTATATTTTTACAAGTCATAACTGATTCCTCAGTAACAGCTATAGCTGTTATAGCTACATACCTTTGTGTTATGTTTGTGTCAGGTAATTTAGTAAATTGTTGTCATTGTAGATGGATCGTGATGCTAATGTTTTCAAAGTAAAATGCCAGGATGAGCTCTCTTATTATTTCATTTTGTACGGTCTATGTTCATAATAGATCTTGTTAATCTAATAGCTACAGATACCATATCCGCATATTCTTCTAAGGATTTTAACACCATTCCTAAATATCTCTTGCAATCCTTCTCTGTTTCATTCTTTTTCTTCCTATCTGATCTTTCATATTGCCCTTACATGTATTATTCTTACTGAGCCAGATAGATACATTTATGTATTGTTAGATTCGAGGGGGGAGTTGTTTGATAATAGGTATAATGGTCATCAATTCACATTTCTATCAGATATGCCTATGGGATTGTTATAATACCATTTTGCATCCTATATTCCCAACTAGGACATATAAAGAATGAATTAACTCAAGGAGATAATCAAAATGTTTTCCTTTCAAAGAAGAAAACAAAATAAAAATTGACTCATAAGAAAAACAATTAAAAGAGAGAAAAATACACCACTCCTTTCATTAAAAAAACAGCATCTGCTTTTAGATTATACATGGTTTAGAACAAAATTTCTGTATAGATTGTTTTGATGAAAACAGGACAATGTTCTGACAAGAAACCAGAAGATCTAATAAGAAACTCCCAAAACCACTTCTGTGTCCCTTCTCAACCTCAGGACTCTGGTCATGAAGGAAGTTGAGCAGGAAAAAAAGGAAATAAGAATGTGTAGGAAACATGGATTTTATTTTGATAACCTAAAGCATCAGGTAAATCTGTTATCTGATTCTCAAGCCGTTTTCTGACCACCTATAGTGGTTACTTGAAGGTGTTGTGAGGGCCTCTGCTGAGGGGTATTGGGAAATTAAGGGAACAGAGAAATACACTGTAGCCTCTGCTGTTTTTTCATACATAACAGCACTTTTTATTCTATTTTTTTAAATTTTTTAAAGTTTATTTATCTTGAGAGAGACAGAGGCAGTGCGAGTGGGGGTGGGGGCAGAGAGAGAGGGAGAGACACAGAATCCCAAGCAGGCTCTGCGCCACCAGCTCAGGGCACGACACGGGGCCCGACTCACAAAACCATAAGGACCATCGTGACCTGAGCCAAAACCTAGAGTCAGATGCTTAACCAACTGAACCACCCAGGTGCCCCCATATACAACAACACTTTTTAAACTTCAAATTGTTTTTTAATATATTGGGTTTTGAGTTAGATACCACTTGCAAAAAGTTCCCCTCATTGTAAAAACAAATGATTCAGAAAAGAGTTGGACTGACCGTTCTCTAAAATTCAGTGGTCTTCTCATTAAAAAATTCATGTGTATTTTTTATGTATTTAATCTGTTATATAAAAATGGATTTCAAGAAACTGATAGTGGAACTCTTAGTGATATTTGACAATGAGCCATATGTTTTCTCAATTATACATATTTGCTTTGGTCGCATTTAATTATTCATTTATGCTAAAGAAAATCTTGTTTTCGCATCATTAAAACACTGAACCGATGCAGATAACTCAGAGATCCAATGCATCAGATCTATTTTACTTCAACTAGAAAAGTATCCCTTTATAATGTCAGGTGTATAATTTCAGTAAAATTATTTAATAAAATGATTTCCCAAGACAGATATGACCTTCATCAATGGAATGTATTACATGAAATTTCAAATTCATACACATTTAATTTATCCTCTTCTAATTCACATTATCAAACTGATTTAACTTAGAAAATGGATTACACATCAAGACAGCATGGTATTGGCACAAAAACAGACACACAGACCAATGGAATAGAATAGAAACCCCAGAACTAGACCCACAAACGTATGGCCAACTCATCTTTGACAAAGCAGGAAAGAACATCCAATGGAAAAAAGACAGCCTCTTTAACAAATGGTGCTGGGAGAACTGGACAGCAACATGCAGAAGGTTGAAACTAGACCACTTTCTCACACCATTTACAAAAATAAACTCAAAATGGATAAAGGACCTAAATGTGAGACAGGAAACCATCAAAACCTTAGAGGAGAAAGCAGGAAAAGACCTCTCTGACCTCAGCCGTAGCAATCTCTTCCTCGACACATCCCCAAAGGCAAGGGAATTAAAAGCAAAAGTGAATTACTGGGACCTTATGAAGATAAAAAGCTTCTGCACAGCAAAGGAAACAACCAACAAAACTAAAAGGCAACCAACGGAATGGGAAAAGATATTTGCAAATGACATATCGGACAAAGGGCTAGTATCTAAAATCTATAAAGAGCTCACCAAACTCCACACCCGAAAAACAAATAACCCAGTGAAGAAATGGGCAGAAAACATGAATAGACACTTCTCTAAAGAAGACATCCAGATGGCCAACAGGCACATGAAAAGATGTTCAGCGTCGCTCCTTATCAGGGAAATACAAATCAAAACCACACTCAGGTATCACCTCACGCCAGCCAGAGTGGCCAAAATGAACAAATCAGGAGACCATAGATGCTGGAGAGGATGTGGAGAAACGGGAACCCTCTTGCACTGTTGGTGGGAATGCAAATTGGTGCAGCCGCTCTGGAAAGCAGTGTGGAGGTTCCTCAGAAAATTAAAAATAGACCTACCCTATGACCCAGCAATAGCACTGCTAGGAATTTATCCAAGGGATACAGGAGTACTGATGCATAGGGGCACTTGTACCCCACTGTTCATAGCAGCACTCTCAACAATAGCCAAATTATGGAAAGAGCCTAAATGTCCATCAACTGATGAATGGATAAAGAAATTGTGGTATATATACACAATGGAGTACTATGTGGCAATGAGAAAAAATGAAATATGGCCTTTTGTAGCAACGTGGATGGAACTGGAGAGTGTGATGCTAAGTGAAATAAGCCATACAGAGAAAGACAGATACCATATGGTTTCACTCTTATGTGGATCCTGAGAAACTTAACAGGAACCCATGGAGGAGGGGAAGGAAAAAAAAAAAAAGAGGTTAGAGTGGGAGAGAGCCAAAGCATAAGAGACTGTTAAAAACTGAGAACAAACTGAGGGTTGATGGGGGGTGGGAGGGAGGGGAGGGTGGGTGATGGGTATTGAGGAGGGCACCTTTTGGGATGAGCACTGGGTGTTGTATGGAAACTAATTTGTCAATAAATTTCATTTATATAAAAAAAAAAAAGAAAGAAAATGGATTACATCCCATGTAAAAAAATATACTTTATATGTTGGAGTTAAACATTGATTAGTTTGTATTCATATAATTTCATATAGATAGATGCTAGATAGATAATTAGAAATGCATTTCTGACAAGGTGAAAATTGACACCCTTTAAGAGAAAATTGATATTAAACCAAATTTTTGGTCTTGTTTTCTAATTATTTTGAATCTCAGGTTTCTTTTCTCTTTTTTCTTGATCATTTGAAATACCATTTCCTGCTTAAGGTGAACAAATCAGTGAAGAGTTTATGAACTGTCACAAAATGAATACACCAATGTACCTACTCCCAGATGACAAAATAAATATTAATCATTTATCAGAATTTACCTTTCATGCTCTTTTTCGTTCATTAATTTCTCCTGAGTTGCCAAAAGAAAAATAAACCTCATGATTTTTAGCATTACAGATCCGGTTGCCTGTAATTTATGTAAATGAAGCCATACAGTATTCATTCTTTTGTGACTGATTTCTCTCAATCAACCTTATGTTTGCAACATTTATCAACGTGGTTGTGTGTAGCACAGACTAATTCTGTTTCTGTCCTACATAGCAATGCAATGAACATAGTGCTAGGATAGAAACATTCTATATCTGGCAACAGTTGTGTTAGACAGCACCATTACAGCTTATATTATTTTAATATTTGAATTCTATTGTTGAAAATATTAGTGTTTTCTAAGTGGGCTATTATGAAGAGTTGTGCCAGGTATATTTGTATATACATCTATTGGTTCATATATGTACTCATTTTTGTTACCTGCATGTCTAAATCACCTGTATCTATGCAATATATCTCTATCTCCATATCTACCTTTATCTAAGGGAATGTGTATGTTCCAATTAAATAGACAGTGTTGAAGATTTTTCCAAAGATTTTTTAGTAATTTACCTACACCAGGAGTCATGAGAGTTCTTGCTACTCCACAAGCATTTCAACCCTCAGCATTATCATTTAATTCAGGTTTTTTTTTCCCAACTTTACCTATTCAGAGGCAATGCAGTGACATCATATCATGATCTACCTTGTATTTTCTTGATCTTCACTGAGATTGAATAGCTATTATATTCTTATTGAGCTGGATATCCAGTTTTGTAAAAGACTTTAAAAGTTACATCTTTAATATGATATTTTTTAACTAGCAGAAGTTAGATTATTCTTGCTGAGAGCCTTTGTTTGGTATAAGTCTTTAGTATTCGTCTGGCACATATCTGCTACTGTTTTGTAGCTTTCTTTTCACTCTCACAGAGGGGTCTTCTGATGAAAAAGTTTACTTAGTTTCAATGCATTTCAATTTATAAATATTTTTTCCTTGAAATTAGTGCCTTTTGTGTTATTTGTTAAAAAAACAAATTCCACATATCAAGACTTGAAACCATTCTCTCAAATTTTCTTCTAGAAACTTTATGGTTTTATTATCAGTATGCAATCTACAATTGCCTTGGGATTGATTTTCAAGAACAAAGTGAGGTAGTAGTCAAATTCCTTTTTTTTCTCCATAAGGATATTAAAAAGATTAAGCTCACTTTTCCTAAAATAAATGTCCGCAGGTTTGAGGGTTTTGTTTTTTTGTTTATTTGTTTGTTAGTTTTTTGTTTTTTGTATTCACTATTCTATTGAATTGATTTGCTTATCCTTGCACTTTGCTCCTATTCGTAGGATTTTTTCAACCATTTTAATTTTTGCCTATTGATGACATATATGAAATACAGATTTTATTATTTATTTTATGCAGCCATATAATTGAACACTAATTGTTTTTCTATTTTACTTGATGTTTAGGAATTCTCAGAAGGAGAATGGTGTGCCATCTATAATAGTGATAGTGTTTTCACAGTCTTTTTGGCATTCATGACCATGTATGTATGTATGTATATATGTATTTTTACCTCGGCTAGAAAATTCAGATCAATATTACTACGAGTAGTTATGGTACACAAGCATGTCCTTTTTACTTTCTTGAATAACAATGTTGCTAATGCTATGCTTATGTATGATATTGAATTTTCAATTAGACAGAAATTTGTTTTGTTGTCAAGAAAGGATAATTCTAATTCTAGGAGATAACAAACTTAAAAACACACAAAGTAGTAGTGAACACAGTATTTCTAAGGGGCAATGCTTCTAAGGAGAAGATTAAAACAATTTTACCATGAATTAAACAATACTTAATTTTGTTAATATTACTAATGTTCTTGCTAATTTTAATGTCATACTGCATTTTAAAAAACATGTATTTCGCTTTTTCATGGATATAAAATCATTTATTTTATTCAATGACATACTAGATGTTTAAATGGCATTTGATAAATTTATATTTATGGATTTACTATCATTTCTGCTTACATTTCTTCTAAAATATATTATCTTAGACTAGTTGCCATGACTAAATTGATAAAAAGCACATACATAATTTGATCCCTAAATATATCTAGTTAAAAAATTTTAAATCCAATAAAATCATTGTTCCAATTAAATGTTACTACCGGCTTAACTGAGTGTCCTTTGAAGGAAAAAAGGCAATGGGAGATAAACACCTATTTTAGGTATAATAGTCTGTGGAACTGGAAAAATGGGAACATACCCTAATATTTTGGAAAGCAAGGCCAATGAATGGACAGAGCATAAGTCAGAGCTATGTGTTAGGGCCACTGGACTTGGCATATTCTTTTAGTTGAAATATATTAAAAATATACTTACTGGGGTGCCTGGAAGGCTCAGTTGGTTGAGCATCTGACTTTGGCTCAGGTCACGATTTTGCAGTTCCTAGGTTCGAGCCCTGTGTTGGGCTCTGGACTGACTGTCTGGAGCCTGCTTCAGATTCTGTGTATCCCTCTCTTTCTGCCCCTCCCCAGCTCATGTTCTCTCTCTCAAAAATAAATAAGTGAGCTTTAAGAAAAAAATACACCCACTGAACTTCTCTCAACAAGAGGTAATAAAAAGAACAACTATTTTTAAAGAGTGTATTGTGTGGAGACAACTCAAATACGTAGCCACACACAATTGTGTTGGAGACTAGACGTAAAATGTGTTGAATCCCTCCATTGACCACCTTCCTTACCTTGGAATGCCACTTACTCTCCCTATAAATTAATTCCTTATATCTGTGATAGACAACATATCAGTAATTTGTATATATAATTTTGTAAAGACTAAATGATCCGTCCGGATAAAATTCAGAGTGTATTGCCTGCTGCATAGCATCAGCTCAATAAATGTTAGCCATTATCATCTTTGTGTTTTTTCCTATTGTGTTGTTGTCCTTTAATTTGAAGCCATTCAGATCTGCAGCTGTCAAAAAGGATTAAAAGAACATTAGAATTCTAACACGGGTGGGTTATTTCCCAGAGAGTGTTTTACACATTAGCCAAAATATGAGTTAGTTTTGAATTCCCTTACCTGTAGTTTGCTAACACTGCATGTAGTTAACATAGTTCAATGCCAAATTATGGCATGGGAAAGAAAGCAAATAATATTTAAATTCTTCACATTTTTGAGTAAGTTGGCAATGAAAACTCCTTCTAACTTTCTGATCAGTAACTGGAAAAGAAAGGGACAGAAATGTAACAGTCACTGAATATTTTACAATTCATTTACATAAATGTTGGCAAAATAAATGATATTTTTTTTTCAAAAGCACAGAACTCTAGATCTAATAAAATATGCCACTCTTATTATTATCAATAGGACAGGTTCTAAAAATGTTGGCAGATCTACATAGCTAGGTAGTTGGATTCAGTCATTCATTTTTATGCTTACATAAATATAGCAAAGGTGGAAATACATATTTGTGGATGTACTAAAGTTTGTTTTAAAAGCATATGTTGAGAAAAGGAATGATTTCTTGCACAATGGCAAACACACACACAAAAACCTATATGTTCACATTACATAACTTCACAATTTATTATAAGCACATGAAATTCAGGTTAAATTCCACTTCAGAATCTCAACACTGATTCTGCTGTGGTCGCATGCAGTGGTAACATTATACCGATAAAAGCTCACAAGGAACTGTGCATTTTAGAATGGCCACAACTGGCCTTTGGTACAAGACTAACTGAATAAGTGGCTGCAGGAAAAAAGAAAATTCTGGTAAATCGAGCAAGACCGCTATTAACTTTGTAGTGAAATTACTGAGTTCAGTTTGATGAAATTATCAAACTAGGCTTTGTCATTCTACTTGAACAGGTAGTGTCGGTGTCTGCAGACATGTTTACAGTTATTTTTTTAAACTAACACTTGATAAGCCACTTCCGAGTTCGAGATGGATTAGAAAACTTCAGTTAAAAAAATGAAGAAGTTAAAGCAAAATGAAAAGGAAATGAACACAGAAGCTGCTGTCGTTTATCATACCTTAATAGAAAAATTCTCTCTCTTGCGGAATTCAGTGGTTCATCATCTTCAGTGATCACCTTTGTGGTTGGAATGCTGGTAGCCACTTCATTTCAGAATGACCACATCAATCACCTCTTAAAGATTTCTCGTCAGTGGAGTTAATAAGAATTGGGCACATCACTGTATGATTTAGGAGAAGGGAAAGCAACTTCTGATAATACAGAGCCAGAGACATTATGGGTGAGTTACTGTTTCGAGGAAGATTTCAGGAAAAGTCACAAAAAATGTCTTGGTAACTGCAGACGGACATATTAGTGGCTGTAGCGGGAGACGAACTGTTGCGGATTAGTTAAGTGTGTTTGAGTTAAGCCCACGTTAAGAAAGGTAGACATGTTTCTAGTATGTACATTTGCTGAGTTAAGGCGCTTGGTCATTTCAGTTTAATTATTTAACAATAATAATCTGCCTAATATCTACTTGACATATTGAAACATAAACAAAAATATAGAGTGTTTTGGAGAAACACTAAAATAAATAGACATGTTCAAATTAAAACTGTGTGACATAATCCTCTATCTACATAAAATTCTAGTGTATTCCTGTTTTCGTAGAGGTCTGGCCAGCAGGGTTTAAGCAAAGCATGATGAACGTGGAAGAGTTCCAGGAAAGTAAATAAAAGGAGTTGATAAAAACTTTAAAAATTATTTATGTCAGAAATGAGAATTATGAGCAAATAATATTGCGTTTTATTTAATGAAAGCTATACTGTTAACGTATACATGTATACTTAAAAACTTTAAGGTCATTAAAATTACATTGAAACATTAAATATATAGAAGGGATATTTGGTTTAAATAAAATACAAATACAGGGGCACCTGGGTGGCTTAGTTGGTTGGGCATCCAACTTTGGCTCAGGTCATCACCTCCGGTCTATGAGTTCAAGGCCCACATCGGGCTCTGTGCTGATAGTTCAAAGCCTGGAATGTGCTTTGATTTCTGTGTCTCCCTCTCTCTCTCTGCCCCTCCTGTGCTTGTGTTCTCTCTCTCTCTCTCTCTCTCTCTCAAAAATAAATAAACTTAAAAAAAAAATACAAATGTTACTATATAAAGATCCCATAACTAAGAAATATACTGTTTTCAAAGTGGGTATATTTCTGCAGCACTAAAAGACACTGCTACCATGGATCAGCTAGTTTATAATAAACAAACAAACAAATAAACAAATATATACATTGTGTAAGGTTCTGATAAGTGCTGTGAAGGAAAATGAAAAAGATGAATAAAAATATATGAATGCACATGTACATACATATACATTCTTGCATATACACTTATATTTGTATATGCATATATATGTGTGTGTATACATGTTTGTACATATGTATATGTGTGTATGTATACAACATGTTTTAAAAGTAAATTTATTTGGGGGCGCCTGGGTGGCGCAGTCGGTTAAGCGTCCAACTTCAGCCGGATCACGATCTCGCGGTCCGTGAGTTCGAGCCCCGCGTCGGGCTCTGGGCTGATGGCTCGGAGCCTGGAGCCTGTTTCCGATTCTGTGTCTCCCTCTCTCTCTGCCCCTCCCCCGTTCATGCTCTGTCTCTCTCTGTCCCAAAAATAAATAAACGTTGAAAAAAAAAAAAAAAAAGTAAATTTATTTGGGGGAGGAGTTAAGACGGCGGAGCAGCATGGAGACCCTGACCTTGTCTCATCCCTGAAACTTAGCCAGATCAGCACCAAACCATTTTGAACACCTATGAAACTGATCTGAGGATTAACCCAGCAATCTGCATCACTTGTGCCACAGAACTCAGCAGGTACATGGTGAGGAGAGATGAACTGGGGGAGAGAAAAGCCATGTAGGGTAGTGAGCTGTTTTTGTAGAAAGAGAACAGAGGAAAGGAGAGGGGGAGAGTGTGGCACATCGGGATCATGCAAGAATAGCATTCCCCCAAAAGTAGCTGGAGAGAGATAGAAAGAAGGAAAACACCCACAGGGGACTGAACAAGGAATCTGCTCCCCAAAACCATTAACAGGAAGAAAGGAGATGGTTTCAATACCACCAGGATTCTATAAACAGTGGAGCTCAGAGTCTGATGTTTCAGAGCTCAGTGCCTGGCGGTGCTCTGGTGAGGAAGTAGGGTGAATCTCCAGGAGCAGGCAGCGGGGTCTGAGGAGTCCATGTGCCACATGGGGAGAAGTAGTTCCCTGGCTTGGAGTGCATTTGGAAGAGGCCATATGGCCTCCTTTCAGGCCAAGGTCCCAGCAGAATCTGGAGAGCAGCCATGTTTACAGGTATTGGGACAAAGACCAGAGTGCAGCGAAACCTAGGGCAGCTGTGTGTTGTGATTTACCATAATCTCCAAATCTCTGCTGCCATGTGATCACACGAACATTTTCTGGGGCAAGCTGGCACCCAGCCATTGCTCAGCGAGACCCTCCCCAGAGAGTCATCACTGGTCCAAGCCTAACAAAAGATGTAAAAGATCTGTATGCTGAAAACTATAGAAAACTTATGAAAGAAATTGAAGAAGACACAAAGAAATGGAAAAACAGTCCATGCTCATGGATCGGAAGAATATTGTTAAAATGTTGATACCACCCAAAGTAATCTACATGTTCTAGGCAATACCTATCAGAATAGCATAAGCATCCTTCACAGAGCTGGAAGAAACAATCCTACAATTTGTATGGAAGCAGTAAAGACCCCGGATAGCCAAAGCAATCCTGAAAAAGAAACCCAAAGCTGGAGGCATCATAATCCCAGACCTCAAGATATATTACAAATCTGTAATCATCAAGGCAGTATGGTACTGGCACGGAACCAGACACTTAGATCAATGGAACAGAATAGAGAACCCAGAAATATACACACAAATGTCTGGCCAGCTAATCTTTGACAAAGCAGGAAAGAATATCCAAAGGAAAAAAGACAGTCTCTTCAGCAAATTATGTTGGGAAAACTGGACAACGACATGCAGAAGAATGAACCTGGATCACTTGCACCATACACAAAAATAAACTCAAAATGGGTGAAAGACCTAAACGTAAGACAGGAAACCATCAAAATCCTAGAAAAGAAAACAGGCAACAACTTCTTTGACCTCAGCTGCAGCAACTTCCCACTTGACATGTCTCTGGAAGCAAGGGAAACAGAAGCAAAAATGAACTGTTGGGACCCCATCAAGACAAAAACCTTCTGCACAGTGAAGGAAATAATCAGCAAAACTAAAAGGCAACCAATGGAATGGGAGAAGATACTTGCAAATAATATATCCAATAAAGGGTTAGTATCCAAAATCTATGAAGAAGTCATCAAACTCAACATCCCCAAAACAAATAATCCAGGGAAGAAATGGGCAGAAGTCATAGACACTTTTCCAAAGAAGACATTCAAATGGCTAACAGAAACATGAAAAGATGCTCAACATCACTCATCATCAGGGAAATACACATCAAAACCACAATGAGATATCACCTCACACCTGTCAGAATGGCTAACATTAACAACTCAGGCAACAACAGATGTTGGCAAGGATGTGGAGAAAGATGAACTCTTTTGCATTGCTGGTGAGAATGCAAACTGGTACAGTCACTCTTGAAAACAGTATGGAAGTTCCTCAAAAAATTAAAATTAGAACTACCTTACAACCCAGCAATTGCACTACTAGGTATTTATCTAAAGGATACAGGAGTGCTGATTTGAAGGGGCACATGCACCCCAATGTTTATAACAACACTATTGACAATAGCCAAAGCATGGAAAGACCCCAAATGCCCATCAATTGATGAATGGATAAAGAAGATGTGGTGTATATATATAGATATCTATATATATATACAATGGAATATTACTCGGGATCATAATGAATGAAATCTGGCCATTTGCAACAACATGGATGGAACTAGAGTATATTATGCTAAGCTAAATAAGTCAGTCAGAGAAAGACAAATATATGATTTCACTCATATGTGGAATTTAAGATACAAAACAGATGAACATAAGGGAAGGGAAACAAAAATAACATAAAAAAAGAGAGTGAGACAAACTATAAAAGACTCTTAAGTATAGAGAACAAACTGAGGGTGGGGTGTTTGGTGGGGGGATGGGCTAATTGGGTGATGAGCATTAAGAAGGGCACTTGTTGGGATGAGCACTGGGTGTTATATGTATGCAATGAATCACCACATTCTATTCCTAAAATCATTATTACACTATATATTAACTAAATTGTTTTTAAATAAAAAAATAAATAAAATATAAAGGGAATAAAAGATCACAGATAGTGCTGAACAGAATCTAAGAGAATGCCAGACTGGAGCCTCAAGGAGCAGATATGACTGGTATCTTTATGCAAACAACGTGGCTTTACTGAAGGAAGACTTTTCAATTGCTTCACCTCTAACATGTAATTGAAATCCTGCTTTTCAAAGGGAAGGTGATAAATAAGGGCTAAAAACAGGGATAATTGAAGATTCCTCCCAAAAATGGATTAGAAGACTGGGAGCTAAAAGATGAAAAGGGTTTAAACCCAAGAGACTCTCAGAACCTCCTGATGGGCTGGATCTTTCACTGAACTGGTGCATTTCCAGACCTCTCTCAGTTCAACAGCTTCTAAGTGAGAATTAGTACCAGGCTGTTAAGAGTGCTTGAAAGCTCAAGAAAAACATTGTTAGAAAAGAACTAAAAAATATGACTCAGTTGTATAATTTTTACCTAGCAAAAGTTCATTCTCTGGGTTTTCACTTGATTTTAATAAAATTATTCTTTTTAAAAAAATAACGTGGGGCCCCTGGGTGGTTCAGTCGGTTAAGCGTCCAACTTGAGCTCAGGTCATGATCTCTCAGTCTGTGAGCTTGAGCCCTGCATTGGGCTCTGTGCTGACTGCTTGGAACCTGGAGCCTGCTTCGGATTCTGTGTTTCCCTCTCTCTCTGCCCCTCCCATGCTTACACTCTCTCTCTTAAAAATAAATAAACATTTAAAATAAAAAAAATAATGTAAATTTATTTTCAAAAAGTTAATTTTCAAAATAAAATCCATACTTACGAATATAGAGAAAATATATAAATAGAATGTAAACATAAAAATCTTTCTTTGACCGTATACTTAAAAAACATTCTCCTTTGTGATTCTGTACAATACTAGAAATCGTACTGGCTTACTATTTATAATAATATATGTTAAATGCCTGCCTGATACTGTTTTCTCTATGGTCCATAATGGATTTAATTAACTTTATTTTGAAGTTATCATTGTATTACCTCCAAAATATTTACTATGCATTATTTTTATTTTCATTTCATACATAAATCTTAAGTGACATATTTCTCAGCTCTTGGTATTATGCTTAGGGTATGATTCAAATACATTGGAATAGTTTTATCTCATTAAGTTGTTCTTCTAAAGTACATTAAAAACATATTTATCATAAACTTTAAAGACTCTACCAAAACAACTGTTTGGTCATAAAGTCATTTAAAGCATATTATATATGTTATTATATATATATTTCCTTTCTGAAATAAAAAGATAATTTAATTTTTCTTAAAATTATCCATTTACTCTTACAAAATGTTTTATATTATTTTACATTAAAAATCATTTTCTACATCCCCTTTCTTGTGTTTTATGTACTATTTCATCAAAGTTTACTATATCACTTGAATGTGTGAAGAAAATATGAATGTAGGGTTAAAGCCATCATCACTACCCAAAGGGAAACAACTCTCTAATTTTTTTTTTTAATTTTACTTATTTTTTGATAGAGAGACAGCACAAGTGGGGGAGGGGCAGAGAGAGAAGGAGACACAGAATCCGAAGTAGGCTCCAGGCTCGGAGCTGTCAGCACAAAGCCCGTCGCGGGGCTTAAACTAACAAACTGTGAGATCATGACCTGAGCAAGTCGGTCGCTTAACCGACTGAGCCACCCAGGCGTCCCAAGGGAACATAACTCTTTAAAGACAACCCTGATCAAGATATAGGATCTTACTAACACGACAAGCCTGCTTAGTGCTGGCTGTAGGTTATTTCTCCTATGAACATGTAACCAACGTTCTAATATTTATCACCTAATGAAAGAGAATAATGGACTCTTAAAGATGACTGACCATATCTTAATCTCTGGTACCTATGAATATGTTATGTAACATAGTCAGGAGGAATTAAAATTGCAGAATGAATTAAGGTTGCTCATAAATTGACCTTAAATGAGGAGATAGTTCTGGATTATCTAGTTTGGCCCAATGTAATTACGAGGGTCCTTGTAAGTCAAAGAAGACAGCAGAAAAATCAGTCAGAGGATCTGTGACAACAGAAGCAGAAGTTGGAGAGAAGTAGTCACTGAAGTAATCATTGACGATGAAGGAATGGTGGAGGGGGCAGGTCAAGGCCTAGGAATGCAGGCATTCTCCATAAGCTAACAATGGTTAGGAAATGGCCTCTCCCCTTGGTCCTCCAGAAGGAATGCAGTCATGCCCACACATTGATTTTAGCTCAGTAAGACCCATTTGAGACTCTTGACCTCCAGAACAGTAAGAGAACAAATTTGTGTTGTTTTAAACCACTAAATTAAAGATAATATTCTATAGCACCATAGGAAATTAATATAATAAATAATCTTGAGTATTTTTCTCTTTTTGAATTTTATGTAAATGAAATAGAACAGTATGGACCTTCTGTATCTGGTTTCTTCTATATGGCATTACAATTTATGATAGTGATGTACAAGCTCTACTTTGTTCAATTCACTGCTGCTTAGCATTCCATTATGGGAATATATGCAAATGTATGTATCTCTTCCAGTGTTGCTAAACCTTTTGTGATGTTTCCAGTTTGGGATGATTATGAATAACGCAATTTCAAACATTATTACACATGTATTTGATAGAGAGTAGATAGATAGGAACAAATACATGGACAAGTACACATTTATATATGTAGGATTTTGTATATATGAGTAGAATTTCTGGGTCATAACATATGCATACATTTAATCGAAGGGATTCTGTCAAAATGTTTCCAAGTGGTTGTACCAGTTTACCCTCCCACAGCTAATATACTAAATCCCGGGTGCCCCACATCTTCAAATATGTAATACATCATTTATTTATTCACTTGCTTACTTGTTTATTTAATTTTAGCCATTCTACTGTGAACGTGGTCGACTATAATCGTGGTTTTAATTTGTACGTCTCTGATCATTGTGTTTTGTGCAAAGCCAAACAAATTTTCCCTGGAAAAATTTTTTTCCAGATATTCATGCATTTTAAAAATGTACTGACCATTCAGAGTAGCTATCTGAACCAAAAGTGAACTTGGGCTGCCTCATTGAGTTCACCTCCTTCCTCACCCTTACCCCTGCCATTATTCCCTGGCAACAGCTGATCATTTTCCTGTCCTTATTGTTTTACCTTTCCCAGAATAAAAATGGAACCATACACAATGTAGCTTTTTAAACCTGGATTCTTACAACACATTTGTGCTGTTATATAATTTTTTTTCCTTTTTTTTTGAGAGAGAGAGAGAGAGTGAGAGAACACACCCACATGAGCTGGGGAAGAGAAAGGCAAAAGGAGAGGGAAAGAGAGAGAATCTTAAGCAGCCTCCACACCTAGCACAGAGCCTGAAGCAGCTAGATATCACAACTTGAGACCATGATCTGAGCCGAAATCAAGAGTCAGACGCTTAACCGACTGAGCCCCCCAGGCCCCCCCTAGGGCTGTCATGTAAATTTTCATTACTGAATAGCATTCCATTGTATGAATGTACCACAGTTTACCTATTCACTTGTTGATATGTATCTAGAGCACTTTAGATTTTTGTCAATAGTGAATAAAGTTGTTATAAATATTTATATGCAGGTTTTTTATGAATTTGGATAAATACTTAGCAATATAATTTCTGAGTCATATGTATATATTTAACTTTATCGTAACTCCAAACTGTTTTCCAAAGGGGTTGTATCATTTTCTATTTCCAACAACAATGTATGTGAGTTATCTACTATAATAGATATTCACTGATATCTTGGTTATCTCATGGTTATTTAAAATTGTATTTTCCTGATAATGATGCTGAGAGTCTTTCCATATGATTATTGCTATCATATATATTCTTTGGTGAAGAATCTTATTTGATCTTTTGCCTGTTGTTTAAACAAGTGTGCCATGATTTCCTTATCATTGAATTTTAAGAGTTCTTTATATATATTCTGGGTGTAAGTTCTTTATCATAAATGCATTTTATAAATTTTAAGTATAACCCATTGCTTTTATTTCCATTTAACAGGTCTTTCACAGAACAAAACTCTTAATTTTGATAAAGCCCAATGTACCTTTTTTCTTTTATCAAATGTGTCTTTGTGTCATATCAAAAATTCTTTCCAAATCCAAGATCATGCTAGTTTTGTCCTATGTTTCCTTTTTCTATACATTTTGTATATTTTTTTCTTTTATATTTATGTTTTGGCCTATTTTAAGTTAGTTTTTGTATAATTTGTGATGTATGTATCAGGAATCATTTGTTTAATGCTTATTTATATATTTTGAGAGAGACAGAGAGAAAGAAAGCGAGAACAAGCAGGAGAGGGGCAGAGAGAGTGAGAAAGAGAGACTCCCAGGCAGTCTCCATGCTGCCAGCGCAGAGCCTGACTCGCGGCTCCAACGGATGAATCATGACCTCATGACCTGAGCCAGAATCAAGAGCTGGACACTTTCCTGACTGAGCCACCCATGTGCCCCAGGAATCATGTTTTTGCATACAGGCATCTAATTAGTCCTGCATAATTTATCAAAAAGTCGGTTCACTCTGTACTGAATTGCCTTTGTACCTTTGTCTAACATAAACCAACTATATCATTGGTTATACGAGGATATTTCTGGGTTCTTTATCTTCTCTGATAACTAATGATTTTGCTTGCATTTTATACGTTTCTGACCTATTTGGAAATATTCATTTGTGAAGTGCCTATCCAAGTTTTTTGCCCAGTTGTTGATTAGAAGATACATATATGTATATATATCTTCGTATATAAATATATAAGATTTTATTTAAATTCTAGTTAGTTAATGTATAGTATAATATTGGTTTCAGGAGTAGAATTTAATGATTCATCAGATATTATACTTTTTAAGTGTATTTTCCTTAATGTTATGAATCTTTAGAAATCTTATTTTCAGATAAATATTCTTTATCACATAGTTGTTAACTCTGATTTTTACTAATATATATTTATAAATTCCAGACACTCATGCATTTAAAATGTAGTGACAACTAAAATCTGGCATTCAATCTACCTTACTCTGTATTTTCATATTGTATTGTGCATCCATTAGTAATGAAGATAGCACATTTTACTATAATTACAGGTTATGTGTCTTTCTGCTCCCACTCACTTGTGAGATTTCTAGGGGCAGAAACTATGTTTTATGTTTCTAGATCCAGAACATTGGAGAGTTTTTGTCATAGAATTTCCTATATAACTAACTGCCCATTTCTATCTATCTATGTATCTAAGTATCTATCTACCTATCCTCTATCTACCTATAATCTATCATCAATTATCTATCTACAGAGAGAAGCACTTACTTACTAATGCATTTCCTTCATGATTTTTCCCCATTCCCTTTGCTACTCATTTGCAACAGATTAGTTTCAGAGGAACCTGTGTTGTTATTTTCCCCTCTCTTGAAAAAAAAATAATAAAGATCGAACTTTCCATTGGAAATGTTTCCAATAATCAATGCACATTTATTACATGCACCCCCCTCTCTAATCACTTGGTTATTAACAGAGTAGATTCATATGTGTTTCCCTTCAACGTACACCCTTTATATTTTCTAATGAGCCAGGCCCTCAATATTGTGCTAAACAAAATGTGTACCAACATGATATAAGACAGTCTGAACACCGTGCAGTTTTTGTATTTCTTGCAATTTATTTGACATTGTCAACCCTTTGCACCTGATGGTGTTTGTCTCTTCTTGGCCATGGAAAAAACATTTTGGGCATTTAACAGACAATTTACTTTTGTCTTGATTGAGACATATAGGACCATTTTTGTACCATTAAAATGGAAAATGTAACAGACTGTTAATAGCATATTTTCAAGAATATTTCCAATGCAGGCCAATGTTTTCCTTCTGCTTCCTTAAGACCTTGAAGCCCTGACTTAGGTAAACTTTCTTTGGTATAAATAAAGACCATAGAGGACCAACATTGCTCTTTGATCTTCCAGATATATGTTCTAAGAGGGCATAAATCCTCTCGAATTTGGGCTTAGAATAGTTTTGAAAAATTGGGGGGAAAATTCAGCTCATATAAAGGAGTTTTCCCTAATATTTCATGTCCTTAAAATCATATATCACCTATTTGGCATTACTAGCTGAAGTCATCGTGAAATAAAAGTATTTACTAGTGGATTTAGTCATTATAAAATTAGGTGATATTTATTATGTTTATCCCAGCCGACTTCGTTAGCTTCTTGTTCTCATTTTCTAACTATAAACAGCATCCAATACAGTGCAATGAAATTATACAACTAAGTTGTGACATGAAATTGTAAGATTTTTAGAAGGTGTAGGATGTATGAGAAATCATGATAAGATTATCAAATCTCACACAACGCTATTGTCACGTGGGGAGCTGGCAGCATTTGACCAGTTACCATGAAAGAAGGAAAAATGTGAAAATGTATATAATTTTCTGTCTTCATTGACAATGAATTAAATACCAAGAGAGATCAATGAAGGTTGGAAATAATTATTGAGAAATGACACACTTTAAGGTCGGTGCAAAAGACAAATGTAAAATAGATGTCCTGATATGATTTTTTAAAAGAAAATATTTGTGCATCATTTCTTTAGGAAAAATATGGAATAAAATGTAATTTTACTAAATACAAAGTGAGGCTTGTATAAAATACATTGAGGTTTATTTTTCAAAATAAGGAGATATAGTCTCCACAAAAATAAAAGTTTCCTCTTCTTAATCGGCTCCCTTAAGGTGGTATTTACAAACCGGATATCTGATAGGCATAGAAAGTAGCATCTGCTTCCAACTTCCAAAATGATCTCCTTGCTTCTACTTTTGCCTATTTATAGTCTCTACCCATCAGCCCGTAATACGTTTAAAACTAATGTAAGATTATGTGACTTTTATACTTGAAGCCCTCCAGGAGTTTATATCTCCCTCAAAATAAAATTTAAAGTCTCCATTATACTCTTTAAGTCCGTACAGGATATAGCCATCCTCACATACATCAGCTGTGACCTCATGACTTCCACTTTCTTGTTTGTTCACATACCTCTTCCAACCCTGGCTTCTTCAGTATTTCTTGAATCATCCAAACATACTCACTTTCTGTGCCTCAGCATTTAACTATTTCTCTTGCTAGAATGCTCTCTCCTTTGATCTATATCACTTGTTGCTTCACTTTATTTAGATATTTGTTCCCATGTCTCCTTATCTAAGATGACTTTATTGATTATTTTGGTCCAATGACCCTTCCCCCAAATGATCTGTCCCATGATCATACTTCATTTTCTTTATCAAACTTTGTATCACTGGCAGGGTATAAATTAATTTGTTTCTCTCTCTTTTTTTTTCTGAGCTTGAGGACTTTTTTTGTTTACCACTATTTATCTCACACCTAGCATTTAGTAGATAATCAATAAACATTTAACTTTGAAATAGAAAAACATACTAATGGCAATAAATGAAATGGGGTAGGCAAATAGCTCAAAGTTACTAGGCACTAACAATCAAGAAATAATATGCTCTACTTAATGTATTGTCTTTAGTACAGATGCTGTCAAAGCAGGCACAAATGCATTGCCTTTTAACACGTCTGACTACTGTGGGGAATGCCTACAACCAATAACAGACCTAAGAATCCATAAGGGTATTTTATGCCGGCTTAACCCTTGTTGGAAATATTTCCTGTGGATTTTATAATGAATATAGTAATTACACCCTTCCCTTAGAACTATGAGAAAATCTTGATAGTGGTAATGATAAAAGTAATGTTAGAAATATAACAACCATAGGTATAATGATTGAATATTTGTCACAAACCAGATAGTGATCTTGCATATACATATAAACATATTACATATATTATCTTGTACATTGCCCTCTTTGAAAAGCACTCTAATTATATATTGTAAACATGAGTAAATCCAGCTTTTGGGAAATCCAGAAATGTGCTCAAAGCTGTGTTCTATGTGACGGAAAATCCAGAAGCAAACCCAAGTCCACTTGACTTTAAAATATTAAAAACGTAACCTCCACCAAGATGACGTTTCGTAATTTGATTGTCCATATGTAATGGCCTGTCATGATGATGAGGGCGGCTCCACCTCCCTCCTTCACAGAGAGAGGAATCATATGACTACCAAAAGGTAGTAGCTAACATTTTTAAGCACTTACTTCCCAGATTTCATTCTAGGAAACTTTTCATTTATTACCTGTTTAACAAGAAGGAAGTGGCATGGGAAGATTTTTTTCTCCATTTTACACATGAGGAATACAGGACATTAAGTTATTTACATTTCTCTCATAGTGCTCAGAAGTGCCAAATAATTCCCTGCACCCCCACTCCATAATTGTTTTATAGTGAGACAAACAGAAGGTTGTAACATAGGAAGGTCACAGCAGGTGTCTAGTATCTTCATTCAACGCTCGATCGGCAGGTGCCTTTATGAGCTGAGCCTGCTTTTGGAGACAGTAGTCCAAGCAATTTGATTTTGTAGACATCAAGAATCACTCCTTCCCTAGCACTTAGTAACTAATGGTGCTGGGAACCTTTTTTCTCAACTTAATAGGAATGTCCGGTAGCCCAAAGAGGACTCATAACTCCCTCTAGATAGACATGTTAAATATGATTGCCAGATATTGTTAGGTTTCTCAGACTGATATCTGGCTTGTACAGCTTTTCTTTGACAGACTCACTGTTATTTTCTCAGATCACTGTCCTACTTTCATCTTTTATTGACAAAGGATCTAGGGAGATACAGACTGTATATTTCCATCTGCCTTTGTGATTTTTTTACTCATGAAAGTAGACTTTTCCAGTTTTTATTCAAAATACTTCATGATGGTTTGTTAAGCCAGAGATTAAATTATTAGCAAATTAAAATCTGCTTTACTTTACAAGTCTTTATGGAGGGTAGAATTGTCATTTATGGTAGTAAAATATTTCATAATTCCCGCAAATTACACACACACACACACACACACACACAGTGTGTATGCTTCTAGGTGTTTACCAATCAACCCTTCAAAAACAACAGATGTGATTTGTACTCTTGGCCAATTTTCATGACATAAAAACTCCTGCCATGGAAAATTCCAAGCTCCTGTTTAATTTTCTAGGGTTACCATAACAAAGTACCACAGACTAGGCAGTTTAAACAAAGAATAGATATTGGGTCACACTTCTGGAGGATAGAAGTCTAAAATCAAGGTGTTGGTAGGGTTGGTTCTTTTTGAGGGCTGTGGGGGAAGTGTCCATGCCAAGCCTCTCTACTTGGCTTTTAGATGGCTGTCTCTCTAAGTGTCTTCACATCATCTTCCTCTGTACATGTCTGTGTTCACATTTCCCCTTTCTTTTATCTTAAAGTTTATTTATTTTGAAAGAGACAGAGAGAGAGAGTGCATGGGAGGGGCAGAGAGAGAGGGAGAGAGAGAACCCCAAGCAGCTTCCATGCTCAACACAGAGCCAGACGCAGGCTCAGTCCCACAAACTGTGAGATCATGCCGTGAGCCAAAATCAAGAGTTGGATGCTGAACCAACTGAGCCACCCAGATGCCCCTCACATTTCCCCCTTCTATAAAAATACCAATCATATTGGATTAGGGCTCACCCTAATGACCTCATTTCAACTTGATTACTTCTGTACCTATTACTAATGGTGACCCTATCACTAAATTCAGTTACAGTCACATTTTAAGGCACATGGTGTTAGGACTTGAGTTTTGGACAGACACAATCCAACCTATAACACTACCTATGTGATATTACAGAACACAGATTTAGGAAGAGACTAATAATACATTATATAGTTTTTCTACCATATAGTAGACAAAAATAATCTCAAAAGGACAGATAATAGCAAAATTAAAAAAAAATAATTAGAAAGCAATGGGTTGTATTTTACCCTTGAAAATATGTTTTATTTTGAGGTGCCTGTGTGGCTCAGTTGGTTGAGCGACCGACTTCGGCTCAGGTCATGATCTCACAGTTTGTGAGTTTGAGCCCTGCGTTGGGCCTTGTGCTGACAGCTCAGAGCCTGGAGCCTGCTACGGATTCTGTGTCTCCTTTTCTCTCTGCCCCTCCCGCCACTCATGCTCTATCTCTCTCTGTCTCAGAAATAAACATTAAAAAAATTAAAAAAAAATAAAATACATTTTATTTTATTTTGTTTGGCATCCAACTAAAAAATTCTTGACATTTAAAAATAGGCTCTTGAACAACTATAAAAAACAAAACAAAACAAAACAAAACAAAACAAAATAAATAAAAATAGGCTTCTAATAGCCAGTGTATGCCACTTCTAGTAAAACTATATGTAATCTCTCCATGTTTAATGAAAACATAAGTTCCGGGTTTTCATGTCCATTTAATTCCCATCTCTCTTGGATCACTTCTTTAATAAACCCTAATAAATCTTTATCCCTGTTCCTTCCACTCAATTTTGCTCTGAACCTAAAGCTGCTCTAAAAAATAAAATCTATTAAAAAAATTACAATCGTCTTATGCTTGTAGATTTTGATGAATAGTTTGACTTTATATTGGAGGTTGTAATTTTTAGCTTATATTAAATTTGAATCCATATCTTTGCATAGGTGTGACCCCACCTATTAGCAACTAGTGAGCATATCCATTCTCAGTTGAATTTGTATCTTATAACAAAATATAGACTAAAAAAGAGGAAAAATATGTGATGAAAACATTTTAAATTTTAATATTTATTTTTTGAAAACACATTTGTGTACTATAGTAATTCTTACCTTTCATGTTATAGTTGTTTTAAAATATAAGAAAATTTAGCAATATTATCTGTATGAAGATTCATTTTTTCATACATACTCACATATGCATACAATTTTTAAAAATGTATAGATAATTCAAAGCTAATTTCAAGAAAGGAGTCATTAAAAACAATTTAAGAACATTTAATTTAATACAAAAAGATAATAATAGTCTTTCTAATACTTTCCTTGGAAGATCACACGTACAGATTCAACTTTTAGTGAAAAAAAGTTGTTAAATTTTATATTTATAGAAGATTATTAGAATATAGCTAAAATCTACATATGGTTTAAATGGCCATTTGCTATTTGAATTATAATGAGACTTATACTTTTATATCAGAAAGTACAATGATAATGTTATTTCTTTAAACTCATTGCCACTAGTACTTTGGGTATTGATTAAAAATAAGGAATATATTCTTGTTAATTATTCTGTAGGCTACAGAGATTTCTATAAATATTGCCAATGCAGATTCTATTTGTATGACTTCACACAAAAACAAATTAAAATAATTGAGTGATTCAAAAGTTTTTTTTCCGTCAACATAAAATAAATAGGTAGTCATATTTAATTCATGAACTTATTGTTTGGGTGCTATATTAACCTTTAGCTATAAGATATGAATTATATAATTAACGGTCTACTTAAAAAAATAAATATGCACTTCTTTCCCTCCCACGACCTCATCACTGAATTTTTAGATTCTCTTCCTTCTAATTTTTGTGGCATATTTCCATGTGATATCTTATTTCTTTTCCATAATGACTCTGAGCCACCTAAGATGAACTCTATTACATCTACCACTTGGGCTACTGAAACACTCTCTTAACAGAAGTAATTGTCTCATGCACGTCTTGCTCCACTGCACCATAAAAACCACTTTCGAATTAATCTTGCTAAATTGCATATGTGACTATATCATTTTCGTACTCAAAAGTAGTCAATGGACTTCCAATTGCCTCTTTAGTAAAAGCCCAGAATGAGCTGTTCAAACCCCAATTAAAATATTCCACAAAAATATCTGAGTAGACATTTTTTTTTCAACTACAATTTACTAAAAGCATATTTTATACTACATGGTACCACACTATTCGGAATACAAAAGATGAGCCAAACACGATCTCATTTTAGAGAGGGCATAGTCTAATGACACACACAGCAAACTAAGTCAACACAAATCAGTATGATCAATGGCGGTATAATGTGCTAGGAGAGTAAATATAAAAATAATAACCTACCTGGAAGCCTAAAGAAAATACTCATGTGGAAAGGAATATCCCATAGAATTTATTCTCCCCAGTGTGTTGAGTCTAACCAGAATGCCTTCCTGGGCTGAGGTAGTTTTATTGATTACTTCAGTTAAAGTCAAGGATGAATTTTGTATTGCCTTTTCTAATTCGATGACTTCCATCATAGGGATAACTTTCCGGAGTGTGAATTTAATAACTGTGAAATATACCTCTTGGAAACTCCCCCAAGAAACCAGAGGAGGTGTGGAAGAGGCAAATATATTTTGACTATATTTTGTATGTGGGATGTGTTGTGTTGTGGAACTGTGGATGTCTGTTAGGCTGAATTTTTCTTTTTGTTTTTTTGTTTTTTTTCATGGAGCAGCAAGTGTAAGTCCTGATGGAGAGGCAAGGCGACGATGGTCTGGGATGCACAGAGCATCAGAGGGGGCTCCCAGAAAGGAGGAAACAGGTGCGAAGAGCAGCTTCTGTCACCCACCCTTCCCAGAAGCCAATTTCATGGGATCTCAGGAATACTTCAGAGCCAGCAGGGGAGACCTGGCATGAGAAACACCTAGATGGCTTGTGAGCTAGCCGCCCCTTGTCCCAGATGCCGCTGCCAAAAAGGAGCCTGCCTCATGTCATCTATCAAGCAAAACCCAATCCTCTTCTTGCCCCCAACCCCTGACCCCCACCCACCTCTTGCCCGCCAGACCTCACAAGCTAGAGTTAACTGCACATGCACAGGACACAATTTCGAGCCTTCCTTGAGGTCTAAAGCCTGGTGCCCCAACGTAGGCTTCCGCTGCAGAATCCTAGGGCCCAACCAGACATCTGTCAAGGTCCAAATGGTCTCCAAAAGATATCGATGTCCAAATGTGTATCTGTAATTGTTATTTTATATGGCAAAAAGAGACTTTGCATGAAATCAGGGATCTTGAGATGCAGAAATTGTCCTGAGTTTTCCTGGTAAATCTAATTTTAGTTACAATCATCCTTATAAGAGGAATACAGAGTGAGGCTCTACTACCGAAGAAGAGTCTATACTATGTTTATGGCTTTGAAGTTGGAGGAAGTGACTGATCCAGGAAATAAATACAAGGAATACAGATTTAGAACCTCAGAAAGGCAAAGGAACAGATCTCTCCTCTAGATTCTTCAGACGGAATATGACCTTACTGACACCTGATTTTGGATTTCTCACCTCTAGAACTGTAAGTACATAAATCCATGTATGTTTCAAGCCATCAGATTTTTGGCAATTGGTTTCAGCAGCTATAGCAATATAATAGTGTGGTGCAGGAGTTAGAATCACCCTCTGCTGTTTTCAGATGAATTGCACGGTAGGGTTAAGGAGGTGCAGATTACGTCATGGTCACGATTGATTTTGTGAGTTTGAAAGAAGTGTATCTAGGCATTTTCTCTTCGTGAAGGAGGACACAGAGCTGACTCAGAGAGGAAAGATTATTGGTATTCTTCCTATCTTCATGCCTCTCAGGGTCTAATGTGTTTTTTTTTTTTCCAAGTGCCAGGACTTTTCCTCTCTAAAATCACCAGAAAATTGTGAGTCCCATTGTAATAGCCAGATATTAGCTTTTTACTAATCATCTTTAACTCACACCCACAAGTTTTCCTGTAAGAGTCAAGTACTAGAGAAACAAAGATATTTCTTTTCAAAATTCATCGAGATCTATTATGTACTGAAATTTGGTCCACATGGGCCACTACAGGGGAGCTCTGCAGTAAGCCGTGAACTTAACCAAATGCTCATTATCCTTTCACACTAAGACTAGAATATCATAAAGAAAAGTGTAGTCTTTCATCGCAGTTCTTTGGCTGGTACATAATGTTGATTTTCCTTTTTTTGATTACAAGATGAAGATAGCGATTTTCATGTTTATTTATTATAAGATGTTTAAATAGACTTTGTTTTTTAGAAGAGTTTTAGGTTGACAGCAAAATTTTATATGAAGTACAGAGTTCCCATATATGCTCAACTGCGGCAATCCAACCTCCCCATTCTCAACATCCCACCTCAGAGTGTACTTTTGTTACAACTGATAAAATTACATGGATACATCATTATCCACCAAAGTCCATAGTTTACATTAGGGCACACTGTCAGTGGACTGGGTTTTGTCAAATGTGCACCACATCATCTACCACTGTTATAGTATCATATAGAATAATCACATTAAACTAAAAATCCTCTGTTCTCAGCCTATTCGTCTCTCTCCTCTGAACTCTTGGCATTCACCAACGTTTTTAGTGTTTCTTTGGTTTTGCCTTTTCCAGAATGTCATAGGTCAGAATCATGCAGTACAAAGCCTTTTGGTTTCTCTCAATAATGTGTTTCACGTTTCCCCATATCTTTTTACGACCTGATGACTCATTTCATTTTAACACTAAATAATATTTCATTTTCTGAATATACCGCAGTTTGTTTATCTATTACTTTGGTGAAGGGCATTTTGGTTGCTTAGAAGTTTTGACAATTATGAATAAAGCTCCCATAACTATCTTGTGAAGGTTTCTGTTTGGGCGTAAATTTCCAACTCCTTTGGGTAAATATCAAGGAACAAGATTGCTGAGTCAAATAGTAAAAATATGTTTAGTTTTGTAACAAACTGTCAAATTGTCTTTGAAATGGTTGTACCATTTTGCATTCTCATGAGAATGTGTGAAAGCTTCTATAGCTTCATATCTTCAGCAGCATTTGATATTGTCAATGTCTCAGAGTTTTGCCCTTCTCATAGGTTTGTAGTTGTATCACATTGTTCTTCTAATTCACAAATCCCGAATGTTATATATGTTGGATATCTGTTCATATGACTATTTTCTGCTTGTATCTTTTCTATGCTGAGATGTCAGTTCAGGTCTTTGGCCCATTTTTTAATTGGGTTGTTTATTTTTTTATTGCTGAGGTTTAAAAGTTCTTTGTCTATTTTGGATGTCAGTCTTTAATCAGGTATATCTTCTGCAAATATTCCCCCCCGCCCCAATCATAGCTTGCATTTTCATTCATTTTTTTGACAGTATGTTTCACAGAGTAGTGTTCTTTAACTTCTTATTTATTTATTTATTTATTTATTTATTTATTTATTTTTAGAGAGAGACAGAGGGTACAAGTGATTGAGGAACAGAGAGAGAGAGAGAGAGAAGCGTGGCTCACCCAAAGCAGGGATTATGTTCACCTGAAACGGGGTTCAAGCTCATCCAACACAGGTAGAGCAGATTTTTTAAAAAAATCATCTTAATGAAGTCCAGCTTATCAATTATTTCTTTCATGGATCACTTGATGTTGTATCTAAAATGTCATCAACTATACTCAAGGTCATCTGGATATTCTTCTACATTACTTTCTAGAAGTTTTAAGGTTTCAGATATTACATTTACATTATGATCTATTTTGAGTTAATTTTTGTGAAGGTTATAAGGTCTGTGTCTATGTCCTTTTTTTCTTTTTGCATGTGAATGTCCAATTTATCTAGCACCATTTATTGAAAATACTATCTTCTCCATGATATCGGCTTTGTTCCTTTGTCAAAGATCAGTTGTTTATATATGTGGGTCTAGTCCTGGGCTCTCTACTCTGCTGGTTTGATATTTTATGTGGAGTCTATTATTCCATCAATACCACACTGTCTTGACTGTGCAGCTTTTATACTTAAGTCTCGTAGTGGAATGGTGTCAGTTGTCTATTTTGTTATTCTCTTTCCAAATTGAGTTAGCTCTTCTGGGTCTTTTGTCACTCCATATAAATTTTAGAATCAGTTTGTTGATATTCACAAAATAACTTGTCAAAACTTTAATTAAGATTTTATTGAATCTATACATGAATTTGGGAAGAATTGACCTCTTGACAATATTGACTCTTCTTATTCATAAATATAGAATTTTTAGTTTTTAAAAAAAATCTCATCAGAGTTCTGTAGTTTTTCTCATATAGTTCCACTATTTGTTAGAGTTATAGCAAAATTGTTTATTTTAGGGGGTGCTAATGTAATTGGCATTGTGTTCTATTTTCAAATTCTATTTGTTCATAGATTGCATGTAGACAATGATGGTCTTTTGTATATAAAACTTGTATCCTACAAATCTGTTATAATTGCTTAGTTGCAGGAGGGTTTTATTTTATTTTATTTTATTTTTTGTCATTTGTTTAATATTTTCTACATAGATGTTTTCTAGTTTTACTTCCTCATTTCCAATCTTCATGTCATATATATACCTAAATGCCGTGGCTAGAACCTTCAGTACAATGTTGAATGCTAGTGAAGACAGCAGATATATTTATCAAGATTCTGATCTTAGAAGGGAAGTAAACCGTCTTCACCATAATGTATGATGTTACTTGTGGATATTTCTTAGATGTTCTTTATCAGGTCGAGGAAATTCTCTTCTATAATTCATTTTCTGAGTGTTGTTATCTGAAATGGTGCTGGAATTTGTCAAATGCTCTTTCTGTATTTACTGATATGATTCAGTAGTTTTTGTTTTTCATCCTATTGATATTATTTCTCGTATTAATAGATTATATTAATTGGTTTTCTCTTGTTGAACATTTGAATACAGTCTTTTAATATTATTTGATTTTGTTCTTATGGGCAGTTGATTGGAATCAGTTGAGTCTTTTCAAGGTTGGCTTTTACAGTTTATCTGGACAGATCCAGAGCATTCTTATTCAAGGGTTAGTTTTGCCTTGCTCTCATGGCAATACGTTTCTGAAAATCCTGCTGCTATATCACGTATTCTTTTTCTATCAGTCATGCAACAAATTATTCCCGCTTCTATGTGATCTACAGATACTGTCCTTTCTATTCATTTATGCTGATTTTCGCCCCAGGCTTAAGTAGTTTCTTCCACACATGTAAAGACCAAAAATCAGAGGAAAAAAATTCAGGAGCTCCTCTGTCGAATTTCAAAGCACTCTTTTTGTATTGCTCCCTCCATCCAGTACTTTGTTTAGTAGACTTTATCTGCCTTTGCTTCTCTAGACTCCAACAATACCTACAAATTAGTCGTAGTATCACACTCTCTGGGTTCCGCTTCCCTGTGCTGCAGTCTTCAAACTGCCTCCACAGAAGAAGTTAGACAATTACAAGGCAACCAGTCTCCATCCCCGCTCTCTGTTTTTTGCATGTCCTTTGATTCCTGGAATTCAAAGTCTGAAAACTATTTTTTCATAAAATTTTCCAGTTTTCTAGTTGTTTAAGACTGGAAGGTAAATATGATTGCCATGGCTCCGTCTTGGATGAGAATGACATTTCTCGTCTTATATGACGATTTATTCATTTATGTAAATCCATGTGACATATGGATAACTTATAATGGATTCTTATTTTGTACAGTGGGTTATATCATCATTTATAACCATACACAGATTGTTGTGTATTTATCCAATTGGAGAATCTTCAAGCTGGAGTCTGTGTTTTTTTGACACGACCCCATCATTCTTTGCACATTTGTTGTCTTGCACAAAAAGATGTCCTGGCTCATCTTGCTCCTTTATTTTTTAATACTATTTTATTTCTTTATGCCTTCCTGGAGTCAGAAGTCACATTTCTCTGAAGAACCCTGGCTGTATTTAGTGAAGAACAGTATTTCAAAACCAAAATCTGGGTGCTAATCTGTGTTCATTGATCCCCATACCGTATTGTGCCAGCACTATATGGCTTTTGATTATTCAAAAGTATTTCTTACATTGATGTTTCATAGTTTCATTAAACTTAACTTTAGCATTTCATGCAAAAGCTATCCCAAGCTTTGTAGGTTTCTTTCTTACCGTTAATGAAATGTCTTCTTTATGTTTAGTTTGGGGTATGTAAATAAGTTGCTATAATATATTTAGATTGTATTCAAGTACTTTACTAAAGTCCTAATTTTCTTGTTTTCTTAGATTTGCTAGGTGTTATTTGAAAATAGTAACTTTTGTGCCTGTTCCATGAGTTAAAACTCATAATTCTATCTCATGTCTTAATAATTTTATAACTAAACTGGAAATTAAAAATTAAATGTATTAGTCATCCACTAAACATTTAAAATGGATAAGTTGAATAATATTATGCTTGAAAATAAATTTAATAAGATCTCTTTATAGACTTCTGCTCCCAAAGACAATATTTCATCATCCTCGTGTGTCCTGAAATTTTCTATAGCAAATTGTCCCAGTCTGGTTCTCTGTTACACATAACACAGTTCTTAAGAATATTAGTCATTAAGCAAGCCCACTAAAAGAAAATCTGCATTAAGCAGAGTCAGGTAATCTCTTTATTTCAGGGCTCATCAGAGCCATTGCAAATCTAATGTGCCCTATGATCCTATGGGTTTTGTGTTGAAAATAAGGATAACTGTTGACCTTGAAATATTTTGTTCTGCTTTTCTACTCTTAACAGCTCCCTGAACTGAAATCCTTTAGAAAATAGTATTCTCTGACTTGGCTGTTCTTTTTTGTTCTGATACGAAATTTTGGGCAAACCTTTTTTTCATTCCTCTTTTAAGGATTTGTTTTCATAATCGAAAAAACTTATGTTTTCACTGGTTTTACTTATATAATAATTTAAGATATGCACATATTGGTTATTTGCCTACAACTACTCTCTCACAAGATGCACATATATTAATAATGATCTAGAGTCACAGTTAAACATGCTAAAGTTATGTCGTTTAACATACAGAACAGGTTAGGTGTAGGATGTAACATGTATGAAGAATACTGAAATCCGACTAGTGCAACATACCGAAGCTGATCTTTAAAGCACTTTTATATATTCATAATATTACACTTTTATGCATATAGGTAATATTTAAGTTAAGTTGACATTTAATATTTAATGCCCTCGAAAAAAGGACATTATGCTTCGTTTTAACAAAATTAAAGTGCCTTAAGATATAATTTTTGTATATCCAAAAGGTCTGCAATAACTACATAACGGTTTTTACCAATGAAAGAACATTAATGGTTAATGTGGCCACTTCCTGAATTAGTTTGATGAATTTTACGGACTGTATCTTGTCATCTATGCAGTCTGTGATTTGACCTATGTGTTCTCTAAATCCTTTCTGTTTCTGTAAATTCCTATGAATTATTCTTAAATTAAATCTTAAAAGTAATTTGCCTTTCACCATGTACCAAATCGAACTGCATGACAATGTGAGAATTTGCTTCAAAACAAATAGGCTCTATTCCCCTTTGAACTGTCTGTGATCTTAGAAGTTTGACACTGGCTGTATTGGGATAACGCAAACAGCAAAGTCATCTCCTGCTTCTGTGACTATTTCTGTGACTCTTTTGGTAGAAAAAGAAAGGGAAAATAACTTTCCCTCGCTAAATATCACATTTTATATCTAACCACATAGGGCATTCAGTCTTGTTGCTATGGGAGCATCTGGCATTTGCTCTGCTTGGATGATCTTGGGAATTGAAACTTTCAGCAGCCAAATGAGTTCCCAAGAACTTCTAGGGCCTTGGTGGATAGGATTCTAATGAAGATCAGTTTACATTTTTTACATGACTTTCATTAAATAAACACACAGAAAGCTAAAACAAACCTGGAGGTCTTTAAAGCACTGATATCTTGGATTTTGTGGCAATAGTTGCATGCTGCTAAGTCAATCATTTCAAAATGATAAAAATTATTTTCAGCGTTGGTTTTCAGTTTATTGCAGTCAGTCAGCCTAGTTAAAATGCACTTCGTTATTTAGAACTATCCTGAATGATTCATTAAAAAAATTTTTTTTAACGTTTTATTTATTTTTGAGACAGAGAGAGACAGAGCATGAGCGGGGGAGGGACAGAGAGAGAGGGAGACACAGAATCGGAAGCAGGTTCCAGGCTCTGAGCCGTCAGCCCAGAACCTGATGTGGGGCTCGAACTCACAGACCGCGAGATCGTGACCTGAGCCGAAGTCGGAGGCTCACCCGACTGAACCACCCAGGCACCCCTGAATGATTCATTTTTTTTTTTAATTTTTTTTTTCAACGTTTATTTATTTTTGGGACAGAGAGAGACAGAGCATGAACGGGGGAGGGGCAGAGAGAGAGGGAGACACAGAATCGGAAACAGGCTCCAGGCTCTGAGCCATCAGCCCAGAGCCCGACACGGGGCTCGAACCCACAGACCGTGAGATCGTGACCTGGCTGCAGTCGGACACTTAACCGACTGCGCCACCCAGGCGCCCCCTGAATGATTCATTTTAAATAAATGATAACTGTTCAACTTTTACTTTGGCTCTTTTCTGCCTCACGTTATAATGTATCAACAGTGGGGAAATTCTTTTGAAAAAGATTTTCTTCAGTAATGATTTTGAGGTTGGTTTCTTCCTATCTTTGCATTTTCCCAAAATATTAACGTTTAGAAGATCCTGAAAAATCTTCTAGTAGCTCATAAAATTTTTGGTAAAATGAATAGCATATATTGATCTCTTTAGCATTATCTGTTAGATAAGAAAATTTACATTTTTTGTGTGTAGTGATTGAGAAGTTGTAAGTAATTTAATTTTTTTTTTAGCATTGATTTATTTTTGAGAGACAGAGACAGAGCGTGAGCAGGGGAGGAGCAGAGAGAGGCACACACAGAATCTGAAGCAGGCTCTAAGTTCTGAGCTGTCAGCACAGAGCCCAACATGGGGCTCGAACTCACAAACCAGGAGATCATGAAGTCAGACGCTTCATGAGTCTGAGCCAAAGTCAGGCTGACTTTGATGGCTGAATCGACTAAGCCATCCAGGTGACCCTTGAGAAGTTATAAATAATCTACATTTATAATCATACTTTGGTTGCCATTCTTGCTCTTAAGTTTATATTTCTGATTTTCACAAACTTACAGGTAGTAAGTTACACTTCTGTTTTGTTTTTCACTGGCTATTAATTTATTCCTTAAAATCATTTTATATATTGCCACATAAAGAAACATTTTATATTCTTTTTCTTTACTCATGTGAACAATTTATTTAAAAATACAGAATATGGAACAGTTGCTAGCATGTTCATTTATTTGTTCAATGCCTCTGGTTCAGCAAATTATCAAAACTTGCTTGAATTATAATGTCAAGATTTATTAAACATTTGCTTATTTTACCCTAACCTAAATTAAACTAAACTAAAACAGTATTTTAATTTACATGTGCCTAGAAAACGAAGCACTTTGTGTTTTTTGTTTTGTTTGTTTTTTGTTTTTTTTTGAGAGAGAGAGAGCACAAGGGAGATGGAGGGGTAGGAAGAGAGAAAATCCCAAGCAGGCTCCATGCGGTCAACACAGAGTCCGGTACGGGGCTTGATCTCTTGTTCTCTTTAACTGCGAGATCATGATCTGAGCTGAAACCAAGAATTGGACATTTTACCGACAGAGTCACCTAGGTGTCCCAACAAAGCACTTTTTTTTTTATTAATTTTTTTTTAACGTTTATTTATTTTTGAGACAGAGAGAGACAGAGCATGAACAGGGGAGGGTCAGAGAGAGAGGGAGACACAGAATCTGAAACGGGCTCCAGGCTCTGAGCTGTCAGCACAGAGCCCGACGTGGGGCTCGAACTCACGGACCGTGAGATCATGACCTGAGCCGAAGTCAGACGTTTAACCGACTGAGCCACCCAGGCGCCCCACCAACAAAGCACTTTTAAAATAGCTTCTTATAAACTAGAGTTAGGTTTTAAATCTAGATTTAAATATTAAATTAGATTTAGATTTCAAATGGTGAAATATTATATGTATATATATATATATATTTTTTTTCTTTTTACTACCTCCAGCTTAAGTTTTGAACCAAACTCAACTTGAGTAGGCTACTTTGTATCACTCTTCTCCTTCCACTCCTTTTTTTTTTTTGAGTCAAGAATTAAAAAAATATAAAAGCTTGAAGTGATATTGCAAATTATACAATTTAAAGCCATAATAACACATCCAACCAAATGAAGGCTTTATACTTCTATATACTCATAAATGTTTATAGATATTATACATAGTACATATATATTCTATAGATAACGTATACTGTACGTATTTCAATTTCTACTCTACCTCAGACAAGTTTTAGCCACCCTAGGTGTTATGCAGTATAATGGACAATTACCATTTTACTTGTTCCTTAATACCATAATCAGTCTGCTGGACCTGTGATTTCATGGTTACCTCCTTTTTTGTTTGTCTGTTTGTTTCCATCTTGGGACAAAGGCAGTATGTAAATAGAAACTGCAAAGAACTTTACAATCGATTAAAAAAAAAAAGAGAGATCGAGAATCCCATTTACAATGACACCAAAATCCATACACTACCTAAGAATAAACCTAACCAAAGAGGTAAAAGATCTGAAAACTATAGAATACTTATGAAAGAAATTGAACATGAGACAAAGAAATGAAAAAACATTCCATGCTTATGAATTGGAAGAGCAAATATTGCTAAAATGCCTACACTACCCAAAGCCATCTATACATTTAATTCAATATTTATAAAAATACCACATGCAATTTTCATAGAGCTAGAACAAACAATCCTGAGATTTGTATGGGGTGACAAAAGATCTGAAATAGCCAAAGGAATCTTGAAAAAGCAAGGAAAAACTGGAGACATCACAATTTCAGACTTCAAGCAATATTACAAAGCTGTAATCATCAAGACAGTGGGGTATTGGCACAAAAACAGACACATAGACTGATGGGTTAGCACAGAAAACCCAAAAATAGACCCACAATTGGACGGTCAACTAATCTTCAACAACACAGAAAATAATATCCAATGGGAAAAAGTCTCTTCAACAAATGGTGCTGGGAAAACTGGACAACGACATGAAGAAGAGTGAAACTGGCCCATTTTCTTACACCATACACAACAATAAATTAAAAATAGATGAATGAGCTAACTAAATGTGAGATAGGAAACCTTCAAAATCCTAGAGAAGAACACAGGCAGCAACCTCTTTGACACAGGCCTTAGTAATTTCTTACTAGACACATATCCAGAGGCAGGGGAAACAAAAGCAAAAATGAACTATGGGGACCTCATTAAGATAAAACAAACAAGCAAACAAACAAACAAAAAAAACACAACTTCTTAACAGTGAACAATCAGCAAATCTAAAAAGGCAGGCTACAGAATGGGAGAAGATATTTGCAAATGACATATGAGATAAAGGGTTAGTATCTAAAATCTATAACAAACCTATCAAACTTAACACCCCCAAACAAATAATCCAGTTAAGAAATGGACATAAAACATGAACACACATTTTCCAAAGAAGACATTCAGAATGGCTAAAATTAACAGCACAGGAAACAACAGATGTTGGCAAGGATGCAGAGAAAGGAGACCCTTTTTACACTGTTGATAGGAATACTAACTGGTGCAACCACTCTGGAAAACAGAATGGAAGTTCCTCAAAAATTTAAAAATAAAACTACCCTACACCCAGCCATTACACTACTAGGTATTTAACCAAAGGGTACACAAATGTAGATTAGAAGGGTACATGTTCCCTGATGTTTATTGCAGTATTATCAACAGTAGCCAAACTACGGAGAGAGCCCAAATGTCCATTGATTAATGGATGGTTAAAGAAGATATGATATCAATATATACAATGCAATATACTCAGTCATACAAAAGAACAAAAATTTGCTATTTACAACGACATGGATGGAGCTAGAGAGTAATACGCTACGTGAAATAAGTTAGTCATAGAAAGACAAATAAATGATTTCATTTATATGTGGAATTGACGAAACAAAACAAATGAGCAAAGGGGAAAAAAATAGAGAGTGAGGCCAACCAGGAAACAGACTCTTAACTATAGAGAAAAAACTGATGGTTATCAGAGACGAGGTGTGAGGGGGGATAGGTTAAATAGGTGATGGGTATTAAGGAGAGCAATTGTGATGAACACTGGGTGTTATATGTAAGTGATGAATCACTAAATTCTACTCCTGAAATCAGTATTAGTCTATATTTTAACTAACTAGAATTTAAATAAAAGCTTAAAAAAAAAAGAAAAAAGGAAAACAAGGAGAATGAAGGTAGTAAAAGTACAAATGCACTTTTGGTCCATGTATTACACATACCTGCACACATTGTAGAGCCAATTTCTTAGGAACATTCTGGCTAAAATTTCAGTTTTATGTATTTATATTTATTATATTGTTAACATACCTAACTCAATGTATACATACATGTATAGTATATATTTATAAATATATATAGATAGATAGATAGATAGACAAAGTATATACCCACTTTTGTATATACATACTGTTTAATGTATTATGTATTTTGTACATGTAAGTTTTGTACATTTATATGTAAGAATATATGCAATATATATACATATATGTGTGTGTGTATATATATGTATATATATATATATATGTGTGTATATATATATGTAACTTTACTTGAATTTGGAAATAGTTAAACCTTTAATTGGTAAGATGTGTTATTATGGCTATACATTGTATAATTTTTCTTTTTTTTTTTAATTTTTTTTTTCAGCGTTTATTTATTTTTGGGACAGAGAGAGACAGAGCATGAACAGGGGAGGGGCAGAGAGAGAGGGAGACACAGAATCAGAAACAGGCTCCAGGCTCTGAGCCATCAGCCCAGAGCCCGACGCGGGGCTCGAACTCACGGACCGCGAGATCGTGACCTGGCTGAAGTCGGACGCTTAACCGACTGCGCCACCCAGGCGCCCCATGTATAATTTTTCAATATCTCTTCTAGCTTTTATATTTTTAAATTCTTGACCAAGATAAAAATAGATGGGAGGAGGAGAGTGAGACAAAGTAGCCTACTCAAACTGAATTTGGCTCAGAACTTAAGCTGGGGATAGTTAAAAAAAAATCTAATATTTCACCAGTTGAAATCTAAATCTAACTTAAAATTTAAATCTAGATTTAAAATCTAAATATAGTTTATAAGAGGGCTATTTTAAAAGTGCTGTTGTTTTTTAAGCACATGTCCTTTCTGTATCCTTTCTACTTGAGACTTGCTTAGCCATGACTTAAAGAATAGAAGCACTAGGGGCACCTGGGTGGCTCAGTCAGTTAAGCCTCCGACTGTAGCTCAGGTCATGATCTCACAGTTTATGAGTTCGAGCCCTACGTCGGGCTCTGTGCTGACAGCTTGGAGCCTGGAGCCTGCTTTGGATCCTATGTCTCCCTCTTTCTCTGCCCCTTCTCTGCTCACATTCTGTCTCTCTCTCTCAAAAATAAACATTAAACAATATTTAAAAAAATAGAAGCACCAGAAAGTAGGATATATATCCTCTGATTCTCATGTTTTCAAATGATTTGCCTACACTTTAATTTTGAGGAGATATCAAAGTATACATATGTGTATTGCAACTCTACATTATTCCAGGAATTTGATGAGTTTGTGTACCACACATCCACATTGTCTCTCAGCTCTGTGTCGGATAGTTTCGTATACATTATATTTTTATTAGTTTTTATTTTTGTCTGTTCTCTTGTTCAGACACCACGTTATTGGGACTTGTGTCACCTAAGTTGTCTGAGTCCCACTTTACCAAGTTTTCTCTCACTGTACTATCTTGCTATTTCTTTCTGTAGCCTTTTTTATTGCTTCCATTTAGATTTTGTACCGTCTTTCGACAACTCATTCAGATTTATCATTCCCATTTTCCTCTCAGCATTTTATTTTCTTTTTCCCATCTTTTACTCTTTTATAGTAGGATTTGTAAAGTTTTTATTGTAAGTGGTTTGTACATCTATTCTATACTCAATCATGGTTATTCCCAAAAGGTAAGATTTCTTTATCCTAATTTAATTCTTTGGTTCAATTAATTTGATTGGTTTTTCTCACCATTGTAATTAGAATGGTCATATGCGCAAAATACGGGACCACACACGAAGACATGCACTCTGCTTGGTTTCTCTGCTCTATGCTTATTTTATATTAGGATCATTTTTTAAAATATATTAAGCTGAAGCACTTACTAATACTCACAGTTAACTTTTAGGCAGTGGTTTAGCGTATTTAGGAGCTGTGATGCGATGGCTTTCTGTGCTAGGTCTCTGGAGGACCTTCACACATACATATGTATCTCTTTTGACTGAATAAATTATGAATCATCACTCCTTTTGCATTAAGGCAATTCCGACTAGGTGTCATAATTAGCAAGAGGAATTTCAGACCTCATTTCCTCCCTCTGCTGAGATTATAAGTATAGTGTGTAAACTACCCAGCTACATTCAGCTCTCCTGCTTATAGTCTTGCTGCCTAAGTTACCTTAATGTATGTTTTTTTTCCTGGATAACCTGAAGCACTCAGTAATTTATCCTTTATCATTGATTGTGAATGGCTACCTTACTCTCAATAGCACTATATATAGATATAGATACAGATATAGATATAGATATAGATATAGATAGATATATGTGTGTGTTATACATATATATATATATATGTATTATACCTTACACTTTGAACTAAGTATATACTGTACATATACTTTCATGTAAACAGTAGAAAGAACCTTAAGAGTAGTTCTTTTTTTTTTTTTAATTTTTTCCTGTAAACGTTTATTTATTTTTGAGACAGAGACAGAGCACGAACGGGGGAGGGTCAGAGAGAGGGAGACACAGAATCTGAAACAGGCTCCAGGCTCTGAGCTGTCAGCACAGAGCCCGACACGGGGCTCAAACTCGCAGACTGCAAAATCATGACCCGAGCTGAAGTCAGCTGCTTAACCGACTGAGCCACCCAGGCGCCCCAAGAGTAGTTCTATTATAACACATATACATATTATATAATATATATATAATATAAATGTATAATAATGTGATATGTATATAATATATGTAACATGTAAATATATACACTTTACTAGTACCTATACTAGTAAATACACAACACATATGTAAATATATAGAATTTATGGTATTTATATTTTCATATAAATATTGCTATCTAAATTATTATTTCATATATAAAAAAAGGTAGATGAAACAACTTGATAAACTACTGCCTAAATCCATGCTTTACAGTCTTTTCTTTTGGGGAGCCTGTGTGGCTCTTGGTTGAGTGTCCGACTCTTGATTTCGTCTGGGGTCATGATCCCAGAGTCATGGAAATGAGCCCCATATCAGGTTCCATGCTGTGTGGAGTCTGTTCAAGATTCTCTCTTAGGGCACCTGGGTGGCTCAATTGGTTGTCAGACTCTTGGTTTTGGCATAGGTCACGATCTCCCAGTTCATGGGATTGAGCCTTGCTTGAGAGCCGACTTGGGATTCTCTCTCTGCCCCTCCCCTGCTCACGTGCACTCTCTGTCTCTCTCAAAATAAATAAAGTACTCTCTCTGCCCCTCTCCCCAATTCATGTTCTCTTTCGCTCTTTTTCTCTCTCTCCCCCCAAAATAAAAAATAAATTCTTTTCCTTTCTTTCTTTTTCTCTTTCTCTTTCTTTCTCTTTCTTTCTTTCTTTCTTTTTTCTTTCTTTCTTTCTTCTTTCTTCTTTCTTTCTTTTCTTTTTCTTTTTTTCCTCTTAGGGTCACTTTTATTAAAAGCTAAGTGCCATTCTTCTCATGTTCATTTGGTATCACAATGTGTGCTTGGGTTTTGACATTTCAGAAGGTGCTTAAACCAGCAAATATAACCTCAAACTTTAGATTGAAAAAGCACAGTGATATGGGACAAGAAAAAAAAATCTCTGTTTCTTTAATTCTTCAAAATGTCTTTCTTTTAAGAAGTTATTCAAAATGAATTTCTACTCTTTCATCTGATATGCTAATCTGAGTGTTCATTACAGAATATTGTTTATGTACTTTGAAAACTACTTGGGAAGCATTACATGACAGCTGTCTTCTTAATACCCTCGCAGAAATTAGTTCTTCTATTTTGGGAAACTATCCCAGTGATCCCAATACAGCTCCATAAATAAATATGTAAATCTATTTCAGAATTATCCACAGACTGTATATTATATATGTCTGTGACTCAAAGTACTTGCTTACTAAAATATATACCTATACACAATGATAGTATGCAAATGGATTTAACTTGATATAATTAAAGCAATTAAAACTAATGATGCAATAAAAATAAAAGACAGGTAGATAGACATACATGCAAAACTTATTCACAGTAATATCTGCTCTGCAATTAAATTTTCCTCAATAAAGTTAACACTTTCCATTAAAGAACTCCATGTAATTCACTAATTTAAATATTTACATTATAAAATAAACATCTGCTTGTAATAAAGTTCATTTTTACATTTTAACACTAGTCTACTGAGAAAATTCATTCCTGAAATGAATGAAATCAAAATATGGACAAAAACTGAGAATGCCAAAATTACCATTTTGAATAATGGTTGAGAAAATTATTATGTATAAGAATCAGTTTTGTGAAATAAAATATTGCAATAAAGACATAAATGTTCTGTTGCAAATATAATTTTAAAGTATTAAGTGATACAATGTAACTCGTAAAACATTATTTAAAATAGTTAATTGACAATTCCTATTTAGGCAGAGAAAGAAATATCTTCTAAATCATTGCTTTTATGGCTTTCTATTGTAATTGGTCAGAATACATCCTGCTAACATTTTGTAGACTGCATATTGTGTGTATTGATAAATTCATATGTTGTTGGGAAATGCCTATATCTGATTATAAATGCATATAAGTTGCAGTAAAACTTTTGTCTTTTTTTAATTTCTTTTTTTTTAATGTATATTTATTGTTTAGAGAGATAGACAGAATGTGAGCAAGGGAGGGACAGAGAGAGAGGCAGACACAGAATCTGATTCAGGCCCTAGGCTCCCAGCTGTCAGCACAGAGCCTGACGTGGGGTTCGAACCCATGGACTGGGAGATCATTGAAGTCAAGTGCTCAACCGACTGAGCCACCCAGGCGCCCCGTTGTCTTTCGGTGAAATGTTCTTTTAGAAATCCAGTAGTTTGCAAACTTCTGAAGATCATTTAATAATCATCATTCTGATATTACTTTAATGTTGTTATATTTTATGTTTTTGCTGTGATTTGTAAATTTAGTTTCTTATAATAGCAAAAATAATGTTGCCGAAATGAAATGATTCAAACTGCACGGTGTAGTCTGTGTTGTCGTTTTATTTTATTATACACTTTAGTGACATGAGTGCTTTAAAACTACATTTTGTATATTGAAGTATGATTGATTAATGCATAATAATTATACAAGTGGTATTTTAAATAAATGCATACTGTTAAAAATGCATACTATCAGTTACATTCAGTAAACAAAATTCATAAATGAAAAGTGTGTCTATTAGATGGAAAGCATGACTGATAATTGTATGCAAATGTCACTTCTGATAGCTAAATTCAGTTACGAGTTATATGAAATTATCAAGAATGAGGTCGCAGAACTGTTTTAGA
The DNA here is from genome assembly GCF_007474595.2 of Lynx canadensis. NCBI lineage: Eukaryota > Metazoa > Chordata > Mammalia > Carnivora > Felidae > Lynx > Lynx canadensis. Next base: position 217,634,082 of record NC_044303.2, on the reverse strand, counting down.
AGCACAAGTATTATAACAGCATGAGTATCTGTGAAGCATTCCTTTGACTTCCGGGTAAAAAAGCTAGCAGATTTTCAGTGGCATTTTAGAAAACAACTCTTCTATATCACTATTGGAAAGAAACAGTCCCAATTTCTAGATATGTAAGGTATTAAACCATTCAGAAACGGGAGAGAGAATTTTGATATAAATTTCAGTGCCCAATCAAACTTTGCAAATCCAATTATATCATTGGTTTTTAAAGCCATTAAAGAACAAATAGATGTTTTTGTATTCAAATGTGCTCATGCAACATAAGGAAATAGTAATATCATTGATATATTATATGAAAGGTCAATTATGAGTTAAGTAGAAATGTATCCACACTTCCACAATAATTAGCCAATAGAATTAGAAAAAAAAGAAAATTTTTTTGTAAACATATTGGGATATCATCCACACATGTGACCTTAAATAATGCATTTATTTCCAAAGGAAGCTGAAATACTTCACATAAAATGAGTTCTCATGTGTTTCTTATGGATGTTTTAATCAAAACATATTTGCATAAATATATTCTTTCAATTTCTCAAAGTTTATATTGTAATAAGAGAAGGAGAGATACAAGAGACGATGAAATTATTATATACATACATTTTTGTACCCTGTAATTGGTTGAGCTGTCTAATATTAATGTGACTTTCTTTAATATATTAAAACTTTGTCAGATGCCGGGGTGCCTGGGTGACTCAGTCGGTTAAGTGTCTGACTTTGGCGCAGGTCATGATCTCATGATCTCATGGCTCGTGGTTCGAGCCCCATGTCCGGCTCTGTGCTGACAGCTCAGAGCCTGGAGCCTGCTTCTGATTCTGTGTCTCCCTCTCTTTGGCCCTCCCCTGCTCATGCTGTGTCTCACTCTCTCTCTCAAAACTAAATAAACATTAAAAAAAATTTTGTCAGTACCAATGTAGATATTATTTATGATTTTAGAATTTGTTCTAATTAAAAATACACTCTCTCTCTAGAAGAGAAATCAAAATTAGAGGTATGAATAAAATATCAGTAGTAGTAGCATCACAAAATAACCACTGTCAATATTTTTCTGGCTTTCCTTTGATGTTTTATTTTCTCTGGATTTATTCTACTCATTTATATGAAAAGTAGGATCTTAGTATGACTTGTTCCCTCAGAAAAAATGATTATAAAATATTTTAATATTAATCTCAATGATTTTATTAAGTGCCAACCTGTTATTTCAAGATCTATTTAGCCTCTTTATTTCAAGGTTTCTTTATTTGAATAAATAATTCAAGGCGAAACATTTTAGTGAGAGTAAAAAATATTTTTGAGCCTTTCAAAACTAGTTATTTTTATATCACTTCTTGCTTGATTATATACACAAAATTATTTTTATATTTGTTATATAAAACAGCCTGGGTGGCTGTTGCTTAAGTGTCTGACTTCAGCTCAGGTCATGATCTTGCGGTTCACAAGTTCGAGTCCCGCATCAGGCTCTGTGTTGACAGCTCAGAGCCTGGAGCCTGCTTTGGATTCTGTGTCTCCCTCTCTCTGCCCCTCCCCCGCTCATGCTCTGCCTCTCTCTTTCTCTCAAAAATAAATAAACATTTAAAATTTTTAAAAAAGATATAAATATGGAACATGTATTATAAACTCTGATATACTCAATTATTTCCTCATCAGTGGGAAATACATTATACAATGTAGAGTGATACCATAATGTGCAAAGCAAAAAAAAAAAAAAAAAAAAAAGGAAATCTCTTAATCTCTTAAATCTACTATGAAGATATAATTAATTCAGTGTCTTTCCTTGATAAGGTGGTGGCTTTTTCAAAAGCTTTTAAGGTATCATTTATATGTCATCTTGCATTTGCTATTTCAAGGGCAAACTCACATTAAATGTATCATAAAATTATAACCTCTTTTATCTTAGGCCTATACAAATTTTAGGGAAACCACTTAGATATTGCAACATTTTCTAAATTTGATACGGAACGTCAGATGATTTCTTATTGTCTCAAGTTCCAGAAAAATTACATACGGTAATTTTGGTAATGTAATTGTGAAAAAAATCTGATTTATTCCCAGAAAAATGATGTGAATATTATGGGGGAAACTGGTAAAATGGTGTTTATCTGCACTTATTCTGAATTAGGTGACTTTTTCCTTCCATTGCTACAATTGTAACTATAGAAATCATTTAAAACATTTTCATCTGCCAAACGTAATTTGTGTGTATCAAAGCATCAATTGTAATGTGCATATAAATCACCCAAGGATCTTGTTCAGATCTAGTCTCAGATTTGACACTTCTAACAAGCGCCCAGGTAACGTTAATGGTACCTGAACAACTTTGACTGCCAGTATCCTCAGGAAATATTTCTTCACCGCCACTCTTGATGTTTGTATCTTTCACGATAGATGTGTCTATAGCCATTCTGTTTATGTCCTACGGAGAATTTGAAAATAAAATCCAAGTCAGTTTAAGTATTTGCTTCTATAAATATTGTAATTTTACTGTCTGTAGATAGTACGGCATAATCCAGTTGGCTTCTACCCATTTCAACAGGTTGACAAATGCCGTCTTCACTACAGAGTCTGCTATTTCTTTCACTCTTCTGCAATGCCCTTCAGCTAAATGCAAAATTAAAATTGAGGTGAAGTCTTTGAATTCGAATTTGAGTGTCTCTACGTTTCACTTTTATGTTGGAGTAGATTTATGAGTTACAGTTTCACTTCTGCTGCGTTAGTTAAGTATCCTGCTTTGCTGCGTTTAATATTTTCAGTTTTCTTTCAAAACTTGTCTGTCTTCAATTCATACATCTTAGATTTGTTCAGTAAAGAGTTTGTCAACATGACATTGACCCCAAATAACTATTGCTTCAGAGACACTATTTCATTTGAGGGTATTTTACAGCATGTACTATCTGGGAAGGTTGCTTATACATTTCTTTCTTTCTTGCAATTTTTGAATTAGTTCATCTCTCACATGGAATGTGTTAACACTGGTCTGTCAACCTCAAATCTCTATCCTGCCTTATCCTCTTAAAAAGTACCACTTGATTTAATTTTTTAATGAGTTAGTAACACATCCTATCAAAAATTTTGCCTTGTTTATAATCCCGACAACATATATTTGAGGCCAAAGTATATGACAGTAAAAATAATGTAATATTTTTCTAGATAAATGTCTTTTTTTGCACAAATTGATTTCACACCTACCTACAATAAGCACTATTCCATAATTGTTTACTCTTTAAAATGAAACATGATGTTGCTTTTTTCTTATATTAACATTCCCTTACCTTTGACTTAGAGCAGGTATAATCAAAACATACTTGAAAGAACATGATTTCATGGTAATGTGAAGCATGTTGTGGAGAAAAAACCTTGTTATCTGAGAAGCACATGAGCAGGCCTAAGTTAAAATGATAAAGAAAATTTATTCCCAGGGTGGTCACACTTTCTCCATCTGCTGCATTATATTGTAAACCTGCTTAATTTGGTTTTCAAATGTTAGCTAACAGCTTGTCTAAAGGTTTTCATATTTTCTTTTCATGGTTGAAAATTTGTATGTTGCATTTTAAAACACATTCTCTGTTTGAAATAATAAAAATAAAGCCGTCCGATGCTCATCTATATTATAGGTTACGTATGTCATATTGTAAACAGGTGTTAAATTTTATGGGTTTATCAGATTAATATTAGAAAAAGTAAACATATTGTTGTATTTTCATGCAGGCTTTCAATAAAACTAGAACATGAAAGCAAATGTTCAATAAAGTTTTATGTTCAATAAAACTAGAACATGAAAATTACCATATCACGCATAATATATTTAAAAAATTGTCCCCATCAGCTAGTATTAATGATATTTCAAATTTCATAAAGATTTGACTAAGATTGCTTCGTAAGTTTGAGAACTGTTTTTAGAATTTGTTCCTTTTACAATAAGACATAAAAGAAAATAACTGGGTTTTTTAAATATGTGTTTACTTTTTTAAAAAAAATTCTGACTTAAGGCAAAGAGATTAAAAGATTTCCATATTTGTAATGCATTAGACAATGGTTAGAGATTTCTTTGTTAGATTTTATAACATACGTAAACCATAATTCAAAAAAATACGATAGGGTGCCCGAGCAGCTCAGCCCATTAAGTGTCTGACTCTTGGTTTCCACTCAGGTCGTGATCTCACAGTTCACGAGGTTGAGCTCCACATAGAGCTTCATGCTGGTAGTACAGAGCCTGCTGGGGTTCTCTGTCTGCCTCTCTCTGCCCCTCCCCTACTAATGTGCACCCCGCACCCGCTATCTCTCTCTTGAAAATAAACCTAAAAAAAAATTAAAAAGTGATAGTGATTTGCCAGCTAAGCAGATGTTCTGCTTCTGAGACCTCTGGAGGTTACATAAGTAGAACCCACAACTGTTACATGTTCCCAATGTCAATAACCGATATCAAGAAGTTTGTATCATATACTAATGTTTACAAGACTTATCACTTTTTCTTGCAAACAGTACTTTTGAATAAGCATCAGTAAATACAAGATTGGACAATATAAATTTAACTTCCTGAAGTTGTAAAAGTGTCTGTGGTGTTGGGACCCGAATTCACAGAGAGTCGAGTTTTGAACAGTTCACTTTTAGAATCACTAGCCCAGAAAATGGCCCTTGAGTCCTTACCGAGTGAGGTCATAGGCTATTGCTCTACCTCTGGGGATTGTATTTATCTGCATTTGAGAGGATCTATCTCAAGGGGCAACACAGATTAACCCAACATACAGATTAAGGTGGGTACAGAAACTTTTTTGTTGTTAGGACATGCTTGGATAAGCTTAAGCACAATTTCTCTATTTGGTTTTCATACAATATGGATATATATATATATGTTTTTCATCCCACAGTTTCCACTGCCCTACATTATTCTTGTCCCACAACCTGGGCAGGGGAGGCCCTTCTTCTTTAGCATGCCATTATAATAACTGAAAAATTTTCCATTTCTCAAAGCTATTGCTTTGCATACAGAGATTCAACAATTCAAATAAAATTGTTTTTCTCCAATGCCCTCTGTTTAATGACTTCTACCAGTTACTTATCAATTCAGGAATAGATTTTCTCCTATTTCCCTGGGCTACAATTTTAACCTGCATGGTTGGGTATTTTAATCAACCGTTTCTCCGTGCTTTATATTTGCATTTCCCAGTCTTGGCATTTCAGAGAAGAGATTTAGCCTCAGTCAATATGCTTTAATAGTAGATATCTGTAAGTCTTAAACTGGTATAGGATTTTTAACTCAGCTATCATAGGATTCTCTTTTTATTCAATTGTTATGACAGATAAGAGAAATACATTGGGAAGACACGCTAAGAAGCTGGGACCAGCAAGAGCTGCTGTAAAAAGGTATTTAAAACATCTGGATTATCTGGCTGTCTGGATTTCAAGGAAGAACTCACAAAGATAGTGGTACACCGGGGAAGAGAAAAATAAATTTAAAAAATGTAGTAAGGTTAAGAGCTTAAAAAGGGAGAAGGAGTCATTTCTATGGTCAAGGTAAAAGTTTAGAGTATTACAAAATGATATTTTAATTCCCCAAAGAGCTAACGTGAGCTTAGACTTAGGTGAAAATAGTCATCTCGGCTGCAGATTTTACTTTTTTCAATTTAGGGAGAGTATGTCCTGAACCGGAGATTATAATTCCCACAAATCATGTAGGATCCAGCTAAAGTGTCATGCGCTTCCAACAAAATTTCCGTATCTCAAAAGATGAGGTTAGGTTTGTTTGTGATTTGCTTTCATAGCCCACTGTTTATTATTGCAACTATCCCCAATTTGTCTATTGCCCGGCATAGTAGGCCCTCGATAGATCTCAACAAATATTGGTTAAATGATTTCATAAATGAATACACTGGTTTCATTAGCGTCAAGGAAGAAAGAGTTGAAGAAATAAAAATCAATGCTTAGAAGTGTAATATGTTGCCAAAAAAATCTGATTGGATTAGTTAGTCAAGAGGCTCTAGCTAATCTTAGTAAAAATCATTTTAATGAAGTGGAGAAGAAACAACCTAAATTTTAATGGGTTGAAAGTAGAGAAGAGATGATAAACTAGAGAAATTATCACAGATTATTCTTTCCAGAAAATTAAATATTAGGATTAAAAAAATGTTTATGTATTTTGAGAGATGGAGAGAGAGAGAGAGAGAGGAAGAGGGAGAAAGAGAATCCCAAGAAAGCTCCATGCTATCAGCAGAGAGCCATATGCAGGGCTCAAATTCACAAACCGTGACATCATGGCCTGAGCTGAAATCAAGAGTCAGATGCTTAACTGACCAACCCAGGTGCCCCAATTAAATACTAAGGGGTTAAAAAAAAAGTTTGGTAATTATCAGAAAAGTGTTTTAGATGGATCAAAAAGAAAGTCAGAGAAAGGGAAATGTTTAATGAAATCAGCATAAAAGGAGATAGATTAATTTCCTATAAAATGCAAGAGAAGATGTGGTACGAAATGCAGGTTATAATTAACTTTTGTCTCTGGTCAGATTCCTTAGAAGTGGAACCTAAGACACAGATTTATGTACAAGTGATTCATTTAGGAAACATAAAAGAGAGTAAACAAAGCAAAGATTTAAAAAAAGTCAAACAAAGCTGAGATATCAAAATTGATCTCAAGTGAAATTCAGTAGTGCCCTAACTCTGCAGGAACCTCTAGAAGGAAAGTGGCAACTCAGAATTTCTCCCTACTCCAGGAAGGAAAGCTGGGCTTCCACACTCCTGTCTCAGTAAGTCATTCCCTGAGAGTTACCCTAAAGATACAGAAACTGTGGAAGGAAAACATTTCCATTAGTCCAAGATTTCAGAGGCTCATGTGAAGAGTAAAGCTCCCAGAAGCTATGGGAACACATAAAGGTAAGAGGAACCTGGCAGGACCTTGTTTGGAAAACTGACAGTGACAACTACAGATTTGAATAGGGGTTTTATAGTTTTTCCTTTGATATGGGAGTCAGCTTGGGATACATAAGTTTCTTGGGGTGCAAGAACCTAACACCGTTTCTGATAGTTTCTGTTCTCTCAAGGAGATTAGGTATCACTTCTTCATCTGTTAGTGTAAGAATAGCTTACGTGTTTCTAGAAGATCAGATGAAAGACTCAGATATTAGTAAAATATAAAAGAAATGTGGCCTTTGACATAAAAAAGTATATATGTCACTGGTGTATATACACACACACACACACACACACACACACACACACAGAAAGAGATTCTTTAGTAAAATCACAAAAATCCAGTGCTGAGGTCTTGCAATAGATGATTCAAAAATAAGACTTCAGCAATACAATAAGGCAGGATTCCTTCCAGAGCAATACCACACTGAATAGAATTAGGAGATTCATCCATGTAGGTACAAAATTCTAATCTGTTATTTGCAATTAAAAAAAATGGAAGTGTCACCTGAATAACACATTTTTTTTTGTCAGCAGGTATATTGTACTTTTTCCTTGCTTTCATCTATTTGAAGAGACTGAGTCAATTCGAAGGGCTTAAAGTGGTCAGATGGCCTTGCAGATGGCTTTAGAATACTTGAAGTACTTGGTCGGATATTGCTTATGATGATGCCTGAACCTCTCTTTTTACTCCTCTTCCATGGGTAACGGACCTTTCCTAAACTTTTGGGTGTCGCTCTTTACTGACATTTATTAATACATTCAATTAGGTTTCACTCAGGTCCAACCCAGCAGGTAACATTCAGTCTCCTTGTGAGGACATTGAATAACTGTGTTCCTACTTAATAATGCAGATTTGAAAGTTTAATTCTGATGACTGTAATCAAAATAAGAGACAATTAAGAGAAAGAAAACTACTAGTAAAGTGAGAAAGGACTGATATAATACATTTTTAGAGGTGATAACTGGAGAAGGAACACAAGATTAGATAGCTCATCATCTCTTCCCAATTTCAGGGTATTTGACAGGAATTTGAAAGATGTCTTACATGATGAACACCATTTTCACGTGAAAATCGGAGGCAGTGTCATGTTATAAGTATAACAGAAATTCGTGAAAGATTGGGACGGTCTTTGTGAGGAATGTAAACACCAGGCTAGAAAAAATGTGCAAGGGCTGAGTAAAGTTAACGATTTTACTCAGGTGCATCCCTGGAGACGTGACTGGGCAAGTTTTTGGCTGTTAGACAAGGGCAAGGAAAATAAGGTCATAGGTCATAGGTAATCTGAAGTGTGAAAAGTAGTTGGAGAGGCAAATTTGTGACTCCAGGAAAATGCAAATTGACACAGAGAAAAATAACTTTTATGAGACTAGAATTTGCAGTACAAGAGAAGTTTCTGCAGAGCTGGTGAATAGAGGATAATGATAAGAGAGAAGGGTATTGGAATTTAAGATTCCCAAGCCATTCAAAGTATGACCAATGCTGCGTATTAACAATGACTGCTTGAATTGATTAGGGAGGAAAATAATTGGTTTTTAAAAGTAAATATTAGCATAAATATCATGGAATGTTACTCAATAATAAAAAGGAAAACACTGTTGACGTATGCAACCAGTTGGATGAATCATTAACAATTATTCTGAGTGAAGAAAACTCAATACCGTAAGGTTACATAATGAATGATTCCATTTATAAGATATTCTTGAAATCACATAATTATAGAAATAGAGAATAGGATCCTTGTTGCCAGAGGGCAGGAATAAGAAGCGAGGAGGCTGGTAAGGGAGAGGATCTGGCTAAAATAGGGAAACAGGAAAGATCCTCGTAGTGATGGAAATGCTCTGTATCCTGATTGTATCAATGTTAATATCCAGTTTGTGATATTAGACTATAATTTTGCAAGACATTACCAGTGGGGGTAAATGACTAAAGAGTATGAGAGATTGTTCTCTATTATTCTTACAATTGCATATAATTCTACAGTAATCCAAAAAATAATTAATAAAAAGTTCAACGTTAGCCTTTTTAATTTTACAAACACAGGCATAATAATTGAAAATGGTTAGTGAAAAAGATGTTAGTGTTAGGTTAGCAATACTTTAAATAAACATAGGCAAGCGATCCAGATTTGACAGATCAGAACAAATAGAGCATCATTGCTTGAATATATTTGAAAGTAGTTGAAAAACAATTAGTTTTCAATGCCCATAGGTAAGCTAGAAGCATAATACCGTTTTGTTGGTCTTACTACCTGGGTGGAGAAATTATAGAAAAAGGAATATTCTTTACTTATGAATGCTTTAAGGAAATTCATATTATGCTAAAAGAGCTAGGAGTCAATAAAGAAACCATTCAAAGCAATACTTCCAGATGAAATGAAGGAGTTGATTTATTTTAAGGAGGTCGAAATGGCACAGTGGAAAAATTTGAGAAATGAACCAGTGATGGAAGTTTCATTTCAGAGAGTGAAGGTAAGGCATGAGAGAGAACTGTAGGAGGCTGACTGTATATAAAAAAAAAAAAAATATATGGGCATTTCATCAAAAACATCTGATTACATCAGTCCTGAAGCCTACAGAAATTTCCAGCTTCTGCCAAACTTGCAATGATGAAGAAAACTGACTGATTGAGATAAGTGAGAATTACAGTAACAACAGTATTATAATCAGGGATTAGTAAAGCGTTTCTTATGATGTAAAATGAGTCATCGAAATGCAAGAAAATTAGAGGACTGGTATGTAGATTATAGGGCCATCTGCTGAAAAGTATAGATTTATTTTCTTTATCATGGATTCATGTGCTTTTTAAAATTTGCCATTGCGATACATCTGAAATGTTTATATGACTTCATGCACGTACATACATGAACGTGTGCACGCACACACATGCTTCCATATAATAAAAATGTCTTTGCACTGGAAATGAAGTACTTCCCCCCCTTAAAAATCAATGATTGACTGATTTGGTCTTTTTGTAAAACAGTACATTTGAGACAGTTTCTATCATTAAGATGACCAGAATGGAAAGTTCGATGACAATAGTTGCATAACGTTAAAAGAACAAACATTTTAATAGGGGGTGTATTAAACTGTAATTCATAATATAAAGATTCTTGTACGAGCTTCTTGTATAAAGACCTCACGTAGGAGCTGTCTGCATGATACATATCAGACACCGTTCACATTTGATCTAGAGACATGGACACACCCGTGAGTTACTATCTTTCCATTTCGATCTTTCAACCAGCCATTACTGTGCCAAAGTGAAAACAAAAACTTTACCATGCATGAGAATCAGGAAGGTCAGCTTTTCTATCATAGATTCCTACAACTCCCTTCACCATATGTTCAGTATTTACACAGAATGATTTCTCTGGTTCTAGAGACTGGTCTGGTGTGCTTTCTTCCTGTTGCTGAAGTGGGAATTCAAGTGTGGTCCCTTTGAGGCTCAACAAGTTCCCTATTGTGACGATAAGTGACCATGTAATAATACACAGTGCTGCTTCCCGCAATGCTGGAAATCTAGTGGAGATACAGAGACCAGGATAACCTGAAGTTTTCCCCTGCTTTCTGCTGCTGCCATTTCTGGTGCTTGAAAATTCTCTTATTGCCCACCCTTCCTCTGATGACAGCTGTAGAACAAGGCTTCCTCGTCAAAATTATCCTCTGAAGTCACAGCATTTTCAATTCAGTTCTATGACATCTGGAGGTTTAAGTACATTTTTGTCAAGAAAGACACTGAATTTTAAAAGAGGTGAGCGCAAGCCTGTTTTCTGTGCTTAGAAGTGGTAAACAATCTTTCCTGTCAACATGTTTCTTTGTTGTTAAACAAGTTTTTCTCAAAAGTAGTTAAAGTTGCAGACCTGTTATTTTATGAGAGATATGCATATGGTTATCTTGTTCAAAGGGGATAAACATCTGCTATTCCACAGAGTCATAAATATGTCAGAAAGTACCACAGAATTTGGGACAGTTTGATAAGGAACAATTTCTAAACCACCGATATCACTGCATTTGAAAGAATAATTGTAGTGATTGAGCAGGTCTGCAAATCACTGAGGTTTGGTTGCTGTTGTTAGGTCTTTTTTCCCTGAAAAATAAAATTAGTTTAATACTTTAATACAATGTATATTAATCAAGGTGGGGAAAACTATAAGAACAGAGATTTGAAATTTTGCAAGGAAAGCAACTTTGGCAATGTATCGATTTGGTGGAGTATGTTTATAGAACACAAAGCAGAAATGCACGTTTGTCTTTCCTTGTCATTTCCATCCCATCTTGTATGTCACCTTTATTTTGTCACGTTTGCCATCACTTTTGCATTCAATCTCTCGAGAAGTATACTTAGTATACAATAGCAATCATTTTTATCCTTCTGTCGTGCATCCGACTTTCCCTGACCCTTTGCATTTTGGCAGCCTAATATCTAATCACAAATATTATTTAGTGAATATTTTGGTCACCTGATGAGGATAATGTTGAATATAACATTTAATGAATAATTTTTCGTAGAAAAGCTAAACATTTGCTTTAGATCCTGTTTTAAGAACCATTTATACTTATTTTATTGCAAGTTCTTCAAGTCCAAATTTTAACTTTCCCATGCAAATAAATTAAGAAAACTAAAAAATATGGTGTAATGCTTATACCTATTCAATAGTGCTGTGATAAATGTTTAAAATCCCAAGTCAGAAGTAAAATTTGCATGGCTGTAATTCTGGTACTTTATCTTAGGGTATTAAGTATAATTATAAAAGACTTGAACTGTGCACCCACAATAGCCAGTAATCATCTCATATGAATTAGGTTTTTCTCAGCATATTGTTATGCCACTGATTGTTTTTATTTCTTAAATTAAGATGTGCGATTTTTGTTCTGTTGTACAATATGCTCCTGAAGGAGATATAAAGTCCATTCAAAGAAATATGTACGAATACATCATAGGACACATACATTTAAAAATGTTTAAAAAGAACAGTAAGATATATGTATATGAGAGCTAGTCGATCATTATTAGTTGTCACTTTCTTGTGTTGTCATTTATCCAACTGTTCAGTCACCTTTCAGGCATGTAAACCAGTTTTAATTCCTACTTGCTGAACACCATTTAATTTTAGATAAATCAGGTATAAAAGAAAAATCCATGAAAATCAATGTTGACTTAAAATTGTTTCCAGTAATGTAATAAGAAATCCATAAAATAAAAGGTTAGTTTTTATTAGTGTCTTTAAGTGTATGTGTTTCAATCCTGAATCGACCACAAATCAGCAACAGGGCTCCAAGAGGTCACACGTTCTGCCTTAGATAGTTTCCCCATTTGTACAATAAGGATAGAGCACTATTATGAATTACAGTATTGTGCATAATTTATATGAAGCCCTTAATATAGTTCTTAGTACATATTTTATTTTTTTTAATTTTTTTTAGTGTTTATTTATTTTTGAGAGACAGAGACGGGTGAGCAGGAGAGGGTAGAGAAAGAGAGAGAGAGAGGGAGACCCAGAATATGAAGCAGGCTCCAGGCTCTGAGCTGTCAGCACAGAGCCCGACGAGGGGCTCGAACTCACAGACCGCGAGATCATGACCTGAGCCAAAGTCGGACACTCAACCGAGTGAGCCACCCAGGCACCCCTCTTAGTACATATTTTAAAAATTATGAATGATAGCTATTTTTATAACCAACTTAATTACTATAAGTATTATGGATATTAAAAATAAACTGTATTAAACTATATTTTAAAATATGTAAATATTGATGTTGACAGATACTGTATTGTAATTTACTAGTTATCTGCTAACCCATATTTAGCGGCAGAATCACATTGCCCAATAGTTAAGAGGATGCACCTGAAAAATGACTGAATAAGTTCAAAATTATGGCCATGACAACTCACTTAACCTCCTTTCCTTAGTCTGCTGACTTTATAAAGATAAAATTAGAATAGTAATTATATCTATGTTTTTTGTTTCTGAGGATTACCTTAGAGTAATCAGATATATAATTAATAAAAGTAATCAGATATGTAATTAATAATTTATAATATGACTTTTGTCCTCTATGTTATTTCTCAAGATTTTACTATTCTAAACCAATCAAAAGGATCTTTACTAGAGAAATTTGAAATGAAACTATGAGTTACTGCCTTTTAAAACCTGAAGTCACTATTCTTGATCAATATAAGTGTTGAGAATAGACGTTGAAATAGCAAATGGATATACTGCTGTTTGCACTACAAATGGATCATAGAAAAGATTTTTCCAGAGTAACAGCAGACGAGATCCTAGCGAGTATATATAAATTCCCTTCAGCATTTCTGTTGTCAGTGTGAAGTCTGCTTAAGTGCACAATTTCATGGTTGACTAGTCATTGTCCTTGGTTGAATTTATTTTCAGCGATGGTTAAAAGATCATTGGTTTTCCAGTTGCTGCTCAGCGGTCATAAATCTATATGGAAAATACCTATTCTAGTGAGGTCTTAAACTTTAGATTACATATGTATCTTTAAGTCAAGAGCTCAGCAATCGTAAAGGCATCAATACTGCATAATTGAACTTGAAATTTTTCGTCTCAGTCACTAACAAAAGACTGATTCTCAAATAACTTCTCAAATAAATAATATATTGTGTCTACACAACACAGAAATGAACAATATAAGATGAAAATTAACTTCTTCCCAATGAAGATACATAATGTGTTACACAAGGTTGTTTTAAATAAGTAGTCTTAAGTAATCTGTCAATTCTCTTTATTGTTTTCAAAGTCTGTTGACAAGAGACGTTAATATTCTCAGTTTTGTTAAAGATCGTGATTTTGAGATGGTACTAGGAGTGCAAGAACATTCAAGAAATATTGATATTAGAATAAATCAAAATGGTTGATATTCATCTCTATGTCAAAGAAACCATATTTTTGACACATAAATTTAAAAAAAGGACTTATTTGTATCATGCTATGAACTGTATTTCCTCCTAAAATTTGTATGCTTAACTCCACTAAGAAGTTTACTTCTTGCATGTTTATGCAAATAACTAATTTCTTTTATTGTTTACCTCTAAAAGATGTACAGACAAGTAGTTGATGTGGAAATTTAATCTTTTAGGTTTTCTTCTTTGTCAGCAAATGAGTCAGTCAGTAAGAATCATGAATATTTCTCAACATATGTAAGATAAATGATTTGAAATAAAGCATTCATCACTTTAAAAGGTACAAATCCATTGTAAAGAATCTTCTTTAGATAATAGTATTTTCCAGCACACAGGATAAAGCAGCTTGTTAATTGCTATTCCATGGTGTTTAGAAAACCCAACTGAGATTTATGTCTGAGTTGATGTATTAGTTATCCACTACTGCATAACAAATTACCCCAACCTTGGTAGCTAAAACCAAACATATATTTTTTTATCATAGTTTCAGTGGATCAGAAATTTGGATGTGGCTGAAATCGGTGGTTCTAGCACAAAATATTTTATATGTTAGAGTTACGATGTTGGCAGGAGCTACAGTTATCTGAAGATATAAAGGTAGCTCCAAAACTTGGCTCTTGGTAGGAAGACACAGTGCCTTCCTTACTATTGGTCAGTGTCCTTCTCAAAGCTCTGCTATGTGGGCCTCTTCATAGGCAGCTTAAATGTATTCATGTCACAATAAGTGCTGTCTCCAGAGCCAGTAATGTAAAATAGAGAGAAAAGAGAAGCTATAATGGTTCATGTGACCCAGTATTCTAAGTTGCAAACCATCATGTCTGCTTTGTATCAGTTATTAGAGGCAAGTAATCGTGTTAGGTCCACACTGAAGGAGAGGGAATTAGTCTCTGCTTGTTGAGAGCTAGAGTATTAGTAGACATATTAAACATATGTAGACATATGTAAACATATGTAGACATTTGTAGACAGATTAAAACAAACAGTCTCCTTTCTAGTCATAGGTTGTTTTTTTTTTATTTTATTTCAGTGCAGTTGACACATAATGTTATGCTAGTTGCAGGTGTAGAACATAATGATTCAACAAGTTTAAGCGTTATGCTGTGCTCACATGTGTAGCTACCATCTGTCAGCACACAATGCTTTTACAATATCATTGACTTTATTTCTAATGCTAGCCATAGATTATTTCTATTTATTTCGCATACAAAAGATATTTACCCACTCAAAAAGCCTCTACCATTTCCATCCTAGGGTAAAACCAATTAGAACCTCAGAATCTTAACATCTATGTATAGATAGAGCTCATGACATGTTGTTCCTTAAGTATATCTCCTTGATTGCAGCTCCTCTTGATTTAAAGACCAGTGAAATAAAGATACACATTACTGTGCCCTCAGAGCCCCAACATACAATGGTGGGGCAGACATAGCATAAATGACACAGAAAATTCTGTTCAAAAAGGGGAAAAACCGGAGACACACAGCAGTCATGCCATATTGTGTGTGTGTGTGTGTGTATGTGTGTGTTTATGTGTGTGTGTGTGTGTGTGTGTGTGTGTGTGAGAGAGAGAGAGAGAGAGAGAGAGAGAGTGAGAGAGAGAGAAAGGAGGAGGAGATCACAGACCTAAACGCTAAACCTAAAGGTATAAAACTTCTGGAAGAAAGCATAGAATAAAATATTTGAAACTTGAAATCTTGGTTAGGTAAAATTGTATTTGATGATGTCAAGAGCATGACATATCTCTAAGGTAAAAATGTGATAAATGGGCTTCATCAATATTAAAAACTTTATAAGCCCTTGGCTAGGAGAAAATATTTTCAAACCATAAATCTGAAAAAGAACTTGCTTTCAGAATACACCAAACCCTAGTAACTGAATGTAGGAAAATAAGCAACTCAATAGAAAAATATGTAAAGATTCTAACAAACATTTAACTAAAAAAGTAGTATAAATAGTAAGCAGATGAAAAGCTATTTGATATCAACATTCATAGTCATATATTGAATTCATAAACCAAATCAAAATGCTGTATCATCATACTCCTACTAGCATGGACAAATTGAAAACAAAACAAAACAAAACAGAAACAAACATGGTAGCATTAAGGGCTCCCAGGATTCAGGGCAACTGAATCTTTCATTCATAAGTGGTAGGAATGTAAAATGGTATAGCCACAGGGAAAAACATAGAGCATTTTTTCTTAGTATTAAGCATTCACCATCACAAGATTCAGCAATTCTAATTTGGTAGAATTTCTATTGGAAAAAAAAAAACTTTGATCACGCAAAAACCTGTGTATGAATGCTTATATCAGCTTTACTTATAATTGCTTCAAACTGAAAAGAACCCAATGTCTATTAGCTGATGAATGAATGGATAACCTATGGTATATCCATAGTGTTCAGCAATAGAAATGAATGAAATATTGATACAAACAAGACCACGAGTTAAGTTCAAGTACATTATACTAAATGAATGAAACAGGATGCCCAGTACCATACACTCTGTGATCAAGTGTAGATGACATTCCAGAAAAGGCAAAATGGTAGCAAAAGGTCATGGTTATGGGAGTTGTCTATAGCGTTGCCTTTTCAAAGGGACATTAAGGAGTGCACTTGTGAGGAGCATCGGGCTTTGTATGGAAGTGTTCAATCACCAAATTGTACACCTGAAACTAATATTACACTGACTGTTAACTAACTGGAATTTAAATAAACACTAAATGTAAATAAATAAATAAATAATATTGCCTAAGGGGATTTATTTTGGAGGGACGGAACTTTACTATATTTAATTTGGGTTTTGCCTACATTAACATGTATTTCTTCCAAAACCCACAGAACTGTAGCTTGAAAAGAGTCAATTTTACACTATGTAAATGATTCATCAATAATTGAGAAAAGAAACTAAAGAAAGAATGAAGAGGGGAAAATTGCCGAATAAAAATGTTCTCTGTTTCTAAATCAGGTCACAGTTAATGGGAGACTGTAGACTTTAGTTTACCTTCAGTGAATTAAAGAATGGCAAATGTGAAAGCTAAGAAAGGGTCAGCAATAGTTTATTTAAAAAATTAATAAGGCTACAATACTACAGTCTTATCAAGGATGCATCTTTATATGGAATTCCTAATTATGCTTGTCCAGAGGCCTGAACGGAGTTAACTTAACCTTAGCACTTATGCATACTTTTCTGGTCATCTGTACTCTCCTGCATTCTCATCCTCAAACATTCTGGGTCATTTTTCAGCTAGCCTTCCACCAACTATTATTTTACCTCTTTCAATCCTTGAAATTCCCTTGAATGTCCTTGAATGTCCCTTGAAATTCCCGTTTAAAATAAAAGACCTCCTGTGTAAGTGATACTTAGCTTTATGTTGAGAATACCTCTCATGTGGAGAATTCTCGTTATTTCACAAAAGCTCAGAACCGTGACCAGGGGTATCTCGATTTTGTAGCTCATCTCTGATTTTAGATGTCTTCTTATACAAAATACCTATTTCAAAACCACATCCCCCCCTCCTCTTTCCTCTCTCCTGATGTTCATGACCCTGTAATTATTTTGAAGCCACAATGTAGCTTCTCTGAAATAAAGGAAATAGTGTCAAGCAGTTGAACTCCGACCTTGAGAATAAATGTTTTAAAACTATCAAAAAAAAAAAAAAGGAAAAGAAAAAGAAAAATCTGCCTACTCTTCTTTGGTCATAGATCCAGGAAGTAAACAAGTAAACACAGAAGAGGTTTCATGTCCAACAATCAGTTTGCCTGCGACTCTAACTTTTGAAGTCCATCCAGATCAGTATTCATTCTGTTCCAGGACTAATGCGGAAAGTCAGCCAGTCCCTTAATTTTATCTTAAAAATCTGCCAAAATCCTTAGTCTTTCTGAGTTGTGGAAGTCATTTAATTTCTTAATGATTTAGTCTCATTGTTTTCTACAGGTGCTGTTCTCCTTGCTAATACATACAGATTTGTTTCAGATATGTGTAAGTGATGATCTCTCCTCTCAGCCTCAACTTAGAGAGTTTGAAGAGAATCTTCACCAAATAAGTAACCCCAACTACAAAGTGGGTAGCTGAGGAATAACTACAAATCAACTAAGCATAGTGTAGCTCCAAATTAAAGTTTTTGCATAGACCATGGATTTAGCACATCTACAGAGAAAATAGGTAAAATAATTAACTTATGAAAACAGCTTGACAGAGAGGAAACTAGACAATAGATAAGTGGCTAAGAAGCAAGTGTTTGGCCAAAAGACTATTGAGGTCATGTAAAGGGTATTTTAGGGGCACCTAGGTAACTCAGTTAGTTAAGCATCTGACTTTTGCTCAGGTCAGGATCTCATGATTCATAAGTTCTAGCCCTTGTCTCTCTGCCCCTCCCCACCCCCTTCTCAAAGTAAATAAAAAAATAAACAAATAAATAAAGGCTATCTTAATCATCTTCATTTTGAATATTTTAATCCCCAGGCCAGATCTGGGACCTGTGAAAATCTTCTGTGCACTTTGTTTGCAGAAAGTATGAGTCAGAGCCTGATAACTTTAGGCAAAGACCAAAGCAAGTGTTCAGAGTCCATCAACATAATAAGGGTACCATCTGGTCATGTCCTGCCTGACTCCTAGGCATGTTCTTGAAATTATATTTGTACAATTTTGACTTAAAAATTATCATACGTCATGTGGTTCTAGAAACACGACTGTGCTTTGCCACTGACCCAACATGTGCCATTATCACTGATTGGGTCATTGAAGTTGTCAAGACCTTTTATAATTTTATTCATGCCAATGAAACTTTTTTTTTCAAATTTAAATATTATTCAATGCTCAAACATTCTTCATCTATTCTTGTTTGCTCTTCTCCTTTTATGCGTCTGATAAAACTTCTTTACTTTTGTTTCTGGATTTCTCTTCATTTGTTTTACTAATACGTTATTTAATGCTTGAGGAATACGGGTAGAGGGTATACATTCTTTAATGCTTGGAATGAGTTTTGTACAATACTACTTATGTTTTCCCCAATTGTCAATTGTATATAATTTATAAATTATTATTTTCAAAAAAAATAAAAGTTAACAAACAATGCAAAGCTTGTGAATTAAAAAGCATACTAGTCATTGCGAAATCATTCTATAAACACTGTTAAATGTTTAATAAAATATACAAATCTGATATATCAGATTGGAAAACATGTTTTAAATACTCTATAGATATATAAATGTGATATCACAGACATAATTTGATCTTGGTTCCTGGCTCCTAAAAAACCTTGAAATTTCATAAGTGCTAAGGGTGATAGGAGCATCTTTTGTTCTAATGAGGTGACTCTTGGAGGGCCCCTAGATACATGGTTTCGGGATGGAGACTGGTTGCCAAAAAGATCAAGCTTCCATTAGAAGCTTGGGACTTTTGGCCCAACTCCTCACTCTCTGGGGAGGCGAGAGAGTCTAGAGATTGAGTTAATAATTGGTTGAACATGTCTATGCAATGAAGTCTCCATAAAGATGCCTAACAATGAGGTTTGGAGAGCTTACAAGTTGGTAAACACATCCACATGCTGGGAGGACAATGTGCCCCAAGTCCATGTGATAGAACCTCCTCTGTTTGACATCCTTCTAGATCTCACCCTATGTGCCTCTTCATCTTCATCTGCCTATTCATTTGTATTCTTTACAATATCCTTTATAATAAACCAGTAAATGTGAGTAAAGTGTGTTCCTGAGTTCTGTGAACTATTCTAGCAAATTATTGAATGCAAGGGTGGGCGGTGGGAACCCCTGACTTACAGCTAGTTGGTCAAGAGTACAGGAGGCCTGGGACTTAGACTTCCCTCTAAAGTGAGAAGTGGGCTTGTGGAACTGAGCCTGTAATCTGTAGGGTCTGCGCTAACTCTCAATAGTGTCAGAATTGAATTAAATTGTTGAAAACCCACTTGGTGTCTGAGGAATCAGAAAGTTTGTTGATGGTGTTGGAAAACACCATAGAATAAAGTACACATAAACCATTGCCATGATTACAAAATTGGAATTATAAACCATTTTTAAACATGAAAAATACCATGGGTTTAATTTTATTCTATACTCTGCATTCTAATTTTATTTCTCAACTTCCAAGAGTTTCCTACCCCTGATCTTCCTAAGGTTGCTATTGTCTTAATATACCTAGGCTAAAACAGGGAAAAAATGAAATTCTGGGTTGCTGCAGGATTCTGGTGTTGAACAATTGATTCTTGTCAAACACGGAGACTAGTTTCACAGTTCAATGTGTATACTTGATGCATTATGTTGAGAACATTTTCTTATTAAATTTATCATGTGTTATGTCTTATAATTCTGTGCCCTTGATTATTACATAGATTGCCATTTTTTGACATTTTATATATTTTTCAGGACTGACATGTAATTTATTTTCTTACAGTTGGCATTACTTCACCCATTGTTCTGTCATTTTGCATATTGACATGGTACACTGATGTCATATGAATGCTGATAAGTAGAAATGTACATAATGTAAGAAAAAAATATGTGCGTAGGTACATATATATCTTGTTATATTTACTTAAGTTTTATTTATTCACCATTAAATCTTATTACATCTTTCTTTCTTTACATGTCATATTATTTTTGCTGAATAATTTTCAAGGGGGAAATCTCATTAATAAATCCTCATTTACAAATATCAACCCAGTGTCAACTTGTCCCAACTAAGAACAATTACCAATTTCTTAGTTACTATTCTCCTGACCCTAGCTACTGCAGTTTCTCATCTTAAGAATTAATTTAGGAATTCCATTGGGAAAAATCACAGAGTCAAAAGACACCTATTTTACATAAATTCTCTTGCATATTTCTAAGAACCATTTTAATTCAATTAAAACACACATATATTTTTTTAAATCTAGTTTTTTCTCACTGCTCTGTTTTTTTTTTCCTTTTCAGTTTATCAGCATTACTATTGATTTATTGTTATTAATGTATTTCTTCTATCATTTAAACAAGCTCTAAAGAGGGAGAATTAGAAATTGCTTCTTTGGCCTAAGAGTTGGGCACCAGCGGTTTCACAATTACTCTTAAAAAAAAATAATGCAGGTGTGCACCTCCAAGAACTATTTGGAAACTCTTTCTGAACTATGAAAGTTCTTAAAGATATAGTGTGCAGAATTTGGGTGTGTATGACAGAAAACTTTGTAGACATAATTTCTGGGGTTATTTGTGTTACACGATTTATCATTAAAGAATAAATTCTCCAAATGATGGCACCCTACAAATGAGGTCTAATACTAGCATAACGGTTGCCTGATTTTGGAGGAATATTACTCTATCTCTCTACATCCCCATTTCATATTTTGTAAATTGGTTTGACATTGACATATTCTAGACTTAAGTAAATTTTGGCTATAAATAAGTTGCACATGTGTGGTACTTGCTCTACATTGGGAGATTTTTTGTGGCTGATGTAAACTCAAATCATTAGCATAAAATAAGGAACAACTGCCTCATATTATGCAAATTAGGACGTCAAGGACGGGTGAATAAGCTACCTACCACATTCAGCAACATAATTGTGAAAGTTCTGCATTTTTTAGAATACAACTTAGTGACAATAGCTTTCTTTTTTATAGAGGATTTAGAAAAATATTCACATTTCAGCTCTTTGGACTGTCAGTCTGAACTTGCAAATCAAAAGAAATTCTGAAAGAAGAGTTTGATTGTCTAAAACCAAGTATTCTAAATTATGGAAATACACCTCAAAGAAATGAGGGAGAAATCATAATGAAGCTGCCTTCTCTTTGGAATATATTCTCCTAAAATGTTGCAAAATAGAAGTTATTAATGTCTTAAAATATTCTTTTTTAAGTTGAAAAATTCTGCCATCTCAAGCAATCAGAAAACTTTACGTGAACTTTCCACATAGTAGACTTTTCAATACAAATCTTTAAAGTTTATCTTGACCAAAGTTGTAAGATATGACAAAGCACTTTATGAGCAGAGGTAATTGTATGTTTTTTCTCAAAACAAGTGAACCATATTTTGATGCTCATGTCGGATGTGTGCAAGGTCTGTGTCCACTTCTGATGGACTGGTCATTCAATTCTATAACTCCTTCACAGAAGCCAATGGTTAGAGACTCAGATTACCTGGTAGCAACCAGCAATCACTGCTTTATTTTACTCAAATCATCTTAAAGAAAAAGGTGTAAAAATAAGAATATGAGGAACTAATGATGGAAGATAGCCATCTACCAAAATCTGAAGGAAATAGGAGACTTTCTCCTGACTGCAGTGTCACTGGGGTGACATTATTCCTGGACTATTCATGCTGTGCTGTTTATTGTGCAGATGTATAAAGATATAGGGTGGGGATAAAATGTTTGGCTCACACTCAAATTCTTCCATACATTGAAGACATGGGGGCTAACTTAATGAGAAAAAAGGATAGTCCTTTTTCATGATGCCATAGAAAATGAATTCTGACTTTTGTAGAATTTCCCAGCTTTGCTCCCTAACCCATGCCCCAGCTACAGTATATCTCATTCAGTCCTAACCTTTACATTTGCCTTTGGAAGACATAACTTCCATGATTCAAGTCAAGCATGCTTAAATATAATGATACACTGTGTCTGAGGACAAATTATCTCCAGCAAATTATTTAATAGGCCAAAAAGAGCCATTAGATTAGAACACTGGTTGGGGCACCTGAGTAGCTCAGTCGGTTAAGCATCTGACTCTTGATCTCAGCTCAGGTGATGGTATAGCAGTTCAAGAGATAGAGCCCCATGTAGGGCTCTGTGCTGACAGTATGGAGTCTGCTTGGGATTCTCTCTCTCCCCTCTCTCTGCCCCTCCCCTCCCTGTTCTCCCTCTCTCTCTCTCTCTCCCTCTCTCTCTCTGTGTGTCAAAATAAATAAATACACTTAAAAGAAAATTTGTAATTTTATTGAATCATAATTATACAACCTACTATAGACCATATATAATAGTGTTTGGTCTTTAAAATAATCTGAAAGATAGCTCTCACACATGGAAGAGAGACGAGACTATTTGAATCATGTTCTAATATAATTAGAGGTTTTTAAAGTATTCCTAAATTTAAGCCTCACCATGAAAAATATAAAAGTAATGAGTCACTTATACATTGTGTGAGAGTTTTGGTAAAAAATAAAATCTTAAAAACGGAAGACTCGACAGGTTACATTTTCTTTCTACAAAGTAAAAGCTATTTTAATTGTAAGTATTAAAAAATATATTGTATGTTACTTTACCAATGCCTGTCATTCATCTGACATACCTTAGAATAATTGCACACACACACACACACACACACACACAAATATGCTCATGCACACAAAGACATATTTATTATATTCCAATGAATTGATGGAAGTATTTATAAGTTTTGGATGCTTGTTTGGGAGAGCAATAAAGAAGGAGGTGGAGGAGAATAATCCCATTTTATTCACAATACAAATGAAACTATTTATTGATGTCTAACATTATCTTCAATTGTGATTGTTGCTTGTTATGCTTTTTTACCTCAGCAATTTATTATGAAAATTATCAAGCATACAGTAAAGTTGAAATAATCTTATAAATACTTTATTATATTAAATAAATATATTACTAAATTTTCTCACATATCTATCCATTTACCACACTACATATCCATCATTTATCTTACTATGCTATGCATTTCAAAACAAATGGCAGATATCAAGACACTTAACCCAAAATATTGCACTACACATATAATTAAGTAAAGTTCATTCTTGTATATAGATTTAATTTTTTTAGCTAAAATTAAATACAATGGCATGCAAAAACTTAAGTGTTTCATTAGGTAAATTCTCATAAATACATACACTTGCCTAACCCAAAACACTATCAAGGCAAAGCCAATTATCAACACCCCAGAAAATTCCCTCAGGCTCATTCCTCACTCCCAAACACAGAAACAACCACTGTTGGGATTTTTCCACCATAGATCAGTTCTGCTTCTTTTAGAATTTAATATAAATGGGTTCATACATTATATGCTCTTTGCATAAATGTTTGTTCATTAGCTTTCTTTTGAGATTTATATGTTGTGTGAATTGAAAGTTATTTTTTTAAAATATTTACAGTGTTCCATTATATAAAATGTCAGATTTTGCTTACCAATTCCATACATCCAGTTGTGACTGATATTAACAAAGCTATTATTAAAAATTATTTACTTAGGGTGAGAGTTAAGAGAGGAATTGTGGAGTCAAAGGATGGTTTGTTTTTCCTTATTTATAAGAAACTGGCAGAGATTTTTACATGGAAGTGAAGAGTAAACACATTGTTCCAAATTCTTGCTAACATTTTGTATTGTCAGACTCCATAATTTTAATTATTTCGTGGATATACACTGGCATCTCATTATTACCTAATTTACTGTTCCAATAAGATAAATGGTGCTGAATATTTTTGTACGGTTATGCTTTGCTGTCCATTCATAGATCTTCTTTGTGAAGTGTCTCCAGTCTCTTGCTTGTTTTATTAGGCTGTTGGGGTTTTTTGTTAAGTATATCTGGAGTAACAATCTTTTGTCAGATGTATATTTTTAAAATATTTTCCTTAGCCTGTGGCTGACTTTTTAATTGGGTTAACAATATTTTTGGATTTTGTTTTCTTTTGATGTGGTCTATTTTTTATCTCACTTATGAATAAAAACAAAACTTTTGTGATGCCCAATTTGCAAAGATCTTCTACGGTTTTAAAATTACAATTTTAGTTCACATTTTAATTTAAGATCTTCATCAAATTAACTTTTATGTATGATGTAAAGCAGAATTCAAAGTTCATTTTTGTCTTATATGGCTATCCAACTGTTCCAACACCATTTTTTAAACACATGCATTTCCTCATTGGATTGCTTGGAGAAAATTAAAAAAAAAACAACTTTATTTATGTCACAAATCAAGTAGAGAAGTGTGGGACTGTTTGTGGTCTCTTTATTCTACTTCATTCTTCAATTTGTCAATTTTAATGCCAATATCACTCTAATTTTCTGTATCTTTATATAAGGCTAGAAATCAGTTAGTCTGCCTTACTCAAATATGTCCTTTTGGAACATCATGTTGTATGTTTTATCTTCTTTGAATTTCCACATATATTTCAGAATCAGCTGGTCAATGTCTACCAAAAAATATCTGCTGGGAATGGTATTGGGATTACAATAATCTATATAGTAAATTAGGAAACAGTGACATAATACTGAGCCTTCCATATACATGCAAATTTACCTCTCAACTTATTTGGCTTTTTTTTTTGTCAGTAATACTTTGTGCTATTTAAGCATAAGCATTTTGCATACATTTGTTAAAAATTTTCCTAATTACTTTACGTTTTTTGATGTTCATTAGACTTTTTAATTTTTCATTTTACAGTGGGTTGCTGCTGGTATTTCCAATGTAGTTCAAGTTCCGATTCTGACAAAAATAGAGTTATAAGTTTGGATTTACCCTCCCACCTGAAACATTTATGTTTAATTTGACAATACACATGGAACAATAGTTTTCAAGTAAGGACACATCGGTCTACGAAGGGCATCAATCCCTTGAGGTGAGAAGGAAAATAAAACCCCGCAAAACAAAGTGAGCCTCAATGGTCCTCAGAGTTTCCAGGTCTTAACATATGGAAGGGGAGAAGAAACAAACACTAATTCTCCCAGAATTTAGGTGGTGGAGTTCAAGTTTCAGGTGGATTAAGGAAGGAGTTTGTAGGACATAGGACTGGGGAGAAGAGAGCTGCATTTATTTAGTGGTCTAGAAAACTATCACGAGTTTACTTGTGAATGTTTTTCCAACCTCACCTCACATAACACTCCCCTTGTTTACAGTGCTCTGTTTGGCTTCCTTCTCACACTCGCGTGCTTGGAAGTGTGCAGCCTCAGACATTCACAGTTGTCAATCCTTCCTCTGAAGACCTCCTGCTGGACACTCATGTAGGTTACTTTTTAACTACCTCTGTTTTATCTCTACTCAAGGTTCCCCTCATCAAATGTCTCTTTTGTGACCATCTGTCAAAAGAACGCCCTACTTTCTGCCATTGCTCTTGCTTCTCTCATTCTTGTTTACTTTCTTTGCATCTTTTATCATTACCTCATGTTGTGCTAAATATTTATTTCCTGTTTTTCTTCACTGAAACAACCATGGAAACTGTATTCCTGGAACCCACAATACTGCCTGACATTTAGAAGGCAATCAATAGATATTTTTGAAAAACAAATGAAGGAATTACATATATATTATATATCAATATTAGTACAATTAAGGCATATTTATGCTGATATATTTGTACTTACCCATATGCTGTATGCATATACACATACACATATAGGTGTATATAATCATCATGAAAATGATTTGAAAACATGCTGAAATTCTGAGTCGTGTAACAAGTCTTATAAAAACAGTAGCATAACTGAGGCAAATTACTAGTGTTCTAAAATATAGAAAGATGAAAATATTATTTCAGACTATAGCATAGTCTTATTAGCCTGCAATTTGTCCAACACTGCAAGAAATTAATTCACTTTTTGGGGTGCCTGGGTGTCTCAGTCCTTTAAGCGTCTGATTTCAGCTCAGGTCATGATCTCATAGTTTGTGAGTTCAGGCTCCACATCGGGCTCTGTGTCAGAGCTTGGTTGGGATTCTCTCTCCTTCTCTCTCTCTGCCCCTTCCTCACTCATGTGCGTACGTTCTCTCTCAATATAAATAAACTTTAAAAAATTAATTCATTTTTATTTTATTGGATTAGCACTGCAATTCCAATATAGAACAATATTTTTGTTATAATAGAACAAATACAATATATAAATATTTTTCATAATATAAATATCCCTTTGTTCTCTTTACTTCAATATTATCCTTGCTTGCTATTTCCCTTTAAGAAGAGAAATGTTAATATGTTGACATTTAATTAAATATTTTAAAAGCAAACGAGTATATCTAAATGTACCTGTGGTTAGTGATTACAGATATTTCAGTGAGGAAGCTGATACTCATATCAAATGATGCATTATGTCTTCGAAATTTCTCAGGTACTATAAAGTTTGTGATAGTTGACCACAACTGGGACTCTCATTTGTACTTCTTGTACTTACGATCACTTAGCAACATAAAGAAAAAGTTTGTAACTGGGCTCTACTCACCACTAAGTTTTAGTAATCTGTTTGTGTTTGTACGTTTGTTTTTGAAGAGTGCTATGGGATACATTTGAATAACCTTGTTCTGTGAGGATTATTGCAATCAATGGCCACTTTTCAAGTGTTATGAATCTTTTTTTTTCAAGTGTTATAAATCTTGACAAACACTTTGTTCATCTTTTCAATCAGGTGCAAAACTCAGCTGTACCAATATTTTTTAATTGCTTGGCAAAAAGTAGCAAACATCTGTTCATACACAAGGTGGTTTTGAATTAGTAATCAAAATAAATAATGCTGTGTATTTTCAGATGGTACACGATTTAGTAGGTTGAATACATCTGCGTTATATATCAAAAAGACCACCATTTCAATAAAAATTGACATCGTGCTCTAAGTGATATTTCTATTCTTAAAGAAAACTTTAAAAAATTCTCAATCTTTATATATATACAAATACACATACAGATATATATGGGGGACATTGCAATCTTGCTAAAAACTGGTTGTGAAAATTAAGACTATAGTATGTAAGTTTAGATGTCAAAATGTTTTCTAGACAAGTTTTGAAAATGCAACTGGAAAGTGCACAAGTTATTTTACTTTGCTTAGCATTATGGATTTGTTTGATAGCAGCTGATCGTGGAAAAGGAAAGACTTTAATTTAGCTATACACATTTTCTATCGACTTGTATATTATCCATAATAATGAATGTTCTTCAAAAGAAGTGATTTAGCTTTGCCCTATCATATAATAAGAATTATTAGAAAGCCATGTTGCATTCTTGTGGATGTTTTTCATGAAGAACAATGGGAAAATGCTACTTCGGCATGAAGTTTAGCTTAATAGTAAGAATTGAAGTCTTTGGTAAAGACGATATTGACACTTTTTGCCTAGAATTTACTACAACTGTGAAAGTCAGATACTAAGATATCCTTGTGTTCTTATTATGTAAGATAACATTCCAGCTAGAGATGGAAAAGCATTAGCTAAAAAAATGGGTGTAAAGTAAGAAACAAACTGCCCAGAAGGTACATCTATTGCCAGCCATATTTTCAAGACCATTTGTCCAAAGAATACTTTTTCTTTGGTTGAGACTCAGATTATTATTTCTTTATTTTGACCACGCCAGCCTTGTTCTATATGGTAAAATTCTCTTCAATTCAAATTATTTATTCTTGAGTAAATAAAAAAAAATCTGCTTATCATTGTAAATGGCATACATGTTAATACAAAAGACAGCATTTTATGTCTAATACAAACTAGTAATAATCTTAATGTTAAAGAGTTGAAGGTAGATGATATGTATTCTCAACATGCTATTTTATAAAATATAACAAAAGAACAAGTATGAAAGTCATAAAAAAATTTGCCCTTTGGAAATATTATGAAAAATATAGAAGTATGGGTATGTCACTTGGGTTTACCACACCATTATTTAAGATTATATTGATTTTAAAACTCTAATTAATCAATATGAAAGGCATGGTTACATCTCTTTACCATCTGCTATTCCATGTGCATTAAAAATTAAACTACAAAATATTTTTGTGTAGGGAAGTGGAAATATATAAAAGTATATGATACAAAATAAAACAAAAGAATAGCAAACAATATTTTCTTAATTAGCTTTCTTTACCTTATCTACTCAATCTTTATGACCTAGGCCTTCACCTTAGGAAAATGGCTCTGTAACAGTAGCTTTCATATGCATATTGGTAGTTGATCTTAGTTAAACTCAACAACATCTAGAGATGTTATGTGCTATTTTTTCTTGTTTATTTTACTTTTGAGTGGACAAGTTTCTCTATTCTCAAGAATAGGAAATATGATGTTTGGCATAATGTGATGCATTCCAAAATATCCTCATAAATCGTTTTTGTGGTGAAATCAGTCACCAAAGTAACGACTTTTTACAGTCTGCATTGGACAATTATTCACAATGGCCCCTTTGACATTCCTTACACCAAATGATACTCCACTTTTATGGCTAAGCCACTACCTTTTCCTGTTATGACTGTATTAGTTTCCTGTGGTTGTTATAGCAAAATACATTTAGTGGTTAATCAACAGAAATATATTCTGTCACACAAGCTAGAAGTCCCAAACCCAGCAGGGCTATGCTCCCTTTGTGGACTCTGGGAGAGAATACATTAATTGTCTTAATTGTCTCTTCCACCTTTTGATTGCTAACAGCAATCAAGAAGTGCCTTCTTGACTTGTGGTTGAATCGTTCCAATCTCTGCCTCCATGTTCACATTGCCTTCTCCTCTCTGTGCCTGTCTTCAAATTCTGTCTCTCTCTTACAAGGGTATAGGTGATTGCATTTAGGGCCCTCCCCAATAATCCAGAATAATACTTTTCTTAATCTTTAATTTAATCACATATTTTGTTGTGTAAGGTAATATTCACTCTTTTGCCATGTAAAGGATATTTTCAGGTTTTTGGGATTAGAACATAGATGTACTTTGGGTGGGGGGGATAATTTAGCCTACTACAATGACCAATTTTATTTTCCAACAAGTTTGGGAGCATTACACACACCACTCCTTATCAGGATCTACCTATCTGTGTGCACTGATGGAATTAGTCAAATGTACTAAAATAGTATATTAAACAACTAATGCACAATTGGGTTTGTAGTCAACAAAGTACATCTATAACTAAAAACATAAAACTCACTCTATTAACATAATGCTATTCACTCCAAAATGACACCGTTTCGCAATGCCTTCTCTCCTTCCACTGTCACTACATTCTGCACTGTAGGAAGATGCCATCTCCTCAAGGACCAAGAGCAGTGTCTAAAGAACATGACGAGGAATGTATTAGTTTTCTGTGGCTAACAAATTATCACAAAATTGATGGCTTAACAAATAGAAATTTATTTTCTCACATTTCTGGAGGCCAGCTGCTCAAAATCAAGGTGTGGGCAAGGCCATGCTTCCTCCATATGCTGTCGGGGAGAATCTGTTTCTTGCCTCTTCTAGCTTCTGGTGCCTGCTAGTGGGTATTGGCTTACCTTAGCTTGTGGCTGCATCTTTCCAAAGTCTGACTTCATGGTCACTTTGCCTCCTCCTCTTCTGTGTGGATCAAACATTTGTCTGCTTCTCTTTTATAAGATTATGTGTGATTAGATAGAGAGGTCACCAGGATAATCCAAGATAATCTCATATCAAAATCCTTAATTTAGGCACATTTCTCAAAAGTGTACTGTGTAAGATAAAAACCATAGTTTTCAGGTGTTAGGCTACGGATATATCTTTGGGAGGTGTTATCACACGACATTGTACATCAAAGAACATGCTGATAAGCATTAACTATTAAATGAGGCAACTTCTGTTGAAATCCATCTTCTGAAACCTGCTCTACCATTTTGCTAGTCCTCACTTTCAAATGTTCACAGCATACTTTCACATCAGTTTCATCTCTGGTCTTTGATTTTACCACTTTTTCAATTCTGCCTTGAGCTCCTCAGAGAGTTGACTCTCAACTTTCCCAGACATATCTGGAATCAGTTCACTCTTTGTGTCTAATGTAGAAATTTCTACAAATATAGTTCTGGCTCTATATAAACCAATCATTGATGTAGAACATGTAGGCAGTATTCTGGTTTTGGTGTGTACCTAGTGACAGGGTATAAGAGGAGAGTTAGAGATTTTGACATTATTTGGATAATTAAAAATATGAACCACACTGCAGGCTAAAGAAACTTGCATCTGTGGGCATAATGACTGAGTTAGAAATTCTATAATTATACTGGGCTTGGACCAGTTACATCTTGGGCTTTAGCCCAATTACCTCTTAGGCTAAAATCTTCCTATTTGACTTTGAAAACTAAATTTTACTATTACAAGGCTCTTACTTTCATCATCTGCACAATGTGTTGATGTCTGTTATACTTATAGAAAAGGGATTATTATGAGGATTGGGTGAATGAACAAAGGCAATAGATGAGAAAATACACATACTAGATTGACCGGATCAATGTTTTTTGAAAGATAAGAGTAGTGGCCCATTGCACTGTGAGGCTTCAAACACAGATGCAGTGGAAGTAGACACTAGGATTGAGGAGGGTGTCCTGGCCATTTTCAGAAAAAAGAATAAATATCCATACCATAAAATTACATAATCTGTATTTCTCCATGCACATATATGTGTATATGTACACATATTTGTACATTTCGTATTTAAATGAAATAGTGTTACATCAGAGTTTTAAAACTAAAGATAACTTTATAATTTATCAAATTCCTTATTATGAGCACAAATTAAATGTCCATATTTAATTATGTATTCCATTGGTTTTATGAACGTAAGAAAAGGCTTCCTTTAGCCACAGCAAATAAACCAAGATCAGCTTGACTTAAAGCGCCTCCATGCCAGTTTTTATGGTATCCAAGTTTCAGTCAAATGATTTAACATGTTTCCTTCTGGCTACATCCTATGCCAAGTCATTCTTGGACTCCAAAATAACTCAATGCCTGCCTGTTTCTTCTTTGATATGATTGAGATACTATGGTGTCTACTATATTATTAATAACATCATATTCTGTTGATAGGAAAGGTAAAATTGAGGGTTTATCACAAGCAGAGGAAATATGATCCAAGATTTTCCAAAGCAGGAAATACAGTTCACTTTTACAGAAATGGCCAGGAATCACAGGTAAAATATTTGTAGTATATAAGAAGAGGTATGATATAGTTTGAAATAGATTTATACCATAATGAGATTGAATTTAACACCTTTGTAAAATTAGGAGAAATAGATCCCTAGCTGGGGGAAAAGGTAAATGGTTCAATGTTAAGATGAAATCCTCTGTTTGCCTCTCAACCATGCCAAAGCTCTCAAACCCATTCTAAGATTTGGTTCTGTCACTTCATAGAATACCTGATTGACCTAGCGGGTTGCAGTAGGATTGCTGTGCAAGAAGAAAAACTCTGAAGCATGAACTCCCAACTTAAGATCCAAACATGTGGTGCTCATCTCTAAGGTAGCTAAACATTTCACAGGTTTTCCAGCAAGTTTGGGCCTATTCATTGAACTTTGTATGTATTTAAAGGAAGAAAACAAATGGCTGTCCCTCACATTTTATTTTATTTTTTAACGTCTTTTTTTTTTTTTGAGAGAGAGAGGGAGAGAGAGAGAGTATGCGAACAGGGGAGGGTCAGGGAGAGAGGGAGACAGAGAATCCCAAGTAGGCTCTGAACTGTCTGCATAAAGCCTGATGTGGGGCTCACACTCACAAACCATAAAATCACTACCTGAGCTGAAGTCAGACGTTGAACAGACTGAGCCACCCAGGCATCCCCGGTCACTTTTTAAAATTGAGTAAAATTACATAGCTATTCAATGGTCAGGTTTCTACAGATAGGAAGTATACTTGATTTTTCATTTGGGCTACCTCAGCTCATTTTACTAACAAATAAGATCAAGAATAATTTTGCATAACTTTAGTAGAATGACAGGGAGTAGGATAATCAGCCATTCAACATTTGATGCTTTCCTTAGCCCTTTGGAAATTCTCGTACCTGATTCAACAGTTTTTTGAAAGGGTACCAATAGACTTGCTCGTAAAGATCAGAGCCCTGCTACTTAAGGAAAAATATACTCATTTTATAACCCACGAATCTTGGGCCCCTTTTAAGCTTTTACTTTTATATTTCTTACAATTGTAATGTAGATTTAATGACTTGTTTTCCTACCAAATGTCTTTTATATGCCATCAACCCCCTCCAGTTCATTCCAGTACAGTGTTGGCTGGCTTCTTCCACTGCAACCTGACCATTTTTCCCTCTGAAACTAACAAGTATTTTGGAGGAAACGATTTGAGATGATGCACGTAGCTTTCAGTCTCTTCATGTTTTGGTCCTGCAACAACTATGATCGTGGTGCCTGATGGCAGAATTCTGCTTTCCACATTCCTTTCACGTTGAGTGGAATTCTTCCACAAGGGAGAGCTGTCAATTCCCTGTGCCTGTATTCATTCATTTATTTATAGATAACAGTATGGTTTTATGGGTATTTATTTTATTTGATGGGTTATAATCCAATGCTGTTGCTATTTATATTTCTGTTGAAATCGTTTTAGCTTTGACCTCTGGGAGTTCTTTTATCTTGGTTCTTTTGCACTTACAACATGCCGTGTTCTGTTTTGAATGTTTCCTAATTTTCTGCAGCCGTTCTATTCTTCAGGCGTGTCTTCTATTTTCCTAGCCTGCAATCAATCCCTTCTCTAAAGAGTCCTATGAACAATGTTTCTAGGATCTCTGCATTTAGTAAGCACACAGAAGTACATTTAAACGTGAAGTTTTTCCTTTTGCTATGAAGGAATATATGAGCCTTCATCATTGGAGATTAAGAAATTCTTTAGTACAGGGATTCCCGCCCCCCCCCCCCCACCATTTATCTCCTTTCCCTCTTTGTGTAAAGTCCTATTGCAATGGATCAATTATTCATGCTCTTTATATATATATATATATATATTTTTTTTTTCTTTTCAAATCTGTTAGATTTTCTGCACTCATATTTGATAATATGCCAGTGTTAGATTTTTCTGTCTCAAAAATGTGTTTGTTAAGGTATACAATTTTCATTTCATTTTGTCTTCTGCATTTTTTTCTTAATGGTCATAAATTTTAGTTTTAAATCTGCCTCTACTTTCTGACAACAACCTAATTTTGACTTACGTGAGATATTATCATTAGTCACTTGAAGGGTATTAATTTTATTTTTATAAAATTCATGCTGCTGAGACAGGGAAATCCAAGGGACTCCGCAAGAGAAAAAGCTGATTTTTTTTTCTTCTTATCCAGCTTCTATTCTGGCTAGGACCTGCAGCCCCAACCCACTCTATACATGTCTCAGAATACAAATAGCATATATCCTCCTTGTAAGGGACAAGGAATTAATTATTTCTCTAGAATCGATAACATCCACGGAAGGACCAGGTGAGAGTGACCAGACAAAACTATCATACATGTATTCCAGACCACTGGCTCTAGACCTTTTCCAAGACCCCTGACTTCAGGCAGTAAGTGATTTATGATGGGCACATGGACTTTCTCCTCATTCTGACCAGTTCCTGTATGCCCAAGAGGACACATAGACCAGAGCACAATTGTCATAAAAAACCCAAACCCCGAACAAAGACAAGACTCCCTCCTTTCCTTTCTGAACACCCAGTCCATCTGAATTTGCTTTTTCTTCAATAAACTCTGCTTTCACCCCCTGCTGGCTGACATTTGATTTCCATCCTGTGTGAACACAAGGACCCTCTTGGCTGGTCCTGCGGGGGGTAGGGGTGGGGTGGCCCTCTGGGTCCTCAGACCAACCTGCCTGCATCACTACTTTTCTAGCAATCTTTGGTGTTTTGTTTTTCCTTGAAAGTTTGTTATATTTATTTTTCTCCATAGTATTGACTTCCCTAAGGTGTCCAACAATTTTATCTATAATTGCCTTCTGATATTTATAAGTAGGGGTGTCTACTGAGATATATTGTTCACTAACATATATTTCCTTAGTATGAGTACCACTTTCCACTCCTCTGGCCATGGTTAAAGGAGTTTGACTAAAAGTGAGTTAGTGGTGTGCATACATAGGTTGCTGGTAAGGAAATGTGGAGAAAATACCACTCTGGAGTGAAGATGGCCGTTTCTTAGGAAAACGGGAAGATATCCAAGGATTTTTGCTTAGTTCTGTTCTGGGTGTCCCATATGCATATTTCTCCAATTTAGATTGTTGTGGACATAATATGGGAGGAAAATGCAGAAAACAGCTGCTAAGTGAAACAGGTGACAGATACAGCTGTTCCACAGCTCCTTAAACATTTACCCTGTCAAGAATGTCAGGGCCACTTCCAAAAGACAAAAATAAAAGAAACAGAAACAAGAAAAATCCTTCTGTTTTTCTTCCTCTTATCTTGAAGCTAATCCTAGCATGATCTGAAAGTGGAAGGATTCACTACCCCCCTCCCCAAACTGAGTGCTAAAGGGCAAGGTCAAGTGACATTGTCTTTCTGTTTGCATAGAATAGCAGGTTCCTGCCCCCTTGAGGTTAACTAGCTCTGTAATCATCACATGCATTATATTTCAGGAAATACCTGCTCAGGTAGGGAGGATATACCCTTTATGGTTTTTCAATAATGAAATTTGTGCTGATTTTAATAAGTATTTATTATGTAATTTTAACAAGTTTCTAGTAGGAGGAATGTTAATCATCTGTGTTCAAATAACCATCTTAAAAAAATTTTTTTTGAAGTTTTTTGACAGAGAGAGAGAGAGAGAGAGGGAGCGCGCGAGTATGAGTGGGGGAGGGGCAGAAAGAGAGGGAGACGCAGAATCTGTAGCAGGCCCCAGGTTCTAAGCTGGGCACAGAGCCCAACACGGGGCGCGAACTCATGAACCATGAGACCATGACCTGAGCCCTAGTAGGACAATTAACCGACTGCCTGAGCCACCCAGGTGCCCCAAGTCAACCATCTTTGAAGGAGGAATAAGCACTGAATTTTAAAGCAAGTCAAAATCAGAAACAACAGTTTACCATAAGGATAAAGGAAGTTATACTACTTTTTAGAAATTGTCTGAATGAACCTTGTTAGCTTTTAATAAGATTTTGTAATGCAAAATTACTTTCCGTTTTACTGGACTGTTTCCTTAACCTCTTATGTTTTGTTTTGCTTAAGGAAAAACAGCTACTTTCATTGCCTAGAGTTTCCGATAATTCTGATTTTATTGCTTGCATAAGGAAGCAGGGAAATAATGGTTCTTGTTCAATGTTAGCAACCTTTTTGGTGTCATCAAGTCAGAATGCTAGAAAAAGAAAAAAAAGAAAACAGGCAGTTCACGAACCATATTTAGCCCGCAGACATGTTTGTTTGGGTCATAAATTGTTTAATTCTTTTCATATTTTAAAATTTCAATATTTTATTTCACATCTAGATTTTCAGCTTCTTAAAAAAAAATTCACCATATCTCGCAATAGTGGACAAAATCCATTTGCCACATGGGAAAATTAGCTGCAGCTAACGGAAGACCATACTTTTAAAATGGTATCCACTGTCCAATTTGCCACAGACTTTAGTATTCCCTAATGATATCCAACAATATTTGCACAGTGAAATATAGCCCATTTCTGTCCACTATATTGAATATCTGACTTTATTAAAGATTTGACTTTGCAATGCTTTTCCAATGGAACAAGATGAAGGAAATAACTACCATGCCATCAATATTTGTTACAGGCAAGGGAGAAGGGAAGACAAGACCTCTAAGTAGAATAAATACTTTGGTTTTAGAACACTAGGGGTAATTCACATTATATTCAAATATTGCTGTATAAAGCGGCAATGAAACTAGCAAAGTGACATTGTTCTCTGCCTGCTATTTTTCAGTATTACTGAAAATTACTTTTCTTGTGGCATTGACTGCCAATTAGTAACCACCAGGAGGTAGCCATCTTCTTAGTTTTCAATTTTTACTAGAAATAATTCTCATATAGTGCTGCTCCTTTAACAAGCACCTTTACCATGCGAGACACATATAAAAGTGATTAAATTTAATAGTCTCATTGCTTTTAAGCAAAGCCATATGGTGTACTTAGATTGCAAATTCTAATTGAAGTCAGTGAGATTTTATGTACAAAATACTTTTGAAAATGTAGCTGTATAATCAAATATATATACAATGTACCCCTTTTATCTTGACAGAAGCATAGCCCAGTACCTTTTTTCATTGTCTTTTTCATGCATACTCAAGAGCATTATAGCTGAACTATGTCTTGCCATGAAAAAAAGAACTTTAAAAGTAATAATAACAGTTGCTTGTGTATGTCCAATGCATCTTTTTCATTACCTTTCTATCTAAATTTTAATATTACAATAATCCCTGAAACTGTGCCTTGGTTTACAAGAGCAGTATGTAACTGAGACATGACCCAATCCATTCACATTTATTTGTTCTATTACATGCCATGAATTGAAAGCCCCATTAAAAACAAAACAAAACAAAAAACTACAAATGCAGTGGCAACACGAAACAAAACGCGGAAATAGCCATAGCCTTACCACTTTCCCTTATTTAGAAAATGTTCATGGAGTTTTACGTTCCGAATGTAGATGTAAAAAAGAGAGAGTGTTATTCACCAGGGAATGGAACCTAATGGGACTGCAGAAGGAGGAAAATAATGTTATCTTGCCAACCTCTGGACTCTGATCATACTCTTCTAGTTATTTGGAAAACACAGGGCTTGGATGATGTTTTGGAACTGCCTCTGGCGAACAGCAACTGTGCAAAGACAGATTAGATTGCAAGGTGGAGGAAGAAGCATAGGGAAGGGGGGCAAGGTGGTATCTATTCAGTGAAGGCTCCGCAAACGAGCTGTGGGAGAAGATTCTGGTAATCAGGAGGAGCAAAGCAGTCCTCATATGGCTAAAAATCACAGAACCTTATTATTGAGCTCTGCACTCTGCTAAAAGACATAATTAATGATAAGCTCTCGGGATGAAGAAAATAACTGCAGTCACCCAGAAGAGTTGCTTCCCAAATTCTAATTGCTAGATGGCCTAAGGACGGCCATGTGTGCTGAATATCTCTGCAAAAGAGAATTTAAAATAAACCAATTCCTCATTACCTGTAAAAAATAGGTTACTTCCAAAAGTGTAGTGATACTGAATTTACTAGAATAAAAATTTGCATTTACTTGTTTATTTCTCGTAAAAATAATATCGTTGTGTTAAAAAGGGAATGGTCAAAGTTGTAAAACTTTACACTCTACTACTAATAAAACTAATTTCCCAAATACATTTGGCAATTGTGATGTATATGAAGCTATGGTGTTGTATGCACAGGCATGGATACACACATGAAGCATACTGGTTAGAGTAAGATAAGTTATTTTATATATTTTATACAGGGTTACATGTAGCCTTACATATAGTGTTATAGTGTTTTATAGTGTTATATACTTATACAAATATGGTGATTATTGCAATAAAGTTTCAAATATGAAAATGCTAAATGACTGCATAATATTCCATCAATTGGGTGCTGATTGAATTATTAAATCTCTCCATTTACTATGTCTCCAAGTGGGGCAACTGGGTGGCCCTCAGTTGGTTAAGTGTCCAACTCTTGATTTCGCTCAGGTCATGGTCTCAAGGTTGTGAGATTGAGCCCCGCGTCAGGCTCCACGCTGACAGTGCAGAGCCTGCTTGGGATTCTTTCTCTCCCTCTCTCTCTGCCCCTCCCCTGCTCACATTCTCTCTGTCTCTCTCTCAAAATAAATAAATAAACTGGGGTCCCTAGGTGGCTCAGTTACTTAGCTCAGGTTGTGATCTCACGGTTCACGAGTTTGAGCCCCACATTGGGCTCTGTGCTGACAGCTCAGAGCCTGGAGCCTGCTTCGAATTCTGTGTCTCCCTCTCTCTCTGGCCCTGCCCCATTCACACTCTGTCTCTTTCTCTCAAAAATAATACACATTTAAAAAATAATAATAAATAAACAAACTAAAAAACGTCTCCTTGAGTTTTTATATGTGTTTCAAAGTAAACTTTTAATTTTGTAATTGCTTTAAATTTATAGAAGAGTTTCAAAAGCAATACAGACTCCATTGAACCCACACCCAGTTGCTTCCATTGTCTATAACTTCCATTAGTATGATACATTTGTCACAACTAATGAAAAATTATTGATACGTTATTATTAACTAAACCTCATTCTTAGTTTATATTTCCTTAGTTTTTACCTAATGTATTTGTTTGTTTGTTTGTTTTTGCTTTTGTTTTTTTAGTTCCATGATCTCATCTAAGATACTGTATTACATGTAGCCATCATGTCTCCTTAGCCTTCTCTTGACTGTGACAGTTTCTCAGGTTTTCTTCATTTTCATGACCTTGATAGATTCAAGGAATCCTGGGCAGGTATTTTGTAGAATGCTCTTCAATTGGGTATATGTGCTGAAGTTTTTTTCTCATTATTAGATATGGTCTATGGGCTCTTGAGAGGCAAAGCCTCTCAGAAATAAAGTGTCATCCTTATAACTTCATATCAAGGGCATATGCCATCGATATGACTTAACAATATTGTTACATTTGATCACCTGACTAAGATAAGATTTGTCAGACTTCTCTATTACCAAGTGCTCTCCCCATTCCGTTTTCCATAATGTACCTTTTAGAAAATCACTATGTGCAACACATGCTTATTCTCCACCTCTGTGAGAACAGAGTTTTTATATAAATTATCTGGAATTCTGCACGGAAGATTGCCAAATTTTTCCCATTTGTGTATGTATGTATGTAGATAGGTATATACGTGTTCGGTATGGACATATGAGCATTTCGTTCTTTGGCTTATAATCGAACACTTCATTTTGCTGCTCATATTGTTCCAATTTGTCCTTTGGAAGCTCATTCAGTTGGTTCCTTTGTCTCTTTGATATAATTCATTGTTGTGTGTGTATTTCTTGAGCAGTTCCTTACTTTCTAGCCTTGTAAGATGCTCTAGGCTTATGTTACATACACTTTGTCCCAACTCTAGAATCCCTGTTTCTCCAAGGAGAGTTAGTTCCCTCTAATACTAGAAAGTATTAGTTCTGGGTGTCCTTACTGCTACCTCAATGTCCCTGCCTCTAGACCACAGAGCTGACAGACAAGGGAATAAAGGTGCCTATAATAACCCTTGTAGAGCCTCATATTGATGCACATATAAGAATTTCTAGATGTAACTATCTGTATCTATATTAAATTAAACGTTCACACTGATGTCTCTAGCTCTACTATTACCAAATGTATCACTCCAGTTTTCTCCTCTTGCTTATCTGTAACCTTTCTCTCCAATAATAAGAAACCTGGCTCCCACCACTTCTCATCTATGTACTTAATTGTTCAATTCTAGTATACATGCACAATGGTAGAGGAAATGTTAACCCATTTCCCTGATTATGTGTATTTCTAAAAAATTACTAGATCAAAGTTTATTTATTTATTTAGTTAGTTAGTTAGTTAACGTTTATTTATTTTTGAGACAGAGAGAGAGACAGAGCATGAACGGGGGAGGGTCAGAGAGAGGGAGACACAGAATCCGAAACAGGCTCCAGGCTCTGAGCTGTCAGCACAGAGCCCGATGCAGGGCTCGAACTACGGGCCGTGAAATCATGACCTGAGCCGAAGTCCGCCGCTTAACCGACTGAGCCACCTAGGCGCCCCAAGATCAAAGTATTTTTAAAACATGCTTTGTTTTGTTTGTTTGTTTGTTTGTTTGGATGGGGACGCTTACAAAAGTTATTTATTCATTCATTCATTTATTTATAGTTTCAAGTTTTTATTTAAATTCCAGTTAGTTTAGTTAACATATAGTGTATTATTAGTTTCAAGAGTAGAATTTAGTGATTCATCACTTATATACAACACCTAGTGTTCATCACAAGTGCCGTCCTTATTGGCCATTACCCTTTTAACCCATCCCTGCCCACCTCCCTT
The DNA here is from genome assembly GCF_007474595.2 of Lynx canadensis. NCBI lineage: Eukaryota > Metazoa > Chordata > Mammalia > Carnivora > Felidae > Lynx > Lynx canadensis. Next base: position 217,593,591 of record NC_044303.2, on the reverse strand, counting down.
CCAACAACCCTCAGTTTGCTCTCTATAATTAAGTATCTATTTTATGGTTTGCCTCACTCTTTTCCACCCTACTAAGTTCATCTGTTTTGTTTCTTAAATTACACATATGAGTGACATCATGGTATTTGTCTTTCTCTCATTGATTTCTCTTAACATACTACACTCTAGTTCCATCCACATCATAGCAAATGGCAAGATTTTATTCCCTTTGATGGCCATGTGATATTCCATTATGTGTGTGTGTGTATATACATTTACAGTAAAACCTTGGATTGCAATTAACTTGTTCTGTGAGTGTTCCACAAGATGAGCAAACATTTCTAATAAATTTTAACTTGCTAAATTAGTGACAGCTTACCATATGAGTTGTATGCGACTGCAAATGTCACATGATCACAACTGAGCCAATTGTTCTACTCTCTGTCTCTCTCTCTCTCCTTCGCTGTGGGATTGGGTGATCATCTCCTATGCTTGGATGCTCAGTCTCAGGCAACCATATTTGGCAGAAATCAGTGATTTTTCGGAACGTTGGAAGGTGCCCACAAACAGCACTAGTGTATTTTTGTCATATCAAACCACCTACGGACAGTCCTTTGCTTTTCCATACAAAAGTGAGTTTAGGAATGTTTTGCTTCATTCTAGGTCTGCTGCCTTCAGATATAGACCCTTTCCTCTGCTGCCTTATTGCCAGTTACATTAAATACAGTATATGACGAGAGTGCATTAATGATGTACTGTAGTCAACATCCATTAGTGATAGTGAACATCTTCCTACATAATAATCCTCCTCTCTTGTCTCCCTCACTCCAGCCATGAAGGTTTTCAAAGGTAAGTGCAGGTTAATTTGTTTATTTTTCTTTATATTTTGTATTTCCTTTATCATTTTATACTATATACAGTATTGTAATCATTTGTATATGAATATTTGGGGTTGTGGAATGAATCATCTGAATTTCCATTATTTCTTATGGGGAAATTCACTTTGATATACCAGTGCTTTGGATTGCAAGCATGTTTCCGGACCAAATTATGCTTGCAAACCAAGGTTTTACTGTTTATGTATGTTAAGAAACAAGAGAGATGAAGATATATATGGGAAGGAGGAAAAAAAAGAGAAAGAGGGAACCAAACTATAAGAGACTCTTTATCATAGCGAACAGGCTGAGGGTTCATGGAGGAAGATGGGTGGGGGGGATGGGCTAGATGGGTGATGTATTAAGGAAGGTACTTATTATGTTGAGCACTGGGTGTTATATGTAAGTGATAAATCACTAAATTCTACTCCTGAAAACAATCTTGCACTGTATGCTAAATAACTAGAATTTAACTAAAAATTGGAAGGGGGGAAAAAAGACACTGCTGGAACTTTTGCAAAAGTTCCTCTGAAACTAAGATTTTTTTGTGGGCATATCTTGATGGCTATAATTTGGATAAGTGCATGCTGAGGAGCTGTGCCTGGAATTCTTAGTCCTCATCGCTTAGCTGTTAAGCTGTTGCTTGGCGATTTTTCTCTCCTGCTGTCCTGTATCCTTTGCCTTTAGAAAAACCTTATATAGGCTATGCTTTGTAGAGTCTTGATGCGCAATCATGACCCTGTGACAAAGACTTACTAGGCTATCTGAGGAGGGACTTATAATAACTCCAGACTCCTACAGAATTCAGATATGATAATACAACTGGGACCCAGGAGAAAATGGAACTGAGAGAGTGAGAACCACAATGACTTTTTACCTCTCTTCTCTTCTCAGTTATGCATCTAATTTATCTTACTGTTTTTTAACAGTGAGCACTAGCACCAAAGCTAGACAAAAGACTTGAAGTTCCCTTGCTTGAGGTGGATGTGGTTGAGATATATGGCTCTTGAATTATGGAGAGAAGATAGAAAGAAAGTGTCATGGATTTAACACGGTGATGCTGTTTGGGGATGGTGTCTTCGGGACGTAATTAGATTTAGATGAGGTCATGAGGTTAGGTCCTCGTGTTGGGACTAGCACCCATGTAATTAGAGACCAGAGAGATTGCTCTGTTTGTTTGTCGTGTAAAGACACAGAAAAGAAAGAAAGAAAAAAAACAAAAACAAAGGCCAACTACAAACCAGGAAGAGGGTCCATAGGTTGACATCCTAATCTCAGACTTCTGTTGCTGAGTGGACTGGTAACACTGAGCCCTGAAGCCTTGACCCAGCCCATCCAAAAGATGTCACTGGAAGCTCTTGGTCTCCCCATGAGAGAGAAGTCAAGGGCAGACATAACACAGTGGATGGGCAGTACAAACAGGAAAGTTTATTTATTTATAATTTTTAAAGCTTATTTTTATTATTGTTGAGAGAGAAAGAGAGAGCAAGTGGAGGAGGGGCACAGAAAGAGGGAGGGAGAGAATCCAAACAGGCTTTGCACTGTCCCATGCAGACTCAAACTCACAGACGGTGAAGTGAGATCATGACCTAGCCGAAGTCAAGAGTTGGACGCTTAACCAACTGAGCCACCCAAGTGCCCTCAAATAGGAAAGTTTCTTAAAGTGGAGCACAGATCTCAAGGTCTGAGAACAGGTGAGCCCAAGGGAGAGCTGTGCCCCTGGAGTCTGGGTTTCTCTCTTTTATTGACAGTTGTTAACAAGGGGGCGGAATATTCATTACTCGAGGCAGGGATTTTTTGGAAACAAGGTTACATGTTTTTTCTTCCTTGTTTGGTCATGGGTTTCCTGTCTTGGCGCCCTTAGGGAGGAGGTTTTCGTATGGTACTAAAGTATAATGAAAGAATAATGTGAATTTTGGCCTATTTTGTCATCCACCTTGGGCCTGTCTGGTTTAATCCTGCTTCCGGTGGTTTTGTTTTGGAGAGCTGCCTGACAGGCCTCTGATTCCCTCAGAGCCGGCCATGAGTTCATCTTTGCTAGCCTACAGGCATCCTTTTAGCATTAACTAACTGCCTACACTAACACTTCCAGCCTTCATAATTGTGAGCAATCGCTATCTGTGGTTTAAGCTACCTAGTATGTGGCATTTTGTTATGGCAACCTGAGCTATGACAAGAAATGGCACCACAGGAGGAGTGCTGCTGGGACAATTACCTAAAAATGTGGAAGTGTCTTTGGAACTGCGGAATGGGTAGAGGCTGGAACTGTTCTGAGGTGCATGTCAGAAAAGCTGAGATTGACATGAAGGGACTTATTTCAAGGTGATTTTGATGACATCTCAGGAAAAAAAAAAACAAAAAAAAACAAAAGAGGAGAGCCGCACAGAAATCTACCACCTTCTGAGAGAACACATAAATGATCATGAACAGAATGTTGGTAGAAATAGGGGCAGTAAAGGCCATTCACACAGAAATGTGGGGGATGCTATTGGAAACAGGAGGAAAGGGATTTTCTTGTTACAAAGAACCTGGCTGAACTGTGTCCTAGTTTTTGTGTAAGGTACAACTCGGAAGAGATGAAACTGGATAATTTGAGGACATCTCTAAGCAAAACGATGACAGAGAACCTTGGTTTGTCCTGAGTGCTTATAGTAAAACATGACAGGAGAGAGAGAAAATTGCAGATGGGTTTGTTAAGCCAAAAGGAAGAGCCTGTTTATACTGCAAAAAGGGAGAAGTCTTAATGGGAAGAAATGCTAAAGGGATGCCTCAGCAATCATTTGATAGAGATTATGGGTGGGATTTATAAACCTAAGCAGCCATGCTAGGAATAAAGACAGGATTATACCAGCAGAGACACTGCCAGTTTGATCCAAAAGGGGCAGATCAAACAGGAAAGGGATGAAGGAATGCCATTGGACTTGTTGGACTCTAAAAGAAAGCACAAAGAGCTATTCTGCTGTGAATAGGCATTATTCCCCAAGAAAATGAAGGAATGAGGACAAAGGCAATGCGAAGATCATCAGGGCTGCTACTGCCATCACAGGCTGGGGGGCAAGACTAGCTCCTCTTCAGTTTTCGTTTCAAAGAACAGGGCTGACTCTCTGACTCCAGTCGCCACCCTGGTGGGCTTGCAGGGCAGAATAATAAACCAAGAAGTATTATTCTCGTGTGTTGAGATCTAATAGAATTTTCTTTGCTAGGTTTTGAACTTGCTTAAGACCCGTCACCCCTTCTTTCTTTCCTATTTCTCCCTTTTAGACTGGAATGTCTGTCCTCTGCCTGTCTCACCGTCGTATTTTGAGAGCACAAAAATGGTGAAATGCTATGGACTGAATTGTGTTCCTCCAAATTTCGTGGGTTAACGCGCTAACCCCCCACCACAGTGGTATTTGGAGGTGGGGCCTTTGAGAGTTAATTAAGGTTTGGGGCGTCTGGGTGGTTCAGTCGGTTAAGTGTCCGACTTCGGCTCAGGTCATGATCTCGCGGTCCGTGAGTTGAGCCCGCATCGGGCTCTGGGCTGATGGCTCAGAGCCTGGAGCCTGCTTCAGATTCTGTGTCTCCCTCTCTCTCTAACCCTCCCCTTTCATGCGCTGTCTCTCTGTGTCTCAAAAATAAATAAACGTTGAAAAAAATTTAAAAAGAAAGTTAATTAAGGTTATATGATGTCATAAAGGTGGGGTCTTAGTGATGGGATTAGTGTCCTTATAGGAAGAGACCACATAACTTCCTCTCCCTCTCTCTCTGACACGTAAGGATACAGCAAGAAGGGAGTCTTCTGTAAGCCAAGAAGGAGGTTCTCACCAGAACCCAAGCATGCTGGCATCCTGAGTCTCTAAAACTGTGCGAAGTTTATTTCTGTTAAGCTACCATTCTATGGGATTTTGTTTTAGCAGCCTGAGCAAACTAATACAAGACATCATCATGATCCGCATGAAATTTTGTGACGTCAGGGAGGATCGATGTCTGTGGTTCACTTTCCTATTTCTTCTTTGCCCTGATTTAAAACATCAATCTAATGTTTGATGTGCTTGCTTCCTCCATGGAGGAAGAAGTTACCCTTATGCCCAAATAAGACCAAATACCATGACGTGGCATTTTGCAGTGCTAGTGTTATAGCTATTACTTTCAGTTCACTGCATTTTTTTTCAATCCTATTTAAAGCAGATCATAACTATGCTAACTTGATATATTGATATATTAAGCTTTTGTTTCTGCCACTCTTCCCTCAATGTCTATAAGCAATGTAAACTCCTTTATGCCTGTTGTTCTTTTTTTTTTCAAAATGTTTTATTAACTTCTGTATAGTAGTTATGGCCCCTCTTATTTAGTCACTACTTAGTTCTTGTATCCCGGAGGCGTTGTCATATTTGGGACGCTTCACCAAATACATTCGTCAAGAAAATTGCATAAATTTGGGGGGAAAGCACCATGCCCTCTTCTAGGAGAGTGCAAATATTTAAACAGGATATGAAAAAAAAAGATGCAATGTTTGTATTTTATGTTTTTCTCTGTGAATCACTATGTTAGGCAGATGGAAGGTTTTTATATTGAATTCACATTCATTGGTAGCTCGAAGCATAGTGAACTCCTGAAAAATTACATTTTTGTTCTTATACACCGCTTATAGTGTAAATTTTGTTCTATACACTGCTTACAGTGTATATTTTGTTCTTATACACTGCTTACTGATGCACTGATGCATTGTAAAAAGTATTATGTTGAGACAAGAAGGAAATATCTACATTGTATGGGCAATTTTTATCAAAACTATCTTTCTAATCAATCATGTGTCTATTTTTTAAAATATTTTTAATGTTTATTTATTTTTGAGAGAGAGAAAAAGTGAGTAGGGGAGGGGCGGAAAGAGAGGGAGATACAGAATCTGAAGCAGGCTTCAGACTCCGAGCTGTCAGCACAGAGCCTGATGTGGGGCTTGAACCCATTAACTGTGAGATCGTGACCTGAGCCGAAGTCAGAAGCTTAGCCACTGAGCCACACAGGCGGTCCATGTCTCTATTTGTTTTAACAAGAGAAAAAGAAATGAATAAAACCCTCAAATCAATACTGTCATAATATTTTAATTTAAAAATATTTGGTTATGATCCTTCATTACAGTAACATAGTATATTTATTAATAATAATTGTAGTTATTTGACTATATAATTTACATTATAATAATGCATGTATCTAATATGTATGCTCTACACTTTATATGCAACCCTGTAGGGCACTCTAGACTAAGACTCAAGGAATGATCCATCTACAAAAGTTCACCTTAATTTAAAGTATTTGTAGAGATAATTAGAATACTGGATCTGTTCATTAACATTTCAAATCTCATTTAAATGTAAATTGTAATATTCTCTTTTTCTGCAACACTAGGTAGTTAGTGTCTTTCATGAGTAATAAGTAATTTGTTCCCCATTAGCTACAAGAATGGATAAAGAGATAAATCAAAATCTGATAAGAGTCACGGTTAAAATGGTAACCTATGAGGAAAAGAGTATACAAAACATTTGTTTCACTATTATTTCATTATTAAAAATACAACCAATTTACATTTCAACAGCTTTGGTATTAATTGGTCTCTTGTGGTATTTGTAATAAATGTATGTAACTAAGAAAATATTTTTGTAAGATTATAGAAAAAATTAGACTTAATTTTGCAATATCTTTGTTTCACAAACGCTCAAATTTAAAAAATCTAAAACACACTTTGCTTAAAAATAGAATGCAAAAAGAGGAAAAACCATAAAATATTAACATAAACCACATGCAAAGTATTCCTATAATGATATCACACCAATGTAGAAATAGATTTTTTGGAACCACACAGATAAAAAACTCGTTAATGTCCAGTGAACTGATTTCTGTGTTCATCAGCCTTATTTCACTCTTATTTCTCCATTTTGTCAAGTAACTTGTAATTGTTATTCCAGCACTCTTTTAAAAATAATGTTTCTTGGGGCGCCTGGGTGGCTCAGTAAGTTAAACATCTGAATCTTGACCTTGGCTCAGCTCATGAGTTCAAGCTCTGTGACAGGCTGTGCACTGACAGTTCAGAGCTTGTTTGGGATTCTCTCTCTCTCTCTCTCTGCCTTTTCCCCATTCATGCTTTCTTTCTGTCTCATAATCAATTAATAAACTTTAAAAAGTATGTTTCTTAATTAAAACAATCTTCCTGCCAATTTTTCATAAAATTACTTTCTGTGTGTGTGTGTGTGTGTGTGTGTGTGTGTATGTTAGAAGTGTGTACACTTAATATAGTGTGAAACAAATAATAAAATATCAGTATTTTATCAATACTTCCCTTGGTATAGAAATACTGCCATGTCTCCAATATCTAATTCTCAATCAGTGAGCACTGTTCTACCCACTAAGTGTTTGGAAAAGGCAACATAATAATTCCATGGTTGAAGGTATGAACTCAAGAGTTAAATTGTTCAAATCTTCGGTGAGTGACATTGTTTATGTTATTTATCCTCCCTGTGCTTTATTTCTCTCATCAAGGAAATGGGAATAATGATCTACCTGCCTCAGAAGTTGTTGTGGTGATTAATTTAATACATGTAAATTACCTATAACATATTAAGTGCGTAGTACAAGTTATCTCATGATGTTTTAATAAGAATATTATGTAAATTATGCAAACTCATGCATGATATGTAAATATTCTCTCTAGTTTCCTTTCAAGTGTAAAGAATCCCTATCTGGGGTTTTAGAATTATTTATTGCTTTCATGAGAGGCCTGGATCTTAGGATGGGCTGTTATCAACTTCATATCACCTTGCTGCTAGTATCATTCCCAGCTCTGATTCACTTTTCAAACACAGGGGCTCCAGAAATGCATGTTGGCCAGCGATTACAAACTTGAAGTTAAAACACAGGTTCTGGATATCTAATGCATAGCATTGTGGTTATAGTCAAAGCTGCTATAAAACTAGATCTTAAATATTTTCACTACAAAACAGAAATTATAATTGTGCCACTAATAGAAGTGTTAGTTAACACAATAGTGGTGATCATATTGCAATATACATAAATGTATCAAATCAGCAGTTTGTACCCTTAAACAATGTTATATGTAAATTAGATTTTAATTAGAAAAAGAAGTGTAACCAGGGTGAGGAGATTTTTCCCTATCAAATAGGAAAAGATACAAATGATAATACATGGTGTTGTTGAAGATATGCACAAACAAGCAGTTTCTAATGCAACTCATAGTTATATATATGTTTTAAATGTTTATTTATTTTGAGAGAGAGAAAGAGAGAGAACATGAGCAGATGAGGGGCAGGGGGGAGGGAGAGAACCCCAAGCAGTCTCTGTCCTGCAAGTCCAGAGCCCAACATGGGGCTCAATCCCACAGACAGGGAGATCACGACCTGAGCTGAAATCAAGTCAGTTGCTTAACCAACTGAGTCACTGAAGTGCCCCTAGGTATAATTTGATATAATTTTTCTGGAGGACTATTTAGTATTGCATATACAAGTCTAAACTACGTACTTTTTGAGCAATCTTGCTTTCAGACCTTTATCATTAGATTTCACTTCTGAAATTTGCTTCACAATTTTGTTTTTAATAGGGGAAATTTGGAAACAATCTACGTATATTGCTAAAAATTCTGACAGTAGGCCTTTGTTAAATACAGTATGGTTTATCCCTACTGAAATGTCTGGAAGCTCTTAAAATTAATGAGTGAATGTTTATGATGTGAGAAAAAAATTCAATAATGTATCAAGTGGATAAATAGCCATAGAGCTATATGTTGCATATAATCTCATTTGTTTATCTAGTTGTTAATAGATGTTGATTAAAAGTCGACAAGAACTACGAAACAGTACCAATAGGAGTTCCTCTGGGTGATAGATGGAGAGGTGTCTGTGGGTGGTGAATCAGCTTCTATGGGGTCTCTGATGACGCCTTCAGGTCATGCCCATCAGATGGTACCAAACTCCCCTTATCCCCTTTTAAAGTACCTTCCTTATTCCAGAAGATGAAGAATCCAAAGAAAGGGCACTATATTTTCTAGACTCCCTTGCAGCTCGGTAATTTCAGTCATCTTGCAATTTAAAAAATACTGCTGTGGACTGAATGTGCCTCCTCCAAATTACTATGTTGAAGCCCTAATCCCTAATATTATGGTAGTTGGGAAAGAAGCCTTTGAGAGACAGGTTTGCATGAGATCATGAGGATGGGGCCCTCATAATGAGATCTTATAAGTGTCCGTATAAGAAGAGACAACAGAGAGCTTGCTGCAAAGATCTCTCTCAACCACGGGAGCCAGAAGACGAACTTCTGCAGGACAGAAAAGAAAATCTCACCAAGAACTCACTTAGCACCTTGATATTGGACTCCAGCCTCCAGAACTGCAAGAAAGCTGTTGGTTGTTTAAAACAAAACAAGCAAACAGACAGACAGAAGTTCCTCCTGTTCAATGATGTTGGTAGCTAGCAACAACATCAGCCCAGGGCTAAAACAGAGAGCTAGCAAAGCTTGTTATGGGAAAATAATCATGTGTTCTCCTTACCCAAAGCTCTACCTTTAGGATGGCGATAAATAGGCTGAATCTATAGATAATGCCATTGGTATTTTAGACATATACGGCTTCCCCTTCTAAAGATGAAGTATTACCTGGAAAAGCCATTAGCTTGAAATATATGACTATCATTTTATTGTTTGTTCTGTTGCCATGTTTTATGTGCTTACTTTTGAAGGATTTCAATTATGCCAATGCTTTTATGGTATGACTCTATTTCTTCTTATAAAGTGCTTTGACAAAAAGAGTCTAACTTCTATAATCATGAATAAGCATAAATATAAACTTTATAATCTTAGTATTGAGAGTATCTTTCAAAGTTAAATTTTTCATATTTTCCACTTAATTTATAAAAATAATGGGCTAACAATAGACAACGGATATACATTGTTCTTTTGACATAACTTGTTATTTCTATTAGTTCCTAGTCCTACCTGCTAGAGATGTTTCCATTTGAAAACATCTGTAGATAATGGGCTTTATTTATTTATTTATTTATTTATTTTTATATTTCACAGTCATGGTTCCATTCAATTTTGTTTCTTTGTTCTTGTTCCCTTTTCCATTTTTAGAAGAATATCAGGGAGACTTGATATTATGACATTGATCTATCTTGCGATATTGCTTGGCAAAATAAATAAGTTAACACAAAGATGGAGCATTCGGACTGTACTTGGTGTTTGGGATTTATTATTCTGAATACTTGGATAATACAAAGTCGTTCAAGAAGAGTGAACCTTAATAAGTGCTCTCAGAGGAGCTACAGAATAAGCATGACAAAAAAGAGGGGTAGAGGGGCGCCCAGATGGCTCAGTTGGTTGAGATTCCAACTCCTGATTTCAGCTCAAGTCATGATCTTGCAGTTTGTGAGTTCAAGCATGTTGGCCAAAGTGAATGCAGTGCAGAGCCTGATAGGGATTCTCTCTCTCTCCTTTTCTCTCTACTCCTCTCTCTCTCTCTCTCTCTCTCAAAATTAATAAATAAACTTTAATTTTTTTAAAAAAAAAGATAGGTAGAGAATTGAAGATATAGCTTGTATAATCTGAAACTGTTCCTATCTTCTTCAGCTCATCCTGAGAATCAAATGTCCACCATGTCGTCGAGAAGCCTGGAAGTTGCACTCGGAATACTGTGAAAATCCTTGTTACTTGCTGTGTAAGCATTTTAGTTAAGTGTTCTCTTGGATACTTTTGTGAATTCTGAACATAAAACCAACTAATACTGAGTTCCTGACTATGTAGCATGCAGATTAATAACAATAGTGAGATTCATGCAAAGACATCCCCCTCCCCATAAATACAGGGATAAAAGGTTTATTGGATTTAAAATATGTTAAGGAGAGAAGTACTTTCAATATTTTTATGTTTGAATGGTTGCCAACTGATCCAAGTTTGAGCTAATGAAAATTCAGTGGCATGTGACAGGCAATATCAATGGAATTTAGATTATTCATATAATCCTTTTGTAAATGGCAAAATTAGTAGAAAAAGAAAGCCAAAGTGACAGGAAAGTTATAAATGCTCTTAATCCTGGCAGCTACAGAAAGCATTGGCAAAAGTGAATCCAATAACCAGGGAAGAGGGAGACCCTAATCACATTACTTTAAGATTGGTATTGGAAATAAGAGCCGGCTCATATTGCCATCCAAAGCTTCTATGAGACTTAAAAATATCATAATTATAGTGCTATCCATGAGACATTTAATAACAAAATTTGCAGCTGTCCAGAGACAGTGTAAGAATAAAGAATTATCTACTGAAACTACAGTGTAAAATAATTAGCATATATACATCAAAATAAAGTATGCCTGAAGAGTCTTTACTATTTTGAATTCTCAGGATAAATGAGTAGGAGTCTAATAACTTCATAAGAGATATGCCATTATCAAGGGTTTACTTGATAAGTACTAACTGATCAGTAATCAGATGTGATAGTCAACGTTTATTAAAAGTGAGTTATATATTCTTACCTAACAAATTGCCACAAACTTAGTGTTTGAAACACAGCGTGTTTGTTAAGTCATACTTTCTGTAAGTCAGGAATTTGGAAAATGTCTTAACGAGGTTCTCTACCTTCGCGTTTCTCACAAGCTCGAATCCAGATATTAGCTATGGATAGAGACTTATTTGAATGCTCACCTAGGGAAGGATTTGCTTCTAAGCTTTTGAGGCTGTTGGCAAAATTCAGTCAGTAACAACCGTGGGACAGAATTCCTGCGTTCTTAGCTGAGAAGCTGAAGTTTTAAGATTTTTATTTATTATTTGGTAGAGAGAATGCACCTGAGTGCAAGCATGCAAAGGAGGGGCAGAAAGAGAGGAAGAGAGAGAAGCCCAGGCAGGCTCCACACTGTCAGCCGCTTGATGAGCGGCTCGATCTCACAAACCAGGAGATCATGATCTGAGCTGAGATCAAGAGTTGGACACTTACCTGGCTGGCCATCCAGGTGCCCCCGAGGACCTGAATTTTTATTTTGTGCTGGTCTTCACGAGTTATGTAGCTAGCCTTAAATAGGTGGCTTACCAAGAATAATTGTTGACACAACAGATAGAAGTCGGTTGACACATTCTGCAGCCAGCTAAATTCAAAGGCCAGTCATCAGTATGAAATTTTAGGAAATTGCTGTATGATTTCCCCAAGCATTGGAAGACAAAACACTGTGTTTGAAGAATGATCCCACAGATAAGAAGGAAGCATAACATTCAGTGGATTTATTTGCATCTTGATGGGTCCACCCTTTTATTTGGTGTGAACAGGTTACACTCATATCAAGTGACCAGTAAAGAAACAGAATCCAAATGGAGTCTTTTGTCACACTTACAAAAGGCTGTTGTCCAGACTGGGCAACTGACCAACATAGTCTCAGTGTCTTATGACAAACAGAAATTGATACGTGTTGAGTAGCAGGACAGGCATGCTTTTTATGACTTCACCCAATTGCAGTGAAATATAACCTGTGAGAGTATACATGGGAAGGAAATCAGGAGACTAGGTATGTTCTAATAAGTAGATGTCTCAGCTGCCTGCACCACACAGACAAATTCTTCACACTTGAGTGATTTTCTTCACACTCTTTCTTTTTTTTTTTTTTTTTGATTACCACCTTTTATTCTAGATAATTTACAAGACACTTGATTAAACAGGTATCTTCACACTCTTTCTTAGGCTTATAGATTTCGTTCAGTTTATTGAACTGCATAATGTCAACTAGCTCAGCCGGAGATGATCACTTTTTTCAATATTGTATTAATTTGTCAATAATCAGGTCTCAGTTTTGTTTATAACAGGTAACACATATTTTTCCATTTATCATGTATTTAGTAATGTGCCCCCTATTGATATTCTGTGTTTGTTAACGTGTTTCTCAGAATAACAATGTAATTGGTGAAATCTTTCTTCTAACTCGCATTTTTGGAAATAATCTCTTATGCTTATGTAATTTAAAAATATTTTAGGTCTTTAGTTCCTAAAACGGAATATAAACTATGGAAAATAAGTGCATTCTAAAGACATAAATTTTGGAAAATGTCACATAAATTATTAGCAGTGGAAAGAAAAAAATCCTTAACTGTGATTCAAGACATTGTGCTTTTTTTTTTTTTTTTAGTTTTATTGGAAGTATAATTGTCAAATAAAAACTGTCTCTATTTAAGGTATACAACCTGATATTTTGATATATAGATGCATTAAAATTTTTTTAAGTTTATTTATTTTGAGAGAGAGAGAGAGCATGAGTGGGGAGTGGCAGAGACAGGGGGAGAGAGAGAGAATAGCAGAGCTCGATGAGGGTTTCTTTTTTTTTTTAATTTTTTTTTAACGTTTATTTTATTTTTGAGACAGAGAGAGACAGAGCATGAACGGGGGAGGAGCAGAGAGAGAGGGAGACACAGAATCGGAACCAGGCTCCAGGCTCTGGGCCATCAGCCCAGAGCCCGACGCGGGGCTCGAACTCCCGGACCGTGAGATCGTGACCTGAGCTGAAGTCGGATGCTTAACCGACTGAGCCACCCAGGCGCCCCTCGATGAGGGTTTCTAACTCACAAACTGGGAGATCATGACCTGAGCCAAAGTCAAGAGTTGGACACTTAACCAATTAAGCCACCAAGCCACCCTAGTATATGGATACATTTTGAAATGATCAGCTCAATCAAGCTAATTAATATATCCAATCACCTCAAATAGTTATCATTTTCTTTTTTTATGTGGTCAGAAACACTTAAGATCTACCTTCTTAGAACATTTCAAGTATACAATACAATATTGTTAACTCATATCACCATATCCTTTGACCAACATCACTTTTTCCCCCCATCCTCCGAAAACCACCCTTCCACTTTCTGCTTCATGAGTTTGGCTATTTTAGATTCCACATGTATGGGGGATCATGGAGTATTTGCCTTCATGCAGCTGGCTTATTTCATTTAATATAATGTCCTTCGGGTTCATCACGAATGTTGTTGTAAATGTCAGAATTTCCTTTTTTTAATAAGGCTGAATACTCACTGTGCATATTCACCACATTTTCTTTACCCATTCATCTGTTGACAGACGTTTAAGTTATTTTCATATATGGCTGTTGCGAATAACCCTGCAATAAGCAAAGGGATGAAGATAATTCTTCAAGATCCCGATACCATGTTTTTGAATATATATCCAGAAGAGGGATTGCTGGATCATTTGGTAGTTTTGTTTGGAATTCTTTTCACTAATCATCAAGGGAACGCAAATCACAACCACCATGAAATGTAACCTCACCTCTGTTATAACGGCTATCATCGAAACGACAAAAAAATCATTGTTAATGAGGGTATGGAGAAAAGGGAACACTTACACATTTCTGGTGGGAATGTAGAATTGGTGGAGGCATTTTGGAAACAGGATGTTGAACTCTAGTGATGTTCTGTCATTAGTTAGCCTTGTGCCTTTTCACATGTCACTTAAGCTATCTGACTGTCAGTTTTCACATTTAGAGAATAAACGTAACAGCCTGGGTTGTCTCTATTGTCTTTTACAAATACCCTATGCCTATGTGAACAGTCTAGATATAAAATTGGACGTGTTGATTGAAATAATATCAGGTATTTTCACTTCTGACTCTTAACTACATTTTAAAAGAATGGAAAAAAGTCCCCCTTAGGCTTCAAGCACACACCTACATAAACATTAAGACTGCTAACAGTGTTTTACAAAAGAAGAAAAAGAAATTGTACTTACCATTTTAAGTGGATAATTTAAACTCAAATAAATGTTTATGCGTGAAAAGAAGCTTGCCAGTTTGTATTTCTTTTAACAATGCACTATTGTTCTTTACAGACTCAGATGTGTAGCAGTGGGAGGATAGCATTATCTGTTCCACCATCTGCCAGGGAGTGGACTGTAGGTATAACACTGGTTATTAGTGGAAACAACAGTATGCAATCATACCTGTGAGTTTGTAAGGTGTAATAACCATTAAAGTATACTGAATCTTTGACTTTTATTCTCAAAACTTATCACATAAAATGCTGGTTTTGCCTTTGGATACAAATTCCCACACTTACATTCGCTGCAATATTATTTTTGGGGGGAGGGGGAATGCTCAAAAAATGAAGATAATGTTCCAACAAACCAAGGGTCATTACATATCAATATAATAAATAACTTAGGCTATACTTTTAAGATTGCTGCTGCACATTTGGCAAGATTATGTTACCAAATATAAAATTTAGCCTTTTAAGGGATAACCATTTTGTAGTTACTATTCAATATCCATGAAAGCATAATGAAAGCATGCTATATGGCCAAGGGGAAAAGAGATTTATACATTTGTCCATGAAATGATCTGTAAATTGAGAGTAGAAGGATCTCTGAACTGACACTTTTCATATAAGGGAATGTATTTTTTTTCTCCATTTTATTGAATAAACTCACTGGTGAAAGATATTAATTCTCTGGTGAAAGACTGTTTTCATAAAACAAGTCTTTCTAGATCAGTGGTTTTGGTTGAGCTCTACAAACGGGTACACTGCTTCTTGGATTCTATATCCCTATCTGTTCCAAATGTTAATAGAGTCTAGCCACATCACTGAACTTTGCTCTCACTACTTGCCAGAAGTTTTATTCTAAACTTTCCAAAAAATCTTGTGAACCATCACATTTATTGATTTTGAAATTACTCTTATGATAATAGTGTTTGAATTAAAAAAGGAACCATCTTTCCTTTAGAAACATTCCAGAAATAGTGACTGATTTCACTACACCTTTGTGTTTCCATCTTGGTGTTTATTTAGGGTTCAGATTTTGTACTTTCTAAACTAAAACTTCCATAATATGATGCTGTTTCTTTTTCTATTCATGTTTTGTTGACAGTTATAGTTAAACATCTGCTTCTTGCTTGGCAAAGTGCCATTAGTTACTAAATTTCTCCTAAAATGACACTTTTTTCTTTGCCTGATTCTCTTGTACATTAATAGTCTTTTGGTAGACAATTCTGCCTATCAATATATACTAATAGTTTTAGGTGTCAAGTGAAATTAATTTATGACAATGTAAAGAAAATCCCAACTGTTTTTTCAAGGTTGTTTGAGATGTTAGTTGACTTTATGTGGGCATACCCATACGAAACTAATTATATTTATAAAATCTCTATTAATATCCTATTTTATTCCTAATATCTGAATCAGTCACATGAACCAATAAACTATGCTAACTTTAAAAGAGTTGAACATATGGCCTAATGATGACTGTGTGAACAGGGTAGTTTCCTGCAACTACTAACAGTGGGGAACTTGAACCACCAGGGATTTGAAGCAGCAGGAAAAAGGAGGGGAAGAGGTGTTATCAGAACACAGAGAAAGGACTGTTTAAAGAGAGCTACCTTATATAAGCACTGACTTTTGATAAGAGGCTAGCATCATAATGAAATAAACCCTCATAGATGGAGCTGAGACAATAAATATCCCAACCTCACTCACCTTCGTCCCTGCTGGCACCCATCTTGGTCGTTGGTCACCAGAGCACAGAGAGCAAGAAAGACTTTTGACTTAATCAAGGTCTGTCCGTCTTCACCACAAAAGTGGAGTTGAATGAATGGAAAACATCCTGTACATTACATCCCTTCTGCTTCACTACATCCACTATTGTCATCTCTCAGTTGAAAAACTGAGTATCGGAGAACACAAAAAAGCCTATCAGCTATCAGATGTGACAATTAAGTCACATGTCCACCTGCAACTTAAAATATTAGGTACCACCGGGCTTTTCATATAAAACAGCAAAGAGATTAACATTACGGATAGCTCCTACTGTCTCACTTCCACAATTGTTCCTGAGTCTAAGTTGATAATCGTTGCTGTCTCCTTCTACCAGGCTTTCTATATTCCATTTCTCTTCTCCCAGCACATCACCTAACAGGGCCTCTATCTGGTGGAATGATTCAAAACTTTAGTCTTATAGGAGTTGAGTCTCTGCTGATCTGATCTTTATTGTCTAGTTATCTATTGACCAGGATGATTGGACATGAAGGTACCAGAAGTAATTTTAGTGACTCCTTTAGAGTTCAGATATGATCTTCCATTCCTGCAATGTCTAGCAGCAATCCACTTTACCTATGGCAGTTAGGATTCCCTAGTCGATGTCGCCATATCTGCTTATTCAGTAGTAAATCAATAGCCCTAGGACAGTCTCGATGTCAGATTCAGTGAAAGAATGAAGAGGTTCCTTATTAAAAGCCTTCTTTTAGGTCACTGATGTTTTCAAATCAACTGAGTTCAAAATCATGGTGCAGGAAGAAAACAAAATCTCTGAAGGGTTATGATAATTATGACTTAAAAAAAACAAAACAACTGCTAGTTTTATCCTTTGTTTCCTTGCTATGACAAAAATGTCACCAAATACTGGATTCTGGTTTAAGTCATGTCTAAAACTATCTTCCAAGATAACTGTTCACATTTTTAGGGCTCTATTTCCCAGTTGGTGTGGTACCTGACTTTTCAGCAAGTTATTTCACTATCCTATCAAATAAACTGATTCCAGGATAAATTATTTCTTGTCTTTTTTTTTAAGTTTATTTATTTTGAAAGAGAGAGAAGAGAGGAGGGGTAGAGAGAGAGGGGAAGAGAGAATCCCAAGCAGGCTCTGCACTGTCGGGGGTTGATCTCACAAACATTGAGAATCACGACCTGCACTGAAACCAAGAGTTGGATGCTTACATGATTGAAGCAGCCAGGTACCACAGGATAAATTATTTCTTTAGACAGGAATCCATAATCACAAAATGGATTCTCTACATAGAAAAGATCTTGTATGAGATCTATCCCACATCTATCCATGTGGGATAGATAAGATATTCTGTATGTCCATGAATGTTAGTGCCAGCAGAAGTGTTGCACCCAAAGAGTGCAAGTCTATTCCCTGACATGTGTCTCTGTTCACATGATGAGAAAGCACCAGCCTTCCATGACAAACAGTGTTTAGTGTTATTCTTCCGCTCCCAGAGAACTATCTGATTGCTCTCCACTGAACAATGTCCATGAAATGGCACCACTTCTGGAGTTATGTGTTAGCCTCTGCAACGGTGGGCACTGATCAGTGGAGATAATCGAATTGGAGTTGGTGGGTAGAAGTTCATACTGCTGAACCCAACATTGGCCTTGGTCTTTGCCATCGTAACTGCTAGGTGCACAGGTTCACTAAACAGAGGAAGGGGCTGAATGTCATTGACAAAGATGGGTCTTAACATTTGCATTTTGATTTAGATCCTCTTCCACTGGGATAAATATTTTCGTGGCATTAAAGAAAGAAACAACATCTTCACATTATATTGTTAAATTTGAATTTTTTTCCAGGTCTTTAAACAGCAAGACAAGGTATTAGCCTCTGTCTATGAACTACTACATATAGAATACTACATATAAGCAGCATTCTGTGATGATTAAGCAGAAGACTAGACTATGTTTATTTCTCATTTCAATCAATAGATATAGGTACCATTCCATGAAGCCACAGAATGATTCTAGGGTGCGATGACAAAACAATAGTGTCGTAGGCTGAATCGTGTCCCTGTAAAATTCACGTGTTGAAACCCCAACCTGTAGTGCCCCAGAATGTGATTTTATTTTGAAATAAGACTTTTAAATAAGTGATTAAGTTCAAATGAGTCCATTAGGGTGGACCTTAATCCAACCTGACTGGTGTCCTTATAAAAACAGAAAATTTGGAAACAAAAAAATACCAGGGATGCACACATACAGAAAAGACCATTTGAATTCACAGTGAAAAGATTCTTTAAAGCCAAAGAAAGAGGTCCCAGAAGAAAACAAATCTGCTGATACATTGCTCTTGGGCTTCTAGCTTCCAAAACTGTGAAAAAACACATATCTGTTATTGAAGCCAACCAATCTGTGATATGTTGTTATGGTAGTCCTAGCAAACCAATATAAGTATGGACAGGTATAACAGAAATCTGAACCTGCTCATACCATTTGAACCTTTCATACTGGTCACTCTATTTAATACTTCCCTTGTGGAATTGAATTTTTGAGGTGCACATTCTATTTAATGGGTCAATGAAACAATTAACCCTCAGTTCAAAATAGGTTGTTCAGGTCAAATATTAATTTGGTGTAACTATAGTTATGGTTAGGTGATCAACCTCAATTAAAATGCAGAATCAAGCCAAACTCATTTTCAAACAGAATAAAGTATCAGGCCCCTATATTTTACCATGCATTTTTTTTTTTGGTGATTGAATTATTTTTTAAGACTGTGTTTGTTGCATCCATGTTGATGTGCACACCTGTAGCTTGTTCATATTACCATGTGTGTGATACTTCACTATATTAATAAACCATAATTTATTAAACAGTAGACAAGCATAGGTATTTTTCTGTTTTAGGTTATTATGAAAAATGTTACTACGAACGTTCTTGGAAATGTCTTCTGATTCACTTGTGCATGCAGTTGAGTTGGGTACTTGCCTAGAAATGGAATTGTTGAGTCACAGGATGTAATGATTTTCAACTTGAATAGATAAGCTAAACAGTTTTTCCAAGGTAAAGACATCAAATGTAAGACTTCTACCAGTATATTGAGATTGTTTTGAAGGTTTCCATTACTTTACCTCCCTTTCAATACTTGTAACTGTCAATCTTCTAACTTCAGGCATTCTGTGAATTTATATTAGTTTCTTCTAGTGGTTTTAATTGGGATTTCTCTAATTATTCCTGAATTTGAACATCTTTTTATATGATTATTTGGCCACATGGATACCTTCTTTTGTGAAATGCCTTTTTATTTTTCTGGCCAATCTTAGGTGGAGTTAAATTGAAATTTAATTTTTTCATAATTACAAGGTATGAAAGTCACAAATATCTTCTTTTACCCTGCAATGTCTGTATTTAGTCTCTTAATTTTAGCATTTCTACATTTATTAGTAAGAGCACAAGTATATTATGAGACATAGATACGTAAATAACAGAAAAGACAAGTTAGTTTAAAGTGAATATAACTGGGGAACCTGGGTGGCTCAGTTGGTTAAGTGTCCAACTCTTGATCTTGGCTGACAGTGCAGAGCCTGCTTGGGATTCTCTCTCTCTCTCTCTCTCTCTCTCTCTTTCTTCCTGCCCCTCCCCCACTGGCACATGATCTCTTTCTCTCCGTCCCTCTCTTTCTCTTTCTCTCTCTAAAAACAAATAAATAAACTTAAAAGAAAACTTTTTAATAAAAAAATAAAGTAAATATTACCGAATTGAAGCATACAGACGTGGGGATGAATGGGTGAGCGGGATTAAGAACCACTAGAATATTTAAAATTATTTTAAGATTAATATATTGAAATCTTTACTTCTGGAAAGAAAACAAAGAGAAGGAAGGAAGGAAGGAAGGAAGGAAGGAAGGAAGGAAAGAGGGAAGGAAAGGAGAGAGAGAAGTGATGTGGGGGAAGGGAGAAAGAGGGAGGGAAAAAAAAAAGAAAGAAAGGGAAGGAGAGAAGAAGAGAAGAGGAAGGAGAGAAACATAGTTCCTCCATAATGGCTCCAAAATCCTCCCAGTTACTGTAAGGGTCCAAACCCTAGGAGGTCAACACTTCTCTTTTCTTTTTCTTTCACTTGTAATCATATGCAATTGCTCTACTTCTATATTTAATTCATATCTAATGGTTCTTCCTCTAAAATTTCAGAAAAGAGATCAATATGGCTGAGCATACTCAGAACAGAATGGTATTATAAGAGTTCACAGAAAATTACTTGGTCTGGCCTTGTTGGTTTTCATTTGTCATGGTACAAATTTAGAATGTATTCTAATTGAAGAAATGACAGTATATAAGTGTATTTTAGATTTTTCAGACAGGAAACATATCAGTTCACATGTTACCTCCTCAGGACACCATTCATACACACACCCAAACGTAAGTGCAACACATTTACCCTTCCAAAATAATCCCAGCCAGAATTTTCTATCATCACTCTTTCACTATCTATGCAGAATTCATAACTAGATGGTATTATTCTGTTTGGCGATATGTGTCATTGTCTATTTCTATGAATCTCCTTCAGAAAAGATGTTTCCGTGTCATTTTTATATCTCCTTTCCCAATACTCAGAGGCTCACTAAGATAGAGTGAAACTCAATACAAAATTGTAGAATTTGTATTTGAACTGGCTGAAGCAAGTATCTGTCTAGAATTAGATAACAACAGGGAGGGGCTAAATGATGGTATTGCTTTATTTTTATTTTCATTAATTACAAAAATTAAAAGCTGAGACAATTCATTACTTTTCATCTCATGGCTAGTAGGAATGGATGTGTACAAAGAAACTTCCAGTAATTCCAGGCGTCCTGAAGATAAACTGAAACTGTGTAGGATGATACCCAAAGTCGAAAACATAAGGTACCATCTTATCTAATGTAAAAATATTTTCATATAAACGTTTTGAACGCTTGATTATGCAATGTAAAGTTTTAAATCAAATAAATGTAGTAACATTTCTAATGGCTGGGCATAAAGCATATGGCTATGTTCATGGTTATCACATTATCTAAGCAATCTGTAAAGCACTAGTTTCACGAGAGTGAACTATTACTTTAATTTTGGTCAACATCTGTGATTTTTGCATTAGAGAATAACCTGGCAATAAAAATAACAATGCTGCATACCAGGGATGCTGGATTTCTTTTTGTATTTTCTCACACAGCATATTTAAAATAAAGCAAGATGATTGCACTTTTATTAATGCGACAGACTGACAATGGGATGTTCATGGATCTCATCTTTGGTTATGTTATTTCCAAGTACCCAATTATCTTTTACTGTATGTGGAATTGAAAGGTACCGCTTGTATTTAGAAGGAGAGAAACGAGACACGTTAACAGTGAACAAAGGATTCATCTAATGAATGTTAATACTCTCCCTTCCAATCTTCAAGTGTTTATAAAGTTAAATGCTCCAAAAATAGATATTCACACCTCAGAGTAATAAGATAGCTATCTCGTGGAGACAGAGATAAAAACAACTCACAGAGAATTGTAAGTGACCTCACAAACTCATCTAATAATTCATCATAATTGTTTTTTTCTTATTTTCTAGGAGAGGCTGGATATCCTTGCTAAATTATCTCTCAAATTTAGTGAGGTCATCATCAGACTTTAGCTTCCCATGCTTTGCTACCTATTACACATTTGCAAATTACTTGTTAATCTGAGCCGCTGTAAAATTCCATACAAACTTTTATTATAGCACTTATACCATAATATTAAATATTTTATATTCTCATATTTCCTGTTAGACTCTGAACTCTTTGGCAGTAGGAATTGTATTTATTCATATTCAAGAAAGTAGACTCTAGTCTTTTGGAACAAGGATTCTGGAACCAAATAGTTTTGAGATGAATTTTCAAAAATATGAGTTACGTGGCCTTGAACAAATGAGGGACCTTCTTTCTTCTTCTGGTTCCCATTTGTAAAAAAGGGATATTCATCCTAAATTATTGAATTGAAGTAACAATTCAGTAAATTAATATTCTATCTCTTCTTATTTATATCCTAAGTTCTCCGTGGAGTGTCTGATATTGAGTTAAACACCTATTTGTAACTTCATTACTGAAATTCCATGGTGAGCTTCAGCCTTATAAAACCCCGTTGAATGACACAAATAGATGCTTGGTAATTATTTCTTCATTTACTGAAAGCATCAACAAATGAAGAGTGAAAGAATAGGGTATACTCTATATCAAGGAAAATTAGATTAAGAAAAGTTAATTCATAGCATAATTTTCTAAATTAAGAGAGGAACTAATAACACATCCTTTACATGGTTCGTTCACATTTTTTTTCGTATAAAATTTCACTGTTAGTAGAGGCATCAATTGAACATCTCAGCTACGTTTGCTGAGCAACAGCCCACATAATCTAACTTAGAGTTACCTAAATGAAATCTATATTGTACTTTATACTTCATGGATTATTTTTAAGTATTTATTTTATACTTGTGAAAATATAATGCGTGAATAAAGAGCCACTTGAACGGGTTCAAGGGATCACATAGATTCTGGAAAAATCTAAAATCCCTTCTCTAAGAAGCAGTGACTTATCCAAGGTATTTTCCTCTTCTTGGTACTTCTAATGCTCAGATGGTCAGTAATCTCCATGACTTGGGTCCCTGCTTGTGAAATGTAAGTCGCTATAATAAACTGTTTGAAGACTAGATGCATAGAAGTAGGACAAAATCAAGTTGAGAATGATATTATTGAGAAAGACTAATAAGGGTGAAGATAATCAAAGTGTCTAAAATCATTGAGAACAGGACACAAAGCCACATGCTCATTTAGTAAATATTTATTGAGCTCCATTTATATACCAGGCACCCTTGTAGGTGTTTAAGATTGCTATAGACTAAATGTGCAACATACATGTATATGAGAAGTCGAGAGCAAGAAGGACACATAGGAGTCCTAGGGGTACCTCACTGAAAGTCAACATTTGAAGAGAGATATAAGGAAGTAGGTATAGTAAGGGGAAAGGATAACATCTGGATATCAAAGGAAAATAGTTTTTTGGAAGTTGTATGAAGTGACCATGTGGGGGCAGGATGAACAGTTAGAAGCCCTGTTTGGCCAGAGTGGAGAGAATAAATGAGATGCATTGGAAGATGATGTCAGAAAAATTATGGGATAAATCCTGAAGGGTCAGAATTTTGAACTTTATTGAGTGAATTAAGAATTAGTTACGTAGCTCCAAAGAGTGAAATGACATGAATTGACCCAAGTTTTAGCATGCACTGTTGAGAGCAGACAGTAAGAAAGAGGGAGGTGGTGATAACAGAGGCAATGGACAGGCTTGGAGAACAAGATGTGCATACCAGAAGGACACCAGTGAGGGTCAGGACGTCCTTGTCACATTGCAGAAGGCATCAATGGAGGGGGGGAGAGGAGGGTGGTGTGCCTGGATGGCTTAGTCGTTAAGCATCGGACTTTGGCTCAGGTCACGATCTCGCATTTGTGCGTTGGAGCCCCGAGTCGGGATCTGTGCTGACAGCTCAGAGCCTAGAGCCTGCTTCCGATTCTGTATCTCCCTCTCTCTCTGCCCCTCCCCTGATTGTGCTTTGTCTCTCTATCTCTCAAAAGTAAATAAACGTGAAAAAAAAAAAAAAAAAAAGAAGACATCAATGGGACACTCTTTAAAAAAAACCTTAGCAAATGCAAGAAGGAGCATAAAACAAGGAACACTTGCGAGTAATATAAACACTTGCAAGCTTATAAATGAAATTGACATCTAGTTTTACTTTCTCTTTAACATTTCTATCAAATTCATTTCAAGGATTATACTATTGAATGAAAAGAAAATGGATAAACTGTTTCTTCTTTCTATCCTTCTGTTATGGCAATATAAGATAGTGCTTACACTTACAGCATGGACACTGGCATCGGGCAATGTTTAAGGAAATGCAGTGGATTGAAAGGAATAGTAGATAAGTTTAGATAGGTAAAGGGGATTAAAAGTGGATGAACCACAAAAGTCTCTTTGGTTATGGAAATGACTGACTTTTATTGTGAGTGACCTAAGACACCATTTGAATGTACTTGCCAGGGAAGAAATTTAAAATGCTCTAATATCTTATGAGGTTCAATCCGGTTGCTGTATTGACACTAGGATATAGGGAGACATGAGCAGGCAGGAAATCCCTTGCAATGATCTTGATGGAGTTCGGATCAAGGAATAGTAGCAGAAGTGGTGAAAATGTACTTTTATTGGATTCTTTGACCTTCTGCCACCTTCATTGTTTGCATACTTTTTTTTCTCTTATATTGTGCTATTATAGTCTTTTTAGTTTTGTATTATCCCTCTGGATATTTAAAGGATTAACATGCAACAATGTTCACATGGAGGTGCCTGGGTGGCTCAGTCAGTTAAGCGTCCGACTCTTGGTTTCAGCTCAGGTCACGATCTCATGGTTTGTGAGTTCGAGCCCCTCGTCTGGCTATACCCTGATAGGGCGGATCCTGCTTGGGATTCTGTCTCTCCCTCTCCCTGCTCCTCCCCTGCTTGCTTTCCCTCTGTCTCTCTAAATAAATAAATAAATAAATAAATAAATAAATAAATAAAATAGCACACATGAATTCCATATTTGAGAATGCCGCAGATAGTTCATTTATAGTATCTCTCATTTACTTTTCCTTCTGTATGTTTGTTTTGGTATATTCTGTGAAACTGGTGTCTATCTCTCTGTCTGTGTCTCTCTCCCTCACTATCTTTGCATCCAATTCAGTTACATGTACACATATTTTATTTTATTTTTTTTTTTTTAAATTTTTTTTTTTTTTCAATGTTTATTTATTTTTGGGACAGAGAGAGACAGAGCATGAACGGGGGAGGGGCAGAGAGAGAGGGAGACACAGAATCGGAAACAGGCTCCAGGCTCTGAGCCATCAGCCCAGAGCCCGACGCGGGGCTCGAACTCACGGACCGCGAGATCGTGACCTGGCTGAAGTCGGACGCTTAACCGACTGCGCCACCCAGGCGCCCCTACATGTACACATATTTTAAACATAAATGCATGTATGAATATATATATGTGTACGTATTACTGCTTCTAAGTTCAAGGATACTTGCCTTCTGTTTTATAACCATAGATTTCATAATTAACTGATATTTTATTGTTTTCCGCATTTTGTCATCTGCCCATTTAAATCACAGCTTTTCTACTTTTTGAGTTATTTCTTTTTACTTGTGTCTCTGTTGCCTGCACTTCCATACCTTTTTTTTTTTTTTAAAGCCTTTTAAGTAGATATTAACTGATTCTCTGAGCTCTGCTTTGTAACGCTTAGGGAGGGGAAGCATCACCAATGATTGTGGTTAGTTTGATAGGTGGCCCGAGCCAAAGTCCTCACAGAGGAACCTGGGACAAGGGGCCTCCTGGTGTTTCTCGTCACAGGACTCCCCCGCGGCCCCTGTAGAACTTCCGAGATCCTGCTATTTCAGGATTCCTCTGGAAGGAAGGGTCCTGCAAGCCTCTGCGTCCAGCCTGATTGGGCCATTCTCTGAACACCCTCTGATGCTCAGTGTATCCCACCTTCTCCCTGACCCTCCACCAGGACCGCGCTCACTCCCCACAGTCACTGGAAGCCACACATCACACCCTGTCAGCTCCTGTTTGCCTTTTCTGGAAATAATACAATTTTAGTAACTTCACAAGAGAATGTCTATTCAAAGAAGTATATCGTTCTTCAGCAAAAATACTTTGTTTTATTTTTTTCTTTTCTTACCTTTTTGGGTTTTTTTTTTTTTTTTGCATTTTATTCAGTTTCTAGTACATAAAATTGAGTGCTTTCATGTTATCTTTTTTTTGGGTATCTCAACTGCTAAGTGATGAATTATATTCCTTATAGCCATAGCATGTGTTCTGTGACAAAATAAGTGACAACATTTAATTATTTTGACTTGTAAGTTGGTATGTCTAAACATTTTAAAATATACATGTCTTCTTAAAGGAAATGCAAAGGGGAAAATATTTAGACAGATGCTCTAGAGTTCTATGCGTATGTATTCGAATCATGGGGAAAATACTAGGAAGCTTAATTATGCCAAATAGACTCCATAATTTGGAGGAAGGTCTTAGTATATTAGGAGGATCATGAATTCTTATATCTCTACCAAATAACACTTTATAGAAATAGGACCATCAGTTAATAGGACGGGCTGGTACATTTGATAGATTTATTTACATAACTGGGTTATTTTTTTTCCTATGCATTTCTTGTTGTGTAACCTCTACCAAAGAAACAAGAGATCTAGCAAATGCAGCCAGTGGAGGCGAGATACCCATTTGTCAGATGTCATCACGTCAGACGTCTATGGAGCCACGAAGTCTCGGAGTACATAGATACATATCAAAACAGAGCAAGATAGAGAGGAGGCTTTTCTGTAAACCTCTCCAAACTTCCTCAGCAGAAGGAGGGATGTTAGCCAGGAACATGTGCAGATGGTTCATATTCAGTGAAAAAATATCAATAGCTTCAGCTGAGCAAAGTCATTAGGGTGGGGCCTCAAGAATGAGTGACATCCCGGGGCGCCTGGGTGGCTCAGTCTGTTAAGCATCTGATTCTTGATTTTGGCTCAGGTCATGATCTCACGGTTTGTAAGATCTAGCCCCGTATCAGGCACTTCACTGAGCACGGAGCTTGCTCGAGATTCTCTCCCTCTCTCTCTCTGCCCCTTCCCAGCTCACACTTGTGCTCCCTCTCAAAATAAACAAATAACCCCCCCAAACCCCCAAAACTTAAAACAAGCAACTCAATACTGTCAGTTA
The DNA here is from genome assembly GCF_007474595.2 of Lynx canadensis. Classification (NCBI taxonomy): domain Eukaryota; kingdom Metazoa; phylum Chordata; class Mammalia; order Carnivora; family Felidae; genus Lynx; species Lynx canadensis. The sequence goes on along the minus strand of NC_044303.2, from coordinate 217,566,419 downwards.
TAGATACCTTAGGGACCAAGTCAGAGCAAAATAGATTAAATGAAGCTTCCATATTCATAATTTGTTAAACAATATATTTTTAAATTCCTTACCATCCACCCAGTAGTTTTGAATGTACTACCCTTATCTATTTACCATTGTTCAGTAGATAAAATTAACCATTCCTTGGTTTTATTGTGATAACATTTCACTCAATTTATCATTTAAACTTTAATTTTGTTAGAGGATTTTGTATTATTTATAGATACACTTTATCTCTTTGAGCTGAATAATATTTTAAATATGTATAGGTGAATACATCAGTTTATATTTTCAAAAATGTACCTCTTTTATGATATATGCAAAGAACTATTATATCATACTGGATGTGATAAAAGTCGAAAATGCTGAGTGCAACTAACAGATCAACCTTAGCTAATGTTTCTAGGGAAGAAATATAATAACACTTGGCCCTAATAAAAGGAGAGGATTTGAAAGTTGTAGATACAACTGTATCTACAGTACGCTGTAGATATACAGCGTATACATACGCTATAGGTAGCGTATTTATAGAGAAGGGGGCTACAAAATCAAGGTGAAAAATACTGTATGCCACAAACCTGACTAGAGCTTAGAAAGTAGTTAGGGAAATTGTAACAAAAATGTTCATGAATTTCAAATAGATACGATCTGTGGAATCTAGGAGACAGAGAATTAGAGATACTTCTCTCGCCGTGGTGGTAGTGAGAATAAAAGGAAGACGCTGGCACCTTGTAAGCATGAGAGTCATCTAATGGAGAGGGTGTGCCTAAGTCTGTATTGCGAAGTCAGAGGAGATGTTTGTAGTTCATCATTGCCATTGTAAAAATATAAGGCAACCAGAAAAAGAGACTATTTTGAAAAATATAAAATAATTTGGCATTTTTAGTAATAACATGATACCTTCATTTTTTAATAAATCTACTATTTCTACTATGTTCATTTCTAAAAACAAAGTTTCATAGATATGGTGGAGAGAAAGGTTACTGGGGGAGACTATCACTTTATCTATTTATCTATCTATTTTCTATGTATGTTTGTTTGTATGTATGTATCTGTCTTTCTATCCATCCATCCATCCATCATCTATCTTTTTTTCTATTATCTGTGTGTGTGTGTGCATGTGTGTAGGGGGGTGTTTGAGGTGGTGATAATATGGAGTAGTGAGAGTGATGGATAGTGTAAGAGACAGGGAGGATCCACTTTATGTCAGTCACATAGGAAAACCGCTGTGATAAAGTGAAATTTGAGCAGCGATCTGAAGGTACTGAGGAACAAGACATGAATATCAGGAGGGAAATATACCGGATGGAATGAGCAAGAATTAAGGCCATGGTTTGGGAATGAATATGCTTGATGAGTTTGATTAGCAGCAATGAGGCCAGAATGGCTGCACCAGAATGAATAAGAACCTTAAAAAATGAGATCAGAGAAGAAATCTGGAAGCTGACCTTCTAAGCTTTTGGTAGGTCTATGGGTACTACTCTACACAAGATTGAAAACTATAGCAAAAGCTTAACAGAACACTGACATATTACTTCTTTCTTTTTTATTTATTTTTAGCGTTTGTGCTTTTGAACCGACACTAGAGAAACAAAGAGTGCCAGCTAGGAGAAATGCCAGGAGATTGTTGCAATTGCCTAGGAGAAAAATCACGGTGGCTTGAATCTGCATAAGAATAATCAGAATCAGGATGTAATTTAAAGAGACAGGAGAGAAGACTTTCTGAGAGGAGCTCTAAGAATCATTTAGAAGAATGGTTTTGCTGTTTCCTCATGGGGAAACTGTGAAGAGAAACATATTTGTAGAGAAAAATCAAGAGTGTTGTTTAAACCTTACCAAATGTGTGATGACTATTAGATAAACAAATAAAAATCAAAAACACATTTGAATATAAGAGCCTGGGGTTCAGGAGAAGATATAGGGATGTTAATACAAATTACAAGTGTGCTGAGACTAAGGGGTATTTAAAGCTGTGGAACATAACAGGATCTTAATGCTATTTAGTTTTGGATGTAAATTTCAAAGGTCTTTCATGGTAACTCACCTGCTCCTACTGTTTTATTCCCCTTTGGAAGTCCCCAGGCTCTCCCCATTTTAAAAGTCATTTCTGTGGTATCCCAAACCTTTTCATGTTCAGCGTCATCATTATAAATAAATAAATAAATAAATAAATAAATAAAATCACACATACTGGAAAGTTGTTCTCACTCATTTTAGGGGATTTTATTATGTACAATTTTTTCAGTTCATAACATGTAATAGACAGTTTTCCATGTGTCCCAACTATATAATATCTGCATGATGTTCTGGGGCATACATTCACCATTTATTAATATAGTCGATCATTTACAACACTGATATGAAATATATTTCTACCACACACTGCTGCACACATCTGTGTGTATATATATATGTATATATATACACAAACTTATATTTGCATATGTATGTGTTCATATTATGCATTTTTTCAAATTGTTTCAAAAGAAAGCTATAACCGTTTATATTTCTACCATTATCTATGAGATTATTCTCCTCATTTCCATCCATAGCATTGGGTCTTGCTGGTCTCTTAACTTTTCCTGATTACTCTCAGTTGTATAGTTACAGGCCATTGTTGATCCAATTATGCATTTCCTTGACAACTAGAGAGATTTTTCTTCCTTTGAATTGCTACAATTTCCAGGGGGATTTTCTCACATATATTATGCATTTCTTATATACTGGTTGACTGTCTCACTTGAATTTCTGTCTTTTGATCTCCTTTCATATGACTTAGTGTATTTTTCTCAGGTTCTACTTTGATGAAATGTTCACTTCTCCAGTGGTGGTCCTCTATTAACTGGATCCCGTAAATATTCAAAGTTTACTCCAAGTATATCTTTCAACAATATATTAATGCAGAGGCTTTATTTCATCAAAGTTTCATTTTTGTTTATTTGTTTTCTGAACCCCGAGAAGCTGGGTATTATCCTTGGAGCTATCATTCTGCTCTGAGCATTGTCCTACAACATAAGACCCTTTTTTTTCCCTCTGGAATGGGGGAGAGAGAGCCAATACAGTAGTGGTTTTCTAGGTTTTGTAGCTATTATGTATTCCTCTGTATGTAACATCACCTGTATCCAGGTGAAATACTCTGAACACATACATGCTTTACAGGAAGAGGCAACACAGATTAATGACATAAACTTGGACTCTGTAAAAGACAGGTTCGTAATCTGGTTTCATGGTATGTGCAGTCTGATGGAATGCATGGAAAGCTTTCTGGCTTATGGTAAGAGCACAGTATAGAACAACAATAACAGTAATAATAACATCAATAACGGTAACAATAACAAGCTAACTACAGAAGTGCCCATTGATTGAGCAAAATAACAACGGCTGACTAACCAAGGTAATTAGAAGAACACTGCTAGAGCAGGATCAACATCCTCATACTATATGATGCTAAATATGACGGACAACTTCATGATTCCCTCAGCAAGAGATGAAACTTACACATACGTCAAGAAAATTTCTTCACGAATGGTGTTGCTTCTGGTTGCTTTCATATATTTCTTATACAGCCGATTAAAATGTGATTCCAGTAATATGTTGCAGTCATTTAACCATTTAAATTATTAGAATTTCATCTATAACATCCACTAAAGCCTGGTTATCAGTTGCAATAGATGCTTACTTGTTTATAGAGGAGAAAATGACCCAATGATTTCCTGCCCCAAATGGTCACAAATCTGTCAAGAATTCAAGGCCTAACCCATAAATACAATGCCTCCCAATGCTTAGAAAATATTTGTTTTTTTATTGGTGACATATAAAATATCATTGACAGAGGTAGAGACTTTTATATTCCTGTAAAGCCTTAGGAAAAAAAATTCCTTATTTTTCCAAATTAGGCTGTTACTTTGCCTTTAAAGCCATTTATATAGCATATGATTTGGTGGTGCTATAACCAATATTTCCAAAGTTTATGTTTAATTTTATACAAGATCAAATGATTTTAAATATTTTTTTTATTAGAAAGAAACCATTTTCTTCACCAAAAGTGTTTTGAAGCATTTACACATTTAATGATGTATTAATGGTAAAATGATCATTCCCCGCCTTTAGAGTCTAAGTTCTTGGCATATTGTGGAATTCTAAAAAGCAAAATGATTCTCCTAATATACATCTGTGTATTATCTCTAATAGTTGTCCCCCTATTGTGGATGTAGGTTGGAACCGAAATACACTGATATAAATGATTTGCTAGATGGAGATTAAAGTCTCCGATTGACAGAGAAGGTAACAATCTTGTCCCATTATTTGATGTAAACATATACACTAAGAATTTCTGATTTCCAAACAGTTACATTGTTGTAAAATTCTAGCTTGATTTGAAAAACAAACAAACAACAAAAAAAAAACGAACAAATAATATAGACCAAAGGAATTATCAGAATATGTAAAAAGATCAATTCTGCCAATTGGATAGTCTAGATGATTTTTTTTATGTTCTAAATTGTTCTGTTTGTGTGTATGCTGCTATTTGAAATAAGATCTACAGAAATGCTATCTCTTTGCCTACTTGTTTTTTTTTTTCAGTTTTGTTTTCCTCGCATGTCTTTTATATCCCTTCCAGCATTGCAGAGGAGAGTTTAATTTTATTCCTAATTTCTAGGTTTCTACTTTCCATTTGAATAAATATTTATGCTAATCTTAGATAGGTAGCTTGCCCTCATTCTCTGCTTAATGTTAAAGTGAGTTCAGCGTTTAATAGCTGAAACTTTCTAGATTCTGATTCTTGATTCCTCTTAGATCTTCTACGCACAGTAAGCGGTTTTCTTTAGTCTGGAGTTTTTTTTCCAGTTTGTCCATTCTTGAACCAGAAACCCTGACTACTGCCTTTAGGTTCTGTTACTGTCAGGGCCAGGCTGTTCTTTCCCCCTGAAGCATTTCCTTGAACCAGGCCTCCAGATGTTTGCCTTGTTGTCTCAAGGTTGGCTCCCTGTGAGCAAATAAATGGTTAACTTCTCAGAAACTGCTTTTCCTGAATAACCAATGAAAGAGGTTTCCTCCCTCAGCCTCCTGTCTTCATCGCATTATCCTGTTCTATGTTGTCATCTTTATTGTGCATTTCATATTTTTATATGAATTTTTCTTATTATGTTTAAAAAATATACAAGTCTTGCTTCTCTCCACTTAAAATACAACAGGTTTCTTATGAACAAACACTTTGCCTAGGTTTTTGGTTCTCAACACAATACTTCTGCGTTCTCATTGGAATGAATGAGGTGATGAATATACAAAAACGATCACTGAGTCAAGTTCTTTTAATCTCGTTAAGCAAATTTAAAAACAATATTACTAAATAGCATTTGAGCCTTAGAAATGTTGACATAATCCATCATCATATAAATGTTTGTCAGTCAGGGGCGCCTGGGTGGCTAAGTCGATTAAGCACTGACTTTGGCTCGTGTCATGATCTCACGGTTTGTGAGTTTGAGCCCTGCATCGGGATCTCTGCTGTCAGCACAAAGCCCATGTCAGATCCTCTGTCTCCCTTTCTCTGCCCGTGCTCCTCTCACACGCTGTGTCTCTCTCAAAAAAATAAATAAAAGCAATGTTCATCAATTTTACATGACTACTTAGGTTAGGTGCGGGATGTTTATTTTTTAATTTAATTGTAATGTAATGTCAAATCTATAGTAGAAAATCAGGATTGTCTTGATTTTATCATAGGTAATTACTAAAATGAAATCTATGTTGTACTTTATACTTCATGGATTATTTTTAAGTATTTATTTTATACTTGTGAAAACATAATGCGTGAATAAAGAGTCACTTTAACGGGTTCAAGGGATCACATAGATGCTGGAAAAATCTAAAATCCCTTCTCTAAGAAGCAGTGACTTATCCAAGGAATTTTCTTCTTCTTGGTACTTCTAATGCTCAGATGGTCAGTAATCTCCATGACTTGGGTCCCTGCTTGTGAAACGTAAGTCGCTATAATAAACTGTTTGAAGACTAGATACATAGATATTTATTTACTAAATAAATAATGCAAAAATGTAAAACTTCTAAACGTAAGACAATTTAGACACAACAGTACCATCCATCAGTTTTGCACTTTCCAAAATGCATTTGATACTTATTACTGCAATTTTATGAGTTCACCTACATCCAACGTTATCTTGCACAAATCAACCAGATCGTGCTGCTGTTTAAGAATGGCTATTAAATGTGGATTTGCATCCGTGTTTGACTATAGAATCTTAGAATATATTTTCAACAGCACAGCACCATATCTTATTGAGAAATAGTATACATTTCACTCAGGTAAATTATTCAGTCCTCATGATGTGAAATTTTATAGTCTGGGTAAAAATCTCATCCCTTAGCACCTTTGTGCTGAAAGATGTAAATTAAAATGATATCCAGTTTCCTGCTAGGGAAATGACTAATCCAGAAGAGGGATACAATTTTAGCATGAGGGGAAATCTAGTTTTAACCTACAATTGGTCTTAATCCAATTGTTTTAGGAATATCCCTTTCTCATCTCTGAATGTGCTAGTTTATATGGTTTCCTTATGTTAAGACTTCCATGAAATCTAAGCAGAGACTCCCTAATCCAGACAAATGTTACAATTTCATTTTATCTTTAAGAACAAAATTGCTCAGGCCCGGAATTTTCAATATCATTTTCTGCAGAAAACTATTTTATTTTATTTTATTTTATTTTATTTTATTTATTTTATTTTACTTTATTTTACTATTTTATTTTATTTTTATTTTATTTTATTTTATTTTATTTTATTTTATTTTATTTTATTTATTTTTAGGAACTAGACATACAATCTCCTGAAAGTTTTGTCTTGAAACTAGTTTTTCTGGAGTCTTTTATAGCTGAACAAATAATGAATCCAATAAAATATTTTGGTTGGTGAAAATACATATAGATTAGAAATTCTGTGGTGCCGATTTTAGTATGTTGTTTTGCCTCTAATGAGAGCTTTGTAAAAGCGACAGGCACTGTTTCTATCCACAAACAACAGTTTTATTAGCATTAATCACAATCTTCTTTTCTCAAATATGTCCTCTTGGTTTATAAAATTAAAATGCTAGATTTTAATCCACCTCTTCAATTTGTGCTCTCATTCTGTTTTCCCTGAAAGCAACTTTGTTTTCCCTCTTTCTCGTATAATTTTAGTTTGTGTTGCTTTTAATACATGTTATCATTTTCTTATGGATATCATCTTTCTCGTGGCTTACAGATGAATTTTGTGCTAATGCATTGTATGCCTATCAGTCCTGCTCTTTTAGCAGAGAATAAACCCCCTATATACATATAATATTTGTGATAATATCCTCACTTAGTTCTTGAATTTAATGGCTTCTTCCCAAGTAACAGATTCAGACAAAGGAGTTCTACCAAAAGCATCGTGCTGAGAATGAAGAGCCTCACCACGCAGAGGAGTATGGTGCACCATCATCCACCATCCATTCCTTCACCAAACTTCACTGCTTCCAACCACCCAGACATGATTTGAGAGTGTAGGTTTTATGGAACCATAATGGCTGGTCAGCATGAAATTATGCGAAGCAAGATAGTTTCTGCAATGTTTCGATTGTCTTTTAAGTCACGATAAACAGCATTTTGGACTACCTCTTGGACTGGCACCCTTTGTTGATGTAATCCCCATTTTGATATAAAATATAGTTGAATACCTCAGGGGCCCCATGCTTTAGTAGCCATTGGCCATTGGCTGTCGCTCTGCTTCCTGTTAAACCTGGAAACATATGTTTCCAAAGTACCGTGTCTCATCTGCCTGAATGAAATGCATATTGTTTCTCAATAAGATATGGCTTTATGTTGTTGAAAACACATTCCAAGATTTTGTAGTCAGACGAGAATGCAAATCCATGTTTAATAATCATTCTTAAACAGTTAGCAATATAATTTAGTTGAATAGTGCAAGACAATGTTTATTATAGGTGCCTCATAAAATTACAGTTTATTCAGTAAAAGGGTCTGCATAATGACAACCTGTGTGGGGTTTTTTTCTTTTTTTTATGTTTATTCACTTTTGAGAGAGAGGGAGAGCAAGGGAGAGGGACAACAAAAGTGGGAGGGATAGAGAGAGAGGGAGAAACAGAATCTGAAGCAGGCTCCAGGCCCTGAGCTGCCAGCAAAGAGCCCGATGTGGGACTCGAACCCATGAACCATGAGATCATGACCTGAGCTGAAGTCAGACGCTCAACAGACTGAGCCACCCAGGTGCCCCTGTGTGCTGTTTTTATCATGGGAAAGTTATTTAACCTAAGTCTATGAGGGCAAAAGTGTTCAACTTTATTTCATGTGGTATCCTCAGCACAATAAGCAATACTAGTCACAAATAAGTCATTCAAGATGGTTGCTAAATGATTGAATAAGTGGTGAGTCAATGAAACTGGTTTTCCAGCATCTGTCATTTTTCACCTACTGATTCCTTCTTTTTTTCTTTGAAGCTCCTAAACTAATCTCTTTCAAGAGGATTATCTGATCTTCAAATACTGTTATATTTTCTTGCCAGGAAAAAATTACCTACCTAAATCTTCAGCCCGGTGAACTTCATATCATCACCAATGCTATATTTAGGGTTTCTATAGACCCCTCTGTTGTTACAGACTTCAGTGTCACAAACTTTTACCTCTAGACCTATTTCTCATGCAAGCTTTTCCTAAAAGATCACCCGACTCATAAGGAAATGAGAATTGTGAGTTATAAAGATAATTTCAAAGCATATACTTCACTAGAGTAGCTTCTAACTGGTATCAGTTGGAACAATTTCAATATAATAAATAGGAAGCTCACCTCAAATAGGCAGGCTTTGAAAACTGCTTCTTCTGCAACAATTGTTAAAGTTAGTCTAACTTCAGCTGTTCTAACAGTTAATATTTTTATCTTATTGTTGATTCAATTTGAATATCTTTTAGTGACTATGGTGCTGAGCGTCTTTTTATGTGTTTGTCATTCATACATGTCTTCGTTGATGAACTCTCTGTTTGAATTATTTGTTCCATTTTTAAAATGGTTGTTGTCTTATGATTTAATTTCAAACGTTCCTTATGGATTCTAGGTACAAGCTTGAACCAGATATATGTTTTCTAATATTTTCCCCAAACTGATTATTGCATTTTCTCACATTGTATTTAAAACAGCAGTCCTTACTTGATAAAATCAATTTTATCAATTTATTCTTTTATGAAGTTTTGGGGGGTTTTGGATATTATTTGCAAAACAATCATTGCCTAACCTAAAGTTAAAGTGATTTTCCCTTCTGCTTTCCTCTTCCAGATCTAGATTTTTAAATTTATGTCTATGATAAACTGAGTTAATTTTTACGAGATACAAATTATGGATTAAAGTTTATTTATCATCATGTAACTTCCCAGTTGTTCTAGAACTATAGGTGGAAGTGACTGTCCTTTCTTTAATGAATTGATAATCAATCAATCTTATTTTTGTTGCTCTATTTATGAAATTCTGTCCTATTGATCTATTTGTCAATCTTGATATTAATACCATGTGTTCTTAATGACTGTAACTTGATAGTAAGCATGAAGTCAAAGAGTAAGGTATACAGTCTCCAAATCTGTTTTTCTTTTCTCTCTCTTTGTTGTTGTTGTTGTTGTTGTTTGGTAATAGTTTTGGCTGTTCTATGTTCTTTGCATTTATGAATGGATTTTGGAAATAGTTCCTCAATTTGTGACAAAGATTAAAAAACCCTGCTTGCTAGGATTATGATGTGGATAGCCCTGAATCTACAGATTGTTTTGGGAGAGAAGTATCATTTAACTATACTGAGGGTTTGTTTTTTGTGTGTTTTTTTTTAATTTTCCACTGTATTTATATTTGGAGAGAAAGGGAGAGAGTGAGCTCATGGGCTCATGTGTGTAGGGTTCAGGAGCAGAAGAGCATGAGTTGGGGAGGGGCAGAGAGAGAGGGAGACAGAGTATCCAAAGCAGTCTTTGTGCTGACGGTAGACAGTCAGACATGGGGCTAGAACTCCCCAACTGTGAAATCACGACCTGAATGGAGCTGGACACTTAACTGTCTGAGCCACCCAGGTGCCCCTAGGTGGTTTTTTTTGTTGTTGTTGTTGTTTTTGTTTTTGTTTTTTTTTTATTATAAGAACATAATATAGTACTTTTTAAAATGTTAGATTTTCTTTAATTTTTCTCATCAATGTGTTTTTGTTTCCATTTTGTGTGTAAAGATCTTACATAAATATATCATAATTTATCAGAATAAATGGTAGCATAATTTTCAATCCCTAAACGTACTTTACATTACATGAAAATGAATTTTATTTTTAAAGTGATTTTCTATCCTACAAATGTTGTAAACAAACTTATTCTTTTTTGAAAAAGTTTTCTCTATAGATGATCAAATACTCTGAGAATAAAAATAGTAACATTACTTCTTCCTTTCCAAACTGTATACGTGTGTGTGTGTGTGTGTGTGTGCGCTTTATCTTGAGAAGAGGAATAAATAAGGAGAAACAATGTTTCAGGATGACGCAGTTGGATGGCTCGTGATGACATTTACTGAAATGGAGAACTGGGCATACGCTGTATCATGTTCTGGGGGAAAAAAAGATTTAGGTTTGTAACTTGTTAGGTTTAAAATACTGTTAGAAATGCAAGGGAAAAATTATGCATGCAAATGGATAGAAGAAATTGGAGTGCAGGGTACAGGATAAATCTGAGAATTGTGGGACATCTGGGTGGCTTAGTCAGTTAAGCTCTGACTCTTGATTTCCACTCAGGTCATGATCTCACAAGGTTGGTGAGTTCAAGCTCTGCATCAGGCTCCGCGGGCAGTGCAGAGCCTGCCTGGGATTCTCTCTCTTCCCTCTCTCTGCCCCTCCCTCTCTCGTGCTCTCCCTTTCTCTCAAAATAGATAAATAAAAACTTAAAAAAAATACATATTAGAAACGTATTTAAAATATCCACTATGCAAAATTCTGAGAGATCCAAAGCAGAGAGAAAAACAAGTGAGTGTGCCAAATTGCATAATTTCAGATGATAGAATAACACACGCTGAATGAAAATATTGGGTTTTTGGCGAGGCCATAATAAATAGTTGTGAGCAACTGACATTGTGTAACTGAAAAGCAAAGAACAGCTCGTTTAATACAGGAAAAATTAGGGTAGAATTACTAGGGGAGAAAATTGCAATGATTATATTATATTCTGTGTTCTTTAACAAATCAGCAGAACAGATGCTCCTTGCCCATGTAAAATTAAAAAAAAATATCAAATACATCAAGTTTAATTATGAAAGTAATAAACTGCTGATATTATTATCAATATTTTTGATATGCTTTTTCGTATATTTGGGAATTGAATCTATCATTCAGGATGGGGAGAATACATTATCACAATGTCATTTGTCATCCTATACTCAGAACCTCCAACTTCCTCCCACAAACACACTTTGCTTTGCTATTTACAGCAGCTAATAAGGAAGTCAATAAGATCAGGATTAATTCTGGGAATTAAAGTTCGGGAGTAATATGAGGCATTTTGCAGCTGCCACTATGTGGTCTTTCGTATAATTATAACTTTAATTTTGCTCTGTATTTCAGAACAAGGCCTTTACTTTTTTCTTCCAAATTATAAGGACTACAAACAAGTCCAGTTTTGACAAGTCACGTTATTATATTCTCACAGACTTTTTGTGGATTCTATTCTTTAGCATTAGGGGGACCTGACTGCAGTGGTCCTCTGGGAGGCCTTTTTATGATTCTTTTGTGTCTAAAAGAAATTATGAATAACATTTTCCTCATTTCTTTCACTTTAAACTACATTTCATAAGGCTGGATAAGCATAATTTTTTTCCAGCTGTTTCTATGGCTGCTTATGTTTTTGAGCACAATCTTTGCAGCACTGATTTCTAATTCATAGAACATTCAGTGAACATTGTTCTTACTCAGTATGCATATTACTGAAAGAGTCCAAATTAGTTTTAGAAAGTTTAGGTACTTAAAGCTGCGATGATGTATATAAGCTTGTAATAATCATTAAGATAAGAGAAACTGCAATTTTGCAAATGTTTTCTTTTAATTTTATAGATTGGTTCCCCTTTTAAAAATGTTATGGCAAAGAATATTTAGTTTACCTATTTCCTTACAACAACAAAGCAAAATACTCTTAAATCGTACAGAGTCAATATGCACTATGTTGGCGATAAAAACAAAAAAAGTTTAGAAGTACAATGTTATGTAAAAGTTTGGGCATTCTTAAAAAAATAATTTTTAGAGTAATAATAGCAATGATGATGAAATTTGAGATGCTATTGGCACAAGATTTCAATGCCATTCCGTTCAAAATCTATTTCTATTTGCATTACACAGTGAAAAATTTAGAATATTTTTCCATTTTATTTGTTCTCAAGAAAGTATTATATACAATATACAATAGGACCTTTATAACATTGTTAATAGTTTAATTAAAGGTTTACCAATCTTCCTTACCAGCTTCACTCTGGTTTGACTACACATTCCTTTTTGATATCGCAATATCCTCAAGAATCTCTGTTTTCTTTTGCCACTTTCCATTAAAAATGAAATTTACTTGAGGACATAATAAAAATAATTTGTGGTGAGAATGGAATTAGATAATCCATACACATCAGTTGGTATAACAGCAACATACAGTAAGTGTTATATAATTATTTAACATTGTCTTGAATTTTCATTTTGTCTTATATTTCTAATAATAATCCTCAGGGTTTGGTTCACAATCTAGATTCTAATGACAGCATGAACTTTTTTGCTAATTTTAGTCAGGAGATCATGCGGGATAAAATCATGAGTTGAGCAATATATTTCAAGATTATTAAATAGAGACATAGGTAAGAAGATCCCCATAGGTATCCTTGTGACCTTTGTTGTTGAAAGAAATGCTACATATATACTAAAACATATATTAAAACATATATACATGTGAGAAAGATCTACTAGTCTGGGAGAGTTTCAATATATATTAGATGATAAAGTAAAAAAACTTGGTACGGATGGAATCTAAAATACTTGGAAGATATTTGAATAGAAATAGGGCTATCTTTGTTTTAACAACTGGAAAAGAAAAAGAGATACTTAGTATCTGTGAAATGGGTAAATTTCAATCAAATTCTATTTTCCTTGTACACAGCAGTGATAAAAGGGGGATTATGGGAGAGTGTATTCATCAGAGAATATTAATAAGATTACAGAGATTATCTATTGCTTACATAACATGTATGAACCCGCATGTCCACATTCTCTGTTGTGTGACTTCCTTGAGTAACACATAGTCTGCTCTCATTCTGAAATGGAGAGAACAGACAGTGAAATTCAACTAAGATGTGAGGATTGTTCAAGTTGTGAAACAAAAGGACAGAACACTAGAAAGTTGGGATTTATAGAAAGCTACTTTTGAAGTGATGGACCGAGAAACTTGAGATTAATAATGAGGGACATAAAAAGCGAATGAATATAATGAAAGCAGAATATTCTGAACGAGCTTGGAGAACAATTGAAGATTGAATGAAACAAGATGCAAGGATCCTGTTTGTATGTAGGGAATGGGGTGTGTGTGTAAGCAGTTTTGATGGTGAAGCAAGATAAGTGATAAAACGGATTATGAGTTTTGCTGTATCTTATTATTGGAGTCAATGAGAAAGAATTTTATACATAGAAAATCTGAATTGCTAAAAGGCCAAGAGCTTGACGGTTTATTTCATGGATGCTGGAATTACCAGGAGGGTTATAAAACATGGAAAAGAAAAGACAACTTTAAGTCAAATAGCAATTCTTTCCCTCCCTCCCTTATTCCCTTCCTTCCTTCCTTCCTTTCTTCCTTCCATCCTTCCATCTTTCCTTTCTTTACTTGTTAACTATTATTATTCAAAAAATTAAGAATAACTAGGGGCGCCTGGGTGGCGCAGTCGGTTAAGCGTCCGACTTCAGCCAGGTCACGATCTCACGGTCCGTGAGTTCGAGCCCCGCGTCGGGCTCTGGGCTGATGGCTCAGAGCCTGGAGCCTGTTTCCAATTCTGTGTCTCCCTCTCTCTCTGCCCCTCCCCCGTTCATGCTCTGTCTCTCTCTGTCCCAAAAATAAATAAAAAAACTTTGAAAAAAAAAAATTAAAAAAAAAAAAAGAATAACTAAAAGGAAAGTGAGAGCATGCTTGCCCTCATTGTGAAATGGTAGAAACCTCAAAATATTAGAAATTCTTAGGAAAAAAAATACCACCAAAAATCTCTTTGGATATATATGGATCAAATAGTACATAAATCCCACCTCTTACAGTAAAAGTGACAGGTGTGGGGGGAAATAAACAGCCATCGTAATGGAAACCCTCAGTGGAACTGGTGCCCTCAAGTTTGAAGGTTAGTTAGCAGATACAAGAAGAGAAGGTGTTGGGTATGCTCAGGCAGAGAACATGAGAAGTTTTCTCATCTGGAGTTCATAGGGTTAGGTCTTCGAGGCAGAGATGTAAAGAGATCAATGGTGGGGCTATGCTAGCACTTTGTATTTTTGGCTGATCAGAACATGATAATCATGAGAAAACCTGCAGAAACACAGTGTAAATAGTGTTTGGTTCTTGGAGATGTTATCCCAACTCTACAACCTTATCTCTTTGACATTGACAAGTCAGTGGAAATGCTAGCCTGTAACTTCCCTAATTTCCAAAGCTCTGTACTTATTTTCTTTTCTCAATTACAGCAACCTTGTCCAGCTATTTCCAGAATGTCTAAATACTCTCTCTGTCCGCCATCCAGAGCTGGAGAAACCTATCTTTTTCTTGAATCATTTTTCCTATTTGTCCCAAACCCATAAAGATAGGCACTTTTGCTTCTGTAGAGTTGCAAAAGAATTTGTGACATTTTCGGAACTACCAAAATCATTGTGGTGATTATTTTCTGACCTAAGAAGCATATTTAAGAAATCAGTTTTGCATGAATCTTCTGAACCCAGAAATCATTTGGGGGGGAGGCGGGTCTCTCATTTCCTCCAATCCTATCATCCCTAAACTTTAATGCTGACCAAAACCCCAAGGTGATTTTTTAGAATAAAAATATCAAGGAGCACCTGGTGTCTCAGTTAGTTAAGTATCCAACTCTTGATTTCACCTCAGGTCATGATCTCACAGTTTGTGAGTTCAAGCCCCATGTCAGGCTCTGTGCTGACAGATTGGAATTCTTTCTCTTCCACTCTCTCTCTGCCTACCAGTCCTCTGCTCTCTCTCTCTCTCTCTTTCTCAAATTAAATAAATAAACATTTAAAACACAAATATCAGGATCAAATTCCAGATATTCAGATGAAGGAAATCTAGGTTTGAGGCCTAGAATCTTCCACTTTCAAATCGCAGGCGATTGTGATGCAGCCTCTCCAGTTGAGCATATTTTGAGAAACTGGATTCTCAATTTACTGCAGTTCTTAAGACAAATTTTGAAGGCCACATTTCCCCCTAGTTTTTGAAGAAACAAATTCAACAAATTCAACAAAGTCTTCAAAAATTAAAAGAAAAGTAACTATATGGAGAGAGAGCATTCTAATGAGTTTTGCCATAGTAATCATTTCACTACATATATGTACAGTAGAGCATCATGTATATCTTAAATATACAGTTTTTTTAAATTAAAGTAAAAAATAACTACTTAAAAAATATTCCTTAATTATCAACCTTGGATAAAAAGCCATATCAGGATTCAGAAGCAAAGGTGAAACCGAGAAACACCTGATCTTTTTTTCTTCTCAGGCTGCAAAAAAGTTTCAACAAGGTCAGATTAACTTCAGGTCTAACTACAGACTACTCTCTATACTCTCTGGTCCTGGATACATTGGTTGCAAATTTATTTCACTTCATCAGAGGGCCTAACTCTGGTACATTTGTGCCTCAGAATATAAATAATATACGTGCATTGATGTTAAGTTTTAAAATAAACACTGACATACTTCTAACTGAAAAGTTTACTCAATTCAATTATATACATTACAGACGTGAGACAATTTACTTATAACAATTAAGTAATACCACCGTGGTTATCAAACTGAAAATAGTGAATACAATTGCTTTTTTTTGAATAGAGTGTTTCTAAAAGACTGATGACAAAGGTTAACCGAGCAGGATTTGCTTAATAGAAAGGCTTTCCTGGGCAACCCCAGGCCTACTTTCACTTGTTCCAACAGCTAACATGGTATTTTGTACCTCATCTCCCCCGTGGTGAACCCTTGATTTAAAATATAGAAATGAGGGGTGCCTGGGTGGCTCAGTTGGTTTTCTGTCTGACTCTTGGTTTCTGCTCAGGTCATGACTCATGGTTTGTGAGTTCGAGCTCTGTATCAGCCTCTGCACTGATGGTGCAAAACTTGTTTGGGATTCCCTCTCTCTTTCTCTCCTTCTCTCTCTCTCTCTCTCTCTCTCTCTCCCTCTCTCTCTCTCTCTCCCTGCCCCTCCCTCATTGGCACTTTCTCTCTCTCTCTCAATAAATAAATAAACTTAAAAAAAGAATAAAATAAAATAAAATAAAATAAAATAAAATAAAATAGAAATACTTTATAGGTTTTCTCTGTCAGCATGCTGCCCAATGAGTAAGCAGTGTGTTTTCATGGAAAGAGCCTGAGTTAAAATCCCAGCTTCCACTTAGAAGTGGTCTTGATAACATGCTTACATCTGAGCTCCATTCATCTCATAACAAAAATGGTGATACGTTTTACCTGAAAAGAAATACTGATGAACATTCATGAAAAAAACAAACAAACAAACAAACCCATGTGTATGCTATGTTATCTGTGTGTATATATAGTATATGTACACACAAAAATACATATAGTATATGTATATGGATAACATATATATATTTATAAATAAGTAATACACCTTTATAAAAATATTACATTGTGAATTATAGGCAATAAATCAATGTTGACTCCTTCTCATCCTTGAAAAAAGCCAAAAAATTCTGTGGGCTAACACACATTCTGTAAGACATGAAGTGGTGAAATGAATTAGACATGCTGGCATCTTCTAAGAAAAAAGATGTTAAGGTAAACCTATAAATCCATCAGGACTCTTCAAAACTATCAGTATCATGATAGACACAAATAATAGGGAAGACACATAATATCAAAGGAGACTCAAGTTACATGTAACTAAATACAATGCTTGGACTTTTATTGGGTCTTGGATTGAAAAGGCAAATAAACAAAAATAAACAGGTATAAAATATACAAATTTGAAAAACAAATTTGAAAAGGAACTCTACATTAGATGGTATTACTTTCAGTATCAAGTCTCCGGTGCAATAACTATATTATCATTAGGGTGTATTTTTCAGAGACGCATCCTAAAGTGTGTAAAGGACCAGGATGATTGCAAATTTCAAATGGTTAATACAGGGAAAGAGAGCAAGAAAAATAATGAAATACTAAGAAATGGAAACTGCAGAAACATTAACAATTGGTCACAAGAAATGAACGACATACAGGTTTTCAAATTTTTTATAAATAAAAATGGACAATAATTTAAACATGAAAAATCCTTAGACATACACATTTAGAGGGTGGGTTTGATTTAGAAAACAGTACATTTTGGATATAAAATGTAATTTTCTTGCTCTTTGATCACTTTTATTAAATGATTGTGTTACTTTTCCTAAGTCATATATTATATGTAAGCCAAGTTTGCAGTTCTGTTAAGATTTTCAATAAACATCATCAATTTAAATAAAGTATAAGATATACTCTGGTACTTCTGCTCAGACAGAAACATGGTACAATGTTAAACTAGGAAAGCATTTTAATCAAAAGTCAAATGTAAGCTGATTTAAATATTAGAGAATTTATCCTAAAGATAAGTGTTAACTATTTATGTAAATTGAAGCAATTGTGAACATAAGAGCTGATTTTCAGTACTTTAATTTGACTTTCTAAACTAAAATCTACAAAAGGAATAGTAAAAAATAAATGTCTGCTATTTTCAATTACTATTTTTAAAATTTGGTTACAAAAAGAGTTGACATCATTTTAAGTTATGAAAATACAGAATGTGTCACTGATTGCCAGTTGTTGTTCAGATCCAGTCTTAGTCAGATTTATCTCAAGAGAAAGATTATGATATTATCAAAGTTGGATGTCTTTCCAAGCACTTTTTTTCACTAATTATTTTTGGAATTTCAGGGAGTCAGGAACATTTGAATTGACTTAGAAGGGGATTAAGAATCAAATGGAAACATCTGCTCTTGTCGACGTCGTTCTTTTTCACCAGCATCCATTTTATACAGAACATTTTTTTGTTTTATTTCAAAAGAATTAGTGCTCCAGCAAAGTAAAATATGCTTATTAATAATTTGCAGATAACACTGTCAATGTGGCAATCTACAATGATGTAGAAATCTAGAATGGTGGTAAGAAAGCAACTCCGTATCCCCTAGAAAATTGACCAAAACAGTAGGTATAATCATACGAGGTGATCGTGTTTCTCTTTTGAAGTGAAAGCTGCATCAAAGTACAAATGTCCTTACTTTTCTCGAGACAAAGTTTGTAGAGTGATTCCGAGGCACTCAATTGATAATTCGCTTCCATTTTTATGTGTACTATTTTAGAAATAATCAGTTGCCATGCTCTTATGATTCAAACTTGGATTTTTTAAATCACCGATAGAATGAATTAGAGAATGTGATGTTTGGAAGGAGAGATCCTGAGTCAGCCAGCTAAGGTCCAAGCAATCTCATTTGAAAACCGTGACCTTGAGCAAATTACTTAGCTTCTCTGTTTCTCATTTTACTCATTTGTAAGAAATGAAATAATCATAGTTCATATTACATAAAGCTATTGTGAACATTTAATTAATTAATATGCTTAAAGTCTAATGAAACAACGCAAATGTTTACTTATGAAACATTCACATTTCATTTTCCTAAGACTCTCATTTGAATCTTGGCATTTGAGATGTCAATCTTCCTTTCTCTCTCTTCCTTTCTCTCTCTCTCTGTCTCTCTTCGTCTTTCTCTAGAAATAGATATATTTCTCTCTCTATGAAGTTCTTCTCATCCTACCAAAATCTTCGTTTTTACCTTCATTTTTCCCCTAAATTTGAGATTGTAATTATCAAATAAACAGTAAGTTTTAACTCAAGAGAGATTTATTTAAAAAGACTATTGCATAAGGAGAATGTTGTAACCACAAGATCTGCAGTTTTAAAAGCAAACCAAAGGAAGACTTTTTTTCTTTTTCTTTTCTTTTTTTTTTCTTTCTTTTTCTTTTTTTTTTTTTTTTTTTTTTTAAATAAGGAGGAGTAGCACTGTATAAGGCTAGCAGGAACTTTGTAGCAGAACTTTATAGCAGGTGGGGGTGAACAGATGGTATTATGAGGGATGTTTAACAAGATTCTTCCCGGCTGGAGTCAGTCTGTTCTCAGGATGAGCTGTAAGGGGAAGATGTTCTGCATTTTACTTCTTACTTAAGCTTAGAGGCAAACCTAAAAGGCAAACGATTTATACTATTTGAAGAGGAACCAGAGTATTTAGGGGCAAATCTAATGTGTCATCCGAAATAAAACCTGATTAAATTTAAGCCAAGCCAAGTCAATGGGTAAGTAATGGGCAGTTGAGAGCATTTGGTGACCACCTATCACTCCTGGGCTAGCCAATAATCAGCAGGTCTCTACTTCAGAATGAAAGTATGAGATACTGAAAACAATTCTTATTGGAGATAAAAGAGAAAATAAAGAGAACAAAATTCACTACAGAAGAAGCAGAGAATCCGAGATAAACTTTTGTCAAATAATAAAGATGACTTATTTGGTTCAAAGTCCCTCAAGGACGATAGGTCTTCAGAATTTGAAAATGGAAGTAATGGAACGCCAACGAAAACCAATTAATAATATATATTTTTCAAACTGCAGTTTGTGCTGCAATCTGCTGTAGCACTGCTTGTATCTTAGAATGAGAAAACGAATAGGAGTAATGCTTTTGTTTAGATGACAGCTAGAATCATTTCTTCCCAAGGAGTAATTAATTTACATTTATGAAGTTTTTCTTTTTGATTGTTAACATAGAAAATATATTTAATGGTTTCTAGTTCATTTAATTTTTATCATATGCAACAATTCTTTCATATAAAGCAAAAATGTCTGTTATATTTTAACAGCTGTAGCTTATATGTTAGTGATGCAAGTAATGTTAATTAATATAAATGTATTATATAATTATTGATACTTACATATACATAAGCTTTAAAGTTTGTAAGTACTTAATATATGTTATAAAGAGAATTTATAATTAATGGGAAAGCAAAAATCACTTGCTCAATGATGTTGTGGAAATTCTGTCGTTGGCAAAAATTGAAATAAAACATTAATGTGATAAACACATACCTATTCATGCAAAATCAACAACAACAACAACAAAACCCTCATTTGAATCCAAAATGTTAACATTTTTATATCCAAGTTGTGGCATCAAGGTTGATTTCTATCATCTCTTTTTGAAGATTTGTTCAATAAGGTTTTCTTTATTATAAAAAGAAACAAAATAGGTGAATTCATTAATTTTTGGTCGAGCCATGAATCACCTTTAATTACATGGAGTTCTGGCATTTCCTTGTTTTAGTAATATATATCAACATCAGGTCATTTATGGTTAGAAAACTCTAACATAAGTAGATAGATGATAGATAAATGATACGTAGGTACATGGATAGTTAGATGTATAGATATATAAGGTGATAAAGTGGAGGTGAAAAAGAGGTTTCTATGTTACACAAAAACCAATATTTTGTATTACATCCTCAGTATACACTTTTTTCTCATTCGATTCTTATAATAATTTTATGAAATAAGCGTAATTTCCCCTATGTTATGGATATAGAGATTTAGCGCCACATAAATAGAATAGAATTTTACTACAACTTTTTGACAAGTAAACCTGTTAGGTGAACCCACTTATTTTTATTTTTTAGGCTTGAACTAGAATAAACAGTGATGGTAAAAATGGCCTTAAGTACTTATTTAAAATATGTATCTCTGACTTCCACTCTGTAGGCTCTGAATCAAAACCTCCAGAAAAGATTCTAGAAAATCATTTTATCATGCATCTTAGGTATGTATTAGTCAGGGTTCTCCAGAAAAACAGAACCAATAGGAGATATCTGTAGATAGATGATAGAGAGATAGATAGAGAGATAGATAGATAGATAGATAGATAGACAATTATGAGAAATAGGTTAATATGAATGCCCAAGAAACCTCACGTTCTGCTGTCTAGAGGCTGGAGACCAAGAAAAATCAGTGCTGTATTTCAGTTCATGACTAAAGGCCTGGAAAACAGGGAGTCAATCATGTAAATCCCGTTCTGAAGTCAGGAAAAGACTGATGTCCTAGCTTGATCAGTCAGGCAAAAGAAAGAATAAATTCTACCTTCCTCACATTTTATTTTATTCAGGTCCTCAATGGATTGGATGATGCCTATCCTTAGCAGGAAAGGTAATCTGTTTTACTGAGGTCACCAAATGTAAATGCAAATCTCATTGAGAAATACCTTCACAGACACACCCAGAAATAATGTTTAGCAAAATAACTGGGAACTCTGTAATATGCTCGAGTTGACACATACAATTAACTATCCCCAGTCTACTTCTTATCAACTCAGTGCCCACACACACCTCCTTAAACTATACTTAATTTCTAAATAAAGGCAACAACAAGGTCATAACTCTGTCTAGCATGATATAACCATCCTACATACTGAAAATGCACTGATCCCTTACCCAGAAAAGGAGACAAAAGTCTTTGTGTGAGGTTCACTCTTCTTCTTGAAATGCTATAACTTGAATACTATGATGTAAAATTAAAAATATTAAAAACTGTAATATAAATTTAACATCTATGATGTTATACGATAGGAGAATAAGAGAGGAAAGAAAGAGACATTTGCTTGAAAACACACACACATCACACAAATGTATTAATAACAAACTAAGGAGGAAATAATTCAATAATTACAGACCTTGTTTCTGTAACCGGCCATGTGGTCATACCTGGTGTTTATTATAACTACTTTCTTCCACTGCCCACTGTGTATTCTCTTTGCCTTCAGCAAGCACCTTAGCTGGTCATGGCTCTTTATCTGGTGGGGTGACCCAAACCTTCATTCCTGAAGGGTTTGAGCCATTGGGAACCTTGTCTGATTGGGTTGTTGTTGTTTTTCATCGTCCTTAATCATAGGGCATGATACTACTAAGAGATCCTCTAAGGGATTTCCTATATTCCAGGTATACTCTTCCTTACCTCTACTCCCCTTGGTAGTCATGACCAGTTTCCCAAAACAAAGTAACTCTCTTCTTTGCCTGTTGACTCAGTAGCATGAGCAACCCAAAGTGTCCCAGTGACAATCTTAATTCCCAATTCAATGAAATCATTGTTATGTCTCCTGGAGGAATCATTCCTCCCTCTGGAACTAAGACGTCCAGGCAAGGAGAGCATAAAGTCAGGGAACAGAAAGCAAAAATTTTGCTGGTGGATCACAAAAGTTAATATTGAGTAGTGCCGCTCCCATTCCCATCCTTTGACACCTGAACCCATGAATCTTGGCTGTAAGAAAGAGCACCATATAGTGGTTTCTGATTCAGAGCAGTTGTAGCCTTGTAGATAACCTGTCCCAGCTCTGTAAGGTATTGCCACCTAGCTATTCCTGTAACTGAGTCTTCAAAAGGCCATTTCACCATTCTATCGAGCCAGCTATTTCAGAATGGTGTGGAACATGGTGAGAACAGTGAATATCATGAGCATGGACCCATTGTCACAATTATTTTGTGGTGAAATGAGTTCTCTGTTCAGAATCAATACTGTGTGGAATACAATGAAAGTGGATAAGGCATTATAGGTCTGACTACAGTTGCTTTGGGAGAACCATGTGTACAAGGAAAGCAAATCCATATCCAGGCTGTCTATTCCAGTGAGAACAAAATGCAGTCTTTCTATGATGGGGGTACTTCAATGTAATCAACTTGCCACCAGGTAGTAAGCTGATTATCCTGGGAAATAGTGTCATATCAAGGGTTCAGTATTGGTCTCTGTTATGCTGGCAGATTGGTTATGCAGTGATGGCTGTAGCTAGGTCATCCTTTGTGAATGGGGTTGCTAAGTCTATGTGTAATTTCCATTCTTGCGACCATGGCCACTTTGATCATGAGCCTGTTGGACAATGACAGAGGAATCTGGGGGAGAGTAACTGACTGGTATCCACATGACAGGACATCCTATCTGATTGATTATTAAACTTCTCCTTTGCTGAGGTAAATCTTTTGTGTGCATGCATTCACATGGGAGAAAAATACCTCATTTTTATTTTGCCCACTCAGAGAGGTCTATCCATATATCTGTTCCCCAAATTTTCTTATCAGAAATTTTCCAAGCATTTTCATTCTACTTCCCTGACCATTCATCTAAACCATTGGCTATAGCCCATGAATCAATATATATCAATATATAATTCCACATATTACCATTTATCTTTTCTTTAAATTTTTTTAAGTGTATTCATTTTTTGAGAGACAGAGTGCGATCAGAGGAGGGGCAGAGAGAGAGAGAAAGAGAGAGAGAGGGAGACACAGAATCTGAAGCAAGTGCCAGGCTCTGAGCTGTCAGCACTGAGCCTGACCACCATGAGATCATGACCTGAGCCAAAGTTGGACACTTAACCAACTAAGCCACCCAGGCGTCCCACCATTTATCCTTTCAAGGAAAGTAAACATCCAGTGTCCTGCTTAAAATTTCTCCACTCTGGGAATTTACTTCCATCATTGTTCTTGAGGGGTGTCCCAGAAATGGGCTACAGTACTGCAGCTGTTCATGTTTAGATGGTGTATACAGGTCACACAGAACCCTTTTTGAACCAGGCTGGAGTATTTTCTCCCTCTGCCAACTGATCAAAGAGAAATTCCCATGGGGCCATGCTTGTAGGCTGGGAGTGAGGTCTGATAGCAGAAGTAAGGATCCGTCGATATTTGGGACGCTTGTTTATGTAATTTACTTGTGCCTTCAGAGCCTGGTTGGGTCTGATCACATATACAGAGCTTCCCTTTGATGATGGAGTGCTGCTCCTACTTTTTGGCTTGATGGGTCAACTAACCCAGGAATCCAGGTGTGATCATCAGGCTGAGCAGCTCAGGTTGCATAGTAACTGGATGCTTCCTGGTCAGTGTTCAATCTTACTAAGGAATAGTAACGGGTCAAGAGATATTTTTCAAAGGGAGAGTACTTATCTGCAGAGGATGGCACATTTTGATCTAAACTCCTAAGGGCCTGAGCTATTATTCACCTATAAGTGTTTCCCAAAGTCCAAATAACAGCTGTATCTGCAACTGCTACTTCAACCACTGGATCTGCTGAATCCTATGGCCTGGTGGCAGAACCGCTAACACAGCCGTATAGATCTCTTGCAGACCCTTCTCCTCTTCTGGGTCCCCCTACTAGCAGCTTCTCTGGTCACTCAGTTAATGAGCAGAGTAACATGCCCAAATGAAGACTATGTTGCCTGCAAAAATCAAAGAGGTCGACTAGACGTTATTCCTATTTTTTGTTGGTGTTGTTGTTTGGCTGTAGGAAGGGCCATATGCAATAACTGATTATTCAACTTGGAGAGGTTAACTCCATATGTTCCCCACCCCTTTGCAATTTCCCTGAGATAGGAGGCCGTGAGTTTTTGTTGGATCTATTTCTTACCAGGTAGCATGCAAGTGTCCTGCTGATAAATCTGGAGTAGTTGCTACTTCTTACTAAGTCCAATCAGCAAAATGTCATCAATGTGATGAACCAGTGTGATGTCTCGTGGAAGAGAAAGAGGATCAAGATCCTTATAAACCAAATTACGACGTAGAGCTGGAGAGCTGATATACCCCTGAGGTAGGACAGTGATATTGATGGCGTCATCAGATGAAAGCCAACTGCTTCTGCTGACCTTATTGACAGTGAGGGAGAAAAAGGCATTTGCCAGATCATTAGTTACGTGCCATGTACTGAGGGACGTGTTAATTTGTTCAAGCAATGAGACCATATCTGGTATAGCAACTGCAATGGTAGTTGCCACCTGGTTAAACCTACTGTCATTCTCCAAATTTCATTTTTGTTCTGCACTGGCTAAATGGGTGCATTGAATGGAAATGTGGTTGAAATCATATACATGGTAGAGGAAACCCTAGTGGCTTCCACGTTCCTTCTCACAATAATGGGTCTCACTGCACAGATCAAAGAAACAATATAGCATTCTGTCAGCTGCTGAGTGTCTGTTCATTTCCACATTCTGGAATTACGAGAGGGTAGACCACAAAATGGGTCTTGGAAACCACTGGGCCCACTCTGAGATGAACTTGAGCTAAAACTCCACTTATTACTGCTTTCAGGCCCTACTCTGATTAGTGGGCCACAGTGATGTTTTGGGTCTCTTGGACTTAATGTCAGTTATAATGTCCAGTAGTTCTTGAAAGTTCTGATTATTTCATTTTTCCCAGTGCGCAGCGTCCTTGGTAAGGTCTGTAGGTGTCCTTGGCAAAGGCTAGAAGAAAGATTAACAGTATAAATTTTTGGCGGTTTAATGATGTCCTTTCTCTAAAGGACCCGGCCTCCCCTTCTTTCAAGGGGTTTTGGGTCTGTGAACTGGCTCAAATCAGGGGTCATGGCTTTGTTTTTATAATTCAGATTAGACTTTTGTTCATTTGGAATAGAACTTCACTGCTTTACATGGATTAAGTAATAATTTAGTAGGCTTTTTGCTTCTTGAGACACCATGATCAACTATCAAATGCCATAGATCTGTGACAGCAGACTATTTTGATTTCTGTTTTGACTCTGCTATTATGGTAAATCGCATTTACCTTGCCTATGGTATTTGAGTGCCACCACTTAGCCCCTGACACCTAGGGATCTAATTGGTTCTGTTTCATTCAGGTGTCCCAATTCAGTGACTACAGTTACCACCTTGAGGTCTGGCCTGCAGAGAAGAGTGATGATAGAGTTCTTCAAGGATTCTGGGACTTGATCCCCTCATACAATCATTTATCTTTGTCGTGGTAAAATGTATGTTTCCTGGCTCTTTCCAGTGTGGTCGAGTAGGTCTTAGATGACAAATCAACTCAAACTTTCCAAACTCACTAGGCTGAATCTCTTTCTCTACATCAAAGCAAGGCAGGTCTGAAACTTCTGATTTGCTCACCTTTTGGCCCATGTTTCAGTCACCCGGGCAAACAAATAGTGACAGCCCTTCTAACTTAGAGAACTGCCATATGAAATACAGGATCTCTGCCAAGTGAGCTCATGTCAATACGTTCTGTGTGATCCAACTTTATGTTCTTTCCAGGAACACACCATGGCCACATATATTCTCTGGTTTTCTACCTCTATATTTGAAAACTTAAGTAGTTATTTTGGAAAGAAGTACAACTCCGTATGGGTCACACTCTGTACTTCATCTTTAAGGGCCTCCTGAGAATGAAGCCCAAAATGAAAGGTTGAAAAACAAAGAAGGGTAACAAGGGGTGGATCTTGGGCAGAAAATGCATTGTCCTGCAAGGTAATTGCCTCAGGAGGGGCCATTACAGTTTCTTCATTGAATACAGGGTTAATTCCCTCTGAGAAGGGTGGAGAGGCTGATACTATTGGAAGCTAGGACACCATTTCTGATGGTGGGGAGGCCTATTCTATTGAGGGTAGGGAGCCTTCTTCCACTGGCAAAGAAGACTCATGAGAATTTAGGGACTTAATGTCTTTAGCTTCATCAGAGTCTTTCCATAAATCCCCATCCCAGTTGGAAGGATCCCATTCTTTCCCAATCAATGCCCTTAACTTAAATAGTTCAACTTGTACTGTCATTCAGCTAGTCTTGGGCTGACATTTTGCATGTTGTATTTAGCAGTCTCAACCATGTTGCTATAGGAGATAAAGATCTTCAAGGCACACATAGAAGCTCTTAGGTCATTTACTGGTGCTTTACCTGGGAATTTGAATCCCTGAACTCATTCTTATCTTGAACCACTTTGTTCAGTGACATTAGGGGCAACCAGCCAACCCCTTTATATTAGTTTTCTAAAAATCTTCAAAAGCATTATATAGAAAGTCACCAAGCTCCTTGCCTCTTATAATTAGTTAATTAGTGGCATCCAGTGCATTTTGCGTATTTCTATTGTTAGACAATGACATTGATGATCAGTGCTTTCTTTGCTACTTAAAGTAAAGACATTAACATCTTTAACTCTACTCAGAACATCTATTCTAGAAACTGTGACCACTTCAAAAAGCTCACCATTAACATTTTGTTCCTCTAGAACCACTCTTGGCACCAAAATCTGTAGTAGTTAGGATTCTCCAGAAACAAAACAAAACAAAACAAAACAGAACCAATAGGATACATGTAGAGAAAGAGATTATCATAAAGATTTAGCTCATGTGATTATGGAGGCTGAGAATCCCACAATCTGTTCTCTGCAAGCAGTTAACCCGAGGAAAGCCAGTCGTGAAATGTAGTCCGAGTCCAAGAGAACCCAAAAGTCCTCAAACCTCAAAGTCCTAAGAACCAGAGAAGCTGATGGTTTAAATCCCAATCTGAGCTCAGAAGACTGATTCCACAGCTCAATCAGTCAGGCAGAAAAAAACGTGAATTCTCCCTTCCTCCACATTTTGCTCTATTCAGGCCCTCAATGGATTAAATGCTCCCCACCCACACTAGGGGGGCAATCTGCTTTACTGAGCTCATTGATTGAATTGTAAATCTCATCAGGAAGCACCTTCAGAGGCACACCAGAAATAGTATGTGGCCCAAATCTGAAATAACTCACGACCTAGTCAAGTTGACATATAAAATTTATTATACCGGTAATTTTTATAATTCACAATGAATTAATGTATGAGATGATTTCTAAACCAGTTTTTATACTTATCCTTTAATAACTTTGTAGGAATTTAGTTGAATTGGAATTTTGACTTAACTTTTCCTCACAATTACTTTTGAAATGGTATTTATTTGGAATTCATTTCATACTAAACATTTTGTTAAGCTAAGTCCTTCTTAACTTGTATCTATTTTCATCATTACAGCCATACTTTAAGAGGTTAATCAATTATTGCACTCATTTTAAATATGATGCCAAGAAGGTTAACATGGATAAGCTATTTAATGGGAGACATGTAGCCATGAAATGACAGAAACAGTATTTACATTCAGATTTCACTGTTATCTTTATTTTATAGCATATCATTTCTCCTGTTAGTTATGAAAGTCTAACTTGATTACAAAGAATTTTTTTTTTCTAAAATCAATAGCAATTTTCTCTACACACCCAGGATAAATTCATTGGGACATATATAAAGAGCAGTATACATTCACAACCAAATCACTCAGGTTATCTTTATTTCTACAAAATTGGGTACAGCTCAAGATTCTCAGCTCTTTATACAGGACATATTTGATGATTTTTGAATTTTCATCCAGCACTACTATTTTATTTATTTTAGTTTATTTTTCTCCAATTTGTCTCCTAAATTCTTTTGTCTGGGGTAATCAAAATTAACAGAATCTCCAATGCTAGATCTGTGACTTTTGAGACACTGAAAATGTCTTATTTAGTAAATAATAGAAAATGATAAATGTTATAATAAAGATCGATATCTACAGACCCCGTTTAGCACTATCCCAGACAGACCTAGTCCTCTGATTCATTAGAATAGTCTAAATCCTGAAATGCTTATAAAGAAGGAGAGACCATTAAATATATATGTATTTACCTATATCCTTCTAAACATAGATAAATATGAAGTATGCATACAGACACATATACATATGCATACATGTATGTGTATATGTAGATGGATAGATAGGTAGATAGATAACCCGATAACTATTTTGGTATGCTTACCCCATGGATTCTGAGTAACTTTTTAAATTAATGAGCACTAGAAAAATTCTAATATTTTTCTATCAGTGATCATTTGCACATTATACTCAAAATGTTCTTACCACTTTCATGAGTTCAGAATAACCAACAATATGTTTTCTTTACAACTTCTGGCTTTTTTTGATACTTGTTTTGACTTTACCCAATAATTTTCACTCATAAAGGCTGACACAAAATGTTGCAATTGATAAGATTACCTCAGTGAAATACAGGAAGCATTTCATACCCAATGTTCAAATGCAAAGAAATGTTTAAGAGAAAACAAGGCAGAGATCATCATGTAATCGGTTAGTCTTTTGATATTATGATAAGTTCCAAGAACAAAACCACTGCAGCCTGGGAAAATTAACCAATAAACATTGGAGTAATAG
This sequence comes from Lynx canadensis, assembly GCF_007474595.2. NCBI lineage: Eukaryota > Metazoa > Chordata > Mammalia > Carnivora > Felidae > Lynx > Lynx canadensis. The sequence continues at coordinate 217,537,072 of NC_044303.2, read as the reverse complement.
GCAGAAGAAAAATTGCTGGATACATGTATTGACTTCAGGGTAATTAAATAGGATGGGAAATCTATACCGATTATGAAATGCTAGCACTTCATGTAGATGAAAATTATACAATTTCCAAGAAGTTCTATCCCACTTTCACTCCCAAAGTGGTTGTGCATGTGTATTTTAAACATGATATTTTTAAAAATATCATTAATTCTAATGTAAGACCTAAATACACAGACATACATAGACATAGATTTATTTGCATGTATTTGCATTTATGAAATTATTTTCATGGCTCTTTGTGATAGGTTATTATTACACCCATTTTGTATCTGATTACGCCTAATCTAAGAAAATGTAAGTGAATTTCTCATTTCCAAACAGCTATTATGTGTCATTTTTAGTCTGTCAGTTTTTAGAGCCCACAAGTTGTCTCACATGCCAACATTTCTCCAGTCATATCCCCTGAACTATAGCATTTGTACAAGGTTAATGACGGTTGAGTGAAAAAGCATTTTTTTGTTAAGTAAGTTTGAGAAATATTGGATTAAACAGATTTTGTTAATGTAAGACTCCCCAGAGCTATTCATGTAAAAATGTGTGGTTCTGATATCCAAAAAGGAATATAATACATGGCATTTCAGAAGACTTCTGTTCTATGGATCACACGTTGCAAAAGCTTATATCTTCTCCTATTGTCATCTCCAAATAATGAAGCTTCCATAACGTGTGCAGAGTATGGTCCATAAGTGTTGAAATCAGGCTTTCGTTACACAAATTGATTTAACAGCATATTCCAATCAACTACTTTTTTACGTGTACGTTGTTCGCTTTGCCACAATGAATAAAATCACTATGAGTAAGAATAGTTAAGCCCTGTAGGCTTCAGGAAGATTTTACACGTTATTGCTTCACTTCTGCTGCAGATCCTCTGACCCTTAAAGAGTGAGAATGTTTCTATTATCATAGTCCTTTTCTTACACAGAAAATTAAAAAAAAAAAAAAAAAGAAAAATAATGGGCAAAAGAAAGAGTACCTGTAGTAATAAACATAAACTTAGTCTTGGAATGTTAATGTCCTTTTATAAAAATAATGAATTTGACTTGTTTAGGTGAACATGGGAAAATTACTAGGATTTTTTTTTTAATTCTTTAGAGGATATCAATGTATAATCCTATTTCCTAAATTAAAAAAAAAATAAAAATGCATTGACTGATACTAAATGATAAATCCAATGCAAACATTATTTTTTAAAATCCTCATGATTGAGTATACTTGCTTCTTTTTGTACTAAACTTTTAAATTTTAGAATAATTAAGATTTATGGAAAAATTATAAGGATAGTAGAATTCCTTCCTGAATACCCCTCTTTTTCTCCAGTTATTAAAATGCTATGTTACGAGGGTTCATGTTTTCTCATTTAATGAAACAATATTAATAGATTATTTTTAACTAAAAATGAAGCCCTTTGACATACCCCCATTAAAATTGCTTGTTTGTTTTTATTCTTGAATATGTCTTTATTTTCTGGAACTATAAGATGCTCCAGGTTCAGGTGGATTATTTCCTGCCCCAGTCTTCTGTTTGATTTTGAAATGATAGTTATTTGCATTATTCTGAAAGAGTTTGCAGGGATCAAAGAAAAGAGTTTGTATTCATTTTGAATTTGTTCCTGAGAGTATTCCTTTTCTCCTCTTTATCTTTGCTAAAGAAGGATATGAACCCAAGAGTCATCCGATAACATTTGTATTAATGGAAAAGGGTGCTGTGGTTCCTACCTATTTAAGGACACTGGAAAATGAAAACCGTGTCTGTAAGGAAGTCAGAAGGGAGATTTGGATTTATTCTGAGAAAACCGACCACGCTGACAGTTTTACTCTTACAATATCTACAGAGGTTTGCAGCATAACTGAATTTGAAGGGGGAAAAAAAATCCCAGAATGTTAAGCTATATTTGCAAAATGTGATTCCTACAGATGTCAAAAATACTGTCTCTCTAATTTTACCTTCATTACGAAATGCCTTCAGGCTCAGGCTGTGTAACTTTTCTATGAAGCACTTAATCTCTACCCAGGCCCCTTAGGAAGATGTAATAGCAATCAGTAAATAACAGTGCAGAAGATGTTGATTACTATTGAATAAACTAAAACGCTTTCCATACATTGCAAACTAAAAATGGATCCCTCTCATCACTTATCTTTTTTAATGACATTTTAAAGTCTAAGGGCCTTATTAATCAATGCTTTATATGATGTTTTCCAAAGATGTACGTGTATCTTGCTTAGAAAACAGAAGAGAGGCAGACATAATGAGATCCTTCTGAGGAAATTAAATTAAATCAGTATTCTTAAACATTAGGCACTTGATAGAGAATAAGAAAAAAAAAGTGCTAAAAAAAAGATGTACTAGAAAAAAAAGAGTGAAAGAAAAGGAAACTATTATACTATTATTGAGCAACAGGGACAGATCCTTTGGTGGTTAGTTTCTCAAACAGTTTTTGATTGGCATTTTGTCTTTTCACATTACAAAAAATGAGAACTCTGAAAAAAAACACTTGTTCAGGTCCTCATTAAATAGTATGGTTAAGGCCAAGTGTTGAAGCCGTGCCTAGTTGGCTCCAAAATTTGTGCTTCACTCACTATACATAAAAACCCTGACATATTGGCAATTTGATAACATTTTAAACATAACGATGGTATTTAGCTGTTATTTGCAAAGGGAGAAGATTCGATTTTTCACTTTTAGTTTACATTCCATATGGCTTTATCAAAATAATAAATGTATTTATAGAAAAATTTAAAAGATAATTTTAACATACTAGGTCAAAATTGAGAGGTGGATATTTACTTGAAAGATTTTCTTTACCATGTTTAGAGATTTAGATGGTCTTATGGAAGAATAGACAAACATTAAATGCTACATATTTAAACGGTACAACTTGAAAAGTTTTGAAATTTATATACACCCATGACACCATCACTGCAATCAATATGCTAATTATATGGGTTTTCTAGGACTGCCATTACCAAGTACCAACGACTGGATGGCTTAAACAATAGAAATTTAATTTCTCACAAGTTTAGAGACCATAAGTCTGATACCAAGGCATTGGCAGAGTGAATTTCTTCTGGTGACTCTCACCTTGGCTTGCAGATGGCTATCTTCTCTTTGAGTTTCATGTGGTCTTCTTGACTGTTTCTTGATCGAGTTGTTTACTTATTTACTATTATTGAGTTTTGTAAGTTTGAAACCATATTTTGGATATGTGTCAGATGTCAGATGTGTTACTTGAAAATATTTTTTGCCAGTATGCCTCAACTTTTTATTTTCTTAAAAAATGTCTTCCCAAATAGCACTAGTTTTAATTTTGATGAAGTTCGATTTAAGGACAAAAAAAAAAAAAAATGTTTTCTTTGCTTTGTGCTTTTAAAGCCGTATCTAAGATATCTTTTCCTAATGTAAGATCACAAAGATTTTCTACTATACATTTTCCAGTAGTTATACAGTTAGGTGTTATGTGTTCTATTATCCATTTTGAGTCAACTGTTGTTTATGATGTGAAGTGTGAATCAAAGCTCATTTGTTTAGTGTTTGGGTTGGAATAGTTTTTCTTTGGCTATATCTACAGTCTTCATTCACTTTCATCTCATAACTAATATATTTGATAGTTAGGAAGTATCAGTTTTTCTTCTGTAATATTTACTTATTTTTAATATCTCCTTATAATTATAATTAAAAAAATTGATTCTTCCCTGACTCACTCTCATAAGTTACTGGTAACTTACCACATAATGAATATTTAGTAAGTATCTAAGACAAATACGTTAGCTTTAATGATATAATTAGCTATATCTATCTATCTATCTATCTACCTATCTATGTATATATATTCTTTTATGTTTGAAATTGATAATATGCCCACATAAAACAAAGTTCAGAAAGAATGGGGAAAATGCATCACAAAAATAGTGAAAAACAGAAACAAAAACAACTCTTTTCCATTGTATATCACCCTCTGAATAAAATTAAGGAATATTTACTGAGCAAATAAAAAACATAAATGACGTGATGTGTGTAATATGGAAGCTCAAATTGTTTTCTAAGAACTGGCATGCAGACAATGATTCGATTTACTGAGGTACAGGGTAGTAGACAAACATCGTCAGGTTCTTATGGAAATATTGACTTGAGCTTGGGGTACCTTCATCCCAGGGAATATAATAACGTAGCAAAAAAATTGTTATTCATGTCTAAATCTCTTCACAGTTGTATGGAATAAGGATACAAAAAAATACCTATATCTATTTGGAAATAAAGAATAACACTTCTTAACCTTTATTTATTTTTGAGAGAGAGACAGAACATGAGCAGGAGAGGGGCAGAGAAAGAGACACACAGAATCTAAAGCGGGCTCCAGGTTCCGAGCCATCAACACAAAGCCCAATACGGGGCTCCAGCTCACTGACGGTGAGATCGTGACCTGAGCCGAAGTCAGACGCTTAACCAATTGAGCCACCCAGGTGCCCCAAGAATAACACCTCTAAATAACTCTTAAGGCACATGGAAAGAAAATGTTTTAGGTGGATGATAAAAACTACAATGTAAAAACATGTGAGATCCTACAAATCCAAGCTTAGATGGAATTTCATAGTCTTAAGAAAAATATTAGGAGAGAAAATTTAAAATTCAGAAAATTAGGGGCACCTGGATGGCTCAGTTGTTTGAGCATCTGACTTCAGCTCAGGTCATGATCTCACCAATCATGAATTCGAGCCCCACATAGGGCTCTGTGCTGACAGCTGGAGCCTGTAGCTTGCTTCTGATTTTATGTCTCCCTCTCTCTCTGCCCAACCCTCTCACACTCTGTCTCTGTCTCAAAAATAAATATTAACTTTTTTTTTTAATTCAGAAAATTAAACATACATCTCAACAATTTAGAAATACATGGACAAATTGAATCATAATATTGGAGAAGAAAGTAAGTATAAAATTAAGAAAAGAAATTAGTTAAATAAAACATAGAGAACCAGGTTTTTTTAGATGAAATAGAAAACTCAGAGAAATATGAATAGTCCTCTCTATTTATTAAAGAAATTGATCACAACCATTTCTATATGTGTGCATATTTTATAAAGAAAAAAATTAAGCAAACCTTAGGGAAAGAAAACTGTTAAAAAAAAAACCAGAACATTTTCTAATAGATAAACAGTCTAAAATATCCTTAATGGCAAAACCTTGGTGTTTCAACAAAGAAAATTTAAAGGCTAGTGGTTTGCACCTGGTTATTATTGAGAAAGTTCTGTGCAAAATATTATTAATCCAGCTCCAGCATGATATAAATTAATAATGTATCATATAAAATTTGAATTTAATATTTTTAAAAAGTTTAACATTCAAACATTAATCAGTGGAGTTTAAAGCAAAATTAATATTAAAGGAAAAAATGATAATTTCAATTGATAAAGGAAATGGAATTTGGTAAAATCAAAATCTAGTAATGGTTAAACGATTAACAGTTTAGGAAAAAAATATTTCTCTCATACAATGTTTACTGGCAAGATATTGATATTTTTTCCATTTTCTTCTCAATAGAATGGACTTGGGAATGAAACAAAATAGTTAATAGATGTACCTAGGATCTGAATTTTCTTCATAGAGACAATGTAATGAATACCTATCTATCAAGACACTGATAGAGCTAATGGTAACTTCTTCAAAGCTACAGTTTATGAGATGTTCATTTTAATGCAGCACCATGCATACCAAATTCTCTTGAAAGCTTTTTATTTGATAATCATATATTAAGCATCCATTATGTGCCAGATTCTAAATGTACTATTTTCTATTTTGTTTGAATTCATTTAACGAAGCCAATTTTTTTAAGTAACTGAGGAAATGACACAGAATTCAAAAATATACATATACATGTGCTTATAGTTACTCATTTGTATTAGTATTATATAATCTAGCAATAGATGCTTCATGTAATAGGATATCATTGAATTATTAAAAATGGGGATCCATAATACAAAAAAATCATCATCTCCTGGCATTTTCACTGATTGTTTCCAAGTGGTTGGTTAACGATTGGTTTAGTTCATGCCAGAAACAAAAGCCTTAGAGAAACATTGATTTTTCAAATTGTAATAGGGAAAGAATAGAAACTCCATTACAATTTTAAGTAAGTGTCACAAAAATTGCTAAAAAACTCAATCATAAGTGAGATCAAACATACTACCCTCAGGAAATTATTGTTTGCGGCTCTATCCTTGAGACAGTTCCAAGTTCCGAGCAGTTCTTCATGTTTTTGTGAGAAACCTTTACGACATAAAATTTGTAAAGTTAACAGAAAAGCTAGATTTGCATGTTTTTCTTCAATTTGCAATGTGTCCCAAATAAAACAACTTTTTCAAAAATGTTTTATATATGAGTTTCAAATGTTACTATTTATTAACTTTATTTAAACGTTCTATACATATGCATCTTAGTGCCACTGGGAAAGCATTCAATAATCTTAAGGAGGTGCAATGAAGAATTACATGTATTTATTTTAAATACTAGTTCAAGATTTATTTTTAACTACTAACACAGATCAAATAATGTTTTAAGTGACAGTTGGAAAATACTGTGCAGCACATTGTTACCAAAACAGGACAGAAATGAACAGATACCTAAGAAAGGAGATTTACTTCGTATGTTAGATATATTTGAGAATATTAAAATCGTACCAAGCAGAGATAACATTTCTAAGAGCCATGTTAAATGAGGTGGTCATAAGTATAAAGTATTACTTAGGAGGTCCTGGAGCATAAAGCAAAGATAGAAAGCTTTCGAGGATATGTTTTGCATTGTGGTGCCTTAAAAGAAGTGTGTCATAAACTCTAGTCTTGACTAAGTTACCATATAATCTGTCAAGATATGTTTCATATTAGAAAGGGAGTAATGAGAACGTGACTTATGCATTCATTGGATTGACTCTATGAAGAAAAAGCGGATCCTAGTTACTTCTAATACTTCTTGCTCTACCTTACTTAAGTAAATAAGTAATAAGTAAATTCAATTACATATTTTGAAAAATTATTTTTAACCCTTAATTTGTGTTACTTGGAATGCCACTAAAGTATGGAAATTTACGATATAAATTGAGCTTGTCCTTAACTACCAGACATCTGTTTCAAATTTTCCCTTTAGGTTACAGCTCGTGGTAAGGTCTGCTTCAAGTGCAGAAAACACACCTACAGGCACATTTAGAAGAGTTGGCTTTCTTGTTCTCAATGCATAAGAAGGAGGATGTGTCCTGCCATGACAGTCAGAGAATTGCCTATTTCTCCAGATAAAAGACTGAGCCCTATCCTCTTATGGTGATGCTTCAGAGAAGTTAAGGAGGAAGGTGATGATGTTTTCTCAAATGTTGTCTTTTGTTAAATAATCTTGTCTCTAACCTCCCATGACCTTCTGTTAACACCAAATAATGTCTAACCTTCAACCCCAGAATTCTTTGTTTCATGATGTTCAATAAGTAGTCTACCTCATCATGTTCTCAGTTGATACCAGTAGATTGTTATAAACCCTGCATGAACAACAGCAAAACAAGAAACAAAACCCAAAAGATTTTATAGGGAGAGCTAATTTTGAGTAACAGACCCTCAGTTTGGCAGGAACTGTAAAACTGAAGCAAATAACTGGAGTAAGGGTTCATTTGCCTCCTAATGACCAGATCGTCAGACATGTATTAGTATTCAATTGTTGCCATAAAACATTATTGGAAATTTAGTGAATTAGAACACAAGTATATTCTCACAATTCTGTGGTTCAAAAGTCTAGGTTGGCTCAGCTGGTTATTTGATTTTAGGTTTCACATTGCCAAAATCAAGATGTCAGCAACTGAGTCCGAGAACTCGGTTCCAAGTTCATTCAGGTCGCCAGCACAATACAGTTGCTTCTGGTAGTGGGGCTAGGATCCCTACTTCCTTGCTGGCTGTCCGTTGGCTGCCACTCAGACCCTGCTAGAGGCTACTTTCCCGGGTCCTTGTATATAGTCCTACATCACAGAGCCAGGGTCAGTGTATTGGATCCTTCTCACTCTTGGAATCTCTCTAGCCTCTTCTTCTAGTACATATACCTGAACGAGTCTTCTGTTTGCTTTTCCACTTTAAAGATTTCTATGATTACATTGGTCCCACGTGCATAATCTAAGATGGTATCTCCATTTTAAGGTCGGTTTATTATTGGCCTTAATGACATCTGCAAAATTCCTTTAGAGTAGTAGATAGATTAGATTGCATAATAAGGAAACTGTAATCTTAGGGAGACGTCTTTAGAATTCAGCCTACCATGCCAGTCTATGAAAGCCCTTCTTTGCCTATTACAGGGTCAACTCCGTACCCAAATATCAATATGCAGAAATGGCAAGAACTGGGTGGGTGATGAACTCTAGGACTACGGAAGTCTCCTGATTATACCCTGAGTGGAATTAGCACTAATAAAAATATTTCTTGGTTAAGAACTATAAATTGCTTTTTTAAAGAAAACTAATAGTTTGCCTCAGTTTTTAAATTACCTGGATCTATATCAGTATTACCTTCTTGATCCCACCCCCCCCCCACCAGAGTGGATCATACACTTACGTTATTCTCTCCTCTTTCCTAACCACAATCACCTCCAGACTTTGCAAATACTTACTCTCATGATTATCTGTCGCTATGGTTTGCTGCCATTTGGAATTTAGTCCAAACATCAAAATCTGGTGTAAAATGAGTTGGCGGTTCTTAATTCTTCTTTCCCAAACTTCTTTCCGTGTTTCACAGAACAGGGCAACAGGCTAGTGTGTGTGTGTGTGATCTTGAGTATTCATATGACCTTTAAGTTATAGAACTTAGATACGGGGCCCGATTATGGGATTAAAATGTTACTTTCCTCTTATGTCGATGCAAAAATACATAGGTGACACGATTTGGAATAATCTTGGGTTTAGGAAAAGACTTTCTGGACACTAAATTAGTAGATGAATCAATATAGGTAAAAATTCTGTTTTGACCGTCATACATGTATTTTAAGTTAAAAGTGAACAAAACTAAGGAAGTGAACAAAACCACTTAAGTTAAAAGTGAACAAAACTACAAGTATATAATGATGGATTAATAATGAAAATTATTAGTAATTTAGTAAAATAATGAGCAAATAGTATTAAAAAGTTTTATTAAAAAGTATTAGAAAGTTTATAGAAGAAGGTGAACACACAACTTGATATTAACCCAAATCAGGTAATTTATAAGTCTATTGTAATTGTTGCACAATTCATATTAGGTAAATGGTTTTAGACATTTTGTGTTAGTAGAAAATATTTCTGAGCTACTCCTTTGAAGTGAAGAATGGGTAGCGATGTAGGTCCCAGAGAGGTCCTAGGGTCCAAGAGAAACACATGCTACCATATTCAATGTCTAATCACAAAATACATCCAAAACAGAAAAAAATGGGAAATCTAGTGTAAGTATAATTTCCTGAGTAGATGGCCACAGGAAATGTATCACTTATCTATTTCTACGTAACATATTATTCCAAAACTTACTGACTGAAAGAGCACTTAGGGAGGGTAAAAAAAGAAATGTGTCAAAAGAATTTAGTTAAATTTATAGTAATTCAAACATTATTAATCCTTGTGAATTAATACATCTAATTAATAATTCTAACAGAGAGATAAACTATCATGGACAAGTTTATGATAGAGAATTATGAATATGCTGATTCATGTCTTGATTAAGAAATTAACAATGTTTGAGCACTATAATTTTGGTTTGAAACTTCTCATACAGGAATATAATTTTAATTCAATATAAGTTTTTAAAAGCATGGTAGGAGAACTAATTTTATAATAAATGATTACATGTATTCAAGAATTACTTGATCTATTATCTAACTTCAATGGTATATCATTATATTTTAAATTATGGAGTACTTAGCTAAGGATAATAGTTGAGAGTTTACAGATAAAGTCTCATTTTTTTTCCTTTAAAAATATACCTTTTGGGGCGCCTGGGTGGCTCAGTCGGTTAAGCAACAGACTTAGATTCAGGTCATGATCTCACAGTTTGTGGGTTTGAGCCCCGCATTGGTCTCTGTGCTGGCAACTCAGAGCCTGGAGCCTGCTTCCGGATTCTGTGTCTCCCTCTCTCTCTCTGCCCGTCCCCCACCTGCAGTCTGCCTATCTCTCAAAACTAAATAAACATTAAAAAATTAAAAAAAAAATATATATATATATATACCTTTTCTATAACTTAATCTACGAGGCCAACATTACCTCGTACCAAAACCAGACACAGATTTTACAAGAAAGAAAAATTACAGATAAATATCTTTCATAAATATAGATTCAAAAATCCTCTTAATGAACAGATAAATGGATAAAGAAAATTACATATATACATGAGATATTCTTTGAAAACGCACAAGAAAGGAAATTTTGCCATTTATGACAATAGGGATAAAATGTGAGGGCATTATGCTAAGGGAAATGAGCCAAACATAGAAAAACAAATACTTTATGATTTCACTTATATGTGGAAGCTAAAAGAAATAAGCAAACAAAAAGGAACTCATAGATACAGAGAACAGATTGATGGTTGCCAGAGGTGGAGAGTAGAGATGAGCAAAATAGGTGAAAACGTGGTCAAAGGTGCAAATTCAAATTCCAGTTATGAAATAAATAGGTCCTGGGGATTTGACGTACACAACATGGCGGCTATAGTTTATTAATACTGTATTGTATATTTCAAAGTTGCTAACAGTAGATCCTAAAAGTTCTCACCACAAGAAAAAATGTTTAACCATGTGCAGTAATGAATGTTAACTAGTAATTTTAGTAATCATTTCACAATATATACAAATATAGAATCATTATGTCGTACACCTAAAACAAACATAATGGGATGTGTCAATTATATCTCAATTTTTAAGAAGTAATAGTCCTAATGATACATGACATATTTTATTAGAAAACACTCATCCAGCCATATAGCTATAGCAAGATTACTCTAATTCATTACTGGAAACTCTAATAATCCTATTTGAAATCATACAAAAGACTGAAAACTACTATTGCTCAGGATGCAAGAAGAACGTGTAGAATAACACTGCCTCAACAAGATATGGAAGGAGTAAGAAGGTATAATTTTAAACTTTTGTGAAAGATAAAGGAAAACCTCATTAAAAGAAGAAAAAGGACAGGCATATATTGTTATTGTTTCCATGTATGTTTCTTCACTTCATATAACCTAATGTTTCTGTTCACCCTTAAACTGAAAGGCCCATCCATTCTACCCAAGCCTGAAGCTTAACTTCCACTACACTTTAGGCCGACAGAACTTCTGCTGATTTTATTTGGCTCACATGGACAATGTGCAACCATCCGGAAGTCGTCAGCAATTCTGCACAAAGGCATTCTTTGCTTGGGAGCAACAAAGGATTCATAATTCTGTACAGGAAGGGTTTATGGGCAGTAATCCAGTTGCAGTGGGGAATAAAAGTAGAGTTTGCAAATACTTTTGCTTGAGTGTACAATTAAAGAACATTTAAACGCTATGAAGCCCCTTCCACATTTTTCAGTCCAAATATAAAAATGTCACCCCCCATAAGTTTAAGTAGTAGCAAAAAATGCAATTCCAACATACGTTTTGAAAAAAATGCTCTACAAAATATCAGCATACTGAATCCAATGTTGTTTAAAAACAACCATACACAATTACCAGATTTTATTCCAGGCATGTAAGGCAGGTTTTACATTAAAAAATTATCACTTTAACAGATTAAGAAAAGTCACATGATCATATCAATAGATGTGGAAAAGCATGGAACAAAATTCAACACCCATTCATAATAAAAATTCTCAGCAAACTAGGAATAGAGGAAGCTCTACTTGATAAAGAACATGTGCAAAAATCCTTTAGCTGACATCATAATTTATGGTGAGAAACTCCATGTTTTCCTGCTAAGATAGGAACACAAGGATTTCACACTCACTGCTTCAATTCCACTTTGTACTGATAGTTTTAGCTAATGCGGTAAGACAAAACGTGGCAAGAAAATATATGAAAATTTGCAAAGAAGAAATAAACCTGTCTTTGATTGCAGATGACGTGACTATGTAGACAATCCCAGAGAAATGACAGCTACAAAAAGTTCATGAAAGAAAATGTGATTATAACAAGGTTATAGGGTATGAAGTTACTATGCAAATTTCAATTTCGTTCTCATGCACCAACAGTAACCAATTGGAATTTAAAATTAAAAACACAGTACCATTTATATTCAAACCTAAAATTTGAGATAATTATGTATAAATTTAATAAAGTATGGACAAGTTCCATCTGGAGAAAACTTCAAAACTCAGATAAAAGAGAGCAAAGATTTCAATACGTGGACCTACAAGACCCACACAACTTTAATCAACTGATCTTGGACAAAGAAGAAAACTCAATTCAGTAGATAATGGATAGTTTTTTCAGTAATTGGTGTGGAAACAATAGGACATACACATGCAAAAACATGGATCTCATTACTGACTTTGCAACTTTGACAAAAATCAACTCAAAATGGTTCATAAATCCATTAAATAGTTAAATGTAAAATGCAAAACTGTATATTATCTAGAAGCCAACATAGGAGAAATCTAAATGATCTTTCATTTGGTGATCACTATTTAGATACAACACCAAATACAATTTATGAAGGAGAAAAATTGATAATGTGGACTTCATTAAAATTAAAAACGTCTTTGTGAAAGACACTATACAGAGAATGGAGAGACAAGCTGCAAATGGGGAGATAATGCAATACATATGTATAATAAGGAACTGGCATCTAAAATATGCAAAGAACAGTTAAAATTCAAGAATAAGAAAACTATCAACCCAATTTTAGAAATGAACAGAAGATCTGAACAGACATCTCATTAAAGAAGATACAAAGATAGCAAATAATAGGGGCGCCTGAGCATCTCAGTCGGTTAAGCCTCCGACTTCGGCTCGGGTCATGATCTCACAGTTTGTGGGTTCCTTCAAGCCCTGCATTGGGTTCTGTGCTGATTGCTCAGAGCCTGACAGTTCGGAGCCTGGAACCTGCTTTGGATTCTGTGCCTCCCTCTTTCTCTCCGCCCCTCCCCCGCTTGTGTGTGCACTCACTTTCTCTCTGTCTCTTTATCTCTCTCTCTCTCCCTCTCTCAGATATAAATAAACTTATTTTCTTAAAAGAGATAGCAAATAACCTTATGAAAAGACACTCAGCATCATATGTCTTTGGGGAACTTCAAATGAAGAGAACAATGAGGTATCATTAAGCACGTGAGAAAATGGCCAAAATACAGAGCATTGACAACGAACGCTGAGGACGTTGGGAGCAACAAGAATTCTTGTTTGTTGCTGGTGGGAACACCAAATGGTACTGCCAGTTTGGGAGACAGTTGGGCAGTTTTTATAAAGCTAAACATACTCTCACCATATGATTGACCCATTCCCCTCCTTGATGTTTACCCAAGTGCCTTGAAAGCTCATGTCTACACAAAAACCTGCACACAAATGCTTGTAGCATATTTCTTTTATCAATTTTGTTTTTAACTTTTCAGTATACAAGTATTTCATTCCTTAGTTAAGTTGGTGCTGAAGTACATGCATATAAGGAGAATTAAAACTAATTATAATTATTTTCTTACATTTAGTGATAAGCAATTGAGTAGAAGTCTCAAGACTCGATCTACGCTTAACCTGCAAGTACATGAACACCAAACGTCCAACTTAGTATTTAACATGACTTTGTTTACTTTCCTTTTTGTAGTCATTTCATTGAATTATAGTGAATTCCTACAAAATCGAATTTTGTAAGTAATAGTGGCATTTAGTCTCCATTTCTAATGATCAAAGCTGGGGGGAGCTAGAATAATAAGAAAGTCTGTACTCAAGATGAAGTTAGGAGCAATCTGTACATTTAGCTCATACGCATTGCCAGCTAAGACAGCTGATGTGATTTAAAGAATTTTGACAGGTCGAATTTCCCTAAAATTCCTTATTCCTCTTTTTCAGTGTCAGAATAATTGCATTATTTTTTGTAGTGTCAAAATGATTCTATTATTATCTAATTTAACCCCAAACCAGTAACATTAACTTATGTGAGGAAGAGAAAACACAAAGTGATCAGCACTTCTACTTGGCACGTTGCATTGCTGTGGGTTTACGGTTCCCTGAGGCAAAGCTGTAGTCAGAAGGCAACTGCAGAGAAGTTTTGTTTTTGTTTTTGGGGTGTGTGTGTGTGTGTGTGTGTGTGTGTGTGTGTGTTAATATCAGGGATTGAGATAGTGTCTGGAAAACACCCAGAATGGGAAAAGGGAAAGTATGAAGCCCTAGGACTTAAGATGGAGGTCAGAAGGAATGATTGCTTGGGAGGAGCCTGGATGACTCAGTCCTTTGAGCCTCTGACTTGGGCTCAGCCCAGGCACGGTTTGTGAGCCCGATTCCCGCATCAGGCTCGCTGCTCCCAGTGCAGAGCCTGCTTCGGATCCTTTCTCCCTTTCTGTTCCTCTCCCATTCGCTCTCTCTCAAAAACAAATAAAACATTCAAAAAAGAAGAGATTATTGCTCTAAGGTGGGTAAAAGGATGCCATGTATAAACTTCAGTGGTTTAAATAATTTTGTTCATGGTTTGGTGAGCAAAAATATAGGATAGCTTTACCATTCATATGCGTGTATTAGCAATGAGGACGGTCAGTCTTTGAGGAATAGTAATTGACTTCTGTAGTGTTTTCTTTTACAAAGACAGAATATTGTCAGATATTTCCTACAGCACATGGCCACCTTGACAATCTATTTCTGAATAGTTTTTTTCTTTTATGTTTTGAAGTGTGTATGCCACTACATCTATAATTGCACCAGTATTATAACATAGGACAATTCAATTAAAGTGTTTGTTCAAGCTAGACTTAATTTATGAGCCTCAATAGGTCACCTGCTTTATTTACTGAGCAATATATAACACAAACCCAAGCTCTTGTAATCCATTATAGAGACTGAAATAAATCACTATTGTCCTACAGAAACTCTGTCAGAGAACCTAATGAAAAACAGAGGTAAAGAATTTGATTTTATTCCATATCTACTTTTTCTTCTTTCCTATTTTCTTGAAAATTTATATTTATTGGAGAAAGAGCTATTAGAGGTGTGGCCAAGATCCATTTTTGTACCTGACATTTTACAAAACCATCATAAAGGTGACCGTAGCTTTGAAATAAGAAATATATAGTTGATCGTCATGACAAAATTTATTTATTACTTGGGGGTTTAAATATTCAATTTAAATTTATTACTATTTGCCCCTGAAAAGTAAATCATCATCTAATAGTCACTTATAAAATACTAGGCTTTGGGTCGCAGAAGCAGAATGCTTAAAGTAGCCTCGCTGCCTTCCAGCCTCCCAGCCTCCCAGCGTTTCAATAATGCTCTTAGCCCCTGATTTTGTCACCCATGTAACTCTGAAGGAACAGGTTTTCTTCATTCCAGAGGCTTTTCAGTCGCAATGCTGCCAGGCTTAAACTTGTAGCAGCCTCAGTCAACTGAGTCAGGCTGCTGATCAAGATGCAAGTAAAGGAATTTACTGGAAGTACAGCACAAATTCATAGTGGGCCGCCATGCCCTCATTCCAAAGAAAAAGAGCAATCTGGAAAATGTCACCAGATATTTCTCTACCATTAGTTTTGTCTTGAAAGACAAGTGGAAACAATACTAAAGGGTATGAATAAACGTACACAGTCCTAAACATATTTTACCAGTAATCTGGCTTCTGGTCATGAAGCAGAAGTCACTTTTCTCTGCTTCACTTATCCACTGGAATTTCATAAAACTCATTTTTGCTGATGCTGGTAATCTGTAATTGAATGGTAATTCAAAGAACCGGAAGACTCTTTTGTGAAAATCATCAAATCAGATTGGATTTGAGACTGGGGTGAATGGTTCAACATGCATAAGGCATGTTCTCAGAACCCAAGACCGTGCTTAACCAGGTGAGAAGATGGAATACACCCAAGAGTCCTGCGGTGGTAGGTAGGCATGAGCTATTTCCCTTCAGTGGTGAGAAGATACATCTGGATTATTAAAGAGCAAGATTTCTAAAAGGTCGAAGAAGCGGATAACTAAAAATTCTCAGAGGCGTGGTTGGGTCTTCGTGCTTTCCCTGTATGCCCTCAAGTCTAACTAGAAATGCAAACCGAAAGTATTCAATCACAATTGTTACAATGCCTACCCATCTTAATATTTTAACAATTAACCTCTGTTAAGGATTTATATATTCTATAGCCTTTCCATTTTGGGGGGAAGGTGTGTCAAATTATCTTAACTAAGCAAAAGTCTTTGCTATCCGTTACATGATCTGTTTTCCTGCTGATCTACTTTATTTTCAGTTGGGCTGTGCATATTTTTTTCTTTTCTTTTCTTTTTACTATTTTGTATAATTCTTTTTGAAAATGATGTCTAGGTGGCCATCAGAGGTGATGAGGTGGTCCAGAGAAGAGACAGAGAGAGGGAGAGAGAGATTAACCTTTTACTAATAGCTCCAGCAATATCTGTGGGGATCATGATGACCTCTCTTATTTGTTCCAAATGCTTCTGTCTCTAAGCCCATCTCTGGCTCAAGGGATGTTGGATGCTCTATTGGACTAGAGTTGTTTTACTTTCAAAGAGGAGAATTTAGGGGGGGTGTGGGGACAGTTGGGGAAAGTATTTTCTATAGATATTTTAGACAGATGTTACACATTTGCTGTTTTTTTTTCAAGTATCCAAATAAATGTGTGAATAATTTATTTTCTGTAATAAGTATTAGATATTTGGACTCATTGCATACTGATGCTGAAACGACAATAAATTCAGAAAACCAAAAATTAGAAGTAGACTATCTCAAATGTAGAATATTTTTTTATTTTTCCAATTGAGATCCTTCCAAGAAGAAACTTCCTATCACATTGCTTCTCCTTGGGAGACATATTGTTATTCCACTCTTAAGTGCTATGGAAAGAGGTGTTTTTCTTATTAACTGTGAACATTAGGAAGCATGTTTTTTTCTTTCCATCTGACTAAAAGGAAAAGTACACTAAATATGTCTTCTTTTTATTTCCAATTTTCTCATGAAATTTTATTTTGTAACAGCACTGATATCTTTCATTTGTGCACCCTAAGAACTCTGATTAGAAACATTGTGTCTTGGGGAGCCTGGGTGGCGCAGTCGGTTAAGCGTCCGACTTCAGCCAGGTCACGATCTCGCGGTCCGGCAGTTCGAGCCCCGCGTCGGGCTCTGGGCTGATGGCTCAGAGCCTGGAGCCTGTTTCCGATTCTGTGTCTCCCTCTCTCTCTGCCCCTCCCCCGTTCATGCTCTGTCTCTCTCTGTCCCAAAAATAATAAATAAACGTTGAAAAAAAAAAAAAAGAAACATTCTGTCTTTTCTTCCATGATTCGCATCTTTTTTTCTTATAATTGCATCTTTTTGTGTTTTTCACCTCAATGCTCTTGCCTTTGCAACCTTTTTAACCTTTCAGTAGTTCTTTATAAGTAAATTGGAATTCTACTTGAAATTCTAAGCAGAGATAAACTTTCTTTTATGGCTTATTAATATGAAACTATTTAAAACAGACCTTTGTGCTAGGAAGTTTTAATATTTAATAATATTAGGTTGATTCAATTTATTTAAATCAGAACAAACTAGAGAATTGATAACTACACATTCTCACATTTTGTTTATATATAAGCATCCCATTTTCTAATAAATCTTTCATATTCAAAAGTTACCTTCTTAACCCCATTTCCTCTTCCAGTGATATTTTTATATTTCCATTTTCACCAAAGCTGCTGTATTAGTCTATATTGCTATTTCTAATGTTTTGTTCCACTCTTTCTTAAACTGATGTCTATTAGGTTTTCATTCTTTTAACCGACCCCCACAAATGGCTCTAATACCTCTGGGCTTTTACCTTCACTTGTTTTTCCTTATCTACTTCCCCTCTTGGTAGCATTTGACATGGTTCATTATCCCTTCCTACTGGGTACACCATTTTAATTTGTTTTCTATGTGATCACATTCTTCCTTGGTTCTAGGATAGAACTTCTCACTATGGCAGTCTTCTTTGTCCTTTTGTTGTTGTTGTTGACACTGATGAATTTTTAATATAGAAAGGTACAGGATACATCCTTGATATTTTTATTTAGTCTACTTTTCCTATCTTCTTCGATGATCTCATTCAGCGTAATGATTTTAAACAGAACCTTTGTGCCAAAGACTTTGAATTCACATCTCTAGCCCAAATTCCACACGTTTTCAACTGTTTACTCATCACGACTACTTGAATGTCTGATAGACGTGTTGAATTAAACATGAACAAAACTGCTGATTCTCTAGAACATATTGTACCTATAGTTTCTCTTATGTAAGTTCACGGAAAGCCCATTTTTCCAGTGCGGGGTCCGAGACCTTGTATTCTTGGATCCTCTCTTTCCCTCATGTGTTATAGTCAACCACCAAGAAAAGCTGTTGGTTTCAAATTGTATCCAGAAATAGATCCTTCTCACACTTTCACAGCTTGCATCTTCATCCAAGCCACAGCCATTTGTTTTCTGGCTTACGGCAGTGGCTACCGAATAGTCCTTGCATCTATCCGTACCCCCTGGAGTCCATCCTTAACGACACAGGACTGGAGTGACCCTTTTAAAACACAAATCAGTTTGTCAGTCAGAAATTTACCAGTGGCATCCATCCTATTCTGCATAAGATCCACATTCCTTAAACTGTTTTGTAAGTTCTCGTATAACTTGGTCAGTTCATCCCCATTCTGTGTTGTTTACTGCTCTCTCTCTCTCTCTCCAATCTCTCTCTGGCTTTCTCTCTCTTTCTCACTTTCTCTACTCTAACCACACTGGTATCTTTGTCTTTCCTGGAATATGTTAGCAATTCTCCCTTCTTCATTTGTTCTAGTCAGTTTTCTGTCTGGAAGAGTCTTCTCACAAATATTTCCATAGTTAATTCCATCACCTCCTTTGAATTTTAATCCAAATTTGATCTTTCCATTTGACCACAGAGAACTCTCAGTTTCTCTTTATTTTGTGGCACTTCTTGGTATTTTTTTGTCTGTATCACTTACTATGTCTAACATACAGTTTCATTTATTCTTTTATTATTTGATTTTTAAATTGCCTTCCTTCTTTTCCTCCACAGTCTTTATGTATACTTCATAGGAACAGAGATCATCACTGTGTTCACTTAGCCTAGTACACTTTACATATTCAATAAATATTTACTAACTATGTGAATACTCTTTATACATAGTACACAAGGAATTTTGATTGACCACTGATTCACTGATTTTGTTTCCCTTTTTATTGTAGATATTATCAACAGCAAAATAAAAATAAATTTAAAAGGTATAGTATAGTGTATGCACAGATACCATAAGAAGCAGTGTTGATGGTAGATAATTCGGTGATGTTTACATCATAGGACTCAGGTTGCTTTCAGTTTTGTCAATATTTATGAAATTTGGACAAATATATTAAAATCAGGGTGGCAAAAGGAATATTGAGAGGTCTATATGAGTTTTAGAATTTCTGGGATGGCATTCAAGGTTGGTGATAAGATTTCAAAAGACATAGTTGTGGAATAAAAAGCAAACTTCATGAATAAGTGGAAAACATGCATGTTTCTGCATTGATTGTGTGTTTAGGGACACATGAATAATTATAGAGCAGTGGTTCAGTGAAGGTATGGGCTTCAAATCTTTGTTCCTCAGATGAGATGGCCTGTGACTAGTTACTCCAACTTTAAATCCAATGTCCTTATGTGTAAAACAGGGTCTGTGCAATGCCTGTCCTGTGGAGTAGCTGTGAGTATTAAATAAGATTAAGCAGTTAGACCGTAGAAAAACTTGTTCCCCCTGTAGCAAACATTCAATATATTTTTAAAATATTCATGCGCATAGAGAGAAATTTTGGATACAATTATACTCACCACATTGAGTTTCATGTTTGAGCCTTCCCTACGAGTGTACAGGGTATGAGGACTTATCACACTGTAAGAGTTACCATCCATTCAAATACTTTAATGACTAGAAAAGGTAAATATAATGAAGTCCAATCAGATAAACATTTACTTTAAACACAGTCAACTGTGCCAATCCGATATGAACTGAGAATGTATTAAGACGTAATATGTACGTTTTATTCACCAAGACCCCTAAATGTAAGGCAACTACTTCATTTGCTTCCCATCCTAGTAAAAAGTTATATTTCATAACACATGAGGCACATGAAAAAAAGCTCACTGGGTTACTTATTAACTACATTTATTCTGTTTCTTTCGAGTGTTTGAAAGAATTTTCCAAGATAATGTTAATTATACATGAGTTCACGCCATGTGCTCTCTTCAGAATATAACTCAGTATTTCACACTCAGAAACTTATTTTGTGATGAGCCATCTGTAAACAGATGTTAAACCAAACCATTGGAGTTCAAATAGCGATAAAAACAGGGAAACTCCATTCTCTGATTTTATAGAATGTAGGAGGTTTTCTATTAAAATAGCCAAAGGTTAGAGGATTAGGACCACACTAAGAGAGGGACAATGAAATGTCCTATGATACACGATCAAGTCAAAATCAACAGAGTGTAGTCAACTATGTAGACTAGGAATGATGGAAAGAAACAAGTTAAAAATAAAATCTCAGATCATATAATAAGTTCATATTTGGCAAAGGCTACAACTGATACCTCAAAAAAATTTAAGAAGTGTTCTAGATACTGATAATAATGCCATTTTCTCATGTTAAATCTCATTTTCTTTTTTTTTGTCACAATGTAACTTTCAATGGTAATACATGAACTTAATTCTATAGAAAATCTTTCCTTGGGCTGCTTGGAGAAAGCAGAGTTTCATAGTTTTTTTTTTTTTTTTTTTCCCCCAATACCAGAAGCCAAACTCATTTATTCAAAGATCATCTATTGTATAATTTTCTCTCAGGAAAACCCTTACATTTTAAGAGATAAGAATATCCATTAATGACTACCATGGACAATGCTAGACTAAATCCCAGAATTATAGTCAAACTAACTGTTCTACATACAAATGAAATGCAATATCTTCTACACTTTTCTTTTTTTTGTGAGGAATATAAAACTTTAAAATCATTTTAAAGATGAGTTACAAGTGAATACTTTTGGTCTCTTGAATTTTAGAACTTACTTGAATTTGTAACATTTTAAAGTGTTATTATTCTACTCCACACTTTTTACCATTTTAAACAAATGAGCAATAGAAATTCAGTCCATTAAATTGTTACAATGCTTTTAAAATAATCTTTATGACACAGTTTTAACTTTCATATCTTAAAAATTACTCTGCATTCTTGGTAACATCAAATGGATAATTCCCAACTACTTTGGGCATACCAACAAGGCAAATACAAAATTATGAAAGTATTTATAACATAGAAACTGAGTCAAATAAATAGCAATGTGCTTACAAATAATTATAATCTTTACTTTCCATAGAAAGAAAATTAATTTCTAAAAGTAACAGATGCATAGACATATATTTTGAATAAAGAAGGAATTCTGTGGATACAAATCTTCTGATATTACTGGTAAACTCATTTAAACAGAGTAACATTTATTATATGGAATCCTATAACAATGAAACCTATTAAATGAGATAATGGTTGCTAAAGTATCACAGAAAAACAACTCTGAATTATACTTCGGTGTAAATAAATAAAATAATTTATATAATTTGTATTTTGATAAGTACATGTGTATTTATATACACATAATATATCTGAGTCTTGGCCATACTTTATTATGCTATAGAGAAAATCAGTAGAAGTATAAGTTTTGTTGGCCTTTTGGAGCAATGCTGCATAATAAGAAAAACTCTAATGGGGAGAAGAGGCACAGTGAATGCTCTTTATACAATAATATGCTTCATATGTTCTCTCTCCTGCAAAAATGTTTAAAAAGTCACAAATAAAATCAAAAGGAAATGTAGCCCTGTAGTTGTACAATAGTATGTAGTTGTTAACTCAGCATAAAGCAAATTTTCAATATGAAACATTTTCATCAGTTTACCATGGCTTAACCATCTACCTTTAAAATGTCATGGATGTTTGAACATAGGTTAGCAGGCAAATTTCATATTCTTCTCTCTAGAAATATTGTATTTGTGTGTAAGTATTTTCTTGAGCATGCGTTTGGGTGTGTGTGTGTGTGTGTGTGTGTGTGTGTCCTCACACATGATGTGTAATTGATGTGGGACTCAGAAGTAGAGTTCCAACTCCAGTTTCAGGGGCAAATTCCAACAATATAAAAAGTAAACCTTAGATGGGGCACCTGGATGGCTCTGTCGGTTAAGCATTCAACTTTTTTTTTTTTTTAATTTTTTTTTCAACGTTTATTTATTTTTGGGACAGAGAGAGACAGAGCATGAACGGGGAAGGGGCAGAGAGAGAGGGAGACACAGAATCGGAAACAGGCTCCAGGCTCTGAGCCGTCAGCACAGAGCCCGATAAGCATTCAACTTTTGATTTTGGCTCAGCTCATGATCTCATGGTTTGTGGGTTGGAGACCCCCATCGGGCTCTGCACTGACAGTGTGGGGCTTGTTTGTCTCTCTCTCTCTCGCTGCCCCTCCCCCCTCAAAATAAATATATAAACTTAAAAAAAAGTAAACTCTGGGGAACCTGGGTGGCTCAGTTGGTTGAGCGTCCAACTCTTGACTTCAGTTCGGGTCACAATCCCAGGTCGTGGAATCGAAACTTACATTTGCATTGAATATGGAGTCTGCTTAAAATTCCCTCTCCCCCTTCCTCTGCTTTAGCGCTCTCTCTCTCTCTCTCTCTCTCTCTCTCTCTCTCTCTCTCAAAAAAGTAAACCTTAGTGTCAGAAGTTTGAATCAATAGATATTTTAGGCAATAGTAATAACTAATCCTTGACAGACTGATTTTCAAACATTTGTGTGTCTTGAATGTATGTCAGTAAGATCAAAGAGAGTAAATTCCTTGCTAAACTGTAATGGAACCAGAATTAGAATTTCAGTCTTCTAACTACAGATATTAAATGCTTTCTGTATGGTATGATGGCATTATTTTTCTCCAACTCCTTCAGGACTCCTGAATCTAAAATTGTTAACATTAAGTGTAAATATTTTCCATGTGTCTATTCAGTAACATTGCACCAGCCCTTAGTAGGTAGGGTTGAGTCAGCCACTAATAAACTGAATTATGCTTGCAGTTATGTGTTACTGACAATTACTGACAGATCAAAATATTTCATAATGCAATCATTGATAGATTAATGATATCATAGAATGTTCTAGTGTCATTCATTCATTCACTGAACAAAATCTATTGAGGAGTTGTTATACGCCAAAGCACTCTATTAGCCTGCAGGTCTAGCAAGAAGAAAATGCCGTTGTACCTAAATATCTTCAGCTCATCATCCCATTATTTAAGCAGGAATCATCACAGTGAACTTACGTCATTAAGGTGTTTCACTTAGTTTAATTGTCTCTTTTAGCAATGGCCTAAATGTCCTCTGTTCACAGCCAAAATTCAAGTCTCATTACAGTTTTAAAGAATACTTTGTTGCAGTGTGTTAAAACAAAATAATATGGAGACCAGCCATGAAGATCCCCAGAACAGACAAAACCTAGTTAAACCAGGAAGCAAAACGTAATCCAGTTTATTTCATGAATGTAAGCAAAAGTCATCTTTGGTTATTTCTCATAAATGCGTCTGATAATCATGAACAAAACAAATCCTCTTCCTAAAATGGTATATGATAATCACTCTAGCCAATCGCCCGCTGCCTGGGAAACCCCCATTGTAATAAGCAATTATTGTAAAGGTCAAACAACGTTCTCATTTTCACTTTATAAGCCCTCTTGTAATGTCACGCCTGTAAGCCCCATACCAATCCTGTGGTTGAAGTCTCTGTTTTGGAACAGTTTGTTTCTGGCTCAGTGAAGTATTCAAGGAAAGCTGTCTGAATTTTCTTTTGACGAATCACATCGCCATTGACTTTATAATTGTGCAGTGCATGTTAGACGACTATTTGAAACAAGTTAGCAGACTACTTACAGTTCAGCTCTCCTCAAGAGCAGTACATACATATCAGCAATACGGCCAAAGTGAAGTCAGGGAACAGCTCTTTCATTCAATCATCTGAGAAATATTTGAGTGATTTGTATTCGTATATCTAAAGCAGGTGTCTTGCTACTCGCCTTAATCGGACGACTTCATTTCTGAACATCAATTTCCTCACTTTAAAAAGAGAAACATTATTGGGGCACCCGGGTGGCTCAGTCAGTTGAGCATCCGACTTTGGCTCAGGTCATGATCTCGTGGTCTGTGAGTTCGAGCCCCATGCCCAGCTCTGTGCTGACAGCTCGGAGTCTGGAGCCTGCTTCGGATTCTGTGTCTCCCTCTCTCTCTGCCCCTCTCCCGTTCATGCTCTGTCCCTCTCTCTCAAAAACAAATAAACATTAAAAAAATTAATAAACATTATTATATCCCCTCTCAGGATTATGACAATCAGAGATCATATGATACACTTTGTAAGTTAAAAAGTTATATAAATTAATATTTACACAAAACTCATTTAGTTTTGGTCTCTTAACTTACAACACCCGAACACATCCCTTACAGTGTAAGAACAATTTTAAATTCTTTGAATATTTGCTAATTAATTGATATGAAGGAAATATTTAATCCGGAAGAATTATTCTTATAAGCAAAGCTGTTCTCTGTTCTTTATTCTTCAAGAATACTTTCTGAATATATGTCATACTAACAGATAAAATCTTAAGTAAGAAAGCTGGTGTAGTTCAAGGACACTTAACTATTAAATTCTGACAAAACATATTCAAATGTCAAATATTTTGCATTTTCTTTTACTGTATATTAATGTTTTCACACATTTCTAATTTAAAGTTCTACATGACTATGACATAATTTCTTGAGTATTTTAAGTCTCTTGAGTGGATTTTATTACAGAAATAAATAATTCAGAGAAAAAGTGTTATTTTTCTTTTTTCTTTCACATAGAATAAAACTCAAATTAGTGTGACAGTATTTTAGCAATGCATTAATGAGAAACGGGGGAATTTGAGAATATTTTCTTACATTTGTGGCAGATTCAGAAATTTATTCACATTGCATCAAGCTGTTGATAGAAAAGAAAATTTCTTGACTCCATTCGAAACTTTTGGGTTTTCCTTATTAGCTCCTACCTGATATAGATAGAGGAGTAATAAAAACATTTAAAATCTTTTACATTTTTTACTTGAGAACCCACGTTGAATTTTACAAAATGATGTTTGGCAACCATCAGGATGCACATATTTGTGGCGTTTGTTTTCCAGAGTAATTTGTATATCTGATATTTCTATATTATATTTTGAAATAGTCATCCATGTTTTTATTCCTTACATAATACCTAATTGTCTATCAACTGTGTTAGTTTTTAACACACAGTAACTGATTTATTCCCACTGATTATTACTTTTGGATCAATAGTACCAATTACAATTGCATTTTGTAGTTTCTTTTCTTTTAGTTGTTTTAGCTACATAAATAAATTAGGAAAGCTTTCATCTTCCTTTGTGTTTTGAACCCTATTAGCTAGTTGAGAAAATAGGTATTTGTTGAATGGTTGGTACAACTCACACAAAGGAAAATTCAGGCCAGAGATCGAATTTTTAAGTTACCTTTAACTTTTTTCATGTTTAGTGCTTTTATTGATCTAATTTGGTTCGCTAGTAAACATTTTGTAATATTTTCATTTTTTTTTAATGTTCATTTATTTTTGACAGTGATAGTGGGGGAGGAGCAGAGAGAGAGGGAGACACAGGCTCCAGGCTCCCAGTTGTCAGCACAGAGCCCAACGCGGAACTCCAAACTCCTGAACCACAAGGTCATGCATGACTTGAGCTGAAGTCCGATGCTTAACTGACTGAACCACCCAGGTGTCCCGCTAATACACATTTTTAATTATATAATCTTTTATAGTTTTTAATTTTTTTTCTCTTTTTTCCAAGGTATTTGAGTGAAATAATCAAGATTTCTGCTATTCCTTTTTTTAATTTAGACATTTTTAATGATATTGATTTGTTGAAATGTACTGAGGTTTTGTGGGCCAATAGGTTGTCAATTACATGAATAGTTCACATCTCCTCAAAAAGAATTTTTATTCTTTGGGAATTGCCATAAAGTGTTTCTGTTTGATATATGCACTTAGGTATATTTTCACATAATGTAAATATATAATCCTAGGTACAGTTTTTTTTTTTTTCAAAGTAGATCTTTCACCTAGAGTTTATTTGTTTATTTATTTATGTTTTTTTTATTTTTTAGAGGGAGATAGAGAGAGAGTAGGAAAGGGGAAGAGAGAGAGGGAGAGAGAGAATCCCAAGTAGGCTCCACACTGTTAGCACAGAGCTTGATGTAGGGCTCAACCTCGCAAACCATGAGATCATGACCTGAGCTGAAATCAGGAGTTGGAGCTTAATGGACTGAGCTACTCAGGTGCCCTCAGCCAGAATTCTTATAAAGAGGACTGCATGTATAAAACCTGTTACTCCAATCTTTTGTAGTTTTTCTTATCTGTTTCTGCATTAATATACCGTAAGGACTATTATAAAAATATCATATTAAAATTATTAATTTAGCCACAGTTCTATGTATTCTATTGATTAAAGTCTATGACTTTTTCTTCTTGAGATGTAATATATTTGCACGTATAAATATTCTCTAATGGTTTTACCTTAAATTCATTTTTAAAGTTTATTTATTTATTTTGTGCAGAGATCGACAGCAAGAGAGGGGCAGAAAGAGAGGCAGAGAGAGAATCTCAAGCAGGCTTTGTATTGTCAGAATGGATTCCGATGTGCGGCTCAAACCCATGAACTGTGAGGTTATTTACCTGAATTGAAATCAAGAGCTAGACGCTTAACCAACTGAGTCACCCAGGTACCCCTTAAATTCTAATACACTTAATAAAATTTGCCTCCCCAGTGTGTTGTTTTAGGTATGATTTTTTTACATTACCTGCAATATTATATTTTGATTGCAATGTATCTTTTATAGACAATCTATTACTTGACTTGCTTTGTTTACTTTATTATCTAATCTGAAAGAATTTATTTTTAATCATGAAGTACAGGCAATTAACATTTATCTTAAAATGCTATTGTACATTGTCACAACTAAATTTTTTTCTTCTTTCTTTTTTAAATTTATTTGCATATCATTTTCTTCCACTGCTTTGAAATGTGCTCATTTTCTTACATTTATTTATTTTTATATTTTTTCCTGTATCAATTCCATGTCAAATGGAATGTATAAAGGGTAGTACATAAAGTTTAACATATAAAGCTTATACATTAACCTGGTTTTTTTTTTAATTTATTTAGTTAGTTAATATACAGTGCAATAATGATTAGGAGAGAGAGAAACAAACCATTTTGTTTTTATTCTTCTAATGGGTACTTGCTTAGTAAGACTCAAACTCAGTTTCCTTATTAATATTGAAATTTATCAATATCTGTATCTCTCTTGGAACTCAAATGTTTTCAACCCCTTGGTTTCTCATGTTTTTCCTGTTCTCCTTACATTGGTCCATATGGGTTTCACCTCTAATATTATATGTTGATTTCTATGTTTATACTTTTATCGCTTGGTCATTTTTAAAACCGAGTAATCAGCAGATTTTTATTAAAATATTATTTTTCTAATTTTGTATGTCTTATTGCTTCAAACTGTATTAATCACTCTTCTTGTTTGGAATATCTCCGAAGTTATTTCAAAGATTGTCTTTTTTGTGGTAATATTCCTGAGATTCTGTATGCCTAAAAATACATAATTCACTCTGACATTTAAATAACAATTTAGATCAAAGGTCAGTAAATTTGTTCTGCAAAGAGTGAGATAGTAAATATTTGAGGTCTTGAAGGCCATGTGGTTTCTCTCTCGAGTACGATTTTCTCCCCTTATCCAAGCCTTCCATGGGTTCAGTTAGATACTCACGGTCAAGCACAGTCAGGAAACAGATGATCCTTCTCCTGAGGAATCATCAAGGTCAAGAATAGCCTAATGCTGTCTCCATGTCTACACCATTCACCTTGTTTAATCTCATCACGTTCATCCCACACCATTACAAGAAATAAAAGGGTGAGTAAACCACAAAAAAATATATTTTGAGAGAGAGGGAGACCACATTCACATAACTTCTTTTATTTACAGTATGTTGTTATAATTGTTCTATTCATTATTAGTTATTGTTGTTAATCTCTTACTGTGTCTTATTTATAAATTGAACGTTACTGTAGGCATGAAAGTATATGAAAAAGCATAGTATATGTAGGGCTTCGTACTATCTGTAGTTTGAGGTATCCACCTGGGGTTTGGGAACATATCCCCCATGGATAAGGGGGGGTATTATACGTCTGCCGTTATGTGAGGAGTGCATCCATAGGCAAAATATAAATGAATGGGTGAGGATGTGTTCCAATAAAATTTTATACAAAATAAACAGGCTGCCCTGCAGGCCACCATTTACTGACAACTAGCTTGGATATATATATAAAATTCTGAGTTTATTTTTCTTGTTGTTTATATATGCAGGCATTACTACACTGTCTTTTTTTTTCCACCTAGCAATGCATCTGAGAAATATACTTCAATTTATCTACTGTTCTTCTATGAGTACTATCCTCTTTTCTTTAGAATTTTCTCTTTTTTGAAAATCATTTCAAATTTCACAGTGTGTGTCCAGAGTTCTTGATATAGCTTTTCCTTATTCTGATTATTGTTAGTCTGTCTTATCTATCTTTACAGAGATTTATGAGCCTTTCAATATGTTTTTATCATCCTCAGAAATTATTTTTTATTTGTGCAAATATCAATTCCTTTCTATTTATATCATTTTTACCTTCTAGATTCCTTAACAGTTGTTCAGTTACATCTAATGTTTTTCTCATTTTCTCTCTTGTCTGCTTTATTTATACCTCTTGGTTAACCAACTGAGCCACTCAGGCGCCCTGAAAATTTTTTTAATGTTTATTCATTTTTGAGAGACAAAGACAGCAAGAGTGGGGACGGGGCAGAGAGAGACAGACACACAGAACCTGAAGCAGGCTCCCGGCTCTGAGCTGACAACACAGAGCCTGATGCAGGGCTCGAACTCATAAACCATGAGATCATGACCTGAGCCAAAATCAGATGCTTAACAAACTGAGCCACCCACGCACCCCTCTTTATTCCTCTTGGGTGTGATCTTTTTTATTCTGATTTCCAGGCTACTCACATTTTTGCTATTGTATTATTCTCCCATTCATTTCTAACATTGGATTCTTTAGCTCAACAATTGTTTTTTTTTTCATATTTCTAATATTTTCTTATCAGAAAAAAGATATTGTTTTCATTTTTAGTTTTATTTAATTAATTCTGCTTTCTCTATGACAGGGTTTTCCATCATTAGCTCTTTTTTTTCCTTAATGCTCCTTTTTCCAAGTATTTGACCAGTTTTGCCTGTAATTTTTGCTGCCAAAGTGATTTAAAGCTACCTAATTCTACTTTGTGCTTTTTCAAGTAAGATTTGAGATAGTAAGTGTCATCAACCTCAGAATAGGAAGTCTCAGTTAATATGCTACCCACCTTCCCTCCACCTCACGTCTGGTCACCCTTGAGACCTCCGCTCATACCAGAATCTGTCCCCTAGCCTTCTCAGTATTTGTGCATCTCTGAGCTTTTGTGTCATCACCACGGGAGGCAAAGAGAGAAAGCTAGGGAATACCATCCTGCCTTATTGCTCTAGGAAAATGACACTGGGTATGCATAGGAGGGATTCCCAAATAAAATTAATCCTGTGATTTATTAACCTTCAGTGTTGATTAGCACTGGGCTACAGTTTAAGAGATAGATGCTCGATGATTTTAATTGTATAAATCTGCTGACTACATGAAAAGGAAGTTGGGAAAGGGATACAAGGAAAAGTGGAGGTGTTTGGAAGGAGAGTTTTATTTCAGGCCAATGAATTATTTTGTGGAAAATAGGTTTCTGTCTGGTACATCTTGTTGCCTCCTTGAGAAATTGGTTTCCTCACATGTAAGATCAGGAAGCAGACTGGATTACGAGTGGTCTAACTCTCCTCTTGGTTATTAAAGAAGCTCTATTATCCTATGACACATAGATTTTGCAAATAAATTTAAAAGAAAGCATGTTTTCCTCAGAGCAGAAAGTTCCGCCTTTTCAAAATCTGCTGTTACATGAAATGCATAAATGAAGATTATCAAGTGACAGAAGCCGCATAGAAGTCATTTTGGTATTTTAGATCTTGGGAGCGAACCATGGGAAAGAATTTTGGATTTGAATTAACGTAAGGTTAAAATCTACCTGGTGTCTCACAATCAGAAAAATTATTTGAATTGTCTTGAATGTAGGCCTCCTTTTAACACTTTCATCTTATTATAAATTCTTTAATTAAACTATTTTAAGTAGATTAAATTAATGAATTGAAGTATGGGAAGACAAACTAAAGTTCCTTTTCTTCTCACCTCCAAATAGTTCTTAAATTATATTTAATCTTTTAAAAGATATGGAGGGATGCCTGGGTGGCTCAGTGGGTTGAGTATCCGACTCTTGATTTCGGCTCAGGTCATGATCCCAGGGTTGTGGGATCGAGCCCCGTGTGGGGCTCCACGCTGAGCATGCAGCTTCCTTAAGATTCTCCCTCTCTCTCCCTCCCTCTCTCTCTCTGTCTCTCTCTCATTCTCCTTCTGTCCCTCTCTGCCCCTCTCCCCCACTCGTGATTTCCCTCTGTAAAAAAATAAAAATAAAATAGAAACAAACAAACAAAATGTATATTTCAAACACTTCAAAAGTCTGAATCTCCTTGGAGGTGAGCCTCCTTCCCCGCTATGCACCCTTCCCCTCCTTCAATTCAACTGCCTGGAGAACACCATCCTAAAGTGGCATAAAATTACTTAATATTTTCATTGTCTATGAACTCTCTGAAAGCATATTTATAAAAGTAGAAGTTGTGATACTTTAAATTAATTTAAATTTGAGATAATGAAATGTTTACACTGAAATTATTGTTTTCATTTTTGTTCCATAATGCAATTAGCTTAATAATTCTTCAGTGTCTATAACCTTGAGAGTTCTGATGAAGTAAATAAGGAAGCACTTGTATTAATTTTGACCTAGGAAGATACATGATACTGTAAATTACTCAGTTATGTGTGAGATTTTCAGAACACTGAAAATTGTATTCACCTTGGAATTTAAATACTATTTTGAAGATGTATACTAAAATATATTATAGTAACATTAAACTTCTAGTAGTATTCAACATTCGATCATCTACTAGTTATCAAGAGTGAAATATCATTGCAATTTATCTTCTATATAATTGCCTCATCAAACTTTTATATGGTGATTTTTTTTCTCTTTGAATTTTAGTAGAAACATAGTCATGTTATCTTGCTTAAATACTTGATTGTTAACCAAAACGCATTACTGCATTTTTTTATACTGATGGCTAAGTAATTTATGCAGATAATTAAAGAAGTGCTTCAATTTTCATTACATCCTTAAACATACGTTCTTTTCAATCTAGATTAAACTTAATGGAGTCATTTGCATGCACTTTTCACTGATTTGGAGTTTGTTTGCAAACAAATTGGTATTGTAAAACTTATTGACTTACTCTCAGCATATTTCCGCATTTTATTGATGTATTGAAATACTTTCAGTACTATAACAAGCTTTCTTAAAGAATTTGTCACTAGCATCAAAGGTTTTCTACTCTACTGTTAATGTAATAGTAAATTAAATTAGGTGTAAAGACTTGCTGAATATAGAAATTGTTATCCTAAGCCCTAAAATTAAAACAAAAAATAAAGATACAAGCATGGAAATTACCTATTTTGCCTGCCTGCCATTTGGTAGGCTAAACAATTTTTGTAACATACATATTCTTCTATTTAGAATATGAATAACCTTGACGTTATATAAGGAAATATTAAATAATTAAAAAACATTAATGTGTATTTTTGAGAGAGAGAGAGAGAGAGAGAGAGATTGAGAGAGAGAGAGCAGGGGAGTGGCAGAGAAAGAGGGAGACACAGAACTCAAAGCAGGCTCCAGGCTCTGAGCTGTCAGCATAGAGCCCGATGTGGGGCTCGGACTCATAAACTGTGAAATCATGACGTGAGCTGAAGTCAGACGCTTAACCAACTGAGTCACCCAGCACCCCAAAGAAATATTAAATAATTTATTTATGTTGAAGCAATACCACTCTTAGTTAGCTCTTTTATAATGTTTTTTTTTTTTTTTGCATTATTCACGTGGACTTGATAATTATTCTTAGAGATTATTGTTTCCTTTCTTGGGATACATTTTAATAATAATAAAGCAATCATTTTGAATTTTTTTGAATTTTATTTGTGCTAATTAATTTATTTTTGAGAGAGAGCAAGCAAGCTGGGGAGGAGCAGAGAGAGAGGGAGGAAGAGAATCCCAAGCAGGCTCCACACTGTCAGTGCAGAGCTGGACGCGGGGCTCAAACTCACCAACCGTGAGATCATGATCTGAGCCCGGATCAAGATTCAGACGCTGAACTGACTGAACGAGCCACCCAGGTGCCCCTAAAGCAATCATTTTTTAAAGGGATAGGAAAAATATTGTAGTGATGCCAACTGAAATTACCAAACATAAGTTCCCACTCTACTGAAGCTATGGTATAGAGCGTAGCTCCCACAGTTTACATGAGCCACAACATGTAATGAAATTCTCTCAGAATCTCCTGAGTAGAAAGCTCTTGGAAACAGACTGAAAGTCCGGTTAGAGGTGATCTGTAACAACCTTCTAATTTATTTGGAAAGATGTTTATGTTTAATGTTATAAAGTTGTCTGCTTTCTTGTTACACTGCTTGATTTTTACCACCCCACGTACTTTTGCTTTCCCTGTTGATAATCTGCTAATCTGATGATGCACCAATTTCTGGGTGCTCCTTTCTTTCCTTCTTGACTTCATCTCCGTGGGCAGTAGCTTTAGAAGAAAAGCAGCAATCAATATGGCTAACTACTTAATATGAGAGATAACTTTTACTTGATATATTCTTTGTTGAATAAAGACAATAGTTTCATTCAACTTAATTCATACAAATACATGAAAAATTATGTGTGTCCCGTGACTGTCTCCAGTAAGAATTCAGACACGGATTCTGCCCACAAAGAACTTTTCGTCAATTGACAGGGATTGTCAGCAGAATCTTCTGAGTGTCAATCACCTGAAGTTTGCCTTATTTAAATCATATTTTCAAAAATAATCATATGTTGGGGTGCCTGGATGGCTCCGTCGGTTGAGCATCTGACTCTTGATTTTGGCTCAGGTCATGATCCCAGGGTTAAGGGGTCATAATCCCATGCTGAGTGTGGAACCTGCCTAAATTTGTCTCTCTCTCCCTTTGCCCCTCTTCCCCACTTGCACTCTCTGTCTCTCTTTAAAATAAGTGGTAAAAAAAAAAAAAGTATATGTTGAAATGCCATAGGAGAGAATCCTCAAAAATTATTTTTGAACTGGTTTTTGAATTCATCCAGACGGAATTACACAAGATATAGACAATGTTAATTATTCTCTTTTGATACATATTTAGTTCCACAAGTGTATATTCATGTTTTGAAAAGTAAGATGAATCCAATTGATCTACTACTCTCAGATATTCTGTAATACTCTTAGAAATCTAACAAAAGTACCAAAATCTGATATAATGCAAATTCAACACAAATATTCAGGTGAAAAAAGAAATTTGCTAAGCATCTGAAGGACATAGAAATTTCTCACACATGTTTGGCTAGATCTTAACATTTGTCTTAAGCATTTCATGGTTATTTAAATTCAAATATTAAGTCAAAATTTCATTCATATATTTTAGTAAACTTCCTTGGCATTTTAAAGCCATGTTAGAAAATATTTTGCATTTTGTTGTTTAAAATTAAGTCATTGTGACAAACTTATTTATTACATCACTTAGGTTATTACAGAAATGCTTATTTTACACTAATACAAGCACATAATATTCATTTTTGAAAGGCAGTGATTTAGAATGAGATCATAAAAGAGATGAAATGAGATAATCAGAAAGTTAATATCAACAGTTTTTGAGGTTAAACTTAATGACTGTCATTCTTTTAAAAATGCTTTCCTTTGTAATTTTATACTGCTGTCTCATACAACATTTGATTTATTCCAACTGTGTTTAATTGGCCCAGATGCAAAGATAAGGTGACAGTTGTGACCTTGAGACTGTGACCTGTGCAGTAATGAGGAAATGACTTTATGTCACAAACCTGTACATTACTAAGATTTAGCTTGTGATAGTGAATTCTTGTGTTGCTTAAATCTTCCAGAAGAGGTCTTCGAGTGGAGACTGAGTCATCAGTAATCTGAGGATGTGGAGGGGTGGGATTGCCCCATTCTCTGAACACTGTTACACACAGAAATGGTTAACAGTACGCAAGAGATACTGCCTTTATTCATCTAGGCTTTGCTTTTTAAATATCAAGAATGTACCCCAGGTCCTGGTTTATGCTAATTTCTTTGATTTGTCACCATCAAGAAAGAGCAAGGACCTTTGATTTGTTCATGACAGGCACCATTCTGTATTGCTGAATTCCAATCAAGAAATCATTCCATTGTATCACTTAATCCATTCCTTTGAATGTTTATTTTTTTAGTTAGAGAGAGAGAGAGAGAGGGAGAGAGAGAGAGAGAAAGAGCGGGGAAGGGGCATAGAGAGAACTGGAAAGAGAGAATCCCAAGCAGCCTCCACTCTCTACGCGGGGCTCGGTCTCACAACCATGAGATCACAATCTGAGCTGATATGAAGAGTCAGACACTTAACTGACTGAGCCATCCAGGCATGCCATACTATCTATTTTTTTAAGGCACAAGACAGCTTTATTTCCTTTTAAAAGGAAAAAAAAAGTTTAGAAGAATCCATACATAAGAAGAATCCAACATAACAAAAATATGTTACTCAATTTGCTACTGCAGAAGTATACATGGTTAAAATCTCAGGACTTGAGAGTTCCATTTCTTTTTTTTTCCCTAATTCACTACTTTTTCATTTATTTTTATTTTTTATTATTTTTTAATATTAAACTTATTGTCAGATTGGTTTCCATACAACACCCAGTGCTCATCCCAACAGGTGTCCTCCTCACCCACCCTTCCCTCCCTCCCACCCCCCATCAACCCTCAGATTGTGGCAAGGAGAAAGAATGAAATATCGCCTTTTGTAGCAACGTGGATGGGACTGGAGAGTGTTATGCTAAGTGAAATAAGTCTTACAGAGAAAGACAGATGCCATATATTTTCACTCTTATGTGGATCCTGAGAAACTTAACAGAAGACCATAGGAGACGGGAAAGAGAAAAAAAAAAAAAGTTAGAGAGGGAGGGAGCCAAAGCATAGAGACTCTTAAAAACTGAGAGCGTCATTACTTACCCCAACTCTTCATCAGTCTGAAACACTTTACTGGTACTTTGACAAGTTTTCATATTGTCCCTGAGTGAAGATCTCCAAAGCAAGGATATTTATACTAGATAAAAATTGCATGTCTTTTTTTTCCTCACCCTGATATTCAGAAAAATTCTTTTGATTTTGAGATAGTTGAGATTTTACTAGAATTCCAGTCAATATGATAGCTCTTTGCTTTCTTCTCATACTGGTATAGAAGTTGTGATTAGGAATCACGGGGAGTAACAGCAGTGCACTTGGGTGTGGGTATTACGTTTTCATTCACCTGGAATATCGCTTGTTGTTCCTTAAAGGTTGGACATTACTTTTTATAAGTCCGACGAACGGAAGCATATTTATGAGCATGTAGGAAGGCACACGTATCTCCTGCCTGCTTTAGTTTTCCTCTGCCTGACCAGTAAAGACTGTGCTAAGCCACTATAAATTAAAGAATAAAGGAAAAGTATGACAGGATTTTACAGGTAAAGCTAATTTATGTCATTCTTTTTATTCTTCTCTGCATAACTCACCAGGTAACAGCTTGACATAAGAACAAAGAGAAGGCAAAGTTGCTGGTGAAAGCTCATAATATTTGATCCTTGTCGTAGAAAAGGAAGTCAATTTCGATGATTGCTTAAATGTAAAACACGCTTGTGAAAAAAATGGAAGAATCTTAACACCCTTGATGTCTGTTTATTATATTATCATACTACATGTTTCTGAATCTAAAATGAAATAAAATTCTACTTTATTTGATCGTTTTATGTTTTTCTTTTCCTTTTTGCTTTATTCAGTGAGATCATCTGACATGAGTTCTTCTCTATAACAAATTTTTAAGAGTTCAGTACATGATTATTGACTATAGATTAAAGAGAAGATTATGCAAATATTAAATAGTGATATATTTTAATAAGATAACAACATAACATACAGAACAGAACAGAACATAATAATGTGAATCATGTGTGTGTCTGGGTAGCCGGAAAGAGCATCCAAAAAAAAAAAAAAAAAAAAAAAGGAGAGAACATTTTAAAAGTTTTTTTTTTAATTTATTAACGTTTATTTATTATTGAGAGACAGGGAGACAGAGCGTGAGCAGGGGAGGGGTAGAGAGAGGGGGACACACGGAATCTGAAGTAGGCTCCAGTCTCTGAGCTGTCAGCACAGAGCCTGATGCGGGGCTCAAACCCATGAACTGCGAGATCATGACCTGATTCGAAGTCAGTCGCTTAACCAACTGATCCAACCAGCCACCCCAAGGAAAGAGCATTTTAAAAGAAACAACATGAATCTCTAAAAGTGGTTCTATATTGATGTATTTCAGGAATTTATGCTTACTTATATGTTTCTGTTTGCCAGTTTTTAGGAAACGAAACTCTATTAAATGTATAAGGAAAAATAACATGATATATATCACTATCATGAAAAGTAGTTCTTTAGAAGTTAAGGAGAATATTTGTCATTATATGGACTTTTAATTCTGAACATTATATTTTATGATCAGCATCAAACTTTGATTTGGGGGGGTGAATAGTATTTTGCACATTATATTCTTTGTCTTCAAGCTTATGTAGATAATACTTTTGATTTGATATAAAATAACAATTATTTAAATAAAACTGAATAGGATTTCAATACATATAACAATTTGAACCTGTGTCATACTCATCAAGTATCGGAAAAACACACAGATTTCTGACAAAGCTTTCCACATAGTAGGTTAGGATTAACATTATTCCATTAAACTGATACTGTCCAAAAACCTCTTATACAACCATTTTTATTGGAGCCATACATTTCTACTTAGTTTATGTTTCTTGAAAATCTCTTTACTTGGCTTCAAGTCAAGAAAATGAACTAGCTGATTTGTTTCTGATTCATTTTACATTTGAAACCACATACTTTGTAACAAAGTAAACATAAGCATGCTGTGTTTTCCCTTATGACCCATTTCCTGAAATGCAGATGTATATACATGTCAACTAAATTCCATCTACTGACCTCTTGTGATCTATGATACCAAGTACAGATTTTTCTTTTAATTGGATTGTTGGGCTCTCTTAGAGCCTATTGCACATTTATGTTTTCCTGCAGTGAATCTTGTAAGAGGCTTACTGTCTGGTAGGCTAGACTAATTGCCGTGGTGACCCTGCAGACCTTATTTTGGATGAAGGTAAGGAGAAAAACAAACAAACAAACAAACAACAAAACCCAATTTCATTTCAATAGAAATACCAAACAAATCATTAGTGTTCAGTTTCAATTACTTTTTAAGTGTTTTTGAGAAGCAAAGAGTAACAAGACAAAAGGTATGATCAAAACATATTTAAGTAAAAACACAGCATATTAACAATGAATGAATTAATCAAGTTCAGAATAATCTTGAGATAGGTTATACCACTCTATATTTTTTCCTTCCAGCAAGACTACAATAGAGAAAGCAGAAAAGTATCTGGAAATGTCTGGGTTTTCAGTCACATATTTGAAACAACTCTTTAGTCTTTTTGGTCTAAAAGATACGTTTGAACATTTCATATGCCTTGGGAGAAAGATGGCTGCTGAAATATGATAGTTCTCTATTTTTATAGATACAGTTGCCTGATGAACTGGCCTTCCACAAGCTGAAATTAACTCAGCAAAGACATACTTCTTAATATGTGGGCTACCTCCAATAATACTCCTGGAATTTCTTGATGAATTGGAAGAAATTGTATTTGGCAAAGAGAGATTTCATCATACTTTCAAGAATATGATATTCTAATAAGTCTCCCTTTAAACCTATGGACTTTAAAATTTTATAACAAGTACTCATATGATAATCATATGGATTAAAAATTATTTAGCGTTTAAAATTTTTAAACTACAAATTTCCACTTTGAAGTAGATATGAAAGTTAATTATTATAGCAATAGTAAAGTGATAGGTATGCTATTTTATAACAACAGAATATGTTCTTATTTTAAATTATCATATTTTGTTCTATCCAAAATTAAAAGATTTCTATTATCCAAATGCATGTCTAAGAAATCACTAATATGAGCATAGCCCTTTTTTTTCACTAAGATGTCTTCTTTGTATAAAAATTATTTGTATGTTATTTTAAGTTAAAATGCTGCTGATTTTTCAAAGCGTGTATTCTTTTCATAAATAGAGTTATCGTGTGAAAAGAGCTTAGTAAGAAGTCTAAATGTTTGTGTCTTTTCCAATTTCTATGTTTGGTTTATTTCATAAGTGTTTATAATAGAGTATTGCTAACATAGATAGTATAATATATACATAATATATGAGCAACTGTTATGATCTGAATATTTGTGTCCCCCTAAAATTAGTATGTTGTAACTTAATCCCCAATGTGATAGTTTTTGGAAATGGGGCCTTGGGGAGATAATTAGGTCATGAGTGTGGGCCCTCACGAATGGAAAAGATTTCCCCATAAGGTAATGAAGGGACCAGGGCTCTCTCTCCACCACATGAGGATAAATGAAAAGTGGGCAGCCTGGCACCCAAAAGAGGATTCTCACCCAAACTTGAACGTGTTGCACTCTGATTTCAGACTTCTAGCCTCCCGAACTGTGAGAAATAAATGTTGGTTAAGCCACCCAGTTTATGGTATTTTGCTATAGCAGCCTGAGGTAAGACAGTAATAAAATGTGCAAAAAATGAAATATTACATTGAATACATGAACTATCACTTATCATAAATAATATAGATAAATGTCATCGATACATGCAGCTGTGATTTAATTCTGTGAAATCTAATTTAACTGTCTTAAAAATTCTCATAACTTCCTATACAGATTCTATAATTACTGGGCTTCAATTAAAGCAGTATATTTCTGTTCACCAAGTGCTCAGAACTACCTGTTATTTGGCTTGACCAAACATTGGACTCCTGTCCTCTCCACAGAACCCTGAACTTGAGCTCACTGAAGCTTAGTAGAGAAAACATCTTCCTTTAATTGCTCATTCTGAGCGCAGAGATAAATATGTCCCATTAAATCATCTTGATGATTAACTCCAGCTCTCCACAAATATAAGTTCCTGTCAGCCATGCTTACCCCTCTTTCAGTTTACCCCAAACTTACTTGTTTGTCTGTTTTATTTTGAGACATTTGTCTTTGACAATGCCATTTTGCCTTCACAACGTATGTTAACGTAGTAACTGAAGAGAATTTGCCACATCTGGTCAAGAATTAAAGATACAAGTTTCAGAATATATAATGAACTGAGCATGTAGCATTTCATTAACAATATATTGAAATGCAAGGAGTCCATTTGGCTAAGAATAAGACCATCTCCAGATTCAACAAAGAGTAAACGCTCATGTGGCATTGTGTATAATTCTATGCTTTGAAATGGAAGAGAAATGGACTTCAGATGATCCTAGAAATCTAGGACTAGGAGACTAGAAATCTAGGGCCGCCTGGGTGGCTCAGTTGGTTAAGCGTCCGACTTCGGCTCAGGTCATGATCTCACAGCTCGTGAGTTCAAGTCCTGCGTCGGGCTCTGTGTTGACAGCTCAGAACATGGAGCCTCCTTCTGCTTCTGTGTCTCCCTCCCTCTCTGCCCCTAACCCACTTGCATTCTGTCTCTGTCTCTCTCAAAGAAATAAATAAACATTAAAAAAATAGAGCTATGAATGCTATTTAAACATCCAAATGGAATATAGTGAAAGTATGATAAATATCTTGGTTAGGACAATTGTAAGAACATATATATTTTTTTCTGATATCTCAATGTTGATACTGTTTTAGAGTAAGAATAATGCGATTCAATAGCTTTTTCAAAGCAAGTACTGTCTTAAACAGTACTGTCACACCTGCTTGCACTTTTAAGATGATAATAGAGAAATTCCTGTTAATAAGCAACCATTTAATTATTATTAAGGAGGTCATTAGATTCCATTTTACTTTTGAGAGAGTAGTTATATCTGAATGAAATACACCATCACTGTTTTTATTCTTCAGACAGAGCTGACATTCATTTACTTTGATTTATGGCACTTCTATTGCTTACTCACCTTAAATTACATTTCATTGTTTCCGTCTTGAACGGTAATAGTGTCATCATCATGAATGAGTTTCTCACATCAAAAAATGTGTACCTGCTGTTTTCCATCTGCTTTTCTTGCTCTCTCACCTTGCTAGGACACCTAGGAAGATACATAATAAATCAGGAAGAAACTCCTGGTATGAGATATCTCTTTACATACTGGACCCTCAAAGAAATGAAGTTAATTTGCAAAATAGGAAACGATTATTTTTTCATATTCATGAAGAATCTACCACTAACATTTTCTTTTATTATTTACATTGTGGCATAACACAAAAATCTAAATAACATCAAGTGTACATCCTGATGCATTTTTACAAATTTTAGGAGTTTCATAATCTACTCAAATAAAAAATTAAAAAAATGGATATTCAATATAAGGTTGAAAGCCTATAAGACACAGTAAAATATCTGTGTTCTAAAATTTCAGACACCGAGTTTACTTATGCTTTTCCACTGAAAATTCTATGAGATATATTATACTTCATTTCAAATTTCCCTGAAGCTTAATCACAGGTATGTCTGTCTTCACAAGTACTTTTTTAAAAAAAATATATATATATGAGGCAAAAAAAATTGTAAATGATACTTCATTTGATTTGAATGGAACATTTATTCTTGTAGATTTTATTGCTCTGGGAATGAAAGTGAGGAACTAAGCAGAATATATGCAAACTTTCAAAATACTTTATTAATGCAGCCATGGAATGCTCTATCATTTTTTTTTTGTTTGTTTTCAAGGATGGGAGAAGTGATAATGTGACTTAATGTGCATAGGCAATTCTATCATGCCACCTCCCCCCCACTATATTATTCAGCCAGGTACTTGGAATCTTATGAAAATGTACGGCATATATAAAAATAAATATATGTATATGATTTGTATAGATACACAATATATTTTGCATTACTGTGTTTGAAGATATGTTCCTTCTAATACATATGCAATTTTTGATCAGGTAAAAGTTTCACCAGCAAAAGGAAAGTTCATCCTCTTAGTTTACTCACCTTTGTCCCACATTTGTCCAAAGAACCTACTGATATGAAAGTCCTAATTGATCTCTTTGCTTCTATTTTTCTCCCAGCCAAGCATTTAAAATTGCCAAATATTGACTCCCTAGAACAATCTGTTGATAAAGCAAAGTGACATTTATTGCTTACCATAATAGTGGAGATTAATCCTTGAGAGAATCTTGTAAAGAATGGGAAAAGACAGAATATATTTGCGGTTGGTTGGGATCCTGACTTAAGGTGAGGCTTCCAGTGTGATGTCTTGATGAGAGTTGGAAAAGTGCATAATATAATAATTCAGGATTGGTGGACACAGAGTCGTCAGTAGTCAAGCCCAGGAGAGGCACATCTTGCAGAGTCCTTCATCCTAACTGAGCTTTGATTTTTAGTAGTTGAATACTTTCTGAAAGTTTTTTAGCAAACAATAACAGTTACATACTATGTCGTCTTCCTGAACAAATGTTTTCTAGACTAGTATTGTCATGCTAATGTGAAGAATGGAGTAATAGATTGTATTAATGAAGACATTAAGGTGGGTGGGTGGGTGTGGACGGATTTGGTTCTCAGTATCACCTTTTATTGTCACTCTTTAGGTTAAGCCAAAGGGTAGAACATCAGCATCTGGAGAAGTGATCAATGCATTTCTTCATTTCTAATAAAGTGGTGTAATCACATACTAAATATTTGAGGATGTTGGTTTCAACCTCTATGAAGGTCCAATTTTCTTGTTTTTTGCTTGGAAGGTCAGTTATTGGATCATTCAATAGGATAGCAGCGTCATAAGAGCATTTAAGATTCTAATGGCCACACAGATGAACACAGCAACACATAAAATACTAAAAGAAGGATTGTTATCAGAGCCTGTGAGTCGGGTTTAAGCCAAGGCTCAAAGTGCCTAAATTAAGCCAAGAGAACAGATCTTACCTTCAATATGAAGAGCCCGCAGAAACACATGGCATTATTTAAAAAAAAAATCTATATAATTTTTTTGTGTGTTTCTCAGATCTGGGAAGAATATTGTGTCTGTATCCATAGAGAATCTTCCAAAGGTCTGTATGGATGCAAACACAATATTCTTCTCTTAAAAGAGCATGCACGCCTTATTGAGAAGCCGATACTATATCTATAAAGACCTGTTCCAAACTAACATTTAACTTAATGAGCCCTTGGGGCAAAGAGTTCTGTGACCTCGGAAGCTTTACTGAGTTCTCTTGCTGTCTTCTGACCTATGGCATATAGTACTCTCTTTACTGTGTGGGCCTCTTACAAAGCATAATTTGCAGAGGCTTAAGGACAGAAAAACATTTCAGAATTTTCCTTGAATTATTAATATTCTAGATTCCTGGATGTCTCGTTTATTATAGTGTTTGCCATGTAAAAAAATCACTTAGTGGTTGAGCCAATTTCATAGGAAACCAACTGATTACCAAAAGACAGTGGTATCATGGGAACCTAAAAAAAACAATGGGTGGTTCTAAAAAGAAAGTGTGCACAAATGTAACAAGTAAGATTCATCATTCCCTTGGGCCAAATCATGATTAAATTACAACTAGTCTTCTTATGCCAGAAAGTAAATTAGAAAGCAGAAAGTAATTTTAAAAATGTGAGACTTACAGATAACAGATGTCTGCTTATGAATTGTCCAACATCTTAAACCAGCAAAAAGAAAAGAAAGTAGCTAGGAAAAAACAAATGACACATGCAGGCATGCATGTTAAAGTTCAATATGTAATTCTAGCTCTGTGGATTTTGTTCTCTGGATCCTGAGTGGAACCTATGTAACTCCTGAAGTCTATTTGCTTCTGGAACGTTTCTAACAATCTTCAGCTTGACGTTGATAATCTTCACAATCATCAAGTGAGTCGAGAATTACTTATGTTTCCGCATGACCCAACCTTGACGTAAGGGCAGAATTCTTGGACTGTGCTGATGTGATGATGGCTCATAGTATCTGGTCAGGATTTTTCCAGCAGGGTTCAAATAATGTCTTTCTCTGATATTAATTCAGAGACCAGTTGTCCAGATTTTGTTCATGCGGAGGTTAGCTCAGATGTTAGGAATGGCTGCCCACAGCTGGTGGCAATATTCTATACAGCATCATACGCGATATTTGTTCACGTTTGCTTGTCAGAGTGTGAAAATTAGAATTGGCGTGATATTCTCAGAAACATGGGGTGGCCTCTTT
The DNA here is from genome assembly GCF_007474595.2 of Lynx canadensis. NCBI lineage: Eukaryota > Metazoa > Chordata > Mammalia > Carnivora > Felidae > Lynx > Lynx canadensis. The sequence goes on along the minus strand of NC_044303.2, from coordinate 217,493,254 downwards.
GTGATTTTTAAAGGGGGTAGCAAACCCAGAAGGTGTTGATCTCGCTGTCATTTAAAGCAATAGCAACACCTTAGGCCATGAAAGTTTAGAGCCTCTGAAAGCTCTACCAATTTTGGTTTCAGAATTCAATTTGTGCTTACCACCTTTTGATGGGGACAATTACATTTCTTATTAATTGCCAAAGCTTTACAAAGATATTTGTAATGGTTCCAATAAAATGCTTACTTCCGTCATGAGAAGAGTTATTTTGTAATTTCCTACAATGTGAACACAAAATCAAGTGATTCTTTGTTACTGGTAGAGTCATAAAGTTCCAGCAAAGAAAGGCTTTATCCTATACCAAGAATGAGCACATAGTATGTAGTATGAGGAACATATTTAAAATGTTTTGCAAGTTAGCTGCATGAAATCTGCTGGAAGATGGTCAAAGGGACTCTGGTATTTGGGTTCTTGTCAATATCTTGCTTTTACAATTTTACTAGAATTATGACAATGACGGATAAAGCATGTACTCTAAAAATTTTAGTAAAGCTTCACACAAATATTGATTGAAAAGAGTGGCCAATTTGTAATATTGTGATAAAAGTCCAAATTGTTCTGACTAATGCCTTATGTTAGGACCATTAGCAAAAATGGAAGACAGTAAAATTCTCACTTTAATTTTAACACATGATATATAGATATATGCTTAGTTGGGTATATTTCTTGGATCAAAAACAGATCATGGAAAAAAACAGATTATAAGCAGTTAGGGAATTACTTTTTGACATAATATATCTTCAGAAAATTATTACAATGGGTGTTGAACTAAAATAAATAAATGAATAGATTGATCAATCTATCAAAGATAGATATAAATAATTATTGTAGAAGTGCTTGTGACTGATCTTGAGTAGGTTTATTATTAATCCTGAAAATTATAAAATCATTACTACATGTATTTTAATTTAATACATTCAATTTAAAGAGACTTTCTCTTCTGATTGTTAGTTTGATAAACAATCCAACTCTTAAAATAGTTTCAAGTTAAATTGTTTTCAGAAAATGTCCAAACTTAAATTATTTCTGTTGTCTTTTATAATGTAAATGTATACCCTTTGTAGGGTTTATAAAAATTAAGGTGGCAAAAACATAAATGTCTTACCAAATCATTTGGGCATTCTCTTCTGTATAGGTGTATTGTAATGCTAAAAAAAGGGGATCAATTAAAAATCTGTATTGATAGCACAGTTTGTTTTCCCTTTCAAATGCATTCAACTACTTATAGATTATTTATCAATTGTTAAGCTTTAAATTTGTATAGGATGATTTTTCCTGTGTGATACCTTCCTAATTTTATTTACCTTTATGATGCTAATGATCACATACATTAGTTTGTATTCTAGAGTTGGCAAATAAATTATAGTGAGATACCGATAAAAGAGATTGCTATCTGAAAAAAATAATTTTGGATTCATATTTCACTCCATTTGATGTCAAAAACCAAGACTCCAGGAACATACATGTAGCCAAAGTTAGATTTATTACTTGGAGAAACAAGGGACACTACCCCATGGAACAAACGTGGGAATGTTTGGTCATTTTAGTGGTTGTGTAGTAACTTTGTTTCCAGTGTCTAATTAGAAATGATCATGAGTTATTTGTTTATTGTTGTACCCATGTCACAGAGATTTCTAGTCAGATATTTATGTCCTACAAAATTGTTAATGTCAGTAGGGGAACCACATGACCTATCAGAGAGCAGCTAGACCAGCTACCAGCTGTCATCTGTTAGGTATGATTATTTCTTTTTCACTCTTTACCTTTAAAAAAATCAACTGCATTTAAACTAAAATACAAAAGCCAATCCATTAAGATTTTAGGATAACAGATATGCATCTATGTAATTTTACCGTGACTGAAAACCAAGTAGTGTAAAACATGAGACTAAACAGTTTTACTATGCATAAAAATCAAAGATGTTTGCACACACACACACACACACACACACGAGAAAATGGCTATGTATCACAAGGCAAAATGAATGGAAATGTTTGTAGTAGATACCATCGGTAAAGAACTGAGTCTAATACGTATGAATTGCTATAAGTGAATTAGAATAGAACAAAGAGTCTAATAAGCAATGAATGTAAACTCTCAGTTTATAGAAAAGGAATTATATTTGGCTCATGAATATATGAACCAACACCTTCTTACAAAGAGAATCACAAATTAAAACAACAACGAAATATTATTTTCAGGTCATGATTGGGGAAACAGTATTAGGGAAACGGTCATTCTCATAGTCGGTATGAATTTAAATGTATGAATAATTAAAATATATTCAAAGTATTTATGAAAAAGGATATCTATAACTATTAGAAAAATCAAGTACTACTTCTAAAGAATTTTATTTATTAAAAAAATCACTTTGAGAGGATATTACAACAAATCAATATTGTAAATTGTTTAAGATGAGCACACCCTTGTTTTACATTTTTTTCATTATATAGTTTGTTTTAATATTACTTTTAATTTCAAGAAGAGTTACAATTTCAGTTTGGGGGGAAAAACAAGGTTAGGTTAATAGAGAAAAATCAATCTAAAAATATTGAACTTTTTAGGAGGCAAAAAATTATTCTAGTTGAGTGAAATTCATATATTTGTTTACTTGCTTAAAACATTGTTTATATCACATTTTGCTTACTCGTTTATTTATGGAAGGACACTATGGTTGCCTCCCATTTTAGCTATTATGAATAACGTAGCTATGAACACAGGTATACAAATATCTCTTTGAGACATTGCTTTCAACTCTTTTGGGTATATATTCACAAGTGGGATTGCAGGTTTTTATGGTAATTACATTTTTAGATTCTTCTAGAACCAACAAACTGTTTTCCATAGGATCGTACCATTTTATATTCCCAGCAACAGGCACATGAGTCCCAGTTTCTTCACATCCCTCCCAACTCTTGCTCTTCTCTGGTTTTGTTTTTTGTTTTGCATTGTTTTATTTTGTTTGATAGTAGCTATCCTCATGAGTAGAAGGGAATATCTCAGAGTTTTGACTTACATTTCCCTAATGATTTGTGATAGTGAGTATTTATTTATGTGTTTATGTAGCCATTTGTATATCATTTTTGGAGAAATGTCCATTCAAGTCCTTTACTCACTTGTAAAGTAGGCTATTTATTTTTTATGTTTTTGAATTTCAGGAATATTATTCAGCCTTAAAAAGGCAGACAATTCTGACATATGCTACGACATGGATGAACACTGAAGACATGCTAAGTGAAATAATTCAGTCACAAAAATACAAACACTGTATGATTCCACTTTTATGAGGTACTTAAAAATATACACAGAAAATAGAATGTTGGTTGCCAGGAGTTGGGAGGAGGGGGAAATGAGGAGCTATTGCTTAATGGATGTAGAGTTTCAGTTTTACAAGATAAAAAGAGTTATGGAGATGGATAGTGGGGATGTTGGTACAACATAATGAATATATTTAATACAAGTAATAGCCATTTACCTTTTTTTCTGCATGGAATGTCAAAGTGACTAAGGAACAGAAGAGCCATATTATCATAAAAATAGTATTTTGAGCATTGGGAATCATAGTCAAAACCTGTGAGTTCCGCTAAAATTATGTCTACATATCATATATCATTAAAAATATAAACCCGTGAAAAAGCTACTAAGACCACTGAACTACTACTTTGGACACAGACGGAATGCGCAATAGTGTCATTGCTCAAAGTAGATTAATGGTTTGATATTAACCATTAGTTAAGCCTTGACAGCTTTTCAATTAAAAAAAGATTAATGATTATTTTTGAGAGAGAGAAACAGAGTGTGAACGGGGGAGGGGCAGAGAGAGAGAGAGAGAGAGAGAGACAGAATCTGAAGCAGGTTCCAAACTCTGAGTCAGCACTGAGCCCAGTGCTCAAACCCACGACCTGTGAGATCATGACCTGAGCCGAAGTCAGACGCTTAATCAACTGAGCCACCCAGGCGCGCCAAGCCTTGACAGCTTCTTTAAAACTTTGATAGTTTAACTGAAATACAAAATTTTGCTTCATATATGGAGATATAGGAAAAAGTGATCTCATCCAAATCTGCAGATGCTGAAAAAAGTTAATGATGATATTATAAATAAGCAAAGATAAAAACTGGGAGAAAGATGAAGGAGAGATATAGAAAGAGAAAATATAAGTATCATCTATTAGTATATAGAATTTCATTTTACTGTGGTGACTTTTCTCTTAGGTTAATTTTTTTTTTAATTTAAATAGTAGTTAGTGAACACACAGTGCAATATTGGTTTCAGAAGTAGAATTCAGTGATTCATCACTTACATATAACATCCAGCCCATCTCCCATTCACTTCCCTCTGTCAACCCACAGATTGCTCTCTATCATTAAGAGTCTCTATGATTTGTTTTCCCTCTCTTCTCTACCCCCTCTCCTTCCCCTATGTTCATCTGTTTTGCTTCTTAAATTCTACATATGAATGAAATCATACAGTATTTATCTTTCTCTGATTGACTTATTACACTGAGCATAATCTCTTAGGTTAATTCTGTCCCCTTCTGGAATCTCAATAAATATTGAGATTCTGGAGAGTAAAGAATCCTTGCACACCAATTATCTGTCTATTCTCCCTGACTGAATGAAACCTGTAATTTATATGGAAATTTTTTTTGATAAATGGTTGATAAGATTCCCATTTTCTCTGCTCACCTTTATATTTTTTTTTTCAGTCGTACGTCTTTAGATTTGGGTGAGGTAGATAAATTATTACCAGGTAAGAATGTCCTAAGAATCTGCCATCTCTGTTTATTTAAATAATTCTTGTGGATTGATTTGAAATTCAAAAATAGGCTGAGAATTTAGATTTTTATCGAATTCTCTTTTTTTTCATGACTGTAATGTAAATGGTAATGTAAATAGTAACAGTAATCCTCAAACTGCATATTGTTTATTAAAATAATAACCTATATTTTATACCAACTCTATTTTATGTAGCAGTCATTCTTTAAAAAAAACCACTTAATGGTGTGGGATTTCAAAGTATGCTAATGCTAGGTCACAAACTTAATATATTTTTCTTATAATATGTTTTATTTATATGCCATCAACTATATATGCCAACTGAACATTTGCACAGAAGAGATTAAACAGCTCTTTTTCAAGAGATTTCCAGTGAACCCTAATGACCAGAGCAGCATCTGTAGATAAATTTTCAAGCGGCCCATGTGTGTTTGCCATTTGTGGTGTGAGAATTTAGCATATGTAGTGTTTGATGTTTTAGTCATAAGACTGAGGTATTAATTAAAGCAAACTTTTTACTTTAGGCAAGTGGAAGACATATTGCTATAACATATTTATAGTAACAAATGACGTCTTTGTAACATTCGTTCTGCAAATAAAACTTTTACTAAAGGAAGTGGCCTTAACCTATATCCCATGCTTCTGTGTCTATAACTGTCATCACAAAGTGGGCAAATTTTAATATTTGCCAGCATCTTTTTGGACCTACACAGAGGCATCTATACGTTGGATGAGGATAATTGTCTTCAACCTAAACTTAATGTTTTGAATGCTCCTGAAATTTACGATCTCGTCGAGAAGGGAATCAGAAGTATGTTTACTAGGGCATAACAGAAGTTAGATTAATGTAGGTCACGTCAAGGATTGCTCAGCCAAGTGCTTTGTAAAGATTAGTAACTTTAGCATTTATTTCCAATCACCCATATCTGATACGATATGGGTGAGCCAGGCTTGACAACTGCTGCATTTCTCACTCCCTGAAGAATCGTTCAGTACTCGACTCAAGAAAATGAATGAATCTGGTGAAGTCAGGTAGCTACCTCTCTCTGACTTCTAGTAAGAAGAGAGAAAGAGTGCTATGTGAAAGGGCTAACTATGGACTCCTTTCAATTTGTGTCACAATTTCCTGTGTATGTTAAAACAATATGATAGATGTTCAAAGTAAGAAAAAAAAATACACGTAGGAGGTGAGTTGAAAGAAAATCTTTACCTGAGTCCTTTTATATGCCATATATAAAAATGAATGAAAGATTTTCTTTAAAAATGTGGCAAGCTGTTTCCTCTTTTAATTATTATTTCATTACAATTTAATTTTTTGTACTTACTGTGAAATCTAATCTGAAATTAATGTCAATGGCTGTAATATTATATAGTGATTTCTCAATGAAATTAGCGCTGCTGTTTAAACGTGACAAAAATAGTTCTGTGATCTTCTAGGCCTCAGTTTCTGAGTATACTGTGACACACAGAGGTGAGTTTAAGAGATTTTGGTGTCTGTTATAAATGGTTTTTACTTACTAAATTGATAAATATTATGCATGCTTCAAGAATACTGCCAAAGGAAATTCTCTGGAGCATGCATTGCTGTTTTCGTTTTTCCTTCTACATATTTAAACAAGGGTCTTCAGTTTTTATTCAGAATAAGATAGTTAGCCATTTGTATTTATCAACTACAACTTTGTATCACACCAGAGAATATGACAGAGAAATGATTTGAATAATTAATTTCAAACCTTCCAAACTATATGACTCAACATCTGGCAAATTTACAAGAGAAAAACATTAGAATTTTTATGACGTGCAGTCACCATTCATTCACTGTAACTAATGTTTATGAGCGACAATATGGAAGCATGTTCTGGTTCTCTATTCCCCTGCCTCCACCATGGATAATGTTACAGGAACAAAACTTTTGTGTGCCAATTAGTGAGTAAATAAATGTAGATGAATACATACATACACAACATAACAACATTTTAATAGTTGATACAGCTGTCAAAAAGTTTTTCTGCATACTGTTTAACCACACAGATTTCTTTTTTGAAATTGACTTGAACAATAATTGATAAGTTTCAGATACCTTTGGGTATTAAAACACAGGTTAAAAAAGTAGTGAATGTTGGGGCGCCTGGGTGGCGCAGTCGGTTAGGCGTCAGACTTCAGCCAGGTCACGATCTCGCGGTCCGTGAGTTCGAGCCCCGCGTCAGGCTCTGGGCTGATGGCTCAGAGCCTGGAGCCTGTTTCTGATTCTGTGTCTCCCTCTCTCTCTGCCCCTCCCCCGTTCATGCTCTGTCTCTCTCTGTCCCAAAAATAGATAAACGTTGAAAAAAAAAAAAGTTTGGAAAAAAAAAAGTAGTGAATGCATTTTGCTGAAAAGGGGAGCTAATTCTTCAGCCCTTCTTTTTTAGGAACTAAGTCCTAAATACTCATTACATATTTGAGAGATTATATATCACACAAAGCAGGACAAAAAGCACCACAAAGAGTAATTTTTAAATTTTCTTCTATGAATTTGTATGTGTGCACGTGTGCAATATTCTCAAAATAAGAGCAATCTTAAAAATATCAGAATTACTAAATACGCGTTTGTCTTAAAAGTGATGCAATTCATTCCTAGAAACTTTGTCAGAAAACAGAATGTAGGAAATAATTTTATTCTGAATTAGTGTATCTAATATATATCTAAGCCTTCACTTGTTTTGCCTGGTAGACGAACCACCTTCACTGATACTGGGAGACGTATTCTTAGAAATACGTTTGTGCAGCCGAACAGTAAACAGATAAAACTAATGAGAAACCAGTCATCTCCCTGTAAAGTGAGCCAAGCTCTCTCCTCTGCACCTCAACATAGGTGAGGATAAACAACACAGCTACTCACGCTCAGGTAGTCGCACAGCCCTAAGAGGTGGAGGGATCATGAAGCACGCCTGGGTGGCTCAGTCTGTTAAGTGTCCGACTGTCGGCTTCGGCTCAGGTCATGATTTCCTGGTTGTGTGAGTTCAAGCCCCACATCGGGCTCTGCGCTGACAGCTCGGAGCCTGCTTGGGATTCTCTCTCTCTCTCCTTCTCTTCCCACACCTCCCCAGCTCACGCTCTCTCTGTCTCTCTCAAAATAAATAATTAAAAAAAAAAAAGAAATCTGTTTCTGCAGCTGAACAAGAAATGGATAAACCTAAGGAAACACCAGTCATCTCATTGTAGAGTGAGCTACACTCTCACTTCTGTCTCTAAATATAAGTGAGGATAAACAACAGAGACACTCGTGCTGCAGCACTGAGAACTGAAGGGATCAATAAAGTAAAACAAACAGTTGTGTTTGTTTATTAAAAACCAGCTCAGCAAAAATATTGAAGATAACACTCGTAATCATTCTTACTTTTTAGCACTTAAAACTATCAAACTCTTTTCTTCTTTCCCTTAGCGGTATTTATTTCTTTCAACAACATTTAAGGGAAGTACCGTGACATCTGGTAAGTGATTTCCATCACTCGTTCAATCTTTTCACCATATTTTAAGTCGAATTTCTCCATCACAAATCTGTTTCTGGAGACCCATCTCAATAAACTTGTAAATATTCAATCCAGAAAGAAGAAATAGATTCCATACCAGATTCTTGTCTTGCATTCATAAATGTCCTCCAAAACTAGTTTTTTAACACTGAGATTCATACGACATTAAAATAGGAAAATATTTTTGACTAAATGAAATCTATTCCTAAATTAGATCTGTCTAGGGAATGGAATTTTATTAAGGGTCTCTACTTTTTCAATGTTTAATAAAGCGCTTATGAATGTGATTTGATTAGATTAAAATTGAAAGCATCATGCTACAAGTACATGTAATACCTGCCGTGTTAGTTGACATTTTATCTGTGAAACTCTTAATTGCTTGCCAGATGTCATGGTCATGTGATTCAGTGGTTAGAGATCTATGCTGCTTGAAGAAATAACTAAGTGCAATGGGAATGTCTATTTCCACACAGAGATACTTAAATAGATAGGAAATATAGATGCATATGGAAACTGTATTGAGCTTATACTTTAAAGTGAAACACATTTTACTAATATTTACATTATAAAATCATACCCTGTCATTTCTTTAGGAAAACGTGTAGTGGTCATGATTTATTGTTCAGGTCTTCTTCTAAAGAACCATATTATTTTTGTACAAGTTGACCAAATTCAAAATCTCCCTACCTAAATGTGAATAAAAAATAATGTCGTTATGTAAACATTGAATTATTCAAACCACATTTCTTTTGTATCCATCAAGTAGGATTTTATTTTCGCATTGAACAAAGGCAGGACTCAGAAGTATATGAACACCATTTGTACTATTTTTAGAGCATTATGAAACAGTTGCTGTTATGTTGGTGTTTTTCTCAATGCCTCATTCTGTATCATCACTGCGTTTAAGAAACAATGAGCCGCTTCTTACTATCCAAAACTGTTAATGCAATAGTTAAAGTCAAGTACGTGCATGATCAGTTATAAAAGCTATAAAGGAGAACAAAGTGAAATTTCTATGTCAGTTTAAATATAAAATGTGTGTCGTATGAAAAATATCTTAAGTGCAGAGTTCCTCTTTAAAACTTCAGAATTCTTAATATTATATGTGTTTGCATATGTAGTTTTTTATGTTTCTCTTCTAAAAATTACATGTATTAAACACCATGTCCCCTTTGTGAAAAAAGCGTATCTATAAAATACAAAGAGCCACATGCTGCTTTTCTTCTGCCATTCCTTGTGCTTCTTTTAAATAGTCTTTTTAAACTTGGTGGAATCTCATTTTAATATTAATTGTAACATTTTGCACTTAGATAGTGCTTTTCCTCTGAAGAAAGCCAAAGCACTTAGCCGTGAAAAATCTCAGCCATCAGCCAGGACAAGCCAGTGAGGAAGGACTCCATAAATGGAAGCCAATTTAAACTAGGAAATGATTTGAATTCATACCCCTTTCAATCAGGCAACAGGAAGAGAACCAATTTTTCTCCAACCCTAAGGGTTTGCAGCAGAAGTGAAAAGTAAATTGCACTACCCGGGACCTTGTGGTTCAAAAGACATATGGGAAAGAGGGAAGAACAAGAATTACATACTAGACCTGTCTACATGAGGCGAGAAAATGGAGTACAGCATGCTAAGCATGGCTTGATTCATTCCAAGGAGCAAAACTTAGGAAGTGATACATTTCTGGGCAATGCACGCTGTTCAAGAAACCCAGGAATATAGTAGAAAATGCACCACACCCCACACATGTGTGCACATGCGTGCACACATGCCATATTCCCCCCCGTATGAATGGTATTCAATGCACATGCATGCCTTAGTGTCAGAACTTTCTTTAAATCCTTATTCAGTTCATTGTGAGCGTAAAGGCTCAAAGCCTTTATGCTTTCTTGTGAAAAGTGGAGACAATGACAGATTTCTTGACAGATTGTGAAATTGTAAGAAACAGAATATATATATATATATATATATATATATATGTGTGAATAATATAATTATTTTAAATTAATGTTTAATTCATTGGAAGTATTCAGTGAATGATAAATGTCATTAGTATACTTATGCAGATATAATTTCAGATGACAATATAATAAAGACAGTGATTGCTTTATTCAAGGGAAACAATATCTCTATTTTTAATGGGAAATAAAGATTATTTTAAATGGCATCGTGATCTTCCTTCCATTATCAATTTGTTTTTGAAAATTCATTACTTGGAATTAAAAAAAAACACTTTTAAGTTTATTTATTTTTGAGAGAGAGAGAGAAAGAGAGAGAGAGAGAGAGAGAGAGCAGGGGAGTGGCAGAGGGAGAGGGAGAGAGAGAATCCCAGGCAGGCTCTGCACTGTCAGCATGGAGCCCCATGTGGCGCTCAAAACCTTGAACTGCAAGATCATGACCTGAGCTGAAAAGAGGAGTCGGACACTTAACCAACTGAGCTATGCAGATGCCCCTCATTACTTGGACTTGTTAAGTAAACTTTATAGAAATCAAAACTCAGAGCTCCTCTTATTCCACGAAGTTTTCCTTTCCTGATAAAATTTTTAGACACAAATTTTATTTTATGTTAAATACAAACCTTATTATATGCAGTCACTTAGTTTAATGATAATTTAAGTTGAACATTTTTCTGTAATATTCTCAATAAAATACTCTTAACTTTTCCAAGAAAAATTTAACCTAAAATACATTATCAATAGTAAGAAAAATATTCATATATTAATTCTGTGAATTGAGAATGGCTTATGTTAGGTGTACCTGAGTGGCTCAGTTGGTTAAGCCTCCACTATTTTTTTTTAATTTTTTTAATGTTTTATTTATTTTTGAGAGAGAGAGTACGAGCGGGGAAAGGGCAGAGAGAGAGGGGGGTACAGAATCCGAAGCAGGCTCCAAGCTGACATCACAGAGCCCAATGTGGGGCTCGAACTCACGAACCGTGAGATCATGACCTGAGCTGAAGTCCATGCTTAACCGATGGAGCCACCCAGGCGCCCCAAGCCTCCAACTCTTGATTGCAGCTTAGATCATTCATGATCTCAGGGTTGGTGGGTTCAAGCCCTGCTATTAGCACAGAGCCTGCTTGGGATTCTCTCTCCCTCTCTTTGTCCCTCTCTTGCTCTCTCTCTGTCTCTCAAAAGAAATAGTTGTTTTCTTTTTTTAAAGAGTGGCTTAATGTTAAGAAAAGTAGTGTTTTGTTTTTCCACTTTGCGTAAAATTTATTTAAAAAAAATCAGCCTAAACCTCTTACATATATTCTTAAGAACAAAATCTTCCCTCCTCCCTTGATGTTTTTTTCCTATCCTCAATAGGACCTGAGGATAATCTCACCCTTCCGGTCTCCATTTCACATTCTGATATTTCTGCCTTCAACAACTCATCAGACTACCTTGACTAATCTGACAATTTCCCATGACAAGTGCATTAACTCCATGATACTGTGCTTGGACTTCGCATGTGTTACCCAGTATTTGCTTGTTCGCTTTGGAAGAAAAACATGTTATCTATTTATTTCATCATCTCATTTTTGCCTTATTCTCATCCTATCTTACTCCTGTTTTTACATACCATCTAGCCACTTTTAAGTAACTAAAGATCACTTGTATCCAATGCAACACTCAGGATATTTATAGGAGCTGCTATCCTGGATGACAAAGTATGAATCATCTTCATGACAGCAGTCAATGCCAAATCTAACTTTACTTGGAAGCAGTATTAATCCTTGTTTATCTTTAGTTCAAAACACTAATTAATAAAACAATAGCAATACTGGAAACCATTTTTGTAACTACAGCAACTATACTGGCTTCCATACAAGCAGAAAGTTTGGTTTATATCATTGCATTTGACGTATTAGATCTCACCTCACTGTTGAATCTCTTTGAGGCTTTATTTGGACCTCCATTACTATTAAGTTCTTCACCTTCCATTTAAAGGGAAGGATACCTCAGCCATGGGTTTCTGAGGACTCATCAGAGGATAGTACTTAACATTAGATGGATGATTATTCAACATTAGGTGATTTTTTTGCAGAGGTGTTCATGATGAGATATATAACAAATATGCAGTATGTGATACTAATCTATCAAGAAAAACTGTAACTCAGCTTAAAAATCAAGATTCTTATTTCCTGAAATATTTGCAATTATAAAATATATTCTTGTAAGTAGAAGACATTTTATATTTAATGATACAGATTAGAAAATGGTTAAATAAACACAATTACCCTAAATTTCAGAATGTTTAATGACAATATTTCCTCAATACTTATTGGGCACCCATTATGTACTAGATTGTATTCAGTGAAAATTATCATAAGATCACTTTTATGATATATGTATGTAAATGGCTATGCAAGTGAGGCACCTTTTAGTTGAACAGTGGAATCAAAACAGTATTTCTTGAAATAGATATTCAAACCTATTTTATACCTCCATTTTCACTTTAGCATCCATGTAAGATCTATTTAAATTGAAACTTCAAGAAACTTCTAATTGCTACTGTCTAGCAAGGCTGTCAAAGAAGACAAGATCCACCATTTTTATTTTTATTTATTTTGGTTTGAGGATATTTGAGATATAATAGTGCACTTATCAATACAACATCAAAGTGGAGGTGTTCCCAATATTAATGTTTGTTATTAAGCTTTTCAGCTGTCTGGTAACTCAAGTGGTCTATAGTTGAATACACTCTAATGCCAGATGGAATATCAGAAAATGTGTATGAGGCTTTAATTATCTGAAAACCCGAAATGAACCACTACTCATGATACCTGGGGATTTTAATGAAGAGCGTACATATGTTCTTCTTGCTAATTGAAGATGAGCTTCATTTTAATGGATTTAATCTCCTGAGAATTTAAAACATAAAAAAGAGAAGAATTGAAAAGAATTTTAAAAACCCAAAGCATACTTTGCAAAAACTCTTCCTATTGAATAGAAAATTATTGGAAGGTTGTATTTTTTTATGGCAAATGATTTTGTTGAATAGGTAAAATATGTATGACATAGAAGTTCCGGAAAGCATAAGTATTACTTTTTTCATAGTTATCAAACAAGTGATACGCAACCAAAACATTAGTGATACATCTGAATAAAGCATTAGATCTACAGATTTAAAGTTGAGTATTCAACACATTTTTTTAAAAATGGGCTGTAAAAAGTACATTAATAATAGTGAATATTTAGAGGTAGACAATTCTTAAATGTAGTTTAGAATAATTAAAGCTTTGTTTTGTAAGTAGTGCATACAGAAATCATAACAACTGTAAGAGAAGGGGAAAAAATGAGTGTTATTTGAGAGTGTAAATGGATCAAAGGGCAAAATCAATTTAAATGCACTTTAAATGTCATAAATACACAGTACTTCCAACAGCTGCCATATTTATTGGGAGATGTTAAAAGTTAGCTGGAAGCCACATGATTCGTTCAATGACGGGTCTATGTACCAGTTACCACATGATGGTATCAGTGGCTAATCCAAACGTTGCCTGGAGAATAGAAAAGGAGAGGATTCCCCATGAACAACTGGAAACGTAAATATGAAAGAATAATCCTGGAGAAGAAGGTGAGGCACAGAGAAAGAGATGTTGTTAGAGGAAAGAGATGTTCCAATCACACAAAATGCTGTAGGTTTCAAGCATGGAGGATGGTTTCGAAGGGCCAGAGAGAGACTTAATGACCATGAAAAAAAGTGGGGGGTGGGTATTGGACGGTTTTCCCCTGGCACCACCCACGGTAGACAGGGTGGTGCCAGTCCACCTGACAGATATGTTGCTTATCTTGTACTAAGTAAAAATGTCATGATATCTTGAGGTTCTCATGCATTTGCTTGAAGTAACTCTCAATATTCTGGTTGCCCATTCACCAACCACTAGCTATGACAGTCACCAATATGCTGAGTGCGCTGGACACATCTTTCTATGGCAGACTGATTTGTTCTTTTGGTATTTTTATAAATTACTCTCACTAAATGTTTATTTATTTTTGACAGAGAATGCAAGTGGGGGAGGGGCAGACAGAGAGAGAGAGAGAGAGAGAGAGAGAGAGAGGAAGACAGAGGATCTGAAGCTGGCTCCGCACTGACGGCAGCAAATCTGAAGTGGGACTCAGACTGACGAACCTTGAGATCACGACCTCAGCTGAAGTCAGATGCTCAACCAACTGAGCCACCCAGGCGCCCCTAAATTACCCTCTCTAAATAGCATGAGTACATACTCTGAATCTGCTCAACCCTGGGCCCCAGTGATATCAATTTTCTTAGCTGAGGTTTGGATTGAGGAAACAGCTGTACTCGAGGGTGATTTACCAAACAAATGCCATCTCACGGGGCCATATATGAGTGCCATATGGCCTTCACCAGGTGAGAGGCTGAATAACAATCACGTTATTATCTTTGTTCTGGAAGAATGTCATTCCCGTCAAGACACTTTGTTTTGAGCCCACTTGTTCCAAAACTTGATTTCCACTTTTAATGAGCCAAAGCGTATCACGTGCTCAAATTTCAATTTTGTTGGTGACAATGTGAGGAGTCTCCTGTGGTTTGGAACTATATGAATCCTAGAACTAAATTAACGCTTTTATAGAAAAAAAAATAATAATTCACTGGTTTTAATATTCCAGAATGCAGAGCATTTGTTAAAGTGATAGCTCACATTTTTCCTGGGCGATAATTTAAAGGACCTATCTATTGAATGTATTGAATCCTGCATTGTATCTCTAAGTCTTGCCATTTACTCACGGTGACATACGATAATTAGGGGGAAGGGGCCCAGGACCTGGCATGAGACACCCAGCAAGAAACAGAAGAAATTTCACCAGGCAAGTGACACATAGTATTCATATGGCAGAATAAATAATAAGCAGCGGGACCCCAAGCCTAGAGAGGATTATGTCAGCAGATATGCAGGACCAGGAAGCAGAAATAACAGAAATCGTAGAGTCAGCAGTGTACTACTGTTTAAACAAAAGAGAAATACTAGAAAGTATCAGTTAAAACCTTTGAATATATATATATATATATATATATATTTTTTTTTTTTTTTTTTTTTTTTTTTTTTTTTTTGCTATGTGATACTGAAGCTGGGGGTTTGCCTGCTCTGTGTCCCAAGCTTCCTTGTTAACTATTTGCCAGTTAGGTTCTACTAATTGGTAGCACTGGTGGGAGAGTAGAGAACAGGAGGAGGGGAGAAGAAAGTCCCTTCCAGGTCTGAGCCCCAGGCAGGCCCCACAACGGTACATAAAGGTTCGCATCCTAGTGGGCACTCCCGCTGCTTCCCGCACCAGCCTTGTGGGAAACCCTCTTGAGTCACAAGTTCTGGAACCTTCCCTTTTCTCTTGTCTTCTACCAGTCTTAGGCGCAGTGTTTGCTGTAATTATTATATTCTGGATTACGTTACACATGACATTTTTGTCATCTAGCCCTCTAACACCAGTGTGGTCTTTGAGAGAAATCTCTCTTACAGTTTCTATTCTCTTAAAGGCCCTCTTTTTGATAAAACACGACTACTTTGCCTCCCTCTCTTCCTTTGTTCCACTTCTTGGGAGAACATAATGCCTCTGTCAACCTATGTAGCCACCTGTTTCCAAGGACCTGAATCTCACTGGAGAGGCAAACAACTGTACGGATTGGGTTAACATTAAACTCATGATAAGAAGTCTCAAATGCATATTCTCAATTCTCCTAAAAATATTTCCTTGTTTTTCTGGTATCTGTCCTCCAAAGTGATGCTTCCCTGAACTTTAATATACCCTGCTGTTTACAATCCCTTTCTCTTACCTCATAGGTCTGTCTGAAACACTTCAAAAATAATGATAATAAAAAATAAATGGGATTATTTTGATAGACAAATATATCCATCTACATATTATCAACTCAGACCCATTTTCTGTCTTCTTAGATCATAGGCAAGGCCAACCTCTCAACTCTATTCGGAACCCTGTACTTCATAGTTTCTCAGACTTTGCAGCTGGAAGTGTCTCTTTTTATTGGATCATGAATATCAATGTTGCTAATCAATAACTCTATTAGCATATGCATATAGTATTTTCTCATATTGTACGATATCCACCACTAAGCCACGTTTCTGTCACAGCTAACGCCCATTTCTTTGTCCATTTCACAGCAAAGCTTCCAGACAGTTCTTTAAGCTTCCTTTTCACTTGTGCTCATTTCTAATTCTCCTCTCAAAACATTCAGATTCTGACCGCACTTCTCTGCTTAACCTACCAATTACAAAATACCCCAAACTTCGACACTGTCTGCCTTTTTCCACTTCTCAGAAACAGTGGCCACTCCTAGAATTCTCACTGATGGGCTTTCTCCTAACTCACAGGTGTGCCTCCTTCGGGCTCCTTCTTGGTTCCTCCTATCCAATCTTTGCAAAGTCGATATGATCCGTTCTCTCCTCTCTCCACGATCTCATCCGGTGCAATGATTCTATAGTTCATTTACGTGTCTAGGGTACTCCTGTTGATATCTCGGAGCCAGATGTGTCTCCTGTTCTCCAAACTCCTGTGTGGCGGCTTATCCCACACACCAATTTTCTCATGTGAGTCATTTCCTCACCTCCAGTTACTCCCTTTTTCCTCTATTTTGTGATGTTTGTAGTTCCTGTAACTCTGTGAAATTATCCGGGTTATTTTCTTCCAGTTTATTTCACTTAGTTCCCTCCACTAGAATACAAGTTCCGTGAAAGGGGGGCATTTTTGCTTTGTGACTGCTGCACTATCAGCTTTTACAAAAGTGACCGTCATATCAATAGCTCTGTAAATTTTTGTTAGACAAATAAAGGCATGGATAACCCCTGAGGAAGGGTTCTGTTGCCTGGTAAAGTATTTCCTTCTAGAATATATTCATTTTAACGGATTAAATGGAAATACATGTATGGCTATTTGAGCAAAGATGTGTCCCTGAGAATGGATTAGAGTTTAAAGTTTCAGTTACACAAGATGAATAGGTTCTAGAGATCTATTGAACAACATAGTGCTTAATTTTAACAATATGATGTTGTTCACTTAAAATTTTAAAAGGGTGGATCCATGTTGTGTTCTTACCACACACATCACCAAATTAATTAAATAAAATAAATACAAAGGGAAACTCTGGTTACCTTGATTGTAGTGATGGTATTATGGATATATACATATGTCCAATTTCATCAAATTACATGGATCAAACATGTTCCCTGTTTTTGGCATACAGTTATATCTTAATAAAGCTGTTAAAAATAACAGGAAGCGTCCTTTGTAAGATTATTCCTTTTTAGGGTAGCTTATTTTTGTTTGCTTGGATACATGTTACAAAATATCAAATACTATCAAGCTTTGTAATTGCTAAAGTCTTTATAGATTTTATTAAAAATATATATGAGAAAATGTTGTCTACTAAATCTGACCCTTTCCTGTCAATTTTGTTACCCCAAAATTGATAATAATCACTAGTGTTTACCAAACATTTATTGTTGATGATATATTAACTATATTTCATAAATTGTTTTAATAAATACACAAGAAAATTTTTTTAAATTTTTTTTAACGTTTATTTATTTTTGAGACAGAGAGAGACAGAGCATGAACGGGGGAGGGGCAGAGAGAGAGGGAGGCACAGAATCGGAAGCAGGCTCCAGGCTCTGAGCCGTCAGCCCAGAGCCCCACGCAGGGCTCGAACTCACGGACCGTGAGATCGTGACCTGAGCCGAAGTCGGACGCTTAACTGACTGAGCCACCCAGGCGCCCCTACACAAGAAACTTTTTGATAATTAATTAGTCTACATGTGGAGGCTGAGGCTTAAAAAGATAAAATTTTCGTGCTAAACCTACCAGCCAGTAAGTGCTGGGAATTATAGCTGAAGAAAAAGTGTATAACACTTTCCCGAAGGTTAGGAATTATTGAAGAATTATTTATTTAATCCAATATGGAATCCTTTCTATGTAACCAATTTTCTGATGTGGATCCTGTTTGCTGTTCTTTGAATTCAAATTGTTTGTTTTCTTTATATGAAATGCCATGCAGTTTGGAAAACTGCTAAACATTTCCATTTATTTTACTTTTCCTCGAGAAAGAGTGTCCTTAAGCATAAGTAATTCTACCCCTAATGTGACTATCTAAACGCTTCATATATTTAGGTTTTCTTCATGAATCTTAGCACATATTTTTAGGGAAAAATTATAACTCAGCTACACACTGCATTTTATGTCTGGATATAGATGGGGTTTTTATTAAAAGTCGGAGTTTGTGTTGTGTTATTTTATTATAGCAATAAAAATTCATTAGCTTTGATCAGATGACTACACAAATAACCTATTTGAAACTCCTAAAGTATGCAAGAGAAACAAACTTCTAAAGCCAAAATAATAAACCACTTTCAAACAGGAAAAATTCAAGGTTGGTAGAGAGCAAACTCATGTGTGAAACCGTTTTAACAAATAACAAAAATCCTTTTTTTTATGAAAACATCACAGAATCGATAGATTAAAACAAAGACAGAAATAAACACTTAATATGTAAATATATGTTGGGCCAGGAAAAGACCGCGGCAGCCTGTGATGTGATCTTCTTAATAGAGGTGGGGCTGCTGGTCTAGAGAAAACGGTTGCTTCTTTAGGACCTTAAATATATGACTTCAGGCTACAAGTCCTATGGTCTTTCCCTAATTCAGAAATGCCTTCTTTTTTTTTTTTATTTATTAAAAAAAATTTAATGTTTATTTTTGAGAGAGACAGAGTGTGAGCGGGCGAGGGACCTAGGGAGAGGGAGACACAGAATCTGAAGCAGGTTTCAGGCTCTGAGCTGTCAGCACAGAGCCCGACACGGGACTCCAACTCACGAACCCTGAGATCGTGACCTAAGCCTAAGTCCGACACTTAATGGACTGAGCCACCCGGGCGCCCCAAAAGTGCCTTCTTTTGAAAAACAGAAGATGCACATTTACAGGACAATTACACTTAGAAACAAAAATTAATGCAGACACACAGATTGTTTCCCTGGTTGGCTTTCGTACTTTTACGAAGTTTATAGATAATACACATTTTATGCTTTGTAGTCTCTGTTGCCACTGCTCATCTCTGCTGTGGCACCACGATGGCATGAATAATGCCGACCCAAATGGGTGTGGCTGTGTGCCGATGATACAGTTATAGATACTTAATTTTGGATTTCATATAATTTCAATGCATCGGTAAAATGCAAAATCAACCATTAAAAAAATGTAAAAAACATATGCTTACAGTCCTTGCAAAAACTATGTTTGGGTTTGGCCCACCGACCACAGGTTACAGAACCCTTCTCTTGCACACGAATAAGGCCACTACCAGTCCCTGTCACCTACCATAAGATGAATGAATTTATTTTATTGTTGTTGTTGCTGGATGTTTAAACAAGCAGTTTTAGAAACAGGTTCAGGTAAATTATTTAAACATGTGTTTTAAGATTTGAAAAAGCACATCATGTTCTTAAGCTGGGAAGAAATTTAATTAATTCCAGCAGCCTTTGCATTGTATTTCTCATCATTGAAATTGTTTTGTATTTAACATATTGGTGACTCCTTTGTTTCTGAGAAATTACCATGACCGATTATGTCTAATTTCCTTTTGGCTTATGAATTTTCTGAAATTAAACAACAGGTTTTATCAAATTTGGTAGCATCTCAGTAGTTAGTATGATGTTTTACATCTTGCTACTTAAATTGTGGTTCTCAGACCAGACTTAGCATCACCTGATATCTTATTAAACATGTAGAATCTCAGTTTCCAACTCAGGCACGCTTAATTAGAATCTGCATTTTAACAAGGGATTCTTATGCACATCACAGTTGAGAAGCTCTGTTTTAACATACAGCGAGCACTTAGATATTAATAACAACTTGCTAAAAATATGCCCTATCGAAGTAATTTCCTTAGGTGCTGAGGAGATACCTCAAAATACCTAAAAAATATTTTAACTTTATGCATCACTGACAATAGGCAAGCACCAAACTCTCCTCTACCAGGATCACATGGGTAATAGCACTGGGATCCATTCCTTGTGGTCATTTTGTGGACAAAGAGAAATGTTTAGTCTATATAAACATTATCATGGCAATTCATGGAAATAATGTTAATGTGGTTTTTAAATAGTTTAGATCATTAAAGTGTTGACAGAAACGTTCCTGGATTGCTATGTAGTTAATTCTCGCAATGCCATTAGTATATATGAAACCATACCTTGGAGATATTGTGCGTCGGTTTCAGACCACTACAAAAAGGAATATGGCAATAAAGGGTGCAATAGCATTTTATCTAAAGAAACCATGCAAATGAAAGAAAAAATACTTTATTACTAAAAAATGCTAACCATCATCAGAAATTCCAGCGAGTCATAGTCTTTTTTTTGGCAGAGGGTTTTGTCTCAATGTTGATGGCTGCTGATTGATCAGGGTGGTGGTTGCTGAAGGCTGGGTGGCTGTGGCAATTTCTTAAAATAAAACAATAGTTTTTGAAGTTTGTTCCATCAACGAATGCGCCCCTTCACGAACGATTTCTCTGTGGCACGCAGTCCTGTTTGACAGCATTTTACCCACCGTAGAATCTCTTTCATTATTGGAGTTCATCTTCTCAAACATTGCCACTGCATTATCAGTTACAGGTATGGAATATTCTCAATTCTTTGTTGTCATATCAACTTTCTTCACTGCATTATCACCAGGGGGAGCTTCCATCTCAAGAAACCACTTTCTTTGCTCATCCAAAAGAAGAGACTCCTCACCCATTAATGTTTTATCACGAGATTTTAGCAATCAGTCATGTCTTCAGGCCCCACTTCCAATTCTATTTCTCACACTTGCAAATTACTTCCTCCACTGAAGGCTTTGTCTCCTCAAAGTCATCCATGGAGGTTAGAATCAACTTTTTCCAAACTCTTGCGAATGTTGGTGTTTTGACCTCTTCCCACGAATCATGACTGTTTGTAATGGTGTCTACAATGACAAATACTTTCCAGATGATTTTCAATTTCCTTTGCTCAGATCCATCAGAGGAGTCACCGTCTATAGCAGCTAGTGCCTTACAAAATATATTTCTTAAGTAATAAGACTTGAAAATCAAAATTACTCCATGATCAATGGCTGCAGAATGGATGTTGTGTTAGCAGGCATAAAAACAACATTAATCTCATACATCTCCATCAGAGCTCTTGGATGATCAGGTACGTTGTCAATGAGCAGTAATATTTTTAAAGAAATCTTTTTCTTTTTGAGTAGTTCTCAACACCAGGTTAAAATATTTAGTCAACTACGTTGTAAACAAAGGTGCTGTCTTCGGGGTTTTGTTCTATTCGTAGGACATAGCAGAGGAGATTTAGCATAATTCGTAAGGTCCCTGGGATTTTCCGAATGCTACGTGAACATCAGCTTCAATTTCAAGTCACCAGGTGCATTAGCCCCAAAAGAGAGTCAGCCTGTCCTTCGATGCTTTGAAACCAGGCATTTACTGCTCCTCACCAGCTATCAAAGTCCTAGATGGCATCTTCTTCCAAAAGAAGGCTGTTTAGTCTACACTGAAGACCTATTGTGTAGTGTAGCCATCTTCATTAATTATTTTAGGTAGATCTTCTGGATAACCTCGCTTTTTTATGTTTTGGAGATGGCTTCTTTCCTAAGACCTCAGGGACCAGCCTCTACTGGCTTCAAACTTATTTTCTGCAGCTTCCTCCCCTCTCTCAGCCTTCATAGAATTAAAGAGAGTTAGGGCTTTGCTCCAGATTAGGCTTTGGCTTAAAAGGATATTGTGACGGGTTTACTCTTCCTTCTATCCAGACCACAAAAACTTTCTCCATGTTGGCAATAAGGCTGTTTTGCTTTCCTATTATTCATGTATTCAGTAGAGTAGTACTTTGAATTTCCTTCAAGAATTTTTCTTTCCTTGACATTCATAGCTTAACTAACTGGCACAAGAAGCCTAGTTTTCAGCCTCTCTCAGCTTTCAACACGCCTTTCTCACTAAGCTTAATCACTTCTAGTGTCTGATTTAAAGTGAGAGATGTGTGACTCTCTGGGGCCATTGTAGGGTTATGGATCAGCCGAAGCTCAATACGGTTGTGTCTCAGGGACAGGGGAGGCCTGATGACAGGGAAAGAGATGGGAGAACAGCCAGTCTGTGGAGCCATCGGAACACACACAACATTTATCAATGAAGTCCACCATCTTATATGGGTGCAATTCGTGGAGCCCCCCCCAAAATTACAATATAACATCAAAGCTCACTGATCACGGGTATCCATAACAAATACATTAATAGTGAAAAAATTTAAAATACCGTGAGAATTACCAAAATGTGACACCGACGCAGAGTGTCTGTTGGAAAAGCTGTGGAAAAAATCATGCACTCGACTTGTTCAACCCGAGTTTGCCACAACCTTGAATTTGTAAAAAATGCAGTAATTGTGAAGCACAGTAAAATACTGAAAGAACAATAAAATAAGTTATGCCTGCATCTAAAAGGAAATAGGGGTTCTTTATTTTTTAGAATTGACTTAATGATATTTTTTCAAGACCCCAATCCTGCTGAAAGCAGAGAAAATAAACATTTATACAAACAAAGTAAAATAACTTTAAATGACTAAGTAATAACTCTGTCATGTTAGGTTTCAATTCTTTCTGTTTTTGAGCATCCATCGTATAGCAATTAGTCATTGCGGAGTCACTTAGACTTACCTGTCTTTATGTCATGCCATGGACCACTATTTCAACGCGGTAAACCTTATAGATTCCGTTTCAGAATAACATTTATAAATAAATAAAATAAAAATAAAAAGAATTATGGAACAAAATTATTATACTGAAATATGATTCTGAAAACATTAAAATGTGGTATAGCAATAGATGTTTTTATTAATGAAGTATTTATTATGGGTTTATCAATGAAGGAGCTAGCAGATGGTATAATAATTACTCTCCTTTTGCAATAACAATAACTGTAAAAGATGATTTGGTCTAAGGGCGCCTGGGTGGCTTAGTCTGTTGGGCGTCGATGTCGGCTCGGGTCATGATCTCACAGTCTGTGGGTTCGAGCCCCGTGTCGGGCTCTGTGCTGACAGCTCGGAGCCTGGAGCCTGCTTCAAATTCTTTATCTCCCTCTCTCTATGCCCCTCCCCTGTTCTGTCTGTCTCTGTCTTTCAAAAATAAATAAACCATTAATAAAATTTTAAAAAAAGATAATTTGGTCTATCTTCAATAACTGTTATGTGATATGAAAATCTCTGTGATTTCTATTGTTGAATCAAAAGTATGATGATACAATTCTGTTTTTTGCTTATGTTACAAATTGATGGACATGCTCTATTTTAGTTCAACGTAATTGAAAGTACTTTTTTTTTCATATTCAAGTTAATGAACTTCCTAAGAGATTCTCAGATTAAGATCTTCCATATGAGGTTTACTTGCCATGTTTTTATTCTCTTACCAATGATGTTTTTTGTTTTTGTTTTTGTTTTTAGAAGGCAACATTAAGTATTCTAAGAACATGACAGATAAAGGTATTAGGATCCTCTCCTTGGCCATCTTGGTCCCAGAGTAGCAAATTTGGAACAAGTTGGAAACTGCTGTTAATTTCTGTGATGGAGTTATTTTGTCCTTCTCTTGTCATCTACCAATGAATGCAATGCCAGAGAAAGTCATGGTCTCTACTTTTGACAATACTAGGAAACTGCCCTTGTGTGTGTTTGACATTACTTTGGCTCACTAGAGTTACATGTCTAACTTAAAGTGCTGGCAGTGAACTTGACTTCCTTGTCTAACAGAGCCACTTAACACTAATACAATGGCCATGTTTAGAACACTCCCAAACATGTAGCTTGTTCACACCCTGGCGTCAGGGCACATGAAACCTGGGTTTCTTCCACACTGCGAACAGTTCATGGATAGTCAGGGGAAGTGCTGCTCAGAATCCTTGTCTCATTGTCATATCTTTGTTACTACAAGATGTTTCAGGACCATTCTCTCCGGTGTGGCTGTATTCTAGGGGTCTTCATGGAACATGGCAAAGCCCTTTTGTTTTTGGAGTCATATCTACCCAGCACCTTACCTTCATACTTACAAAATTTTGGTACGGAATGAAACATCCAGGTCACAAAGAATCTAAACATAGGCAAAAATTTATCTCTTCCTCCCTTCCCACAATTCTCTGACCCGGAAGTGACAGGTTTTCTATGTCCTCTTCCTCTTTAACAAAATATGATAATGGTCACATCTTACCTTAAGTTCTTTCTTGCCTGTGGTCTAGTAAAATATTATTACTTGATCAGTTCTCCAAGGCCTGTCCTTCATATGCTAACAAGAACTACAATTATTCAAAAAATCTCTTTTCCTTTTTGTGCCAAATCAAATTCTAAAAGAATGGTTTTATGATGGAGTTAGCAGGATATTGACCGTGTGACTTTAAGCAGCATATATTTTCTGTATAAAGTGATAAATATCATTGATTAAATATCAGAAAGCCCAGGCCACAGGATTTTGAGGAAAGAAAAAATAAAATGGAAAATGTAAATGTGTATGTCGCGGCATATTAGATCATTCTAAAAGTTAAACTAAAACTAAGATTTAAGGATTTAAGGAATGCAATTAAGTTTTCGGAACTTTGATTTTCAGTTGCTTAGTTTATAATAAAAGTTGAACTTTTGGAATCGAAGCAGATGGAAGTGTGTTTGATAGACTCTTCTTATTCTACCATTCCACAGTCATTTGCGCAGATTTTGATGGGTTTGCAGAGCTGTATGAAGCAACATATATTATGATGTAAATGCCATCATTATGACATATGCTTAAACTTCTGCTGAGAAATAAATAAAATATCTTGAAATGCCTGCTGTTTATCCCAGCTGTTTATTTCTCACAGCCCATAAATGGAAAAGTCACACAGTTTAGCATTTATATGCTAGAGAGGCATTTGGAAATAATTAAAACTCTTCCAGAGAGGGCTTTCTTTTTGTTTCGAATTGGAATTAACTCATAAGTTCAAAAAATGAGGGCAAGGGCATTAGCTGCGAATAAATAAAGGGTATATTTTTTTCCAGGATAGTGAAGAAATGATCAAGAATTGCTTTGGCCTCCCAAATTGCCAATAGTGGAGTAAATAAGCGAGAAGACGTATCTGGAAATAAGTTTAAGCCACCCGATCTGTATGCCTGGCTGCAGTTCCAGTGGAGACACAATTGCCCACTGGGAAACATGCTCCTGTGCGTAAATTGAGTTGATTGCAATGAATCTGACTTATGCTCATACTAATACACACAAATAGGGTGACTCAAGGAGGTTTCATTTCCGTCATTAAAAAATGGTGCAGTAGGGGCGCCTGGGTGGCGCAGTCGGTTAAGCGTCCGACTTCAGCCAGGTCACGATCTCGCGGTCCGTGAGTTCGAGCCCCGCGTCAGGCTCTGGGCTGATGGCTCGGAGCCTGGAGCCTGTTTCTGATTCTGTGTCTCCCTCTCTCTCTGCCCCTCCCCCGTTCATGCTCTGTCTCTCTCTGTCCCAAAAATAAATAAAAACGTAAAAAAAAAAAAAAAAATGGTGCAGTATATTATGAAATTGAACACTAAAGTTGAAATATTCTGTAATTATAAGCAAATAAATACATTTTATATAAATACTTTAATAATTACGATTTATTTTTTCATAGATTGCCATAGTCACATAAGCCTATTGTGTAAATATCCCAATTTGTTTCACATAAAATTTAAGTTGCTTATTTTTCTAAGGACGATACGGCAGTTCATTTTGAATTCGCTGTTACGAAAATGGTTAAATGGGCCAATAGATTTTGTCTACCTTCTCACTCTAATTAACTATTTATCACTATATTAGATAAAACTCTATTATAATGACAGAGCATACCACTTTATAGAAGGCTCACATTTTAACAAATGGCACGGTATCATATTTTTTTATTTTTATTTTTAGCATTGCTGAGATAAAAATGACCTAAAGAACTTCTCAAACTTTTAGTCATAATTGGTCAATATTATGTAGCAAACAAAACACATCTTTATCATACAAAATAGTTGGTGAGAAAATGATATTTTCATTATTGTTGCTGTCAAATTAATTCCAGAATCATATCCCAAGATTTTTGTTTAAAACAAATTTGATCGAAAAATTTTGTATACATATTAATCACATATATATTTTTAAATGATCCTTTAAGACATAATGTATTTAATAGTTATCATGCCTCAATTAATAATTCTATGCTTTCTTATGGGTAAACAGGTTAAGCAAGTCTTATTTTTTTTTTAATTTTTTTTTTTAACATTTATTTATTTTTGGGACAGAGAGAGACAGAGCATGAACGGGGGAGGGGCAGAGAGAGAGGGAGACACAGAATCGGAAACAGGCTCCAGGCTCCGAGCCATCAGCCCAGAGCCCGACGCGGGGCTCGAACTCACGGACCGCGAGATCGTGACCTGGCTGAAGTCGGACGCTTAACCGACTGCGCCACCCAGGCGCCCCAAGTCTTATTTTTTTTTTAATGTGAAAAGCAAATCTTTTACCTGGGAGTAGACTTACTTTGTATGTGTGTGTATGTATATGGATATATACATACATGTTGTATTGATTGTATCCATGTGAAAAAGTAAAATGATTATCTTTTAGTAAAAATAACTTATTTTTTAGTATGAATAAGGCAATAAATGAACCTGGACTAAATCTTGGCCTCATCCTTCATGTGATAAAAATTGGCACTGTTTTTTCATTTGTATGAGATTCACACACACTATGCTGGAAAATAACTGAGGGAAAGTCCTATTTAAAGTTCAACAATTATGTAGGCTTAGAGATTGTAACTTTAGAAAAGAGCCAGACTACTGGTTTTTGTAAAGCTTCCTGATTTTTCATAATAAAAACAGTTTAGTCACATAACATTTTCTTCTGCAATTTATTCTGTTCTCTTCGATGGAAATGGTCTAAACAGCAATATGAAGGCAGAACTTAACCTCTAGGAACATATATTTTACATGACAATTCTATGTGGATGTCATCTTATTCAGTCATTTGGATAGGTTTCAAAATTTTTAAAAATGTGTGGCCCTCAACACTAGATAAAATGATCATTTGTATGTAAAATTCACAAGGTTTAAATTTGTAAACACTGCTATACGAATAGTGTATTTGTGTTTTTAATAATTTTGTCCTTAGAAGACCTAAGAGACTAAATTTATATCTTCTCCAAAGTAACAGAAAATTGAGGCTGAATCACTTATTATCATAAATATGCCTAAAATATCACTAGAATTTATAGTGTAATCATGAATGTATTCATTTTTTCAAACACTCATGTTAAGATAGTGAACAAAATTTTCCAAAAGTTTACTTGTTTAAAATTTATTCTGATGTCTGGTGAGGTACTATTATATTGGTCAAATTGAAGAGTATTTTCAGCTTAATAAATTTTTCTGTTTACACCTGGATGAAACAGTTAATTTTAATGCATATTTTTAAATCATCAGATTATTTATTTCTCTCTTATAATATTAGAATTTAGTTGGTTAAATGTATAAGAGGTATACATTTAAAATTGACTAAGTTTGGAGTGCCTGGGTGACTCAATTGGTTAAGCATCAGACTTCAGCTCAGGTCATGATCTCACAGTTTGAGCCCTTCATTGGGCTTTCTGCTGAGAGCTCAGAGCCTGGATCCTGCTTCAGATTCTGTCTCCCTTTCTCTCTGCTTCTCCCTCACACTCTCTCTCTCTCAAAAATAAACATTAAAAAGAATAATTTGATTATGTTAAAAGAAGAAATCAAGTCATAAGCTATACTTCTACTCTAACTTTTTCTTTAAAAAAATTTTTTTTACATTTATTTATTTTTGAGAGACAGAGAGAGACAGCATGAGCAAGGGAGGGTAAAAGAGAGAGAGTGAGACACAGAATCAGAAGCAGGCTCCAGGTTCCGAGCTGTCAGCACAGAGCCTGATGCGGGGCTTGAACCCACCAACCGTGAGATCATGACCTGAGCTGAAGTCGGACGCTCAACCGACTGAGCCACCCAGCTACCCCTATTCTAACTTTTTCAATTAAGGAGGATTCATTTTGTCAGGATACTAACTGTACCAACCAAAAGAAATAGTCTTGTGATCTTCCTCAAACTCTATCTAAATGATATGGATAAAAGTGTTCTCTCTTTCATTGAAATATTTCTAGAATTGGACTTCTGTTTGTATCCAACAATTTAACCTCTCTCTCTCAAAGTAAATAAATAAGATTTACCAAAAAAAAAAAATTTAAATAAATAAATAAATAAAAAAGTACTGATGAGGAATTTAATACCATAAGATAAGTAGTTGAAAACATCATTTGCTTAGAAAAAGAAGAGTGGAGGACTAAAGTCAGAAGTTGGGTAGAACAATATTTAAGAAGAGAAAATAAGGAAAGAAAGCCAAGGGGATCAGTGAATTAAAAGAATTAGGAAATGGCATTCATCCTAGAAAGGAAGAAGTAAAATTATCTCTGTTCACAGATGACATCATCTTATATGTTGAAAACATTTAAGAGGCCACAAAATTCTGTTAGAACTAAATTCATTCAGCAAACTTTAAGGATACAAAATCAATACACAAAATCAGTTGTGTTTCTATAAATTAACAATAAACAATATAAAAAGGAAAAAAAAAGAAAAGAATTTCCTTTAGCATAAAAAAGAATAAAATACTTAGAAATAAACTTAACCAAGGAGGCCAAATAATTGTACACTGCAAACTATAGAAACTTGCTGAAAGAAATTAAAGAAGACACAAATTAATAGAAAGACATTACATGTTGATGGGTTGGAAGATTCAATCTTATTAAGATGTCACTATTACCCAAAGTGATCCATCTACAGATTTAATATAAGCTCTACCAAAATTCCAAGGGTGTCATTTTTTGTTGTTTTGCAGAAACAAAAAAATATTCCTAAAATTCATACAGAATCTCCAAGGACTTCAACTATATATTCACATATACATATATATGTATTCACATATACATATATAAGTATATGTGAATATATAGTTTTCCTAGTAGTACTTGGAAATAATGGAAAAATGTATATCTACATGCAAAAAAAAAATGAAGTTGAAATACGATTTGAAACCATTCACAAAAAATCAATTCAAAATGAATCAAGAACCTAGATAGAAGTACAAACCATTCAGAAGAAAACATAGAGGAACATCTTCTAGACACTGAGTTTGGCAATGATTTCTTGGATTGGATACTGAAAGCACAGGCAACAAAGGTAAGAATAGGTAACTTGAAGTACATCAAAATTTAAGACTTGCACGCATCAAAGAACACAATCAACATCTTTAAAAGGCTACCTATGGAATAAGAGAAAATATTTGCAAATCATATATTCATTGGGATATACAGAATATATAAAGAATTTCCAAAAACTCTACACCAAAACACACCAAAAAAATCCAATTAAAAATGTTGCAGCATCTATAGAAAATAGTGAGGTGGTACCTCAAAAAAATAAAATAAAAAATAAAGTTACCAGATTATCCAACAATTCCGCTCTTAATATATATCCAAAATAATTGAAAGCAGGTACTCAAATATATATTTGTACACGCATGTTCATAGCAGCATTCCTTACAATAGCTAAAAGGTAGAAAAAAAAACAATTGTACAACAATAGATGCATGGATAAGTAAAATATTGCATGGAATATTGTACAGCCTTAGAAGAGAAGGAATTCTGACTCAACAGCGTAAATGATCATTGAGGACACTGTGTTAAGTGAAATAAGTCAGTCACAAAAAGATAAATACTGTATAATTCCACTCATAAGAGGTACTAAACTAGTCAAGTTCATACAAACAGGAAGTAGCATGGTGGTTACCAGGCACTTTTTGAAAGGAGAAAATGTGGAGTTGTTTCTTAGTAGTTATAAAGTTTCAGTTTTATAAGATGAAAAGAGTTCTGGAGATTGGTTGCACAACAACATGAATTTATGCATAACTACTGAATTGGACACTTAAAATGTAAGAAGCTAAATTTTTATGTGTATTTTACAATTAAACAAATATGGAAAAACTTAATAAAAATAAAATGAGAAAGGTAATAGTGTGAAAATCAATATTAGCTATGTTTTCAAAAAGTCAAGAATGGATAATGTTTTTAAGAATAGGACTCAGGTATCAACTTTAAATACTTCTTATTAAAAGACTATATATTTTAATATACATATTAAAATAAATATATTATATATATATTATACTACTAGATATTATATATAATATATATTTATATGTTTGATATATTTAATACATTAATATATTTTAACATATTTTAATACATATAGTGATATAATATATGAAGTGATAAATCCATACCTAAAATACTTCTAAGAACTAAGATAGAGGGCTGAAATCTATACTATATTTATCTATACCATTGTCTTTATCAAAACAGTTTCAATGGTATCCTGGAAAGAGGAAGCAAAGCTATAATTATCGGGGAAGGGAATGAGGGTTAAAAATGAATATAGTCTATTAAAAATACTATCAGAATGGAAATATGGAATCACAAAATCATAGGTATAAGAGCAAAGGCAAACATTATTCAAAGCTTAGGTAACTAACTAGGGTTGTGTTTTATAACTTGATTTTACAGGCTGCCAATGAATGTTGCTTAGATAGCACTTTCTCTAGGAAGTAGCTATTGACCTTTCCATTGTCCTCGACTTGGCCGGATCATCCTGTCAATGTTGTATGTAACCCGTCATAGAACTTATTATAAGCCTTTGTAATTTTTGCTTATTTCCCCCTCGAATGACTTCTGCTGAAGGCAGAGTTTATGCCCATCATATTTATCATCGTATCTCCAGTGCCTGGCACAGAATTCAAAACAAGACATGTGAAAAATGATGCCTTCCAGTTTAAAGCCTTAAATTAAGAAAACAGAAAATATGCGTTCATTTAGAAAAGATTTTTATGCCAACGCATAGGATGAAGGAGAGAGAGAATTGAGAATGCTAATGAAAGGGTCAATGAAATGACCCACCATACATATAATTTACTTATGGCACGAAACAAAATTTGCTGTAAGCTGCTCAAAGACTCTAAGTTCTAAGCAGCTAAAAAATTAGTGAGAGTACCGTGAGATTGAAAGATTTGTGACAATAGATGAAAGCAATTCTGGAATCAGTTTATGAGTTGGCCATCGAGAGTTCAGCTAAAGTTTAAAGCAAAAGTTTAATGAAATATAAAGAAAACCAAAATGAGTCTAGAGCATTATAATTGTATACACCGAGTCATTACAATCTTCACTAAGACAACAAGACTTTTGAAATACAGCCTTCTAGTTTCTCAGAGGTACACACACAGGTTTAAACCAATTTAAATGATATGATGAAAGTCACTGGATCTATTTGTCACATTTAATATGCTACTTAATTTTCAGCATACAATTCTTGGTCCAATTTTTATGGATCATTTGCTATTAATAGGTTAGAATTTATTTGTTTATCAAGGGCCTGGAAAAGAATATTTTAAACATTTTAACATTTTTTTGACCAATACAATATGTAGTTTTATGAGTTTAGGTCAACTACAAAGTTACAGAAAACACAATCATCAACAGGACAAGGCTGTCATTCTCTCTGGCACCAACTGCAACTCCAGGGTACTTGCTGGAGAGATTCTCAGAACTCGGTGTAGTCTGGTTATGGCTTGTTGAAAGATGGATGGATACAAATTAAAAGCAGCCAAGGAAAGAGGCACAGCGGTAGGATGTGGAGAAGCACTAAATGCAGAGTTTCTTCCCTGGTGGATTCCTGAGGTGTTACTTTCCTGGTGTCGATGTGCAGTAATACGGTAAGGTTTCAGCATTGTCAACTAGGGCAGCTCCTTTTTAGTCTCCACTTGTGACTGGGGTTCCACTTACTCCCTGGTTGATCTCAGTCTCCATTTCAAATGATAGAGTGTAACCCCAAACCCTAACCTATGTTACCTCGTTGGTCTTTCTGTCCTGTTCAGCCCCACCGTCATTGGGTGAGGTTGGGGCTCTCCACAAATATACTCCGGTCAGGTATGACATTTCAGAGGAAATTAACTCCCTGAAGCCAATAGCAAAGACCAGCACTCTTACAGGATAAAGTTAAATTTCTTACAACTCAAGTGCATTTGCCAAAGGTCCACATTTATGTTAACCTTTTAAGTATTTGCAATAGTGATTCCCTAAGATTTCAGACAATATTGTTTGTAAAGTCTCTCGTTCTTTTTATTCTTCTGAAATATTAACAAGTGCTTCCTAGGAATAAGGACAAAGATACAGCCCCAAAGGAAAAGATAGTATTTGGACACAATCCCATTTACATGTCAGCTCTAAGATGTGGCTTGCCTGTTCAGTGTCCTTGGCTTATCATAGAGTTAATTAAATTTTGTGTGTTTTCTTCGTAATCCTTCGTGCAATGTCTCTGATTAACCTTCG
The DNA here is from genome assembly GCF_007474595.2 of Lynx canadensis. Lineage (NCBI taxonomy): Eukaryota > Metazoa > Chordata > Mammalia > Carnivora > Felidae > Lynx > Lynx canadensis. Next base: position 217,460,493 of record NC_044303.2, on the reverse strand, counting down.
ACATTTTTCGGCAATAATTTAAAAAATAGTGTAGTTAGCTCATTTCTATTGCATGTGTTCTACGGTATTAGAAAAATCACTGACTTTGTAGAAATTAAATCTAAATATTTTTATTAGCCATAAATCTTATATTTATTTAGCAGAGGCCTTGCCATCATGGGATGTTTTTCTATTAGAAACTTTGACAAATGGGTTGTAACCATAGAAATGATTTGTGAGACAGCAGGAGTAGCCAAAATAGATTAAATTAATGTGTTAGGTTTAGTGTTCACACAGCATGCTTTACTTTAATTGATTACTCTATGGCCAAACTTAAATTACTAATATCAGTACTGATAGAAGAAAATGAATATTTAATAAAACACCCTTTGTTTCATAGCAGCAGATTAATCTAAGTGAAAAAGCTATTATTTGTAATAAGCTTTTAAGGCTACTTTGATATCTTGAATACATGCAAGGTTAAAGTGCTCATAAATACAAAGAGCAGGATAAGTTGAAATAATTTAATGAAAAGTCTCTGCAATTAACTTTGAATTATGATCCATTTGGATTTTAAAATTAAGTAATATACTTAAATTGAGAAGAAGTGGCAATAAATTGTCTCTAGCTTGGAAATGGCAGGGGACTCATTTATCAATGGGTTATTCAAAATAAAATTATATCAACAAAAATAACAGAATGAGTAAATAGAAACCTGATTTATTTATGAATTTTGTAATGAATACTTAAAGTCCACTGAGTCTTGCATGTAGATAATCTCAATGCAAATAATTCATAGATAATGTAGGTTTAGTTTCCCAGTCATCAATCATCTTCATTACCATTAATACAACAGGTTTTGGAATAAAACTCAAGTATATAACATTAAGGAGTAGCACAATGGTACTAAAATTAAAAATAAAATTATATAACTAAGAAGCTTTGTAATACTGAGATTAAAAATAGCGTAATGTTCCAGATAAGGGAGAAAAAAAGGCAAATTTTATGTAATCTTAAATAGTATCTTATTCAACTCCCAAAGATAATGTCATTGTGAATTTGTTTAAATCCCTTAACCTGGAGATGTGTTACAAAAAGGATCCTGTGTACGCTGTAAGATCAAAAGTGCGTAATACTGTAGCGACTCTAGGTTTGTTGAACTTCAACTGCGTCTCCGGCTCCATGGATTTTATTCCATTACATGCTAAAATTGAAAGTCAATGCTCGGGGAAAAAATAAATTCCTGGTTTTTAGCCCCCTGGTCCTCCCGAAGTGACTGAATTAGGGGATGGAAACATCACCAGTGAAAACCAGAAGGTTCAAGCAAAGTCACCTCAACGCGAATGCACCTGCAGCCACCCGAGCGAGGTCCCAGAGGTAGAAAGACATCACACTCGGTTTAATGCTCCGCTGTTGCAGTCTTGAAATCCTGAGGAATTTGTGAACAAGGAGCACTCAGTTTTCTTTTTGCACTGTGCCTCTTGAATTCTATAGCCAGTCCTGAGTACACACAGCCATAGAGAGCGTCAAACCTGTATGTTACATCAATGTGGAAAACTGTCATGTCTTGGTCAAGAATGGACTGACTGGGCACAGTTGCTGGCCATGTGGCTTTAAATGAGCCATTGACTTCAGGAGTACTTGACGGGAACATGACTCTTCTCTGAAACTCAGAATACACCCATGACTTTGTGCTTCATTCCTTTATAAAACACAACTGCTAATTTAGGCTGGCTCTGTGGAGAATATTCTCCATGGCACAGTGGTGAAGACAGCCTTCTTGATTTAATAAAAGCAAACAAATAAATAACAATAATAAACAGAAAGAAAAAGAAAGAGGTGTGATATCAATATTAAATTGAAAAAATGCAGGGGGAAATTATGTTGAGTATAAAGAGGATTATTTTCTGAGGTCAAATGTATTATCTACAAAGAATATGTAAGAGTGTGAGCAGTAAACACATTTAAAATAATGAAAATGTGATGGATACAGGTATTGCGATCTAAGTGGAAATCTTTAAGTCACCTCTCAAAGTTATATCAAACAAACCCATAGAAAAATCTGAAATATATATATTTTTAAGAACATAATTAACTAGTCTGAGTTAATAGGCTTATATGGAATTTTAAAATCAGGTCAGATAGACATGTAAAGAGTTCCCAGATGTCTGGAAAATATTCAAAATTTATGTTCTCAAAGCAATAAATACACTTTAATCGATTGTTAAGAATGGAAAAAGTCCACAGTACCAGGCCTCCGTGCAATAATTGGTGAATATAATAAGCTTAATGCCACAATGACCAGTAGAAAATTATAATACAGAACTCATCTAAATAGCTCTAATTGCTCGGAAAGGAAATGAAAATTACAATGAGTGTTTAGGAATAAAGAACTTATAGAACCCAACATACCAAAATACCTAAAGTATGCTTAAAGCTTCATGAAAAGGTATACAATCTATCAGTTTAAAACATTTTATTTTTTTTTATTGAGATATAATTGACATACAACATTATATTAATTTCACAGGTACACCATAATGACCGGATATTTGTTTATATTGGGAAATGAGTGTCACAATAAGTCAACTTCCATCATCACATACAGTTACAGAAGTTTGTTTTCCTTGTGAAGAGAACTTTCAAGATCTATTCTCTTATCAAGTTTCAAATATACAATACAGTATCATTAACTATGGTCCTGATGTTGTGCATTATGTCCCCATGACTTATTTTATAACTGCAAGTCTGTACCTTTTTGACCCACTTAACCCATTTAACCCACACTCTATCCAGTTGTTTCATTATTAACAAGAAGCAGTGAATATATATCATGTAATTATTAAATTGCAATTAGTTTATTTAAAAAAATTGATAGAAAATGCACTGAAGCTATAAATAGATACATTTTTTTTCATTTTAATGAGACCTTATTATATGCCAATGCTGGTCTACATATATTACCCGAATTATCAATTTCAGTCTTTAATGATACTATTGTTGGCCACATTTCACCTAGGAAGAAACTCAGGCACAAGGATGTCAAGTAAGTCAAGGGCACACAGCTGTGTACCTGGAAGAGGGGGTTTACGAATAAAGTCAGTCGAGGTCCATAACCTGGGCATTTAGTGTTTAAGCTCTACCCCTGATATATAATAAAATAGGTCATACTGACCACACTCATCAAACCTTGTTCCGAATTCTTTACATGTTTTAATGAAAGACTAAATGGATCAAAAAATCATAAGAAAACATGTTGTGCTATACCCACATGAAAGAGACTTCTATTCTTTCAATAATAATTTCAGTCTTTTGGGACATCAACTATTGTCCAGTACGTTTTATTTTAAGCTTTGAAGGTCATTTTAGCTGATGTTCCGACCCCAACAGGTGTTCTGACCCCAGCTATATTTTTTGAGGGACGGTGTGGGAGGAGGGAGGTCGTGAGCCCACAATCTTGGAATTATAAAAGTCACATGCAGTGGACCCTGGAAAATTAAAATTATGGGTAAGGACACACACTAGCTTTAATCTTTTCAAGACATTGTCCTCAGCACCACTGCCTGGAGCACCATCAAAGCTGTCACAGCAAGAGCTACCAGGGCAATTACACCTGCCACCACTGTAATAACCCAACACCCCCAAACTCTCCCAACTCCTCAGCCAAATGCCCCATTTGGCAAGGTCACATTAAAAGAGAGACTGTGCTATTGGTTAAGGTAAGAAGCATAAAATGGGCTTGGGAATCGTTCTCTGTCATTTCCATACACATGGTAATGCCCGGGCAGCACACAAATCCACAAACAACTAAAGCTCACATTGAAAAATATGCGGTGACTCGTTTGTTTCTCTTGCTTTCTTATAAGATTTATAGGAGCAGAAATAATTAGTTTTCAACATGTTACCTAAATGATTTGTTTTAATTCATTAAACATTTGATATAAGCGTGTTCACAAAATTGGTGAATATTTAAATGGCTGATGAGTGATGAACTTTATAGAACACTTCTACCAAACAAGAAAGGCACATCAAAGACATCACAGAGCAATAGCATTGTATACGGCTTAATACAGATCTTCTTTTTATATAATCCATACGGACCAGCATAGTTTATAGTTTGCCTTGACTGTCATCAAAATTAAAAAGAAAAATCGATTCATACTGAAAGAGAAAAAAAATAAGTAAATGTATTGCTTTTGTGTTGCTGACATCGTGTACCATTCCTTGCAAAATGAAGAATGACAAATTGAAAATTACATGACCTGTGAAATACACTATCATTTACCACAAGCCCTCCTGTGAAGATTTTATATAGTAGGATAAATAGTCTGTCAAAAACAGAAAGAAATGACTTATAAAACTGTCATCTAGTTGAGTGGCAGATTTTTGTAGGAATATTTTTAATAAGAATGTTGAGTTGTATATATTATATATATATAATATATATTATGTATCTTTAATGATCTGGGTGCTAGCTGTAAATCCTTACAAAGAAAAAAAGCATGCAGAAAAGAATATCTCTTGTGAAAATGTAGTTAGTTTATCAGTTGGATCATGTAGTAAATATACGTGGGCTTGAATCTGCATAAGGAGTGGATTTGAAAGGAAAAGTTTAAAATTATTATTCTGTTTCTTAGAATCAAAAGAAGAGAAAAAATGCTTTTGTACAGTTGGGAGTGGGAGATATGTGAGTGGATATTTTCTAAACTACTTTTAAAATAAGTTTCTAATAAAATGGAATTCATATTTCCACAGCTAGTGAGGGGAAAAAAAACAAAATAAAACTGTGTGGACAGATGAAATAACACAAGGGAAATACGGAAGTCACTATTTCAAAAATTTTGTATTGCATTATGTAGAAACTGTATACAAACAAATAAAATATAATGCATTGTACTTGTATGTAGCTCCAGGGGTGTTTTAATTCAGAAACTTCCTTACCTCATAGATTCCCGTGGATGTTTTACATTTGCATTCTGTTTTAAAGAATTTACAATGGAAATCTTCAAGTTGCCTTGAGGATGAATTAAATTAATTTATTACGTCAAAGTTCCCAGGGAAAAGATTTCGTAAGTGAAACAGGAGAATTCAGTTTGCTTATTTTACTGACTTAGGAGGACACACACATATATTTTGAAAATTTGAATTACAAGCAAGATTGTCTGAGAATTCACTTGCCTTCCTCTTTTTTGATTAGTTTGGGAACTAATCAACTCACAGACATTTCTTCAAAGATAATTCCATCTTTTTAAAATGTTTTTTTTGGGGCGCCTGGGTGGCGCAGTCGGTTAAAGCGTCCGACTTCAGCCAGGTCACGATCTCGCGGTCCGTGAGTTCGAGCCCGGCGTCGGGCTCTGGGCTGATGGCTCAGAGCCTGGAGCCTGTTTCCGATTCTGTGTCTCCCTCTCTCTCTGCCCCTCTCCTGTTCATGCTCTGTCTCTCTCTGTCCCAAAAATAAAAAAAAAATAAAAAAAAAAAACGTTGAAAAAAATAAAATGTTTTTTTTTTTTAATTGATTTTTGAGAAAGGGAGAGAAAGAGAGAGCTCAATCTCCAGAACCATGAGTGCATGACCTGAGACCATGACGGAAACCAAAAGTCAGAGGCCTAACGGAATGCGCCACCCAGGTGGCCCAATAAATTCCATAATTTGCTGGATTTCTTAATATGGCTTCTGGATTATAATGATTAACTTGTATATTAAAATCTCATGTGTGGAGAGATGATTTTGGTCTCAATCAGGATGGTGGGATTGGTTGTTCAGTAGACCTTGAGGTGGGTGGTAGCCAGGAGGGTGGCACTGCCTGGTGAGGGACGTGGAGGGATGATCTTGGAAACTGTGGGTCGTCAAAAAAATGCACACGTGGTCTCAGCACCAGAACATCAATTACATTGGTGATCTATGATGCCTGGATCTGGAGCTGGCCTTTCAACCATTTTATTCTAATATTGTATTCATTTATTTTTGCTTCTGTTAATTCCATTCTTATAAAGTTCAGATTTTTTTCCATGTAGGATTGATCAATCTGTCAAATAGGGGTATAATTTTCAAAACTGCCTTTTGGCTTACTTTTGCAATAACAGAATGTTGTTTTCTTCTTCAAAAGATCAGCCATTGGAACTATAGTCACACATTTTTTTTTTCTTCTCAAATGAAGATGGTTTTATTATAAACAGTAGTTTTAAGTTGCAACGTGTCTTACGCTTGACCTAAATATTGTCCTTGCATTTTTGTCAGTTGGATTCTTTCAATCTGTCTTCTCGAAATAATGCTGATTTTTCCATCACGGACCAGACAAGAGGTAAACCATGCTGCAATTGTAATGGGGACAATTTACCAAATGAATTGATACCTAAAACAATGAATGGAGTGAAGAATGCAGTACTATCCAATCTAGAAAGCAGCCACTATCCCCAGGCTGATACATAGTACAGAATTTCCTCCCCTATCTCTACCCTCTACCCCATGCTGGCGCTCAGATCTCAGTGGGGAGGGCATGACTATCGCCCAGAGAGTGGAAATGTTCACTGAGGCTTAGGACGTTGGCAAGCAGTGGACTGCCTCCTTCTTGCTTGTAGAGGAATCTAATGGGAAACTACATTTGGTGGGGGTGGTGTTGAACTTGCAGAGAAGTTGTCAGAGGCACCCAATGAAATGCTGCTTAACCGAGGTCCCGCAGAACATGCTGGAAAACTCCCTTCAGGATGCACTGAAGCTTACTCCAGCTTTCGTGTCCTGAACGCAGGCTGAGCACCTCAGTGGCAAGAAAAGAAGGCAGAAGAGAACCAAGGAGCGTGTTCCTCCTGCAGTTCCTCCAGGGCCCTCTACTACATGCCTTAACTCCTTGCCAACTGGCAACGTAGGGATGCTTACAAAAATTAACCATCCAAGACTTCATATACCATTGTAAGTAATTTGAAAGTTTGTATGTTATTATGAAGACATTGGGGAGAAATGAATGGTCTCAAACACAGTGAGGCAGAAACATTTGTGGCCAACATATTAGTCTTAAAAAGTCATGAAGATATCTGCAGATTACAAAAGACAGGAAAAAGAAGATACCAACAAAGGGCCAACATTAATGAAATAGAAAATGTACTGTTAAGAAATCAATTAAGTCGGGATGCCTGGGTGGCTCAGTCGGTTAAGCGGCCGACTTCGGCTCAGGTTTGATCTCGCGGTTTGTGTGTTCGAGCCCCGCGTCGGGCTCTGTGCTGACAGCTCAGAGCCTGGAGCCTGTTTCAGATTCTGTGTCTCCCTTTCTCTCTGACCCTCCCCCGTTCATGCTCTGTCTCTCTCTGTCTCAAAAATAAATAAAAAAGTTAAAAAAAAATTAAAAAATAAATAAATAAAATTAAAAAAAAAAGAAATCAATTAAGTCATGTTTAAATGTAACACAGCAGAACAAAGGGGAAAGAAAGATGTTTAAAGTCAATGTTGTTGGGCAAATCACACATCGATACAAAAAAATTGTCAAACTCTATCCCAGTCTCACAGCATAAATAAAATTATATTCTGGGTGAATTGCCTATCTGAATGTAAGAGGTAAAATATTGAAGCTTCTTGAAGATAATCCAGCAAAATAGCTTCATGATTCTAAATCAGGCAATGTTTCATTTCATTTTCAGTTTATTTATTTATTTTTGAGAGAGAAAGGGCGAGAAGGAGAGAGAACGCACAGTGGGGAGGAGTAGCAAGATAGAGAGAGTCCTAAGCAGGTTCCACGCTGTCACCACTGAGCCCAAAGTGGGACTGGAATTCACAAACTGTCAGATCATGATCTGAACCGAAATCAAGAGTCAGATGCTTAACCAAGGGAGTCACCCAGGTGCCTCCAGCAATATTTTATTAAACAGGACATGTAAAGAATAAGTAAAAATTTAAAATATCAATAAATAAGACTATATTCAAATTGAGAAATTCTGTCATTCAAAATATACCACTGAGAGTTAACAGGCAAGACAGTGACTGAAAGAAGGTATTTAGGTATTTACAATATACATAACTCATAATGACCTTATATCCAGAGTTTTTATATGTGCATGTGCTTGTGTATGAGGGTGCGGGTGAGGGTGCCTTATTTTATTGTGCTTCACTTTACTGTGCTTCAGAGATACTGCATTTTTGACAAATTAAAATTTGTCTGAACTCTGTGTTGAGCAAGTCTATTGACGCTATTTTGCAACAACGTTTGCTCACTTTCTGTCTCTATGTCACATTTTGATAACTCTCCCAATATTTCAAGCTTTCATTGTATTATATTTTTGATAAATATTATTTATTTATTTTTTCAGGGGGAGAGAGAGAGAGAGCAGGGGAGGGACAGAGAAAGAGGGAGAGAGAGAACCCTGAGATCATGACCTAAGCCGAAATCAAGAGTCTGACGTTTAACAGCCTGGGCTACTCCAGTGTCCCTCATTGTATTAGGTTTGTTATGGTGATCTGTGCTTAGTGATTAAGACTCACTGAAAGCTCAGATGATGGTTAGAATTTTTGAGCAATAAAGTGTTTTTGATGAGATATGCATATTTTTTAAAGGCATAATGCTATTGCACACAAAAAATACTACAGTATTGTCTAAACATTGCTTTCACATGCACTGAAAAACTAAAAATTCATTTGGCTTCCTTTATTATTGTATTTAGTTTATTGAGGAGGTCTGGAACAGAACCTGAAATATCTCTGAGGTATAGCTGTATACACCAAGAGAACACTTGTTCAGTTATTTCACAAAGAGGATATCCAAAAGGTTAGTACAAATATGCAAATAAGTTAAATATCATTTGTCTTCGGGAAATGAAAAATAAAATCATAGATATTATTAAACACAGACCTAGTTAATTATATTAAGTATTGAATAGCGTGTTCTATTGAATAGAACTGGACCTCTGGGATAAATACTTTGAAAAATTTTTGCCACTGAGTGTATGCATTTCCTATGAGTCAGTTATTTCAGTTCTAAATTCACATACATCTGATATACGTGCATATAGGTCTCCAGACACAAATATAAGAGTGTTCTTTGATGAAAGATATGAAATCATCCCAAATTCCCATCCAAAGTAGAGTTGAAAAACATTATGGTATATTGACACAATGATAGAGTAATATACATCAATAAAAAAGGAATGAATTGTGTCTATGCAGCAATGTGATGAGACTCAATAAGATAATAAAAAAAAGAACAAAATAAGGTAAGGCGAAACAAACTCACAATGTACAGTTCCATTTGTATAAGATCAAAAAGTGGGTAAGCTCATTTAGAAGCCAAGACCAGATTAATCTTAGAGTAAGGAGTTGTGATGCCTAGATGAGGGCAGGAGGAAGTTTCTAGAATGCTGATAACAGTCTGTTTATTGACATATGTGTGTTCATTTTGTGCATATTTTGGCACATACATGATACTTCAATTATTTTTGTTTAATTTGCAGATATTAGGAAAGAAATGCAAGTACAATGAGTAGCACTTGCATTTAGATATTTTGGGCCACATAGAGAAAGCTTTCTGTGCCCATCTTCTGTCACTGCTGAAGCAGTGGTGTATACAGAATAAAGCATTCATTTAGATATCAAGTAAACAATGCCTCCAGCAATTGCAGAAGGAAGGTATATGACGACATAGTGCCGGGGCAGAGACAGAGGTGAGCAAATGCAAAAAGATCAGTTCTAAAAATTCTGACTGTCATGATGGTGGGACTCTGGTGGGAGCATGGGAGCCACCTTGGCTCTAAGTAGAACAGCTAATTCATTTCTGTTATGGGGTCCCATGTTATGGGACATGGATTATTTCTAATTTTACTTCTAATTACAAAGGTAATAAGAGCTCAATATTGGAAAAATGGAAACAGAATAGGGTAAAATAGTCATAACTGAAACTCTCAAAAGAGTTATAAAATTCACTTTTATAAGATGCATATATATATATATATATATATAGAGAGAGAGAGAGAGAGAGAGGATACTATATTCTAGATTGTATAGATTGCAGTAAATTATTTTTTAGAGGATAATACTATAATATGTGTTTATATCCAGTAATGTTAAGTCCTTCTAGTTTTCTGGTTCATATGATAGTCTTGCCTACATTTGGTTCTTTGAGTTTTCATGTAAATTTTAGATTTAATTTGTCAAATTTCACACGCACACAAGGGATTTTGAAATTTCTGACATGTTTTGGTTGTTTAACATTAAAGGAAATGTAATTTGGTGGCCTTTTTTTTTTTTTACGTATTCCACATATATCATTTTAATATCATTAGAATAATATATTTTATTGTATAAGAAAAAGTATTATATCCTAGTTTTGAAATTGTTTTCATTTTGTGGAACCACAATAAACAGCTCTTTGCATAAAGGTGATCCAAATTGTTTTTAGGGTTTTCCAGTATGGTGTCTACAAGGTATTAAAAAACAAAATCCAACTGCATACATTTGAAAGATCGTATTAGCTTCATTCAATGATGCATGAATCGGGCAGCATCCCACCTAGCAGATAAAAAGGAGCTTTGAGGAGCAGTTCAAAACGAGAGACTTTTGTACGTAGAAGGTAGTGGGGACAAGGAAGTCATCCAAGCAAAAGGTGAATTTGTTGTTATAAGATCGCTGTCTTGCAGGGCATGGTGGGGGTCTATTCTATTGGGTGAATTACCTCACTAGGGCTGACCAAGTAATTCCTGATTGACTGCTATAAGATTCCATTTCTGGGAGAACCAAAACTGTAATTAAGTATTTATGTCATTTGGGCCAGGTGGGGCTTGGTATAAGTGACCCCATTTGGGGTCTTGTTTTTAAGAAAAGTGAACCAAGTCAAAGGACCGGTACTATGAAACCTCTCGGATAATTGTTGTTTTGTGTATCATTTTCAAATATTTTCCATTTTAACCATCAGCATATGTGATTAAGTTACAGACTATTACTAGGATAGTATGTCATAACATTAATTTTTCTTTGTTTTGATCCAAAATATCATTAAGTATTATCTTTCAGACCTTGAAGAGAAAGATAGTGTTGTGTGTGTGTGTGTGGGTGGGTGGGTGGGGTTGTGTTTTGTGCTTCTGAGGCCAGAGAAAGACAGACAGAGACAGAGATACCAAGGATTGTTAAGACTGCATGACTACAATTCATTTTTATTTTTTTGCTATGTAAAGAATCAAAATGCTAATTATTTCCTGGAAAATATAAATATTTTAAATGATGCATATTATACTTTTATACATTTAATATAATTCATTATTTTTATTATTGTCAATTAGCTTAGGTAATGTACACATAATTAAAGGGCTATGATGCAAGGCTCTTTCCAGAACTGCATGGAGTAGGTTATTTCATAGCAAGTAATTGTAATGCGAAAATGCAGGGATTTTTTTCTAAAAGCACAAATTCAAGTATATTAAAATAAGTTTCAAATTTTCTTTTCCTTGGATGAAAGCTTCTTTTGTAGTGCAAATGGATTTTAATTAGAAATCTACATTTAAAAATCATATTAAAGGGACACTATTTTTACTGAGCTATGCCAGGGGGTAAATAATATTAATGCTAAATACATATCTTTTAAGAAAAGAATAAAATGAACTGTGATATGTCTTTGTTTAAGCACAAAGTTCCAATACTGTGCAATTGTCCTTTGAATGAAAGTTGAATCACATTTTCTTTATTCTAGCATCAAATCTGAGCATTTCAAGAGGTAAACAGTGATACTTTGATGCTTTGCTTCAAAGCATCCAGAGGAAATTAATCAAATTAATCCATTCTTCTTTCTACTGGCAACAAAAATTATTCGCCGCTTTGGACTCAGGGCATTTCACAGGACTCTAATGAGTTTTGGGAAGGGAGGAAAAAAAAAGTATTAAATGGTGGCATTAAGCATGAGATTGTAAGCTACTCAAATTCTTTCTTTATGCCAGATTGGGGATGTAATGAGTGAAGCAGGAGGCCCCTGGAGGCTTGGAAACATCGCAGAGTGCGCTGCCTGCCTATGGAGGCAGCGGCTACCCAGCATCTGTGGCTCATTGCCACGTTGGAACTCAGTACTAAGTTTGGCAGATATTCGAGTGTTGGTGGAAAAGACAGACATTTGTAGTTTAATCTGAGCTCTGTCCATTTTTGAACTGTTGGTGTTAACAATGTCCGTGTAAGCAGAACAAAAAAGTTGGGAAGCTCTTCCTTATTAACTGAACAGAAAAATCATTACTTAACCTTGGACCTGTCCTATCGGTGACTGTTATAATCAAAGCTCCCAAGAGAATTTAAAAATATTTAAGTGACAACTGTCTCTGAAGGCAGTTTTTCCTTGGGGCTAATCAAGAGAAAAATTTACTTCTTGCCTGAGACCATTGGTTGAAGACCAAGCAACTTTTTTTTTTTGTTTATTTATTTTGAGAGAGAGAGAGAGAGAGAGAGAGAGAGAGAATACCAGCAGGGGAGGGGAAGAGAGAAACGAAGAGAGTGAATCCCAAGCGGGCTCCACATTGTTAGTGCAGAGCTCGATGCAGGGCTCAAACCCACAAACTGCGAGATCATGACCTGAGCTGAAACCAAGAGTTGGACACTTAACCGATGAGCCCCCCAGGGGCCCCCAAGACCAAGAAACATTTAATCATGCAGTTAATATAGGATTGCTTACATATTTTCCAATAATCAAGTGATTGCTATTTACAAGATTATTTTTAGGAGTCACTATAGGACAAGCATTCTCCAAAACAAGAGAGGTTGCTCTCAAAACTTTTATTTATTTATTTATTTTTTTATTTTTTGCTGAAACTATACGCTCTCTTTCTGTATCTCTTCCAAACCTCTAAAGGAATTCTCATACTTTTTCAAAATTGTAGCTGTAGGGATAGCTAACTTACATCAGCTCTGTGGGCAGACTCAGATCCTAAACACAGCCCTGGTGTTTACTCTGAGTCCCGGGTTCCTTGTTGAGAAAATCAGGGTCTTTATGGAATACCTCCTAGGCTTGTTCTGAAAATTTTGTAAGAAAATCTTTAAAGCCATCAGCACAATAACTGGAAAATAGGAATTGTTCCATACATCTTGATTATTATTATGTCCTTTCAAGTCCCTCTATTTTGCCTGGTTGACATGAAAACTTTGCTGCAGGTTTCAGAAGACACATTTTTCTCCCAGTGGAAACTTCACATCTTTCTAGTAATCATCTTCTTGGGGAAAAATAGTATTTTTATTCACTGCCGCTCATTTCTAATGCGTGTTTCAGATGACCCCCTTTCTGATCTTTTGAAAATTATCATAAAATTATAAGTGGCTTTGACAATTATCTAGTTATTAGACACAAATGGATACACAGGAACTGAGAGAAATTGAGTGATTTGCCTGGGCCAAAAGTAAATGAATAAATAAATAAATAAATAAATGTGCAGAACTGGGGCTAAAAGTTTTGTTTGCTTCTTTCTTTTGCTTCATTTATACATCTCTTTTTGAATATATTTATAGATTTAAAAAAAATCTTTGAATGTCTTAATTCACAGACTTTATCCATTAAATTGGAAAGAACGGGATACATTCATAAGAGAAAACTCTTATTTATACGGAAAAATGCGTTTTTCAGTTTAGCTATCATGGGCCAAACATCTGGGTACCTGTCAACCGATTTTACATGATTGACATGGTTTGCATTCACATCCAGATGTTTCTGCATTTTGAGATCGACTTTCACACATTGACAATATAAATGATCAATAGAAAATCGTATTTCATGGGCATTATGAATAAAGGTCAACACATTTATTTTGGATTCCTCTAAATAAATATTTCTTAAATGTCATATTTGCATAGCATTAAAAGTTTTCAGCAAATGCTTGTGAGGAGTGCCCCTGTGACACTGATGATTGAATACATTATCTTGTCTCTTTCTAATGAAGAAAGCAATGTATTGCCAACCTTATTCGAACTAAGGGAACCCCTCTGACCACTTCAGATGTCCAAAATGGATTTTACTTTGGAGGATGATATTTTGCTAAAATAATATGAGATTTATCTTTACTGTCCGCTAAAGAAATAAGGAAAATAAAATGCCATGGGAATTGTTATTTTAATGCTGTATTCAAAAGAATAAAAGTTAAATATAGAACTTTGAATTGCTGTCCTCTTTTCTCCTCGGCTGGTAGAATATGTTAGTAGTCTGGAGATTGGGAAATTCAACCTCACACAATACATCCAACTAATGAGATTGCAGAAACATTGTGCTTTCCATCATTTCCTTATCAGTGACAGTCAGTCCATTAAAAGCTCTAACCCCAAGAAGTGAATTTCAGTTTTAAACTTTTGCATTCTGAAAACACTCTTCCCAAGACTGTTAATAGATAAGATGGATGCCACATTTGGTGACAGTTCAAGACACTTACCCTCCCGGAACTGTTTTGAAACCAACAACAGGCCTATTATCTTCTCTTAGAAAGACATTTTATAGTGCTGTTTAGTGAATTGTGAAATTCTGAAGGAAGTTTTATTTACCTGTGTTTTTGTTTCCTCACACAATGTAGTATCATACGTTACAATACAGGCTTGTGATCTACATTTTAATTGCATCTTTTCAGGAAAATTGAATAGATCTACGAAAAACTATCTTCCTCTGGACAGCAGCACTATTTGGCCTTCTGAGAACAGAAAGGTGATGATTTATCCCTGGATCCTTAATATTTTTGGTTGCAATAAGTTAGGCATGCTCACAACTGAAAGAATTGTAGGCTAATCTATGCAGCCTTTCCAAACTTAGTGTTTGTTAATTTTAAGAGAAGAAATTTAACAAACTCAAGCACAAAGGTATGACTTCACCTCCTGACACGGAGGAGATTTGCACTCACACCAAGGTCCCCAGGAAATAACCATGACTATAGGACATGGCATACAGGGGGAGTTTAAAGTCTTACTATTTGAAGTGGTTTTATAAATCCGAAGGTGTATAAGTTTCCTTCTATGGATGTAGTCAGAATAAGTCAAAAGAATAACTGAATTCAACTCCCAAATTTAGTCCCAGAGGTTTCAGAAAACAATAGGGAAAAATTATCTGAAGCAAGTAAGCTTTTGAGAAGACCGGCATCTAGGCCACTGTTCTATCTGTTCCTCCATGAGGATGGGAGATAAGGGCATAAATCGATGTTTCTGGAGCTGTTCAATCGATAACTACTGGTTTGAGATGTAAAATAAGCAAGGAACGAATCAATTGATACTTAGGATCATTTGGTGACACAAAAAGTGCAGAAATAAGTATTGCTAGAAATAGCGATGCAGCAGCTGATTTATAGTCCACATACAATAGGAAATAACACAGGCGATTTTGTGTATACCTACTGGAGCAACGTTGTGAGCACAGCGACAAAAACACGGTGTACGGGAGAGGTGAGTGCTCATGTCCCGCCAGGTACAGAGATTAAAATCTGTTTACAAAATGCAGCAAAGGACAGTTGGCTGAAAATCCCATGTACATCAGAGGATACTAAATAGAAACAGGATCCTAGGTATACTTGAATGAAGTACACGGCATTTGAAGCGGAATCATTTACTTTCAGTAAAAACGGTTCTCATAAGACCTCGGAAGCTAGGAGCACTGTAGAGAGATTGTCAGGGTGAAATTATCAAACAGATCTCAAATATAAAAATTTAATATCGATAATAGCCAACAGTTTGGGTCATTTATTCTCTGTGCAATAGCATGCTGTATGTGGCATATTTTATTTAATCTTTGCAATTAATCTGTAAGGAGACATTGTATGTATGTCAACTTGGCAGGAGAATAAATTGAGTTTAATACAGATTAGGTATCTTTTCTCAAGATTGTGAAACTTGAAAGCATCAGAATGAGGGTTTGAAGCAAGGCAGTATATTCCATAACCCATACAGTTAAGAAAGAATTATTCTAGATATTAGTATATGTTCTTTGATGCTAAGAGACTCAATCCATCCATCTAGGGTTGGAGGTAACACTAAAAATATTTTTTTAATCAAAATTTTAAGAAAATATTTTTTTTAATTTTTTTAACATTTATTTATTTTTGAGACAGAGAGAGACAGAGAATGAATGGGGGAGGGTCAGAAAGAGGGAGACACAGAATCCGAAACAGGCTCCAGGCTCTGAGCCATCAGCCCAGAGCCTGACACGGGGCTCGAACTCACGGACCGCGAGATCGTGACCTGAGCTGAAGTCGGACGATCAACCGACTGAGCCACCCAGGCGCCCCAAGAAAATATTTTTAAATAAATCTAGTCCAAACATAATTTTAATTTTACCTTCACAATGTACTAGAAATATAGTTTAAAACGTTTTTCATAATTCAAGATTATTTAAATTTATATTAATTAAACATGATAACAGGAATATATGTATGGATAATTAGAGTAAGTTTTTCAGGTAAATTTCCTGTGTCTAACACAAATTGTAAATTTCAGCGAGCAAGAAAAATAAATTGCAACTCTTGAACAACAGCAGCCTCCTATTATAAACACCATGTGTAATATAACTCTCCATAGTCATAACTGTAAAAACCATTTGCTTAGCACAGTTTTTTCGCCTTTTTTTGGGGGGGGTAAACAAAAGAGATACTAAATTTCAGAATGAGGAGCTATGGCTAAAGCTTTTTGTTCTGTATGTCATTAGGATAAATGGTATATAAATATTTCCACGCTCATTCTATGTATTTACAGCAAAGCGTAATGATTAAGCTAATGCTTTGAAATCTGGAAATCACATTTGCCACTTTTCCTCTAAGGGTGTCAGATTAAAAAAACATTATGACTTATGATCTGTGCTTCAATTTCAGTTAAATCAAGACCACATGAAAGAACTAGGTACTGACAATATTAAATTTTTGCACATATGTGACTTTCCAAAACACCACAACTGTCTGCTCCTTGTTCTTACTCATTTTTCCTTTGCCTCCTCTATTAAACTTTTCAGCAAATATCATGTTTATCTTAAAAGGGCCTTGAGTTTCAGTATTATCATTTCGTTGCCCCATTTACTCTTTAAACGTCCATAAACTGCTGTTCCCCACACCTGCACCTTGCTACAAAGATGCTATTATTATGGTATCTGACCTTGATATTGCTAACTGTGACTCACAGCATAGTATTTACAGGATAAATCCAAACACCTTAAGTATAGATAGGTGCAGAAAAATCTAGTTAACAAAAACTGACGCTTGTAAGAAAAACTAAAGCAAAATGCAGTGCTTAAGCAAATAATATCTCTTGACATACTACAAGGAGTATGAATATTACAGAGTCTATATTCATTGTCACTCACGTCAAAGTGGTGAATCCACTGGTCATCTAACTGGCCTGGCTAAATTTTAATGGCTAAGGTCACTCTCCAAATAGGCATATTAGTTATTTGCCCTGAGATGGGCTTGGGAAGTTGGCTCTCCAACTGAGTGATGTCCTATCTTATCAACCCAATTTGACAGAATTAAGACAATTTTCAATTTAAAGTATTATGCAATCTTTCCTCACTAATATTCAGAAATTTTGTCTATACTTGAATATAATTGGATTTTTCATGATTTTGAACTTGGCTCCCTATTCCAAGACAAAAACATACGGTTTTATAGTATATTAGAGCAACTGCCAGGTCAAATACCCCAATTTTAGCTTCCTTCCACCTTTACAATATTAAATCTGTTAAAATAATTTCCAGAATATTTTGGCATATAAATGAATTGAGCTGTGTATTCTTAATCATGTTTATGTGTGTCCACTGCTATTGATACTTTTCTTTGGATTTTATTAAACACCACATTACATTGTGTCAAGTATAAAAATATTTTGTTCCTAAAAAACTGAGATATGAACCATGAAATCCATTCCTTTTTTTTTTAATTTTTTTCCAACATTTATTTATTTTTGAGACAGAGAGAGACAGAGCATGAATGGGGGAGGGTCAGAGAGAAGGAGACACAGAATCTGAAACAGGCTCCAGGCTCTGAGCTGTCAGCACAGAGCCCGATGCGGGGCTCAAACTCACGGACCGTGAGATCATGACCTGAGCCGAAGTCGGTCGCTTAACCGACTGAGCCACCCAGGCACCCCTCCATTCTTAATTCTAGAGGACAAACTGCTGGTTACCAGAAGGGAGGTGGGTGAGGAGATAGGTTGACTAGATGATGGGAATGAAGGGGTGCACTTGTGGTGATGAGCACCGGATGGTATATGGAAGTGTTGAATCAGTACATTGTACGCCTGGAACTAATACAACACTCTCTGTTCACTAACTGGAATTAAAATAAAAACTTAAAAAATATTTTTTCCTAAGACTTAATTGCCATTTGCAAGTGAGATTTGAGATTTGTGCTTCTAAAAAAAAAAAAAAATGCCATTCAATCTGTGGTGCGACACATGCAAAGTTCATTTCAACCTGTATCCTAGAACAGTTTAAACATGGTGAGACCTGATTTCACATATACAAAAAATTCCTCTCTAAAGCCATATGCTCTCTGAACCTGTACAAAATGGTAGTTTTTGTAGAGTCTAAAAAATTTCTTCAACAACATTTCGTCATCATTATGTGTATTGTTCAGTAGTCTTCTTGTTCCTTAATTAAATTTGCGAACGTATTTTAAAAAGAACAATGAATTGTATTTAATAATTAAATATATTAGCACAGAATTATAAACAACAATGACATATCACCTTGCAATTTCAATATCAGAAGGCATGAAACCCTTCTTATTTTTTCCTGAAGAGATCTGACAAGATTTTATATAAATTTTGAATGTGTTTTTTTTCCCCTTTTCTTCCACTTAATTTTATAGTCCTACCAAAATAATGAGCCCTTTAATTAAGGTAAAAATTATGGAGGTTCCCTAAAGTGTGGCAGCAAAGGAATGGAGGTATCAGTGACTGAGGGATGGGTTAGATGGGGAATCAGCAAATTGTCTTGACGGGGTTTTTGGAATTGTCTTGACAAGGCCATTGAATGGGTCTTGTAATTGTAAAGCCTGGGCACAAATTGGTTGGTGAGTTTCTTGAGCCGCCATTAGGGATGTGCTATGAAAATTGTATGAGAGAAACAGATGACAACATAGGCACAGTCTGTGTGGTGGTGCCTTGATGGTGTCTTGGGTGTGGACACGTCCAGGTGCTTGGCAGAGTAGAGCTTCACTGTGGTCTCATCTGGGACGTCTGAAAGATTGGTGGAAGCATCAGCTGGTTCTCGTAGTCCACGTGAGGCAGTAGCCAAATTCTCCCTGTTGGTACATTTCCAACATCTAGGTGAATCCAAGGTTGGTGAAGATATAGTAGGAATAGATCAATCCATAAAGCATCTGGGATGCCTGCTCGGTTAGGTCGCTCTGGTTAGGGTCGTCTCCAATCTCTTCATTAGGCTCCAGCTGTGGATGGGGAGGCACCTGCTCACTGAGTCCAGTGAATTTGTTCTGGATGTAGTCTTCGTGTATTTCATAGAAGAACGCATTGCCACGGAGCCCATAGGACCAGTATCATTAACACTATTTTTCAGATGGTTAAATCACTTACTTTGAATTTATTTATTTTTCCATATCGATTTCCCAATGCTCCTTGGTGTCTATAATTTTGATTTTCTTGACTGTTCTTAAAAGTCTCTGAAAGCTCAGTTACTTGTTTTTCTTTTCATTCACAAAACATGTGGTAATTAAATTTTTTTCTACCTATTTTAATAAATTATTTATAAAAAGCAGTACAAGGGAATGACATTTTTAATTTCTATGTCCTTTAAAGTTTTTATTAATATAGTATTTATAGAGAAAAGTGCCCATATCAAAAGGGTTCAGCTTAATGGATTGACTTCACAATCAGAAGACAGGAGTTTAGTCAGAGTCAGGTCAAAAATGCCATAAGCCTAGAACATTCTCATCCCAATCACTACTCCAGTTAACTACTCTCCTGATTTCTAAAACCAAAGACTAGTGTTGCCCTTTTTGTAATAATGTTAATAAAATGCATTATGCACATTGTAAATAACTGATGCAGATTTTGTGAATATTCCTTAATTTTTTTATGGCTTCTCATATGACTCACATTTATGTGGTAGTTTCCAGTTTGGGCTGATAAATAATGTTATTATGAAAATTCTAGTACATGCTTTTCAGTGAACTTATGGATATACTGCTGTTGGGTTCAGGTCTATACGGTGTGGAATTAATGATCTTTAAAAAGGTGTGTGTTGTAGATACTGCAAACAGCTTTCTGAACTGGTTTCATGACGAAGTTTTGAGGACATAATGGACTTTGATATTTGTAAGGAATCTAAAAACTCGGCTTTTCCTTTTACACATTCAAAAACATGTGTGTTTAACTTTATAATATTTTATTTATTTTATTATCTCTTCAGAACCTGAATCAGCAACCCCGGGCCCAATAGGTTCTCCTGGTGATTCCCACTGCCTGCTAAAGTTTGATCTTGGCGACAATGACATCTTTACCTACCTGGTAGGGTCAGGGCTCTTTATTAATGGATTGGTATATTTTTCAATATTTCCCCTAGCTTCAACACAGGTATGACGGGCGCTAAGATTTCATTTTTTATTTTATTTTTTAATGTTCATTCATTTTTTGGGAAAGAAAGAGAGAGAGAGAGAGAGAGTATGAGCACGGGAGGGGCAGAGAGGGAGACACAGAATCCGAAGCAGGCTCCAGGCTTTGAACTGTCAGCACAGAGCCGGATACGTGGCCGAAACTCGTGAACCATGAGATCATCACCTGATCCGAAGTTAGAAGCTTAACCCACTGAACCACTCAGGCACGCCCAGTGTGGAGCCTAATGTGGGGCTTGATCTCAAGACCCTGAGATCAAGAGCTGACTGAGATCAAGAGTCGGATAGTTAACAGACTGAGCCACCCAGGTGCCTCAAGGTTTTCATTTTAAAATGATTCCCTTTACAGTGTTAACTGTGAATGGATTAAAATGGAAAGTTTAGGGGCACCTGGCTGGCTCAGTCAGTAGAACATAGGACTCTTGATCTCTGGGTTGCGATATGAGATCATAACCGATATTGCGTTGTAGAGATTACTTAAAAACAAAACCTTTAACACAAAATAAAATAAAATGAAGTGGAGAGTTTACTGAATCAGGGACTTTTATAGTCCAACCACCTCCCCCCAAATGCTAAAGACCTAATAAAGGAGTAATTGGGAAATCGGTACTTTCCACTTAATTTTTTTGATAACTTTAACTGCTCTAAAAAAATAGTCTATTAATTTTGAAAATGTACTGCATTTTAATCTGCCTGTGCAATGCCTTTGGCAACTTGGACAAATAGTTAATAAGGAAAAGCCATTTTAATCATTTATTAGCTTTAAAAATATATATGTAGGTAATAGAGTTTTCTATCCCAAAATATATCTTCTTGTTCTAGAGCTAAGGCTGAGTTATAAACGTTGGCAAAGTTTTGTGGATTGTGCTTGAGTTACTAATGTCTAAAACTGAATTATCACGGGACTTTTTGTATCATATTTGGTTTTTCTTTTATTAAATTTTATTTTTTGTATATGCTTTTATTTGCAGAAAGTGTTCTGGTGATTATCTGGCTAAGTTTTTCAAAAAAAAAAAAAAAAAAGAATAGTTATAGATTTAACAATACAAGAGATGGGGCCCCTGGGAGGCTCAGTCAGTTGAGCGTCTGATTTTGGCTCAGGTCATGATCTCACAGCAGGTGAGTTCGAGCCCTGCGTCAGGCTCTGTGCTGACAGCTCGGAGCCTGGAGCCCCTTCGGATTCTGTCTCTCTCTCTCTCTCTGCCACTAACCCACTCACATTCTGTCTCTGTCTCTCTCAAAAATAAATAAACATTAAAAAAATAAAAAAAAACAATACAAGAGACAATTGCATATGCTCAAAATAAACACATTCTAATGGGCAGACTAGTGAAGTTTCCATTTTAATTAAAATGTTTGACCTCAACTATAAATTTGATCTCTTAACAGCTCAACTATAAATGTTATAACTGTCATGAAAGGGACTTGAGAACTACTCCAAAGCAACAAGGAATAGAATCAAAAGTGTTATTTTTATATCACTCAAAAAATACCAGTTGAGTTTATTAATTCCAGTCTGTCAAAGTCATTGACATGCTGTATGAGACACAAAAAATAAGTTTGTAGATCTTAGCAAACCAATTTTCCTTGTAATCAAATAATGGTGAATTAGGCCAGCTGAATGTTGTTTCCATACTGAAATTCATCTGCAATATATAAACACAACTTAGGACCAGATTGGTATTGTGGATGATGGATGGGGTTATTTTTTGATAAATAGCAGGATGCGTACTCCTTTTCATATTTTAAAGTGTAGTTAATAAGATTTTATGTTTTTTTTTTTCTTGACCTTTGAGACTGTCATTTCATACCTAGTAGATCAATTCAGCACTGGTAACAGAACCAAACAAGTCAGTGTATATGTTAAGAAAGGTTTTGATTTGCATGGAAGGCGGTGACAGGAGTGTCCATGAGGTTATCAGGCCAACAGGTGGTATTGACTGTCAGGAGTGTAGGTAGTTATGACACAGTTTTATACAGTGAGAATTCTGAGGAGAAGGGAACTGAGATTATTTGGGCACAATAGTGATCAGTGGGAGGAACTGGTCTTCTATGCCATTAGATAGCCCTGCTGTCTGAGACCCTGGTGTGAAGGCACCTTATTAGCTGACCGCATGTCGGGATAGTAATGGAGTCCTGTTATGACTCAGGAGTAACATGAGGGTATGAAAAGACATCCTGAGGCTGGACCAGCTGTCATGAGGTTGGATCATGGATGACATGCAAATGAATCGTCAGACTCGGTGGGGGTTTTATTCCAATGAGTGTATGGACAAAGGAATGGGGAATAACCTGAGGTTCCTCAGAACAGTTTTAAGAGCTGTGATCTGCTCCTTCTGATAAGCGTTCACGGCTACGCACCGAAGTCTTGGGAATGAAAGAGCCTGCAAACCCTCAACGTCGCCATGTGAATTTAAAGTTTAGATGTGTGTAAGGAGTTCAATATAACCTGACACCTTTGCTGATGTTTCACTTTGCTGAAGGATGTGGGCACATCCATTCAGTGAGCCCCCAAGTTCAGGGAGTTGGGGTGGATGCAGATATAGCTGAGTGCCTGTTCACATGCTTCTCGCCTTGCTTGTCCTCCACTATGAATTCCAGAAGGAAAGAAAGCACACTATTGGTGTCCACATCGGACATACTCGCCTTCTGCAATGGGAACATCCTCCTGACATTCTTGGTGATCATCATCTGGTTGGTGAGCTCTTTAATGTACAGCTACTTTTAGCATTTTTAGGTTGATGAGAAAGGGTCACCTTTCTCCTTTCCAGCCTGCAGCTCTCCAAGGAAATCAGCTGGTGGTCCACCAGGTACTGCAAGTTCTTACACAAGGGCTGGATACCAAGGGAGCTTGTCCCCCTGGCAACCCCTTGCCATTTTCCAACTCTAACTCGACAACTGAGAACCATCTTTAACACCTTTCAAGGGCCATTCTTCTAAGAAGAGAAACTGAAATGGCCTGCAATTCTCAGGCATGGACCTGGGGCTAGGGTGACGGCCGGGTTTAGAAGGGAGGCAGAGGGATGGGGAGGTAAAGCTGGAGTCATCCCTCTTGAAGTCTGCAAGGCGTGACTAAAATAGGTCTTCGTGGCATTGGGTTTGCTTTAAACAATTAAAAATTAGACTATTGACCAGCATATTCATTAAGTGTACTAATAAGACTATTGATATCTGTGAAGCTCTTTTTTAATCAAAAAGAGCATTTTTAATGTGCCAAGATATAAATTATGGGTACTTCAGGATTATTGTATCATGGAATTTCCCACAATATTGGATTTTTATGCTCTTTTTAATTATGTTGGCCACTGATATTTGAAGTTTGATTTGTGTTTATAAAGTTTCCTTAAAAGATTCTTATGAGAGCTGAAATGTTTGACAATTTAGAAGTTATAGACACTTTTAGAAGGCAACTTGGTAAGGTACCACATGCTGTGAACATTGCTTTTTGTGCTTTCCAAGTCACACGGGGATGCCTGTGAACCTGACCTACACAAAGTAGTTATTTTGGTCCTTTAAACTGCCTGCCAAACTGTTGAGGAAGCTTTTTGATTTGGGCAGACGGCCACTTCAAAACAAATCAAAATATAATATTTGGTCTCTGAACTTACCTACATTCAAATCTTTGGATATGAATGCTAACTCAGATTGAATTTGGGGTCTAATTGTTTTTGATGTTCGTAGGCAGTTTACATGAAATATATTTGATCAAACAGCTAACACAGGCTTCACTTCTTATTGGTTTGTTGTGTAATATCCCTTCTGGTGCTGTATTATTTGAAATAAAAAATTAGAGGATAAAATATTAATATGTAGTTCCTACCCAGAGTAAGATAGACAAGATATGTATTAACAAGAGACACTGGTCTATTTCTGAGGCTATGCATGTATAGCTTACTGCTGAAATGTAAAGACATTTCAAAATGTGTTATTTACCGACAAAGTTTATGAGAAATGTGAATATGAACAGAATACATAAACTTACTAGTTTTTAATACAGTGGTATGGCATAGACTTGAAACAATGACATAGATTTCAAGCAAACGAAGGTAGTTATGTTGATTTAAGGAGCTCTTTCCAATTTACTCATATTCTTTATTGTCTTATATTAGAGCTAGCTTATATTCCTCCCTTCTCTCCTTCCTTCCTTCTTCCTTCTCTCTCTCCTTCCCCACTCCTTTGCTCTTTCTTTCCTTCCTTCCTTCCTCCCTCCTTACCTTTCTTTCTTTCTTTTATCTCTCTTCTTCTTTCCCTTTCCTTTCCTCTCCTCTCCTCTCCTCTCCTTTCCTCTCCTCTTTTCTTTCTTTCTTTCTTTCTTTCTTTCTTTCTTTCTTTCTTTCTCTTTCTTTTTCTTCCCTTCTTTCCTTTTCTTTATTTCTCTCCCTCTTTCACTCCTTTTCTCCTCCCTCCCCCTTCCTTCTTTCCTTCCTTCCTTCCTTCCTTCCTTCCTTCCTTCCTTCCTTCCTTTCCCCGAGTTTGTGTGCATTCTCTTATATCTATAAAGAAAAAAATGAAAAGAGACATGAAAAACTCATAAACATGGTTATATATAAGAGGGTGCATGGTTGAGAAGCAGACTTGAAAATCAGTTCACAAAATATAACTTTTTATGCAGTTTTGGTTCTGGAATCTTGCTGGTTCTTTACATAATTAAAAAGGCAATAAAAAGCAAGTTTTAAATAGTGTAGGAAAGTGAAAGTGATGTTTATTATACAGGCAACATAATCAAATAGAGACAATGGTTAACCAAAATAAAATACAGTAACTTCATAATACTCAGTCGTTTATAATCTTAGGAACACAAAACTGCCAATAATCTTAAACCACACTCAGTTATACTTTGATAGTTAATATTGTTATTTTGAATTTGACACTATAGTAAATATTCTAAGATAATTGAAATAATTCATTGTATCACATTCTCAATAATAGTTAAAGAGGTACAAATATGAAATTTAAAGAATTAGCAAAACTCTGATTTTCAATTTAACATAAACATATCAAGGTGGATTTATTTTTTTTTAATTCAATGTTTTCCAGCACTCTTCACTGAAAACTCTAGAAGCTAATAATCAATAGCAATGAATACTCTTTGTAACAAGGTATTGGTCTCTAAATACTATTTTTTTTAAAAATGTGTAAATTTGTTTTATTTTATTGTGATAAGAATATTTAACATGAGATTTCTCCTGATAATACATTTTAACTATAAAAAACATCACTGTGGACTATAAAGACAATATTGTATAGCAGAACTCTAGAACTTTGTCATCTTGCTTGAGTGAAAGTTCACACCTATTGACTAATAACTCCCCATTTCCTCTCGCCACCGCAGTCCCTAGAAACTACTATTCTACTCTTGGATTCTATGAGTTTGACTACTATAAATCAAATCATGTAAAATTTGTCTATTTGTGACTGGCTTGGTTTACTTATAATAATGCTCTCAAGATTCTTCTCTGTTGTCACAGATAACAGATTTTTCCTCTTTTTTCAGGCTGAGTAATAATCCACTGTAGGTATATACCACATTTTCTTTATTTGTTTATCTGTCAATAGACATTTAGGTTGTTTCTTGGCTATAATAGCAATGAAATAAACATGAGACAGGTAGCATCTCTTCAAGATTCAGATTTTAGGTATTTTGGAGTAATGTCCAGAGTGGGAGAGCTGAATTATATGGCAGTCCTATTTTTAATTACTTTAGGGGACTTTATGCTATTTTCCATACTGGCCATACCATTTTGTATTCCTACAAACAGTGTGCAAGGGTTACAATTTCTCTACATCCTCACCAACACTTGTTGTCTTTTTTTTTCTTTTAATATAATAGCCATCCAAAAAGATAAAGTGATATTTCATTGTAGTTTCGATTTGCATTACCCTAATGATTAATGGCATTGAAAAAAAATTCATATGCCAGTTGGCCATTGTATGTCTTTCTTGGAGTAATGTCAAGTCCTTAGGCTATTGTTGAATTGGGTCACTAACTTTTTTTTTTAATTTGAAATATAGGAATTCCTTATATGTTTTTGAGATTATCCCCTTATCAAATATATGGTTTTCAAATATTTCTCTAATTCATGGTTGCCTTTTAGTTTGTTGACTGTTCCTTTGGCTGTGCAGACTTTATAGTTACATGAAGTCCCACTTGCTTATTTTTGCTTTTGTTGCCTGTGCTTTTGGCATCATATTCAAAAAATAATTTCTGAGATCCATATCATGAAGTTTTGTCCTGTTTTCTCCTAGAGGTTTTATATTTCCAGGTCTTACATTTAAGTCATTAATCCATTTTGAGTTGGTTCCATATGTAACGTTCCATTCCATTCTTTTTCATGTGGATACTCACTTTTCCCAACACCGTTTGTTGAAGAGACTCTCTTTTTTCCCTTGTGTGTTATTCAAACCCATGTCAAAGATCAGTTGATTTTATGTGTGCAAAAATCACACATGTGTTTATTATTGGGTTCTCTATTCTGTTCCATCTGTGTGTATGCCTGTCTTTATGTCAGTACCATGCTGTTGTAGGTCCTGTAACTTTGTAATTTATTTTGAAATCAGTAAGTGTGATACCTCCAACTGTTCTTCTCAAGTTTAATTTTCACATATTTATGAATTTTCCAGGTGTCTTTCTGCTTTCGATTTTTAGTTTCATTCCACTGTGGTTGAAGAAGATACTTGGTAGGGATTTAAGCTTCTTAAATTTGTTAAAACTTGTTTTATAACCTAACATGTGACCTATCTTGTCAAAAAACATGTGCAGTTGAAAAGAATGGGTATTCTGCTGCTGTCGGGTAGAATGTTCTATATATGTCTGTATATCCATTTGGTCTATTGTGTTATTCGGATCCTCTTTTTTCTTATTAATTCATTTGGATGTTCTTTCCATTATTAAAAGTAGAATGTTGAAGTTGTCTACCATTATTGTACTGTTTTTCCCATCAGTTCTGTCAATGTTTCCTTTGTAAATTTAGATGGGCTGAATTTGTATGTATATATATTTGTAATTGTTTTATCTTCCCAGTGGATTGGCCCTACTAATATTATATCATGTCATTTTTTTTGTCTTTTGGAACAGTTTTTCCTCAAATTGATAATAAATATTAAGTGTAATTTATTATCACAAGTTCATTAAATATATCTTTTATTCTTTTCTCATTTTTGAAAACTTGTATTTATAATCATGGTTATTCATATTTGATAAATACATTCAAAGTATTTATAAAGCATTTAAAATTTATAAGTGGAAATGTATTACTCAATGTTTTTTCTTGATAATGGAGAAATTTAAGCAAAACCAATAAGATTTTTAAATCATAAATGTGGTAATAAAATTGAATCTAACTTTAAAGTATTGGATAAATATAATTAAAGAATAAAATAAACCTGATAATAAGAATAAGTGCTTTATTATTATACATTTAAATTATCCTGATTACTATTTTAAAATACATTTATATATATATATTTGCATTGCAAATTTATAGCTAATATTTTAGCTATATTAATATTGTGAATATTGATAGATCTGATTATTCTGTTGGATAATGGAATATAGCCTTTCATCCAATTATTTAATTTTCCTCATCCTTATGAGATAAAAAAGTTAATATTTTTAAATTTGCTATTTTTTGTATGTGTTTTATAAAAAGTTATATTCAGTCATAGCTTAAATGATTAAATTCAAAATGAAAAATATTTCAAGACCTTTATTATCTTGATAATTTGGGCCCTTTTAAAAATAAATCACCAGGGGTGCCTGGGTGGCGCAGTCGGTTAAGCGTCCGACTTCAGCCAGGTCACGATCTCGCGGTCCGGGAGTTCGAGCCCCGCGTCAGGCTCTGGGCTGATGGCCCGGAGCCTGGAGCCTGCTTCGGATTCTGTGTCTCCCTCTCTCTCTGCCCCTCCCCCGTTCATGCTCTGTCTCTCTCTGTCCCAAAAATAAATAAAAGTTGAAAAAAAAATTTAAAAAAATAAAAATAAATCACCTGTTTTTAGCAAAGATACCCTTATTAGGAAATTATAATTGCTATTGAAAAATTAAAACAAATGATCAACGATTACTTTTGATTATATTTGTTATTGGGAGAAAGGAATTATAGAAAACTAATCAAACAGAAAAGAAAAATTACATCTTTTAATTTGTAAAAGAGTGTTATATGATGCTCAGGTGTAAAAATCAGCAACATCATAGGTAAATATTATAGAATAGTATAGAATAATACTATAGAATGAATTAAAAAATGCCTGGATAATTATTTCAGACAATATAATTGTGGCGTTTGGGATAGGATTGAAAGTACCAGCTATGCTTTACTGGAAAAAAAAAAAAAACAAAAGAAAAGAAAAAAAAAAAAAAGAAAAGAAATGGCAACTTATATTCTATTGCCAAAGAACTGGAGGATTTAAGTAGAATAACTGGATGATTTATTCCACAAGCACACATTTTTAAATATCGATGATGACTTCAGTAAAGCTAGAGAGACTTTAAGATTCTTAACTTTAAATATTAGAAATGGGGGCTCACAGCTCAGAGCCTGGAACCTCCTTGGGATTCGGTGTCTCCCTCTTTCTCTGCCCCTCCCCCGCTCACACTCGGTTTCTCTCGCCTTCAAAAATAAAAATAATACATATTAAAACAAATTTTAAATATTAAAAATGATCGTGATTATACTTTGCATGCTAAAATTATTTAAATCTTACTTTTAATTTTACATTCCCGATGAAAGGAACTCTTTTATTGTAGCTACTTTAATGATATCATTTTTGATACAAAACAAAAGTTTTCTACCTAAAAAGCGTAATTAATTAAATTAAAGGCACATTCAAGTTGTGAGTGTGGCCATTTAGACTATGAAGTCATAAAAAGGGTTCAACAATCCACTTGGTGGAAATTTATTTATTTATTTTTTTAATTTCTTTTTTTTTTATGTTTATTTATGTTTGAGACAGAGACAGACAGAACATGAACGGGGGAGGGTCAGAGAGAGAGGGAGACACAGAATCCGAAGCAGGCTTCAGGCTCTGAGCTGTCAGCACAGAGCCCGACATGGGGCTCAAACTCAGGAACCGCGAGATCATGACCTGAGCCGAAGTGAGAAGCTCAACCGACTGAGCCACCGGGGCGCCCCCACTTGGTGGAAATTTAGTCTAATTGAGAACACTTATTTTATTTACTTGTAATTCACATGATGTATGCTTATAAATAGAAGTGGCTGCTAGCCAAGTCACTGGGTAGGTGATATTTCAAATTCAGCAATAAATGCAGGGGAAGAAAGCATTTTTGCACATAAAAGATGCTAGAAAAAGTGTTTTTATGCACGATTCCAGTTTGGTAAATCTTTTGCATTTTCAATTGTTTAGATGAATTCACCAGCAAACATTCTGACGTCACAAATGGCTATTGTTTTTAAGTAAATCAGGTTATACTTTTAAAATGTTAATTTTTATGAATTCATACATGCACATTAAAGAAATCGCAGTGAAGGATGTCATAATGGAAATGAACAGTCTTACACTATTTCTTCACTTCTAGGTCTTCTCTCCAGGGGACTTATTCAATATTGGCTATATTTTGGTTATTTCTTTCACAAATAATATTTAAGTTATTTTCTGAATTTATTAAAATCAGATCACATGTATTATTCCCCTAAAATCAAATATAAACAGTTAGCTTGTGCAAGTCCCCTTCTCCACCTCTGTGTTTGACAATTATTTTTTGTTTGGGGTTTTCCAACAATTATCTTTAAATATTTTTTAACGTTTATTTTCTAAAAAAAAATTTTTTTTTACATTTTATTTTTTTTTTTTTGAGAGACAGAGAGAGACAGAGCACAAGTGACAGAGGGGCAGAGAGAGAGGAGACACAGAATCCAAAGCAGGCTCCAGGCTCTGAGCTGTCAGCGCAGAGCCCGACGCGGGGCCAGAACCCACAACCCGTGAGATATGACCTGAGCCAAAGTTGAACGCTCAACCGACTGAGCCACCCAGGCGCCCCTAACAATTATCTTAAATACAAACAATATAACCAAACCTCAATTCATATTTCTATCATCTTTTCATTTGGTTTCTATACTTTACATGATCATATTAATGCCCTTCATTTTCTACAAAGTTTTCTTCACAATCTGCTTTGTGTTAGTTTCAGCTTTATGTTTCACAGCTCTTAGATTTTCATTCTCTCTTTTAAACATAATATCTTCTCTTGGCCTAAAGATTGACTCTTAAAGTGAAAGCCAATAAACAATATTTGTATTATTATGGTTGCAAACAGATTGAGTAATAAAATAGCAGTTAGATTTCCATCCCTAAAAATTCAGTCATAATCCAAATATAACTTGAGTGACGATGTTAGGCTAAAAGGATTTCCTCAACTGGTAAAAAGTCATTTTAAACAAGTTTAGAGAACAGTGCTCTTCCTCAGTTTGTGATTTTTGGAGTTTATATTGACCATTTAAGAAATTGCATTGTTCTGCTTTTATCCTCAATATTTTTTCCGTTTCCATTATGCTTGTCATTGTGTTCTACTACCATTTTTTTTCTCAAAAGTACCTGTAATGGTCTGCACTGGAATTGCATTACTTGCTCTGTTGGGTTTTCCATCTCTCTTTCTTCTCTTTTTCACTTTGACTTTCTTCTGTTTAATTTACATGTCAGAGGCCAATTTATCTTTTTTAAAAATGAATTTGGCTTTTATTGTCAAATCTAAGCTGCACTTCAGATTCCAAAGACTTAAATTCGCAATGAAAGATCTTCCTAAACTGTGAAATTAACATGTAACATTTCTGAGTCCTGAACTCTATGTACATATGTGTATGTATATGCATTGTATTAATATATACATGTATATATGTATATATAGTTTTATGCATATATATGTATGCATGGATAGTTTTATGCACACAGACACACATGTAATTAGATAGTATGTGTTCCCTCAGCTGACTGGCAAATAGGTCTGTCTTCTAGTTAGCTCCATGCAGATATGAGTCTTGCTAGATGAGATGATGCATAGAGAAATCTTTTCTTTTGCTGTGATCATAGCAGTTGGCCTAGCTTTTGAGAACATAAACACCAAACTGACAAAGCCTTTATTTATGATATCAGCATTCAGACTACTAATCTTATTTAGAATTTAAATGTTATTATTTTTTTTAATAAAATGCTCATTCTGAGATAATTGCAGATATCTTAGCAGTTGTAAGAATATAGAAGGATTTTATGTACCTATTACCCTGTTGGTCTCAATGCCAGGATATTGGCTTTGTTACTGTCAATACAGAGAACAATTCTATCACCCCAAAGATCTCTCAGTGTCTTTTGTGACACATGTACTTCTGTGTCCTTTCATAGACATATGTCCTTCTTCATTAACCCTTGACAAGCATTTATCTGTTCTCCATATTTATGATTTTGACAGTTCAAGAATGTTATAAAAATGGAATCCTATAGGTATATGAACTCTGGGAAGTTTGCATACTGTAAGATTCTTTCACTCAGTTTTGTAACTTTGTTTTTTTTTCCCTCAACATAATTCTCTGGAGGTTCACCCAAGCTGTGTTTATCAGTGCACCTCTCCTACTTATTGCTGAGTAATAGTCTATAAATTAACCATTCACCCGCTGAAGAACAATCTGGGTCAGTTTGGGCTTTGAGGTACAAATAAAACTGCTACAAACATACGGACATGGATTTATGGGTGAACATGAATTTTCATTTCTCTGAAATAAATGCTTAGGAGCACAATTACTGGATCATGTCATAATGCATTTTTTTTTTTTCATAAGGGACTGCCAAACTAATTTCCATAGTGGCTGAAGCACTTTGGATTTCCACCAGCAAGCGATACATGAAAAGTTTGGTTTATCTTCACCGGTCTGTTGTGTTCTCATATAGTGACAATGTTTTGCCTATTATTGCAAATGTATAATCATTTCTTATTGTAGCTTTAATTGGCATTTCCTTAATTACTCATGTTTCTGCACATCTTTTTGCATGCTTATTTGCCATCTGGACATCCTTTTAAGTGAAATATGTCTTCATGTCTTTGGTCTAATTCCTAATTGAGCTATTTATTTGTTTGCTTATTATTTATTTATTTAATTACTGTTGAACTTTGATAGTTCTTTATATATTATACATACTAGTTTGTTTTTTTTTTCGGTCAGATACATGGTTTACAAATATTTCTCCCATTTTACAGTCTGCCTTATGCTATTAACAAGTTTTTCAGAGAGCAAAAATGATTTTAGTTCGTATGGACGCCAATTTATCTTTTTCTAAAATGAATTTGGCTTTCACTGTCAAATCTAAGCTGCACTTCGGATTCCAAAGAACTTCTCCTAAGTTTTTGTTAAAAGTTTTACATTTTGCATTTTAAACTAATTCCATAATCATATTGAATTAAATTTTGCATGAGGCTGTGATTTACTTAAGCCAAGGCTTTTTTTTCCCCCATCAAATTTTGGCACTGTTGGTTGAAAAGGCGTTCTATTCTCCATTTAATTATTTTTAACTTTTGTAGAAATCATTTGGGCATATTTGTGTGTTTCTTACTAAATCCTCTACTCTCTTCCATCGACCTACGTGTCTATGGATCCACCAATGACACACAATCTTCATTATTATGAGTACTGTACCAAGCCTTAGAATTGAGTAGATTGACTCCTTCTATATTCTCCATTTTCCAAATTCTTTTTATCCCTTTTGGTTCCTTGGCTGTTTTCCATATATATTTTAAAATAAACTGGTGTATACAAAATCCTCACTAGCATTTTGATGAGAATTGGTTTAAACTTACATATCAATTTTGAAGAATTGACATCTTTACTGATATAAACTGCATTGTGTCTTCCCAAAACTGATATGTTGAAGTCTTAATGCCTCAAATTTAACAGTCTGAGAATGTGACTACATTTAGAGATAGGGTCTTTAGGAGGTTATTAAATGACAATGAGGTAATTAAGGGAGGCCCTAACCCAACATGACTGGCAGTTGTGTAACAGACACACAAGAGGAAAAATGTCAAGATGTAGAGAAAAGATGGCCATCCCCAAGCCAAGGAGAAAGGACTTGGACAAAGTACAACCTTGTTGACACCTTAATCTTAGACTATTAGTCTTTAGGGTTATGGGAAACTACAGTGCTGTTATTTCAGATATTCTGTCTGTAATACTTTGTTATAATAGACCTTACAGACTAACACACTTACCTAAAAGTTGAAAATTTCAGTCTACAAACACTGTATTTCCATTTTTGGGAAACTTTTTTATGTCTGTCATTAACAGTTTACAGTTTTTCAATGAAAGTCTTGCAAATATTTTACAGCTACTTTAGATTATTTAATTTTTGAGTGATTTTAGATTACATCGCATTTTTAATTTCAGGGTTCATTTGTTCATTCCTGGCATGCAGAAATATAATTAGTATTATATGTTTTTCTGGTATCCTCTAACCTTGCTGAATTTATTAATTTTAGAAGAGTACTTTTTGAATGTATGTGTATAACTAGACTTTGGCTTGTGTATAATTATGTCATCTGCAAATAGAGAGAGTTTTATTTTGTCCTTACTCATGTATCTGTCTTTTCATTATTTTTCTTGCCTTATTACACTTGCTAGAACTTCTCATACTATATTAAATGAGAGTGGTGAGACTGAATATCTCTTTGTCTTACCTTGAAAGAAATAATTCAGTCTTTCACCATGAAGTATAACGTTAACTGTGTGAGTTTTGATTTGATTTTCTTTCTGTTTTTGAAGATCATATTCATTATTTAACAAGTGGAAACAATTTCCTCTCTATTCATATTTTTCTGGGAGTATCTTGTTTGGTCATTTGTTTTTCCATCATCAGTGGGTTGTAAAATTTGTCACATGCTTTTTCTACATTGAATTATATGACCGTGCAATTTTTCTTCTTTAGAACGTTAATTGGATGCATTACATGGACAGTTTCCAAACACTGAATTGGTCTTGCATGCTGAAAATAAATATCAGTTGGTAATAGTGTAAAATTCTTTTTTATATTGCTATATTTTACTCAATATTTTGCTAAGGATTTGAGTATCCATTTCATAATGGGCATTTATATGTTGTTTCTTTTTGTGTATTAGCTTCTTCATGTTTGGATATTACTGTAATAATATGCCCATAAAATGAATCAGTAAGCTGCTGCTTCTTCTATTTTCTGGAAGAGATTTTGAAGAATCGACCTTAATTTTTCTCCAATTATTTGACACGACACCACATACAGCTAATGAGTTTCTTTTTGGCAGTTTGTTAATTACACATTCAATTCCTTTGTTGGTGCCCTATTTCATAGGGGATATTACGTTGTGTTTCTTGAGGAATTAACCAATTTAATTTAATACATCATATTTATGTGGGTGGGGTTGTTCATAGCTTATACTTATTAACCTTTGAGGTCTGTAAAGTCTATAGTAATATCCCCTTCTCTGACTTTAGTCTTCATAAATTGTCTTTTTACTTTGTCAGACTTGTTAGAGGTTGGGCAATTTTGTTGATCTTTTCAAAGAATCAGCTCTTTGTTTCAGATTTTCTCTATCATTTTTCTGCTTTAAAAAATTTTTTTTTAATGTTCACTTATTTTTGAGAGAGATACACACAGAGTGCCAACAGGAGAGGGACACAGAGAGAGGGAGACATAGAATCTGAAGCAGGCTCCAGGCTTGGAGCTGTCAGAACAGATGCGATGCGGGGTTTGAACTCACAAAAGGCAAGATCATGAACTGAGCTGAAGTCGGACGCTTAATCGGCTGAGCCACCCATTAAAAGGAGCCATCCCTCTTTTAATTACTATTATCTTTATGATTTCCTTTATTATGCTTGCTTCAGATTTACTCTGTTCTTCAGTTTCCTGTTTTCTGAAGTATGCCATTATTGTTATTATTATTCTCCTGGCATTCTTTTAAGAGTGTTCCACAAGATTTGATATGTTATATTTCATTTTTATGCAGTTCAATTCATTTTTTAAAGTTTCCCTTAAGACTTTCTCTTTGATCCATGGATTACTTAGATATGTTTTGTTTAGCTTCCAAATGTTTGAAGATTTTACTATTACCTTTCTGTTATTGATTTCTAGTTTGATTCTTTTGTGGCTGGAGAAATTATTATGTATGACTTCAACTCAACTTTATTTTATCTATGCTATATGGTCCAAGATATGA
This sequence comes from Lynx canadensis, assembly GCF_007474595.2. Lineage (NCBI taxonomy): Eukaryota > Metazoa > Chordata > Mammalia > Carnivora > Felidae > Lynx > Lynx canadensis. The sequence continues at coordinate 217,424,808 of NC_044303.2, read as the reverse complement.
TCCATATTGGTACATGTTCCATGGCACTTGAAAAGAACATGCATTCTGCTCTTGTTGAATGCCATAGTCCATATCAATACTATCATGTTTTTGAGTTCTTTATCCTTGAAATTTATAGTTATTCTATCAATTGAAAGGAATGTTGGAGTCACCAGCTACAATCTGTGGATGTGTTTCTTTTTTTGTCAGGTATGCTAGTTTTTGTTTCATGTGTTTTGTAGCTCTCTTATTTGCTACATACACATTTAGAATTGTCATGCCATACTGGTCCATTTATCATAATAAAATTCTCTCCCCGTCTCTGATAATTTTATTTGCCTTAAAGTCTACTTTTTCTGGGCTCCTGGGTGGCTCAGTTGGTTAAGCAACAGACTGGCTCAGGTCATGATCTCATGGTTCGTGAGTTGGAGCCCCGCAGTGGGTAAAGTTTAAGCACCATTTTATTTTATTTTTTTTATTTATTTTTTTTCAACGTTTATTTATTTTTGGGACAGAGAGAGACAGAGCATGAACGGGCGAGGGGCAGAGAGAGAGGGAGACACAGAATCGGAAACAGGCTCCAGGCTCTGAGCCATCAGCCCAGAGCCCGACGCGGGGCTCGAACTCCCGGACCGCGAGATCGTGACCTGGCTGAAGTCGGACGCTTAACCGACTGCGCCACCCAGGCGCCCCTTTAAATTTTTTTTTTTAAGCACCATTTTAGATGAGCCATGCTTCTCTCTTTCTCTCCCTCTCTGCCCCTCATGGGATTCTCTCTGTCTTCTCTTTCTGCCTCTTGCTCACTTGAGCCCTCTCTCTCAAAATAAATAATAAAATCTATTTTTTCACATATCAGTATGATGACTCTTGCATTATTTGCATAAAAATACATTTTTCCATCGTATTTGTTTCAACATACTTGTATTGTTTTACTTTAAGTGTGGTTCTTGTAGAGGGTATATAGTTGGGTGATTTTTTTTTAAGGTTATTTATTTATTTTGAGGGGCTAGGGGCAGACAGAAGGAGAAAAAGAGAATCCCAAGCGAGCTCCAGGCTGTTAGCACAGAGCCTGACTTGGGGCTCAAACTTACAAACCATGAGCTCATACCCTGAGTCAAAGTCAAGAGTCAGAGGCTTAAACCAACTAAGCCACCCAGGCACCTGAGGGGTGTTTTTTAATCCACTCTGTCAATCCCTCTTAAGTAGTGTACTATACAATTTACATTTCACATAATTATTGGCATATTTAGGTTAGATCTGTCACTGTATTTTTCTTTCTGTGTGTTCTTTTTGTTTTGTTTTGTTTTGTTTCTTGTTTCTGCCTTCGTATTGGTTACTTAAACATGTTCCACTGGAATTTCATTTTGATTTAGCAGGTGTTTTAGAGTGTATCTCCTAGTATACTTTTCTAGGGGCTCTCCATATTATATACACATAACTTAGAACAGTCCCTGGTGACTGGTGTATCATCCTTTTAACAATTTGAATAAAACTTAGAATTCTTGCCCTCTATTAAGTGAGCTTACACTCTCCAATTATTAACACAGCTATCTTAAATATTTCCCACCCATATATTTATAACTACGTTGAATAATGATGTAATTAGTGCGTCAGCCATTAATCATAATTTAGAAGACACAAGAAGCATGTTGAATATAGACATTTTTGGTTTGCTTCCTGTGTCTTTTTGTTTTTTTTTCTAATTTCCAAGTTTTCTTCTTTTACCACTTCTTTTATAGTTAGTACATTTCTTAATGTTTCATTTTTTTTTTAAGAGTAGGTCTGCTGGCAACAAATCTCTTAGTTCACTTTTATTTGGGAAGATTTTCTTTTCGTTCTTAAAGGATATTCTCATTGGATATTAGATTCTGGGTTGACAGTTCTTTTCTTTCAGCTTTAAAAAACTATGTCACTGTGTTCTACCTTCTACCCTTCTTTATGAGAAATTGGCTATTCCTATTTGCTTTTTCTCATTCATATTCTGCTTTGTTTTTCTTATTGTTTTTCCCCTTTTAGGTAAGCTTTTTATTTCTACTTCCAAGACTCTTTTGTCTTTAGTTTTGAGAAGTTTCAGTACAAGGTGTCTCAGTGTGCCCTTTTTCTCTTCTCCTTCAATGGAAGAAATGAAGCCACCATTTTCTCTATATTATTTTATTGGAATAACACATTTATTGTCTAAGAATTTTCTAGGTTGCTAGGCTGCTCTTTCTGGCCTGTTAGCTCAAGAGAGCAGGCTTTTATCACGACTTTTTTCTCGACCTGTGGCAATTTGCTGGTTTCTAACTTTTTGAGCTGCAAGTCTGAGATATGTCACTCACCACTATGTTATTCTTTCTGTGAATTCCTTCTCTTCATCTTTCAAAGTTTGCTTTATATATATTACCCAGAGTTTTTAGTTGTACTTAGTGAGTGGAATCGGAAAAAGTACATCTGCTCCATGCTGCAAGAAGTCCAAAATTAAATGTAAACTAATTAAAACAAAATTAAATGATATTAAAAATTACATTAAAGTAAAATTTTTTTTTTAATTTTTTTAATGTTTATTTTTGAGAGAGAGAGAGACCTGGAGAGACAGAGAAAGAGGGAGACACGGAATCCAGAGCAGGCTCCAGACTCTGACCTGTCAGCTGGGCTCGAACTGACAAACCGTGAGATGACCTGAGCTGAAGTCAGACGCTTAACCAATTGAGCCACCCAGGTGCCCCAGCAAGTAAAATTAAAATTTAAGTCCATAGGCACATTACTTATACTTAAAGTAGCCACATGTGACCAGTAGTTACCATCTTGGACACAAGAAGTAATATAACATTTACAACATCTCTAAAATATCTAATTTGCGGTGCTGCTTTAAAGGTAAGTGTTCTAATGTTTTGTTTTGGGGAAAATGCCTGATGCTTCCATCAGTAGGTTGGTAGGAAGTGTATTCATTAGATGACTAGTATAGTTGTCTCATTAAAAAAAAATACTTTTTAATAAGTTCATCTGTTTCATTCATATTTCTTCATTTGCCCCTGCTCCTCTTGACTCCCAGCACAAAGCTTGCAATATGCAGGAACAGGTAGAGGGGCTGTTTACTTTACCCTTGAGGATCAGGCTGTCGTCACTCTTCTTCCTTGTCGATTAATCGCTATCACATAATTTCCAACTACTTAAAACTTTATTCAGGGGCACCTGGGTGGCTCAGTTAGTTGGGCTTCCGACTTCGGCTCAGGTCATGATCTGTGAGTTCGAGCCCTGCGTCGGGCTCCATGCTGACAGCTCAGAGCCTGGAGCCTGCTTCAAATTCTGTGTCTCCTTCTCTCTCTGACTCTCCCCCGTTCATGTTCTGTCTTTCTCTGTCTCAAAACTAAAATGAAACATTAAAAAATTTTTTTAAACTTTATTCAGGTTTTTTAATAATTTCTGTTCTTTTAGGGGTGCCAGGGTGGCTCAGTTGGTTAAGTGTCAGACTCTTGATTTCAGCTTAGGTCATGATCTCAAGGTCTTGAGATGGAGCCCCTGTCAGACTCCACACTGAGCTTGGACTTTGCTTAAGATTCTGTCTCTCCCTCTTTCTCTGATTCTCCCCTGCTAGCTCTCCCTCTCTCTCTCTCTCAAAACAATAATAATAAATATAATAGTAATTCTTTGTTTTTATCTATAAGTGCTTCTTAGGAACACGGGAATAAAGCCTAATTCTAGTATGACTTCTTTAATGACAAATAGCAATATATTACTTCTGTTCAAGAAAGTAGGCAATGGATTCACTTTTTTTTTTAATGGTTCCCAATATAAACACACATTATACATACTATTTTTATTTTATTAAGAAATTATATTCTATTCAAAAAGTGCAGAAAAACTACCTAAATATCCACAAAATAGGAATTCATTATTGAATAAATGCATTGCATGCATAATTTCTATGCATTTTTATTTTTATTTTTGCTATGACATATCCAATTTAATAGAACTATAATTAGATGAATGATTTGAAGTAATCCACTCAGAAAAATACACAATTTTAATAATCTGATATTTTATGTTTTTGAAATAGTTTTCTGCCTTAGGTTAATAACCCCATTTATGATAATTAAAATAGAATTTAAAAATATGAATTTCATTCAGCATTAGAATGAAAAATAAGATTATAATGAAACTAAATTATCATAGATATGAATTATCAATTGAAATGTGGATAAAACATGTTTATCATAATAATAATTTCCATGGGTAGGATATGTTAAATGTCATTTTTAGGTTTTTTAATAAAAACTGAATAAAAATTATGGTTACTAATAAGCTCATGAATTTATTTTCCAATTTCCTTAAAAAAAATTTTTAATGTTTATTTATTTTTGAGAGAGAGAGAGAGAGAGCGTTAGTGGGCAAGGTGCAGAGAGAGAGGGAGACAGAATCTGAAGCAGGTTCCAGGCTCTGAGCTGTCAGCACAGAGCCTGACATGGGGGGCTCAAACTCACAAACCACGAGATCATGACCTGATCCGAAGTTGTAAGCTTAACCAACTCAACCACCCAGGTGCCCCTATTTTCCAGTTTTCTTTACATTGATCTTGATTTTTAATTCTTCATATCTTTCTTTTTTTGTTTATTTTATGTAGTTTTGTGTATATATTTATTTTATGATATTTAATGAAACTCTCAAATGTTACCTCTCTTTATTATTGCTTTCAAGGTAGTATAATTCCAGTGGTAGGAAAGAAAAAAAAGGTATAAAGAATAATAATAGTATTGGGAAAATCAAATGAAATAATACAAGTAACACTATGCAAGGAAACACAGTTGCTAAGTGTGAAATTTACATCTTTCTATCTGTTGCTTTATGTCTATGTCTGGGGCTGGGAGTGGAGGAGGGAAAGAATAAAGGGAGAGGAGGTAGGCTGGGGATAAATAGGATTTCTATTTCCAATATCACATCCTTAGAAAAGAATGTAGACTAGATTTTGGTGGATTTGGCTGAAAAACCACAATCCAAGTTGTGTAAAGTTCTTTTTGAAGGGTATTTGGTGATTTGAGTCTGAGAACGCTGTTAAGCATAGAAAAATTGAGCTTTCCGTATTGCCAAGACTCCTTTTTTTGGAGAAAGGGTCAAAGTTAGGGATTCTGGAAACCGAAAGAAGCTGACTGAATACTGCTACTTTTACTGTGATGGTTGTGGCCACCTTGCTTACCTTTCTTCGACTTTCATTAAATAAAAATTAATCCTAGTGTATTTTGGCAGGAGTGGGGGTGATGGAAATGGGTGTACCTCTGTTGATTAAAAAAAAAAAAAAGTCCCTTATGTATCATGATCTAATCAATTGATTTCAGCTCCATCCTCCCCCTTTTCTTACTTTATTACTGTCTAGCCTTCTCTCCCAGGAATTTCAGACCTTGTTATTCATAAATGGCATAACTTTGTGCATGCTGTATCTTTATACTTAAAAGTTTTCTTTATAATCAAAAGATAGCTTAGCTGATTGTAAAATTATTGCATCACAGTTCCTTCCTCTCAGTGTATTTTAGACAGTGATCAAACTGTCTTCTTGCATCGAATAGTACTGTGAAGAAGTTGAATCTAGCTTGATATTTCACACTAGTAGGAAACATGATTTTTTCCCTTGTCTACTCCTAGGATTCTTTCTTTGTATTTGAATTCTAACATCTTTACCAGAACATGCTTTGATTTAAAATGTTAGGTATGAAGGTTAGGTATCATTATTTCTTGGAAATCTCTGAGCCCCTAAGGCTGCACATTCAGTTTGCATTTATTTCAGAAAAGTTTTGTTTTTAATTATACTTTAACTCTATATTTTTAATATTTCATTTGCTTAATTCTTAAAATAATAATAGTGCATGTTAGATATACCTCGTTTTTTGAGTCTACCTTTCTTTCTATCATATTTACATTCCTCTTTTTCCTTTTACCTCCCTCCCTTGCTCTCTCTAATCAGTATTCTTATAACTACTTATGACTAACTTTTTCCACTTATAATAGGCATTTATTTTCTTCAGCAAATTTTTTATTTTATTTTTTTGTTCTGTCATAACATTTTCAACTTTCCTGCATATTCTTCGAGCATTATTTAAGTCTTCTTGGCATACTTGTTTCTCATTGTTCAAATTTTACTTATTATTTATAAAGATATCCATAAATTAGATGAGAAAGCAGACAGTCATTTCCGTTTTTCCTTTGTTTTTCTGTAACCATCCTTCATCAGAAATCTCCCTTTACTTATTTAAAGAAATAAAAAAAGTTTTATGCATAGAACCCATGTCACTTTCTTTATAATTATGACCCATCTTTGAATTACTTTTGCTGTCTACCCAAGATTTTGGCAACTGTGGTAACTAGAACTATCTGGGTCTTGGATTCAAAGATGTTTCCAACCTCCTCTTCAGCAAATTGTTTGGTTAGCAGAAAATCTTCCTTGGTAGTCAGCATACATTTGGTTAAACTGATTCATCCCCCAGCAAAACCCCTCACTTGATTCGGTCCATTTCAATAAAGGGAAACCATTCAGCACTTAAATAAACATGCAGAAATCTATAACTGACTATTGGTTACAAGAGTGATAGGATAGCTAAGGTGTTAAGGGAAGAGGACAGTTGTTTCTTCATAGCTCAAAAAATTGTGACCACCTTTAGGTTGCAATCCCATGATCACTTTAGCCCTGGGACTGCTGAAAGTGATGTGCAAGCACTCTATGTGCTTCTGCTACTGTGAGCAATGTATTTTGTTTTTAGGCTAAAACTGGGAACCCATTTTTCCATTACTGCGAAACTACTCTCAGACATACTGACATCCATTGTTATCTCAAATCACCTTTAAAAAATCAGCTTTTTGAAATATGTTACATATTGTAAAATTCACCCATCATAAGTAAGCATATGGTTTAATGAACTTTAGTATATTTGCAGAGCTTGTCTGTCTTTCTCTGCACGCCCCCCCACGTGTCCCTCTCTTAGAAGAGAGGTTCCATGCCAAAGAGACCACAGGTAGAACACCTTCTCTTGCCTTTACAGCATTGCAACTGTCACAGCCTGAGTTGTTGGCAGAAGCTAAAAGAGGCAGCAACATAATATTATTTTTCTTCTTACTACCTTCTGATTCTATACAGTACTTCATATTGACAGAAACTAAGAGAAATCCAGCTAGCGGCATTTTCTAAAAAAATAAAAATAAAATAAAAATGTAGTTTGCTGACTTTCAGTCCAGAGATACAAAAGAGTGTACACAAAGAAAAGTATAGTTTTGAAAACCCATAGACAGTAATAAGCACACCCCTCAACTCACAAAGTCATGGGCTGACTCTATTCCAGTCTTAATCCCTTTGGGCTGCGATAACAAAATACCATATACCAGAGGGCATATAAAGAACAGAAACTTTTTTTCTCAGAATTCTGGAAGATGGAACCCTGAAGGTCAATATGCCCACAAATTTGATATTTGGGGTTGGCTTGTTTCTGGTTCATAGACAGATGATGTTTTTACTGTGTCCTCATATGGTGGAGGGAGGAAGGAGGAGAGATTTCTCTCTGGCTTCTTTTATAAGGGTATTATTCATTCACAAGGGCTCCACACTTTTGACCTAATCACCTCTCAAAGGTCCCACCTCCAAATACTAACACACTGGAAATTAAGTTTTGACATATGAATTTTGTGGGGGATGCTACTTTTAGTTTACAGCAATACTTCTCTATTCAGCTTTCACAGAAGCAATCAAGCTATGGTAGAAAATATGCAAAATGGCTTGTTACCTTGTTTTTATTTTCCAACTATTTACTCTTCTGTTGCAAATGGCTGGGTCCCAATAGGATATATTCTACTCTACCCATAGCCTTCCCATAACTTTTGATATTTTAGCTCTAATTTGTAGAGGTTATGCAGGATATGATAATTTTATATAAATATATTAATATCTTGGGGGCTGAAGAAATTTATGAAAATAAACATGTGCACTCTTGTTGAGGTTAACATTTCACATTGGTTAGTGTAATTCAGTTTGTATTTTGAAATTCTGATATTTTTCTATTGTATTAAAGCTCAAATTTGCTACTTTTTTTTGCTCTTTAAGGCATTTCCCATAGGTTGAGAAAGATGAGGTTAAAGTAAACTGCTTTTAGTCTACTATATTTTTAGAGAAGTTTTGCATTCTCCGTGTGTAACCCTGTCTGAGAAGAGTTTTCTAATTGCTTTCATGATAAACAATGCCGTTCCTTCATCCAATACTTTTTGTTGTTGCTGTTGTAAAGCTCATATAATACCTCTGATCACAGAAGCAGTACCATAAATTACAGATCATAAAGCTATGGCAAATGCCCTTACACGCAAGCACAAGTCAAAGAAATGTTTGTCCAACTGGGACATCACTTGCAACTGTATTGCATATACTGTATTAGTATTCTCTAACTGCTCTAATAAGGTACCAAAAGTATAATGTTTAAAGCAAAAGAAATTTATTTTCTCCCGGTTCTGGTGGCTAGAAGTCTGAAACTGAGATGTCAGCGGGAGCCACATTCTCCTGAAGACTCTAGAGGAGGATACTTGCTTGTCTCTTCCCAGCTTCTGGTGGTTGCTGGAAAATACTTAGCATTGCTTGACTTAGGGTTCCTTTACTCTAATCTCTGTTTTCATCCACACACAGCCTTTTTCCCTGTGTTTCCTTTCTCTGTGTCCCTCTCTCCTTATAAGGATGAAAGTCATTGGATTTAGAGTACACCCTAATCCGGGGGGGCCTCACCCTAACTTGACTACATTTGCAGAAACCGCCATTTCCATTATTTGGATCACAGTCAGACATTCCAGGTTTGAGGGCTTATATATATATATATATATATATATATATTCATATATATATATTCATATATATATATTCATATATATATATATTCATATATATATATACACATATATATATTCCTTTTTTGGTGATACAATTCAGCTCATGATATAGCTTAATATTATTAGTAGTATGGAGCTTTCAGATTTGGTAGATTTTTTTAGGCCAATGTCAACCAACATATAGTATATAGATTTTCATATCAAATTGGAAAAAATTATCTCAAGCAGAACTTCCAAAAATGAATAAGACCTCAACTTTGAAACTACTAACCTGCTTATTTTATTTTCTATTTAAAGTAAATGTACAAAGGATGATGTGTGTGTGTTACCTGTGTCTACATGAATTTTTATATGCAGGAATTTTCAAAATACTTTTCTTAAAGTAATCTCTGCACCCAACATGGGGCTTGAAATCACAACTCCAAGATCAAGAGTTGGTCACTCTACTGACTGAGCCAGCCAGGTGTCCCCATAAATACTTCTTTTAAGTTTACTACTGTACAACTGAATTTTGGATCTTAGACTAGAAGGGACTGCTAAAATGACACATGCATCAATTCTGATAACCAACTTAATTCAACCAATATTTTTTTTTCCTTTTTTTTTTTATTCAGATATAATTGACACAGAACATTGTATACGTTTGAGAGCTACAGTGTGTTGATTTGATGCATTTAGATATTGCAATACTGTAACCACCATATTATCACCTAATATCTTTATCATGTCACATAATTATCATTTCTTTTGTGATGAGAACAATTGGGATCTAGTCTCTTAGCAACTCTGAAGTTTTATAATACAGTATTGTGGACTATAATCACAATGGTGTGCTTTAGATCCCCAAGACTTATTTATCTACTAATTGTAAATTTGTACTATTAAATAATGTCTCCGCTGTCCCTCATCCCCTGGTCCTTGGTAACCAGCATTCTACTCTCTGTTTTCACAAGTTTTTTTTTTTTTTCAATTCTACATGTAAGTGATATCATACATTATTTAGTCTTTCTGTGTCTTACTTATTTCACTCAGTATAATGCCCTCAAGGTCTATCCATGTTGTCATGAATGGCAGAATTTCCTTTTTATGGCTGAGTAATATTCTATTGTATATATCTGATACATCTTTGTCCATTCATTATCGACAAACATTTCAAATTTTTCACATTTTGAATAGTGCAAATAATGTCACAAGAAACATGAGAGTGCAGATATCTTTTTGGTATTCTATTTTCAATGGGGAAGGAATAATCTTCAATAAATGGTGTTGAGAAAACTGGATAATTACATGGAAAAATAAAATTTGACTCTTACCTTACCACACTCAGAAAAAGGAACAGGAAATGGATTACACTTTAACATATGACCTGATATCATAAAGTTTCTGGAAGAAAACATATGGAGGAAGCTCCTTGACATTGGTCTTGGCAATGATTTTTTGGATTTGACATCAAAAGTACAAGCAACAAAGGAAAAAATCAGTGGAACTACATAAAACTATAGAAGTTTCTCCACAGCAGAAGATAATCAACAAAATAAAAGACAAGCTATGGAATGGGAGAAAATATTTCCAAATTATATAAGGGATAAGGGGTTAATGTCAAAAGTATATGAAGAACTCCTATAACTCAATCCAAAACCACAAACAGTCCAATTAAAAAATGGGCAGAGGAACTAATCAGGTATTTTTTCCAGAGAAGACATCCAAGTAACCAATGAACTCATGAAAACTTGGTCAAGATCAATCTGAAACAGCTCTCTGATGTATAAATCTTTCACCTCCTTGGGTTCAATTTATTCCTAAATATTTTGTTCTTTTTGATGCAATTGTAAATGAATTTTTTCTTAAAATTTTTTTGTAGTTATTATTAGTATATAGAAACATAGCTGATCTTGGTATATTGATTTTTTATCCTGCAACTTTATTGAAATTGTTTACTAGTTTGAACAGTTTTTGGAAAGTCTTACATATTTTATATATATATAATATCATGTTATCTACAAACAAAAACATTTTTACTTCTTCCTTTCTGATCTGGATGACTTTTATTTCTTTCCATGTGTAATTTCTCTGGGTAGGGCTTCAAGTAGTATTTTATTTTTTTATTTTTTCTTAATTTTTTTTAATGTTTATTTATTTTTGAGACAGAGACAGAGCATGAACAGGGGAGGGTCAGAGAGAGAGGGAGACACAGAATCTGAAGCAGGCTCCAGGCTCTGAGCTGTCAGCACAGAGCCTGATGCAGGGCTCGAACTCATGGACCGTGAGATCATGACCTGAGCCGAAGTCGGACGCTTAACCGACTGAGCCACCCAGGCGCCCCTTCAAGTAGTATTTTAAATAAAAATGGCAAGGGTGGGCATCCTTGTCTTGTTCCTGATCATAGCATGAAACTTCTTAGCTTTTCACTATTGAGAATGGTGTTAGCTCTAGGCTTGTCGTATATGACCTTTATTCTGTTGAAGTATGATCCCTCTATACTCATTTTGTTGAGAGTTTTTATCATAAATGGATGTTGAGTTTTGTCAAATGCTTTTTAACTGCATCTACTGAGGTGATCATACGATTTTACCCTCCATTTTGTTAATGTGTATCAACTTGATTGATTGGTAGATATCGATCCATCCTGACACCCAAGGATAAATTCCATTCGTTCATGATGTATGATCCTTTTAATCCACTACTGAATTTGGTTTGATTATATTTTATTGAGGATTTTTCCATGCATGTTCATTACAGATATAGACTTATAATTTTCTTTTCTTGTAATATCCTTGTCCAGCTTTGGTATCAGATAATGCTGTCCTTGTAAAATGAAGCTGGAGGTGTTCCCTCCTCAGCTATGCTTTGGAAGTATTTAAGAAGGATTGGTATTCTTATAATGTTTGATTGAATTCACCAGTGAAACCATCTGGTCCTATGAACAAGCTGGGAAACATGAGAGAAAGGAAGCACTTATTATGTCCTAATTAGAAAGTCTAACTGAAGAATCCTATGGTTAGGGAAAGAGGTCTTGGTTTCTATGGAAGCAAATTACTCTTAGTTTGAATGACAACTGCTCACATGCCACTGGGTTCTAATTAAGCATGACTTTAGGATATCAAATGATCATGTGACCACAGCTGCCCATCATCAACTGGGCATTATCAGATCACTGAGTCATAAAGTCATGTAGGCATTGTGCCTACATGTTGATGTGTCAACTGACACATCATAAGTTGACTGTATATAAAAATAACACAATTCAGGATTAGACCAAACAGTTATGAAATGTTGTGCAAATTACATGTATCAATCACTCAGATTTCCCAGTCACCTACAAGGGTGAACTGTTGCTTTTTCAGTAACTTTCTTGCCTTAAGTCATTCAAAAGTTATAGCTGCCTGGCTTGCTCAGTCCAAAGAGCATGCAAATCTTCGTCCTGGGGTTGTGAGTTCGAGCCCCATTTTGGGGGTAGACATTACTTAAATAAATAAAACTTGTATTTATTTTTTAATGTTTATTTATTTTTTTATTTTGTGTGTGTGTGTGTGTGTGAGAGAGAGAGAGAGAGAGAGAGAGAGAGAACATGAGCAGGGTAGGGGCAGAGACAGAAGGGAAGAGAGAATCCCATCCAGGCTCTGCACACTGTCAGCACAGAGCCTGACACAGGGCTCAGTCCCATGAACCGTGAGATCATGACCTGAGCCAAAATCAAGAGTTGGATGCTCAACCAACTGAGCCACCCAGGCACCCTAATAAATAAAACTTTAAAAAAATGTGGCTGGATACTTTAAAGGATATCTGTGATAGATAGTACTCACACTTTGCCTCTCTGAGAGAAATGATGGCAATTTTTCTCCCAACAATGCAGGACTCATTTGTAACATGACATGTAGAACTATTGGAAGAATACAATATCTTCGTGTTACAAATGGTGTACTGTTTCTATATATCACCGCAGGTGCTCTCTCTTTTACTCTCTCTTATTCCAGCTACCACTGAAAGGACTTGGTGAACATAAAAGAAACTTTCCTCAAGTTCATATCATATAACTTTTGCCTTCACCATGTGGCTTTTCTGTTGGCACGAAGGCATGAGGTTAAGATATAACTAGGATGAACAGACCAACTGATTCCAGTATTCCCTAGCCTTTCCTATTTTTTAGCCCCAAAAGTCTCCCAGGAAACCCGCAGTCCCAGGAAAACCAGTACAGCTAATCACTCTTAGTACAACCTGGCTGCCTTAACATTTACAAAGTGGAGGGGAATTCGGGCAATATGGAGTAAATCTTTAAAAACTATGGAATGGTTGCCGATGGATCAATGCATTCTTCTTTAGTTTCCTAGTTTTGAGACCTACTTCAAACTACTTCTCAGTCCCCTGGGATCTTGTAATCAATAGCCCATCGTGGTGGAAATAATACCTCTTTGTTTTGGCCTTCCCTCTAGTTCTTTTTTTTTTTTTTTTCCTACTGTTATTCACCATTGTTCCCTGAGATCACTTGCCTAATGATGTATTCCTATATATCTTTATTTAAGTTGTGCTTTCGTAGGGAATAATTATAAGATGCATTCTATATTGATAAAAATATTTTTACTTGGATTTGAACTATAAAAGAAGCTGAAGTAATACTGAAAGGCATAATGAATATCAGACATGAATTTATATTATTCAGATACAAGGTTTTTCTTAAACATTCCTCTAAAGTTAAACGAAAGTAGATTATGAAAAAAATAAGAGTTTGGAACATTATCTCTTTTTTTTAATATAAAAAGCTACATAATTTGAATCAGGATTGAATCCTTCTTTGAAAGATCAGAGAATTAGCTCACCTGAATTTCCTCCCACATTTCCACCCATTATCTTCCAATTTTCATCATTTCTGTTAAATGTTTCTGCTATAACCTTAAGTTCCACAGTTGTCTCATGGAAATTATATTTTAAAATAGATTAAAAAGTCCTCTTACCATATAAAGACAAATAGAGATGGTTTCAGAATCTACATTACTTCATCCACACCTGTTTGAAAATTATTCTCACATTTATAACAAGTAAAGAAAATGCTAGAATATCTCTATTTCCCATCACTTCATTGATAGCAATTCAATTGTACCAAAGCCATCATGTTTCTCAGCGTTCCTCAGTAGTGCATGTTCGAGCTCTCCCAGCAATTCAGCACACGCTTCAGTCTCTTTGCTAAAGCTTCTCTGGTCACAAGCTGTTTTGTCACATTGATCTTAGCTTCTTGCATTTAATTGTCTAACGTGTTTGTTGTTTTGCTTTGTTTTTAGTATTTGTGAGAGCAATTTGCCGATGCTCCCGCATGGGTTTCTGCATGCTTGTGAAGGCGTGAGCGCTGCCTTTATTCGGTTAAAAAAATAAATAAATAAAAAGACTGGGTAGAAAATGTTCATTTCACGCTCTGTCTCAGAACTTTTCAGACACAACGCCTTTGTCTTCTATGAAGAAATGGCACTCAGTCCCTTGCTTGTTTCTGTAAGAGTGATTCAGTTTGGTTGGATTTTGTCATCCAGAAAGACCAATGGGTTTTAGATTTTGTTTTTCAACTTTTCAGGTTTGACAATGTACATATTCTGTTTTTAGAGTTGAACAACACCTAGTTAAAATGGGGTCATATTTTATTCATCTGAAAACTGTGCTGATGGCTCATTTGTCTCCTGGCACTGATTGGCACTCACAAGAGATCTGGGCCCAGCTTGAATTTCACCCCACAGAAGTGAATTTTTTTTTTCCTTCTGACTGGTTGGTTGCCTAAATTCTTTTTTTTTTTATTCCTGACGTTCTGCAACTTAAAATGGATATGTTTCAGTGTCAATTATCTGTATCACTTCCCAGTGAGCTCTTGGAGGCTTCAAATTCAGTGATTCCTTCTTTTATGAATTTCCTTTCAGAAAAATGTTATTTTAAAATCTTTTCCTTCTCACTGTTAAGGTGCCTAGAAACACCAATTATCTTTAAGTGGGATGTTTTTTTTTTTTTTTCTGTCCTCATTATCTGTTACCTTATTCCTAATTTCTTTAAACTACATCCTTTTGGAAGTTTTTCCTTTTCTTTTTATCACTGAGTCTATTTTCAGCTGTATCCATTCATTTCCTGCATGTCTAATCATTCCTTAGTTCTGTGTGAGGTTCGCTTTATACTCAATGGACTTAACCCAATTTTTCTTTTCAACTTTGAGTTCCTGTTTATTGGATATATTTTATCAATAAATCTCTATGGGAATTTTTTTTTCTGTACCTTGAATTAGGTTTTCGTTAAAATTTGGTTCTTTTCTGTCTTTTTTCATGCTAGTTTTCTAAAAAATAAATACAGCATTTTTCTATAGTTGTCTGGCAATATATTTTCCGATTGGACACACTTGTGAAGACACCTGCCCGCATGTTCCATTCATTATCGTATTACCACTAATTTTCCTTGATGTCCCCTGCCCTCCCCCCCCCCCAGCCCCGCCCTTTCTGCATTGGCTGAGACTTGATTTTGGCTCTGTTTCTGATTCATTCTGAGGCTTACTTTAAGAAGCTGCGCATTCCACCTGTTTTTTTTTATTATTTTTTTTTTTTTTATTTTTCTAAAGGTTTATTTTTTGAGAGAGAGGGAGACACAGAGCGTGAGCTGGGAGGGGCAGAGAGAGAGAGAGAAACACAGAATGCGAAGAGGGCTCCAGGCTCTGAGCTGTCAGCACAGAACCCCTGGCAGGACTTGAACTCACAAACTGCGAGGTCCTGACCTGAGCCGAAGTCTGACGCTTAACCCACTGAGCCTCCCAAGCGCCCCCTCCTTTCGTCGTGTTATTAATTATTCCAACATTGTGAGTGAATGCATTTCATGGCCTGTTAAATCTCCTGCATTGTGGATTTATGGTGCCTCCAAGGTTCGTGCTTTTATAAAAGATATCCTTCTACAGGAGTTTGATTCTTGATTTCGGCTCAGGTCATGATCCCAGGGTCGTGGGAGTGAGCCCTGCACTGGGCTCAGCGCTGTGTGAAGCCGGCTTAAGATTCTCTCTCTCTCTCTCTTTCTCTCTCTCTCTCTCTCTCTCTCTCTCTCCCTCTGCTCCATTTCCCCACTCACACGCGTGTGCTCTAAAAACAAAACAAAACAAAAACAAACAAGAAAAGAAAGAAACAGAAAAAAAAGAGATCTTTCTAGGGGCCCAGTTGTCTTGCTCTCAGATCACTGAGGCCACGTCCATGACTCCCCATCACCAACCAAGGAGACTGATGGTAAACGTATCCAGACGCGTAGCAAAGCTGTTAACCAACCACAGAGCAAGTGGGGGAATTGTGGTCCTCTCTTATGCCTCTATCCCCATGCAATGCTCCTTCTGCTCTGAGGAGCTCTTTAGATTAGAAATGATCTCCCTGCCCCCCTTCCTTTACTCCCAGCCCAAAAGAAATCATGACAGTGAACCCTGGTACTTTGCATGCCGAAGGCTAAACTTGTTAGTATTCTCCAATCGCTTGTGCTTCTCTAAACCTTGAGAAATAGTGAACGTGAAGCCTAACTTCTTAAGTTTTATCTTGCAGTATTTAAGTAGCTGAACATCAAGTGACTAGAAAACTATAAATTAGATATATTGTAACGTAGCAAGTCTAAAAGTGTTGAAGTAAAGTTCACTAGAACCAAATATTCTGAGTTGAAACTCGTGAAAGAATGTCTAATTTATCATGATATAAAGAGGTCAACATTGATAATCACAAGCAAAAATTGTCACTTGAATACCAGTCAAAGGGCACTTGTTTTAAATATTAATTGATGCACAGCGTGAACAAATAAACATTAGTGGGATAGCAAAAGTAGTTATTTCCTTTTTTACATTTTTTTTAATGTTTATTCATCTTTTGAGAGAGACAGAGGCAGAGTGCAAGTGGGGGAGGGGCAGAAAGAGAGAGAAGCTTCTATTACTTGTATAAGCTTTCAGACACATTTATAGATGAAGAAACTTAGGTTGAGAGAAGTAAGCACTTGGCCAAGGACACCAAGTAATTAGGAGACATCAAGTTTCCAACCAGGCAGGTTAACTCACCCGGCCTTGCACCCTTGCTTCAGGAATGGATGGATTTCTCCCCAGCCTACAGCTCCATGCCTTACCTCACTGTTCCTTTCCTCAGACAAGAACATAATTATATAAAATCATTGCCATTGACCTGTCCTTATATACTACAGGCTAATGTTTCATATTTTGACCTTCAGATAATTGCTGACTGAAAAAAAAAAAAAAGCCAACCTCCAAATAGATTAGTACATGCTTTATTCGTCGTCTGATGGAGACTAGAGCCCAGGAGACATCAGATTGCTCTGAAGAACTGGTCCGAAGCTTGTTAGCTTACAGAGATGGCAAAAAAAAAAAAAAAAAAAGGGGGGGGGAATGGGGTATATTTGCTTGCGAGCAGTTCTCCAAGGTATAATTGTGTGTCATCGGCTATAATTTGTTTGGTTGTAAAAAAGGTTTCCCGATTTCCACATAGACACAGGGAAGACCGTTACGCCATCCTAATACATGTTTCTATCATACCTGATTGCTCAAAAATAGTGCCTGCACGCCTCTGCCCAAATGGCTTTCTGGTTCTTGTTTCAGATATCTCCTTGAGGTCACCTGAATCAGGTGCAAAAGGCTAACACCCATCATCTACTTTAATGTCGTGCAGTCTTAGCTGAATATTTATTTATATTCTTCTTTTTTTCGCACATTTACTATTGAGTTTAGGTGTACAGTTCTTGAAAACAAAAGGAGGGCAACCACTCATTTTAAGCTTGGAAAGCATAACGGTGCAAGTTTCTATTTTAGCATTTATTTTTGCTCACGCAAAACTCTTTGCTTATGTGCCAATATCTGTTGCTTAATTCTTATTACCTGGAAGATATAGAAAGTTTCTTAATCCTTGTTGTATTCCTAACCCAGCATTTTTGCTTGTCACTTAGGAAAAACTCCTAATGTTCACTGGACTTAGCTGAATGGCTGTGAGAAGGTTCTAAACAACAAATAAATAACATCTATGACAAAAGATCGCTTTAAGATAATGGGCACTAGCTTAACATGAGCCTACCAGTTGCATTCAAAGAAGGAAAAAAGCATACACTTCTTTATCAGGGACTTGAAGATTTATACTCTTTCCACACACGTACTCCCTCCCTTCCTAGTCACCAATAAGTCAGGGATTTTCAGTTACTTGGTTCTGATTGTGACTCAGGTTTGCTCTTTCTCAGCAAAGGTTTAAGCCCAGCTTCACAAATAATAAAACATTGGTAGTTGTTTAATGAAATGTATAAAGTAAGGGATCAAGGCTAACTTTTCCTGAACTCACTATAAAATTGAGAGATTGGTCACACATTCACCTTGAATTTCAGTCATTCTTGAGACCGTGATGAAATATGTCATCATTTTCCAAAAATAGCAATATGCACGGGAGTAGGGTATGTCCTAAATCCATAGTCATCTTAACATATATTGAAAAAAATGTGCTAAACTATCATGGATGTCTATCTTACAAGAGTACTTTGAATTTGACTCACTACCTTCTTTTAAAAAAATGTTTATTTTTAGGAGGGGGGGGAGAGAGAGAGAGAGAGAGAGCGAAAGAGAAAGTAAGGGAGGGCAGAGAGAGGGAGACACAGAATCCGAAGCAGGTTCCAGGCTCTGAGCTCTCAGCACAGAGCACAATGCGGGGCTCAAACCCACAAACCCCGAGATCATGACCTGAGCCAGAGCCGGAGGCTTAACTGACTAAGCCACCCAGGCGCCCTTGACTTCCTATCTTCTCTATTGCATCTTTTTTCTTCTTTTCTATCATCTCACAACCTAAGGCAATTTTCTTTCTCATGAGTACTCCTAAAATGTTTCTTTGTAAATCTATCACGGTAGCTTCACTGGTAATTTGGCGGCAGGGTTGCGGGGGGGGGGGGGGGAGGCACCTGGATGGCTCAGTCTGTTAAGCATCTGCCTCTTGGTTTCAGCTCAGGTTATGATCTCATAGTTCATGAGTTCGAGCCCCACATTGGGCTCTGAGCTGCCCTTGCAGAACCTATTTGGGACTCTTTCTCTCTCTGTCTCTCTCTGCCCCTCCCCTGCTAGTGCGCACGCTCTCTCTCTCTCTCTCTCTCTCTCTCTTTCAAAATAAATGCATAAACTTAAAATAAATAAATAAATAAAGGTACATAGGGCCTTCCAGTGATTTCTGAAGAGGCATGATCTCCTGATATGAAAAGCAACAAGAGAAGGAGTGAGTGAGGGCAGAACTGTCAATGACTTTTATGTTTTCTGGTAAATGCACAGTTGCCATACAAATTCAGTACAGAGTCATTTTTAAAGGATTAGAATGTAGAAGCAGCCCATCTTTAACATGCTACATGAGGAAAAAGCTGAATTTTATTATAATATCTAGTATAACACCTTTAGTTTAACATTCGTATCAAACTCTCAATATTTGGCATTGCAGTTGTCTCAAAAGCAAAATTCTCATGAACTTCTAAAAGCAAGTAAGTGTTTCTCAGCTTAAACACAAAGCATGAAGCCGCAGGTTAAGATGCACCATGTTTTTTTTTAAGTTTTGAAAAACGTATCAGTCGGATAGGAGTGATGAAGAGGAAGGTCTGGGGGAGCCACTGCTAAAGGGTGTGCAGTTTCTTTTGGGGGTGATGAAAGTATTCCAAAATTCAGGGGTATCCGAAAGGTATCCACTTCCTGAAATGTGACCATGTTTCTCTCTAAGCGCACCTAAGAGTATTTTCTCTTTTCGAGTATAATTATAATAAGATTTTATTTTTTTCCGTTCATTTATTTTATTTTCACAGAGAGAGAGAGAGAGAGAGAGAGAGAGAAAAGGAGCGAGGAAAAGGCAGAGAGAGAGGAGGATAGAGGGTCCAAAGTAGGATCTGTGCTGACCACAGAGCCTGATGCAGGGCTCAAACTCACAAACCCGTGAGAACATGACCTAAGCTGAAGCCAGACGATTAACTCACTGAATCACCCAGGTGCCCCAATGATAGTAAGATTTTAAAAGTAAGTGATTCAAAAAACAGTTTAGTTTATAGCAACCCATTACCTTTACTAAACTGTGATTAATCTTAAAACCAAGACTCTGTTATATTTTCACATAGATTTATTCATTCTGTTTCCTCATCCATAAAATGGGGGCATGTATCTTATGATGAAGTAATGTATGCAAAGCAATTAGAATTTTTTCTAGTGCCTAGAAGTCATTTTATAATTACTTATTATTAATTATTAGTTGACAGTGTATATTAATTTTTCCAAAAGACTGTTTTTAGGGACACCTGGGTGGTTCAGTCGGTTAAGCGTTTGACTATTGGTTTCTGCTCAGGTCATGATCCCGTGGGTTTGTGAGTTTGACCCTCCCTGTCAGGATCTGTACTTGAGATTCTCTCTCTCTCTCTCTCTCTCTCTCTCTCCTGCTGGCACTCGCTCTGACTCTCTTTCTCTGTCTCTCAAAATAAATAACCATAAAAAAAAAAGAATGTTCTTATTCTCTACCAAATAATTTTCATATTTCCATTAAGTTTTTTTTCCCATTTTTTTTTCTTCAAAAGCTGTCAACTCTTCTAAGAACATGAGACCTTTGAACACCGATTTTCAACTCAATTATTTTGGAATATGTTTATGTGATCACAAAACTTCATTTTTTTTTTCAGAAATCCTAGGTCTTTACAGAAAACAGGACGATCCAATCTGAAATGAAAACAAAGTTAAGGGAATACAATTCAACTGGCATAGGTATTGAAACTTTTTTAAAGATAGAGTTTGTCATTTTTTTAAAGTTTATTTATTTATTTTGAGAGAGAAAGAGAGAGAGAGAGAGCATAAGTGGGGGAAGGGAAGAGAGAGAAGGAGACAGAGAGAATCCTAAGCAGACTTTGATCTGCCAGGAGGAGCCCAACTTGAGGCTCAAAACCATAAGCCATGAGATCATGACCTGAGCCTAAACCAAGAGTTGTATGCTCAACCAACTGAGCCACCCAGGCATCCCTAGATTTCCTCAATAATTCTACGCTCCAATTTACCATTCCCCCATCTAAAATCTCAATATTAATCCAATTCTTCATGCTCAAGTCAGTAATTTATTACACATTTTCATGATAAAATTTGGTGCTTACCCAAATGTAACTGTAAATGGATGGATGTGGCAACTCCAGCCAGAGAAAGGAGTGATCACCAAGGTCTCAATCCCTTTGGAAATTTAGGTTTGGGTCACAACCTGGTCAACTTCATGGGCTTTTGACCTATGCAGTCATGAAGGGTCCTGTGCTTAGAAGGACCTCATGCTTGGCTTATTGCTCTGCTGTGAATGTCTCGAAATTCCTAGTAATTTTTGAACGCAGAATACTACATTTTATTTTGTACTATTATGTAGCTGGTTCTAGGTCATGAAGCCAGATAAGCTACCAAGTTCTGTGGTAATAGTTAAGGATGGGGAGGAAATTAGCCTGGTGTAGTCAAGGAGGGAGATGAGTATAAAAAGTACTCTGAAACCACTTGCAGCAATGGTGGTTGTATCTCTCCCCACTGTCTTCTCATACGTTTGCCCTCAAAAACAGACTCACGAGAACTATGGAGATGCTGCTTTCCAAACATGGTTTGGAGAAGAGGATCTATGTGAGGCAAGAGATGGATGGGAGGTGTCCTGCTTATATTCCCATTCAAGAAAAACTTCTATGGGCAGGATAGCTAGTTGACAGCCGCCAGCTGCCCCAAGATCAGCCAATGTGTTCATGACAGACTATGCTTCTCCAATGACTAAGCAGTTTGATGCGCTGCAGCATTTTGTGACCTTCTTAATAGGAATAAGTGATTGGAATCACTCACATTCACTGACTATTCTTAACATGTACAGCTTTTCATCTTACTTGAACTGGGTCATCAGGAAAATGATTCTCGCCTTGGAACAAAACATACACTTTCAGCATTCTTTCCACATGATGGTAGAAAAATAATCTCAAGTGAATTCCATGGTAGCTTTTACATGAAATGCTGCTGCTGCAAATCAGTGGGAAGTGTATGTGGGGGGAAAAACCCTATTATGTTTTTGTTTCTTAATCCAGTTAGATTGTATTGATTGCATATTATATTGCATAGTGCCTCTTGGCATTAACTATAGCTTTTTTTGTTTTTTATTTAGCATCACAAACTTTTGAAATCTTCAAACATGAGAAAGGCTTATTGAAGGAAATACGCTACTATTAATATTTCTTATGGTACTTACATCTCGATAACATGAAAAGTAAAATGGCTGCTTTTGAGTGCTAGAAAAGAAAGTAGAAATACGCATAGTTTCTAGGCACACTTCCTTAGGAAATGTTTAAGTTAATTTTGAAATTCTAAGTATAAATAAGATTTTGTTTCATCTCAATTGATAGTTAATACAAGTATATGGGATGAGTTGTTTTAGTAGCCAGTAAATTGGGGTGGTTCTTGAATCTTTCTTTGGCCGTCTCTTCCCTTCATTTCAAATCAATCAGAAATTCTTGCCAACTTTATGTCTTAAATCTTTTTTGAAGCTCTCTCCTCCACTCAATTTCCACTGGCATTGGGCTAACTCGGGTGCTCGTTAGCTCTTCGTTCAGGTACTCAAATTCTGGCCTCCCTTGTGACCCTCCTCCTCATTGCTGGGCAGTATGATTATTATGAAAGGGAAATAGGGTCATGCCTCTGCAATTTACATCTGTCAGGGACTTCCCACAGTCTAGTTTTAGATAAAATACTTTTTGGCAATATGAGACCGTTTGTGATCTTGCTTCTGTGGGTCCTCAGACTCACCCCTTGTTATTACTCTCTACAAAAACTCTATACTCTGGCTGTACTGAACTACTTGTCTTTGTTTGCAGGTTTCATGAGTGTTCACAGCTTTGCAAGTTGCATCTGTCAATACTGCCTGGAATACATTTCCCCCAGTTCAATAACAAAAAAATAGAACTCACTACTCTTTTCCCACTTAGATTTTTTCTAAAGTTCGTAATTAACATGGCTACGCTGCCATTGAAAAGAAAGGTGGGTGGGGAATGGGCTAAATGGATGATTGGTGTTAAGGAGGACACTTGTGATAAGCACTGAATGTTGTATGTAAGTGATGAATCACTAAATCCTACTCCTGAAACCAATATTACACTACATGTTAACTAACTAGCATTTAATATTTATTTATCTATGTATGTATTTATTTATTTTTATTTTTGAGAGACAGAGAGAGACTGAGCATTAGTGGGGGAGGGGCACAGAGAGAGGGTGACTCAGATTCCGAAGCAGGCTCCAGGTTCTGAGCTGGCAGCACAGAGCCTGAAGCAGGGCTGAAACCCATGAACCCTGAGATCATGACCTGAGCTGAAGTCAGAAGGTCAACTGACTGGGCCACCCCGTAACTAACTAGAATTTAAATAAAAGCTTAAAACAAAGAAAACCAAAAATATCCAATAAATACTCAAATGCCTTTAAAAAATAAATTTTAAATTTAAATTTCACCTAAAAAATAAAAAAAAAATAAAATAAAAAACCTCAATATAAAAACATCTAATTTGTTCATAATACAGTAATATAATGTATACATGTTAAATATTATTTCATTCCCCATTTCAGAATAATTGAATGATAATATCATATGACATTTCCCCTAAGCCAACTTCACTGATTTTCCCCTGATAAGCAAGCAGGCAAATAACAAATGACTTACCTTGAATTATGCACTTCCTCTTCTGCCATTTCCTCGAATAAATTTCTAATAGGCACCTTCAGGTACTGTATCTGGAAAATATTCTAACATGTCCAGGAAATTCTTAAACTTAAAGACTGTCTGTTCCCTTCCATATCCTAAAAGTCTTGAACAATACTTACTGCATGGTAAGTGCTCATGTAATATTTAGACAATGAAAGACGTCAAGTAATTAGAAACTAAACTCAATTTTGACTTTGCAGTGTTATTTTGAAAATTTCATCAAAATGGCAAAACACAACTATTCAGATATACAAATATATTTGGCCGTGTTCTTGTTTAAATGTTATAAATATTAAAATACAGTGTATTCCAATAGCATTTTCATTTGCCTATGTATGTGGTACCTTATTAGTTGCTTGAGGAGCTCAGAGAAATAAAGCACTGGCTCTTTAATCAATATGCTTTCATACTATGAGTGGGTGATGAAATAATGGCTGGTACCATTAACTATATCCTGTGTTACTACTATTTAATCACCTAGAAGATATTTAGAGGTGAAATTTAATCATGCTGTAAGCTTAATTCGTGTGTGTGAAACAATTTGAATACATTCAAAATATGCCTATGTGTTATGGCAACATAGGTAAATTTATGCGCAACAATCACTGGACAAAATAGGTAATTAGTTAACACTTTTGAGTTGAATGAACACGTCAGTATAAATAAATAATTCATCAACTATAACCCTTTCATTTCAGTTGCATGCTACACTTTTTTTAAAAAGAGAATGGCACTTCAACACAACAACAAAAAGAGCGAATAGATGCAATTATATACTTTTGATCAACTTACTTTTTTTTTTTTTTTAAGTAGGCTCCATGGCCAATGTAGGGCTTGAACTCACAATTAATTCTAAGGTCAAGAGTCACATGCTGTACCAACTGAGCCTGCCAGGTGCTCCCCCAATCTGTTTTTTATATGCAAAAAACTTAAAAAAAAACCATAATTGTAAATTCCCTGTATCTCCCAGTAAACTTTACAGCTCAAATCCGAGAGTTTTTAAAATCAACTTTGTCGAAATTATATTAATTTATATAAGCTTTCTTAAGAAACTGATAAACGTGAAAGCTATAAAGTAGTGTAGGTTTGTGGCATTTATTTTTCATACGTCAGATGGGGAAGTCCACTCAGTGAGAACGCCCAGACTGCCCCACGCTGTCCACTCTGATTGCATCTTGTGAGCTTTGTTTTCTCTTTTTCCATTAAAAACTAGGTTCCTAGTTTTCACAGTTTTGATCTCTGACCCCGGCATTATAATTTGATGCAAATAACTTTTGAGGGCTGATATTTCAGGACATTTTTGCAAATTCCCTAAGTGGGCTTTCTTATATTATATAATGTTATCATAAATTACCACAAATTTAGGGGCTTAAAATAACATAGGCATTATGTCACATTTCTGTAGATCTGAAGTCTAGCTTCCCAGGGTCTCAGAAGGCCCAAATCAAAGGGTTCCCAGGGCTGTGTGCTTCTCTGCAGGCTCTAGGAGAAAATCCATTTTCAGGTTTATGCAAGTTGTTTCTGGGATTCACTTCCTCATGGTTGTGGGGCTAAGATCCCCATTTTCTTGTTGGCTTTTGGCTAGAAATCAGGGGTCCTTTTCAGCTTTCAGAGGCTCCTGGCTTTCCTTGGCTCTTGGCCCCATTCCTCCATCTTCAAACTAAGAAGCATGGGTCAGATTCCTTGCATTCTTGTTTAGTTGACATGAGGCAACAGAGATTTTTTTCTTCTTGTGGAAAGCATATTAAATAAATTAACTATAAATACTGAGTATTTGGGGTGCATATTATTCTATAATGGTGCTCTGTCTCAAAGAAAGAGTGCAAACAAAGAAGGAAAACATAAAAGAAATTCTTCATTAAAAGTCTCTCTGATATCCCTCCTCTCTCTTAGGTGTTATATTGGTGGTGGTATTGTTATAAGTTGCTGTTAAAAATACAGCTCCGGACCAAAGCCATCAAAGGGCCAGTGCATTTGGTGTTCCTGCTTCGCCATCTTTAGCATGTTCATATCGAACACTCATCTTCATAGAATGGCTGTGAGCTTTAGACACCCTGTCACTATTGCAAGCATAAAGAAAAGACTAGAAAAAAGATAAAGCGCCCAAGTGCAAAAGCATCAGCGCGTACCCATGGAATCTGGCCATTCTTTAAAACATTCCCAACAGGTCCACTCAGTGACTTGTTTTCATCTCATTATTGGAACCATGCTACATTGCTTTCTCTAGATGAAAAATAACTAGGAAAAATAGTGGCGCTGAATTGATTGGGTTGGTGAACACTGTTGTGTCTGAGACATTATCATCAGATGAAAGAGTATTTGAGTATTTGAGTATTTCCTGTCTTACACTTAATACAGACAATAAGGGAAATCAAACTTATGTGCCTTGGTGACCTAAAATGTTCATTTTGTTTGGATTGAAGGAATCAATAGTCACTAAGCTTCAGATAGGGAATTCAGTTTTAATTTGTAGATTCTAGATCATATAGTAATATTTTATGTTGTTTTCAATTGTTAATTATTCTGAAAAGTTATTGAAAATTTTAACGTTAACTTCGTGTGATTAAGCCAAATATCTAAAAAGTGCTGGCAATTCTAGGCCCAATATATTATGAAATGTAGAATGGTGTGAATGTATAATCTTCTGCTTTATCTCAAATCATACCTTTGCATATCCCAAATCAAGCTTTTCACTTTACTTTCTGTCATGTTTCTGTTATGTTATGTTCAATAACATATCAGTTAAGTTAAATTTGAACTAATATATCCTAATCTATATAATATTTACACATCTGACTTATGTGACATTTTTTGACTATCATTCAAAAATAGCAATGCTATAGCATAAGCTATCTAAAAACAACAAAAACAATTAAAATCATGCTATTTTATACTTTCAGTGGTCTTTGTCCTTGAACTTAAAAAAAAATCAGCCTCAGATCAATGAATGTTAATAAGACTTTGTCATGTAACCAGAAAATCAACAATATGCTTTTACTGCACTGTTCTCTTGTCTGGATGGCATAGTGTAGATGACGGGTAATAAAAAAAATGAGATTCAAAGCAATTATTTCCCCAACCATTTAGTCCTGGGATAATTGTAGTCATTTGAAAATATTTAGGTCTGAACCAAATGAACTTACTATTGTATAAAATATGAAAGTCAAAATACATAATAGTAATCCTTGAATTTCAAGGGTAAATCACTTATCTATAGTAATCTAAAGTCCTTGAGTATTTATTATAAAGTGTACTGCACAATATGAATATACAAGTGGCTATATATCCCCCAATAATGCATTGATATTCAGCTATTTCAGTAATGAAATAGATCTCAGCAGAGGACTGTTCTATGATAGAAACAATCATTCTTAGTGAGGGATGTATTTAAGGCTATGTCAACTTTTGAGAAACTTACTAAGTCCTTTGGTTTAAAACCTTCTCTGTTTAATAAGTTAAAATATTGTTTACAGCATTCCAAGGACATTTTATTCTAAGACCTTTTCATCATAAAATATTTTCAGTGTAATAGTTGCTATCATGTGAAAGTTCTAGAAGTTAGTACATTTAAGAATTTAAAATTTGTCAGAGTCAGATGTGAAGTTGTCTTTTAGAAAGTGAGACCTAGGAGACAGACTAATGTTCCAAATAACACAATAGTACTTTTATGTACCGAAAACACACAGTTTTTAAAACAATACAACACAAAACCAAATTGGTAGACACAGCAGGACACTTGTAAGAAGAACTGAGCTAGCGTAGCTGACAAATTGGAGAAAAGTGATAGTAGGCTGGTAGTACCATCTGAAACATCTGTACTGAAGAAATTGAAAGATTTTCCCTGCTCTGGAAATTTCTTTCTCCATGAACCCCACTGGCCTCTCAGAGCAAAGGTCTAAAAGGTCACTAGGATGTGCCCATTCTAATGCAGTCGAGGGAAGGAAACAGTAGCCACGAGGGAGGGACAAGTACCTTCACCCAGATTGTTGGTTTATAAACACCTGGGGTGCTTCTGGAGTGTAATGTGAAACTGGACCCTTAAAGCTGAGGGCAGGGAATGTCTGAAGAAAGCGGCAGGCCACTCCAGGTTGGTAGGTGACAGTTTTAATAAGCAAAGGAACTTCCATAGGAGGCTTATTTGGGGTGGCAAGATTAATGGATCCCAGCACTTCCCTCCTCCCACCAAATCTTAAAAATTTACATAGAGGCCATAACTGGGTTCAGTAACATATGTGATGCAGGTATTCTCAACACCGCATCACCCTCTCAAAGCTCTATCCTTGGAGCAGCCTCTGGTGGTGGAAAAGGCAAGTAGAACCCATACCCCCAGGGGAAGGGGAAGGAGCCTCAGAGAGCCCAGGCTCCAGCTCCTGGGTCAATGGGCAGTCACGTCTTCTCAGTGACACCCCTCAACACACATCCTCCTCATCTATCTACACCACAAAACAAAAGCCGAAATCTGAATGAGGAATAACGCTGCTGGATTTAGGACATTTGAAGGCCAGTTTTAAGGTCCTCGTATGATAGGTGAAGTGGAATATCATTTGAAGGTAAAAACAGATTGATTAAAAATATAAAGCTGTAGGGGCGCCTGGGTGGCGCAGTCGGTTAAGCGTCCGACTTTAGCCAGGTCACGATCTCGCGGTCCGTGAGTTCGAGCCCCGTGTTGGGCTCTGGGCTGATGGCTCAGAGCCTGGAGCCTGTTTCCGGTTCTGTGTCTCCCTCTCTCTCTGCCCCTCCCCCATTCATGCTCTGCCTCTCTCTGTCCCAAAAATAAATAAACGTTGAAAAAAAAATTAAAAAAAAATATATATATATATATAAAGCTGTAGAGGCGCCTGGGTGGCTCAGTCGGTTAGGCGTTGGACTCCTGATTTTGGCTCAGGTCATGATCTCATGGTCATGAGATTGGGCTCCACACCAAGCGTGGGGTCTGCTTGAGATTTTCTCTCTTTCTGTCCTTCTCCCCTGCTCATGTGCTCTCTCTTTCTCAAATAAAATTATTTTTTTAAATATAAAGTTGCATATTTAAATCATATGAAAATCACTATAAATATACGAAAGATATAAGTAAAAAGCCAATGGAGGAGGTAAAATGACATAATAGATAATGTTCATTTAACACCAAAAAAGGCAGAGTAAGAGTATGCAAAGAATAGATGAAATGAGTAGAAAGCAGCTAGCAATTTGGTATATTTTTAATCCAACTATGTCCACAGTCTCATTAACTATGAATATATAAATATAACTTTTTAAGAACTGCAATTGTCAGATTGGATCAAATAGCAAAATCCAATTCTATGTTGTCTATGGGAAATACAGGAAATATGATAAAGTTGGGTTAAAACTAAAAAAGAAGGAGAAAGACATACCATACAAACACTCACCCAGAAAAAAGATGGAATAGCTATATCAATGTCAGAAAAAGCAAGCTTTGGGGCGCCTGGGTGGCTCAGTCGGTTAAGCGTCCGACTTCAGCTCAGGTCACGATCTCGCGGTCCATGAGTTCGAGCCCTGCGTCGGGCTCTGGGCTGATGGCTCAGAGCCTGGAGCCTGTTTCCAATTCTGTGTCTCCCTCTCTCTCTGCCCCTCCCCCGTTAATGCTCTGTCTCTGTCTCAAAAATAAATAAATGTTAAAAAAAATTAAAAAAAAAAAAAAAGAAAAAGCAAGCTTCAGAACCACTTATATACTCAGGGTTAAGAGACACAACATTATATTATGATGAGGAGTCAGTTCTTCAAGACGACATCATGACCCCAGACGCATATGTCCTTCATAACAGGGCATCAACATAAAGAGGCAAAAATGGATGCTAGAAAAATGAACAGAGACTTCAACCTTTCTCCGTAATTGCCAGAACAAATAGATAATCAGTAAGAGTAGAGAAGACTTGAATGTTATCAACCAAATAGTCCTAGTTGATATTTGTAGAACAAGCCACCCAACAACAGCAGAACACACATTCTTTTCAAGGACATATTGAACATTCATCAAGATACACCATATAATAGGCCATTGAAACCACCAAACACCCAATTTAAAAGAATAGGAATCATAGCAACTACATTCTAATTGTATAATGGAATTGAATTATAAATCAATAATCAAAATATAGCTGAAAAAGCCTCAAATATTTGGAAATTAAATATCCCAATTTTAAAAATTTTGAATTTAATACAAGTAAAAATACAACATATAAAAATATGTGGGATACAGCCAAAATAGTGCTTTCAGGATAATTTATAATATTAAATATCTACATTAGAAAGGACTAGAGTCCCAGACCAATAATCTAATGTTTTATCTTAAGTAATTTAAATTTTTTTAACATTTATTTATTTAGAGAGAGAGACAGAATGCAAGCGGGGGAGGCACACAGAGAGAGGGAGACACAGAATCCCAAGTAGGCTCCAGGCTCTGAGCTGTCAGCACAGAGCCTATGTGGGGTTTGAGGTCATGAGATCATGACCGGAGTTGAAGTCAGACACTTTACTGACTGAGCCACCCAGGCACTCCTTATCTTAATAAATTTAAAGAAATCTTAATAAATTTAAAGAAACGTAGGCAAATTAAATCCAAAGCAAGTAGAAAGAAGGAAATAATAAAGGCTGGAGAAGAAATTAATGACATTGGAAACAGAAGAAAATGGACAAATTCAATGCAAGTGAAGGGATACTCTTTGCAAAGTTTGATAACATTGATAAACCTGTTGTTACAGTGACAACAACAGAATTTTCTGCAGGAAGAATGAAAAGCTGCCAGTATTAAGAATGGGAATTACGAGGACAGCAGTACTGATAACATCAGTTCTAAACTGAATCCATGTCTTTGAGGAATTTGCCCTGCGGACAGCCTGTGACCTCAGTGCCATCACAGACATGGTTTTGAGGTGATGGATTTGAAGCCCTTAGTCAAGTCCATTCCTGGGACTTGATAGTAAATGAAGAAAATCTTCATGGCCACAACTTCAGAAACCTCCACGTTATACAAACAAAAGGGGGTGGGGCTGTGCTACAGTAGATGAGACAAACGAGACAGAACTCACAAATCCAATCTGTAGTGCTTTGCTAGATCTTGGGTCAAAAACAAACAAATACAAATATCTATGAAAGATATCCAGTTGGATATTTGGGGGTAATTAGTATACAAACTCCATGACATACTTGACAAAGAACATGCTTATGTATCAGTGCTAAATTTTCTGAGTGTGATAATTTTTTTTCGTTTTTTTTTCAATATACGAAGTTTATTGTCAAATTGGTTTCCATACAACACCCAGCGCTCATCCCAAAAGGCGCCCTCCTCAATACCCATCACCCACCCTCCCCTCCCTCCCACCCCCCATCAACCCTCAGTTTGTTCTCAGTTTTTAAGAGTCTCTTATGCTTTGGCTCTCTTCCACTCTGAGTGTGATAATTTTACCGAGCTAGATAGAATGTCTTTTATTGAAAGGAAATGCATGCTCTAATATTTAAGTGTGAAGTATCAGAAACTTAGTTTCAAATAATAAGTATGTAATTCAAGATGTGTATTGCTGTAAGTGGATATGTTTAGGTAGGTAGTGAGAGATAAGGATTATATATAGCAAATAATGAAATCTGGACACGCTAGGTAAAAGATATATGAATGCAAACTTTTAGTTCCTGAACATCAGAGATTTTTATACTAAAATTTGACTTATAAGCAATAGCTGTAGGGGCACCTAGGTGGCTCAGTTGATTGAGGTTCTCACTTTGGCTCAGGTCGTGATCTCACAGTTTGTGGGTTCGGCCCCAAATCAGCCTTTGTGCTGACAGCACGAGCTTGCTTCAGGTTCTGTCTCCCTCCCGCTAGTGCTCTCTCTCTCTCTCTCTCTCTCTCTCTCAGAAATAAATAAACATTTTTGAAAATTAGGGGCACCTGGGTGGCTCAGTCGGTTATGCGTCTGACTCTTGATTTCGGTTCAGGTCATGATCTCAAGGTTCATGAGTTCCAGCCCGGCATCGGGCTCTGCTCTGTCAGTGCAGAGCCTACTTGGGATTCTCTCCTTCTCTTTCTGCCCCCACCCCCCACCTCCCTCTCTCAAAATGAATAAACTTAAAAAAATTAAATATGCCCCCCCACTCCCAGCCTTCCCTTGTCAAAGAACAAATACTAGCTATATACAATCCTTTATTATATAGGCAGTTGAAAAAAAGCCAATCCACCTCACGATGCTTAAAATTTTTTGGTTGTTATGTGCTTGAGTACCTAAACCCCTGCATATCTCAATTCTTCACCTTCTACCTCATCTCCTCCAAATTCCAGTAAAAGCCTTAGTAGTTGCACCACTACCTGACGTTCTTACCGCTTTTAGTTGGGGGAAAATCCGCTTCCAAAATTCCACCCCGAATATTAGCATTGTAAGTATCAACTGGTAGCATACTCTTTCCAAAGGGCTGAGCCTGAGTCACAGAAGTAGTGTTCAATTCTAAGGAAGCAGAGGCAAGGGACAAAGTGGGGGGAGGCGGGGAAGGAGGGAGAGCCAATACAAATGTGGATAATTGAAAAATCGCAGAATACCATTATGACTCTTAAGAGCTCCGAGTGACTTCATTTCTGATCCTTCTATTAGAAAGGAGAAATAAGAATGAATTTACCGCAAATTACCGAAACCTATTTGCTAAAGTTTACTGCATGGAGCCTTAACTCCCACACGTTATCAGATCGCGTAAGTGAATGGGCCAAATGAGGCCTTCTACCAGCTTTCACAGAGAGTCCTCAGGAGGTGGGGGGAGCACAACATGGGCATTTTGCAAGGTACCGTCAGGTTGTGCACACATGAAGATTCTGTGCTCGGTCTGAGTTTATGGTCACCCTGGAAACAGAAACAAGAGATAGCAAGGTGGAGAAGATCTGAATGATACAGCATGTGCGAGTGTAGAGGGGAAGCTGTGGGTGGTGGGGACTGGATTTACGGAGCCGTTTCTAACATGCAGAATATAGCAGAAGGGGTGGGTTGTTATTTCCAAGATTAAGTTGTAAAAAGACTGGCTGCCATGTTGGGTGCTCTCTTTCACACTCTCTTGTATTTGCTCAGGAGCAGCCCTGTGGGAGGCTCACGTGGGAAGAGATTGACGCCTGAAAAGGACCATATAAATGGGCTTGTAAGTGGATTCATCCTAGCTTTTCACCTTGAGGCCTTACGATTGACCATCGCCTCAGCTGGCCAATGGCCTGACTATAATTTCAGGATAGACCTTGAGACAGAGGCATTCAACTAACTCACACTCCGATTTTTGACTCCTAAAAACTTCTAGAAAATACATATTTCTCATTTGAAGCCATTAAATTTGAGGATAATTTCTTACACAGCAATAGATAACATACTCTCCTATCGCGTCCTCCTTTGTGGGCTAGGTCATGTTTTCCCTCATGTCTGGAGCTTGCAAATAGTACGGCCTGTATAAAATTCTCTTCTCTAATGCTTCTTCTTTTTAACTGCAGCTCCTTATTAAAATCTAAACTGCTAATCACATCACCTTTACAAGACATTGTCAAGACTTCCGTGTGTTTAAAGAGGCTCCTGGGTGGCTCAGTCAGTTAAGCCTCTGACTTTGGCTCAGGTCATTATCTTATGGTTCATGAGTTCAAGCCCCGCATCGGGCTCTGTGCTGACAGCTCAGAGCATGAAACCTGCTTCAGATTCTGTGTCTCTCCCTCTCTCTCTGCCTCTACCCTGCTCATGCTCTGTCTCTGTCTGTCAAAAATAAATAAACATTAAAACAAAACCAAAAAACAAATAAAAAAAAACTTCCCGTGTGTTTTCTTAAGTTATCACGGCTTGGAATTATATTTCTGTATGATTATTTGACCAATGCCTGAGATTTCCATTAAATTGTAAGCTTCATGAGGCAAGGTTTTGTTTTGTTTTGATTTTAATTCAATCATTGATCAGAGTTCCAGACACAATTCTTGGATAGTATTATTTATTCAAATAACATATGATTATATGAGAGGCATAACTACCAGATGAGTAATGCAAACTTTTCAAAGTTTCCAGGGGTTTCATCTGGAAATTCTAGTAACACAACAAAAATAAAAATAAGAAGAAATTTGTTAAATCATTTGGAGATTTAATTTCACATCAAAAATGCTTTTCCTAATGAGAATTATTTAATAGTCATGGGAAAAAAAATCTCTTGTTTGAATAGAACAAAAATAAAATGTATAGAAATACTTAGAAATATTCAGAAATTTTTAGGGGTGCCTGGGTGGCTCATTTGGTTAAGTGTACAACTCTTGATTTCAGCTCAGGTCATGATATCACAGCTCACAGGTTTGAGCCCCATATCGGGCTCCGAGGCTGACAGTGTGGAGACTGCTTAGGGTTCTCTCTCGTTCTTTCTGTCTCTCTTTCACTCTTGCCCTCCTTCACTCACATGTTCTCTCTACCTCTCCTCAAAAATAAATAAATAAACTTAAAGAAAAGAAATATTCATAAA
This sequence comes from Lynx canadensis, assembly GCF_007474595.2. Taxonomy (NCBI): domain Eukaryota; kingdom Metazoa; phylum Chordata; class Mammalia; order Carnivora; family Felidae; genus Lynx; species Lynx canadensis. Next base: position 217,390,819 of record NC_044303.2, on the reverse strand, counting down.
TTTTGAGGTATTCAACGGAAGAAGCATTATTAAAGTCTTGAAAAGACATTAAAATAAATGGAAACGAATACCTGTTCTTACATGGAAAAAAATCAATATAATAAAGGCATTTCTCTGTTAGTCATGTGATACACTAACATGATGCATAGTAATTATGTGAAATGTATATTTTTAAATTTCACTATTATATTCTGACTTCAGATAGAACTGTCTAGCAAGGAGGACTCTGAGAGGAGTCTCTGTTGTCAGAGAGCACTGCCACTTGCTACCTACAGGACAGCAGACAAGTAACTTCCTCTTTCTTAGACTGAAGTCTTTATCAGAGATGTGAATTTCATCAGTAGAAACTCTTTGATTTTTTAAAATAAAGATTAGGATGGGTCCCGGGGTGGCTCAGTTGGTTGAGCATCGGACTCTTGATCTGGGTTCAGGTCATGGACCCAGGGTCGTGAAACTGAGCCCCACATCAGACTCTGTGCTGAGCATGGAATCTGCTTAAAATTCTCTCTTTCTCTCTCTCTCTCTCTCTCTCTCTCTCCCTCTGCCCACTCGCATGCTCTCTAAATGAAAGAAAGAAAGAAAGAAAGAAAGAAAGAAAGAAAAAGAAAGATGAAGAAAGATTAGGGCAAATCATTAATATTCATAGCACATCGCCTGATAAGTATAAAACAACTAATTTGTGTTTCCTTGTTATTGTTATTAGTACTATTACTGCTATTATAGTTAGTACCACTGCAGCATTACAAATCTGAGGATCGATTTCTGGGGAGCCTTTGAGTGGCAAAATGAGTACACACTGTCCTTGAAGAGAGTCTCTCAGCAGAACCCACCTGGAGATTCTTGTCAGGAACTTAGTTTCTTGGGCACCACATTAGCATATTTGGGGGAGGGGATCTAGAATGCACGCACATGTTAAAAAGAAACCCAAGTGAGTTTTCATTCACACCCCAGTTACAAATTGTAAAAATCAACCATGTTAGTTTATGAAATAAAGTTATATTCTCTACGGGATTTCTAGTCTACGTTCAATTTAAATTCTAGAAAATACCCAGTTGTAATTTATTTGAAACCAACGGACTTTATTTACTAATAAAATCTACATCTACTTTATTAGTGTATTTTTCTTGCTTAATTTTTTAAAAGCACTTTTAATATACGTACATTAATCATATCTTTGAGTTTGATTACTGGAAAGCTGGATTGCAGAAAACTGGTATATAATTTCATTAAAATTAATTATAATAAAGTTTAAAGTAATCAAATTTCAGAATATGAAACTCATTCTAATAGGGATTAAATTTTAGCTGCTATTTACATAAATGCAATATAATTCAGAGAACTGTAGTCATACCCTAACCTCTGACTGCCGTTAACTCCTTTTTCTGTTCCCTCACTGCTATATTACATTAAAACGATGTAAGATTTTGGGGTTCAAAGTGACTAATGACATGTGTTCATTTCTTCTTCCTTCTAAAATCACATTGAAATTACAGAATAACCACAAAATAAAGTAAATAAATGAATTAAAGCCTGGGAGCTCTTGGGAAGCCAAGAGGATATCTTTGGAAGAATAAAATTGAGGTATTTCTGGAGGTTATAAAGACAGCAAGATATTGCCTTTACGTGACAAACCTAATCTGAAACTTCCACAGCACGTTATGGACAAAATGAAGAAACTTCAAAATAGAGAGATTTCAAATGTTCCCAAATGCACAAATCAAGAAACATGTTCTGGGGAACTACAGGAGGGTGTCTTGTAGTCAGGCATGAATTTCCTCAATGCTGTGTCAGTTACCTCTTCTCGTTTTCGACAACTATAGTGTTTATCCCAGAATAAATTAGTAAGGATACGTCTCTAAAGCAATGGAGGAACCTACTTCCTCAGAGAGGGTTTTGCATCTGGAGAGAGAAGCTGGGAGGTGCCCAGGATGAATTCTGACCCTTGCCATAGAAAAGTCTCTTCCTTCTGATCCATCAGGAAAGCTGCATGTGACTCAAATGCATAATTATAACAACCAGAAATCAGTAAACTAAAACTGCATTCACTGTTTGAAAAAGGAAAATATTTAATGTTAATGTTTAGATTGATGAAATTAATAGTCAAATTAATAATAAAATTCTACAAACGTCTACAAAAAGGAATATTTATACTTGAATGAATTCACATTTTCCTTATTATCTGATGAGGTGATAAAAAAAATATTGATGGATGGTCCCACCCTCCAAAACATATAGCAACTTGTGTAAGTGTTGTAAGAAAAAATATTATAAAAATAATTCTGTATCTAGTTATACTTATAAAAACCAAAATACCAACATTGAAGAAAATTCAAAAATAAACTACATATTTTTTTGAAGTTACAAGTTTTTATTTAAATTCCAGTTAGTAGGGGTTCCTGGGTGGCGCAGTCGGTTAAGCGTCCGACTTCAGCCAGGTCACGATCTCGCGGTCCGGGAGTTCGAGCCCCGCGTCAGGCTCTGAGCTGATGGCCCAGAGCCTGGAGTCTGTTTCCGATTCTGTGTCTCCCTCTCTCTCTGCCCCTCCCCCGTTCATGCTCTGTCTCTCTCTGTCCCAAAAATAAAATAAAAACGTTGAAAAAAAAAATAAAAAAAAAAAATCTTTAAATTCCAGTTAGTTAACATATAGAGTAATATTAGTTTCAGGAATGGAATTTAGTGATTCATCGCTTACACAAAACACCCAGTGCTCATCACAATTGCCCTCCTTAATGCCCATTTTTTCAAAATAAAATTAATCATACAGATACTCCCAGAAAAACTGAAAATGAATTCACATAATAGCAACAAATATAGACACACAGAATAAATTTTTAAACTAGGAAGACACAACTGATGTTAAATTGTGATGGTTAATTTTATGTGGATAAGGGATGTCTGCGTAGCTGCTGAAACATTATTTCTGACTGTGTCTGTGAGGGTGTTTCTGTAAGAGATTAGCCTTTGAATCAGTAGACTGGGTAAAGAAGATTGCCTTCACCATTGTGGATGGGCCTTATGCAGTCCACTGAAGGTCTGAATAGAAAAAAAAAAGTGGAAGACTAAATTTACTCTCTGCTTGAACTGCAAAATAATACATGCTTAACTGAACTGCAGAAATACAGTGTTCTCTTGTCTCTTCCAGCAACATATATGTATTGTCCATTTTGCAATCTACTATGGCTCTCCTTATGAATTTAAAAAGATATCATGCACCCATACAAAAATATACACATATACACATAGGTAGATATGTTTGTTGTTTCTTTTTTTTTTCTTTTTATTATTTTTTTAAATTTTTTTTTAATGTTTATTTATTTTTGAGACAGAGAGAGACAGAGCATGAATGGGGGAGTGTTAGAGAGAGAGGGAGACACAGAATCTGAAGCAGGCTCCAGGTTCTGAACTGTCAGCGCAGAGCCCAAGGCAGGACTTGAACTCATGGACCGTGAGATCATGACCTGAGCCAAAGTCGGACGCTTAACCAAGTGAGCCACCTAGGTGCCCCTGTTGTTTCTATAAAAGTTGGAATCAAAGGGTTAACAGTACTCTGACACTTAAACAACAATCACTCCAGGAAGAACATGCAAGTCACATCTAAAAACTGTGTATTATTTATTTATTTATTTATTTATTTATTTATTTATTTATATTAGAATTTATTCAACATTTTTATCACTTACCAACTTTCAGGTTGTTGGAAGTATTTGTATATGTAGGATGAGTTTATAGACAATAAGAGATGTTTTAGATGATAGGATCACACTTTGGGTTTAGAGATATGGTGGACAGAGGGATCAAGAAAATCCATGCAAAATATATTGCCGTGTTATAGGAGAAGTTATGCATATTGGTATTTTGTTGCTCTTTGTTTTACCAAGAATATGTGCAATAAATACATGTCTATGTTGCTGTTAAAGTTGTTTTTAATTTAGACAGGATTACTTAGATTATAATTTGCAAAGAAAAGACTGACATTTTTAAGATCTAGGGAAAATAGGAACCATAATTTAAAAATACATGCATTTCTAAAAAAGTTTTTAGGATGAAATACAAGAGAATGCAGAAACAGAGGGAATAAAAACACAAACAGAAGAATTTAAGTGAAAATCAGATATAAGACTAAATATATTATGGATTGCAATCATTGTGGGTTGATTTACTATTTGTATTAAGTGACAAATTTTCTTAGACTGGTCATTTTAAAAGTATACTACAATATTTACATTGGATACAGCAAAAACTTTTAAAGCATTTAAAAATAATATGATCTCCAGATTCACACCCAGAAACTTTAAGTGACATGAAAACAGTATCTTCAATACGAGTTAGCCAAAATACAATCTCTAGTAAAAATAAAACATCAAGGGTGTGGTGTCTTAATGTCGTGTCTCTTCTGATTGGATGGGGGCCCCCACATGTGGGGCGATGGGTTGGGTGGAAGCTGGTGGTGTAGAGAATGAAAGGATTCGGCCAAGGCAGAACACAGGAGATAGAAGTTTATTCAATACCCCGGAGTGGTGGGCGGGACACCTGAGGGAGACTGTCCACAATGAGGCAGTAGGTGGGACCTGATTTTAAAGAGGGAAGATGAGGAGGTATGGCAATGTATGCAATGTTGGTAACTGAGCCTGGTTGCAAATAGCCCATTGGTCAGTTAGGGCCCAGGGGTATTTTGGGGTGGGTCACCTGATGGGCCTGTAGTCAGCCAGGGGGTTGGCATCATTTTGGCCCCTCTGCCTTGATTAAATTTCCAGGGCTCAAACCTGTTGTCTAAAAGCTGCTTGACAAAGAGGTTTGTAGAAGGTTAGTAAAACATCAGAAATGCATAAGCCTAAAATGGTCTAGCATTTATGCGCATGAGGAAAGTATTCTAAAAAGTGAAAGAAAAAATAGAAAATAAATATTTTCAAATTTGGAAACAGTTCTGTCCAAACACAACAAAGCAAACAAACAACTAATAGGAACAAAACAAGGGAATATTATATCATAATAAAACTTGATTTTACTTGTAGTTAAATACATCTTTTATATATGTTTTAATCTATAATATATGTGCCCCATATATGAATAACAATCTATTCAAACATTGATGATGTTTTACACACTAAGAAAAATCTCACTAAACTTGGATAAAAATGAAATCATATGGATTATGATCCAATAAATATAAAATATGATAAAAAACAATTTGCAGGGCATCCATGTCTAAAGAAGTGACTAAAAACTAAGAAATAAATGAACTATACATTCAAACAAGAAGATAACATAAGAATAATTATTTTCCTAGTTTTGGATGGTAATCATTCATTGTTTTTGTTATCATGCATTATCTAGCAAGATTTAAATGCACATATCTTTCATCAAATACAAATCTGAGCAGGAAATAATATGCACAATGTGTTTACTACAGCATTATTTGTGACAGGAAGAAACTTTTTCAGGCATTAATATCTAAACTAGGAAATGTGCAACTAAATCATTTTTTAAAAACAAATAATAAATCATAGTGTGTAAAGAATGTTATGTAAACATATTTTATAAAATAATATTTTTAATAAAAATATTATGAAATAACATGGTGTAGAAGATATTTTTTCAAGGTAAATAAAAATAATGTGTTTACTGATAGATACCAAAGAGTTTGCTAAAATAAGTTTTGAATTAAGAGATCGATACATGGTGGTTCTTATTTATCATTTCATTTCTCCTTGTGTTATTTATTGTTTGGCTTAAACATACTGTATTCTTTATTAAAATAGTCTATATAAAAAAAAAGAAAGGAATTAACAAATAAAATGAGTGGTGGGGCATAAGGGGAAGAATCAATCAGTTATCAAAAGGCACATGTATAAAAAATTATACAAATTATTGGAAGATTTTACCAATTGAGAAAAAAGACCTAACATAAAAACATGGCATTGTAGAAAAGGAGGCTAAAATACCAATCCAGAAGAAATGAGAATACATGGGAAAATCATTAAAATTTATATCAACTTATTGTGAAAATAAAAAAGATCATTTTAAATAGAAATATAAATTATTGAAATTGATTCTAGAAAAAGAAAGTGGATTTTTATATACATAGTCAACAATATACATTCATAAAGAGCAGATACAAATAGTTCTTCCTACTGATTAATTATAATAAATCTTCAAAGACTGTAGTTTTCAAGTATTTCAGAACCTGAAAATACAATGGAACATTGCTTTGTTTCTTGACTTGTTGTAGAGCATAGGGATAGCTAAAAATTTCAGTGTTCATTCTTTGATTCTACCATAAGCTTTATAATAAAAAAAGTTACAGAAAAAAAGAATATTATAGATAAAATTCACTTGTACATTGGCAAATTGAAGGCAGAAGTTCATTAAAAAAAAAAATACCACTACTGCGTATGTTTTAAATCAGAATATTTCAATGGAAAACAAGTATTCTTATAGATTCAATTGTGTTTTCCCAAAATTTGTAGGTTGAAGTACTAACGCGAGTACCTTAGAATGTGACTGACTGTATTTGAAGATACGGCTTTTAAAGAGGTAATTAAGTTAAAATGAAGTCCTGAGGTTGGGTCGTGTAGGACTGGTATCCTTATAAGAAGAGATTAGGACAGAGAGGAAATAATCACTCGGACACGCACACAGCGAAAGGGACTTATCAAGTAAGTGACTATTTGTAAGGCGATGAACAAGGCCACAGGAGAAACCAAATGTGGGTCACCTTGATCTTGGACTTCCAGCTTCCCAGACTATAAGGAAATAAATTTCCATTGTTTGAACCATTCAATCCATAGTATTTTGTTATGGCAGCTCTAGCAAACTAATACGTATTGATTTTTTACCATGTGTGATAGTTTTATGTATTAACTGGTCCAGGCTATACTTCCCAGTTGTTCAAACACTACTCTATGCGGTATTTTGTAGATGGGATTCTTTTCTTAAGTTTATTTTATTTTACCTTTTTTTTTTTTTTTTTGTAATCTCTACACCCAATGTGGGCTCAAACTCACAACCTCAAGATGAAGAGTTGGTATTCTACCGACTGAGCCAGCCAAGTGCCCCAGTGATTCTTCTTTAATCTTAAAAATGATATTTTTTAACCACTTGACTTTAAAGGCATTATCCTGGATAATCTTTGTGGGCCAGATTCCATTAGCAGAAAAGCCTTAAGAGCCTTGAGGTTTCTTGGAAGGAAGAAGACTGCTGCCTGTGGGCTGAAGCTATAGCTCATGCCCCAGAGCTCCAGTTTGCTTTTGTTGACAGCCTGACTACAGATTATAGGCATGCGTAGCATTCCCCCAACTATTGAATAAGCCAATACCTCGCAATAAAGATGTCTTTCTGTGTTTTCCCGTCTCTCTCATTCTCTTTATATCTATTCGTGTCTTTCTCTTTCTATATCTTCATCTTGACATATGCATACTTAAGAGTGAAATTGCTGAATCTTTCCATAGGTGTATGTATAGTATACATTAGCAGACCATGCCAGTTTCCCAAAGTGTGGTTATACCAGTTGGTGTGTGTGTGTGTGTGTGTGTGTGTGTGTGTGTGTGTTTACATGTATATGTTCTATTGGTACTGTTTCTTTGGTGGAAGAAGTGGATTTTTATTTTTTTTGGAAACATTGGATTTTAAATAAACATTAGTTCCCTTAATTTTCTGAACCTGCTGAAACAATTTACCAGGAACTTGGCTTAAAATAACCAAAATGTATTGCATTTATTATCTTACAGTTCTGGAGGCCAGAGTTTCAAAATCAGTATCGCTTAACCAGAATCACAGTGTGAGAAGGGCCACCCTCCCTCAGAGGCTCTACAGGAGAATCCAGTCCTTGAATTTTCCCATTTCTGACGTGCCATCACTCCAACCTTCAAGGCCAACATCTATAAGTCTCTCTATGCCCCGTTTTTTACATGGCTTTCTCCACAATGTGTGTAAAATCTCCCTCTGTGCTCCTTTTATAGGGATAATGTAATGGCATAATCCAGGATAATCCAGGATAATCTCCCCACACAAGATACTTAATTTAATCACATCTAAAACCTTGTGTTTTGGGTATTTAGTTTCTTGGTTTTTTTTTGTTGTTGTTTGTTTTGTTTTTGTTTTGTTTTGTTTTTTTCAGTTGTTAGGTAATATTCACAGGTTACAGGGATTAGGATGTAGATATCTTTTAGGGTGTCATTTTTCAGCCTACCACAAAGCAGTTACAATTTTAATGGATACATAGAGAAATAATACTTTTATTTTAACTGGTATTGGAAAGTAATTGATGTAAATAGTATTTATTTCCGAAACATTTCTAATGAAGATACAAAAGTAGAGAAGTTTATTTCAATTGAGAATGTGTATCTGTGGAAACCATAACCATCATTCTTCATGAATACATTGTGAGAAACAGATAATGGAAATGAATAAACTCTATAAATCACTGTATAAATAATAAATGCTGCTAAAAATCTACTTATTCTGTAGAGCTTCACGAATGTCCAATGTATTGTTATTATGAAATTATCATAACAAATTGACAGAGTAGGAGAGCCATTATGGAGTCATAGCAGTAAATAAAGAACAGAATTAGGCATGAAAATAAACAAAACCCAGTATTATTAGCGCTGAATATTAAGACAACTAGAAAAAAAATTACTTTACCAGTCATATTTAAAGTCTACCAGTTGCTCTCAATCAGGCCTGGGGAACTGGAGTTCACTGGTTATGGAATAGAATCCCATAGGATAGTGGTAAATAAATAGATAGACAGATAGATAGATTATTATCATTTTTTTCAAATAGCAAACTAAGCTTTCACACTATTCATTAATCTTATTGAACTAGCACCTGATCCTCAGAGAAATGGTCTCAATCTCATTAAGTTGAGGCAGCTACCATTCCCGAGAAAATAAGCAGAGAGGGAAAAAATATTCTATTTATAGGAGTTTTTAAAAAGAATGTCCATCAGAAACTCTGTGGCTTGAACATGTACAAAAATACATCTATTACGTTTAACTGGAATGGGGCAGAGTGAATCAGTTTCCCTGTTCTGAAATGTTAAAGGGCAGACATTTCATTTTATTTCTTCCTGGCTTCTCTACATTAAAAAATGATTCCGTTTTTGACAGACTGCTGCTGTAGATGGCCTTGTTACAGTGCACGGTCATCCCGGTGAATGACTTTGATTACTCTAGATCTCGATGCGGTGAAAATCATGTAAAAAAATATAAGAATAGTTTCTTTTCAGTAAAAAAGGAAAATGCCACAAAGTATTCTCTTAAAAGACTAAAAACCCCTTTCTATGGAAGTGAGAGAAGAAGTCCAAGCATCCTTATTTTATTAGCAAAGGCTTCAACGAGTAACCAATATTTTGTTTTCGAAATTTAAAGGCTAATCTCTCTCTGACTCTCTCTCTTGCTTAAGTTCATCGGAAATTGTATGTAACGTATACAATATATCTTTAATTCTTTGGAATTAAGTCTGTTTTTATAAATAATATTTGTCAATTATTTAATGGAAAACTAACTGGACATGATATTTCTTTCTTTGCTGTTGATTTGTTTTGTTTTTTTCCTCTGTTGTAATTAAAAATAATAACAATTCAAGCTTTATTAACATACAATGTTATATTTGCTTCAGGTGTACAATATAGTGATTCAACAAATCCACATATTACTTAGCGTTCATCAAAATAAATGTACTCTTAATCCCCTTCACCTATTTCACCCTTTCCCCCCCACCTCCTCTTTGGTAAATGGGTGTTATTCTGGTTTTTTGGTTTCTCTCTCTCTCTTTTTCTCCCTTTGCTGGTTTGTTTTGTTTTGGTTTGTTTTGTTTAATCCACATATGAGTGGAATCATATGCTATTTGTCTTTCTCTGACTGACTTATTTCACTTGTTTCACATAACATCATACTCTAAATCCAAGCATGTGGTTGCAAATGGCAAGATTTCATTCTCTTTTATGGTTGAAAATTATTCCATTATTTATGTGGCTGTCCACTTTCCCAATGTCATTTGTTAAAAAGACAGTCTATTTTCCCCTTGGATATTTTTCCTGGTTTGTGAAAGATAGAGCTGTGAGCTCATTTCTGGGCTTTCTGTTGCGATTTGTCTGTTTTTGTGTGAATACCAAACTGTTATTCTTTTATGGACTGTAATTATTTAGGGTTAATTTAGGAATATGATGATGGAGTTTAATATTGGCACTCCAGTGATGATTATTTGGAATTCAATGACTTGAGTAGACCAGAGTTCCGTGAAGGAAAGGGGCACTTGTGTTTAATGTAGGCTACGGTACTATTTGGGGCTCTTCAACTTAGGAAAGAGAATGTTTCCATTGCAACAAATCTTGCTGTTGAAGTATGAGGTAACTGTGTGTATAAATGCAGGGTATCTCTTCCCATGGCACTTAAAAATTGAGTCCTTTTTCCCCATACCTTTAAGTATAGAGTGATTTCACTTCCCAAAGCATCTTCTATACTTCCATGGAAATTACTCTTGACTGAGTGTTATCCCAAACTATTGGTCTTGTGTGAGAACTCATCAGCACTTAAAACGTACCATACTTTTTTGATCACTGCAGCTTTGCAATATAAATTGAAGTCTGGAATTGTGATATCTCCACTTTTGTTTTTCAAGATTGCTTTGGGTATGTGGGGTCCGTTGTGGTTCTATACAAATTTTAAGATTGTTTATTCCAGGGCTGTAAAAAATGCTGTTGGCATTTTGACAGGGATTGCAGTAAATATGTAGACTGCTTTGGGTAGCACAGACATTTTAACAACATTTGTTCTTCCAAAACATGAGCATGGAATGTCTTTCCATGTTGTCTTCAATTTCTTTCATCAGTGTTTTATAATTTCAGAGCACAGATCTTTCATCTTTTGGGTTAAGTATATTCCTAGATATTTTATTATTTTTGGTGCATTTGTAAATGAGATTGTCTTATTAATTTCTTTTTGTGCTGCTTCATTATTGGTGTGTAGAAATGCAACTGATTTCTGTACATTGATTTTGTATCCTGAGACCTTACTGAATTTGGTTATCAGTCCTAGTGGTTTTTTGTTGGAGTCTTTAGGGTTTTCTACATATAGTATCATGTCATCTGCACATAGTTAAAGTCTGACTTCTTCCTTACCAATATGGATGCCTTTCATTCCTTTCTCTTGTCCGCTTGCTGGACAAGACTAGGACTCCCAGTATTATGTTGAATAAAAGTGGTGAGAGTGGACAATAGTGTCTCCTTCCTGATCTTAAGGGGAAAGCTCTCAGTTTTTCCCCATATTCATGTTAGCTGTGTGTTTTTCATTGTGGGTCTTTATTATGTTGAGGTATGTTCCCTGTAAACCTACTTTGTTGAAGGTTTTTATTATGAATGGGTGTTATTCTTTGTCAAATGCTTTTTCTGTATCTATTGAAATGATCATATGGTTTTTATCCTTTCTTTTGTTGATGTGATGTATCATGATTGATTTGCAAATATTGAACCACCCTTGTATCCCAGGAATAAAGCCCGCTTGATGATGGGGAACATTTTTTTTTTTTTTAATGTTTATTTACTTTTGAGAGAGACAGAGACAGAATGTGAGTCGGTTAGGGGCAGAGAGAGAGGGAGACACAGAATCCGAAGCAGGCTCCAGGTTCCGAGCTGTCAGCACAGAGCCCGTTATGGGGCTCGAACTTACGAGCTGTGAGATCATGACCTGAGCTGAAGTCGGACGCTCAACCAACTGAGCCACCCAGGCACCCCAATTTTTTTAATGTATTATTGTATTCAGTTTGCTAGTGTTTTGTTGAGAATTTTTTTATCTATGTTCATTAGAGATATTGGTCTGTAGCTCTCTTTCTCAGTGGTGTCTTTATCTGGTTCTGGAAACAAGGTAATGGTGGCCTCACAGAATGAATTTGGAAGTTTCCTTTTCTATTTTTTGGAAAAGTCTGAGAAGAATAGGTATTTATTCTTTAAATGTTCGGTGGAATTCAGCTGTGAACTGTTGGGAGTTTTTTTATTACTGATTCAATTTTATTGCTGTTAATCAATCTGTTCAAATTTTCTATTTCTTCTTGTTTTAGCTTTGGTAGGTTATATATTCCTATAAATTTATCCATTTCTTCTAGGTTGTTACTTCCCCTTTTTCATTTCTGATTTTGTGTATTGAATCCTCTCTCTCTCTTTCTTTCTTTTTGATGAGTCTGGCTAGAAGTTTATCGATTTTAATGATACCAGCTCCTGGCCAGAGCATTGTATTCTTGTTAATAAATAAGTTATAGCAACCTAGTTATATTGATATAATTTACACTATTTAATATTACGGTTGAACAATGTGTGAGAAAAATAAATTTTGAAATATTCTAAAACCATTAGTAAATAAAGAGGAAAAGTAATATCTTTTTTTAATTTAATTTTTTAATGTTTATTTTTGAGAGATTGAGAGAAAGAGCGTGAGCAGAGGAAAGGTAGAGAGAGAGGGAGACACAGAATCTGAATCAGAATCTGAATCAGGCTCCAGGCTCTGAGTTATCAGCACAGAGCCCAACACTGGGCTCGAAACCACGAACCCGTGAGATCGTGACCTCAGCTGAATTTGACTGACTGAGCCACCCAGGGGCCCCGTAATTTTTTTTCCTAAAGTTAAAAGTAGAAAATAGAGCAAGGACATATGTTTGTTTACATATCCACAAATAAAAATAGTTAGAAAATTATTGAATTTAAATGTCTAAAATACATTATGTAAGTAATTATATCAATATACATACAAGGCATTATTAAGATATGTTGAATAAGCTAAAAGCATTAGTTTTATAATTTAAAATTATCTGTGAAGCAATATAGAAAAAGTTCCCGCCATACGTGTGATGAGGAATGAGTTAACTCAAAGCTCAGGAGTACAAAGGCTAGCTATTTAAGGTCTGGTGACAATGCAGAAAGGCAAGTAGAATGGAATCTTGGCTACAATGGAAGAGATCATTGTTATGAGACTGAAGACAGCGATACATTAATATCAGGGGGTTTAGTAAGGTTTTTGGTGAAGAAGCAAGCATCTGAGGTAAATTTTGAGGGGGCAATATCAGTAGACGGGTATTTGGGTAAAGTGGGACAATCACTTGTAGAATGCCAATTAGTCAAAGGAAGAAATACATAAGCATGTTGAGAAAGTGAAAATAACTGTGAAAAACTTTTGGGTGTTTGTTTGTTTTCTTCTTGTGGATTCTAATTGTTATAAAATGCCCCTAAGAAATTACATATGAAATTAAAAATTTTATCACAGGATAGGAACACAGACTAATTCTAATCACTAACATACCCTGCTTTAATATGGGTCAGACCACATTTTATTTCTTATGTATTAATTTATCTAGTCCTGACAACAGATAATAGAGGTATTATCTCCATTTTATAGATGAAGAACAAAGACCTCTAAGGGTTAAATAACTTCTCAAGGAAACACAGCAAGTAATAGGCAGACCTATTAATTTAACCCAAATAGATTGTCCCTAATTTATGTTCTTAACAATTACTCTATATGCTGCTTCTCCACTTTTTAAGTGTGATGTCCTAGAGCGAATATAACAACACTCCAATTCTCATCATATTTCATATGAGTAACATTTCAAGCTACGTCATTCAAGTATAAAAACGTATTTTTACAAGAATACCAAGATTACTAGAAATCTTATAAATATTCTTAAATATTTCTTCTCAATACTTTTTCTCAGTTTTGTCCTTCAACTTGAGTATATAATATAAGCGGGAAAAGGCAGACTCCTTTTTTGAAGAGCAGGGAACATGTATACAAATAAGACTTTTAAAAATTTCATCAGTATACAAGTAAGATTGTTTTAAAAATTTCATCGTTATTTCTCCAATTTAATGGAAAATATTTATTGATAAAGAGAAGAGTGGTTGCTGCTGGAATTCTGTGAAATAAAACAAAAAAAATCTATAAATAAAAAGCAATCTGGGGGCGCCTGGGTGGCGCAGTCGGTTAAGTGTCCGACTTCAGCCAGGTCACGATCTCGCGGTCCGGGAGTTCGAGCCCCGCGTCGGGCTCTGGGCTGATGGCTCAGAGCCTGGAGCCTGTTTCCGATTCTGTGTCTCCCTCTCTCTCTGCCCCTCCCCCGTTCATGCTCTGTCTCTCTCTGTCCCAAAAATAAATAAATGTTGAAAAAAAAAAAGAAGCAATCTGAAATATATATATAATATATATACACATATACATATATAACATATATATATATTATGCAAGCTATGTACTAAAGAACATATGGATTTGATTCAAATCACACCCATTCTTTCTTTTTTGATCTTGGATTGGAATATTTTTGTTCATTCATATTTAAATCTACTTTAGAAAACTGTATTATTCCATGAAAAAGTGCTTGGATCTACTCAGCAGTAAAATTCAGAAAACTCAGCAAGATCTGCAAACAGTGATTTAAAAAAAAATTACCCAAGAGTTCTTAGAACAGAGTCACAACAAATGTTTGGGTTCTGAGTATATCTTTGGTAACTGTTTACTCTGATCATCCTGATACCCCCGATTTTAACTATCTTCTGAGATCTGGAGATTATTTGTCAGCTGCCCAATTTGTTCTGAAAATGTTAGCTCTCAGGGGAAATCTTCGTCTTTCAGCCCTCTCTGTTTCTCACATTAGACTCTAGCTGTCAGCACCACATTATGTATATTCCTGAGAGATGACACAGAGATTCTAAGATGTCTCCTAATTAGATAGGAATATCAGAGAGAGAGAGAGAGAGAGAGAGAGAGAGACAGGGAGAGAGAGAAAGAGACTATTTTACGACAGTTAAAAGGTCTTTTCCTCTTAACCTATACAAAATTGTTAAATGCTTTAACTAATTTCTGTGTTTTAGGGAACCAATTTTTCAAGTATGATTTGATTATTATCATTATTCCCTTGGAAAATGTCAGTTAATATTTGCTGCATTTGCCATGGTGTTCATATTCTCTGTTTCACCCAATTTACTTTGCCTTCTATTTATATATATCAAAGTGCATATTTATAATCTTTTGTGAATATTTATCTTAATTATTGTAGCAAGCACATAATTTCTCTAAGTGATAATATTTAATAAATTGAAGCAAAAGTCTCTTTGCAAAGGTCTATTTTTTGTTTTGTTCTAATGTAAGCACATAATTTATGATGAAGATTCCCAATGGTCTGTTATTTCCCATGAACTTTGTGAAGTTAATTTCAACATAACGCTCTTCCCCAGTGATAGGAGAAACGGCATACCTTTATATAGAACCCATTTTTGTGATACAGAAGTCATGTCTGTCGAGAACACTAGTAACTTGGCATTGTTATTGGACTGGAAAGGAAAACAGTAATACTGCGTAACAGTTGCTTAAATAAATGGCTTTTTTTTTATTTATTTTTATTTTTTTTTTAAGAAAGAAAGAGAGGGACGGGCTCCTGGGTGGCTCAGTCGGTTGAGCGTCCAACTTCCGCTCAGGTCATGATCTCACAGCTCCTGAGCTCCAGCCCCTCGTCGGGCTCTCTGCTGACAGCTCAGTCCTGGAGCCTGCTTACAGTTCTGTGTCTCTCTCTCTCTCTCTGCCCCTACCCCACTCACATTCTGTCTCTGTCTCTCTCAAAAATAAATAAACATTAAAAAAAGAAAGAAAGAAAGAAAGAGAAGGAAGTGGAGGGGCGGGGCAGAGGAGAGAGAATGTCAAGCAGGCTCTACACTCAACCCTGGAACCATGACCTAAGCCAAAATCAAGAGTCAGACACTTAATGGACTGAGCCAACAGGGCACCCCCATAATCTTCGTTTAATTAACTCGTTCCTGTCATATCCAAAATAATTAAAGGTCCAAATCAACCTTTCCCTTCACATCTATATTACAATCCATCCATATGATTTACATGATTTTGTTTTTATTTTGCATTTAAAAATAGAAAAGGTATAATTATTTACATGCTATTTATCTTTTTCTTTTCTTTTCTTTTCTTTTCTTTTCTTTTCTTTTCTTTTCTTGTCTTTCTTTTCTTTTGTTTTCTAACAATGGGAATCCTGAAAGAGAAACATAGAGGGCTTTTTCCCCAAAAGTGTTGTATTAGGTAATAATAATATCAAAACCAAAATAAATTAGTAACTTAACGATCTTGGTTTCAAAACTTCTGTTTACCTGGGTAAAGTTAATATGGACTCTCAAAAAATATAGACTCCAGGGGCACTTGAGTGGCCCAGTAGGTTAAGTATGTGACTCTTGATTTTGGCTCGGGTCATGATCTCACAGTTCATGAGATCGAGCCTCACATCAGGCTCTGTGCCGATACCATAGAGCCTGCTTGGGATTCTCTTCTTCTCTCTCTCTGCCCCTCCCTTGCTCACTCTCTCAAAATAAATAAATAAACAAAAAAAAACATATACAGACTCCACATATTTACTTTACCTTGCCTAAGATATATTTAATATCATTAAAAATTTGACTTATATACGTCTAATACCTTCACAAGCCTGGAAGAGACATTATTGTTTAGTGGTTAAAGTCCAAGATTCTGGTGCAACTCCTGACTGCCACTTTCTAGTTGTATGGCCTTGAACAAATCACTTGAACTCTCTGGTCTTTGATTTCCTCATCTACGATGTAGAAACAACAAAAAGACTGAATGTACTAATTCATGTGAATCACTTAGTCTCTCAGTGTTGGGTATTACAAAGTAAAAGAAGTAGCTCTATTTTACTCATTTTTATAGCATTTTTGCTTATTTGGTACTACCTGTCACTTTACTTTTATCTATTATTGATAAATGGAAAGTGTGAGTCAGAAAGCACTCATTCTCATTAAAGTTAGAGGTAACATACCTAGATATGTTCCAAGTTTTGTTCTAGGCATAAGTTTGAAATTTTTTGTTGCTTTTCTTTTGTTTTGTGTAATCATACTTAACACATGAAGGAAATGTTTTTCACTTGACTGAAGCTACTATTTTCTTTTCACTTTTCTTTGCAATTCATTTGATACATTTTTCTTGAAAACACGGTAAGGGTTTAAATTTAAATAGTCACATACACCATTCATCTTGTTAGGTTAGTTTGGAATTAAAGATGATTGTGCCCAGTGGTTCCTCTTTTCTATTAGCAGCCGGTCTCAGACTCAAGTTCAGCTTGAACTTGAGCTCAACAAGTTCAGCTCTAACCTGGGAACTTCAAGGAGAGAAAAGACCCAGAAAAGAGTGTTAATTTCTTTAATGGCATATTCTCTTAGGTGAGAGTGGGCCTAAATTAGTTTGTCATCTTTATAAGGAGTAAAGAAGTTAATCACTGTCACATTAGTCTGCTAATATTATTTGGCTTTTCACTAGTGGGTAACCCCACAAATTTGCTTGGCTCTCCTATTTCTTTACCATGATCTAACACTGCCTGGAGTTCAAAGTGCGTTGCCCTTACCTACCTGTCCATTCAGAAAATAATCTACACCACATATCCTATTGACTTCAGGTCTCCTACTCTAAAGTTTCTTAGTAAACTTCTTAAAAATTCTCTTGACTCATCAGTTAAAAGATCTATGAATACAGTCATTTAGGCTAGAGGATGTACTTTAGACGTTTAACTCTAAAGGACTGGCAGAAAGAGGATATAAGTACCCTCCACATCAACACACAGCTTCTCTACCTCCCAAAAGTAACTATGTACTTGATGAAGCACTCAGAGTCATGGTCCTGGAACCATATAAAGGAGGTTCAGTAGCTCAAAAAGGAGGTTCAATAGTCTCTATCCTTGACAAAAGAAGTTGAGGAAAACAGGTATGGAGACTCATCAGAGAAACAGGGATCTAATTAGGGTATTATCTATAATATAGGCATTCTCTTAAAGGAGAGCTCACTGTGTCAATCCTCTGTGAAAGTATTAACAAGAATCTGTGTCTAATATACATCTTTTCTTTAATTTAGCATAAAAGGGCCTGTCTTATGCCCCTTTGTCATTAGCATTGGTACATAAACTTCATTGTGATACAGAGTTGTCTTTAAATACCCACTTTTCACCTACTCATATATTTCTTATTATAATATATCTTTCTCTTCGAACTCATTCTAACATTAGGGTAAACTGAGTTCAGTGTTGCCGCATATGGTGTAAAGAAACTTAGTTATACAACCTAAAGCAGCAACAAGTTTCTCACACGCACATGTTTCTTTTCTGGATGTGAAAAATAAAGAATTGTTCCATACACTCCTGGAGTGTGACTGCCCTGAACAACCCTGCATTTTTCTGCTTCTTATTTTATCCGATCTTGTGGGGGACTTCGAAATACAATTTATGTGTGGCCACACTTTATTGCATTTTCACCATTATGAGATTAAAAGGCCAATATCATTTTAAAGGTCGTAACTGACAGGTTGTTTGCAAGATTTTTATAGCTTTGCAAGGAAAAAATTAATTTGTTGCATCTGTTCATACTGGAAAAACTCTCTTTGGAAAACATACTTGTAAAGTCTTTCCTTTGGTAAGGACTGATAGTTCTGCTTTCTGGGGTACTGTTTTCTGGGTTTCTAGAGTCTCAATGATACTGTGAGGGTTAAAATATAAGTGTAATTAACTAAAGGTATAAATTCTGGGCAATCATAGGATTGTGAAATGCTTAAATCATCTTCTACTCTACCCTCCACTTTATCTTATCTACCTGTCCTATACATGCTGTTGTAGCCCGGGTTTCCTCAAAAGCAGAGCATGAGGTGAATCTTACATCCTCAATGTATATTGGAGAAAGTCAAATGCAAGCAAGTGTGGGAAAAGTGGAATAGGAGATAAAATGTGTCTTACCAAACTGAGCATAATTTCAAAGAAAACAAAGGTGATTTCTCAGCTATGGGACATCTCCATGAGATTATTCAGAACCACTGATGTCAGATCAATTCTTTTTTTTTTTTTTTTTCAACGTTTATTTATTTTTGCGACAGAGAGAGACAGAGCATGAACGGGGGAGGGGCAGAGAGAGAGGGAGACACAGAATCGGAAACAGGCTCCAGGCTCTGAGCCATCAGCCCAGAGCCCGACGCGGGGCTCGAACTCCCGGACCGCGAGATCGTGACCTGGCTGAAGTCGGACGCTTAACCGACTGCGCCACCCAGGCGCCCCTCAATTCTTTGATGTAAGAAAGGGAAGACATTTGTCTGCTGGTTGCTCCTCATCTCTTGTCTCTTTTTAATTAAAACATTTGTAAGGCATTAATTCACCTGAACTGGGCCACCGGGAAGGCAGAAATCTCCAGTTGACCTTAAGTCCAACTCAGTCAAACTGGATGCTAAAGCAGGTGCAGCTCATGCCCTGGGGGGCACAATAGCGGTCACACCTAATAACCATCCCTGGCCCCATGG
The DNA here is from genome assembly GCF_007474595.2 of Lynx canadensis. Classification (NCBI taxonomy): domain Eukaryota; kingdom Metazoa; phylum Chordata; class Mammalia; order Carnivora; family Felidae; genus Lynx; species Lynx canadensis. The sequence continues at coordinate 217,371,491 of NC_044303.2, read as the reverse complement.
CTACCGTGAGAGACACTTATGGTATTCAGAGATGAGGTGCAGTCACTGAATCCAGGGCTCTGCAATTATTCCCTCCACTCTGAACAAGGGAAATGAATGAGACCCAGGTAACTATGAGTGTACATTAATGCACTCTGTAACAGTTTACCCTTTGTGACAATTAAATGGCATATATACAAATCTGTTATTACAAGAAGAGGTCCTTACTTCTTTCTCAAGAAAGGAACAAGTACAATACTTCAAAGTAGCAGTCAATTTGAATATCTTCAGATATAGTTCTTGGTGCTACAGGCATCTGAAAATCAAAGTCAATATTTATCTTCTGTTTCTTTCACCATTCATTTTAGGTTTCACTCATCTTTGGCCAGCACTTTGATTCTCATTTGTCTATGTGATGGAGTGATAGCTTTATCCTCTTGAGGGGTACCACTGTTGATAAGGGCTTCTATCAATTAGTTCTCAAACCTTTAACTGTCTTGTCACAGGAGTATGTTAGCTCTCCTGCTTTCTGTAATAATATAGTTCACAAAGACCTTGACCATCTTAATATTCCAAAAACAACATGTTTTTATACCATTATATTAATGGTCTCATGCTGGAATGCCTGGATGGCTCTGTCAGTTGAGCATCTGACTCTTGATTTCAGCTCAGGTCATGATCCCAGGTCTTGATTTCAGCTCAGGTCATGATTTCAGCTCAGGTCATGGATTCAAGCCCCAATTTGGGCTCCATGCTGAGCATGGAGCCTACCTAAGATTCTCTCTCTCCCTCTCTCTCTCTCTCTCTCAAAAAAAAAAAAATCATGCTAATTAAAGCAGGGAAGCAGTAAATAGGATATACTCTTATCTAGTAAGACACAGGCACACCAGAAAGTGAGAGATAGAACTTTAAAAAATTCACTTATCTGCCATATTTGTGATGTTTATGTGGGTGTAGTGTTGTGTAACATCCCAGGAAATTCTCCTAACTGATGAAATACTTTGTTATACTTTGAGCTCCCAACCACTATAAACACAAGGTGAGTTATAAATGGTTCCCTACAACCAGAGGTTGTATAGAGAGAGATGAGAAAGACTTACGCCTGGTTAAAAGTTTGGTATGGTCTGCTGTCACTATGGAAAATGGACAGTTATCTCATTACAGTGCCCACCTCTCTCCCCGGTTGACCTCGAAGGCACTAGTGATAAGAAATAGTACTATTAGGCAGAATTCAAACGATACACTTGGTCGTTTAGTATGTATGGAAAGAAAGGTGGCCTGAGATATGGAAATACTCTTATCTTCTGTGCTGTGGTGGAAAACTTGGCCAGAGGGTCAAGGGCTTGAAAAGAATAATGCTAGAAGTTTAAGGCTAATGAAATCTAGGTAAACTGCACATGGCTTATTCAGAATTCTTTAATAAGGACTGGATTGGAGACTATGGGAAGCGTAAGTCATGCTTTGTATATCCACCATGGGAGAAAAGAAGCCATGAAGATAAGTGGCTATTCTTACTAGTTCAAGCCCTCCAGTATCAATAGATAAAAAGTCTTATATTCTAATCAATTCTGAAGATTAAATTCACTCAGGATGTAGATTTGGGCTTTCCTATTCTCAATTCATACTTTTTTTCCCTGCAAAGTTGAGTAAACTACATTCACAACTTAAATACAATTTCTATGTTGAAGATACCCAAATTCAGGATTTAGAGGAGGCAGTACTTGCTTAGAAGATAGTGATGGAGAAGCCATGGATGTAGGAGGACTAAAAGACAAGACTACAAACTTGAAGGCAGTCAAGAGATGTATTTTAATTTGTTTAATGTTTTATTTTATTTTTGAGAAAGAGAGACAGAGGATGAGCGGGGAAGGGACAGAAAGAGAGAGAGAGAGAGAGAGAGAGAGAGACAGATTGCACAACAAGCTCCAGGCTCTAAGCTGTCAGCACAGAGCCCAATGTGGGGCTCCAAACCACGAGCCGTGAGATCATGACCTCAGCCAAAGTAGGATGCTTAACCAACTGAGCCACCCAGGCGCCCTGAGATGTGAGTGTTTTAAAAGGGAAGGAGAGTTCATTCAGTTGTATTGACTGTTGTTGCTAGATCAAATAAAAACAGCTATCAGATTTTCACAAAGCCAAGCCATTAGAGTGTTAAGAGCAAAACACAAATGGAGACTGGTTGAAGAATGGGTAAATGTGAGGTTGAAGACATCCTGAATTTACTGAGAATCTTCACAAACAACTTCCCATTTCCTAGTAACTGTTTTTATGCTTTACCCCTTGGGATCAGGTGTAATTTTACCATATCTTAAATGACAGATGCCAAACAACTTAATTTTTCTTTTACTAAAGCCACTTACTCTTTCACCTCTTCCACTTCACGTCACTTACTTTTGAACTAAAAAAATAAAAATGTCCTGACCCCTTACTCGTTTCCTACTCTATAAGCCTCTCCACTTTCTTATCCTGTCATTATAGATCCACTCACTCATCCAAAAAAAAAAAAAATGAGAAGCTAATAATTTTTGAGATAGTGGGTCTATTATTTTACTTATATTATTTCAGTGTATCTTTATAGCAATTTTACAGGCATATAAATTATTTTTACTCTCATTTTACAGATGAATAATCTGAAGCTCAAAGTCACAAAATACATAAGTGGTTGAAGTGGGTTTCAAACCCACTCATTCTGATTCCATACTTGTTTTTTAATCACAGCTCTCTATTAAATCCTCATCAATCATTTCCACCACTCTGCCATTCAAATTCCTCACACTTTAAAGCTTCTCATGAATTAGCTATCGCAAAATGTCATCACTGAGAAGTGACCCTCTGTATCACTGCTGTCTCTGTTCTCAGCTGTTATCCTTACCTTACACTGCATTGGAATTTTTGAGGTCAGAAGACAGAAAATTCACATTCTCTTTGTCAACCACATTGTACTTTTAATTTAGAAATTAACTACTAGGGTACCTGGGTGGCCCAGGTGGTTAAGTGCATGACTTCAGCTCATGATCTCATGGTTCCTGAGTCGGACCCCCACATCCAGCTCACTGCTGTCAGCGTGGAACCCACTTAGGATCCTCTGTCCCTTTCTCTCTTTCTGCCACTCCCCCCACTCACCAGCATGCATATCTGCACGCACGTGAGCTCTCTCTCTTTCTCAAGAGTAAATAAACATTAAAAAAATAAAAAATCAGCTCCATGCTTCTTTTTTCCACACTTCCAAAGGATGGGTGCTCATTTCTTATGTAAACTTTCATCAACTGTCTCTGCATTGGATTCTATCCCCTCCCGCCTGTTTCAGTATTGACATGTTGCCCTGTGTTTAGGAATTTCCCCTCTTTTACAATCTTAGTTCTCTTAGTAGTCACTCTTTTCTTTATACATATAAAAATGTGTATTTCCCACAGTAAGGAAAAAATAAGTTAACAACAACAAAGCTATTCTCAAACCTATGTATTCCTGGGACTACCGCATGATATATTTAATTATTAATGTTTGTCATAAAACAACAGTCTCTATATCCTGCCTCCTGTCATTCAAATACTACTTTCAGACTTTTCAATCCTCTGCATCTATCTCTATTGAACAGCTTTAAACAATATTGTCAATCATCGCCAAATGTGATGGAAACTTTACAATCCTTGTTTTATCTGACACCCATTTTACCTGATATTATTAATACATTTCACATTCTCCACACTCTTTTGTCTACTGAATTTTTGTCATGGTTCACCTGAGTCACTAAGCAATGTCACTTTCTGTATCTTTATACATTCAACAGTTCTGTTATACCTTAAAAATATTGATGTCCTCATCCCACAATGCTAGATTTGATTAATTATAGACTATTTACACAATGAAATACTATGTACAGTGTGAATGAACTATCTAAAAATTATATAAACTATGGATAAATTTCTGAAACAGTGTTGACTAAATGAATAGAGACCCAATTTGTAGAATATAGTGCATGATTTTCTTTCTTGATCTGGGTGTTAAGTACATGGGCATGTTTATTTGTGAATAAGGTCTGTGTGTGTATCTATCTATCTATCTATCATCTATCTATTATCTATCTATCATCTATCTATCTATCATCTATCTATCATCTATCTATTATCTATCATCATCATCTATTATCTATTATCTATCTATCATCTATCTGTCAATCGTCTATTATCTATCTATCTATCTACCTATCATGTATCTGTCATCTATCTATATATCTATCTGCACATACATATATCTCACTTTGAGCAATCTCTTACACGCTTGTGGTTTTTGCTATTATCTGAGAATCCTCTCCAGATTCCCATACCTATTATGATACTGATGCCCATAACAATATGCTTTACTTACTACTCACTCCATGTTGCCACCAATAAGTATATCATATGATGTCTTCAAATAAATCATTTGTAAAATTAAACAGGCTAGTTTCCTTCCAAACTAGCTTTATCCCCATATCTTCACAGACTAGTCAAACTGGTCCTCCTTATCTGTACACATCAAAAATTAATAAAAGTTCTTCCCATTAACCATCACAAGTATTAGTGCTTTAATTCAGAACCTCAGTTCTCACAATGAATATGTCATGGAGCTCAAGGGTAATGTACTTGCTTCTTCTTCTCAGTCAATATTCTATATTGAATTCAAATGATAAAACTAAAACCAAATGTTCATCTCACTCCGTTATTAAAACATTTTCAAGTATCTTTAGTGTAAAGGCCAAATTCCTTACAAAAACGTCTCTTAAGTCCAGGAGGTCTATTGCCCAACCTAACTTTTTAAAAATTTTTATTAAATTCCAGTTAGGTAAACATACAGTGGAGTGTAATATACTTTTTGGTATACAATCTAGTGATTCAACACTTCCATAAAACAACTGGTGCTCATCACAAATTTCATCCATCCCCCTACCCACCTCCCTTCTGGTAACCATGTTTGTTCTCTATAGTTATGAGTCTGTATCTTGCCAACCTGATTTTTTTAAACCTCTCACATAAAAATTATCAGCAAATAGCTATTCTAGAAAAACACTCTGACAATTATAGGCATGTTCATAGATATTTATAAAATATAACAAAAAAGCTAAAACTAATAAAGAGAATAGATTATCCCCCCAAATACAGAAACAAAAGCATACTAGTAATATTGAATCAGTAATTAAAACAATCTGATGCTTATCCATTTTTTTCAATGCTATAAAAGAGATTTAAAAAAATGTTTTTCTTTGAAAGAGGCAACCTAATGGGACATGCAACACATTTGAGAAGTGATAAGACGACAGAAGCCAATAAAAGTGTCCTGACTAAACTCAGGGATAAAAATTAAAAGAAAGGAAAAGAAAAGTAAATACACTGGACTTTGGAAGCTGCAAAAAACAGACTGAAAACAGAGGAATGGCATGAGGAAATAAACACTAAAAAGCTGGGGGAGATAAAGATTTATGTATTATTATGAATGACTGATGTGGTATAAAAAGATATCTAACATGCATAATTTTGTCGCTGAAGAAAGAAAGTAACAAATGAAATGAAAACTAGAAACACTTCAAAGAAAAATAGAAGAACTATTAAAATAGGGAAATATCTGAAGTTATAGAGTAAACGTAGTCATAATCAACGCGAAGATATATCCAAAGTGAAACTACTGGACTTTTTGAAGAAAGGGTCTTGAAGCCCCGCAGGCAAAATAATAGTAAGAGTAGTAAGAAAGACGAATTTACCAGAAAGAAGAAAAAAAATCATTTTTGGACTCTGAACTATTGTGTGCAGGCCTAGTTTACTCCTTATCGGTTCATTGTGTGGCTATACCTCAATTTGTGTATCTATTCTATTGTTGATGGGCATTTGAGTTGTTGTTTCTTTCTTTTTTTTTTTCCTTTTGGCTATGATATGCAGTCTTGATGTCAATAGTTTTGTGTATGTTTTTAGGTACATAAATATAGGTATTTCTTTAAAAAAATTTTTGTAAACATTTATTTTATTATTTTTTTTTGAAGAGACTGAGAGAGACAAAGCATGAGCAGGGTAGGGGCAGAGTCAGGGAGACAGAATCTGAAGCAGGCTCCAGGCTCTGAGCTGTCAGCACAGAGCCAGATGGGGGACCCAAACTCACGAATCATGAGATCATGACCTGAGCTGAAATCAGATGCTTAACCAACTGAGTCACCCAGGTGCCCCAGGTATTTCTATATATGGACTACTAAGAATGGAATTGTTGAGTCATATGGAATCCTATTTTTCAGCTTTAGTAACATACCCACAGTTTTCCAAAATAGTTGGGTCAATTTTACTCACTTGTGTCTTAGCCTTGAATTCATTTATTTTTATTACTTTAATATATCTAGCAGACAATTGGACAGCTCTACTCAAATTACAAATGTCCCAAACTTAACTCATGATACCACTCCATCAAAACTTCTCTTCCAGAATCCTTTTCTTAGCAAATGAGATTTACATTCACTCAGTTATCATGCAAGACATCTTGATATCTCTGCCCATCACTCACAGACCACAAGAAATCTTGATTCTACCTCTTTCCTCATTTATTTTCTCTATACTGTTGCCTTCAAACTGCCACTATCTCTGTTTAATTGCTGAAGCAACCCTGATTGGTTGATCTGAATATCTTTTTTATGTATTTATTTTATTTTTTTTAATTTTTTTTTATTTTTTAGTCTCCAGTACAGCATTCACACTGCAAAGGAAACAATTTATACAAACACAAATTTATTGTACTGTTATCCTGTGCAAAGTATTTCCGGAGTTTCTTATTCCTATTTAACACAATCCAACATGAAGAATATTTTTAGATTTTTCTTGATAAAATTCACTTACTACCCTTTAAACATTCTCTTCCTCTCTCATTATATTCTGTTCATGTTGAACTGTCATTTTTAGGGACCTCCTAAACTCCTGAGGCTTAGCTAGCTCTGGAACGTGTTTTCTTTCTTCCAACTGTAGCTTACTCTGCATTGTATTTTACTTCCCTGTGGCATAGTCAAAGGCATGTTTGGTTCTACTTAAAACAGAATAGGAAACTTATGTTTTCCAGATGTGAACTTGTTTCAGTAAGATCCTGGAAATGTGGGAAGTTTGGATGGTTCCCATGCATATGGAAAGTAGGGGGGGAAAACATAGCTATTTAAATAAGAAAATAAAAATAAGAAAATAAGTTGACTAAATAAGAAAATAGATTGCCAGAAAGGAGGCCAGACACTCTTGTACATAAAGCATACTTTTCTCTTGATCATTTATTTCTGTTGATATTAATTAATGCATTTTTCTTTGTACTTTTCTTCTTCTTCCTCCATCTCCACTCTCTTCCTCCTCCATTTCTTCTTATTTGTCATTTGGGTTAGTTTTTTAAAATATTCGTTACCTGTGTGTTCAATACATAGAGAGGGGAAATTTGAAATTCACTGCTGAAAGACTTAAGGACATCAAAACAGCTACTACCACTCACATTGGAGGTCTAAAAATGAATAGCTTACCTGCTATCAATGGGTTTTTAATGTTTTTAATGTATAAAATTGTGCATTACTATTTTTAATGTACACAAATAAAAAAAATTATATGTTCTTTATCTCACCCTTTATTTCTACTGATGCATAAATCTATGAAGTTTTCTCTTTAGCCATTTATATTCATTTTCATTTCATTTAGTATGTTTTGCTGTGCTTAACACTATATCACTTACTAATTAAATTTTATTCCATTAATACCTTTTATTTATTTTACTTCATTTTGTTTTACTTCCTCACTTCCCTTCCAAGTACACTCAAAGATACTTTCCCATTCTACCCATTAGGCTGAAAATGCCTTCTTTAAAATCTTAATGGAGAAATTAATAATTAAAATGATACTTTATCACTGTTATGCTGAAAATGTTGCAAGACCACCTTACAGAACAAGCTATTGTAGTCTCAGTGCTGAATTAAGCGCATTTTGACCAGGAAAGAAAGAAAGAAAGAAAGAAAGAAAGAAAGAAAGAAAGAAAGAAAGAAAATGAGAGAGACTGTCATTCCCTTCAAACCTCTCTACAAACTTCAGTGTGGAGGCATTCTACAACCACTCTTCAACAAGGTCTTTGGAGAGTGGACAGTGTATTAGAGGTTGAGGAAATAAGTTTACTGAAGGGCTATATGCAAATTTACCTCTTTTTTCTCCAGCACCCCCACCCCCAATTACATTAAAGGAAATGACAGTAAAAGAAGCTTTTTGGCAGAAAGTAAGCAACCTATTCTTTTAGCATTAAACTTGATATATTGATCTATATTTGAAAAGATAGTTTGACTGATTCAAAATTTGCATATTTTTATACACGATACCTCCCCTCACCCCACCTTTGGCATTCAAAGTGACAGTTAAGAAAAGTAGCAGGGAATAAGTGCTTGGGATGCAGTTAAATGAAGCATAAATGGATCCTTTTAAAGAATAACACTTTTAATGGTTACTTAACCTACATATGACTCCATTTCTTCCTACAGAAAAATAGGGATAATATTTATCACTCATAAAACTTTTTAATATGTCACCTCATTAATCTCCTACCCCTCTGTGTGACCCTGAGAGAGAAAAGCTCTAGATAAAACACAAGAGCTATAAGGCTGGCATTCAATTTTAGATATAGAAACGGATAGACCCAAAGGCTTGAGCTATTGCTATTTAAAGCTGTTGCAGGAGTCTCAATCTTTCACAACAAGCTAGGACTAAATAACCTGGACTTTTGCCTCAGTAAGTTACTTAAAAATATAATAAGTTAGTATAGAAGGACCCACCAAAGCAATCAATATCTTACGAAATTGCCAGACTGTAATATGTTTTTTAAATGGCATTAGTGTTAAATGCATTAACTTTAATGAAGAACCTGGAAATGGTCTCTTAATAACCTTATTGGGACATGACTACTTTTAAATGGCTTTCACTTTGTCCTTGGAATTCATATGATGCATGTGACAGAGGCTTGTTCAGTGTTAACAGAGGATTAGATGAAGGAAATTAATTAAGGCTTCCTTGCAACGTTTTCCCCTTGAGCCATTCAGTATGCTGAAGTGATATGACAGGGTACCATCCTTTCTCTAAATCTACTCATTAAATAACTCAATTGGGTTTAAACACACATCTTCTTCTTTTTTAAATTAGACCATAATTTTTTCTCCTTGTCTTTCTAACCTGACCCCTTCGAGCCACTGCCTCCTTTGTGATTTGTAATTACCTTTTAGCTTCCAAGAATAGGACAGCCACGAAGTGTGTCCATGATTTTGGATTCCACCAATTCACTTTCTTGAGACCTGTCTTCAATTGAGATGACAAATTTAAATAGGTTAGGGACATTTGATTAACTAATCCCCTGGACAAATAAGTATCTAGAATGATTTCCTAGAATTGAAACCATACCTATCAGTTATGTTCTCTGATAGTAGATGGAACTCAGGTCTATGACTGAAATTTTCAAACACAGTTCAAACCACACTTTAATAGTATAATTATTACTTTTCAATTTTATATTTTATAAATAAATAGAGTCATTTGTCTTTAAGCTCTCACAAGTTGTGATTCGTATCTGTCTTTCAGGCATTATTGTTATAAACGTATTAATTCTTTGATATTCAAGGACATTACTTATAAAATAATATAAAGTAAAAGTAATATTCACTAAAGAAAGCTTATGTTCTTTTCTAAAGGAAAGAGAGCATTCGACCATGGCAATGATATGTGAAAAGTAAATTAAGATATGATGCTTTTTGAAAAATTATATCAACTTTGATGTTTTCAGGTAAACAGCAATAGAGTTCTTGGTTTCTTACATACTAGTCTCAATCAGATAAAAAGCTCAAGTTTTAAAATATTTGTTAAAATGCCTGCCATTTTGGTGTCAAGGAGGAAGATGTGAAGACATCTCTCTGAATTTAAGGTTAGACTGTTCAGTCTTTCTCCTTTTCTTCATCAAGATACTTTTTTTACACATGACATTAATGAGGAAACTCAACCTGGAAAAAGAGGAACATGACTTCTGCGTAAAATAATTATCTAGGAAATCAAGCATAGGTGATCAATGGCATGGTAGAATTAACAATGCTCTCTGATGAAAATGGAAATCAAAACTTGCTCACACAGACAAATTAAAGGGTATTTAAAACACTAATATTATAATTAAAACCATGCACATATATATACATACACACACACAAAGCACTGTTTATCCAAATTGTTAATATATTTTGTTGATTGCATTGTAGTAATAACTCTCTGAAAAAGCCAGTGTTACTATTCTTCATTAAGTTGGACTATATTTTCTAAAATTAAAAAAAAAAAGAAATGATCACATTAACAAATTTTACCTAATTTATAATACTAATATACTAATGTAAAAAAATCCATAGTTCACTGGTTAATATATTTGTTGATTCATTAGTTTAATTACTATAAGACTGACAGTTCCATTTTTCTGCAAATCAGACATGTGCAAATTTTGATCAACCTTAACACCTAGATTAAATACTTAAAATACCTCAAAATACAAATTTGACAAGGTAAGCTGCATTCAGCGTTTTTTAGAATTATGGCAATTAAGATGGTTCCAAAACAATATCTTGCAAATACTTAATGAGATCCAGAAATATTATAACACATTCATGCAAAATTTTATTCAAATCATTAGTGAAAAGCATAGTAATTCAACTGTCTTAAAACATGTACATAACATTGTAAAATAACTCGGAAACATTTGAATTCTCACATAAATCTAAAATCTCTATCTTGTGCATAATAATGAAAGTTATATTATACCTGCTAACAATGTGAATTCCAAAATTTCAAGATTTCCTGTAGGGAAACAACTTCAGTCTGTTTGTAGAGTTTCTGATACATAGGTGAAGAGTATAATTGCAGTTGCAAACTTTATCTTTTTAGCTTACCATTAAAAAAAAAAAGTTCATCTGAGTCACAAAAAGTACAAATTTTGTTTTCATTAATTCACCTACCAGTTCTTTCCTAGTGCTCTTTTTTTTAATAGACCGAATCTCAAAATAATTCCTATTAATAAAGATACTGTCCTATGACATTCAAGTATATCGTTTATAGTAAATCCGGGTAATAAATTGGCAGCTGATAAGAACCCCCCAAAACAGAGACATTTCTATACTGTTTGCCTAGATTTAGGTGAGCATTCTTGTATGATGCAGTTCCTAGTAGTTAACAGTGATTTTATGAGTCGTCTACAGTGGGATTCCTCAATATGCAATCTTTACAACACTTTAATCAGAATCAGCAGGTGTGTTTTCTTCAAATGTGAATTCCTAGGTCCCACCAGAGACCAAATGAATCAAAATTTATGCGGTAGAGCGTGAGTCTGGATTTTAATGATTTGTCCAAGTGGTTGTTATGCACATTAAGTTGGAGAATGCATGTGCATTTTTCTTTTTCTTTATTCCTTTGTTTTTTCACATGTGCATTCTTAAGTCCAAGTAAAGAGTAGATGATGCACATATCAAATATTTCACATAGGTGTCGTTCACAAATAGGACCAGGTGATTGAGGACTGATAAAATAGTTTAAGCGATGTTAACAATTATAACCTGCTACACAAACTGAGTACAAGTGAGCAAGATTTTAAGATTCAGGGTGCACCAAGGTCATGGACCTTCTCTAGCTTTGGTGATTTTCAAGCTTGCCTGATGAGTCCCATGGGGTGCTTAGTAAACTATAGATAATTATGTTTCAACACAACCTACTGAATAAGGACTCCTTGGAGCAGATGCCTGGTAATCAATATAGTTAACTATCTAGACTGGTGACATTTATCCTCAAGAAAGTTTGGGATATACTTCCTAGTGTATTCTCAGGCTGGCACTACAAAATAATCATAATAACCTTGACCTAACTTGTTAAGATTTCTCAATTGCTAGTGTGGCATTATATCCTTAATTAGCACAAATACTCTAATCTGTTTGAATTATGTCCCTGATATCTGTTAGGTACACCCTATATGCTCTTACCTTTTTCTTACAAAGATTGAATTAAAATTGATGTCCTGTTACTATTCTTGTATTTGCATAGGATTGTTTTTAATGAATAATCAATGCCCTCAATATCTGTACAATGTAATCTGTAAGCTGTCTGATACGATATTCAAAGTCTGTTCAAAAAATAACTATAAAATTCAGTTGTCTACATTCAGAGCTCATTACAATCCATTTAATACTCCCCCCCCAAAAAAAAGCAGTTCTTTAAGATATTCTTCTTTAAGGATAAACTGTGGTTGAGAATGGATTAAAAGTGCAGCTATCTTTCTAGATTTCAAGATACTACAAAGCTATTAAAATCAAAACAGTATGGTACTGGCACAAAAATAGATGCATATAGATCAACAGAAAAAGAGTCAAGAAATAAACCCACACCTGTATGGTCAATTAATCCATGACCAATTTCAATTGGTCAATTTTCAATTTTCAATTTCAATTGACCAATCTATGGTCAATTTTCAATAAGTGGTGCTGAAAAACCTGGACAGCTACATGCAAAAGAATGAAACTGGGCCAGGGCACCTGGGTGGCTCAGTCAGTTAAGTGTCTGACTTCAGCTCAGGTCATGATTTCACAGCTCCATGAGTTTGAGCCCCACTTTGGGTTCTGTGCGAAACCATCAACGAAACAGAAAGGCAACCTACTGGATAAGAGAAGATATTAGTACATGAGATAGGTTTAATATCCAAAATATATAAATAATTTATACAACTCAACACCAAAACATAATCCAATTAAAAACTGGGCCGAGAACCTGAACTGCCATTTTCGAAAGAAGACATCCAGATGGCCAACAGACACATGAGAAGATGCTCAACGTCACTCATTAGGGAAATGTAAATCAAAACCACAATGAGCTATGACTTCATATCTGTCAGAATGGCTTGTATTACAAGACAAGAAATAACAAATGTTGGTGAGCATGTGGAGGAAAAGGAACCCTTGTGCACTGTTGATAGAAGTGTACATTGGTAGAACAACTGTGGAAAACAGTATGGAGGTCCCTCAAAAAATTAAAAATTAAAATATTGTATGATCCAGTAATTCCACTATGGGGTGCTTAACTAAAGAAAATGAAAATCCTAATTTGAAGACATATGTACCTCTATGTTTACTGTAGCATAATTTATAATAGCCAACGTATGGCAGCAACCATTGATAGATAAAAGGATAAGAAAGATGTGAAATACACACACACACACATACACACATGCACACACACACACACACACACACACACACTGGAATGTTGCTCAACTATTAAAAAAATGAGATTTTGCTGTTTGCAACAGCATGGATGAACATAGAGGGTACTATGCTAAGTGAAATAAATCAGACAGGAAAAGACAAATACCATATAACTTCACTTTTTTGTGGAATCTAAAAAACAAAACAAACAAATAAGCAAACAAAAAACAGACTCTTAAATACAGAGAACAAAATGGTGGTTGCCAGAGAGGAGGTAGGTGGGGGGGGGGTGGGTGAAATCATTGAGGGGATTAAGAAGTACAAACTTCCAGTTATAAAATAAGTAAATCATGAAGATAAAAAATACAGCATAGGAGGGATGCCTGGCTGACTCAGTCAGTTAAGCCTCTGACTTTGGCTCAGGTCATGATCTTGTGGTCCGTGAGTTCGAGCCTCACATCGGGCTCTGTGCTGACAGTTCAGAGCCTGGAGCCTGCTTAGGAATCTGTGTCTCCCTCTCTCTTTGCCCCTCCCCCACTCATGCTCTCTCTCTCTCTCTCTCTCTCTCTCTCTCTCTCTCCCTCTCTCTCTGTCAAAAATCGATAAACATTAAAAAAATTAAAAAATACAGCATAGGAAATACAGTCAATAATGTCATGATAATGTCGTATGGTGACAGATGGTGACTACACTTATTGTGAGCATTGCATAAAGTATAGAATTGTTCAATCTCTACGTTGCACACCTGAAACTAATATAACATTGTATATAAATTGTTCTTCAATAATAAATTTAAAAAATAAAATAATTAAAACTAGAGCCACCTTGTCTGTTCCTTGCTAATGTTTTCTGTTCTGAGAAGCAGAGAACACAAAAGGCAGCATACATTCTGGTCTCATGAGAGAGACAGAATGGCAAGATTTGGGAGATACATGCTGAAATAATCACATCATGAAGACCAACTATGACACTAGGTACACAACCAATTAAAAAAAATTCTCTCTCTCTGTCCCTCCCCCACTCACACTCTATCTTTCTCAAAAAATTGAATAAACATAAAAAAATTAAAAAAAATTAATTGGGGTACATCCACTTGGAGAACTTGGAATGGTAATGATTTCCCCCCATTATTATGATTTTACATCAGTAGAATCACTTACCATCTTTAATAATTCTATTCTTTCTAAGACCTCCAACAAAAGGGACTTATGGTTCTTCTTTTTATTGCAAATATATTTTTTAAAAAGTGTGTCAGCTCTAATATCGAAGCTATCATACAGATTTTTAATTATTGGCGCTATACTATAAAGCACAATAAGGAATATCCTCTTTAAATAAAATGGGTAGTATTTCACTGGGGAATAAACCCAGTATATTTTCTGTCTTTCCATATCTTCATCCAATGAGGATATTTTATAGGCTAATTTCTAAAGAGATAATTTTATAGAATAATTTCTAAATTTAAAAATATGATGAAAGCCATGTTTTGCTCAAGGACACTATTTGACACACACCATCTAGGTTGTTTTGACAAGCTTCAGAAGGCAAAACACTGAGTTTTGAGTTTGGTCGTGTCCAGCTTTTTTCTCCTCACCCTGGAGAATCTGGTGGCTTGAACTGTTGGGACATGACCGGATCACCACCATTTTTTCTTCTCACAGTTGAATCCACCGTGACAGAACACTCACATCCGTGAGATGCAACCCCAGTGAATAGACTCCCACAAATCCACTAGACATCACAATGTTCTATTCGATAAAACCTGTTGCTTCTTCACTTTTATTGTTGATTTCAGGTGCTTCTTTACTTGGTCATTTCTTAATCATGTCTTATTGCTTTGTTTATACGTTTTTCAACTCTATCCCAGTTGATCTGGACACAGCCACTGCCACTGAAGAATGTGAAGAAGAAGTAAGCCAAGGCACGTGCTCCAAGTTTTCCAACTTCCTAGAACCAAATTCCTGCGTACCAGTCATCCACTCTTGCAATCTGGTTGACTATTGGACATTTTTCTAATACAGATCCTGAACCGTGGCCAAACACTCAGTTTCTACCAGTGGTGTCTTCTTAGATACTCAGTTAAATCCAGAATGTTTTAAGAACCGTCATCCTTTCATATACAAGTGAAAGAAGCCCCATCTACACTGGCCTGGCCTTGAATCTAGACCCAAGTAGAGATGACTCAGCTGTCAATGAGGAGTGGAATTGGAGGGGAGGGTCACAGACAGAGAAGAAAGAGCTTCAACACCTAGGATAGCCACCGAAAGTAAACAAATGTCATTTCTAGGTAAAGCAGTTTCCTGGTGCTGCCCTAGAATGTCACAGCTCTCTCTCCACAAGCTTTCTCAACCTCTTTAATTGAGGGAATTTACTGCTTTCCCCGTTTTTTAAAATTAAATAATTTATAAAATGAATAGTATCTTATTTAAAAAAAGAAAACAAACTCTTGCCTCAGCAGGATAAATATGAGGACAGTTCCAACTGTTAGGTCCTCACAGTCGCTCCCTAAGGGGTAGAGTCGATGCTACCTGGAATACCGGATCATGTTTATCAGTGCAACAGGTGAAATTCAACGCAAATATGGGAATAGAAAAAGTAATATTTAACAGCAACTACATCAGGGGCAAACACAAGCATATTCAAACATAAGCATTCACAAACTTTTACTTAGTCTTTGACTTAAAAGATAGATTCTTTGAGGCGCCTAGATGGCTCAGTCAGTTAAGTGTCTGACTTAGGTTCAGGTCATGATCTCACTGCTCTCGAGTTCGAGCCCTGCATTGGGATCTAGGCTGACAGCTCAGAGCCTGGAGCCTGCTTCAGATTCTCTGTGTGTGTCTCTCTCTGCCCCTCTCCTGCTTTCTCTCTTTCTCAAAAATAAATAAACATTAAAAAAATTTTAAATTAATGTTTGTTTATTTTTCAGACAGAGAGAGACAGAGAATGAACAAGGGAGGGTCAGAGAGAGAGGGAGACACAGAATCTGAAGCAGGCTCCAGGCTCTGAGCTGTCAACACAGAGCCTGACATGGGGCTCCAACTCACAGACCGTGAGATCATGACCTGAGCCAACGTCAGAAGCTCAACTGACTGAGCCATCCAGGCGCCCCAAACATTAAAAAAAAATTTAGAGATGGATTCCCTGTGTCTGATCAATGCCAGTCTCATGGGATATACTAAAACGAAATTTAAAAGAAGCTGAATAATTCAAATCATTCTAGAATTATAGACAATTAGACTAGAAAGCCTCTAAAACACTGTGAGAAAGAGAGAGAGGGAAAACAAAAGAAAGGGAATAAATGCACCTCCCAGGCCAGGTTGTAGAAATCATGTTCTCCAAAAGTTGAAAACAGGATTTGAGAGCATAGAAATTTGGGGCAGGTTCTCATGTGAGAGATCTAATAGATACTATAAATGAGAAAAGATGTTAAATATGTAGGTTTTGTATTATAAACAGAATTTCTTTGCCGTTTCTGAGAGCATGCTGTCAAGATTTAATTTAATATGTAATTAATTTCCTCTCTGTTGATGCTATTTCCTTTTCTAGACAGGTCAATACACAACTGTAGATTATTTGTGCTCAGTGATGATGGGCATAGTGATAATGATAACCAGAATAATGATAGTGCCTGGCTATTTATACATACCATGAATTCTGTGAGAAATGCCTATAAATATTTTATAAACTGTATATCTGCCTTAATTAGGTCTGTTTTGTTTATTATAAATAAAATAAATAAAAATATGGTACTCAATAATAGATGTTAGTTACTTTAGATTTTTTTTAAATATATTCTTCCTTGTCAGCTCTAAATGTTTTATTTCTTAAAGGTCTGATACTGATTTGATTATTCTTATGTGTAGTGGAGTTACCAGCTTGTGGCCGAATCACGCCCACTCTAGTGTTCAGGCATGTTTGGACACATATAAATTAGGGCGAGGAAGGACAAGGAAGTCCATCTTTAGCAAAAATTGGGGGATGGAGACTTACTCTGAATGTTTGTTACTGAGTAAATGGATTTGAAGACACACATCTAATTCCTAATCTGTAATCTACAAGTGACATTGAAAAATAAGATGCCACCATCAGTGAGGATGGAAGTGTTCGTGAGAAGGGCTGCTGTATGGGTTATGGTAGCATCTTTGGTAATAAGTTCTATGGTGGTTATGGAGGTTTAAAACTTTTTAGATGGGGAATCAAGCTTTTCTGCATATATGAACATATAAGAAAAACCTATTATTCTTGAAAACACCTGCCTTATATCACTTTAGAGGTAAAAGATGTTTTCCTCCCTTATTATATCATCTATTGATGATATAATGTATTGATGATATAATGTATGTATTTTCATGGCAATACCTTTTAAATGGTCCTTTTTAAAATTATTTTTAGTGTTTATTCATTTTTGAGGGACAGCGAGAGACAGAGCGTGAGCAGGGAGGGGGAGAAAGGAAGACACAGAACCTGAAGCAGGCACCAGGCTCTGAGCTACCAGCACAGAGCCCAATGCAGGGCTCGAGCTCACAAACAGTGAGATCATGACCTGAGCCAAAGACAGACACTCAACGACTGAGCCACCCAGGCGCCCAGGTCCTTCTTTTTTTTTTTTTTTTTTTTTTAAGTGGACAGACTCCAGGTAACATAACAGGTAATCTTGAAATATTTAAGGAGAATATTTTAGTTAGAGATGGAGCTAGTTAAAATCACTTCTTACATGAGAGTTAGGAATTGGAACCGCATGAAGTCACTGGCTAATTGGCAGAAAGAATAAATGCCATACCAATAGAAAAATAAGAGTTGATGAGTAAGAAAGGCAAGTTTCATCAATTTTGTTCGTGGAATATGTATACCCCAGAGTCTGTACGACATTTCTCATTTTAATTGATAAAATAGCATAGCTTTTCTTTAGCTGCTATACTATTTCTCCACTGTTCATCAACAAAACACCTCAAAAATACCTCATTGTATGATTACCGCTTTCAAAGTTCTAGAAAAATCTAATAATTATTTAACCCATAAAAATAAATTTATTATTTTGTGAAACTTATTGTAGGAGATGTGAACAGTTACCTTGCAATTCTACATTTTTTTTCTTTTTTTGTGGTTTTATTTCCTCTTGTCTTTTAACATACTTCCACAACTCCATCACCCTTTAGCTCATAAGAAAAAAGAGTGGCATTTATAAATATCAAGTAATATGTGTTATAGCTTTGCTAAACATCTCATCACCAGTTTGTTGCAAGAGATTTATAAATCAGATTTTCATTAAAACATAGAAAGAATCAACACCATATGTTGTGCTAAATCCTATGCAGCTGCTGCTACAGCAGCTTAATAATGTGTAAACAGGAAGGCATTCAGTACTTTGTATAATATACAAATTGTAACTTTTTTCAAATATTTTTTAAAGAGTAAGATTAAAATCTAAGAAAGCGTGGTAAAATGAAATAACTTACGAGTGTTAACATTTATTTTATAGAAAGGGAGTTCTCTTTGAATCAAAGCTAAATGGGTATCTATAACTGAAATTAAAATACCAAAGTACTCTTGGAATTGAAATAGAAAAGCAGACTCAAAGAAGAATGTTGTGTATTAATGTATCTCCTCTAGTAATCTTAACTTTATTGCAATGTACTGTTTGCCTAAATATCAATCTCGCTGGCACTTTTATTACAATCCTGCAAATGGAAAGAGAGGAAATGAACCATTTACTGCCTTTATTTTCTAAGTATAATCATGTTTCTGCTTTCCATTCAAAGATAGTCAACTTTTTTTTCCCTTCCAACATAAAACATTCCTGAGTGCTAATGACCAGATACGGTAAGAGTTTGATATTGCACACCCTGCTTGTTTATCTTACAATGTACGAAATGCCAGAATCAATTATTTATAAATTTTCGTTGAGAAGTTAGGAAATAATGCTCTAATGCAAAAATTTGCATAATTTAAATAATGTTTATGGCCAAGCACATATGAGATGTAAACACTACCCTGCATATACATTTTGAATTTATTGGACTTAAAATAACAACACTATAGGAGGAAAATCTTTTTTTAAAAGCACTATAAAACAAGATGGTAATTTTCTTTTTAAATGTTCATCTTCATATAGAAATTACATGCTTCTCTTCCATTCAGAAGAAACATCTCAGAGTGATGATGACTACTTTTCTTATGTTAATATAAATTTGCATTATTATTACGATGATCAAAATGGATGAGTTCATGAAGTAGTGTGAAAAAAATATGTTCTTGTCAGAAAAAGAAGACAGGAGGCTATTTCCTTCCAGGATGAAGACATTATGAGAATAATCTACAGACCAATGTTCTTATTAGAGGCAAAGAATCTTTAAAAAATGCTGGCAAAATGAATTCAACAGCATAGAAAAATAATTATATATGACCAACTAGACTTCATCCGAAGAATGAATAGTCAATTTTATATATGAAAATTCTCAGTGTAACGAAATAGATTAATGAGTTAAATGACACACAAGATCGTCTCAATAGATACAGCAAAAGCTTTTGCCAAAATTCAACACCCTTCATCATGAAAGAACTCCAAAAGCTAGGAATAAGAGCAAAATTCTTCAACTTATTAAAGAAAATCTATGAAAACCCCACAGCTAAGATCAAAGTTTATGGTGAAAGACTGAATGCCGTATGGCCTACATTAAGAACAAATACATGTACAACAGAATGAAAGAAGAATTAAGTTCTTCAGAAAACACATGAAAAAAATGCAAGATAGAAAACTGAAAAATATTGTTGAAATAATTTTTATAAGATTTAAATAATTTTTAAAAAATTCCATATTCATGAATAGCCCATGTTTATTGTACATGGCGGCACTCAAATAAATGTATAGATTCAATGCAATTCCTACCAATACCCAACCTGGTCTTTTCCCCAGATTCTAAATTCATATGGAATGCAAGGGCCACCGATTAGACAAATAATCTTTAAAAAAGAATATCAATCCTTGAGGGTTCATACTTTCTGATTTCAAAACTTAAACCAAAGCTACAATGATCTAGATTGTGCGGTATTGGCATAAAGAAATACCTAGAGAACAATGGAATAGAATGGGCAGTCCAGAAATAAACCTTTACATCATGATCAATTCATGTTTGATAAATCTCCCTAAATAATTCAATAGGGAAAGAATAGTATTTTCGATAAAACATACGGATACAAAGGATATTCACAAGCAATAGGTGTGGTTGTACCAGTTCTTTATACTATACATTAAAATAAACTCAAAATAGATCACTGACCTAAATGTAAGAGCTAAAATATTAGACTTTGAGAAAAAACATAAGAATACATCTTCATGGCCTTAAATTAGGTAATGGTTTCTTCCACATGTCACCAAAACACACAGGACCACAGAAAGAATAGATAAATTTCACTTCATAACAATTTTGCTGCAAAGGGCATCGGCAAGAAAGTGAAGCTTCAATGTACAATATTTACAAATCATGTATCGGATGAGACATGTCTAGGAGACCACATAAAGAAGTATCACAACTCAATAACAAAAGATCATCAAATGGGTAAAGGATCTTAAATGACATCACTCCAAAGTAGATATATAGTAGACACTAAACATGTAAAGACGCTCACCATCATTAGTCATTGTAGAGATGTAAATAAAAATCACAAAGAGATATTAATTAATACTCAGTAGGATGACTCAAATCAAAAAGGCAGATCATAACACCTTTTGGCTCTAAGGTGGAGAAACTAATAGGAATATAAATGGTGTAGATTCCATGGAAGATAGTTTGGCTGTTTCTCAAAATGTTGAACAGAATTATCATATAATCCAAAAATTGCCCTCCTAGGTATTTTTCATAAGTATATACCTATGAATAATAAAAACATATGTCCACCAAAACTTACATTCACATTTTCATAGCAGTGGGGTTTCTATTAGCCAAAAAGTGGAAACATTCCAAATGTCCATCAATTGATGATTGAGCAAATAAATGTGAGTATATCCATACAATGGCATATTATTCCTTGATAAGAAGGAATTGATTACTGATCATGTGACAATATAAAAGAATCTTGAAAAAAAATATGCTAGATTAAACAAAAAGACATTTATAGGGGCCTGGTTGGCTAAGTCGGAAGAGTATGCCTCTTGTGATGTTGGCGTCGTGAGTTCAAGTTTCCCGTGTGAGAAGAGATTAGTTAAAAATTATTAAAAATCTTAAAAGGAAGACATTTACAAATACCACATATTATATGATTCTGTTGATTGACATAATTAAATTAGTAATACACAAAAAATATATAAAAATATTCAAATGCATAGAAACTAAACACTTCACCTGTAAATAACATTTGGGGAAAAAACTCATAAGGAAAAGAGAATGTATTTCAATTGAGTGAAAATTTGATCTGCTGTTTTTAATTTGTTCAGCACAGCTGAAGCAGTTTTGTGAAGTGTGACCTTCTGAGTGTGACCTTACTGAGGGAAAAAAAAAGAATGAAAACAAACAAATCCTGTCCCTTAAAATGCTAGAAAAAGAAAACTAAATTAAACCCAAAGAAAATAGAAAAAAAACAATACAGGGGAGAATTGAAATTGATAAAAGACAAGATTAGAGAATTTATCTATAAAATAATAATTAGGTAAAAATTAGAAAATGCAACGCAAAACAGAAAAACCAGTGGCCTCAAAATACGTTTCATGAAATTGATTTCCATGATAGACTATTCATGGAATTCACAGTACCTTTGGGCTCTTCCATTTCTGATGCTTCACCTTCCTTTAAAGGCTTACCTAATTAGGTCAGTCCCACCAGGACATTCTGCCTCTTGATTAACACAATGGGCCTAATAGGAAAGTAATCACAGTAGTGATGTCCTGCCATAGTCACAGATGGCACTCATACTCCAGGGAAGGGCATGATATAAGTCAGTGTCACCAGGGGGCAGGAATCTTGGGTGGATATCTTAGAATCTTTTCTACTATAGGATTCCAATACAGATATTAAAGATCATAATTAGTTTTTATAGCTATTTTGTCTGCTTTTTCCATAATATACTGTTAATCATTTAAAAAGTATTTCAACTATGCTTGAAGAATTAAAAAAAGGTGCTACTATTTTAGAGGTGTACTGATATTACACATTTTGGTCTAGAAGTCTCCTTCATCCTCACTTCTGGTAGCAACTCCCCAAGGAAATCATCATCCTCATTTCTGACAATATAGATTATTTCTCTCAGGCCATTTTGAAAGTTAGTTCTGGAATAAGCCTTTCTAAATTTTTCTTTTTTTTTTTTCTTTTACGTTTTCCTTCCTCTCATTTGCTTCAAAATTGACATCTCATTTCCTCCTATAAAGCATAACAACAACAATATGCATTTCCTTAGAGAAACTGAATGTTTCTTAGAATTAAGAGAAGAGCAGTTTTATTTACCAGCAGGACGATTCCCCACCCCAGCGTTCATTTTACTAGTTTTGCTGCATCAGATAAAGTCACAAATGTTCAGAGTTCAGAAAGGATGTGCTAGGTCGTTGCTGTTGCTTGCTCATTTTCCTACCTTAGTTAACAATCGGTTTTCTCTTCATATAGAAAAACTGGTAATTAAACCCAGTCTCTAATACCATTTACATATTTACAAATTTGATGATAAGCTTATCTTATAATAAATATTATTTGTTCTTGAGTTTCCATCCGTGTATCACTCGATGAGATTCGGCCTTTATTTCATATTTTCATAGGTGTTACCATTACTAAATGTGGTGAGTTTTAATATGTTCATTTGACTCCCATAATTATAACTTTAATAATACACATGAGGGGTGCCTAGATGGCTCAGTCAGTTCAGTGTCCAACTCTTGATTTCCACTCAGGTTACAATCTCATGGTTGATGATTTGAGACCTGCGTTGGGCTCTAGGATGACAGCATGCAGCCTGCTTGAAATTCTTTGTTTCCCTTTCTCTGACCCTCCCTGCACATGCTCTTTCTCTCTTTCTCAAAGTAAATAAATAAACTTTAAAAATATATAATAATACACATGAAAAAGAGACAGATGAAAGGAGTAAGAGGATAACTATGAAAGCTTGAAGAAGAGTGAGAAGTTGCAAAATAGAATGAGAAGGGAGAAAAGTCTATACTGCCTGAAAAATTCACTTGCTATTGAGAAAATTATTGATGGCAATAGTAAATATTTTGTGTATCAGTTAATTTAATTCATCACTACACTGACTGATTTTTTTTTTTAATTTCTTAAATTTTCTGGTGATACTTTGGGTTTATCAGAACCCAACTTTTATTTATTTATTTTTTATTTATTTGAGAGAGAGTGAAAACGAACTGGGCAGAGAGAGAGAGGGAGAGAGAGAATCTTAAGCGACCTCCATGCCCAGCGCAGAGCCCTATGGGGGGCTTGATCTCATGAGCATGAGATCATGACCTGAGATAATATCAAGAGTCAAAAGCTTAACTGGCTGCACCACCCAGGCGCCCCCCAACTTTTATCTTCTTATTCCTAAATCCAGGCTTCAGTTAATTCTGTTAACACCATGTCCATTTGTCTTGATGGTTATTTACAAGGCTTAGAACATGAAATTGTCAGTATGATATTCGGTTTTTATCACGTGAAGATACCCGAACTCATTGCAGTGCACAAGGTTAAAATAGATATTTCCTGTTATACCTCACCATGATTTACAGTTTACGATTTTTTACATTTAGTTTTTACATTGGCATTTTTCCTTTTCCGATTCATTTTATAGTCTTTTACTCTTTCCTCATTTTTTTTTCCTTTTTTTTTTCAATATTAGCTGACGGTCACTGTTGCAAATTTTCTCTTAGGTCTTGCAGTCTATTTGGTCATCCAAATTCTAGAGCTTCTCACAGGATTGAAGGAAGCCTCTTTCAACTAACATCAAGGTTCAACCTCTGTTTCCTTCACTGCTTTATGGAAGTTGTCACTAAGAGTACCATGCAGTGCGCCTCATGCAAATAAATCTCTGTCTCAGAACGTCATTTCTAGAGCATCTCAAGCTAACAGAACCTCTACCCATCAGCTCCTTTCCTTTCCCATCCAACCCGTACTCCACTGACTGGTGTTATTCTTGACAACCAACACTGCAGTCTCTACTTTGCACTTCACCAGTCCTTAAGGACAATTACTGATACATCTAAAATAGGTACAAGTAGATCCTGGCTTTGTGGCAAGAATTCACCTACCTCCAACAGGCGATCCCACTTGGGGCAGACAGAGGGTAATGGCAGTCATTTTAAGACCACCCTCCCTACTTCATTCCTTATGCTTGATTATGTCATGGCTTTCAATCATTCAATTGTGAAATCTAATGGCATGAGGGCAAAATTGTGCAAGAAGTAATGCCTGTATCCTTCCCATGTCTTAAAAAAAATGGTTAGTGAGGAGGTGTCTGGGTGGCTCAGTCAGTTAAGCATCTGACTCTTGATTTTGACTTGGGTCATGATCTCACAGTTCATGGGATAGAGTCCTGTGTCAGGCTCTGCACTGACAGTGTGGAGCCTGCTTGGGATTTTCTCTTTCTTTCTCTCTGTCTCTGTCTCAAATAAATAATAAACTTAAAAAAAAACAGTTAATTAACTAGAGTGGGCAGTGCATTTACAAATTTAAAACATCAAATATTTAAACAGATGTACTTACAACCATGCTTATGTCATTTTGAAACAGAGTGGCAATTTAGTATTATATTTAAACTCAGAGAATTTCTACAAAATTTTCTTCATATTTCCCCTTCTGAATTACATTTTCTTCTTTTGAATTTTGCATCTGGTCCCCATAGGAATCCTGAAATTTTTATCATTATATCACAATTGTTTTTAATAACCTACACTACTATATCTAACTGATTTATAAATAAGGAAACATGTTTTTTAAGTTTATTTATTAATTTTGAGAGAGAGAGAGAGAGAGAGAATGAGTGGGGAGGAGGGCAAAGAGAAAGAGGGAGAGAGAGAATCTCTAGAAGTATTTATGCTGACAGAACAGAGCTGGACACGGGGAACAATCCCACAAACAATGAGATCATGACCCAAGCTGAAATCAAGAGTTAGATGCTTAACTGATGAGCCATCAAGGGGCCCAAAGAAAACAGACTTTTTTTTAAAATTTATTTTACTTTACTTCAATTTTATTTTAAAATATATTTATTTATTTATAGAGAAAAAAGCAGGGAGGGGCAGAGAGGGAGGGGGAGAGAGAGAATCCCAGGCAGGTTCCACACCACCAGCTCAAAGCCTGATGTCGGAATCGAATTTACAAAATGCGAGACCATGACCTGAGCTGAAATCAAGAATGGGCCACTTAACCGAATGAGCTACACAGGCGCCCCCAAAACAGATTTTTAAACAAATGTCATTGTTTTAAAATAATGTTAACATATTTAATTAAGACTGGAGTGAAAGAGGGGCACCTGGGTGGCTAAGTCGGTTAGGCATCTACCTCTTGATTTTGGCCCAGGTCGTGATCTCATTGTTCATTACATCAAACCCCATGTCTGGCTCCACACCAAAGGGCATGGAGTCTGCTTGGGATTCTCTCTCTCTGCCCCTCCCCCACTTGCTCACACACACACACACACTCTCTCTCAAAATAAATAAACTTAAGGAAAAAAGAGTGGCATGAAGGAAAATATCCACCCTCCCATGCAAGTTCCTTCTGAAATTTTCCCTTAATTTCCAAGTCATCATGCATCACTTAGTGGTCAAGTTTGTAAAAAGAGAATATTAAACTGCTGTGGGACCTAAGCATAAGAAATTTGGAATTTGTAAAAAAATCCCGAGGTAGCTTTTAGAGTAAAATATATGATTTAAGCATCTCAGAGTTTTCCCTGTGAGACCTAAAATGAGGAAAGGCACATTTGCTAAAATGAGTAAAGTGTATGTGTGTGTGTGTGTGTGTGTGTGTGTGTGCACGTGTCCATGGTGGCACAAAAGGGAGAGAGAAGAATTAACTGGAGGTGTTGGTTTGAATAGTGAAGAAACAAGCAGACTGGAAAAATGCATTCCCTCAGTTACACAAAAGTCTTAGACACCTTAGGGATTTAGCCAGATTACAAAGTTACTACGAAATAATGGTATTTTGTAAAGCAAAATAAAGCTGGCACAGAAAGTCAGAGTTGACCATTTGGAGGCATGGACATTTCCAGAAGGAACTTCTGTCTAAGTCTTCAAGACTGGGAAGAGGGCACCCTGGACGTGATACACAGATGCAAGAGAAAAGTCTAGGGAAAGAAGAGGCCAGAGAACAATACGAAGATAATTTTTTTTGTAGGACTATTAAATTTGTCTGGTTAGGAGAAAAATAAGGTGCAAATATTTTGAAAGTGGTTTTGAATACACAACTAAAGGAACAAGTTAGAGCATTTGTTATAAATACGAGGGGTTGTTCTCAGGAAGGTGTTAGTTGAAGGCATAAAAGTAGATGAGGATTTGGGAGAAGTCTTCTGTGAGAGCAATGGAGTCATGAGCGTAGACTCTTTGGTGGATAAAACTGACAGAAAAAAACGTCACACACTACTCAACAGAAACTTGCTTACTCGTGAGAAACCTGTGCAAACTGCCCCAAGAGCCTGCAGTAAAGAAAATAAATGGTTTGAACACTTTTACTACTTGCCTGCCATCTGTTATTAATTGCAGGGACTGAGTGAGTGACTATTTGGGCAGCTGCTCGAAAGTGAACGAAATTTCGGGAATAAAAAATATATGGCATTCATTGAGTCAAAAGTAAAGTTGACGATTAAATGAAATACATAAAAAGGCATTCGTTTTCAATCGCACTTTAACTTCTGGGGTTGAAAATGTTTTTCATACTTGTGCAAAATTTATAATACAAGAGACCAAAACTAGGGAGACATAATTCAAAAACTGCAGAATCTGGCAACCTTCCATTTGATTAATTTCTGGAACTTATTGATAAAGGATATCTGGCAGCATATAGAAATCACATTTTTATTTTATTTTTGTTTTAATTTAATAAATAGCACTTTTTAGGTGCAAAATTTAGAGGATTTACTAATTATTAAAAAATATTTAATGTCCACAACTATTAAAACTATTATCGTGACCAATTCAGGTTATTCTTTAAATCTATTAACAGGCTCAGCTTTGCAAGCTAAATCATATACAAGATAAATAAGGAAAACAGCAACAAATTTAATCGATTTGCTATTTTGGAAACATACCAGTCCCTTATCTTAATGTTGATGAAAAATTACTATTATTATATCATTGCATAAAGACTTTGAAAACATTTTCATAAGTGAACATGGAAATTCACCCTGCCACTTCTTCAAATAAGCAAATAGGAAAATGGTGAAGAATCATTTACATAATGGACAAATGTAAATTCATTCTAGTTATAGAGAGAAGCTCCCTGCTGTCTTGATTATATTATGCTCTCCTGCTGCT
The DNA here is from genome assembly GCF_007474595.2 of Lynx canadensis. NCBI lineage: Eukaryota > Metazoa > Chordata > Mammalia > Carnivora > Felidae > Lynx > Lynx canadensis. Next base: position 217,343,853 of record NC_044303.2, on the reverse strand, counting down.
ACATGAGCTCACACAAAACTGAAAAGAAAAAGAAAAAGGAAAAGAAAAATTAACACTGTGCTGTTATGAGTTCGAAGCAAAGAAACAGGAGTGCAATGTTCCATTGATTTTTTCACCCCTAAAATCTCAGCTCGTGAATTATCCTTGCTACAGATCTTTGACACATAAAATCATCTGCTTGAAAGATAAACTGTATGGAATGGCATATATGAGAATCCAACTTTAACTGCTAACTTTAAAGAATTTAAGATAAAGGAAATTACATTTTATTGTGGTTGCTCATGATTGTTTGTTCAATGAGTTGTCACAGAATCCAATTTCCACATTACCCATTTTCTCTGTAACAAATTGATTCCTTTGTTTCATTTATGGTGAAGTGATATTTCTACAGTCTTCTTAACTTATTATGAAAAGCATTTCCTAAATCACCAGTCTTACAGAGGGCGAAACTTATCTGTTTAACATAATAGTACTTGTTCAGTTATAATCAGTCATAAGTACATGATTTTGCGATGAGTTGACAGTATGAGGAATGTATTTCCAGTGATATGTATTTTATGACACAATTTATGTCTCACATAAATAAAATTGAGAATAATCTTACTTAATGCAAGTTAGGAAACAAATACAAACTGGATTCCAATACAATGCTCATAACCCAAAGAAACTCCATGTTCTAGGATTATCTCCAATTAACATGTAACTCAAAGGCTAAATCTCCCCTTCCCACTATTCTGTGAATGGAGACTGTATGGCATAGTGTGATGAACCAAGTCTACCTTCTCTGACATCCCGTGACTTTTATTTATAGGAAATTTAATCTTTGGCAAGTTTCTTAATCTTCTGGTGACTCAAATTCATCACTGAAAACAGGGGGGCAAGAGTTCTTACCTCATATATTGTAGTGATAATTAAATGATAATCCAGGTAAGAGCGTTTCAACGATGCTGGATCCGGTAAAGTGTTCATTAATGATGGCAATCATTATCATCATTTATATTATTGCAGCTACCACTGTTGCTGTTGGTTTTACTACTATAAGCGTGTAGTTTTAAACTTCCAAGGGACTTCTATTCTTGTTCAGAAATTGTGTTTCCAGCTCCATCTGAAGTCACCAAAATTGAGGTTTATTGTTTGCAACTGCTGACATTCTACTACCGTGTACAAAGTGTCCCTTGCATTACTCTCCAAACTGTTAATGACAACTTTGGTTGAATGCGGTAAGCAATTACTCAAGATTTGGGCATAAGGAGAGAAATCATTATCCAAACACAAAAGAGCAAATTACTTAACTCTGCAATCTCTGGCACGATTGTATTCCTCGGTTTATTCATAGAACCCACTTATCACCTTGTAGCCTATGATAGCCCTTTGTTTCCATATTTTTTCCTAATTCCAAGTTACCCCAAGTTCTAGACTTCTTAGAGACTAGAGGATAAATAACAATCCCTTCAAATGAAAGCCTACTTATATTTATTATGTCAATTCAGACCATTCGTCATTTGTTAATTTACTTAAACAAAAACAAAACAAAACAAATGAATATTTGTTCTTTCTTTCTGGCAGAGATTAGAGGACTATCAGGCAGCAAGAGTTATTGGGAAAGAGTGGAGTTTAGGAGCTGGATGCCCAGGGAACAGAAGCTGCTACCATTAACGCACCTCCTACTTCCTGCTTCCTTCGTCTTTGTTTCTCCTCCGTCAGGTGCTTATCCTGCTCCAAAAACATTTTACTCCTATAGTAAACTCTATAAATCGCCTAAGACTTGTTCATATGCATTTTAATATAAAATTATTTTTCTTTAAACAAAATTATTTGCATAACCCAATCTCCATCCTGTATAGAACTTTCAAATCTGAATTTTTGTATTCATGTACTTTATTAGTAGCAATTAGCTTCCCTTAAGATAAAACCAGCTCATGATGAGCATCTTAGGCTTCATGATAACTGGTCACCCTGTTTTACTAAGGCACCGTAGCAAACAAAAAATCATTTATCATAAGGAAAATTATATGTAGAAACTGTCATAGTTTGGGTCCAAAATTCCAAAGCTCTGTTCTGTGAATCTTTTATACCAGCCTCCAAAATGTTCCATACAACATTGCTGTCTGCACAGACACTTAAAGCAAATTGGATCTGTTGGGTCATATGGTCCAAGTGGCATAGCAGCTTTCCTGGCAGATGGACACTTTGCAGAGACTTATTCTTGGCCCACTCAAAACTTGCAGCTTTTCAGGGTAGTCAGTAAATGGGCAAGAGTAATACAACCAAATCATGTATGTGGCATCCCAACTTTAAAAAGGCATATAGTGTGTAATAACTTTTCTTAATAGTGGGAGGGGCTAGAGGCAGCAATTTTTGAAAGGAATATTGCAACATGCACGCCTGAGGTGGACAATCTAGAAATTTCACCAGGGATTCAGGCTCCTGAGTTTTGTGGGATGCATTTGCCAAACTTTGGCGTGTAGGTGTCTTACCAAAGTCTCTAGAATAGCTGATACATCGTGTTAACTAAATTCATTACCTTTTATATACGATGGATAAACATGGCATCCTTTTGAATTGGCAGGTGTTTTAGGTCACTATAGATTAGACTATGACAGAAAGCTTAATAGCTGATATGTCCCTGTGCTTGAACAGTACAGACATATTTCTGGCAATGCTTGCTGAAAACAAAGTACTTCCTATATTCTTTTCTCAGAAGCACAGAGAAAGAGCATTTTCCACACCGACTGCTGCCTAAAGTTGCCAGGTGACATAATGATTTGCTCCAGCAACGCAACTACATCTGGATCAGCGTTTATGATTAGATTCTTTGCATGATTGTGTTTTCGATAATCCAGTTTCATAATTATCATTACATCTGTCCTGTGCACATACAGAATAGGTAAGTTGAATTAACTAGGGTAAGAATTCCTCCTTTTCAGCATTGTTTGTCATTCAGAGAACTTTTATTGAGCATCTAATATGTTCAATGGACGGGCTAACCCTAAAACCGAAATTTATTCATAATGTCTCTTGGTGGAATATCCCATGACAGCACTGTTACAACACATTTTTTGCTATTTATTCATTTACTTATTTATAATTTTTTTAACTCAGATATAATTAGTATAAAACATTGTATTCGTTTCAGTTGTACAACATAATGATTTGATATTTGTATATACTGCAAAATGATCACCATAAAACCTATGACCACACATATGTAATATTTTTTCTTGTGATGAGAACTTGAAAGATATAGTCACCAACTTTCAAAGAAACAATACAGTATTATTAACTATTATTCATCATGCTATGTTATGATAAAATTTTCAGAAATATAAACATTGTAGATAAAGACAAAGTTTTCTTTTATGGTAATAATAGGAGCTTTCAGTTTTCTTATAAGAAACTTGAACAGGAAAATTAATGTCCTGAGAACATCCTTTCCTTGCTCCAAGTTTTCCAGCCCCTTTAGATGCCACAAAAGAGTTCCGTCGGTTGAGCCACAAAGAAACTTGCTATTTGACTTGGTTCAAATTGCATTGTGCAATAAGCATGCTGAAATATGATTATGAGATTAAATGGTAAAAATTATTAAAATACAAAACAAACATAGATCAGCCCTGAAAATCCCCTGAGCGGACAAAACAGTGTAATCATACAAACGAACATAATCTAGCTTATTTTGCAAGACTAACTGACCTGAGTCATTTATTGCCATCTAACTCTGAAAATTACAAGCAAAACTTAAATTGTTTCCCAGTATTGATACAAGCCTACCAGTAATGAATATCATTTAAGAGACTTATAATACTGTAACCAATCACTATGAATAGTGACTGCTTTCTCACTTTATAAGCTGGTTTATAGCCACGAGCCTTATTCCGTGTTTTGGTTTGAGTGCTTCCGGTTAGCAAACTGCCTTTTTTGATGTGGGCACGATAAACCTTTACTAATTCCTACTTCAATGATTCATTGGTTTTACTTGTATTGTTTCTGAACTTTTGACAAAATGTATCTTAAGAAAGAAGACATTAATTTGTATTCACTATAAAATCAGTCTAGATAACTGACGACTCTAGACTGAGAGATTTGGAACCAGTTCACAGGGGAGATGGATTGTAAACTTGGCCTTAAAAATTGTTTCATGGTTGCAGACAGCCAGGAAGAACAGAGTAGGGTGAAGGAGCAGACAATGAATATTATAAAAGCATCAAAGTATCCTCTTCATTGTTGATGTCATGGATCCAAGCTTCCAATTGTTATTTTCTTTTATTTCTGTTAGTAAAGACTGAAGCTTACTTTAAAGCACACATTATTTAACAACAAAACTATTGTGATAGTGATACCATACATACTGATATTCTAATTTATGAATTTCACCTTCATTTTAGTTAAGGCCCAGTGAGTATCCTTATGACGGTTGCTTGAAATTCTCCATCAGCCGTGTTTCTTAAGTCTATTTTGCTCAGATCTCTGGCGGTGGACTTATTTTTTTCTTTCATTTGGGATGAATTCCTCCACCTTGGCGTTTTGTCTGAGTCTCTGTCGTCTTCTTTGTGTGGGAAAAGCCAGTTCTGTTTCTTGCTCCAGAGAGTAGTGGCTTTATAAAGAAGCGGTCATGTAGCTTCCAGGGCCTGGAGCTTCAGGAAGCGTCGCTGGCCTGTGCTGCTGTGCTCTGCCGCTGTGTTTGGGCTGCTGTGTCCCCCAGTCGGTCCTCGGTGCAGGTGCAGGGTCTCGTTGCCTGCTGCCTGCGGTGTTCAGTCCCTGGCCTAGTTTTAAGGAGGCGTGGTCTGGTGTGCTTGTGAATTGAGACCCGATACTACTTCCACCATATCTGAAGCCCCGCAGAACTGTAGTTCTGGTGACACCCACTCGTAGTCACTATTGGTTGTTGTTGTTGTTGTTTGTTTAAATAAGTATCAATTAGTATTAGTATTGGTGTGAGAATACAAATGGGGTAAAACTTTTCAAGGACCTATGGAAAAGTAAAATTTTCAAATATTTACTCCAAAAGTTTATAATTTGAAATAAGTGTGCATTCTTATTTTAGGATATTCTTTATAAATTATTAGAGGTTAAAACATTTGCTTTAATATAGAAAGATTAATGCTGAAGAAAAATGCATTTTTCATTTCCTTCCTTCCTTCCTTCCTTCCTTCCTTCCCTCCTTCCATCTTTCCTTCCTTCCTTCCTTCCTTCCTTCCTTCCTTCCTTCCTTCCTTCTTTCTTTTCTCTATAAAGGGAAACACAAAACATGACCCAAAGATCCTTCCATATTTCCTTCCTTCCTTCCTTCCTTCCTTCCTTCCTTCCTTCCTTCCTTCCTTCTTTCTTTTCTCTATAAAGGGAAACACAAAACATGACCCAAAGAATGTAGTTCCCATTTGGGGAGCCATTTTCAACTCTCCTTTAGTTCAGAGGTGAGATTACTTTCCATCATTGCTGATCTTTAACTCTGGAGTTAGCTCCCTTAGTGTTTAGTCACTCTGCTATTTGTCCTTGATTTTCAACTGAAGTGGCTCCTCAAATTCTTTCTTCTGCTTTCCTAGTTAGGTTTATGTCATTTACTACCATGTACTAGATATTATTTGCCTCCAAAAGATCCTAGAAAAAATAATATTAATGCTTCATGATGATGACATACTTTTTAAAAAAAATTTTTTTTGAAGGAGTGAGCAGGAGAGAGGCAGAGAGAGAGGGGGACAGAGGATCCTAAGTGGGCCTGAACTGACAGTAGAGAGCCCTATGCAGGGCCAGAATCCATGAACCCCGTGAGACCATGACCTGAGCTGAAGTCAGACGCTCAATCGACTGAACCACCCAGGTGTCCCAGTGACTTTCTAATTGTCTGCAAAACAGCACTGAATTTAGACTTTTTCTGTTTTATCCAGAAACTTTATTGGAGTATGGAGTTAAGATGGGACAATTTTCACAGTCAGTAGGACTACAGTAATTAAATGCCTTTAAACAGGATGATGGCCTTTATTCAGAAATCCTTCGATGTCATCATCCAAGAACATTATCCAAGACAGGAAAGAAATAATTAATTAAACGCCATTTATACACCATCACTGAAAAAAATCTACATTTTTTAAGTTTTTATGGCAGATATAATCTATAATGACCCATTAAGTAATCAACCACATGTTAACAATATGCAACTTTTTTTTCCTGTAGAGATTTTTGCTTCCTTTTAGGTTTTCCTGAGGATATCTTTTATATTTTTGTATATGTATTAGGTCATATTCTCCTGTTAAAACACTGAAATGAATTTGCATTAGAATTCTCATATGGAGGGGTACCTGGGTGGCTCAGTTGGCCACACATCTGACTTTGGCTCAGGTCATGATCTCAGAGTTTGTGACTTCAAGCCCTGTGTCAGTCTATGTGCTGACAGCTAGGAGCCTGGATCCTGCTTCTGACAGATTCTGTGCCTCCCTCTCTCTTTGCCCCTTCCCCGACTCATGCTCTGTCTCTCTTTCTCTCTCAAAAAATGAATAAAAAAAAATTCCTCAGATAGAATAAACTTTTAACATGCCTTACGAGGCCCAATCCAACCCAGTTTACTTTTTTCATTTATTTTCATCTTTTCCCATAGTTATTATTATTATTATTGTTATTATTCCATTTTAAAGATATATTTATCTTCCATTGGAATATTCTGCCACCAGACGTCTTTCACTTATATATCCGCTCGATTTTTTTCCTTTTCAGTGGGTCTTTGTTTAGTTATTTTTGGTGGTAGTGACAACATGAGATCTACTGGCTTAACAAATATTTAAATGTACAATACACTATTGTAAACTATAGGCACTATGTGGCACAGGAGATCTCTAGAACTTATTCATCTTGTATAACTGAAACTATTAGGGCTTAAAAAGGAAAAACATGCTGCCATACGTGACGACACAGATGAACCTGGAGAGCATTATGGTAAGTGAAGCCAGCCAGCCACAGCAGGACAAATACACTGGTTCCACTTACATAATGTTCTCAAGTAGCCAGATTCTTAGAATTAAGGAGTAGAATTGTAGCTGCAGGAAGAAATATGGAACTATGGTTCAACAAGTCCTTCTTGATCACCAAACTCCTGCTCCCTTATCACTCTCTGAAATATGTTCTATTTCATTTACTTCTTAGCATTTACACCTACCTAAAATAATTCTGTTCATTTTATTTTTGTAGATGTTTTTCATAGCCTATTGTCCATTGGCCACATAATACAAAATTCAGAAATACTTTTGAATTCTAGATTGTTCAGAATTTGTATTTTTATAATTTTTATTCTAATTAGAATAGGCACTTGGCTTTTTAAAGTCATGTGACAGACATCAATTTACAATGAAGCAACCATTCTCTACGTCACCATTCCCTAGGAGTAGCTCAATTACCTAGAGGCAAATGCTTTCAATAGTGTCTATTTTTATTTCTTTCTTCTTCCAGTGGTTACTTAAATAATGTTCTATATTTTAAAGCGAAAACTTAATAGAACTAAAGTGAACCATGTGATTTTTGAGCAACCTAATGGGGAAGCTAACTAAATTTTTAAATATGTAGGGAAAGGGAAATATTATGTTAGGCACTTTATTATGTGTCTTTTCCTTATCAACCTCAATATAAAATTTATTTATAATGCATTTTTTTCCAAAGTAATAAAAGAAAATTTAATATCATGTAGCAAATATTTAAGCAGGAGATGAAATATTATCAGACTTTATCTCTAATATCCAGGTAAATCATGTTATGTGTCAAGAAAAGTAGCTCTCAGATGGAGATAAATTGGATTTAAAGAGATAAATCCAATCAACAAAGGATTCTTGTATCAGATTGAAATGTCAAAACTTAAGATGATGCATTAAAGAGACTAGTTTTGCAACTATAACAAAATCATTCTTTTTTTTTTTTAATTTTACTTTAGCAGCTAATTTAACACTTTACTTGATGATAGACTAAGACTAAAGAAATGAAAAAATGACACTCCATCTATTTTAAGAATGTTGTAAAACATTGTCTTATTATGAGTATAGCATATTGATGTAAAATGTTTCATACCAGAGCATTGATAAAATAAAATGTATCTTAAGAGTGTGTATATCATAGCTACTATTTGTTTCTGTTGTTTGTTTTGCTTGGGAAGGACTTTATTTGTTTATTTATGTTACAAATTTGTGAATAAGTTGTGGGATTTTATCGTTGGGATTAAGGTATCCCAATCAATAGTTCATACTGATTCAACATTAGAAGGGAGATTAAGCATTTACAGCATTTTAATCCTTGTCTGCAATCTCAATTCATATAATGTAACATTACATGTGACATATAATGTTGTATTATATGTTTATATAACATACATTACAGCATTTTAATCTCAATTCATATAATGTAACATATAATGAATCTCAATTCATATAATGCTACATTAAGTATGACCTATAATATTATTTTATATGTTTATATAACATGCTCACAAAAAAGACATAAAATTAATGAATGTATTATTATTAAGGTCTAATAGTATAAGTGCTTAATTTTACCATCTGTCTTAGTTTTCTTAAGCCCAAAAACCTTTTTGTTTTCTATTAAGTATTAAATGGTTATTTCATGCTCAAGTAATAAATATAAAAAGGTAGACAATAGGAATGTGTTAGTAGTTAATCATAATTTTATTTATTTTATTTTTTTTATTTTTTAACGTTTATTCATTTTTGAGAAAGAGAGAGACAGAGCATGAATGGGGGAAGGTCAGAGAGAGAGGGATACACAGAATCTGAAACAGGCTCCAGGCTCTGAGTTGTCAGCACAGAGCCCGACGTGGGGCTTGAACTCACGGACCGTGAGATCATGACCTGAGCTGAAGTTGGACGCCCAACCGACTGAGCTACCCAGGCACCCCATAATTTTAAATTAATATATATTTTATTTGATACTGACATAAAGTTACAATGACTATTATTACTATTATTATTTTATCACTATCAATACCTTTGTGAAATCTTTAATTTGGCAAAATAAGACTGTTAAAGTTAATAGGTAGGTACTTAGAACAATTTCACTGTTACGGATGAGTAAAAAGACTGTAATCCTTTCCATTTGATTTTTTTCCTTAACATCTCTATCACCTTCCTCAAAATAACACTGCATTTCTTTTTTCCACTTTCAATATTTAATTATCATCATTAGACTGTGCTTTTTCATTAATGGATGTACTACATAGTAAATTCTCTGCATCTCAGAATTACTCCTAATGGGTTAAGTCAAGTGCTCCAAAAAGAATAAGGATTGGTAAGTTTCATTAACCTACCTCTGTATGATTTATAGTCTTGTCTCTTGAATAATGTAGTTTGAGACAATATGTAAGAACCTTCACAGCGAAGGTGCCTTTCTTCTCTTGCTACATATAAAGTATCACTTATTCCTTCTATGAATATTAAAATACTGGCTTAAATTATAATAGCATCTTTCAGGGGTTATCTTTAGTACTTCAAGAACAAATTTGATATCTTTCATGGTAGGTGATCACAATAAATGAGACAGTAACTAAAGAACTCAAATAAGAAATGTTGGTCTTATCCAGTCCATGACATTTGACCCTAAATCAATTATTTTGCTCAGCAGGGTGAGAACCAATTCATAGATTGATGTTGGAAAGTTGATATGTAAGATCATATTTTAAAATTCCCATAATGATTGTGGAGAAAAATTAGCAATAATATTTTCTTATTCCCATGAAATTGATCTCCTGGAAACATAACCTAAACCACTTCAAGTCTTATTGGTACTTCCGATTAATGATATAATTTTGAATATGACTTTTGACCCCTGTAATCCTGTTTCCTTATTTTACAAAGTTAATAAATATTATAGTTATTATTAACATTTCTTTGAGATTGATAAAAAATAGAAAAGAAATTAAATGTGGAAAACAGGGGCGCCGGGATGGCTCAGTCAGTTAAGCGTGGAGTTCAGCTCAGGTCATGATCTCACAGTTCATGAGTTCCAGTCCCATGTGGAGCTCTGTGCTAAGACCTTGGAGCCTGCTTTGGATTCTGTATCTCCCTCTCTTTCCCTGCTTCTCCCGCCCCCACTCATGTTCTCTCTCTCTCTCATTTCTGTCAGCAAAATGTTAACTAAACATTAAAAAAGAAAAGAAAAGAAAATTAAAAAGAAAACAACATATGTGCCAATTATGGAGATTCTAAAAGGATAGTAGGTACCAATAATAACCCAGTAAGTTCTCATTATGGGGAAAAGTTCCTCTAATGAAGCCTGCCACTTTGTAGAAATACAGATCCATTAGCGAGGTAGTATTAGCCAAAGCATCCCTAATAACTAATTAGACGGCATTTTGCAACCATGTCCACTATGTGCTATTTCAATTTCCATATCAAAGTTTGCTTGTTTGTTTGTAATTTTAATACTCTTTATCAGGAAAAGAAATCTCACAATGGACTAACGCTCTTTGAGAAGATTCTATTAATGACTAATACTCTCAAAACGTGAAAAGAAATGTGTGAAACTATATGCTGTGTTGGAACAAACAGGCTGTTTTCCGATAACGAACTTGACTTGCTTTGACTGTGCATTTTTCTTAGAACATAACTTTGAAATGGCGTACGTCAAAATGGTAGACCTAAGTATGTTAACAATAATTACCCAGTTAACAATCGAAAGAGTATTTCCACAAATATACTTGAACACACTTAAGTCTACCCTTCTGCCACCATTTATGTAACAACATTCTCTAAGAGATTACACGATACCTTTTCTACTGTATATTATTACCTTCAAATGCATTATTAATGAAAAACTGAACAGTTTTTTTTAATATCTAATGGTTAGCGACAAGAATGAGAATTTTTTTTTTCTGATAATGAAGAAAGTCAACTATTTCCTCCTTTTGATTATTACATTCCTTAGAGGGAAAAAATAAATTTGACTATAAACAGTTGTTTGAGATACATTTTCCACATATGTGCACATTTGCTTCCTTTTTTAAAATCCAGGGGCAAGATGCATATAGTCAAGGGAATGAAGTGAACTAAGTCTCCAAATACAGCATGAAGATGTTTACGTGTGTCTGTAATCACCATAGAGAACAAGATACGGCACAGTTCTAGCACCCTGGAAGGTACTTTGTTGTCTCTTCTCAGTCTCAATTAGCCCCAAATTAACTGCTATTCTCAACTCTGTAATCATCGGTTACCTGTGACTGCCCTAGAACTTCCCATAAATGGAGTCGTACATTTGATATTATTACTGTCGTGAGCTAATTTCATTCAGTATTATATCTATGGATTTATTCATGCTGTATATATTAGAAGTGTATACTTTTGTATTGCTCTGTACCATTTTATTATGAGATTTGCCACAATTTATTTATTCTTTTCTATTTGTTAAGTATATGGACTTTTTTGTGATTTTGACTATTATTGATAAATCTGTTCTAAACATTATCTTTGTGTGGGCTTATTTCTCTTATGTATACATTCAGAAATGGAACTAATGGAAATTATATCCCAAAAGTTATATTCCAAAGTGGTTTTATAATTTTTCTCCCCTCTCAGCAATGGATGAGAGTTCAGTTGCTCCTTCCCCTATTCTGTACACGTGGTATTTTCAGTCTTCTTGGTTAATTGTAGTTATTCTAATAAGTGTGGAACAATACTTTGTGTGTTTTTAATTTGCAATTCCATGGTGAAGAATGATATTATTTTTAATAGATTTATTAATCATTAAAATACTCCCTATCTGAAATTATTTTCAAAAGATCTTTCTTATTATTTTTATTTTTATTTCTTCCTTATTGATTTTTGGAAGTCCCTTGTATATTCTGGAAATCATAACTTTAATAATATACATAAAACATATATTTTTCCTTGCACTATTTCTTTGGTGTTTTCACTTTCTTCATGAGCTCTTTTGAGGGGGAGAAAATCTTGATTATGAAAACCAATCTTTGTTTGTTTGGTTTTTTTCTTTAGTGTTTTTGACTCCTAAATTAAAGATGTTTGCTTATTGCAAAGACATGTAGGTATCCCTCTGTATTATCTTATAGAGGCTTTAGGTTATTTTTATTTTCTTTTCACCATTATGTCTATGAACTAAGTTGGGCCAATCACACTGAATTGTTAAGACAAGTATCAAGTTCATTTTTTTTTCCATTATGGACAACAAATTATGTAATTCAATGTCTTTGACTGATATATTTATTCAACATCATTTCCTCTATTTAACCTTTGCTATAAATCCAGCAACCAAATATATAGGTCTATTTTGGTACTATCTATATTGTTCATCTATTCTTTCACCAATACTATAGCTGCTGGTAACTGTGACTTCTTTTACAGCAATTTTTGAAGTCTGTGATATATGTCCCCAAATTTATTCCTCCTTTAGAATATATTGACTGTTCTAGATTCTTTGAATTTCAAACTAAATTTTAGAACCAGCTCACTTTCTACCAGATCCAAAAACTATTACATTTGTAAAAGTGGAATTTTAGAGACCACATATAGCAATGTGAGAAAAAAAAATGATACTTTAACAATATTATCTAAAAAAATCATATCTCTTTAATTATTTAGGACTTCTTTAATGTTTTTTCTGCAATATTTTATACTTTTTATTGTAGAGGTATTGGAAATCACCCATTAAATGTATTCCTCTGATTTTATATTTTTAATGTCATGATATTTTATATTCAAATTGTTTGATAATGCTATATCAATATATAAAAATTATTCATATATTGACTGTGTATCCAACAAATTTGGTGAATATACTTATTACCTGAAAAACCTTATTTAGCAAAGCAAAACTATGCTTCTCTGTTTATAATTCACTATAATGTTAAGCAAAAAACAACCTATGGAAATTAATTGCACAAAGATTTTTTTTAATAAAAGGCTCTGACATGGGTTGACTCCGTAGTATTAATAATAAAAGACACAAGATATATATCAGAAAGTAAGAAATTCACTGAGAAAAATAAGTCAGGATAAACAAGATCAATTACTGTATATTACTTAGCCATCAAAAAGAATGAAATCTTGGGGGCACCTCGGTGGCTTCGTCAGTTGAGCGTCGGACTTAGCTCAGATCATGATCTCACGGTTCATGAGTTCGAGCCCTGCGCTGCACTCTGTGCTGACAGCCTGGAGTCTGAAACCTGCTTCAGATTCTGTCTCCCTCTCTCTCTGTCTCTCCCCCATTTGTGCTCTGTCTCTCTCTCTCTCTCTCTCTCAAGAATAAATAACATTAAAAACAAATTTAAAAAAATAGATGAACTGTCAAAATTGAGAAGGGCATATACATCCATTCAAACTTTTAAAACAATGAATAGAATCTTGCCATTTGCAATGACATGGATGGAGCTAAGCATGTAGTATACTAAGTAAAATATGTCAGTCAGAGAAAGAAAATACCGTATGATTTCATTCATATGTGGAATTTCAGAACCAAAATAGATGTACATAGAGGAAAAAAAAGAAAAGAGACCGGCAAACCATAAAAGAGATGCTTAACTACAGAGAACAAACTGAGGGTTGCTATAGGGGAGGTTGGTGGGCAGAAGGGTTAAATGGGTAATGGGTTAGGAGGGGACTTGTGATGAGCACTGGGTGTTATAGTTAAATGACGAATCACTAAATTCTACTCCAGAAACTAATATTACACTGTATGTCAGCTGACTGGAATTTAATTTTTTAAATGTTTATTTAGTTTTGAGAGAGAGAGAGAGAGAGAGAGAGAGAGAGAGAGACAAAGTGTGAGCCGAGGAGGGGCAGAGAGAGGAGACAACAGAATCTGAAGCAGGCTCCAAGCTCTGAGCTGTCAGCACAGAGCCCCATGCTGGGCTCAAACTCATGCAGTGAGATCATGACTTGAGCTAAAGTCAGAAGCTTAACCAACTGAGCCACCCAGATGCCCCTTAGCTAACTGGAATTTAAATAAAAATTTCAAACAAACAAAAACATAAAATAAAAATAAAAATAAAATAAAATAAAATAAGGTAAAATAAATAAAATAAAATAAAATAAAAATCTACTGAGGTCATTAATATTCCAGAATTTAATTTGGTATAGATACTATTACATCTACATTTTAACAGACAGGTACTGGCTGACATTTGTATATCTATATATTCACCAGTTATGTGTGTGTATACATATAATCAGCATGTAGCAGTGGTGTATAATTTTGTATTCTAATAATTTCTCCTATATAAGGAATTCAGAAGTAGAAAACATTAGGCCAATGGTAGAATGACAGGATAAACTAGGATTTAAGAGGAAAGAAGCAATATAGACAAATTTTAGGTCTATTTTTGTTTCGTTGATGAAAAATCTACTTATTATTTATAACGCACCTTAAATGTTTCTTCTTTATGAAATAGCTAAAAAGTAAATTCCTTTCTTTGCTCAAAATACTAGCATACAGGGGCACCTAGGTGGCTCAGTTGGTTAAACGTCTAACTTCAGCTCAGGTCATGATCTCACGGTTTGTGGGTTTGAGCCCCGCATCAGGCTCTGGGCTGACAGCTTGGAGCTTGGGGCCTAGAGCCTGCTGCAGATTCTGTGTCTCCCTCTCTTTCTGCCCCTCCCCTGCTTATGTTCTGTCTCTCTCTCTCTGTCTCTCTGTCTCTCAAAAATAAACACATGTTAAAAAATTGTTAAAAAATACTAGCATGCATTCTTCTATCATAACACACAAAACTTTTTTTTTTCTCTAAGAAGTCAAATAATTGTATTTATGTTATTCTTTGTGTCACTAAGGGCATGGCAGAAAACAGAATTCACTTAAGATGGTTTGAAGAGCCTTTTAGGCAGGCAACAGGGAGGTGAACATTAGCACACTACCAACAACTAGTCTCAACTGCCAAATGTCTGAATCAGGCCATCTGAGAGGTTCCAACCCAGTGAAGTCATCAGGTGACTACAGCCATATGACATGATATCAGGCAAGATCAAGAGAAGCCCTATCCAGACTGCCAACCCATAGCATGATTAGAAATAATAAATACTTGTTCTAAGTCATTTGGGTCTGGGGTGATTTGTTATGCAACAATATATAAAGAAAACAATGACCATTTTATATAAACTCTAATAACAGCATATGGAAAATGATTTAGTTTTTCTTAATGAAGCCGTATTTTTTATAAAACTAACACTAAAAATTATTAAAGTGGAAACTTCTATAAATACAAATGAGGATTTCTTCAGTAAAATTCTAAGTGATATTCAATGAATACTTAAATGTATATCCATGACTACTAAGAAAATAAGGCAATCTAGAAGAAAACCTGATACTTCATGAAGTAAAAAATCATTTGAGAAAAAGGCAACTCTTTATTTTAGTATTATATTAGAGGGGGGGAAGCAGAGAATAAGCTGGGCAAAGGAGTAGAGGGAAAGAGAGAGAGAGAGAGAGAGAGAGAGAGAGAGAGAGAGAGAGAATCTCAAGCAGGTTTCATGCTTAGTACAGAGCATGAAGACATGGGGCCCAATCCCATGACCTGGGATCATGATCTGAGCCAAAGTTAAGAGTAAGATACTCAACCAAGTGAGCTCTCCAGGTCCCCCAAGAAAAAGTCAACTGTTACTTCTGATTTAAAAAGAATTAAAAGCACACAAACAGTATACACACATATATGCAAATACACACACACACACACACACACACACACACCTTGGCACAACAGACAAAATGATAAAGAAACTGTGCAAAATAATATATTCCTACATTCCTATTTATTTTCCCATTCTACATGCGTTACCATTGACTAACTTTCCGAGTTCATAACTATCTTTGTTTTATCCATTTCTTTATAATGTACTGTTACTGACTGAACTGCATCCTCCCAAAATATATATGTCAAAACCGTCACCCCCAGTACCTCAGAATGTCACTTTATTTGGAGATGGAGTATTTAAAAAGATAATTTTAAAAATTATATTTTAAGTCTTTAAAAGAGGGTCTAAGGGTGGGCCCACAATCTGATAGGACTTGATGTCTTTATGAAAGAAGGAAGAGCCCCCACAGGTGCATGCGTGAAAAGAAAAGGCTATGGGAAGACCAAACAAGAAGGTGGTAGTCTTCCAGCCAAGGAGAGAGATCAGAGCTGCTGGTGCCTTGACTCTGGACTTCCAGCCTTCTGAAATGTGAGAAGATAAGTGTCTGTTGCTTGAACCACCCCGTCTGCTATAACAAAACATAGCAGCCCTAACAGATACAGAGGGGGCAGACCTTCCTTCTACCTTCCTAGGTTCGATAGCTGGGTCTATGAACTAACCTGAAAACAGATAAAGAGGAAAAAAGGTGTACACATTGATTAACTTTAATATATGCACAGGGGCGTGACAGGAAAGAAAATGAATACCCCAAAAGGGCAGAGATTTGAGGGCTTACATACTATCATAATAGAGGAAGAGGGAGGAGTATGCAGACAATTTAGGAAAAAGTAAATCATTTTTAGATTTACTTTAGTGCAAATTTGTATATGGATTTGTTAAAAGAATAGGTGGGAAATAGGATAATTTGTGACAAGGTTTGTCTGAGTATGGTGTCGACTTCCAGTCGCTTCTCTTGAAATAAGAGTCAATCTTACCAGGTTGATGAAACTCTTGGAGTGGGGAATTGTGACAGTAGGGTCCCTTTGGAGCATTTGTTTTTAAGCAGGTAAAGGGAATCCAAAAGAAGTATTTCCCTGAATCTGCTGTTTTTTAAGTGCTTTCACTCAAAATAATCAATACACCAAAACATCATATTTTGGGGTGGCATGTCCATATCCTGAATTCCTTCCCAGACTACACCTTATTACATACATTTTTTTCTATTGCTTATTTCTGAGATTTCTTCTAAAATCGTATGCTATGTTTTTCTGTGAAGACTTTGATAAAATCTAGTTTATTTTCTCTGTTAGTGTTAACCTTGTCTCCCAATTTCTTTTACGTGTAATATTTTATTTTTTTTCTTGAAATAATTATTATTGGGTGTGAAAATGTGTCTCACTTCCTCTGACTTGCCACACATACTGAGTCTAAATTATCAGCTACTGCAAGGGAAAAGATTACTGTTATCATAGTTAAATTAAGCCAAAACATAATAATCTGGCCCTCAGTAAATTCATATGAATACTGTTGTGGCATAAGTGTTGTTTTAAAGGTAAATAGAGTTGCATTATAAATATAATCTTGCCATTTTAATGATTACTCTATGCCTTAGGCTTATCATTGCATTTAAAACAAAATTAGAATCTACTTTATCTTATAAATGCAAAACTTAGGATATCAAGCATTTAATATAACTACTGTCAAAATACTACAGATAGAAAAATAAGCATGCCATGTGTCTTTTGAAACAACTTTGAAAAATTTCCTTTGACAACTCATACTCAAGAAGCATACCCCAGGGTCAAATTTAACACTTTTATTTCATTGTTTTTAAGACTCTGTTGCTACAAGCCCATGCTTTAGTTCATTTTGTGTTACACTGATGTATTATGTCATGAAGGATTATTAGTGATTAGGAACAATATTGGGTCAACCTAAAGTTGATGTTTAGCGTCAGAAGAATGGCATGACAAACCAGAAATACAAGTCTGTCAAAGCTTGCCAGGGATTCTATTTCAAAATGACAAAACTGCCTGGGTTTTGTTGTACAGTTTTCACAAGCATTGAAAATATGATAGGCTACTTCAGAATCCTTAATGCCAGGGCTATTAATTTCTTACATAACCCAAATGTGAGAACAAAGAGAACAAAATGTTACCAGGGCTTCCTAAAATATCATGGGGTAAGTGACATATACCATCCTACTTTCAACATTTTAAAATCAATTCATTGACTTATCCTTGATAAGGTTGAACAGTTATGATGGAGCAAGAGACAGAAAGAGCCCTGAGCTACGGCCCTTCACAATGGCTGGATTCTACTGCGAGAAAAAGGTCACGTGAGAAAAACTTACTGCTCAGTGCAAGTTTGTATATGGATTTGTTAAGTAGCATGGCTGAACCGGTCAAGATGCAGATTAATGTGCCTGTGTTTGTCAATCCTCAGAAGCTAGAAGGGCCAGAAGAGATTTCTTGACATGACCAGAATGAATCATAGCTGAGAAGGAAAGTCTGAGGTCAGAGCAAATGAGACATCACCAAGAATGATATATAATGAGATATGCAATGAGAAGAAGGAATAATCAAGGAGTTAAGGTGAAGATTCTCTTTCTCTCTCCTCTCTCTCTCAAACACACACACACACACACACACACACACACAGACAAGCCATACATTAAACACATTAAAAAGGAGGAACAGGATTTAGAATAAGATAAAGTTCCAGAGAACTGCTTTATGAAGGGGACTGACCATATGACATGAGGATTTGAACAAAATAGACAATTATACAAAACTAAGGGCCATGGACATTTAAAATTCTTTTCTTCTTTTGCTGCCACTGACTTCGTAAAAAAGGAAGCTAACCGAAGTATTTTTCATGTATCTGATACATATACCGAAACACAACCAAAACAAAATGATTAACAAAAATAAAAGTGATGTGCAAAATTGCCCCACAAGTAGGACAGTGGAGAAGAGCTACATTGTGCCAATGTTACAATCAACCAGAAAAAAAAAAAAAATACAAGCGGTTCACCACAAAAATTTATTCACTGATCCTACATGTCCATTTTGCAATAGCAAATAGGGCTCTATCTCAACAGATACTTTTATAATTTTTTAAAGAAGGAAAAGAGAATGTGGCAATCCACTATTTTTTAGCCGCTCAGCGTGTAAATAACATGTCATTTCTACTCTTATTCCATTAGATAAAGAATGTCATACGGCCATCTCGAATTTCAACAGAAAAACATTGTATCATACTGCTGGGTGGGCTGATATCCCAGACAGGGTAAGGAAGATGGAAAAGCACTAATATATTCTATGATACTAGAAATACAGCAAACTGATGAGCGCCTGTCATTGGGGTTGGAGATTTAGAGGCTGACGTCAGTTGTAAAAGTGAGAAATAACATAACAAATAAATTTGGTAGCCTAAATAAGGTACAATAACTTATTATTGTATCTTTATTAATAATAACATTATTAACCATATTTCTTATTATGTATTATTCTCTGCCAGTCACCTCTTCAGACGAAAAAAAAGGAAACTTTATTTTAACAACATAAATCCATATCTCTAGCCGTAATCTTTGAAGTTTATTGGCCACTAGGTCCTATATGTGGTCCTGTTGGCCACTAGGTCCCTAAGACTTGGAGTAGAATAAAAAATAACCAGAAATATAGGTCACAGTAAAAACAGACTTTCTCACAGGTAGTAGTCAGAATGGTACACAGCCCTCACGATGGGACCTCACCCCCTGGGGTGGATATGCCTTTTATAATAACTTTGAATGTAGGTGGAATCTATGAAATGATGGATGTAACCCCCATGATAGAATCGTTCTATGGCAAAGGTAAAGGTAACTTTTACAGATGTAATTAAAGACTCTAGTCTGTCGATTTTAATTAAATCATAATGGACTTTTCCTGGGTGGGCTTTACCTACTCAGACGACTGCTTTACAGACACTAAAAGCAGGGAAGAGATTTGAACAGTAGAAAAGAAATACACAATATTACCTTGATCACAATGATAAAATCTAAGCATGATGATGGCTTGAATAAAGAACATAGAATGCCCTTCTGGGCGCTTATTTTCACACTTCTATCACTGGGAAAGCGACTAAGAGAGCGGAGACTGAAAAAGGTACCTTATTTCACTACGTAAGAAGGCAACATGGGATGCCTCAGGATGAAAAGGGACGTGCCTCAAAGTAAATACTAAAAGCAAACAAAGATACAGCACATATAATATGTCTTATTCCTGATACAATTCCAAAAATTTACATATATTAAATTATTGGATACCATATCTTAAAGGAAATAAATTAAAGAAAGCAATAGACTTACTGAAGGTATATTTAAACAATAAGTTAATTGGAAACGGTAAGTTTTTCTTAAATGTCTTTCATCAGATTGTGAAAATTCATTTTAAATCTTAGAGAAAAAAAATATTCTCATGAGTGGGTGTTAGAGTCTTGCCAAATGTATTTCGTGCATCTTTGGAAGTAATTACATGTTATCATTTATATCATCATGATGGAAAATGATACTGGTTAATTTTGAATGTTGAACTAACTTTGCATTCCTTGGGTAAGCCCTAATTGTTCTAGTATGTATTATTTTTTAGAACATACATTTGAATTTATTTTAATACTACCATAGCAAGAATTTTTGTATCTAAGCTTCATAAGTAATATTATTCCATAATTTTCTTTTTCTATAATATGATTGTCAGGTTTGACACTAGATACATGTAGACTCAAATACAAGTTAAGAAAGTTCTTGTTCTGTCTTTTATGACAACAGTTGGATAATATTTTAATTTTTTCTTTCCTGGTCTTTTAGAGGTGGGAAAATTTGGAATAAGCGACAGATATTTTAAGAGCTGAATGAACTAACTACATTTGTAACTAAAGTATGACGATTAAAGTTTGCTCAAAGTGTTCATCATTTAAAAAGCTTACAAAATAAAAAAAAAATATTTCAATTGTTCAGTGCTTTAAGAGTATTGTCTTGAAAAAAACTGTATTTAAAAGTCATTTTGAATTTTATTATAACAGGAAAGTTGAAACTTTTAATAAAAAGAATTTTATTTTCTATTAATTTTATTTGCTTATAGATTTTAATGTGACAATAATTCAATAACTTCCTGATATATAATAAAGACTCTTACTCCACATTTATATAATTTCTCATTGTATTATATAGGCATACACATCTGTACATACATTTGCGTTTTTGCGTACATACATAAACAAACACTGTGTGTTCATAGAATGCCCTTTAATGAGGAACATTGGGAACCCTTAACCATAAATCTTGACACTGGAAAAATCTGCAAGGAAAATCTAGAGGCAGCATTCAAGAAATAAATGTCGATTGTTGAGAAAGTATTAATTAAACAATAGAACATGTTTTGTTGATTGTTACTTTCGCTGTGCAGAAGCTTTTAATTTTGATGAAGTCCCAACAGTTTATTTTTGCTTTTATTTCCCTTGCCTTAGGAGACATATCTCCAAAGTTGCTACAGCCAATGTCAAAGAGGTTACTGCCTGCGTTCTCTTCTAGGCTTTTTATGGTTTCAGATCTCACACTTAGGTCTTTCATCCATTTTGAATTTATTTTTGCATATGTTACACGAAAGTGATCCAGTTTCATTCTTTTGCATATTGCTGTCCAAGTCTCCCAGCACCATTGAAGAGATTGTCTTTTTACTGTCGGATGCCCTTTCTTGCTTTGTTGAAGATTAATTGACCATACAGTTTGGGTTCATTTCTGGGATTTCTGTTCCATTCTATTGATATATATGTCTATTTTTGTGCCAGTACCATACTGTTTTGATCACTCCAGCTTTGTAATATAATCCAAAGTCTGCAATTGTGATACATCCAGCTTTGCTTTTCTTTCTCTTTTTTTTAATTTTATTTTTTAAATTTACATCCAAATTAGTTAGCATATAGTGCAACAATGATTTCAGGAGTAGATTCCTTAATGCCCCTTACCAATTTAGCCCATCCTCCCTCCCACAACCCCTCCAGTAACCCTCTGTTTGTTCTCCATATTTAAGAGTCTCTTATGTCTTGTCCCCCTCCCTGTTTTTATATTATTTTTGCTTCTCTTCCCTTATGTTCATCTGTTTTGTGTCTTAAAGTCCTCATATGAGTGAAGTCATATGATAAATTTCTTTCTCTGACTAATTTCGCTTAGCATAATATCCTCTAGTTCCATTCACATATTTGCAAATGGCAAGATTTCATTCTTTTTGATTGCCAAGTAATACTCCATTGTGTGTGTGTGTGTGTGTGTGTGTGTGTGTATACCACATCTTCTTTATCCATTCATCCATCAGTGGACACTTAGGCTCTTTCCATACTTTGGCTATTGTTGATAGTGCTGCTACAAACATCGGGGTGCATGTGCCCCTTTGAAACAGCATACCTGTATCCTTTGGATAAATACCTAGTAGTGCAATTGCTGGGTCGTAGGGTAGTTCTATTTTTAGTGTTTTGAGGAACCTCCATACTGTTTTCCAGAGTGGCTGCACCAGCTTGCATTCCCAACAACAATGCAAAAGAGATCCTCTCTCTCTGTATCCTCTCCAACATCTGTTGTTGCCTGAGTTGTTAATGTTAGCTATTCTGACAGGTGTGAGGTGGTATCTCATTGTGGTTTTGATTTGTATTTCCCTGACGCTGAGTGATGTTGAGCATTTTTTCATGTGTCGGTTGGCCATCCAGATGTCTTCTTTGGAGAAGTGTCTATTCATGTCTTTTGCCCGTTTCTTCACTGGATTATTTGTTTTTTGGGTGTTGAGCTTGATAAGTTCTTTATTGATTTTGGATATTAACCTTTTATCTGATATGTGGTTTGCAAATACCTTCTTCCATTCTGTCAGTTGCCTTTTAGTTTTGCTGATTGTTTCCTTTGCTGTGCAGAAATCGTTTATTTTGATGAGGTCCCAACAGTTCATTTTTGCTTTTGTTTCCCTTGCCTCCAGAGACGTGTTAGGTAAGAAGTTGCTGCGGCCAAGATCAAAGAAGTTTTTGCCTGCTTTCTCCTCAATGATTTTGATGGCTTCCTGTCTTACATTTAGGTCTTTCATCCATTTTGAGTTTATTTTTGTGTGTTGTGTAAGAAAGTGGTCCAGGTTCATTCTTCTGCATGTCGCTGTCCAGTTTTCCCAGCACCACTTGCTGAAGAGACTGTATTTCATTAGATATTCTTTCCTTCTTTGTCAAAGATTAGTTGGCCATACGTTTGTGGGTCCTTTTCTGGGTTCTTTATTGATCTGAGTGTCTGTTTTGTGTCAGCTTTTCTTTTTCAAGGTTGCTTTGGCTCTTTGGGGTCTTCTGTGGTTCCATATAAACTTTAGGAATGTTTCTTCTCTCTCTGTGAAAAATGCTGTTGGTATTTTGATAGGAAAGGAAACAATTAACAAAACTTAAGGCAACCTATGGAATGGGAGAAGATATTTGCAAATGACATTGCTGACATGTCAGATTTTGTTAATAACCAAAATATATAAAAAATGTATCAAACTAAATATCAAAAAAACGAATAATCCAATTAAAAATGGGCAGAAGACATGAATATACATTTTTCCAAAGAAAACATACAGATGGCCAAAGACATAAAAAGATGCTCAACATCACTGATAATCAAGTGACTATCAAAACTATAATGAGACATCATCACAACACCTGCCAAATTGGCTAAAATCAGCAACACAAGAAACAGCAGGTGTCAGTGAGGATGTGGAGAAAGGGGAACTCTGTTGTACTCTTGGTGGGAATGCAAACCAGTGCAGTCACTCTGGAAAACAGTATGGAGTTTCCTCAAAAAGTTAAAACAGAACTACCCTATAATCCACAAGTTGCACCACTAGGTATTTACCCAAAAAAAATACAAAAATACTATTTCAAAGAGATACATGCGCCTGATATTTATAGCAGCATTATCTACAAAAACCAAATTATGGAAACATCATCCATCAACTGATAAATGGATAAAGAAGAAGTACACACACACACACACACACACACACATGCACCACACAATAGAATATTAATCAGCCATCAAAAAGAATGAAGTCTTGCCATTTGCAATGACGTGGGTAGAACTAGACAGTATTGGGCTAAGCAAAATAAGTCAGTCAGAGAAGGATAAATGCCATATGATTTCACCAATGCATGTAATTTAAGAAACAAAAGAGCATTAATTACAGAGAACAGACTGATGGTTACCAGAGGGGTGGTGGGTGAAATAGGTGATGGGGATTAAGAAATGACTTGCTGTGATGAATACCAGGTGATGTATGGAAGTGTTGAATCACTACACTGTATGTCTGAAATTTATATTGCACTTTTTGTTAACTAAGTGGAATTTAAATATAACTTAAAAAAATAGAAAATGTTGGTGGGCCTGGGTGGCTCAGGTGCTTGAACATCCAACTTGGACTCAGGTCATGATCTCGCAGGTTGTGGGTTCCAGCCCCATGTCGGGCTCTGTGCTGACAGCTCAGAGCCTGGAGCCTACTTCAGACTCCTTGTCTCCCTCTCTCTCTGCCCCTCTCCCACTCACCTCTGTCTCTCTCTCTTTCAAAAATAAATAAACATTAAAAAATTTGAAACTGTTAAAACTTAGACACCTTTTAATATAAATTAAACAACCTTAAAACATTTGTTATATAATTTTCTTGTTAATTATTCTTTATCCAAGAAAACAGATACAAAAAGACCATTTTAAAGAGATTAGTTTTATCTGAAGTATTTCAGCTATCGTAACCAATGAATATTAACAATTGCATGAAAGAAAGCAGTATATACAATATATGTCCTAATTAGGAGAAACCAAGTAATAAAATATGTTTTATTCCCTACTTTTTTCTTTTCTGATATTATATCTTTGATAGATAGCCAGCAGTTCTTTTTAATAAAAGTTACATAAAATAATTTATATATAATTTTATACTTATTTATAACCATGGATCATGTGTTCAAAATATATATATATACATATATATATGGATATATATGTGTATATACATATATATGTATCTATAGATATATGTAAGTGTATAGATACATATATATGTATGTGTATATACATATATATGTATATGTATGTGTGTGTATATATATATAATATATATATTATATATATATAAACTATATATGTGTGTGTGTGTGTGTGTATACACACACACACACACACACACACATATATATAGTTTATTCTAAATCTCCAAAAGGGATCATTTGAATATAGTTAAAATGAAAGTATATTCTGGCTGTTTTTTTTTTTCATCTTAAGCATTCTATAAATCATGATTTCTTGCAGTCTGTCTCCTATTTCTGTCAAAGGTTATGTTTTAGATAGGATAATGACAATAGCTGTTGATAAACAAAACAAAAAAAAAAACAACTTAAATTAAAATCCCATGTGACCAAATGAAGCACCACTGTTGAATAAAGCAAAGTGAAAAGTCTTGTGACTTTTTTTTAGCTTTTGAAATCACATTTATCATTTTAACTATAGTTCTTTCTTTTTTTTAAGTTTTTTTAACGTTTATTTTTGAAACAGAAAGAGCATGAACGGGGGAGGGTCAGAGAGAGGGAGACAAAGAATCCGAAACAGGCTTCAGGCTCTGAGCTGTCATCACAGAGCCCCATGCGGGGCTCGAACTCACGGACCGCGAGATCATGACCTGAGCCAAAGTCAGACACCCAACCGACTGAGCCACCCAGGTACCCCTATAGTTCTTTCATCTATCTATCTATCTATCTATCAGCTATCTATCAACTATCTATCGTCTATTTTCTATCATCTATTATCTATCTATCATCTATATTATCTATCATCTATCTATTATCTATCTATGATCTATCTATCTATGAGCTATCTATCATCTATCAAGTATCACTATCAAGGTTTTTTTTTTATCCAAGTACAACACCTATATTTCTATCTTATGGATTGTTAGTATTTACCATAAACAACCTGAAATGTCTGCAAATTCTAAATTAACAAGCTTTACTAATGCTTTTAATTTCTACTTGTCTAAACTGTGAGGTTGGGCAAATTCCAAGGTCTTTCTGAGGATTCAATGGGACGATGCATGAAATCAGGCGGGTGGCACTACAGTGCTGATGCTAGAAAGTGGAAGAGGCTGGTCAGTAACGCAGGTACTCACACAAATGAGGTGATTCAGCACAAGATGATTTTCCCTTGTATTCTGAAGTCAAGGATTTTTGAGGGCTCTCTCCACTTTTATGTCATTTAGAAAAGTATACATATGATATATAAAAATATCAAGTGTCTACCTGTATGAAAGAGTCTGACTCAATTTGTTTTTTTTTATATATTTGACTGCTGATGGTTTTTAAGCTTCACAATTTCCTCTTCCCTTCCTGCTCCGCATATGAGCAAGCTGGTAAGAAATCCCAGGTATTCGTTCCTTCCTTCCGACCCTGCATAGGGGAATACTCACCCCTGTCCCACTCCCTAACTTTCAGAAAAATCCCAAGCTAATCTTTCTTTACTCTCAACCCATTTTCGGGCCTACTTGGGAGCTATCCTGTGCTCCCCAGAAAGACCACTTATTTAAGTAATAACCCATTTTTAATTTATTTTTTTATGTGGGCTCCATACCCAATATGGGCTTGAACTCATGACCTAAAGATCAAGTCACACGCTTTACTGACTGAGCCAGCCGGGCGCCTCAGTAATAACCCTTTCATACCCTCTTGATGTGTATGTGTGGCATCATCAGTTTCAATAATTGAAACAAATTTTTGGGGGGACCATCCTTTATCTGCAGATGCCTACAATACTACTTTATGACCCTGCTCTTATCAAGAACTTAATAAAGAAAATAAAGTTTCTTTTAAGTGTTCATAGACATTTTTAAGGGAAAAAGTAGTCAAATACCCTAATTCTTATATTTAATGTAAATGAATTTTGCTTAAGCTAATGCATTTTATACAGCTTTAACCATTAAAGGTCCTGAGTCAAAAGTCATATTATGGGGTGTCTGGGGGCTCAGTCAGTTGAGTGTCTTACTCTTGATTTCAGCTCAGGTCATGATCCTGGGGTTGTGGAATTGAGCTTGGCATCGTGCTTCTCACTGAGCATGGAGACTGCCTAGGATTCTCTGTCACTCTCTCTCTTTCTCCCTCTGCCCCCCTCCCCCCCAACTGTGTTCTCTCTAAAATTAAAAAAAAAAGTCATATTATTTCAACAAGTTGGAGTAACCACTTTTACAATGCTAACTTTTTATGATTCTTTTAAATGCATGTTTATAATTGTCATATTGCATATGTTCTATTAAAGTGCCTTTAATGTATAGTGCCTTTAATGATAAAATTTAAAACCACTCATGATTTAGGTAATATATCGCTACATAACAATATCTTTAAAAATTCTTCTAAAGGCTCATTTAAAGAATAAAAACAAATAATTCTTAACATTTTGGCTCATTTGCATTATAAATATATTATAAATATGTGGTATGTACTTTACTTGTATATTTTTAAACATTGTCATCATAGACAATACAGTTTCTGGGCAGGTACTTAGAGAAGTCATGTGTAGGTTTTTCAACCCTGAACTCTAGTTGAGTTCCCAACAATAGGCAGGATCCACTGCCAGGCATTACATGTGTGAGCCTTTATATGAGACCTGCATCTGGCCATGCTCTATTCTACCCCAGCTGATGCTACTCAGTGGGGAGTTGTCCCCAGCGGCCCCGCCCAAGTTGAAAATTGTAAGCAAAATAATTTCTTTTTGTAAATAAATTATGGTTCTTGGATATATGGTCATTTCCAACCTCGCACCCATATATATTCACTTACTTATTAAAGTTCGTGGGGCGCCTGGGTGGCTCAGTCAGTTGAGCGTCTGACTTCACCTCAGGTCATGATCTCGCGGTCTATGAGTTCGATCCCCTGCGTCTCTGTGCTGACAGTTCAGAGCCTGGAGCCTGCTTCGGATTCTGTGTCTCCCTCTCTCTCTGCGCCTCCCCCTCTCATGCTCTGTCTCTCTGTGTCAAAAATAAATAAACATTAAAAAAAATTAAAGTTCAATATATATTCATTGAAGGGTAATAAGTCTTGGCTCTGAGGACACACTGATTGTGTAGGGGTATGTTTACTAGTACATCTTTATGTCACACACACACTACACATTCCAAACAATACCCTCATAAATACACACAATAAGCTACATGTGCATACACTAGAAGCAGGTAGAGGAGAAAGCAAGCAAATGTTAATTGAATAATTGACTAAGAAAAAGACCTTGATGAAGGTTTTTCAAAATTATTTGATTCAAGTTGCAATATAATACCTTCCAATGTTCAGTTCCATTATTCTCTTTTAAATTACTATTTTCTTTACTGTTTAGCATCTCCTTTCTTTTTATGTGTCTAAAAGACACAACAACCAATTTCCTGTATCCCTGTTTGGCTTTCATTTAGCTGGTTGTGTTAAGACAATCTGTCTTGAAACCGTATTATTACTGGCTTGAAGGCCCCGGGTAAAATCTTACAAACTCAACAGCGTGATGCACTGAGGTTTCATAACAACAATTTTCACCTTTGTGGAAACACATTCAATGAAATGACAAAATGTGATGTAATATTTCCTTTGGAGAATAAGGCACACATTTCTCAACTCCACACAAATTTGTGTGGTTGGTTTCTGTATAAAATAAAAGTGTTGTTATTGTTATTTCCTTACTGGATTGCTGAAACCACATACGTTCTTTTATTTGTTGTCTAAATATCTACTGTATTGACTTTCAAAGTATCATATACATGGTAATTAGTACCATTTTTTCAAGTTGATTTGGAAAAAGGGAAAATTTTCACTTTATATTTGTTCCTCCAGTATTCTTTCAATTAAAAAAAAACAGTTACTCATTTACCATGAATGAAAATATCTTGGTCAACTAAAGCAGCTGTAACAAAACACCATAAGCTGGGTGGCTTCTCAAACACAAGTCTATTCCTCATGGTTCTGAACGCTAAAAGTCTGCAATCAGGGAGAACCGGTGGCAACTTGGTCAGGTTCTGGTGAAAACCCTCCTCTGGGTTTCAGTTTGCTGACCATCTTCACGTGGTGCCAAGAGAACTGGCGAATCCTCAGGCTTCTATAACGGCGTTTATCTCACTCACGAAAGTTCTGTCCTCGTAACCTAATTACCTCCCAGAGCCTCCCACCTTTAGCTATCATCACATTGGGACTAGGGCTTTAACATATAAATTTGGGGTGACATAAACATTCAGTCCATTGCAGAGAGTATATAGTAAATGATCTCTCTGTCTCAGAACTAATCAAGGGGTTAAAATGTCAAGATAAATGATGTCTGACAAGCATTTGTACAAAGCATATATGTACCATTTGTTGAAAAAAATATTATGTATGTGAATTCAATCTAAAGTCCCATGAAACACTAGCTATATTGTGCTCTTTTCTTTTTTTTCTGTTTTTTTAAAGTTTTTTTTTTTATTTACTTTTGAGAGAGAGACAGAGAGAGTAAATGGGGGAGGGGCAGAGACAGACGAAGAGAGAGAATCCCAAGCAGTCCCTGCACTGTCAGCACAGAGCCTGATGTGGGGCTCGAACTCACAAACCATGAGATCATGACCTGAGCCAAAACCAAGAGTCAGACACTTAACCAATGGAGCCCCTGTGCTCTTTTCTTTTTCTTGAAAAGAATGAAGATGAGTTAAACAAAGTACATAGTGTATTCTTGGATAGAACGTCAAAATTACTCAACAAGGAGCCAAGAAATGTAGATCAGAATTTTAAATCCATCAGCTATTAAATACATAAACTTCGGTCAGGCTATTACATAGGCTGATTCTGCCTATGTAAATAAATAAGCAAAAAAATAAATGAGAAGGGGGCTTATAGAGTGCATCGTAGTCTCAACACCAAGACAGTGAATGTATATCTGCTAACAAAACATTCTATAAAGTAATTACACTTGTAGCTGATGTCAAAAGCCAGAAAGAATTGACAACATCCTTCCTCCCAAAAGGGGAACACTGAACCACCCACTGACTGAAATGAGGAGGCACAGAAACCACCAGGAGCCCTGAACCTGAACATCAGGTCTAGAATGTGAGAACAACATCAAGGGTATATGTCCTATGTTTGTCAGGCATTCAAGGATGGGAATTCAAAACATTCTCACCGTCAACCCAGATTTGTGGTAGAAAACACAGGTCTGAGATGTGCAGACAGAAATGCCATGTGAAAGTCATGAAGCCATCCTTGCAGTGTGTGCGTGTAAGAGCCAGAACCACACTATAGAATAAAATGGTTGTAAAACAACAACAACAACAACAAAAAGGTAAGAAAAGCCTAATGAGAACTTCTAGTTTTAGAAGCAGTGAATGCCTAAACCAAGATCATTGTGATCCAACTGAGAAGACAACTTTTGCTGAAGATAAGCAGACAAAACAATTATAAGATAATTAGAGATAGTACATAGATCCAAATAAAAGGAAAAATCACTTAAGGCGTTATAATTATAATACAATCTGAAGGTCTTTATACAGTATTCCAAGTTATATAAGATAAGATAGGAATCTTTAAAAATAACTTTAATGTAAATATAGGTGGATTATAAAAATGACCAAGGAGAATTACTAGAAATTAAACAGTATCAACAATGAAATTACACTGGTGAAAAAATACAAAACTTAAGGGATGGGCTAAATTGATATTACAAAGCTGAAAATAGAATTAATAAATTTAATTAATAAATAAAGAATAAAGAATTAGTAAATCTAAAGGAGGAACAAGAGAAATTTTTTTTTTATGAAATTTATTGACAAATTGGTTTCCATACAACACCCAGTGCTCATCCCAAAAGGTGCCCTCCTCAATACCCATCACCCACCCTCCCCTCCCTCCCACCCCCCATCAACCCTCAGTTTGTTCTCAGTTTTTAACAGTCTCTTATGCTTTGGCTCTCTCCCACTCTAACCTCTTTTTTTTTTTTTTTCCTTCCCCTCCCCCCATGGGTTCCTGTTAAGTTTCTCAGGATCCACATAAGAGTGAAACCATATGGTATCTGTCCTTCTCTGTATGGCTTATTTCACTTAGCATTACACTCTCCAGTTCCATCCACGTTGCTACAAAGGGCCATATTTCATTTTTTCTCATTGCCACATAGTACTCCATTGTGTATATATACCACAATTTCTTTATCCATTCATCAGTTGATGGACATTTAGGCTCTTTCCATAATTTGGCTATTGTTGAGAGTGCTGCTATGAACATTGGGGTACAAGTGCCCCTATGCATCAGTACTCCTGTATCCCTTGGATAAATTCCTAGCAGTGCTATTGCTGGGTCATAGGGTAGGTCTATTTTAATTTTCTGAGGAACCTCCACACTGCTTTCCAGAGCGACTGCACCAATTTGCATTCCCACCAACAGTGCAAGAGGGTTCCCGTGTCTCCACATCCTCTCCAGCATCTATAGTCTCCTGATTTGTTCATTTTGGCCACTCTGACTGGCGTGAGGTGATACCTGAGTGTGGTTTTGATTTGTATTTCCCTGATAAGGAGCGACGCTGAACATCTTTTCATGTGCCTGTTGGCCATCTGGATGTCTTCTTTAGAGAAGTGTCTATTCATGTTTTCTGCCCATTTCTTCACTGGGTTATTTGTTTTTCGGGTGTGGAGTTTGGTGAGCTCTTTATAGATTTTAGATACTAGCCCTTTGTCCGATATGTCATTTGCAAATATCTTTTCCCATTCCGTTGGTTGCCTTTTAGTTTTGTTGGTTGTTTCCTTTGCTGTGCAGAAGCTTTTTATCTTCATAAGGTCCCAGTAATTCACTTTTGCTTTTAATTCCCTTGCCTTTGGGGATGTGTCGAATAAGAGATTGCTACGGCTGAGGTCAGAGAGATCTTTTCCTGCTTTCTCCTCTAAGGTTTTGATGGTTTCCTGTCTCACATTTAGGTCCTTTATCCATTTTGAGTTTATTTTTGTAAATGGTGTGAGAAAGTGGTCTAGTTTCAACCTTCTGCATGTTGCTGTCCAGTTCTCCCAGCACCATTTGTTAAAGAGGCTGTCTTTTTTCCATTGGATGTTCTTTCCTGCTTTGTCAAAGATGAGTTGGCCATACGTTTGTGGGTCTAGTTCTGGGGTTTCTATTCTATTCCATTGGTCTGTGTGTCTGTTTTTGTGCCAATACCATGCTGTCTTGATGATGACAGCTTTGTAGTAGAGGCTAAAGTCTGGGATTGTGATGCCTCCTGCTTTGGTCTTCTTCTTCAAAATTCCTTTGGCTATTCGGGGCCTTTTGTGGTTCCATATGAATTTTAGGATTGCTTGTTCTAGCTTCGAGAAGAATGCTGGTGCAATTTTGATTGGGATTGCATTGAATGTGTAGATAGCTTTGGGTAGTATTGACATTTTGACAATATTTATTTTTCCAATCCATGAGCAGGGAATGTCTTTCCATTTCTTTAAGTCTTCTTCAATTACCTTCATAAGCTTTCTATAGTTTTCAGCATACAGATCCTTTACATCTTTGGTTAGATTTATTCCTAGGTATTTTATGCTTCTTGGTGCAATTGTGAATGGGATCATTTTCTTTATTTGTCTTTCTGTTGCTTCATTGTTAGTGTATAAGAATGCAACTGATTTCTGGACATTGATTTTGTATCCTGCAACTTTGCTGAATTCATGTATCAGTTCTAGCAGACTTTTGGTGGAGTCTATCGGATTTTCCATGTATAATATCATGTCATCTGCAAAAAGCGAAAGCTTGACTTCATCTTTGCCAATTTTGATGCCTTTGATTTCCTTTTGTTGTCTGATTGCTGATGCTAGAACTTCCAGCACTATGTTAAACAACAGCGGTGAGAGTGGGCATCCCTGTCGTGTTCCTGATCTCAAGGAAAAAGCTCTCAGTTTTTCCCCGTTGAGGATGATGTTAGCTGTGGGCTTTTCATAAATGGCTTTTATGATCTTTAAGTATGTTCCTTCTATCCCGACTTTCTCAAGGGTTTTTATTAAGAAAGGGTGCTGGATTTTGTCAAAGGCCTTTTCTGCATCGATTGACAGGATCATATGGTTCTTCTCTTTTTTTTTGTTAATGTGATGTATCACGTTGATTGATTTGCGAATGTTGAACCAGCCCTGCATCCCAGGAATGAATCCCACTTGATCATGGTGAATAATTATTTTTATATGCTGTTGAATTCGATTTGCTAGTATCTTATTGAGAATTTTTGCATCCATATTCATCAGGGATATTGGCCTGTAGTTCTCTTTTTTTACTGGGTCTCTGTCTGGTTTAGGAATCAAAGTAATGCTGGCTTCATAGAATGAGTCTGGAAGTTTTCCTTCCCTTTCTATTTCTTGGAATAGCTTGAGAAGGATAGGTATTATCTCTGCTTTAAATGTCTGGTAGAACTCCCCTGGGAAGCCATCTGGTCCTGGACTCTTATTTGTTGGGAGATTTTTGATAACCGATTCAATTTCTTCGCTGGTTAGGGGTCTGTTCAAGCTTTCTATTTCCTCCTGATTGAGTTTTGGAAGAGTGTGGGTGTTCAGGAATGTGTCCATTTCTTCCAGGTTGTCCAATTTGTTGGCATATAATTTTTCATAGTATTCCCTGATAATTGTTTGTATCTCTGAGGGATTGGTTGTAATCATTCCATTTTCATTCATGATTTTATCTATTTGGGTCATCTCCCTTTTCTTTTTGAGAAGCCTGGCTAGAGGTTTGTCAATTTTGTTTATTTTTTCAAAAAACCAACTCTTGGTTTCGTTGATCTGCTCTACAGTTTTTTTAGATTCTATATTGTTTATTTCTGCTCTGATCTTTATTATTTCTCTTCTTCTGCTGGGTTTAGGCTGCCTTTGCTGTTCTGCTTCTATTTCCTTTAGGTGTGCTGTTAGATTTTGTATTTGGGATTTTTCTTGTTTCTTGAGATAGGCCTGGATTGCAATGTATTTTCCTCTCAGGACTGCCTTCGCTGCGTCCCAAAGCGTTTGGATTGTTGTATTTTCATTTTCGTTTGTTTCCATATATTTTTTGATTTCTTCTCTAATTGCCTGGTTGACCCACTCATTCGTTAGTAGGGTGTTCTTTAACCTCCACGCTTTTGGAGGTTTTCCAGACTTTTTCCTGTGGTTGATTTCAAGCTTCATAGCATTGTGGTCTGAAAGTATGCATGGTATAATTTCAATTCTTGTAAACTTATGAAGGGCTGTTTTGTGACCCAGTATATGATCTATCTTGGAGAATGTTCCATGTGCACTCGAGAAGAAAGTATATTCTGTTGCTTTGGGATGCAGAGTTCTAAATATATCTGTCAAGTCCATCTGATCCAATGTCTCATTCAGGGCCCTTGTTTCTTTATTGACTGTGTGTCTAGATGATCTATCCATTTCTGTAAGTGGGGTGTTAAAGTCCCCTGCAATTACCACATTCTTATCAATAAGGTTGCTTCTGTTTATGAGTAATTGTTTTATATACTTGGGGGCTCCGGTATTCGGCGCATAGACATTTATAATTGTTAGCTCTTCCTGATGGATAGACCCTGTAACTATTATATAATGTCCTTCTTCATCTCTTGTTACAGCCTTTAATTTAAAGTCTAGTTTGTCTGATATAAGTATGGCTACTCCAGCTTTCTTTTGGCTTCCAGTAGCATGATAAATAGTTCTCCATCCCCTCACTCTGAATCTAAAGGTGTCCTCAGGTCTAAAATGAGTCTCTTGTAGACAGCAAATAGATGGGTCTTGTTTTTTTATCCATTCTGATACCCTATGTCTTTTGGTTGGCGCATTTAATCCGTTTACATTCAGTGTTATTATAGAAAGATACGGGTTTAGAGTCATTGTGATGTCTGTATGTTTTATGCTTGTAGTGATGTCTCTGGTACTTTGTCTCACAGGGTCCCCCTTAGGATCTCTTGTAGGGGTGGTTTAGTGGTGACAAATTCCTTCAGTTTTTGTTTGTTTGGGAAGACCTTTATCTCTCCTTCTATTCTAAATGACAGACTTGCTGGATAAAGGATTCTCGGCTGCATATTTTTGCTGTCTAGCACCCTGAAAATCTCGTGCCAATTCTTTCTGGCCTGCCAAGTTTCAAAAGAGAGATCAGTCACGAGTCTTATAGGTCTCCCTTTATATGTGAGGGCACGTTTACCCCTTGCTGCTTTCAGAATTTTCTCTTTATCCTTGTATTTTGCCAGTTTCACTATGATATGTCGTGCAGAAGATCGATTCAAGTTACGTCTGAAGGGAGTTCTCTGTGCCTCTTGGATTTCAATGCCTTTTTCCTTCCCCAGTTCAGGGAAGTTCTCAGCTATGATTTCTTCAAGTACCCCTTCAGCACCTTTCCCTCTCTCTTCCTCCTCTGGAATACCAATTATGCGTATATTATTTCTTTTTAGTGTATCACTTAGTTCTCTAATTTTCCCCTCATACTCCTGGATTTTTTTATCTCTCTTTTTCTCAGCTTCCTCTTTTTCCATAACTTTATCTTCTAGTTCACCTATTCTCTCCTCTGCCTCTTCCATCCGAGCCGTGGTGGTTTGCATTTTGTTTTGCATTTCCTTTAAAGCGTTTTTTCAGCTCCTCGTGACTGTTCCTTAGTCCCTTGATCTCTGTAGCAAGAGATTCTCTGCTGTCCTGTATACTGTTTTCCAGCCCAGCGATTAATTTTATGACTATTATTCTAAATTCACTTTCTGTTATATTATTTAAATCCTTTTTGATCAGCTCATTAGCTGTTGTTATTTCCTGGAGATTCTTCTGAGGGGAATTCTTCCGCTTGGTCATTTTGGATAGTCCCTGGTGTGGTGAGGGCCTGCAGGGCACTTCCCCTGTGCTGTGGTGTATAACTGGAGTTGGTGGGCGGGGCCGCAGTCAGTCCTGATGTCTGCCCCCAGCCCACCGCTGGGGCCACAGTCAGACTGGTGTGTGCCTTCTCTTCCCCTCTCCTAGGGGTGGGATTCACTGTGGGGTGGCGTGGCCCGTCTGGGCTACTTGCACACTGCCAGGCTTGTGATGCTGGGGATCTGGCGTATTAGCTGGGGTGGGAAGGCAAGGTGCACGGCGGGAGGGGGGGCAGGCTTAGCTCGCTTCTCCTTAGGTGATCCACTTCAGGAGGGGCCCTGTGGCAGCCGGAGGGAGTCAGATCCGCTGCTGGAGGTTTGGCTCCGCAGAAGCACAGAGTTGGGTGTTTGCGAGGAGAGAGCAATTTCCCTGGCCGGAACCGGTTCCCTTTGGGATTTTGGCTGGGGGATGGGCGGGGGAGATGGCGCTGGCGAGCGCCTTTGTTCCCCGCCAAACTGAGCTCTGTCGTCCGGGGGCTCCGCAGCTCACCCTCCCTTTGTCCTCCGGCCTTCCCGCTTTCCGAGCAGAGAACAAGAGAAATTTTTAAACATTGTTCAAAGTGTTAGAAAATAAGACAAAAAGCCTCACAAATATAACTCAAAATGGATCACAGATCTACATGTAAAACACAAAACCATAAAACTCTTAGAATACAGGAGAAAATGTAAATGATCTAGTTAAAATATAAATGTTATATCTAGATGACTTTTTAGAGATAACACCAAAGGCATGATCCATGACAGAAATAATGAATAAGGTTGGATTTCATTAAACTTTAAAAATCTACTCTTTGAAAGACAATGTCAAGAAAATGAGAAACAGGCCAGACTGAAAGAAAATGTTTGCAAAATGCAAATTTGATAATCAATAGTTACCTAAAGTATGCAAATAACTCTTAAACCTCAATAATAAGAAAACAACTCAATAACGGATGAATCAAAGACCTTATTAGACACCACAACAAAACAATATATTCAGATGACAAAGAAGCATATGAAAAGATGCTCATTATATGTAATCAGAGAAATTCATATGAAAATAACAATAAAATTCCACTACACATCTATCAGAATGACCAAAATCAAGTACACTAACAACAACAAAGGCTGAGAAGGAGGTAGGGCAATAGGAATTCTCATTCATTTCTGTTGGGGATACAACTTGGTACAGCCCCTTTAGAAGACAATTTGGTATATATACACGTATACATATATATGTTTATGTGTATATATATATATATATATATTCATGTTCACACAAAAACTTGCACAAATATATTTACTGCAGCTCTATTCATAATTGTCAAAATTTGTAAGCAACCAAGATGACCTTCAGTAAGCAAATGGATAAACTGTGTTGCCTCCAGACAATGGAGTCTTATTCAGTACTGAAAATAAATGAGCTACCCCACCATGAAAAGACATAAAGGAATCATAAATGCAAATTACTAAGTTAAAGAATCCAATCTGGAAAGGGTACATGCTGTATGATTCCAACTATATGACATTCTGGTGAAGAAAGAATACAGAGACAGTACAAAAGATCAATGGCTTCTAGGGACTGTGGGGGTGAAGAGGGATGAATAGGTTGTGCATGGAGAATTTTTAGGAGTGAAAATACTTTTTACCTTGCCATAATAATGGATACATAGAATTATACATTTATCTAAACTATAGAACATACACCAAGAGTGAACCATAATGTCAACTATGGACTTTGGGTGATGATGATGTATCAGTGTAGGTTCATCAGTTGAAACAAATTTTGCACTCTGGTGGAGGATGTTGATAATGGGGGAGGCTATGCGTGTATGAGGACAGAGGGTATGTGGGACATCTCTGCACCTTCCACTCAATATTGCTATAAACCTAAAACTGCTCTAACAAAATAAAGTCTTAATTAAAAAAAGAATATATATCCATTTAGGAGGTTATAAATTAAAAAAAAAATAAAACATAAGTAAACCCACAGAAAACAAAAGGAAAGAAATAAAATAAATCTGAAAATAATAAAATAGAAAATAAACATATAATAGTGAAAACTTTTCAAAACAAGACAAGGAAATTAGTAATGGGAAATGATAGGGTCCTAAGAAGTATGCACATTTAGAAAAAGAAAAAAAAATAAGAGAGGTTAAAGGACTTAAGTTGTCAATTTAGTACCAGGAAAATAGAACGGTGATGTAATGGCTGAGAATTTTCCAGGATTAAAGAAAAGTATTTGTTGTTTTTAAAAAAAAAAACTTTTTTAATGTTTATTTATTTTTGAGAGAGACAGAGACAGAATATGCGTGGGTTAGGGGCAGAGAGAGAAGGAGACAGAATCCAAAGCAGGCTCTAGGCTCTGAGCTGTCAGCAAAGAGCCCGACGGGAGGCTGGAACTCACGAGCTGTGAGATAATGACTTGGGCTGAAGTCGGATGCTCAACTGAGTGAGCCACCCAGGCGCCCCAGAAAGTATTTGTTGTTATATTGCAAAACACTTTGAATCACCAGCAAGGAAATTAGAAGGAAAAAAAAAAAAAAAAAACACCTGAATTATTGGATTCTTTTTCACTACTGCTTCTTATACCCACATTCCTTCCTTCCAGTTTCTTTTTCTTTCATGTTGGATATCTAGAGGGAAGGATTATTAGTAGTAAACCCTCATTATATCTGAAACGTATTTATCTATCTTCACTATAATTGACAGACTACCGAGGTACAGAATTCCAACTTGAGTTATTTTCTTTAAGACTTTAAATGGATTATTCCATTGCATTTTGGTTTCTATTGTGTGTGAAAAGTTGCTGTCACACGACTATCATTCAATTATATGAAATTTGTCTGTTCTCTTTAGTGCCTTGCAAGCTGTTTTTTTATTAATCCATGTAAGAAGTTTAAAGATATAATTTAATACAGAAGAAAATGATATCTGAATATATCAGTGGGAAATAAGAAGCAAGGATGAAAAAGCATTGATAAAGTGTTGATAAACCTTTATAATTACCTACAGAAAAGAGTATGGCTATATACATATATGTATATATGAATTAAATGAATATATACATGAATTAAATGATATATATGTATATATATATGAATTAAATGCCAAAAATAATGCTATAAAACATAGGGAAAGGACAAAAGAAAAATTCAAGTTTCTCAAAATTGTGACATGTCTGAAGAAAAAGATAAAGATATTAATTAGCATTAAACATAAAAGGATATATAAATTAATGCAGGTATTTATTTGTGATTAAATTAAAACTTGATAAATTTAGTCTATCTATGCAACTCAAATTCCCCAGTAAAAGTTTATATGAAATTGTCAATTATTTTATAAGAATATCAGGTAATATACATATCTTCATATATACAAAGAGATGACTATAGTCATGGGTTTGTTAAAAAGTAGTTAAGTATACTGATGGCTTCTCAACTTTGGCGATACTGACATCTTAGGCTGGGTATTCTTTGATGTGGGGCCTGACCCGCAACTTGTATTATAGGATGGTTGTAAGTATCCCAGAACCCACTTATTGGATGTCAGTAGCACCCTTTTGGTTGGATAATCAAAATCTTCAGATAATGATGGCCATTACTAAAGAAGAAAAAGAAGGAGAAGAAGGAGAAAAGAGCATGGAGGAGGAGGGAAGGAGGAGGAGGTGGGGGGAGGAGAAGAGAACATAATAAATGTTAGTGAAAATGTAGCGAAATTAGAATAGTTGTGCACTTATGATGAGATGTGAAATGGTGAAGACACTTTAAAAAAAAATGTTTATTTTTGAGAGAGAGAAAAAGACAGAGGGTGGGGAAGGGGCAGAGAGAGAGAGAAGTAGACAGAGAATACCAAGCAGGCCCCCTGCCATCAGGGATTTGGAGCTTGATCTCACAAACCATGAGATCACGAACTGACCTGAAATCAAGACTTGGACACTTAACTGACTGAGCCACCCAGGCACCCGGTGAAGACAGTCTGACGAACAGTATGGCAGTTCCTGAAAATTAGACATAGAATTACTACGCCATCTAGCAATTCCACTTTAGAATATATACCAAAATAATGGGAAGTAGGAACTTGAACCCGTATCTGTACACCCATTAGTAAAAACATTATTCACAACAGTCAAATTTGGAAATAACACACGTCCATTGACAGATAAATGGATAAACAAAATGCAGTAGATTCACAGAATACAATATTATTGGGTTTAAGAAAGAAGGAGATCTTGAAGTATGTCACCACATGAAAAAACCTGAGGACGTTATGTTAAGCGAAATAAACCAGGAACAAAAGGACAATTACAGTGTGATTCTACTTATAAGAGGTACTTTAGATACTCAAATTCATGGAGATAGAAAGTAGAATAGTGGTTGCCAGGGGCTAGGGAGGAGACTGGTGGGGGGGTTAGTGTTTAATGGGTATAGAGTTTCAATTTAAGAAGACGAACAATTTTGGAGATGGATGGTGATGATGGTTGTACCACAATGTGAATATTCTTAATACCACAGAATTACACACTTATAAATTATTAGATGGTAAATTTTATATGTTTGAAATTTTCTCTGTCTCTGTCTCTCTCTCTGTCTCTCTCTCTCTCTCTGTGCGTCTCTCTCTCTCTCTCTCTCTCTCACACACACACACACACACACACACTCACACACCAATAAAACTTCTAGGGACCACACTAAGGAAACAAACAGACAAACAAAAAAACCCACCAGACTTTGCCAAATACCTTAGGGATAAGAAAATCTTCCATTGAGAACCAGTGAAGTATGATAACATCAAGTATTGTCAAATATGTAGAAAAAGGGACACACACAATGTTTTAGTTGCAAATTGTTTCAGATTTTGGACAGAGATTTGGCAATATCTGGTGTATTTAAAAATGCACTTATTCTACAAAATTATAATCGTATTCCCAAGTATACACCTTAGAGAAACTCACATCTGTGCCCAACGACAAAAGGGTCACAGAAATATTTTCACCAGTGCTGTCTGTATGTATATATTTATATATACATATATACCATGTGTATGGTAACAACTTAAATGTTAATCAACATAACTGTTTTGAATATATTCTAGTACATTTATGACATGGGATAAACCATATTCCTGGATAGAAATCAGAATGCCACAAATGATAGAAACAATAGGCACCAATAACTGGTAAAATTGCAGAATAATACTGTCTGGTTATTTACAAACAAACATAGCAAGGATCTATAGAAATCTAGGTAGATGACAAATGCACATTCTGGACAGCATTTGCCTCATATGAGGTAGGTTGAAGACAAAAATTAAGGAAAGATCAGAAAGCATTACACAGGAAATTTCAAAACTACTTTTATTATTTTATTATTTAAATTTCAATGGTGGGCATGTTACATCATTCTTTATACATACCTGCACTTCCAAAATAGTTCCTAGATGCATGTTAAAGTGACATAAAATAAAAACTATGTGTAAATAAGGTTATTTCATCATTCCTAAACTTAATGGACTGGTACAACTTTTTCTTTGATATTTATTAAGCCCATTAGAAAATATACAGAATAGTGGGTCCGTTTGGGCAAATGCTATTTTATAGCTCTCCTCTCATGTTTCTGACATAATATAAGAACAAAAGATTTCTATATGAAATAACATTTCAATATTTAAAAAATTCTATAATTATAAATATCCCTCTCAAGTTGCATTTCTTACACACTCTACTTGCTTAGAAAATAACATACGGTTCCACTGATTGTTATTAAATTAAAATTAATTTAAATAAAAATTAAATAACTTTAGGGGTGACATTTGCCTGGTTTTTCATTCATGCAATACAAATTGCAATATGTACTGTATCTAAAGGCAGCATGATAACGTCTTGTATATTAATGAAGTGGAAAATGTTAAGACTGGGGCAGTCACAGGGAAATGCATTTATGCACTTATGCTTAAGTACTTGTAAACTACTTAAAATATTCTGAGTTTTTTTTTCTATCCTATGTGTTGTTAAAATTTGGATCTAGAACCTCAAAAAAAATTGATGGTGAGTGAAAATGTTAAAGGAAAAGAGTAAAAAGGACCTTTCCCCAAGTTCAAAGACTATAGAAATCCAGGCAGTGATTGCTTTTGACATGAATGACAGCTCATTATCCTATAGGTTCACAGAATAGAGTGAATTTAAACTCTGGTATCCTGCCACATTTCCCTCATGTTGATAAATATCAATTTTAAATGTGTCAGATGAGAAGATGTCTTGTGCACTTGCTAGGAAAAGATATCCATTTATTTTTAAATATCTCTTGCTCTAATATTAGATCATAAATTACTTGACAGTTGAAGACGGCAAAGCATTTTGCTGATAGAGTTCCTGGCCAGACAGGGCGGGGGGTGGGGGGGGGAGTTATGGAGTTTTACAATTTGAAATACTGAAAAAGAGGTCAAAGTGATTTAAATTCGGAAAGAATGCCACTGTCAGAGTGAAGAGTCTTTCATCACCCTCATATTATCTGCCAAGAATATTTAACTTTCACTCAAATTTCAACTTTTTGAATGATTTTGAAAAGTTAGTTACCTTATTAATACCAACCAGCAAGACTGACAAGATAGCACAACCAAATAATTTACTAGGTGGTGAACTGCTTCACAAACTGAGTGAATAGGTAAAGGAATTTCTTTATGAATATGGAAACCTGTGCCCTTTAAATAAGCACACTTCTCGTTAATTTAATTTTTCATTTGGATGAGTAGAAGAAGATAAAGCGACACGTTTTTCTCTGTCACAGGTATAAAAATATCTCAGTCTCATGCACAAATGCAGAAAGAATAATCAGAGAGATAATATATACAGGTAATAAAAATGTAATAGGTGAAACTTGTTACTGTAAATGTGTGTACTGATATAAAAATGTAACTACTGTATACTCTTGTGCTGAAAAGATTTTGTAATGGATAAGAACCAAAAAAATCCACCTGTTCTAGACTTCCCTACTGTAACTCAATCACATCTTGTCTGGCCTAAGTTTTAGAGTTTTAGGTCTTCACCCCCTCCCAGCAAATAATATTCTAATCAGTTAATGACTCCACATTTCTTTAAAAAAATCTAACAGCATAAAAGTCACCCTATTACATATTTTCACCTCGTAAGAATCTACATGAAAAGTTTACCTGTTTGCCACTGTTAGCAAGATTATACTTAATAATGAAATAATAACATAGACACTTTTTATTTAAATACCAAGAAAAAAAATCGTTAATCCTCCTAGTGGAGAAGATGCCACTCATCAAACTATCAGTAGCTTTCTTACATTAACAGACCTGTCATCTGTTGGTGTAAAACCTTAAGTCTAAAATCAGAGCCCTAAGGTGAACATCAAAATCTACTATAACATTTCTGTGTTTCCAAATACCCGCCAAAGCACAAATAGATCAACTAGGTGATGATAACATACGATTCCGCTTGACTTCTCATGTCACTGACTAGTTTTTATAAAATTTCTCCTAAATAAAAAAAAAAAAAAAAACACGTGTGAACAAAACAAAACAAAAAAAAGTTCACAAGGGAAAATCTTTTTGCCATATTTACATGCTATTTTCCTTTCTAATGTTCTTTTAAGATTTTTAATTATGTAAAATGCACACAAAATTTACCATCTTAACTATTTTTAAGTGTACACTTCAATGTGTTAAGCTCATTCACATTGTGGGCAACCCATCTCCAGATCCTTTTTCGTCTTACAAAATTGAAACTCTGTGCCTGTTAGATATCAAGTCCTCATTCTTCTTTCTTTTCAGCCAATGGCAACCATCATACTACTTTCTGTCTCTGTGACCTTGACTCTTTTAAGTACCTCATATAAGTGGAGTCAGACAACTGATTGATTAATTATCCTTTTGTACCTGGCTAAGTTCACCTGGCCTAATGTCCTTAGATTCATTAATGTGGTAACATGCACCAGACTCTCCTTTTGAAGGTTGAATATTCCAGTGTGTGTATATATCATATTTTTTTTATGAATTCATCTTTGGATGGACACTTGGGTTGTTTCCACTCTTTTGATATGGTGAATAATGTTGCCATGAACACAGCTGTATAAATATCTCCTTGAGATTCTGCTTTTTAATCCTTTTGGATATTCAGAAGAGAATCCTGGTGCTGCACGCATTGTCCACACCCAGGAGCTGGGGTGTTCAACAAACCCATCGCCCCCACCCCCAGTAGTACCTCTACTCCCGCACCCTTAGACCTGAGTCTCCAGTCCCTGCAGCTATAAATGTTCCATCACTGTCAGTCTAAAACTGAACTAAAAGTCAAAGATCTCGTATTTGGAGAAATATCTACTATGAAATAAACATTATAGTAAATATATATTTTTATGTACATATTTACTTCTACATTTTTGATAACCATTGCATATACTTCTTTTAGGGGGATGGGAGATGAAGAGTAAAAGAGGACACATTTTCCATTTGTTTAAAAACTCAATTACTCCACTTCACCCAGAAATAAATACTCCACCCAGAACTCTTCTAGCATGACATTTTCATATGAGTATAGCCCTTTTTTTTGCACTCTTGCACCTATGTTGAGAGAAATGTAGACAAGTGAAAATTATATTAAAGTAAAAAAAAATTCCATTTAAATAACAATGAGTGATATTCTTAATATATTTAATTAGAAATGATTTGTGAGACTTCACGCTGTGACCAAATCTTCCCAAATTTAAGGAAATGATGGAAATACAAACGCAAAAATTTCAATACAATCCAAGTAGGAAAAACCCAAAAAAGACCGACGCAGAGATACATTATGATCAAACTGTTGAAAGGCAAAGATAAAGAGAGAATTCTTAGAAACCGCAAGAGAAAAGTGACTTGTTAAATACAAGGGATCTTTAGTAAGATTATCGATGGGTTTCTTAGCAGAAACTTTACAGACCAGAAGTCAGTGGGGTGATATATTTAAAGCGCTGAAAGAAAAAAAAAAAAAAAAAACAAAAAAAACCTGTCAGTCAGAAATTCTACTTCTGATAAAAATGTCCTTCACAAATGAAGGAGAAACGGGGGTGCTTGGGTGGCTCAACTGGTTAAGCGACCAACTTCTGCTCAGGTCGTGATCTCACAGTTCATGAATTCGAGCCCCGG
The DNA here is from genome assembly GCF_007474595.2 of Lynx canadensis. Lineage (NCBI taxonomy): Eukaryota > Metazoa > Chordata > Mammalia > Carnivora > Felidae > Lynx > Lynx canadensis. Next base: position 217,299,252 of record NC_044303.2, on the reverse strand, counting down.
GTCCGGCTCTGTGCTGACAGCTCAGAGCCTGGAGCCTACTTCAGGTTCTGTGTCTCCCCTTCTCCTGCTCATGCTCTGTGTCTCTGTGTCTCTCAATAATAAGTAAACGTTATTTTTTTTTAAATGAGGGAGAAATTAAGACAGTTATTGATAAACAAAAGCCTAGAAAGTTCATTACCACTAGACTTGCCCAGCAAGAAATATTAAAGGGAATCCTTTAAATTGAACTGAGAGAATGCCACATGGTAATTCAAAGCCATTCAAAGATATAAAGTTCTCCAATAAAGGTAAATAGACAACATGTAGTATTATTGTAATTCTGGTTTGTAGCTCCACTTTTTTATTATGCTACAAGATTTAGAGGCAAAGCCACAAAAATAACTATAAATCAATAAAAATACAAGTTGTGACAATAATACCATAAAGGGCATGAGGAGCTACAAAGAAGCAGAATTTTGTGTGTGATTGGTTGTCATCAGTTTCAAACAGATTTCTGTAACTTTAGAATACTGTATGTAGCCACCAATGGTGACCACAAAGAAAATATCTATAAAACACAAAAGAAAATCAGAACAGAATCAGAACATGTCAGCACATACACACAAAAATCAGACACAAAGCTAGTCAGCATGGGAAGCAAAGAGAAACAAAGCTATGAGATACGGAAAACAAATAAAATGGCAATAATAAGTCCTTACATATCTGTAATCATTTCAAATGAATTAAACTCCTGAGTAATTATTCCTTATTATAAATGGCTTAAACTCCAGAATAAAGAGATACAGATTGGCAGAAAGAATTATAAAAACAGGATCCAATTATTCGATGTCTACAAGAGATTCTACTCACATCTAAGGATTGCATAGATTGAAAGGGAAAGGTTGAAAAAAATACATTCCGTGTAGATAGGAGATATAGAGGAGTCAGAGAGGGAAGGACTGTAGAAGCTTCTCGGACGGCCCCTGCACACATGACTAGAGAGTAAACTCTGTAAACTCAGAGCATTATCCGGAGTGGCCAGGGCTGATGTCTCTGAGTGGTGATTGCTGCTCAAACCCTTCAGGATGTAATGCAACACCCCAGAGATTTGTCACCTCTTTCAAGTCTCTAATATGGTCTCACATCAAAATCCTTGTCTTTAAAAGTAATTACAGATATATCCATCTATTTACTCCCAATAGAGGACCGCACTCCATGTCATTCAGATATTGTCAGTTCCTGTAATAAAAGAACACAATCCATCCTTTATTTCATCAGCAAGTAGTTTCTGTTCTTCCCTCACCTTGCCCGAGGCTGTCTGCAATCCACTAGAGGCCAATTATTAATTCCTCAGAAAAGAAACATCTAAGGCATATAGCCTTTAGAACTTCAAAATAGAGAGTTGTGCCAAGGATTCTAAGAATCAGCATCTCCAGCACTCTATCGTTGCAAAAGCACGAATTCCTGACTGGCAGACCGGACTCAAGAGCAGCAAAACAAGCAGATGATTTTCAGCATCAGCCTGCTGACCCCAAACTGTCAGACAAGAATTAATGATATAAAATTGAGTGAGAGGTATCAGAAAATATTTACGCTTCAAAAATCTACTCATAGAGAGATGATACCAAACAATATGAACTGTACGAGTTTCAAGCTGTAAAGAACAGAAGATCTTAGCCCAGAAAGTAGTAGACAGTATACAGCATTTATCTGTAACAAAAATAAAATACAATGAGCTCTTTGGAAAAGCTAGCAAGATTTGGCAAAAATTCAAAAATGATTTACCAAATATCATGAAACCACACCTTTACTAGGCTGCAGAGGAACCAGAGTCCAGTACTGATTACAAAGTCATAAATAAGACCAGCTATATATAACAAGCATCATTAGCTCTAATATGACCCTCATATATATTACTAATTTTGGACTATCTCAGATATTAGAAGACGAGTGTCCCTATATCTTCACAAACCAGCCTTTTTGTCTCATGCCAGTGAAAGGAGCCTCTGATGTATTCTGTTGGGTCCGATCTCCACTGCCTTCCTGTCTATCAGGGTTTCTGAATAAAGACTCTGAATGTTGCTTTTTTTTTAAGTTCTCTTCTCCTGCCTAGCGTTATTGCCATTCGTATTAAAATTTTACTTGCTTTTGCTGAATTGTTATGTACTTTTATTCAAATTGAAGTGTCAAAAAAACATCAAATGGTAAAGACTGGCCATACTACAATATATTTTAAGATTTGAGATTCTAAGACTTCTCTTTAAAAAAAATCATTCTTTAACATTGTGCTTCCGTAAATATCACCAGTTAGTGGAAAACATTAATGCATTTATCTAATCAAGTAGTAATACTTACATCCATGTTCTCAACAACTAGTAAAAAATGACAAAAGATTTTGATTTTTTTCCAAAATATTCATGCTGTGCTTGGCCATGTTTCCGATACACAGGTCAACAATCATTTTGGATAAATTTAGATTTTAAGTTGATTGTATCACTTAAATACATGCACTATATGTTGCATTAAATGTGTGGTATTTTTGCAATTTGAAATATTTTGATGATAGAACTTTTTTAAACCGAATATACTATTTATCTTCATAGACACATACATTAATTTTATTGAAAAACAATCAAAGTTGTATTTCTTTCCTCAGTTCTAATGTTTTTTTTTAAATATATCCATCATTGTTCTTAAACTTGTTATCCAATAAAGGCATTTACTTTGAACTTCTTTGTAAAAACCTGTTTTCATATAAACACATGCAAAATGCTCTTCTCTTTAAAAGTTGTATGTTCTTTTCTACCTTTTTTAATTTAAAAAATATCTTATTACTCAAATGTTGTATTTACAAATTTTAAAAATAGGGACCCAAGAAGATTACGTTTTAACCTCACCATAAAAAAACAGGATCCAATTGTGATAATAAATGCTATTTGTTATTGTAACTTAAATTTAGGAACATGTAAGGATTTGATGCAAATGATGGGAAAATAGAGAGCATGAGCTGTGTCTGGAGGGCATGCTTAGTAGGGTTACACTGATTCTTGCCTTTCAGTGGGAATTCAGACCTACCGATGCCAGAGATAACACTTTTTCAAAAAATTATAAAATTTTGTTTTACATGGCATAAACCAATTTTAAAATAATTCATCATTACCTACATAATTAAAAATCTTGGGCCAAGCAAACACCTTTTCAGGGCCAATATGGCCCATATCCTATCAGTTTACACTTTCAAATCTGAATGGTGTTCATACATCGTTCCCTCCTGATTATCAATTTTAGATATTTTGTTTTCTTTTGTTATTAAGATTAATAGTTTGACAGAGGGAGGTGGGTGGGAAATGGGCTAGATGGGTGATGGGTACTCAGAAGGGCACTGGTTGTGATGAACACTGGGTGTTGTATGTAAGTGATGAATCCACTGAATTTCATTCCTGAAACCGAGACTGCACTATATGCTAATTAAAATTTAAACTGAAAAAATGAAAAAGAAAAAGAAAAACAAAGATTAATAGTTTAAAGACGTTAGTTTTGAATCAACTATTTTTATTTCTATGCAGTCGAAATTGTATTACCTTTGCTATTATTACTACTTGGTATATATTTTGATCCCAAATACTACAGAAATGTCAATAATTAGATAAAAATCTAGTATGGAAAAACCAAGATTTTTCATTAATTATTCCAAGTTAAGGTAATTAGCAGCAATTACATGTAATTGTATTTGCTTTCTTTTGACAAAATTATAGTTATTAGTGCAATTGTCTCAGAATTTCACTCTAAGCAACAAAAAATAAAAGACTATTTTCTTAAGAGTCAATAAATTATAATTCTTGTTTTGTCTTTATGGTTTGCATTTATTGTGTTCTTTATCTTGCTTCCATTTACACCTATAAGATATAGTCACATTTATATGTGAATAGAAAGATAACATTTTTACATTTTTTTAATTTTTATAAAACACATGAATTCTTTTTTTTAATTTTTTAATGTTTTTTTTAATTTATTTTTGAGACAGGAGAGATAGAGCATGAATGGGGGAGGGGCAGAGAGAGAGGGAGACACAGAATCTGAAGCAGGCTCCAGGCTCTGAGCTGTCAGCACAGAGCCCGACACAGACTCGAACTCACGGACAGCGAGATCATGACCTGAGCCGAAGTCGGCCGCTTAACCGACTGAGCCACCCAGGTGCAGCAAAACACATGAATTCTTAAAGAGAAATGTAATTCGGTAAATCTTTTTGTTAATTTTCATGAGTTCATGATGACTTTTTTTCTTTTTCAAATTTGGTATCAACTAATATATCAACATTTGCTCTTTTATATATGCCTTTAGGAATTATGTATTAAAAATACCCTCCTGTCGAAGATAGGCGGAAAGATTACAATTGTATTTTGGTACTTAATGTGATTTACCCCTTGTCTGTCTATACACCTGGACACCTAAAAAAACAAAAACTAATCTATATTTAGTTTTGATTTCATACATTCTATAGCTGATTACAGGCACATAATTATGTATTTGTTCTGCATAATTTCCTGTTTGATTGAAGGGTTTTCTCATCACTCTTTTCATAAGACACATATAGGTGATACAGTTTTTGAATAACTTTCTACCTTCGAATAATTTACCTTCTACTGGATAGAAGAATACTCACTTAGATGAGCGAGGGACTCTTGGTAACTGTGCTTTTTTCTCATACACTCTGACCCTTTCTCCTGACCTTTACACAGCAGTTGAGGATATGTTATCCTCTTAAGTTAATTTGCTTTTCATCCTAGAAACTGGTAAAATTTTCCTTAATGCATGGATTGCTTACCTTCTTCTGTCCATTAATCTGGTCCAGTTTTCTTTCAATGTGTACGTGCATGTCTTAGGTTCATGAAAATCTTTATGGACTTAATTACTGTTTCTTAATTAGCCATTTTTTTTTGGTTTCTGAAACATCAATTATTCTTATTTCAAATGTTTAGATATATTCACTAAATATTCAATAATTTTCCTCATTCTTTCTTTTGTTTATGCCATTTTACTGTTTTCTTTCTTTCCTTCTTTCTTTCTTTTTTTTTTTTATGTCATTTTACTGTTTTGAGGTATTATTCCTTGCCCTGGAAGTTCAAGGCTAATAATTCAGGACTCAAGGGTGATTATTTTACCTGTTAAGTAAATTAATTAGGAAATATTATTGTTTCACTCCAGGAAATTCTTTATGATATGTACTTGAATATCATTAAACTTTTGATTATTTTGTTATTCGTCTTGTCATCTCTCTTCCAGCAGTTCTAATTTGCCATGTTTCTTTTTTTTTATTGTTCTTATGCATCTTTTTGTGGATTCTGTATGCATTAGAAGGATAAGCATCTTTATGTGTCAACTCATTTTGGCTTAACTATGATTGTTGAAAATCCTACAGAAAAATAGTAAAAGGAATTGAAAACTTCTAACTCCATGTGCTGATATTAAGAAAGACTGCAAATCTTGTGGTTAAGACATTCAGTATTCTGTTAATCCAAAATCAAAACATAATGTAATTTTGTTCATGTTAATACACTTTGAGAGGATGGGCAGATGTTGGAAATTCTGCAACTTTAATTAATTCATAAATATTTTAATTCAAGTATGGCTAATATAGTGTGATATTAGCTCTGGTAACCATCAGTTATTTGTCTGTAGTTAAGAGTCTGTTTCTTGGTTTGTCTCTTTTTTTTTCTTTGCTCAATTGTTTTGTTTCTTATTTTCCACATGTGAATGAGATCATATGGTATTTGTTCTTTTCTGATGGACTTATTTCACATAGTATTATACTCTCTAATTCCATCCAACTTTTTGCATGTATTTGCATTCTATATTATGTTATATTATATTATTTATATTATATTATATTGTATTGTATTATATTATATATATTAGTCTTCTAAATTATCTTAAAGAACATTCATTTGCTTAGTTTATGATTTTATTTTCCTTAAGGAAAAAGCAAAATACGCTCAAAGTTAACTTCCACAAACTTAGTTATCACTAAAAAATTCTTACTGAATGAAGAGTGAAGAAAGATAATTCAACCTTATATTGACATCTGTTGTCTTTTGATTAATGGTGTTAATAAAAGACTAGAATATCAACAATATAATGGTAGAGATTTAAATATAATCTTTGCAGACTGATAACTTGACTATATAATGCAAGTTTCCCATATTTACTTTGCTTTCTAGAAATTCTTTGGGGACTACCTAAGAAGATTTACAACGTTCATTAGAACTCATGTTTAATTATTTGTTTTCAAAAGCTACTTTCAAGGCTTCCGGTACCAGAAAATGCGCAACAAAATCACCGTCAGTAACCAATACTGTTAACATGCCAGTTGAACAGAAAATTTTTTAGACTTGAATTAAGCATTTTCACACACTATAGCCACAATATCAACTAGTTGTGATGAGGTATATGAGGAAAAGTTACCTCATTCTCTGCCTACCAAAAAAGCTTCCAAAATAACAACTCCAAAGAAGTTAAGATTATTATTTTGATCTTTTCCAAATCAAAGGTTGAAAAGAATTTTTTAATTCTGTTGGATAAGAAATAAAAATTACATTTGGAGCTACAGCTTAACAAAGTAGATTACTATTCAATGTTTAGCTATCATACATCTCTTCATCCATTTTGGAAGCAACTTGTATAACTGGAAATACTTTGTACCACCGTGTTCTGGAAATACCAATTTTTAATAATATATATTTTTTGTTACGATAGGGGAAGAAGATCATCTGCTCTATGTTCCTTCTAGCTGGACTTAGAATTGAATCAACATGAGACAGGTTAACAGGAGAGAATCAAATTTAGTAGGCATGGGTGCAGAGCATACACACAGACATGAAGTTTCAGGCAACGAAGTAACAGGAAGCTTCTATGAGCTAAGGAGAGAGGCAGGGCCTGGGGTTATTAGCAAGAAGGTGAAAGATGTTCAGAAAAACAAGGTTGCCCTATTATGCAGATAGGTTCCTTAGGTAAAGTGGAATCTCTGTTAATAGCTCTTTTTCTTTTATAGGCTCCCCTTTCCAAAGTACATTTAGGCATTTGAGGGTAGGAGAGAGGTTTTCCTACATCTGCTGTGTTTTAATTACTTTTAACTCGAAGTAATCTTTAGGCCAATGTGGCCCATCTTGGGGCAGCTTGTCCTGGGTCCCTATACCTGCATACATGATTATTAAAGCATATCAGAAAGAGAAATTAAAGAAGAATATAAAAAGTAATGTTCCTATTCCTATTTTAAGTCTATGATTTTTTTTTTAATCTGGATTACTGGAAGTTTTGATTCTTAGTCCATAAGTTTAAAGATCTCTTCCTTTCTTTCTTTAAAACAGCATACTTTTCAGGCTTTCACAATCTCTTGATCTGGGGCAGATAAATTAGTTTTAAAAATCCACAATTACATCACTTCTTCAGTAATCAAAGTCCTTTTTAGATATCAAATGGAGGCCTATACTTGACTTTCTCAATACAGACAAAAATTATTGTCTAGATACAATGACAAAGATTGATTGGTCTCAACTGTGAGCCTTAAAATTAGAATGGCTTTGAAACAATTGGAACAAACTATCTGTTACCAGGCTTTTGTAAAATTTTGTTTTCAGAGAAGAAATCATTGAGTGGAAGTTAAAACCAGCAACGCAAATGACATAAGCTGATTTTTTTCCACCATGGAACCCAAGAATGTATCCAGAAAGATGTGAAAGATGGTATAGTACAACCAAACAGTGATACAATCAGGCAGGGATAAACACCATTTATTTTATATTTTCGAATGGGTCATGCAAATCCTAATCTTGGTAAATCTCTATAGGATAAAGGAAAAAGGAATTTGAATTTTACAGTTTATAAGGAATAAGAATGCTAATAAAACTGTACCTGAGGCATTCGGGCAAACTAGGTGAGCTGAAGTTGATATATATATCTTACCCTTTGCAATATCATCCCAGATATGGGGAAACAGGTAAACTCATTCTTCTGATTGTATCAGGTCAGTCTCCAAGGCCAGATAAGGGAGCTGGGCTGTAGAATGTCCAATATATCTTCTTCTAATGCAGCCGGGTGAGCACAAAGTGGGACCACTTTAGTGGTTCAGTGACACAATCTCTGCCGTTTTCAAGAAAACATAAGAAGATTAAACTTAACACTTGAAATGTTGAAGGTTATTCTACCTTTACTTCCATTGTCTGGTGAAATTCCCAGAAAGACTAACATATTTGTCTTGGAAGGGAAGGAAATTAAATGCAAATCTTATCGATCCAGTAAAAATCAATTCTCCCTCAGATGAATAGTTTATAAAAAGGGAAAATGACAGCCTCACTAAGTGTAATACATGTCTGAAGACAATTTAGAGAATATTACAGTTTTTAATATATAAATGTAATATACATACAATATCTTTGCAACTGAAAACCACATTTTGTTAAAAAAATCAGTTCCCACAAATTGTCTGGTATAAGGAATTTTTGCAGATCAATTATATCCACTTATAAGTTAAATAAATCCTAAAGCTAAATTATTTTAAAAAAACCCTCTGAATATTATACAATTTAAACCTATATTAAGTTTATTTTGTTGTAATATGTGTGATGTGCTATGGGGTAAGATCCATGAAAATAAGAGTTTTGTGGGGCCTAAAAGTGACTTCACATACACATGAGATTACTTTGTAATTTGAAGGCTTTGATGGGTTACGTAATTTGGTAACGGATCTAGAAACACTGACCTACGGAAAATTTGACGGAATCAGTATTATTAATGCCAAGGGTTCCGTCTTTCCATTTTCATTCTTCTAACAGAGATTCTGATTTGAACTAGAATCCTCCTACACTCTTAAAGCACTGTTATTCTAAATTTCAGATGTTTTTGCAAATGACTCAGGCAGGAAAGAAAGAAAAGTTGATGTTGGGGCTTCTAGGAGAGGGTAATGTTCAAAAATCTTGGAGACAGGTTGGGGAGAGCTAAAGTGAGTAGAAAGTGTGAGTAGAAGGGTAATAAGGTAATAAGGATCAAAGGGGTGATATTACAAAGGAGTTGTATATATGTGTGTGTAGACTAAGTTTGAGAAAAACAAAAAATAAATAAATTTATTTGAATTTATACTTTGCTTCCTATATTATGTTCTTTTAACTTCAAAATAAGCTCAACCTTACACTATAAGTTATATCTCTATCTGTATTTCTTTGTATTTAAATACATTTTTATATAGATATGTGTGGAGAATAAATCAGATCATGTAGTATATGTGAGCATTCAGACTTGGGATTTATTTCTCACGTTTCACATAATATGAAAAGCAACGAAAGGTGAAAATATGAGTTAGATATTCTTCACTTAATGGAAAACACAGCTTTTAAATGTTATTAAAGTTAATTTAATAAATCTACCCCTAATTTCTTTTAAATTATATTAAAATTCCCCATCTTGTCTGAGATAGTTTTGTTGAATTTGATTCCAAAGTTTACATAATTCCAAACTGTCAGTAAGCAATCTCACATATGTGAAACTAAGAATAATCTTACCCCCTTTGGGTAACCATTTCTAAAATCCCAATGGGTCAGGTGTACTAGGAAGAGACACCTCAAGCACTATTCTGTCTTCAGTGGCGTTATGACTATGGCACTGAACCAGTAACATGGCAAGATACAAGTCCATGCAGCACGTATCATTCTCCTGAGACACATTGTGGCTAACAAAAGATTCCTGTATTGAATGTAGATCCTCTAATATAATTCAGAGACAGTAATAATAGACTAATAAATAGATAAGAACTAAGTCTAGGCTACAACCTAACTTGTAAAATACATTTCTATGTAGAGTCAGAAGACGGAAATTACACCAGTTGGCCTGTGATTCATTTCTCTCACGATTATTAAAAGAATATTGCAGTAGAAAATAAGCAAGCAGTAGATGTGGTGTAATCTCCTTGTAAAAACACTGGCAATAGATCTTTTAGTAAACAGATTAATGGTATTTGCTAGAAAGAGATTACAAACTATGCATCGCTCTGAGCAGAATGATCCTAGTTTAGTACTGGTTATAGTACACAAACCTAGAATCTAAGGATTTACAAGGTATGGCTCGTTGATCAATGGCATGTAAACTACACCACTCTCTGGGATGTAAAATAAAGATGTCTCAAAACTGAAGTGTTCTCTGCAGTGTAAGATTATCCACATAGCTCATTTAGAGAATTCCTTTACTCTAAGTCAGAAAGCACGTGCCTGATATGAAACAGAAGTATCTACGTAACTGCCCTGTTTTTTTTTTTAACCAAACCTCTTAATGTTTGACTATGCCCCTTGATTCTTTGCAAGCATGAAATTATTAAAAAGGCTAGATGCTAGGAGTAAGTTCTCCGATTCATGTGAGTCTAGTTTGACAATTCAATTATTCATGTTAGCACAGTGATAACTTTCCCAGGTCGCTCAGAGCTTATGAATATAACTTCATGTTTTAAATCATCGAGGTTACTTTACCAACGTCTACCAAAGTGCAATAAATCTCCCCCCTCCCTTGGTTTCTTAGTTAAATTAATTTCTAATTTTGTGAGGCATCATGGCTGAAGATTATATGGTGAAGCATTAACAATAAGATCATGTGCCCTAAAAAAAATGAAGAACAATGCCATATCTCTGATGCAGAGTAGGATGTGAGCACGGAGAGATAAAATCCTTTCTCAAAACCATAAGCTATCCCCATTAGAAGAACATAACCCTTATTGATTATTTAGGCTTGCTCAAAACCATAAATTATCCCCATTAGAAGATTATAACCCATGTTGATTTTCGAAAGCTAAGGGAGATGAAGAAAAAATCCTTGCTGGTCAACAAGATAAATGATTAAGGGTAGAAATTTGTTGGGGCACCTGGGTGGATTCGGTTAGGTAAGCATCTGAGGCTTGATTTCAGCTCAGGTCATGGTCTCGTGGTAGTGGGATGGAGTCCCATGTCAAGCTCCCTGCTGGATGTGAAGCCTGCTTAGGATTCTTTTCATATTCTTAGGATTCTCTCTCTCCCTCTCCTTCTGCCTCTCTGCCTCTCATGCTCTCTCTTTCTCTTAAAAAAAAAAAAAAAGAGGAAGGGATAGAAACTTGTTGATAGAGTTAGAAAAAAAATTGCATTTTGTCATTTAGAACATGCTCTAAGGTTAATGTTCCCCTGTGTTTTCTGTGAGTGTGTGTGCATGTGTGGGTGGATGAGTGTATGGGCTGAAACACATCCTTAAATCAAATCAGTTTACACTTAAAGTTATAACATTTGCTAGGTTTTGAAATGAGAAAGACGTATTAATCTTTCATCATTTTCAAAAGTATTCGTCGGATTAAGAAGTTCTTAGGGCTAATGAACATGTTGTCTTAGAAAATCCGAAGCAGTGGAAGATCACAGAGTATACAGCTATCATGCCTTGATTTACATTCCGTAAAAGTAGGAAGTGAATTGTCAAAAATAATCGACATCTTTGGTGGAACGAAGCTTCAAAATTATGAGAGTTTAGCTCTGTATGTTTTGCTTTAGACAATGCAGGAATAAAATAAAATAAAACTGAGGAGACAGCTACTGAATCCATCACGTAAGTAACGTGTTTTATTTAAAGAAAAATAGGACTTTTAACTTCTCCTAACATACCTGCAATTACCAATTTTGGTAGATAGATAGGTTTATAAGTACAGCTGTTAAATCAGCAAACTATACCTTTACTCTTAACTACTTTGAAGTATATCTGAAGTTTCTATGAAGTATTTTACAAGGTTCTTCTGTGGGAAAAATAAAAAAGCACTATAAGCAATGTTTAAGGGATATGCACTGCTTAATTATTCCACCGACATTAAAGTTATGTTTAAAAATTATTTCATAAATTATTTGAAACAAAACCTTAGACTGTACATACATATGAATTACATGGACCTTTTCAATGAACCTAACAAAAGACTTAACAATAAAAATATTTTAAATCTTTCTGCTCTTATTAAGAAACATTAAGTAGCCTGCCATGGAAGGTAACTACACAGATGTTCTGAGGTAATTAAATCTAAGAGGCTATTAACAAATAAAGTGCCTATTCACTTTCAAGTAAATATTAACTACTTAATGGAAGAGTAATAAAATTTAGACGTTAAAATAAATTGTTCTCTCTAAAATTTGACAATTTATTATAATTACCTTTATGTAAGTTTTATGACACCAAAGAATAAATTACATTCTTATAAGCTTTCTTCCACTTGCTCCGATTGAAACATAATGAAAGTCAAATTGAAAACAAAATAATAATAAAAGAGATAATAGTAATAATAAAAAAAGATATTTACTATGATGTCACATGCCTCTAAATATTGCTTATGTATTATCTTTGCAATCATTATTCTATTTCTCTGAAGAACTATTTCCTAACCATAAAGAGCACAAGTACATGCATTATATCACTTAGTCTTCAGAACTTTATATAGGCAGTTATTTTGCTTATGTGGTTTATTGCTTTTGTGTATTGATAGCATAATTTTATTGAAGAATAATGAACGTACTGTTATTTCAGCTTTAGGTGTATAATATAATAATCAACAATTCTTTTTTTTTTTTTAGTTGAGCAATTCTATACATCACTCAGTGCTCATCACAATAAATGTTCTCTTAATCCCTGTTACCTATTTCATCCATCCTCTCACCCACCTGCCCTCTGGCAACTCTTAGTTTATTCTATTTGAGAATCTAGGTTTTTTGTTTGTTTATTTGTTTGTTTCTCTCTCTCTGTTTTTTTTTTCTTTTCATTTGTTTTGTTTCTTACATTCCACATACGAATGAAATCATGTGGTATTTGTGTTGCTCTGGTTGACTTTTTCACCTAGTATTATACCTCCCAGGTCTATCTATGTTGTTGCAAATGGCAAGATCTCATCTAATTTTATGGCTCTGTAATATTCCATTGTACATATTCACCACATCCTTTTTATCCATCCATCTACTGATGAACATGGCCTCCTTCCATAGCTTGGCTATTATAAATAATGCTCCAGTAAACATAGGTGCATGTGTATCTTTTCAAACTGGTGTTTTCTTTTTCTTTGGATAAATACCCAGTGGTAGAATTACTAGGGAACATGGTAATTCTATCCTCAGGCAAGAAAAGCAAAAGCAAAAATAAACTACTGGGGTTAAACAAAAATAAAAAGCTTTTGCACAGTGAAGAAAACCACCAATAAAACAAAAGACAATCTACTGAATGGGAGAAGACATTTGTAAATAATATATTTGATAAGGGGGTAATTCTCCAAAATGTATAAAGAACTTATCCAACTCAACACCAATTAATTCATTAATTAATTAAAAATAGGGAGAACCCTGAATACACATTTTTCCAAAGAAGACATACAGATGGCCAATAGACACATGAAAAGATCCTCAGCATCACTCATCATCAGGGGAATACAAATCAAAACCACAATGAGATACCACTTTACACTGTCAGCAGAGCTAGAATCAAAAAGACAAGAAATAACAAGTGTCGGCAAGCATGTGGAAAAAACAGGAACTCTTGTGCACTGTTGGTGGAAACGCAAATTGGTATGGACACTGTGAGAAAAGTATGGAGGTTCCTCAAAAAATATTTTGCTCCTAGATGAGTTAATTTTTCCTATAAGAAGTTAAGCAAACTGTCCGAGACATACAACTTATGATGGTAGAGTTTCAATATTAACTTGCGTTGTCTGAAATAAAGGTGCTTACACAATTATACAGACTTTAAGTAATGAAACAAAACCTATCTAAAACAAATTAGAGCACTAAAGAACTTTTAATAACTGGAAAGCCAAAGATATAAATTATTCCGTCTTTATTTTCCTTTTCTTAAAAAAATAAATGTTTCTTCCAAATATTTAACACATTAAAACAAAAACAGAAACAAAAACAAATGATATTCATGTTAGTGATGTAGTTACTGGTCAAGTTGAAAGATATATTGCCAAAAGCATTCTGAAATGTTTTACTTACATATTCATGTGAGAGATTAAAAGGCAACAGGACCAGAATTACCCTTGTTTCAATATTGTGATCAATACTAAAAGGGTCAGGAATGGCTGTATTTGTTTCCTACAGCTTCTATAAAATATATATATATATATATATATATATATATATATATATACACACACACATACATCTGGGTGGTTTAGTAGAACATAATTTTTTCTCTAACTGATGGTTAGGTCAGAGACCAAAATCATGATCACATAGGGGTAACATTCTCTGGGGGAGAATCAGCTCCTGACCCCCTCCAGGTTGCTGGCTTTGGATGATCCTATGGTTCTGAGTAACTCCAGTCTCTGCCTCCACCTTTCCATGGTCATCTCCTCTGTGTGTCTCTCACAAGGATAATTGTCACTAGGTTTAGGGCCTACCTTAGATCCAGGATGATGTCATCTTGAGATCTGTAACTTATTTATATCTGGAAAGCCCTTTTTCAAAAAGGATCACACTCACAGGTTCTGGGAGTGAGGATTGGGCATACCTTTCTGTGGGGGGACACAATCCCACCCACTGTATCTGATTTCACAAGAAAGACTGCTCTACTCATGGTTGGTTTTCCTTTTACTTACAACCAGAATAAAACATATCCAAATTAAATTCCTTTTCCTCTTCCAAAAATTCCAAAAACCCTAATAAGGCTTTTTCATTTCTCAAACAAATAGTGCTGAAACTTTTTTTTTCTCATTGTGCTTAAATCTCAATTCAGACATATGTCTTTTGCTACTACAGAATATCATTACTGCTGGCAGAGATTATCACTTGTGTAGAAAAGGGCTATGCACCTACTAACTGGGAACTGGTAATATATCTGCCTTGAAGAAGGCATGGAGGGGACACCTTCATAACTAGTTCTGCTGAGGTTTTGTAGAGTACGAACATCTGGCTGAGGTTAGGGTTCCAGTTAGGGTATTATGGGAGAAGACATTTGTAAATAATATATTTGATAAGGGGGTAATTCTCCAAAATGTATAAAGAACTTATCCAACTCAACACCAATTAATTCATTAATTAATTAAAAATAGGAGACAACCCTGAATACACATTTTTCCAAAGTTCAAATGGTGCTCTGCTACTTTCTTTCTGTTGATCTTGGGTAGCTTACTTAAATCAATGTACGTAGGAAACCTTTCCTTATCAGGCAATGGTAGGGCTCCCCACTGTAAAAGACTGCAATCATTCAGGGCCAGTCGTGCCCTCCTCCCATGATTTTTGTTGGATGACGTTTTGTTTTGGTCCCACTAGAAAACCTAAACTGGCACCAAATTAAGTCAAGAGACACAGGGACTGTATTTCCATACTCAGATTCCTCCAAAGCCCCATGTCTCCTCACTACCAACTAGCTCTGTATATACATAGGAGTATTGAAGTGGTGGGTCTCTCCCCTAGCAAGCCGTAAAAACTGGTTTCTGGAGCGATGAACTTATCTACTTGCATTTGCATGAACAGTTTACTCAAGTTATTATTTACAGTAAAGAAGGAAAATTTGCTTTAAAGTAATTTCATCCTGGGGTGCCTGGACGGCTCCGTAGGTTAAGTGTCCGACTTCAGCTCAGGTCGTGATCTCACAGTTGGTGGGTTCCAGTCTCACGTCGGGATCTGTGCTGACAGCTCAGATCCTGGAGCCTCCTTCGGATTCTGTGTCTCCCTCTCTCTCTCTCTGCCCCTCCCCTGCTTGTGTTCTGTCTCTCTGTCTCTCTCTCGAAAATAAATCAAAATAAATAAATAAATAGATAGAGAAATGAATTAATCAATTTCCTCCTTCCAACAATATACTTAAAACTACTAACACATTTTCAGTGCAGCGTTCTTGAAACTATTGGTAACTTTCTGTTATACACACATACGTATTTGAAAAATGAGAAACAAGATGAATGATTAAAAAAATCCTGTAAGTGGCTAGATCCCATTGCATTTTCATCTTGTCTATATCTATATTTTAATCTAGAATGCATTACTGATGTTTAAAAATGTGTAATACATGTACATATGTACACTCTAGGGTATAGATAGAATTTTCTTATAGTTATGAAAGTGAGCAATGAATATTTTATTTGACTATGCTAAGCAAACTAGCATTGGGAATCTTTTCTGCTTTCTTCATTTTTTTACTCCAACTTACTCATTGAGTTGTTATACATTTAAATATATATTTATATTATATGCTTAAAATTTTTCAGTGGTTCCAAACATTCTTGAAAACGAAAGCTGTCGTCTACATTCTTTAAATTTCAATAATGTAGGGTGCTGTGATGGCTCAGTGGGTTGAGTGTCTGACTCTTGATTCTGGCTCAGGCAATGATCTCATGGTTCATGAGATCAAGCCCAGCCACTGTCAGTGTGGAGAGTGCTTGGAATTCTCTCTCTTCCTCTCTCTGACCCTAGTCTGCTCGCGTGCCTTCTCACTCTCAAAATAAATAAACTTCAAAAATATAACAAAAAAAATTCAACAATCTTCCCACTTTGTTTCTTATACAAACAACATACACTGTATATATAAAATATGCATTACACATGCATGTTATGATGTTATATACATTAATAGATATATTATGGACAAAATGTGTATAAAAACTATATAAATTTACATTATATTAACAGATACGTACTCTGCTTACTTATTGTCAATTCTACAAACTTTTTTTTTTTTTTTTTCATGTCTTTTTTTTTTTTTATATGAAGTTTATTGACAAATTGGTTTCCATACAACACCCAGTGCTCATCCCAAAAGGTGCCCTCCTTATTCTACAAACTTTTAACTAACTCTTCTTTATATTACCGATGTTTATTTATTTTTCAGAGTCATCTCACATCCTTGTTATAATAATCTATTGATTATCGCAACCAGAAATGAATTATCTATTAACTTATATCTAGAATTCTGGATAAGGACAATGTAAACATTTCAATTTGTTATGATAAATATTCTTTAATTATTTTAGTTAATATGTTTTTCAGTATCTTAATCTCCCAAATAAATTGAAAATTTCTTGAGAAAAGCAGCCACATTTTATAACTTTTGTTGTTTCTCCTATGATGCCAAAAACATACTAATATAAACTTGAGAGATAATTAAAACAAATTAAACTACTTAGCTAAACTTATTAAATTTATTAGTCAAATTTTGTAATATATCATTAAAATTCGTTAATATGTTAGAGGGAGGGGATATTATACCCTTAGATTAAAGAAATTAATGTTATAAATTAAAAACATTACTATTTCATTTAAAGAATTTCATCTAAATGAAATTACTATTTCATTCTAAGAAGTTTCTATTCCTTAGAAAAGCATAAACCATCAAAAACCAATGTTTTACTTGGCTGGGTTTAAACTTAGCTTCTGTTGTGAATTTTCAAAAATAAAAAAAAAATGAAAAATAGTAGAATATGGTTGACAGACTTAAAATGTGCTATAAATATGTGTGTCTGTGGTGGGAGGGATAAACTAAAATCCACAGCTATGGTTTTTAATAATAGCCTTTGAGTAGTCTGGAAGAATTCTCATGGTGGCCAGGTATAATATATCTCAAAGCCACAGTGTAAACACGAGATAAAACTGCCCGAAAGTGGATGAGGTATGCTAGCAAATGGTTATTTATTAACATATACAGTTCAATAAAAAAAAATAAGTTGCATTAAAATATACATTATGCTTTGATTTTGATAGCAGAAAAGAAATGCAGCTATTTCTAACACTAATCTGAATTTTCCACAGGCTCCCTGTAAATCACTGGTAAAGGCTCTAATACTCTGCTCAAGAACCTGCCCATATTTGTGAAACATTTTGTCAAATATCTTTGGGAATCCAATTTAAAATCTGGCTAAATATTTTGATTGGGATTAGCATCAAGTGCAATTAGATATGTAAATGAAGACAGTTCTAAGCTTCAGGAACATATCTGGGCTTTATATTGTTATGTTTATTTCTTCTTTTATTCTTAAATTTGTTTCAGGTAAGTATTTAGCTTGGAAAATACGTTATGATATTTATGCAGTTATATATATTTCCACGAAATCCACTTTTACGTTATATGCTAATAGTTTAATGTTTTAATTATCTAATTGAATTAGTATAGTGACTAGTTTCTTTAGGTTTATGCCTTTTCTAATAATAGGCAATTCACATGTGATGTGCCTAGTTAAAGAACTTTCAGAACTGAAGATCGAATTTGGAAGTGAACTCTGAAATTAATTTTAATTCAGAATTCTGCAGTTTATTTATTATTAACATACATTAATACACTGAGTAAAATAGTCTAATTCCTAAATCAGTGATTCAAAGCCCTTCTGTAGCACTAGAATGATGCAGATAAGTTTTGAATCTTATCTCAACACTCTTTATTTCATGTATGGCTTACATATGTTTTCAGTTCAAATGTTTAGAAAATCTCTGGGTAATAAATTTACAGATGTATTCTCTGTGAAATGTTGCCAACTCTTTTAATATATATAAAGATATTTAATAATAAATTGATACTTTAGCATTGATCATTTGTAAGTATACTGAAAAATTTAATGTTTAGGATTGAGGTATATTTTGGAAATAGAAAATGAGATAAGAATGAATGTTTAATTGTGAATTTCATTTTTTAAACGTTTTTATTGTAGCTCCAGTTAGTTAACATAAAGTGTTATATTAGTTTCAGGTACAATAGAGAAATTTTATTACTTGTAAATAAGATTCATGATTATCCTTCCTCCTCTGTTAGAATTCATTATTACTTGGATTTTCCCCTTAAACCACTTTTTTCTTAACTCCTGAAAAAAGCTTTTCTTTGGGGGAAATGTGACTGTCAATAACTCAGCTTCATGTGATACTGTAAAGATAATGGAAGTTGAACATCTTTTTTGTTTTTTTTTTCTTAAATATAACTGTAAATCAAGGAAGGAAGAAACTTTGAAAGTCATCTCAGCAAACCTTTGGCAAAAAAATTAAGCATGTGATGGTTTATAAACACAATAACACAATTGTGTGTATGCAATTAATGTTTGTGACAAATAAAGTTAGTTTGTTAGGTAAATATAAGGTATGAAACACTTATTTTATGTTCTTTTCTATCCATCTAAGATAAACGTCATTAAACAAACATTCTCATGCCAATTATGTGATTAAGATCTCATTCTTTAGTCCTTCTTTCTAATAGTTTCTGGCAAATTAAAGATAGCCAGATTTTTTGCCAATCTTTCCATCAAGAGATTGGGCCTATGTCTTACACAAATTACATCTGTGAGATAACAATATATTCCCAATTCAAGGAAGGTAATGTAATGAAAAATGGCAAATGATTGTCATAGTTTGGACTGCTATAACAAAATACCAAAAACTGGGGGGTATATCAACAACAAAATTTATTTCTCAGAGTTTTGGGAGTCTGAGATCAAGGTGCCAGGATGTTTTAGGCACTGGGAAAAGCCCTTTTCTGGTGATTGCAGGCAGCTGACTTCCTGTTGTATCCTCACAGGTGGAACAGAATTATCTAACTCTCTAGCTTCTTCTTCAAAGGGCACTAATCAATTAATGGAGTTCCACTTTCATGACTTAACTACCTCTCAAAGGCCACACGTCCAGATACTAGCACATTTGGTTAATTGATTCAACATTTGAATTTTGGGAATACCCAAATATTCAGTCCATCGCAATGACAGTGTTTTCAAGAACGAGGAGCAAGCAGACCAATCATATACTGCTTGGTGGAGATGCTCAAACACACACACTCTGCCGCTAACCACTAAAACATAATATACATGTAATCTATGATACAACAATTCCACATTTAGTATATACCCCAAAAGTAGTGCAAACTATGTTTACCAAAATTATGAATAAGAATGTTAATCACAACATTATTAATTTTTTTAATGTTTATTTATTTTTGAGACAGGGAGAGAGACAGAGCGTGAGCAGGGGAGGGACAGAGAGAGAGAGAATCCAAAGCAGGCTTCAGACTCCAAGCTGTCAGCACAGAACCTGATGCGGGGCTCGAACTCACAGACTGTGAGATCATGACCTGAGCCGAAGTCAGACACTTAACTGACTGAGCCACCCAGGTGCCCCATCACAACAGTATTTATAACAGCCAAAAACTGAAAAAAATTCCAGTCAAAAATAGAATGGATAAATTATGGTATGATCACAAGTAGAATATTATGCAGCACTGAAAATGAATTATCTGTTAACACAGACAACAAACAGTATGGATAGATCTCACAAATATAAGATAGCAAAATAAACATGAAAGTGTACAAATTTATATAAAGTTCAAAGTAGGCAAAACAAGTCTATGGTTTAAGAAATCAGAACTGTGGTTACCCTTATGGGGGTGTGGTGACTAAAAAGCTGTTCAAGGGACTTCTGGATCATTGATAATGTTTATAAATCTAGGTACTATTTACATCAGTAGTTTGAAAATTCAGCAAACTTTACTCACAATATGTGTGTTTTTTAAAATATTTACACTATGGGGGCGCCTGGGTGGCGCAGGTGGTTAAGCGTCCGACTTCAGCCAGGTCACGATCTCGCGGTGCGTGAGTTCGAGCCCCGCGTCGGGCTCTGGGCTGATGGCTTGGAGCCTGGAGCCTGTTTCCGATTCTGTGTCTCCCTCTCTCTCTGCGCCTCCCCCGTTCATGCTCTGTCTCTCTCTGTCCCAAAAATAAATAAACGTTGAAAAAATAAATAAATAAATAAAAAATAAATATTTACACAATGAATATTATGCTTCTTTTTTGTTTGTTTGTTTTACTTTAGGTTATAAGGTCTCCAGGTGTTAGCAAAGTGTCCTTTGTTTCTGTTGGAATAATTCAGGTATAAATCACAGATATTTATTTATGTTAAATTCCAGATGGTAATATCTTTTCAAATATGCCTTATTGACAATGTATTTTACAGCACTGAGTTGCAGAAAAAAATATATTAAAAAGACTAAGTCTATTTCAATACCTATTTTCTATTTTATTTTATTTTATTTTATTTTATTTTATTTTATTTTATTATTTTTATGTATTTTTAAGTAGGCTCCATGTCTAATGTCAAGCCCTATGTGGAGCTTGAACTCATGACCTGAGATCAAGACATGAACTGAAATCAAGAGTCAGACAACAAGCTGAGGCACCAGGTGCCCCAACAACTATCTTAAAAAGATTTCTTATATTTCTAAAATAAAGAATATTTATTTAATAATGATAATGATAGCAATGATAATAATAGAAGCAGTAGTAATGGTGAGTATTTATTAAGCACTAATAGTCAGTGGGTATCATACTATGTTCTTTCTATCAGTTAGCTCATTTAATTCTCCAAAGAACTGAAGAGAGGTGACATTAACAACTTTTGCTCATAGAAACAGTATTTGAGGTAACATGCCACCAAAACATTCTCCTAAGTTTGTTTTGAGTTTTCCATTTGTATCTTCATTTTGATCAAGTATGTTGGTGAGTGGTTCGTGGTATAAATTTATGCTGTATTATGGTTGTTCCTTGGTTGTTTTTAGGGACAAGCTCCAATGTTTCTGAATGCATTAAAGTGACTCAGGATGTGTTTCCCATACATAAAGTACAAGAAGTAAATTAATTAGATGGATGAATTAATTAGCCAACCTCTAAGAACTCCTTACATGATACCCATGTATTAGTATCTTTCTCTTTTGCTTGAGTACGAAGTGAACTTTTTAACTTCCAACAGATAGAATATGGCAGAAAGGATGGAATTAGACTGTAGTTTCCATTTGGGGCACATACTATGCCCTTGGACACTTTCTTTCTTGCTCTTTCTCAGCTTGCTTATGCTAGGGGAAGTCAGACCCCATGTTATGAGACATATGTCAAAAAGCCCATGTGGCCAGGAAACGAGGCCTCCCGAAATCATATGGATAAACATGGACTCAACCACCACCCAACTCTGCAATTGAATTTCCAAATATAACCACAACTGTAAGCCACAACTTGCCAGTAAGTTGCCGGTAACAACTTGCACATGAAGGCACTGTGGCAAAGGCACCCATCTAAGCTGCCCCTGGATTCTTGACTCTATATCACACAAACCGTGGGATACCAAAGAATTTTCTGGTAATTTGTTATGTAATAATAAATAACCAATATAGACTTTGGTACCTGTAAGTAGCAGTAACAAACACCTAAAATATGGAAGTGGCTTTGGGACCGAGCAATACTTTTAGGAAAGTGTTTGCAATAAAAGTAAAAATGCCTAGAACACACCATGGGATTTTAGAGTTGAAAAAGTTGCTGGTGAGTGCTTAACGGACAATGACACCTCTCTTTAAAAAAAAGGTAGAAATGGGTATCCTTGTTATGCAGTAGCATAACATTTAAATGCAGTATGACAAATATGCCTAATGAACAGTATCTATCTAATATTTTAACCAAAGTCTTCAAGATGTCACATGACTTCTTCTTACTTCTTATAGTTAAATGTGAGAGGAACAGAGAAATTGAAGAAAAAACTACTAAATAAAAGGGAGTCAGGCTCAATAATTTTGAAAATTCTCAGCCCCTTAAGATGATATTTGATACTAAAATAAAGAAGTAACTTCAAACAAATGACATCCAAGCAAAGTTCTGCAATCCAGGGTTCTGCAATAAAAACATTACATAATTAGGAAGTAAAAGACATAAACCCTGTAAAGATTTTAAACGTACGCATCATAGGTACTCTCAATTACACAGTAGGGCTTCTAAGAAAAATAAGAACATTGTCTCTCAGTAGAAGGCCAAGGTAAAAAGTGGTTGATCTTGAAAAGATCTGTAGGGGAGGCTTTTGTCTAATTCAGTAGTCTCCAAGAAGATTCCCAGAAGATCCATACATTTCCTAAATGAGTTACATATGCAGAAGCATCACCAGCACTTACTGAGGGAAGACAGAAACAGTACAAAGTAAATAAAGTTGTTGGGCCCTCTCAAACACACTGGCAGGGAGTAGGCTCAAATTGCTGCTCAGTAGTACACACAAGCTAAAAGAAGCATTGAAAAGGAAGGATAATTCGGGGGATAGAACTATGATTCCAAAGAGTGACACAAAAAGCAATAGAGAACGATTCCAGGGAGTTGTAACCTACTCAAAAAACTTCCAATATTTGCCGCCTGGATAGTAGAACTATATGGGACAGTGACTCCTTTGTTCCTCCAATCATTCCCATTTTTAAACAAGAATGTCTACCATGGTTATCCTACGCCTATCCCATCATTTCCATTGAGTGGGTCAGAAGACAGATAATCTGCCTCCTTAATTTTGTAGGTGGAGTTCGAGTGGAACAGTACTTAAGAAAAAATACTTAAGGAACCAGGGAGCCTCATTCATACCTAGACCTGATACAGAAAATGAGACTCTGGATTTTAAGCAGATGAGTTTTGAAAACCTTCAACAGGGGTGTGTATATTATATTACATATGGGAAGGACTGGGTACTAGATGGAAGACTATGGTAGGTACCGTTAAAAAATGGCCCCCAATTGTCCATCTTCCTGGTATTTACAGCCTTGTGTAATTATATCCATTTATTTGTATTCAGATATTGAATATTAATATGCTATCATTTTAGTAATATATGAGCTGGACTTTGTTGAAAAGATTTGAAAATAAGGAAAAAATAAGGAAAGAAAAAAAAAAAGAAATGAAAAGTTTATCCATAAATTTACCATAGGAAAATGTTTTTGCATTTCTTGCCAGTCCTGTGTCATTTTATCTTTTTCAAAATGGTCATACAATGTTCACAAAACGGTGATAAACATTTCATGTTTAATCAAATTTCAGGCAATTGTGTGCATTGGTAAGTTTTTTCCTTAGACGCCATGAAAGGGCATAATTGTTTATTTTCTATGGTTAAGATTTTACTTACAGATAGGTATAAGATGTGAACTCAAAGTATTATTTGGTCTAATGCTATTAATACATTGAAGCTCTTGTTTCAAGTCAATCTCTTATCAGTAAGTACATAATATGAAATTATTCAGTTAGTGAAATTATTGTTAGAATATAATTATGAAATGTCACGACTGATATTTTTCAAATATATCATGAATGCTGTCTTTTCAAAGTGATTACCTAGTTGTCTGCAAACTTATATTGACGATCCTGCCACTGTTCAAACTATTTGAGGAGTCTTTCTTTTAAATTTGTTTCCAAATTAGAGGCACCTAGGTGGCTCAATTGGTTAAGTGTCCGACTTTGGCTCGGGTCATGATCTCACAGTTTGTGAGTTTGAGCCCCGCATCAGGCTCTCTGCTGTCAGCACAGAGCCTGCTTCAGATCCTCTGTCTCTCTCTCTCTCAAAAATAAATAAATATTAAAAAAAATTAAAAAATAAATAAAAAGTAAATTTGTCTTTAAATTAGTTATTGAAATACCTTCAATATTTATATAGCTTCCTAATTAGAAGGTAGACTTAATTTCTGAAAATATGCCCAAGGCATTGTGGGGAAAGTCTGGGTAAACAAACTGGGAAATATTTTTATTGAATACAGATATTTTCTATATACCTTGAAAACCTCTATGAGCTAAATTCAAAATGAGAAGAAATGAGGTTTCAACAAGAAAAGCTTCATTACAACATGGCTTATTCTTTCAAAGTTAGCACTGTAAAGTTGAATATTCATTTGAGTCTGTAAGCTTGGTATGCTTATAAAAATAATCCGTCACATTATAATCACATCTAATACATTTCACTAATTGTGTCTTTATGGCTTAATAGAGTTATTTTTTTTTCCCAAAAGCATTCAACTTAGACAACATTAATGAGATCAGACCTAATGTAGAATAGACTCAGTGAAATGAAAAATTAGGTTAGCTTGATTTAACACAATTGGCCAAAAGGCCAAACTAAATCCTTTTTTTAAAAGATAGATTCCGTGTCTCTATCCTGTCCTCTTAAGACTTGATATACTTGTAGTTTGTTCTGACAATGAAGTATTTAGTTATTATAGTTTTGCATGCATCTCTGACGATGTTAACTAACTACGACCTTGGGCAAGTTGTTTTACCTCTCTGTGCCTCAGTTTCTTATTCGGTACAATAGAAATAATATTTACTTTGTGTTACTTTTGAAAGGATTAAAATAAGTGACTCTATCATAATGCTTCGTGGAGTGCTTCCTACATAAGCACTTAATAATATTTAGCTATAATTATAATCATCTTTCTATTTAATTAATTTCTTAATTATCCTACTCCCTCCCCAACTTTCCTCTCACATCTTCTTAGGCCTAATGTCTTATAAAATACCACTTGTCAGTGTTTTCATCCACGGATGTCCACATCTATTTCCCACTCTTGACCTATTCTTTCTTTAGATATGTTTATGAATTCAATTTATGTACAGCCATACCTCACAGACTGAAAACCAATTTGTCTTTTTCAGATGATTTTTTATATCTAAAGCTGATTTATTGGGTAAACCAGAATAGTAAACTAGCAGAAGTCAACTTTATTTTTTATTGCTCTCACTCTCAGGTTGTTCTTCAAATCATCCTTCCCTGACTCAAACGCTCAGGCATATCTCTTCGTTTTTCTCCTTACCTTCATTTACTAACAAGCCGTATGCGGTTCTCGGATATTAAAGACCGTGGTCAAGCCTAATATTAAAACCTCAATTGATCCTTCAGTTTCAGCTTTTATTCCACACTCCTGTTAACTCCACCTGAATTTGGTTTTATGCCTGTAGTAGGACATGACAGGATTATTGTATTTATTCCACTTTCAGGTTTGTTTGTTTGTTTTTTTTTTTTAATTCTATCTCCTCATTTACTTTTAGCCTTCAGATTCTAGAATGGTAACAGGAAGTAAAGGGAAGGAGGGGTAAGGAGAGTGGTTAAGATCTGATCCTGGAATCTTCTTCAGTGCTTCAGGCGACTTTTTTGTGATTATTTTGAAGGCTTTTTTGAGAACCTTCCACTGCATTTCTTTATGATACAAGCGGTTCAGTTTCTTACTGATCAACTTTCATAATCACTCCCCAGTTGTCTTTTTTGATGGGTGACTCACACTGGCACTGGGTTCACTTGGGCTAGAATATTTTCAAGGTAGGTCAAACTCAGCTATCGTCCATAAGGCCCACCTGAATCTTGAGGACACCTGACAAAATCTGGAAGGTCGAGTTGCTCTCTCTGCATTCTGTTATCCTACGTGGACATAGTAAGTCCCTCAGGTGTAGAATGATCCAGGAACAAGTCTGGCACTAACTAATCTCAGTACACTAAGATCTCTGGGGGGCCCAGGTCATGTTTTCCAATGGCTTCTCATTAAATCACTCCCTTTCTTGGTTGGAGGCAAGGAGGGAGGAGGCATGCACTGACATTCCCAATAAAAAGGAGGAAATAAAAATGCTTAGCATTCAACTAACTTCCCCCAAATAAGTGTCCACAATTTAAACATTTTTACTTCATTTTATACACTCTTAAACTGAGTGATAAACTTATGGCCATCCCTTAGCCTTGCAACCCCATTACTTTTTCTAATTTCAAGGGTCTCAGCCAAAATTCTGAAACAACAGATACATTTCACTTAATATCCAGCTGCCTCGTCATGCCCTCCTTCATTATATATTCAATTCATAATTTTAACCCGAGCACTAATTCTTATTCCCATTATTTCTAAGTACTTAGGAGAGAACATTTTATTATATACCCCCTGATACAGATAGTAGTTAACAGTTTTTAGTTACAATTTAGTCACTAATTAGCTGAATTATCTAAGGCAAGTTAATAATAATGGAACAGTATGAAAGTTTAAAAGCCCAAATCTGGTCAAATTTGTATATGGAGTGGGACTTGCTGAGTTTTCATTCTTGTCGCATGCGTAAGTTGTGTGACTTTAGAGCACTTAAGCCTCTCTAACCTTTAGTTCCTCTTCTGTACAGTACGCATATTAAAGCCACATAACATGTGAAAATCCTCTCAGAGCCTGCATGTTAATCCTTCGGCTCAGTGTGTGCACGATAGAAACACTTAGCATGTCGTGAGCACTCATAGTTTCTCTGAGTATCCCCCTCCCTCCTCCTGTCTCCCTCATCTTCCTTTTGTGCAACTCCCCACCTTCAGAACCACAGGCGGCCAGCTTTTCCAGCTCCCTCCTGGAGCACAGTCTCAGGACAGGCATGCGTTGTGAACGTGGGCCACAAGCCTCTTTTCTGAAACTTTTGAGAAGTGGAGGTGGAAAAACAAAAAGAAAAGCCTTGCAGAGACAGATGGCGTGTGGGCCACACGCGCACTTGTCTTTAGTTTTTATTGTTCTCCGGGCACCTGCTCTCCCATCTCTTGTCCTTCCTCTGAACCTCTGATTGTCTCTATTTCTTAAAACAGGTAGAATCATTTTATGAGGCATGGGATCAAGAGCACTGGCAGATTCAATTCATTATTGTTACTCTTATATCTGTCTTAAGTTACTTCTGAGGAAAAGGTATGCATTAGCCAGGCATTCAAGATGTAATATTTTATGCAACTGAATCGTTCCTATAACCTTCTTCCATGAGTCTTTGCAGCTCCCTTTCCTCTGTTAGTCTTTTTTTTCCCCTCAAGTTAGATAATATACAGTGTAGTCTAACTTTCCCCTCAAGTTAGATAATATACAGTGGTTTTGGGAGTAGAACCCAATGACTCATCTCATACATCTGACACCCAGTGCTCATCCTGAAGAGCACCCTCCTTAATGTCCATCACCCATTGAACCCACCCCCATCAACTCTCAGTTTGTTCTCTGTATTTAAGAGTCTCTTATGGTTTGCCTCCCTCTCTCTTTTTATCTTTCCTTCCCTTTCCCGATGCTCGATGCTCACCTGTTAAGTTTCCCAACTTCCACACTAGTGACATCGTATGATCTCTATTTTTCCCTGAACTATTTCATTTAGCATAATACTGTTCGTCTTCATTTAAAAAAAATTTAATGTTCATTTTTATTTTGAGAGAGAGAGAGAGAGAGAGAGAGAGAGAGAGAGAGCTTGAGAGGGAGAGGGGCAGAGAAAGAAGGAGACACAGAATCCGAAGCAGCCCCCAGGCTCCGAGCTGTCAGCACAGAGCCCGATGTGGGGGTCGAACTCACAAAGCGTGAGATCATGATCTGAGCCCAAGTCCAATGCTTAACTGACTGAGCCACCCAGGCGCACCTACTATTGAGCTTTCTACTGAAGAGTTCTTCAAATTTCAGGCGTTGGTCCTTCTTGGCCACGTGCTCCTCTTTGGCATTGACTTCCAGCAACTATTTTTTCTTCCAGTGGAAGCTCTTTAAATATCTATATTTTTATCCTGAGTCCCATGCCTACATTTATCTGTCCAGTAATTACAGAATGCCTATTTTTGGATTTTAGCAAATTTCTTAAAAATAAAAATATGTAAGTAATTTTAAAAATTGGAAGAATTTACTCAATTTGATTGTACCTCCTTCTTCCACACGTATTTCCTTTCCAACGTGTTTTCTATATCTTGTGAAACAATGCTGTATTCTATCAGTGAGCCACACAGGAACGTTTAGGTACATTTTCTTTAAATTTCTATAGCCTATTACTTGTAAATCTGAGTGATATGACTTGGCAAGGTCTTCTCCTTCATCTTTCCCTTTGCAATATACCGTTGCCTTAATTTGCTGCTCACTATCTCCTTCCTGAGTTTGGGTTTGATTTCTTACCACTTTTCAAGCCTCCATTGTCCACTCATTCAAAATACATGAATTAGGCATTCTGCTACAAGAATAAGTTCTCCAAGCAGAAACCTAAACTTTGCTTGTTTTCTATTCCCTTCAAACACCTTCAGTGATGTCCGGCTGCACATGGAAGGGCTCACTCACAACAGTCATGTCTTAAGTGTTTTGAGTAAAATTTGTAGCTGGAAAGAAAATGAATTTTACTGTTATATAATCACAACTATGCACGGAATTCTTTTCCGTGCATCACACACTTTGAAAGTCCCATCATTCCTTTTGGTTGTTTCTCCTTCCTTCTCCTCTCCATTTTACAATCTCCATAGTACATTTTACTTTTATTTTTTTTAACATTTATTTATTTTTGAGAGAGAGAGAGAGAGTGAGCGAGGGAGGGGCAGAGAGAGAGAGAGAGAGAGGGAGACACAGCATCCCAAGCAGGCTCCTGGCTCCAAGCTGTCAGCACACAGAGTGACACGGGGCTAGAACTTAAGAGCCATTAGATCATGACTGAGCTGAAGTCGGACGTTTAACCCAGTGAGCCACCCAGATGCTGCATATATTCGACTTTTAAACCATACTTCCAGCTCCTAAGTTCCATCTTAAACTGGTGGAGTATCTTAGACATCATTTCTTAGCTGTATTTTGGTGGGGCAAAATCAAAATGTTATTGTATATGGATAGAGCGTAGGTTTGTTAGTCTTCAGAATCTGCAATCACATTATTCTCTTGCTAAGTTGTCCTATGAGACAGTTGATATTTCAGGTAACAAAGGTTCTGTATCTCTAATCAAATATCCTTTAATTAGTGGTAAGCAGTATCCTAAAAGGGAATGAAGGCAAAGATCCCATAGTTACAGGTATGGAATAATTTTAAATTTCCTCTGCTGATGTTTAATTTTGGCCCCTGGCATGATTTCTAATTTATTTTTCTACCATAATATCCTCTGGTGAAGACTGCAAGTTACGTGAATATATTTCCTTTATTTAGAGATCTTCTTTAAAGATTTTTATTTAAGGCTATGATTTTCCAGTCTATGAGATTTACTTCAGAGTCTCTCTTACATTTACATATTCAATGTGACTAAGATTTGGACTATGAGATGGAAATAGAGGTGTGGATGGGACTTCAAAAAATTATCTTTATAAGAAGTGGTACATGTGTTCTTTTTCCTCTATAAAAAGAAACTTTCCTTATTTTTCTAGCCTACAAAGTAGCCATGATGATAAAACTCAAGTAACTTTCTGGGATCAGGAGATGATGTTTATATTTTGCAGCTGATTTTTAAAGACAACAGAGAATAGAGATAAAAGAACCCCGAGTCCTCTAGAAACAACTACATGAGCCCTGAACTGCCCTCTTCAGAATATTGTTTACATGATAGAGAAACAGATTTGTATTTTTTCCCCAACAGTGTTCTATGTACTTGATCCCAATCCCAAATATTATACCTTCCCATTTCTCCATTTATTTCCTCTCTAACCCTGTTCCATATGCACACACATACCTGAAAACACCTGCTAATTTGGAGCTAATTCATATATAAAGCCAACTGGGTGCATCTCATCCCAACTCTGAATTCAGTGACATCACACTGGGAGCTTGAAATCAGCAATAGTTCTCATTTTTATTAGAGAACTTAGTGAATATGATACATCAGGTCTCATGTTTTTTTTTAAATCCTAGACCACAGTTATTAAACCCAGCACACTGCTATACTGCTGTGCACACTGCACACACATGCACACACACACACACACACACACACACACACAGAACAGGCCCAAGCTACAGTACACAGTCTATCATTCTGGACATGTAGACTGTACTTGTCCATTTCTTTTTCTTTTCTTATTTTTTTAATGTGTATTTATTTTTGAGAGAGAGAGAGAGTGAACAGGAGAGGGCCAGAGAGAGAGGGAGACACAGAATCTGAAGCAGACTCCAGGCTCTGAGCTGTCAGCACAGAGCCCAACTCGGAGCTCGAACTCAGGAACCCCCACAAGATCATGACCTGAGCCGAAGTCGAATGCTTAACTGACTGAGCCACCCAGGTGCCCCACCCATTTCTTTATCTTCATTTATTCATCTACCCTCAGAAGACTGTGCATCCATAGTCTGTCCATGTCACTATATCAACCTTTGCTTAGTAAATATCAATTTATTTTTCAAGACCCTGTATAAAATAGTCACTTTTTTTTTTTAATTTTTTTTTCAACATTTATTTATTTTTGGGACAGAGAGAGACAGAGCATGAACGGGGGAGGGGCAGAGAGAGAGGGAGACACAGAATCGGAAACAGGCTCCAGGCTCCGAGCCATCAGCCCAGAGCCCGACGCGGGGCTCGAACTCCCAGACCGCGAGATCGTGACCTGGCTGAAGTCGGACGCTTAACCGACTGCGCCACCCAGGTGCCCCTAAAATAGTCACTTTAAACGCTGTTTCCACATGTAATGGTTCATCTAAGAATTAAATTTACCTTCCCTGTTCTCCTATTGAAATTTATTTGTGCCATTACATTACTCATTAGAGTTTCCTCTGCATTATTATTCACCACCCCCGCCCCCAACCTTCCGCCAGTAAGTTGAGATCTCCTGGAGGGGAGAGAAAGTACATCATTGCTTTTTACTTAAAGTGCCTACCAAAATTTATTTCACTCAGTTGAAACTGAACAAAAGATTTCTGAGCTTAATTGGCTTTATTACTAGTTTGGAAGCATCCGTGGATGAAGGGTATTTTATTTTTCTTACAACTTTCTAGTATAGTGCTGGTTTTACAGAAGAGAAGTACATATTTCTTTTGTTGTTGTTATTTTCATTATTATTTAAATGTTTCAAATGAGTTAATATTATACAGCATAAATTCTTAATAAAAAAGATCAAACACATTGATCTCTGAAACAAGTTTCTCTGACTTTTGAAATCATAACCTTCTTCATGTTCTGGCTCATTTTTATTCCATTTCAGACACATCACTTAAGTTTACATATGCATGGTGTGATGATTAAATAAAAGGTGATGCTATTCAGAAAACGGTTTATTTTCTTTTTTTTTTTTTTTAAGGAGGGGGAGTGTACGTCCGCGAGCATAGCAAATGAGAGATGGCAGAATAGGGAGGCAGAGAGAGAATCCTAAACAGAATCCACCCTTAGTGCCGAGCCTGACAATGAGGGGCTTGATCTCATGACCAGATCATAACCTGAACCAAAATCAAGAGTCAAAGGCTGAACAGATTAAGACACACAGGTGTCCCCAGAAACCAACAGTAGTTGGTTTCATACTGTATTTACTAGTCAATCCCTTAAAAACTTAAAAGTAATTTCAGTAAACATTAGATAACATAGTCCATTGTGTATTAATTTTGCATTATATTTTTGAGAACATTGTTTATGTTTCCTTTTTTTTTAATCCTTCGAGTCATTCATTTCCAGGTAGAAAATATCTAATTTAGTAAGTGAGACAAGGCAAACTTTTATTTATTTACTTAAATTACAGGTAATATAATTTGAATATACATATAATATACATACATACATATATATGTGTATAATATATAATTTATTTTTATTTATATAACATATATATAAATGAAACCTAACTATTAAGAAGAATGAAATGAGATCATCATTTGCGTCATGATCTTGCCTGAAATTTCCTGAGAATTATCATGGAGGGCTCTTATGAATACAGACTTTTAAATATTTGCCACTGAAAATGGTTGCATGTGAAAACAATTTTAATAAATGTATTAAAAGAAAATAAGAGATCAATCCCCAATCTACATTTAACTAGTTTTGTGCATAAACTTGCTTGAGATGCATTTTCCTTTAATGAATCATAGTAAGATTGCTTACGGTACATACACAATGGGAAATGAAACAATGCTAAGAAATATATTTTTTAAATACGTGTTACATTTTTCCTGGGTGCTAAGAATGAACTCTAACCACCTTTACCATTCTTCTTTTGTAACCAAAACTGATGTAGCTTTTAACATTATTGACTACTTCCTACTTTAAATATTCTCTGTCCATCCTTTCGTCTACATTAGGATTTTCAAAAAAAAAGAAAAAAACAGAATTAATATGCTATATGTAACCAAAAGATAGGTAACTGATGGATGTTACCTAAAAACCTAAAACTAACTTCAGTACATATTAGGTAACACTGTACATTTTATATTAACTTTACACTGTATTTTTGAGTGAAATTTTTTGGTTTTGTTTTGGTTTTGTTTTCTACTTCAAGTCATTTCCTTCCAGGTAGATGGAGAGAGAGAGAGAGACAGAGACAGAGACAGAGTGACAGAGAGACTGTAAGGAATTGGTTCATGTGAGTGTGGTGGCTGACAAGTGCCCAGACCTGTAGCCGTTAAGCTGGAGACCCAGGAGCACTAGTGATATAGTTCTGGTCCAAGTTCAAGGGCCTGACAAGCAGAAGAAGAGATGATATAGTTCCAATCTGAAGGCTAGCATATGAGGTCCAAGAAGAGCCAATGCTTCAGTTTGAGTCTGAAGGTAAGAAAAAGCTGATACCCCACTTCCAAGACAGACAGGAGGCAGTCGTTAGCCACAGGAGGTTCTGCCTTTTCCTTCTGGTCCGGCCTTCAGCTGATTGCACAAGGCCCACCCACATTATGAAAGAAAAGTACTTTACTAAGTATATTGATGTCAATGTTAATCTTGTCCAAGGACATCCTCACAGACATAGCCAGAATAACCTTTAACCAAATGTCTGGGTATTCCGTGGCCCAGTGAAATTGATCATAACAGTTAAACACACTATATGTGATATTCTCTACCTCTGGCCAAGTCTTAAGGGATTCCTTTTTCTACAACTGTCTTCAAGAGTTTTCTTCCCTAGAGTTTTCTACGAATGCTTTTCAGGGTGATCTCATACACACACATAACAAAAAAGATTTGAACAGTTACATCAGAATAAAATTAATATCTATCACTCAGCACCAATCTTTATAATTACTGAATGGATACCAACCCCGAGCACAAATGAACTGTTGTGCAATTGAAGAAATCTGATAACACAGATTGCGACTCTCAAAATTGCCCTTTGCTCCCATTGTATGAACATGTTTAGTTTCAGATTTAAAAGATAAGTTACTTTCTAAGCAATATATGAAGAAACAATGATTATGCAAAGGAACCCTATTTCCATAAATACAAAAATTCCATTTTTTTTTTACAATAAGTAACCTACACAAGGAATATGCTCCAAAAATATTTTATAAGTCGGATTCTTCATTGTCTTTCTACTGGCAAATAAGGTTAATATATATTCCAGAAAGGTTGATCTGTAGCAGACTCACAAGATTGTACTGAGGTTATTCCTCTTCCCAGAGGGCCCTGATAGATAAGAAATGAGTTAAAAGCTTGTACCTGACCTTAAAATGGGAGGATTATCCTAGATTATCGAAGTGAATCCAAGGTAATTGGATGAGTCCTTAACAGTGGAAGAGTCAGTGAGAGAAGGGGTTGCAGAGAGGTTGTTGAAGATGTCCAGAGGGTGGGAGAGATTCCATCCATCATTACTAGAGGGGCTGACATAAGGGAAGCATGGGAAGAAATGAAGACAGCCTCTGGGAGCAAAGACTGACCGCTGGCTGACAAGCACTGAGGTAATGGGGACATCAGTCTTATAACCACAAGGTCCAGAATTGGACCACCACCTGAATGAATTTGGATGCAGATTGTTTTCAACACCTTACAATAAGCTCTTGGCTGACACCTTGATCATGGCTTTGTGAAATGTCAATCAGAAAAACCATGGAGCCAACCGGGCCTTCTGACCTACAGAACGATGAGATAATAAATAGGTGTTACTTTAAGTCGCTAATGGTAATTTACCATGACGGGAATAAAAAAGTGAATGCAATTTTCAAAATTAAACTTATTTTCTTACAGCTCCTTTTATTCATCTCTCAACTCCTTTTTACTTTTTCAATCTCAGACCGGGTGGGGGCAGGGACTCATTTTAATTTGGTTCAATAGGCTCTTCAATCACCTGTGAAATCCCATTGGCAACAAACCTGAAACTTTTTTTTTTTTCCTCCTTCATTGTTGTGGGGGAATCTCTTGTTTTACTCTTTGGCCTCTCCCTTCTCACTTTGAGACAAATTCCTCTGGTCCTCCCTCTTTTAACTCTTTTAATCAGCACTGCACAAGGAATCCCTGCTCCTCTACACGCAAATTGTCCAGCCAACCGGGAAATCCCTCTCCAGGGCAAAGAGAGGTAGGAGTGAGCAAAGGGCACCTGCAAGGGCAGCGTTTTACCCCATACACGGTGGCAGGGAGGCGGTGCTGACAGTGGCTGTACCCTTCCAGCTCCTTCACCGCTACTCTGCCAGTTCCTTGCTCCCGGGTCCCAAGGTACACACCAGCTCAGCTGTTAGCTGGTGCCCAGAGCGGGCGCAGTGATGCCTCCTCAGCCCCTCCCCTGGACACCAGAACCTGGAGGGGACAGCACAGCGGGGAGGAGGGACCAGGACTCACATGGTTTACAGAGTCCAAGAGCTGGTGTTGGGAGGGGCTCGTTCCCAGCACCTACTGTCTTCATCGTCCCACCCAGAGGTGGCGCAC
Organism: Lynx canadensis; assembly: GCF_007474595.2. Lineage (NCBI taxonomy): Eukaryota > Metazoa > Chordata > Mammalia > Carnivora > Felidae > Lynx > Lynx canadensis. The sequence continues at coordinate 217,264,001 of NC_044303.2, read as the reverse complement.
CCAAGCTCACCCACAGGCCAACTTGAGTGCTCTTGGGGGAACAAGGCTGAAGAACCCATGCCACCAAATATAGAAATACCCTCGAACCTTCTGAGAACCGTGGCATGCATCTGCTGTGAAACACACAGAGCTGGTCACCTCGCTACCGCTACACTACGGGTAGTTAGCTGTTTTCCAGCCCCTTTGGAAATGCAGTGGCGGGTGGCAGCCCTCAATTAGCTTGGTCCTCTCTACCCGCGCCCCTGAGGGACCAATGCAAGGACCCACCTTGGCTTACTTCCCCACCTTTTTTTCCAACTGAAACAGTTATTGAATTCACCCACTCACCTCTTACTTCCACCCATTATGCTCGTTTATTCACTCTCTTCCCTCTTCTTAATATCTAAACCAGATTCCATCTTTATTCACTATTTGCTGTCTGACAAATTCTCTGTTCTGAAGAGTAAAAATTGTAAAAGAGAATCCTACATATAGAACCCTCTGACCCTCTCTTTTTGACTGAAGGATAAAAATAACTTCAGGGCTCCTGGGTGGCTCAGTTGGTTAAGGGTGGGAGTCTCAACTTCAGCTCAGGTTGTGATCTCGTGGTTCCTGAGATCATGCCCTACATCAGGCTCTGCGCTGACAGTGCAGAGCCTGCGTGGGATTCTCTTTCTCCCTCTCTCCCTGTCTCTCTCTGCCCCTCTCCAGTTTGGGTTCTCTTTTTATCTCTCTCAAAAATAAACTAAAAAAAAAGAAACTTAAAAAAATAATAAATAACTTCTTAACAGCTTGTCAGCCCCTTCGTTAACAGTTTCGTAAGAAGTATCAGTAGAAACCCATGAAAATTACCTCACTCCCACATTCGGAGGAGAAACTCAGAATCAAAACCACATCCAAGGGGCGAGGAGTGGAGCACGAGCTTAGAACCACCAGCAAAGATTTAAATAATGCATTCAGTTTATGTATCTTTTTCCCATCACAACAAAGAAAAAAACAATGACTGCCACAGCAAATATGTCTCTGAAAAACTACCAAGCACTTGAAGTCTTTGCTCTTTAAAGTCACCCAATTGGGAAAGGAACCACACCAATGACTAAGTGTCAACCAACTTACAATCACACTGAAGTAATCCCACCTCTACAATTAACACCAACCTGCTTTTATCTCTGAAAAACTACTAATCCTTCAAGTCCATACGTTCCAAAGCTACATAAGATGGCAATTTGCTCTGCTCAGAAAGACTATCCTTTAATAGGATAGTTTTCTAAAACCACAGGAGGCAACGATTTGTGCGTGTGCGTGTGAGTGCGCATGCATGTATTTCGTTTTGGATACCAACTGGTATTCTCTTCTTTTGAAGGGGTACAATGATCTGGGGTCAGTAAATGACTTGGCTGTTAGTATCAAGATCGAAAGATCTAGGACAACAGTTTAAGAGTGATGTGGATGGACACAAGGAGAGAAAACAAAATGTGATGATGATTGTGTCTCCTGTTGATGCTGATCAGAAACTATTCATCCTTAAAGAGGCCTCAACAATCAAAAAGACAGGTATATAATCCTATGACCATAAACATTTGGTCCTAATGGTAGAGATAAAGGATATGTATGGAATCACCAAAATAAATACTCTCTCATAAAGACTAATTCACCTACCCCCACTGGGGATATCCCAACCCAGCATGAATAGAAACCAGCACTGTGGCTTTAATACAGCATAATTCCAGAGAGTGAAAGATAGATGTCATGAGACCTCTTCTGTTGTGAAAGGGACAGCAATTTGACACCAATTTTTAATATTGGTCTGTTTTCCCTGACTGTATTGCCTCTCAAAACATTAACAATATGAAGCCTTAAAAAATGCTTCTTCTATTTATGTGATATTTTACATAATTTTGTTTCTAAATAATTAACTATGTTAATATCACAGGAAGTATTATAATGGGGACATGACCTCAGAATCCACTTGAAAGCTAAACTGAAGGTATTATCTCCTAAGTGGCTAGAGACTCATTGAGAATTTTTAAAAGTTTGGAAGTCACATTTTGAAAGCTGTTATTTAGAGAAATTAAACACTCATTTAGGAGGGAATGATGCAGAAAAGATTTGTGTATGGTTGCCAGAAGCAAGGCTATTTCAGTAATCCAGGTGTGAGATGATGAGTTCCAGAACTAAGGTGGTAGGAGTCAGCAAGTAAATAAAACAACACATTTAAAGACATTTAGGGAGAAGAACTGACAAGGTTTGATTGCCTATTAGAAATAAGTAATGAAAGAAGGAAATGTATTAAGAATAACTCAATACTAAACTGTACACAAATGATTTGCTTTCCGAAAATCATCTTTTCTATTTCATAAAGTTAAATGACCATATAGAAGTGGCTATAATGTGATAGACAAAATGGAGATTTAGAAGGCGATCAAATTATTCAATAAAAGATATTAATTGAGAGTCTGTTTTAGGACAGGCACTAAACAATAGGCCAAAGCTTAGAGTGACTAACGACTAACTATGAATAACACAGACAAAACATACTTGCTTTAATGGGCACTTATTTAGGTGGGGAGCGGGGCAAATCGAGATAGCTAATTCATTTTCATAGCATTTTAGAAGATTATAAGTGCAGTGGAAAAAACAGATCCTGCTGAAAAGGATCACAAGTTTTGGGATGTGTAAAATTTTGAGTAGAGAGATAAGAATAAGCCTTGCCGAGAAGGGACATTGGAGCCAAGCCTAGAAGTGAGTGAGTGGGATGTATGGTAAAGAGCAGTCCGAGTAAAATGAACAGCTGATGGGGAGACGCTGACACAGAGTTTCACAAAGGACACAGAAGCCAGCGGCAGATTAAAGAAACTCCCACTAGCGATGTTTGCACAATTTGAGCGTCTAATTGTATTTTCTTGGATATGTGTCTACTGGTTTCTGAGACCATCCTTGATTTCTGATGCACAAAATTATTGGAGGCTTAGTTTGTATGTTTTGATTCTCCGGACCCCAAATCACTTATGGGTTAAAAAAAACTTGCAGATAGTTTTCAAAAACATGACAGGGGTCTAGTCATGTTCGCTGTTGGTGCGTTATTACTTCTAAGCCTTCTTGGTGGCCTATATTATCTGCTCATCTGTTTTTGTTTTTTTTTATCTATAAGCTTATGTCATGTTTTTCATTCCAAGCCTTCTCACTTTACCCTTATTGGTATCTATAGCTCCCTTTGCCTCCAGAGACTCTGAATTCCCAACTACAAAGCTGTTTTATTTCCTTTTGCAATGTACACAAAATAGAATAGGAATTGCTTCACCAATATCACGACTGATAACATACCACCCAAGTTCAAGATTCCTTTTCTCTTTTTGTCCTTCAGGCTACATCCCGTAGAGGAAGTGCAATCAAAGTATAGTGTTCAAAATTACTTGAAATAATTAGTTCCCTGTGTGTAGGTGGATGCATATATTCTCTGCATATTATAAATTTGATGTAGTTATGTTTTTCTACTTGTATTTAATTTTAGCTTTATCCTCCTGTTTGATACAATTTAGATTTAATTGCATTGTTTGACTTTGGGAGTAATTAACATAATTCAAATATCAAAGTTTCATTCCATTTCTCTATCCCTGCTATCTACCATTGCTGTTCTTATTGATAAATGATTTAATTGAATTAGCTTTGTGTTTATGATGTGAATTTCTTTTCTTTTTTTCAAAAATGAGATCACACATACATATTCATGTCTTATTTTTTTTTTATTTCCTTACAACAAAATGCAGTTTATATATGTATATGGCATCTATCTAATTGCCCATTGCTTTTTTGATAACAAGTAACATTTTGTCCTAAGAATTACACTAGATCAAAAAAGTATTTCCACTCTATTTTACAGCCTTATAGTATTCCATTGATATACAGTTTTGCTATACTCCATAGCTATATGGTCCATAGCTATATAGTTAAAAACCATAGTTTTCAACCAATGTCATGTCAGGTTGTTTCTGATATTTTACTATTTCAAATAAGGCCACAGCGAATATTTTTACATATGTTTGGATTGTTGGAAGTATATGGAATTCTTATACGTAGAATCGCTAAATGTAAAGTATAATTGCAAATACAGTTGTTGGTTTAAGATGTATGTATTGTACTATATACAAAGGAGTTACACAAGTTAACAAATGCACTAGTTGTGCTTAAGGGAGCCTGTTACCCTATAGCTTGCACTAAACTATATTATTTAAACTTTGCTGTAATGAGGTAAGAAATGGTATCTTGATATAATTTTAATTTAGTTTTAATTTCTTTAATTATGAGCATTGAGCGTTCTTTCAAATTTTTAAGAGCTACTTTAAATGTGTGTGTGTGTGTGTGTGTGTGTGTGTGTGTGGTGTAGTGTATACTACTCATCCTATGTGTGTGTCTGTGACTTTTGCACATTTTTCATCAGGTGTTTAGTCTCTTTTTTCCCCTCAATATTCAAGAAAATGTGGCATAGGGGTGGCTCAGTCGGTTAAGGGTCCAACATCAGTTCAGGTTATGATCTCACAGTTCATGGGTTTGAGACCTAGGTCTAGCTCTGTGTTGACAGCTCAGAGTCTGGAGTCTGCTTGGGATTCTGTGTCCCCATCTCTCTCTGTCCCTCCCCCCTTCATGATCGCTCTCTCTCTCTCAAAACTAAACATTAAAAAAGTTTTTTTTTTCAGTAAAATTAAATCAGTAAACACTAAAAATGTGGCATATACACAATGGAATATTATTCAGCCTTAGAAAAGGAAGACATTCTGTTACTTGCAACAATGTGCCTGAAATTAGAAGACATTATGCTGAGTGAATTAAACCAGACATAAAAGGGAAAATCCTGCATGATCTCACTTATATGAATCTGAAATAGTCAAATGCATAGAAGCAGAGAGTACAAGGATGGTTGCCAGGGTCTGGGAGGTATTAGTGAAAGGGTACAAACTCTCAGTTTTGCAAGATGGAGATTTATCTAGCATAGAAATTTATCTAGCATAGAGATTTATATAGCATAGAACCTACAGTTAATACTATAGTATATACTTAAAAATTTGCAAGAGGATAGATCTTATGTTAAGTGTTAATGTCACACATAAAAAATAATGGTAAATATAGAGGGTAGGAAGAAACTTTTGAAGGTGATGGATATATTTAGAGCATAAGTTATGGTGATATCAAAGATATATACTTACCTCCAAATACACCAAGTTGTATTCATTAAATATGTGCAGCTTTTTGTAGGTCAGTCATACCTCAACAAAGTGATTTAAACAGTATTTGAATATTTGTGAGTTTGGCCTTTTCACTGTTATATTCACTGAAAAAAATATGTTCCAGTTTGTATTTACTTTTCCATAAGTAATATTTTATTTATTTTTTTCATGCAATTGTTTTAGATGGCTGAATGTATTGATCTTTTATTATATCTGCATTTTTTAAATTTTTGGTTAAAAAGTATTCTTTCACATCCAGATTTAAAGGGAATTTACACAGAGTTTCTTCTATTGTTTGTATAATTTCATTTTCTTTTAAACTTAGGTAACATTCACTTGGTATTTATTCTAGCACACATATGTTTTATGTATTTGATTTTATCAATTTTTCTTTTGCAAAATGACTATCCAGTTTTGCCAACACCGTTTCATAAAAAGTCCACCTTTTCCTCAACTGTTTGAGATGCCACCTTAATTACATATGAAAAATGTTCCCTGTTCTTGGAAGTATTTATGGACTGTCTGTACCATTTCTCGGGTTTACAGTCATTAGAATGGTTTGTCATATATTTTGTTATCTGACAAATCTAAGGTAACTATAATCCTCTATTTTCAGATTTTCCTATTTATTTTATATGTATATAAATGATATATTTCATATTTATTTTTCCATGTGAGCTTTATAACCAACGGGCCTATGTGTGGGGGAAGGGTATGCTATATTTATTGGAATTCGATGGAACTGACTGACACTCTATGACTATTACTCTAGCAGCTGTTTGCAGGTGGATTGGTGGTGAGAATGGTGAGCAATGAAGGAAACAGGATGAACAGGCGATAACGAAATAATCTTGGTGAAAGATGGCTAAGACTTGGCCAGGTTAGTAACACTGGAGATGGATTAGTGCTAAAAGTTTGAACATATTTAAAAAAAAAAAAAGGGGGGCCGCCTGGGTGGCTCAGTCGGTTGAGTGTCCGACTTCGGCTCAGGTCATGATCTCGCGGTCCATGAGTTCGAGCCCCGCGTCGGGCTCTGTGCTAACAGCTCAGAGCCTGGAGCCTGTTTCGGATTCTGTGTCTCCCTCTCTCTCTGCCCCTCCCCTGTTCATGCTCTGTCTCTCTCTGTCTCAAAAATAAATAAACGTTAAAAAAATAAAAAAATAAAAATTAAAAATTAAAAAAAAAATTTGAACATATTTTAAAAGCCATAGCAATGGGATTTCCTCAAAAAAAAAAAAAAAAAGGTATGTGAGGTATTAAAACCAATTATATTTCCAAGTACTCTGGCCTGAGCTACCAAATTGGTGAAGCTGTTCTCTACTAAGGAATGGAGAGCTGTAGAGGAAATAGCTTTGGTGAAATTTGTGAGTTACAGATCAATCCCATCTTACTTTTGGTGCGTTAATTTTGATTGAGTTGCTTCCTAGTAGTGGTACATTTCCTTTTTATATTATTATAGAATCAATCATAATATGTCCTTATTTTTTTTTATAGTTCATTCTCTCTGTGGTTGAGCCCTATTTTTCTGTGTTAGATTCATTCCAACCCCTACCTTTCTTTTTTACCCTGATCATTTTTCTAAAAGTCTATCTTTATTCTGAGTCATAATTAGAAAGCCAAAATTTCATTCTGATGTTTACCTCTAATAACATTTGTTCATTTTAATCCCCTTATTTACTTTTCTTTGAGTTTACATTTGATTTTTTTAAGTTACTGATTTGACCACTTCGCTAAATTTGCTTCATTCTATATAATTTTCTAAAATATTCGATTAGCATTATAAATTTTTCTCCAGTAAAATTTTTGGTTGAATTTGAAAAGTTTTGCATGAAGATTTTTAAGTTTTTAAAATTTTATGTATTTTATCATTTCAATTATTACTTGCTTATGAGATAATATCACATCTCTCTCAAATTTTTGTTCATTTTAACAGAAGATCTGTCTTATCTTCTGTAAGAAATATTTGGAATATATTTTTTTCTATATAACTCTAAGTACACTTGAAACAAATCAATCATTTTGTATGCAATCAAACCCCTAGATTGTGAAGACTTGTTATTTGGTAATTGAAATATTTATGCCTTAATGAAATACTCAGATAGAACCAAAAGTGTTTGCAGCTGTTTTGTTTCAGAAATGGCTTTAAAATGATTGTAATGTCAATCCTTTGTGACTGGAAAAAAAAAAAAACAACTTCAAAATAATTAGAAGCCATTTAGTTTTAGAATAACTTCTCAAAGAATTGAGAATTAAAATTAATACCTAGACACTAAAGTCTCTCATTAGCTGAACTGTTCATAATCAATAAATTTATAGTTCTAAAATGCTTCAATTTTTGGAAAGAAGAAGTATGTAGTGGTTTACAGATAAGTGTCATTTGACAAAAAATTTACAAAGACAACTGACATTTTCATTAGTGAGATTAAAACATGGGAGCACAGGGGTGCCTGTGTCGGTTTAGCGTCCAACTTCGGCTCTGGTCATGATCTCATGGTTCGTGAGTTTGAGCCTCGCATCAGGCTCGGTTCTGACAGCTCAGAGCCAGGAGTCTGCTTTGGATTCTGTCTGCTTTGGATGCTTTCTCCTTCTCTTTCTCTGTCCCTTCCCCACTGTGTTCTCTCTCTCTCTCTCTCTCTCTCAGAAATAATAAATGAATAAACTTTATGAAAAAGAAAAATATGGGAGCACAAGGGCCACGAAAGGGGCAATGTGCTTGGGGGTCGGTAGGCTTCAGCTTTAGCGGGCGGCCCCTGGTGGTGGTATGGCATGACTGGCTAGAGATTTCTAGCACCATGGCCAGCTTCTCAGCTGTCACTCACAGAACTGATGAAATGCAGAAGGATCTCCTTAGTAAAGGCAAAGACATGCAGTTATCCACGAACTGAGAAGAGTGAAGTTAAACACGCTGAGAAAAATGATGCTGACCCTATCTTTGTGATGAACAAAACCATTTCAACTCGTTACAATTTGCCAGGCATCTGACTGGGTGGTAATCCTGGAAGTCCATTCCAGCTCTCGTGGACAAAAGGCCTTGGGACATGTACACCCCGGTGACCAAGTCCCGAGGAATTTAGTTTCTTACTTTCAAAGGTCATGAGCCAGGAGAAGTGAATACGTCTTATGGGCATTCTTGTGCCACGATGATGGACTGTATGACAGAGAGGGCATTGGAAAGTGAATATGTGGTCAGTTTGTTCAGAGCTCCAGAGCTTCCTGCAATCTTTGGAGCCTTCTGTTACGATACAGTTTTGGATAAGGGACTTGATGAGTAGATGCCAACAAAAGAGAATCTACATTCCTTCACCAGAGATGCTTGCCCTTTGACTTATAAAGATCTTCCATTCGAAACGCTGGAAGTTGAAGCAAATTGGCATTGGAAAGACTTTAACACAACAAGCACAAAATAGATCTCGTAGAAGAGAAGGCATCTGGGAACCCTGAGAACATCGTCCAGCTACACAGATTTGATGACTTAACTGTTGTGAGGAAGGGTCCTCTTAGTCCAAGAACAAATATTTGTTCCTGTTATGTAGCATCAGCAGACCACTTTCTAAAATTAAAAAAGAATATTAAATTAAAATAAAAGTCTTCTACGAAACAAAAGAAAATAAAACATGAGTTACAGTGGTTGTGTGATGCCGGTCTTGTTAGCTCTGACGCCTTTCCTTGGATTTTTGTTTTCCTCCTACTATCCTCTGGAACTCTCTCTCATCACCTCTCCATTTCCATCATCTCACCTTTTCAGAGAACTATTCCTGTGGTTTAGCTCTCTGTAGGCTATGTTCTCCGGTTGCAGTTTAAAACAGTGTTTGGGGTGCCTGGGTGGCTCAGTCAGTTAAGCGTCCGACCTCAGCTCCGGTCATCATCTTGCAGTTTGTCAGTTCAAGCCCTGCGACGGGCTCTGTGCTGATAGCTCAAGGGCTGGAGCCTGCTTCAGATTCTGTGTCTCCTTCCCTCTCTGCCCCTCTCCCGTTCTCACTCTGTCTCTCAAAAATAAATAAACATTAACAACAACAACAAAAACAACAACAACAAAACTGTTCCTGGGGCGCCTGAGTGGCTCACTTGGTTAAGCCTCAGTCCTGATCTCCTGGATCATAGATTCCAGCATCAGGCTTTGAGCTGTCAGCACAGAGCCTGGAGCCTGCCTAAGGTTCTGTGTTCTCCCTGTCTCTCTCAAAAATAAATAAACTTTTAAAAGCATTAGTAAGTTAAGAATAATAATAAAATAATAGTTTAAAAAAAGTGTTACGCTGGGCCACCTGGGTGGCTCAGTGGGTGGTTAAACATCTGACTTCTGCTCAGGTCATGATCTCACAGTTGCTGAGTTCAAGCCCTGCATTGGGCTCCCTGCTGCTGTCAGGAGGGACCCTGCTTCAGATCCTCTGTCTTCCTCTCTCTCTGCCCCTCCCCCACTTCTCTCTCTCTCTCTCTCTCTCTCTCAAAATAAAAGTTAAGTAAAACATGTTCTATAACCTAAACTTGACAATTAACTAGCTTTAAACACAGAACTGAAAAAATTTTACATAAAACTATATTTTCATTCTGGTTCATTTCCATGTGTTAAGCCTGGAGCCCTAGTTAAGGGCCTCCATTCACTGTAGCTAAAGACAGTCCTACAAGACTGGGATTGTTACTTGATTTTTACTATATTCAGTACCATTTTTTGCACTTACTGCATTTGCAACTAATTGACTTAGACAAAATGACCCCAAAATACACTTTGTGTATATGTCAAATAGAAAATGAAAAATAAACACTTTATGTTTTAGAACAACTGATATCAGAAAACCCGGTGACTTAAGGTTGCGAAGGACACCTTGAGAAAAAAACAATAAAGCACAAGAGTAGTGGGCAGATTGTAATACTGATAGGCTCCAAAGGATTTAAAGAAAATCTTTCCATGGAAAGACACCAAAAACAAAGGTTTGAAAAAAAAAAGTCTTTGAATAAAATATAACCAATGCATATACGTGATTTGCAGGGTGAGATTTATTCTCTATTTCTTATATTTGTATCAGGTTTAGGAAATTTCCACCATTCTCCCCAAGAGGAAAGGAGTTGCTGGATGCATTCGGCTCAACTCCATACACAATAAGGAAACGTGGGAATTTATAGCCCAGGAGCAGAGTGGAGAATTACCAAGAGGAAACATCAGAGGTGACGATGGGGGCGGATTCTGGCTAAACTCACCTACAGGCTTCTTTCTTGCTGAAGGCGGGCCAGAGTGCTAGGACATCACCTGGGGAATGGTAGAGGTTGAGGACCCATATTAGATATCAAGGATTCTGACTAAACTGATAGCAGGATTCTCAATGAAATTGGGTAATGCAGAGATGACCATGGAAGCCGAGAAACCATACTTGCCAAGAGTTCAGAGTACAGCTTAGTAGGCTGAGTAGAGCTTAGTCAAGGAGGGAATCTTTGCCACGACTTCTCCCCAAACCTACTGCCAGCTCTATGTTTCTCTATGCCCCTTATCATCTTCTAATACAGTATGCAGTTGATTTATTCATGTTGATACATTTCCCCATGCTAGCATGCAAATTACAAGAGACCATGGATTTTTGTATCTAATTTGTTCCTTGCAATTGATCCATCAGCTACAACATTGATTGCCCAGAGTAGATACTCAGTAAACATTTGCTGGTTTATGATCTATTGCCTAATTTTTGTTGGGCTTTTGCTATAAAATAATTCATGAGAATTCCTTCTAATAACACCTAGAACAAAACCTTTAGTAAGTGAAAGCAGTGATCATTTTGTCATATTTTAAGAAGTTAGATCTGTAAAGGGTTAATATAATGCTGTAGAAAGTGAAAGCTGACCCTTTTAGCTGACAATCCTGAATAAAAGGTGTAATTAGCATACTGTTTTGCCTCTTAGATACAATTGATTTTACTGCTGCTAGAAATAGTAAATGGAAGAATTCACTGATTTTATTCTTGTGGATGTTTCTCCTCTTCCATTTAAAGCACCTGAAGTGTTGCTGATAAGCAGGCTTGAAATTTGACAAATGTTCTCTAATTTCCTCCTAGTTTTCAAGTGTGCAAAACACAGGCAAAAAAAAAAAAAAAAAAAAAAAGAAAGCCAGAAACCTTGCCATAATGTCAAAATGAGAACAAAAGGAGGTCTAACCTCAAAAAGAATATTTTTAGTTGAAATATACATTTGTATGTGAATATTCTAAATATTATCCTTCTGAGTAACAAATTCCATGGATTTCAGGTATTCTGGGAAGAATAGTTACAATGCATCTGTCAATGATTTGCCTAAATTTCACCTACAGTCTTTTAAGTGCTGAGGGGATTTTAGTGACCAAGAGAACAAGATGAGTGCCATTCACGCCCTCACTGAAGTTACGTATGAGAAGACATGGATTCAATCATGCATATACATGAATTTTAAAACAGTGTGCAGGGGCACCCAGGTGGCTCAGCTGGTTGAGCAGACTTGGGCTCAGGTCACAGTCTCGCTGTCTGTCAGTTCGAGCCCTGCGTCCGGGTCTGCGTTGACAGCTCGGAGCCCGGAGCCTGCTTCAGATTTTGCGTCGCCCTCTCTCTGCTCCTCCCCACTCACGCTCTGTCTCTCTTTCTCTCAAAAAGAAAGAAACAGGAAAAAATAAAAATAAAAGAAAACAGTGGACAATACACAGGGCGTGTTAGCAATGTACAGATTGTGCAATTTAAACCGCTTTGAGGTCTATGAAGGGACCCTTGAAAATTTGATGTGAAAGCTGAGACTGTAGAAAGAAGTAAGTAAATGCTAACCTAGGTAGAGAGGACATACAAGAGGAGGGGTAGTCTATGGAGAGGGTGTGAGGTGAGTATTTCTCTGAGCAATGCAGGACATTGAAGGACGCTCCCGCAAAAGCATAGAACTTCATCGAAGAGAGGTGGGCTATGGGGCTCAGAAGATGAATGGCCTGATCACATATATGAAAAAGGTTAAAATTTATCTTCAAGATAAATGAAGCCATTTGAAGATAAGTATGGCATCACTGAAGAGAATGAAAAGGAAGACCACGAGAGACCCTTGGAAGACTAGTGCGGGCATCCAGACCGTGGTAACGTGGACTAGGTGGGTGGCAGTGAAAATGCAGAGAGGTGGATAGATTCCAGAGTTATGAGAAGTAAATGACTGGATCTGTGCGATGTGCAAGGAGGAGTGAGCAAGTCTCTGGTCGCCATATGTGGCCTGAGAAACTAGGTGAATGTGCTTCCTAATTTGCATGTTTCCTTTCTAATATTGAAATAATAGAGGGAGAGTATGTGTGGAAGGAAAATTCAATGATGAGTTCAATTTTAGGGAGAAATATTAAACACAGTGGAGGCTGAATCAGATAAGTCGGAGCTGAAGAAAGAGATTGGTCATCAGCGGCACATGCATGGTGTTCCGTTTCAACCCTAACTGGTCCTAGTTCAGTGTAGTTCTGACATGAACACCCAGATTTAGCAGCACACTCCGTAAGTCTATGGACATGGTTTCCAGAAAGAATTAAAATCACCTTTATTCAGAATCAGAAAAATATGAATCAAAATAGTAATTATACCCTCAGATGAGGATGTAGCAATCCCATTCTAAGCTTTCAATTATGTGAATATGGTTTTATTTTTCAGTTGCTCTCTTTAACTTGAATGTACGTATAGTAATATAATTCATTGTCTTCAGCGATCCATAGTTTGCTCCTTTCAATATAAGACCCTTGTTTTGGGGGGTGCCCGGGTGGCTCAGTTGGTTAAGTGTCCACCTTCGGCTCAGGTCATAGTCTTGCGGTTCCCAAGTTGGAGCCCGTGTCAGGCTCTGTGCTGACAGCTCGGAGCCTGGATCCTGCTTCGGATTCTGTGTGTCTCTCTCTGCCCCTCCCGACTTATGCTCTGTCTCTCTCTCTCTCAAAAATAAACATTAAAAAAATAAAAATAAATAAAAAAAAGACCTTTGCTTTCTTTGTTTCTGTTTCCCTTTTATTTTTCTCACAAAATCCAATTTTCACTTGTAGAAGTAGCTCAATCATCTGCACTTGCAAACCTATTCCCAAACCTGCAATTCCGTGTCACTGGCTGATTCCATGGGGCTCTTGCATTTTTGCATTTCTTGTGAACCAAGGCAATAACAGCTGCATTTTTAGAGAAGCCTGAATCAAGCTTCGCAGTCTCTGCATTCCTGTTACAAAACCCACTCAATGTGTTCATGTCACCTGTCACCTGTCTCTCTTCACATCTTCCTGTGGGAGTTGGGCTTGGGAACTGGCATGAGAAAATACTGGTACTGTCACTACTGCTCTTGCCATAAATAATAAAGTCTTTTGGCTCTGACCCGGGAGTATTATGACTTCTGCCAGCATCCATGAATGAGAGACAGAATAATGAGCTAGCTTGCAAGTAAAGTAACATCAGCTCCTTCACAGCTCTCCATTAATATGAAAAATAAAACAAAAACAAAAACATCAACTACTCTTTGTATGAACTAATAGCGTAATAGAATATCCTGATATGCAATAGACAAAATGAGAGGCAAATTTATCGTGATCACACAATGATATAGGGGCTAGTCAACTTGTTTACATGATAAAAATGAGGCTTCAAGAGGTAATGCCAACAGGAAAAACTCATACTAGATGCAATATTATCCAAGGAGAAAATTCTGTCAATCCAGGGAGCCAAAAAATTACAGGTGCAATTTTATTGGTGAAGACATAAGCTATTAATTAGGATTCAAACTCTGATATTATCTATCCTAAAAGATAGGGTTGTGTTGCAGCTGAAAATATAATTAAACGGGTGGGGGGAGATGAGATGAGGGCATGGTGGCATTTCTCATTTCCCAATACATGTAAGCACTTCAGAATATAGCTGATTGGTTATAGCATGTGTAACACCCATATACACAGATACACTCCTGGGATTCAGTGTTTGTGCTAATAGTGTGATCCTCAAGTTTCAGGAGAAGATGTGCCCTGGAAAGAGTTCTCATTTTGGAAATGGTTAGGAGAAATAAACCACCACAGTATTCACAATGTGTATCCCAGGAGCTCTTCCAGCAGCACTAAACGGCAAGAACTGCTGAAGCTGGAGAATCCACGGGAAGGACAAGAGCCGATTTATCATAGCATGGCAGGCCCCTGAATTGCTAAAGGGTCAGGTGCATTCTGCCCCAAATCTTTCATCTTTCGAAAAGGTAATCTCTCAAACAGCACTTGCGAAGAGCTCCTCAGCTACACAGTACCTGGATTTATGACCTACAGAGACACTTGGCATGGTGGTGGACTGAGATTTTGCTGTCTCACATGTATTTGGAGTGGAGGTAAGTGCTACGTTCATCTAAATCGCAGCTTCCAATGGCCTCCCTCTATCAGGCAGTGTGTGTCAGGGAGGCAGAGCCTGCATATAGCAAGGATTCCAAGATGTATGAACATACGTTTGCAGGTGTATGTTTGGACACAGGCATGCACATACGGGGACTTACGCATTAAGCCCCCATGATTGCTGACAAGGCTATGGGTGAGTTGGGTCGGTCTCCTGATCCTAACTGGGCACATTCACGTTTCCACTTAACCCCAAGTCAGACAGGTGGTTCAACTGATGTAGACTGGACTTTCTTATATACCTGTAGGTCAGCTGGTTGTCACTCAATCTGGGTTGACCTTGTCTGGGTCCACTAGGGCTACTGGCCTCGTCCGTGTTCCTTCTTATCTTCCACCAGGCTCTTCCATACTTTCCATTTATGTCTCGGACGCAGAATTCCCAGAGAGAGTGGAAGGAACACAAGGGTCTTGAGCAAAGGCCCAGAACTACCACACTATTGGTTCCAGTACTTTCCATTGCTTAAAACAAGTCACAGTCCAGCTAAGATTTAAGAATCCCCACCTGTAGGGGTGCCTGGGTGGCTAAGTCAGTTAAGTGTCTGACTTGATTTCAGTTCAGGTCATGATCTCACAGATTCTGAGCTCCAGCCCTGCACTAGGCTCTGTGTTGACAGTGTAGAGTCTCCCTGGGATTCTCTCCCTCTCTCTGTCCTTCTCTTGTTTGAGCTCTTTCTCTCAAAATAAATAAACAAACGCTAAAAAAAAATTATCAATCAATCAATCAATAAAAAGAATCCCCAGCTCTAAATAGCCTTTTCTTAGAAAGGACTGTTGCACATTTACTATCCCATCATTTTGTTTAATTCTCTGATCAACACATATAACTATCAGAAGCTTGAGTGATTATTTACATTTTTATGTTTTAGTTGTGCTTATCTATCTTCACAGATGAGAAAGTAAATTTGGATTCTTGTCCGCTGCCAAAACCTCAGCAAATAAAATAGTTCATGGCACATAGTAGGTACCTGATTAACATTTTCTGATGGCTCAGTGAAGATTCCCTAACTGCACAGGAATTCTTTCTTTTTAAGGGCACTGAAAACATTTATCCTTACACTCTAGTAAGAGACACATTGCAAAAATAGATTGAAAAGGAAGCAGGTGAAGTAAATAAAGCAAAACTGATTTTATTATATTTATAAATATATGTGAAAGAATCCACAATGAAAGAATATCCATCCGAACATATCAGTTGTTCACTGGTTTATTCATTACTAACAAAAAATTTGTAAAAAAAAATCATTAAATCTGAATATTCTTTCAATTAGCAAATTATTCATTGAAACACAGATCATCAAAGTTTCTATTTTTAAACATTTAGGAAATAAAGCTAGAGTTGTTAACTGTTAGTTTTATTTGAACGCCTGTGCTTTATCCAGGGAGGATGAAATAAATTATTCACTATAAATGGAGAAATACATTAATAAATTCTGATCACCTCTATTCTGTGAATCATCTCTTTTGCATTGCAAAAAAAATTAATGTCTCTTCCCACCCTGAATAATTTATGTACTCTCCTCGGTCTTTGCAGCCACATAATAAATGTACTGAGTTCCTGGCAAGTTGAAGATTCTGTTCACAAAGTGTGGTAGATTTTTTAACACACTTTCCATGTGCCTCTCAGTCATCTGCCTACTAATTATCAACGAGGCCGTCATTCAAGCAATACAATCTAAACCTTTTGTGGATTTCTGACCGAACTACGTGTACTACATTCTCTATCAAAGTTAGTCAGGCAAATATAATGTTTAATATTTTTTTTTTGCCTTTTTATGTCCCTAAGCAAGAGAACTTATGTTTAATACAGACTTAAAACTGAGTGTCTTGGAGATGGGGTCTTGGAGTTCTCTTCCTTGCTTGACCTTTAATAGTGAGAGGACATTGGGCAGGTAGTTTTTCTCCCGTGTAAGTCACCGTTATTTGTTTTGTTTTGTTTTGTTTTTTAAAATCTGTATGATGGTGATAGTAAAGACTTTTTAAACTTTTAGGTAAAATACCATGATTATGTGATACAAACATCACAAATTTATTAGAACAGTGCCCCGCACAAAGAAATCCCTTTATACATTTAGTTATTACTAATAAATAGAATTTATACTTTCATCAATTCAAAACTAAATATCATTCTCTTATTAATGTCATAATATGTCCATTAAAGTGTTATTTCATAGAACTGATCATTTTAATGAGAGAAATATCATTACTTTATTTGATTATAATAGAAAAATGAAGGAATGGAAAAATATATATAATATGGTATGTGTTACCCTTACCCAACACAGATAAAATTGGTCATGCATGTATTTTCACATCATTTCTTAAAGAACCCAACTTGAAAAAAAAAACAAATTCATATTCAAAGTAACCAAATTTTGGGGCGCCTGGGTGGCGCAGTCGGTTAAGCGTCCGACTTCAGCCAGGTCACGATCTCGCGGTCTGTGAGTTCGAGCCCCGCGTCGGACTCTGGGCTGATGGCTCAGAGTCTGGAGCCTGCTTCCGATTCTGTGTCTCCCTCTCTCTCTGCCCCTCCCCCGTTCATGCTCGGTCTCTCTCTGTCCCAAAAGTAAATAAACGTTGAAAAAAAAAAATTAAAAAAAAAATAAATAAAAAACAAAGTAACCAAATTTTAATTAAATGTTAATGGTGAGAACAGCTCATATGGGCATACGCATGGGAATCCGGGATTACTTTCACTAGATGAACTACTGTAAGTTTCAAAATGCTGAGATGTCCAGGATTTACTTTGATGGTACCATTTAAGTGAACAAGTTGAGAAAACCAAAGAGAAGTGCTATTTGGTTGTATTGGGCGGATGTCTTCCCTGGAAAATAACCAATTTCCCATGTAAGTCACAGGTTTTTTTTGTTTGTACTTTAAAAATACCCCAAACTTCAGACAAAAGTACCATAGCAAAGAGCATGGAACAAAAAACTGTTTTTTGTGTTTTTGTTTTTGTTTTCAGAGGGAGGCCAGAAACTGTGGGGAAAGCTTAAAACAACAGAGCACAAAAAAGAGAAGCACAAAATTAAGAACTGTAGCAGCATAGTTTAGCACATTCAAGGAACGTGCCAAGGACAGGAAAAAGTAAGACTGGTGTAAAGAGCCACAAAAGCATGACTTTAACAGCAATATCATAGAAGGAGAAATTAAGAAGAGAGAAAAGAAAAAAATATGAATATTTACAGTATGGTGGAGAAGAGTGAAAAACTCTAGTAATAACACTGGTAATCTGGGCCCTGATTTACTAAAGTGGACAACATTGAAACATAAATATATGAGGAAAACTATTCTGGGAATTCTCCCACTTGAATCTGCAATATCAACAGAAGACTGTGTAGGTAGGTCACTTTAAAAAATGGCAGGTGTTAACATGCACCCCGATATTTATAAAAGCATTATCTACAGTAACCAAATTATGGAAACAACTCAGGTGTCCATCACCTGATGAAGGAATAAAGAAGATGTGATATATATATGGAATATTACTCTGCCATCAAAAAGAATAGAATCTTGCCATTTGCAATGACATAGATGGAGATAGAGAGCATAATGCTCAGAGCAATAAGTCACTCAGAGAAAGACAAATGCCATATGATTTCACTCATATGAAGAATTTTTTTTTTAAATTTTTTTTTTCAACGTTTATTTATTTTTGGGACAGAGAGAGACAGAGCATGAACGGGGGAGGCACAGAGAGAGAGGGAGACACAGAGTCGGAAACAGGCTCCAGGCTCTGAGCCATCAGCCCAGAGACCGACGCGGGGCTCGAACTCACGGACTGCGAGATCGTGACCTGGCTGAAGTCGGACGCTTAACCGACTGCGCCACCCAGGCGCCCCTCATATGAAGAATTTAAGAAACAAAACAAATGAGCAAAGTGGGGAGTGGGCAGGTGGAGAGAGGGGCAAATCAAGAAATAGATTCTTAGCTACATATAGAACAAACTGATGTTTAACAGAGGGGCAGTGGGTAGGGGGTTGGGTGAAATAGGTGATAGGGATTAAGGGGTGGACTTGTGATGAACACTGAGTGTTGTATGGAACTGTTGAATCACTGTATTGTACACCTGAAACTTAATATTACACTATATGTTAACTAACTGGAATTTAAATAAAAAAAAATTTAAAAAATAGCAAGTGTTAACTCAGCATTGGGTAATGAATTAAGACTACTTAATAAAGTGGGAATGATACTCAAAACAATCCCATCATCCATCTGTGCATGCATCCATACACGCGTCAGTGTACCTTTGTATCCATCCATTGTCAGTTAGTGGATCAGTCAGTCTAACAATTGTTAATTAACTATTTTACATTGCACTGAATATTCAGGGTACACAGGTGACAAGCATTTTATTTCCTTTAATATATAGTAATGCATATTTATTTAAAACATGTGTTTATATTAAAAAAATTTAAATATGTAAAAGATCTGTATGCTGAAAACTGTAGAAAGCTTATGAAGGATATTGAATAAGATACAAAGAAATGGAAAAAAATTTCATGCTCATGGATTGGAAGAATAAATATGGTTAAAATGTCAATACTACCCAAAGCAATCTACACATTCAATGTAATCCCAATCAAAATTGCACCAGCATTCTTCTCAAAGCCAGAACAAGCGATCCTCAAATTTGTATGGCACCACAAAAGAGCCCGAATAGCCAAAGTAATATTGAAGAAGAAGACCAAAGCAGGAGGCATCACAATCCCAGACTTTAGCCTCTACTACAAAGCTGTAATCATCTAGACAGCATGGTATTGGCACGAAAACAGACACATAGACCAATGGAATAGAATAGAAACCCCAGAACTAGACCCACAAAAGTATGGCCAACTAATCTTTGACAAAGCAGGAAAGAACAGCCAATGGAAAAAGGACAGTCTCTTTAACAAATGGTGGTGGGAGCACTGGAGAGCAACATGCAGAAGGTTGAAACTAGACCACTTTCTTACACCATTCACAAAAATAACCTCAAAATGGATAAAGGACCTGAATGTGAGACAGGAAACCATCAAAACCCTAGAGGAGAAAGCAGGGTAAAACCTCTCTGATCTCAGCCGCAGCAATTTCTTACTTGACACATCCCCAAAGGCAAGGGAATTTAAAGCAAAAATGAACTCTTGGGACCTCATGAAGATAAAAAGCTTCTGCACAGCAAAGGAAACAACCAACAAAACTAAAAGGCAACCAACGGAATGGGAAAAGATATTTGCAAATGACATATCAGACAAAGGGCTAGTATCCAAAATCTATAAAGGACTCACCAAACTCCACACCCAAAAAACAAATAATCCAAGGAAGAAATGGGCAGAAGACATGAATAGACACTTTTCTAAAGAAGACATCCCGATGGCCAACAAGCACATGAAAAGATGCTCAATGTCACTTCTCATCAGGGAAATACAAATCAAAACCACACTGAGATATCACCTCATGCCAGTCAGAGTGGCTAAAATGAACAAATCAGGAGACTATAGACACTGGAGAGGATATGGAGAAACGGAAACCTTCTTGCACTGTTGGTGGGAATGCAAACTGGTGCAGCCACTCTGGAAAACAGTGTGGAGGTTCCTCAAAAAATTAAAAATAGATCTACCCTCTGACCCAGCAATAGCACTGCTAGGAATTTACCCAAGGGATATAAGAGTACTGATGCATAGGGGCACTTGTACCCCAATGTTTATAGCAGCACTTTCAACAATAGCCAAATTATGGAAAGAGCCTAAATGTCCATCAACTGATGGATGGATAAAGAAGATGTGATTTATATATACAATGAAGTACTACTTGGCAATGAGAAAGAAAGAAATCTGGCTATTTGTAGCAACATGGATGGAACTGGAGGGTGTAATGCTAAGTGAAATAAGTCATACAGAGAAGCACAGATACCATATGTTTTTACTCATATGTGGATCCTGAGAAACTTAACAGAAGACCATGGGGGAGGGGAAGAGGGAAAATAAAGTTACACAGAGAGAAGGAAGCAAACCATAAGAGACTCTTAAAATACTGAGAACAAACTGAGGGTTGATGGGGGGTGAGGGAGAGGGGAAAGTGGGTGATGGGCATTGAGGAGGGCACCTGTTGGGATGAGCACTGGGTGTTGCATGGAAACCGATTTGACAATAAACTATATGTAATTAAAAAAATAAAAATAAAAATAAACCATAATGTATCTGTAAAAAATAAAAATAAAAATAAAATATGTGTTTAGGTTGTATACATGTATTCATAAAGTTAAAGTCAGACTTTACCTCAGTCATCTGTGAACTGAAGTTCAATTATGAACCTGCTTTTAGCAAAATACTTCACATGTGTAGATCCACTCATGTGGAGGTCAACCTATCAGTGCCTATTCAGCATTAGTAAACTTTTCATTATTGAGTTGTGTTGTGGAGAGGCTGGTTTGAATAGGAACATTCCATTGAGAATGCTTGTTTACAAAACCCACATTTCCAGCTGATGTGCCAGCATTTATCCTACTGCTACTGACTACTTCTTCACTGATGATGGAGTACAAGTAATACTTCATTGCTTTCAGTACTGACATGGAACATTTCTTACATCAAGTACATATTCAGATAATCATTCTACCAAAATTTTAGGTGCTAATTCATTACTAAAACTCTCTTTCCTTAGTTTAAAGGAACACTTTTTTTAATATTTGTCTTCTGTAAAATAAAACAACTTGTAAGATTATTTATCTTTATAAGTCATTATTATCTTTTTCTGTATATATGTTAATTACATATACGTGTTATATATATGTTATATAGAGAGAAAGAGATATTAGATACATATTAACCTAAGTTTTCACCACAACCAAGAAATCTAACATGTTATAAATATTGTTCTGAGTCAAGTAATTACGAAGGAATCAAGATCAGAAATACTTTTAATAGTAGTTTATGATAAACTCTCAGATCTTCTATAAATCTTCTAAATATTTTATTTCACATCATGTATTTGCCATAGAAAAAAAAAATGGTGCAACCTGAATAACTTGCACTTGGTGTTGACAATTGCAGTGCTATGTGGTGCTTTCCCTCCAAATTGAGTCTACAAATATTCTTGCTGGTTCCCATTGTCTAGATGGATGTTTCTCTTTTCTTCTCTAAGATGAATTTGTTGACATTTGCTCAAAATACCATCACTTTCAGTATCCTTTGGGAACTTGCCCCATCCATCATCCTGTGTTTCATGTGTCTTCATTTGTCTCGTTTCTACTGGTTACCTCAGAGTAGTAGCACATATACACCAAACTCCTGCCAAGGCAGCGTTCACTTGGACCTTGTTCTTCGCTCAATCTTATGGTACAGGCCTCTTTCTAGGCCATACGAATTTGCTAGAAAGAATGGCCTGTAGCTGCTACTTCTACTTCTTAACCTTCTAATTTTTTGTTTCCAAAATTGTATCCTGGCTTCTACGTTTTCCATGTCAATGAAGTGCTTTTCTTAAATCATTAATGGCCTCATCATATCTAAATAAACCAGGATTTTTTTTTTGCTTTCATCCTTTTTAGCTCATTAATCTACATGTTAGTCTCTTGAATTAGTTCACTTCCTTAGAATATGTATCCCAGCAACCTTGGTTCCAACTTATAGCATTGCGGCTGAATTCTGATAAATAGAATGTAGGAACATATGCGTGTGACTTTCAGGACTACCTCTTTCACACTACTCTGAGCTTTCTGTATTTGTTTACCAGTGTATCAACCATAGAGTTTCCATACGAAGACTCGCAAATAGGAACAACAACAACAACAAAATGGTGGATTCGAAGAAAGAAACCCTAGTTTCAGAATACTCCAGCAGAATAAGGGTGACCACAAGTTGTCCCAGTTAGTCTATGACCTTCCCGGTTTTAGAAATGAAACTCTTGAATTCTGGGAATCTTTTCAGTTCTGCACAAATCAGGAAGGTTGGTCATCTTTAGGTAGAATGGTACCCACTAAACACTGTACTGTTATTGAACTAGGAATAACTATTCTACTCTATTAAGACATAAAGATTTCAATTTTTTTATACCAGTCAACTTGAATAAACATTCAACTTGAATAAAAAAGAATCAATTATCTTCCTTCATATTGCTTCAACTTCCTGTTGTACTTATTACATTTGTAATTATTACTACTTAGTCCAGAACCTGATAATTATCTGATGTTCAATTCTTTTTCATCATTCATAGATCCAATCAAACCCTAAATATAAGGACCTAATCCTCTACAATCTCTAAATGTTTTCCTTCCCAGACGTGAGCTCATGTTCTCCTATTTCCTCACTTAGAACACTGATAATCATACTTAGGTCATAATATAATTAATTATTCAGTGATTTGTTAAAGGTTCCCTGAACACACCTGAAAGATTCTGATCATAGGTCTGAGATGGGGGGGGTAGAATCTATTATTTAAATCACCCTTATGATACTGATAATAAATGTGACAGTTTAGAAACACCGATGTGGATTGTTGCTAAAGCCTTATTATGGATGGCTTGTGCATTAATAAAAATCTCCTTCATAGTAGGAGCTTGATAATAATAATTTTCTAAAGGAAGAAATAAGTTTGCATGTCTGTGGTAAATAAGTTAAAATAATCCTTCTCCAACTTGTCCCTTGATTAGCGCTTGATTTTAAGTGTGCATGATCTCTACAGGTTATATTTAAAATTTAAATCTAAACAACAAAGACTGGGGAGCCTGGGTGGCTCAGTCAGTTAAGCGTCCAATTTCAGCTCAGGTGTGAAGTCAACATTTGTGAGTTCGAGCCCCACATCCAGCTCTGTGCTGACAGCACAGAGCCTGGAGCCCGCCTCGGATTCTGTGTCTCCCTCTCTCAAAAATAAATAAATATTAAAAAAAATTAAACAACAATAACCAAAAAAAAAAAAAAGCAGTACAACAGTAACAAGTAACTCAGCTGAACCTCTTCAAGAAATTGTCAGATTTTGATGATGATCCTAACCCCCCTTAAACATGCCAGCTTTCACATAGGAAATTAATCTGGTTTGACTCATGTGAAACTTTTTTGAATATGTTGTCTTAAGTATTTTTAGGGTGATCACAAGGTGTCACTTGAGATAATGTAAGGCAGACAGAAGATGTGCCATTTTGGGTGGGGCTGTTCAAGTGGCTTTTTCATTTCCTTTTCAAACACTGAGTGCATTTGTTTCACTGAACGTAAAATACGATATCCTTGCAATCAGGTGCAGAGCCAGACATGGCCCTGTTTTACCTCATTTACTTTATTCTGTAATCTCCTTCCTTCTCTCTCCACCCCCAGATCGCCTGTTTCCCTTGTGTCCCTGCCAGTGCATTCTCAAGAGCAGTGATAATGTTCCTAAGGAGGCATAAGTTGGTTCTTGATGTGGGGTGTGTTGACAAAAATAATACTTTTTAAAAATATAAATCACAGATTTACAGATGGTACATAAACAGACTTATGGTGCGTATGTGGCTTGAAAATTTCCCTGGGGTGTTTATTAGGAAAAAAAAAATAATTAGAAGGGCCCCGTAGCAGGGTGCTCATGAAAATAAATAAATAAATAAATAAATAAATAAATAAATAAATAAATAAATATAAATAAATAAATAAATAAAAGGCTAAGAAACACTGTTAGACAATCAAGAAACACTTGCCATCGCACTTCCAACTGGTTGTTTCCACTGCCTGGAAAATTCTTTCCTGGATATGTGCACAGCCGAGTCTACCCAAAATATTTTAAATTGCATCTCACTCTGGTATTTTCCTTTCCTGGTTATTTTTCTCCTTACCCCTTGGCACTAACAGTTGTACTTTAAGTTTCTTTCTCATTCACTAAAATAAGAGTTCCAACAGCAAGGATTTTGCCTTTTTCAGTTTGTTCTCCGGAGCCTCGAACATCGTATGCCTCAAAACGAGAATGCTGTCCATGAGGAAGGAAGAGAAGCCCAGGCCTTTACCTTGTTTACGTACTTACAGTATAGAAATGTACTTAGAGTGTTAATTGTCACTTGAACTTAGCAAAGCTACGTTCATCTCTGGATCCAGTGCACTGGGGTGTCTGGGATATCCTACCAATCTGAGGAAAGGCCAAGTGAATTGGCTCAAACTGTAGCTGGGATAAAGTGGTGTCCTAGACATAGGCATGGATGGACACATTCGTAGCAGCCCTGTCTCTTGGATCTACGAATCGGATACTTTCACGAGCAGCTGATACTCTGCATCACATTTTGCAAAACTACATAGGGCCTAGGGCTCTGTAGGAGCACCCAGGCAACGGATCACGTGCACTGCTTGCCTTATGAAGACACTTCACTCCGCGTGCACACAGAAGGGAAAGACATCCATCTCCTCTCCGTCTCTGATGTTTCCTTAATAGCGTAGGGAATTCTCTTTTTTCTCTTTTTTCTCGGTATTCACTCAGACTCCTTGCTCCTCCACGTCTTGGAAAGATGGAATGATTTATGGGAATCATAAACTGGGAAAACATTGCTGTGCTTACCTAAGTCAGCTGCCCTCTCCTCATCTTGGAATCAGGCCTGCTCATGGCTGTGTTACTTCACGACACAGAGTTTACCTTGTCTGTGTCTATGCTGTCTGGGCTGATTGGCTAAATTTGCTGAAATTTACTTGACATAAACCCATCTTAGCTTCTGTCATAAACATGACCTTTTGGCCTGTACATAGCTGTGTTTTTCTTCTAAATTTGTTCAGAAATCGGACACAGAAAATACATATTTGTAACCTTGTTGGATGCCCCAAATTGTATAGCTCATCATTTCCTCTTTTATTCACTCACTTATTCAAATATGCATTTAAACAACAATATTCATTGAGGCTACTGCTTTTTATGGACTGTGCTGGTACTAAGAGAACTTGCAATTTAGTCTCTGACGTACAGGGAAGTCTTTCTTGGTTGAGAAAACAGAAAAAGTTGCTTCTACATTAACATTTCAGCTGCACAAAAGACGGTGTATAGAGAAAACAGAAGTCTCCCAAATGAGTGTTCTGCCCGATAAGCCAAATGCTGAGCCTTCTGTGAACGTATAGATACTACCGTGTGGCAAGGATTCATTAGAATCCTCAAATCACTTAGTAAATTGTCAATATTCATAATTAGAAAGAAGACAGGTTGCTGGTGTGCCGTGATTGCAACACATAAATTATAAGGAACAGAAACTAACTCAAGGTGCGGAATTTGTTTTGTCCAATTCCAAGATTGGGGATGACGCTGTTCTTCAGGTAGCGACCCTGCATAAGGATTTTTTTTTAATATATATATATATATGAAATTTATTGACAAATTGGTTTCCATACAACACCCAGTGCTCATCCCAAAAGGTGCCCTCCTCAATACCCATCACCCACCCTCCCCTCCCTCCCACCCCCCATCAACCCTCAGTTTGTTCTCAGTTTTTAACAGTCTCTTATGCTTTGGCTCTCTCCCACTCTAACCTCTTTTTTTTTTTTCCCTTCCCCTCCCCCATGGGTTCCTGTTAAGTTTCTCAGGATCCACATAAGAGTGAAACCATATGGTATCTGTCTTTCTCTGTATGGCTTATTTCACTTAGCATCACACTCTCCAGTTCCATCCACGTTGCTACAAAAGGCCATATTTCATTTTTTCTCATTGCCACATAGTATTCCATTGTGTATATATACCACAATTTCTTTATCCATTCATCAGTTGATGGACATTTAGGCTCTTTCCATAATTTGGCTATTGTTGAGAGTGCTGCTATGAACATTGGGGTACAAGTGCCCCTATGCATCAGTACTCCTGTATCCCTTGGATCAGTACTGCTAGGAATTTATCCAAGGGATACAGGAGTACTGATGCATAAGGATTTAAAATGTTGTCAGAGCTCCTACCTTTGGTAGGAGAGGATCCTCTTACCCTCCCCACGGCTCAGTCATATGCGTATACTCTTTCTGCGTCCTATTTCTAAATTCCAGAGACAGAGTATCTGATAAGCCCAGTTTGGAGCAATCATCTTTCTTTTTTAATCAATTACAGCCAGAAGGTTGGGTAACATAGTGGAAAGATAGAATGTCTCGTATGTAAGGTAAGCGTTTCTAAGAGAGGTGTTGCTGGTCAGACCTACTGTAAGTCTCCTCTACCCAGAGAATGAAATCGATTTTAGTAATCACTCATGTCAATGTTTATTCATGATCTTTTGAACCAGCTTATAAGTATTTTGAGCTTTATGAAATTTGAAATTTTTGTCTACATTAACTTACCTGTAAGAATAAGAGAAAATCAGCCTGCAAGGAATATTTAGGGGCAATTTGGCTTTAGTATATGTGCCTAGTGGGGTGCCTGACTTCAGCTCAGGTCACGACCTCATGGTTCATGGGTTCGAGCCCCTCGTCGGGATGTGTGGAGCCTGCTTCAGATTCTGTATCTTCCTCTCTCTCTCTCTCTCTCTGCCCCTGCCCACTCACACTCTCTCTCTCTTTTTCAAAAAATGAATAAACATTAAAAAAAAAGGAATGGTTTAGTATGTGTGCCTATTTATTTTCAACTATTATGTTGTGATTTTTTTTATCTGCCATAAAACAGTAACTTTCCAATGCGGTTAGACCAGAATTAATGTGTATTGGGAATAATGTATTGTCCATAAACTAAAATGTGACAAATTTACAATGTTAAAATAAAATAGAGAACATTTGTGTTACTGTCACTCTCTTCCTTTCTTTATGGGATCTTAAAGAAGGAGAGGAAGCGATGGGGTTATTGTCAGCTGGCAATTAGATACATGAGAGAAATTACATGATATATACCAATGAGTTAGTTATCCTAGCCTTTGCTGCAACCTCTAATTTATTAAAAATGATTTCGTATTTGGCCCCTGGCCCCAGGGTATTGCTGGGTTGAGTGATATAAATGATTCATTGGAAAGTTATAAGAATCTGAGCTAAACTAAATTGATTTACTATACAAATGATACAGCACCACTGCGGGATAAAAATCAAAACAAAATAAAACAAAAAAAAACCACAAAAAACAATAATTCATTTAAAAGTCTGCACCAGTCAGCCTAGATATAGGCAAGAGGATAGGGTAACAGGAAGCCAGGCTAGAAGAGTCTGCAGGAGAAAAGGCAGATTAGGACAATAGAGCAGTTAACTGCTACTGTGTAGGAGGTGAGGTAATCATTTAGCAAAGAGCGCTCAGAAAAATTTTGCTTTCTGTGATAGCTGAGATAAGAACATACTAAGACTGCTCCTCTAGAGAGTTTATTTTTATTCATTTTTGACTCAGGTCTTGAGAATTCCATAGAATGTGAATGCCATCTATAATGCCGCCGTAGTTCACAGACCAAACGACATAATTATTCTGAATCTAAGCATTCCAAGAGATTGTTCATTACCTGCAGTAACTCAAATGGGTCAGCATCAAATATTTTATTTTTGAGGGCCACGTGTACAGATTTTGGGCCAAGTTAGAGTTAATACAATTGATTGCTTTCTTGGAGGAGAAAACCATTAAATGTTATCAAAGATAATCAGATATTCCTAAATTTACCAATTTCAAATATGGCTAATATCCCAATTTTCTAATTTCTCCATTTCCCTAAGTTGAATGGATTTCCCTATAATTGGCATTGTTTCACCTGGACCGTCCAAAAGTATAATAAGAAATAGCTTCCTTATCTATTTTGAAGCAATCCTCTCTAAAAGCTAAAAGGTTTTAGTCTGGTATACAATCAAAGAGGATTGAAAGGTAGGCAACTTCGGTGCATATTTCTCAAAAAAAAAAATGTGACCACTAAGAGTGATATTTAATTTTAGAAAACTACCTTTAATACATGCAGGATGTTTTGAAGAAGGCTGATAGCGAATAATTCAAAGTAAAAGCTAAGCTTCATTCGGAGAAAGTCAGAGCTCCTGTGGCTGCAATTAACATACACTATAATCGACAACAGTTTATCCTTAGTCCTCAGAAGCTGAAGCATAAGGAGCTGGACAGAGCCCATAATGTAACCGACTGACTGTTCCTAATATATCCAGTAGTGAACAAAAACAAGCAAACAAAAGCAACAATAACAGCAAACAGATAGTGGAGATTCGTTTTTCACTCTAAAGAATCCAGAGCCACCGATCATATAGCATATGTGAAGAAGATCCACCTTGCCCTAGTAATGCCCCCGTGGTAAGCAGAATAATGGTCCCTGAAAATGTCCACATCCTAATCCACCAAAGGGCACATTACAGATATAATTATGGTTGGAAGTATCAGCATGTAGAGATTATCCTAGATTCTCTAGGTGGGTCCAATCTAACCACACGAATCCAACAACCCTAAATCCTTTGCCAACTACAGTTACAGAAATAAGTGATCTGGAAGGAGGGTCAGAGAAGTCCAATGTTGCTTGCTGGCTTTGAAAAGGGAAGAAAGGGGCCACGAGTTCAGTCATGTGGGTAATCTCTAGATGTTGTCAAAGGCAAAACAAAAAAATAAACACACAAACTCATTTTTCCCTAAGCCTGCAGAAAGGAACATAGTCCTACTGATACCTTGACTTTAGCCCAGGGAAACCCATGTCTGACTTCCAACCCACACAACTGTAAGGTGATATATTTGTGTTGTTTGCAAGTCATTAAGTTGGTGGTAATATTTGAAGGCTGCAAGAGGAAATTAATACATCACCACCTAAAATGTTGTTAGTTAAACTTAACAGGAATATGAATTGTCTGAAGAACTTGAAAATGCAGTTCTTGGGCCAGTAGATCTGAGTTTGTACCCAGGATTCTGAACTCCTAATAAGGCCCCAGGTTATGCCAATACTGCTGATTCATGGATCGTATTTTTGTTAGCAAGGACTCAAAACGTGCTTAGCTCTCTGGCTTGATGTCAGTCTGAACCGTCCCCGGAACTCATGAGAGAAAAACTGCGTGCCAAGCATTCTAATTTTGCTTAAGAAAGTTATCTTGCACTATTTATTGTTGTTTTCTATTTCTATTTTGAGTCACCCTGTGTTCAGTTTGTGACCCTACATCTTTACTGATTCATAAGCAATGCTGATTATAAAAAAATGTTTTTTTTTCTATTTCAGCCCCCTGACTTGTCACGAAGTTCTCTCTCTCTCTCTCTCTCTCTCTCTCTCTCTCTCTCTTCCTCTTCTTCTTCTTCTTCTTCTTCTTCTTCTTCTTCTCCACTGTCTCTCTCATAATTCAACTATTCTTAACTGCTTTGCACATTAACACTGTCATGACTGGTCCCGGCATGTTTGACTTCATAACAATCACCTTGATGACCAACCTTTTAAGAAGATATTTGCAGGGCACCTGGGTGGCGCAGTCGGTTAAGCATCCGACTTCAGCCAGGTCACGATCTCGCGGTCCGGGAGTTCGAGCCCCGCGTCAGGCTCTGGGCTGATGGCTCGGAGCCTGGAGCCTGTTTCCGATTCTGTGTCTCCCTCTCTCTCTGCCCCTCCCCCGTTCATGCTCTGTCTCTCTCTGTCCCAAAAATAAATAAACGTTGAAAAAAAAATTAAAAAAAAAAAAAAAAGAAGAAGATATTTGCCACCTGTTCAATGTTCAGGAGATAGAAAACATAGCTTACTATTTAGAGTAAAAAATATGCTATTTAAAAACATGCCCCATTTGAGCAAAGACATGTCACATAAACAAATCTAGACAAGTGAAAATTACAGAGTTTCAGAATGCAAGGATCATTAGATGTGATCTTTTAATTAGTGTAGTCTTTTGTGTGTGTGTGTTATTCTATTGCTTCTGGTTATGAATAGTCCATTGTGACAACATTCTATTTTTGGATACATTAGAATCTAAATAGATCCTTTCTGTTAATCATCCATATCTCAACGTTCAACTTTACATTAGAATTCTCTTAGAAGTTCAATATAGATAGATAGATAAATAGATAAACTAGCTCCTTCTCCACTCTCCAGATATCTCTAGAAAAGGGAAGAGATGTTAACTTTAAAATTTGCCTGGATGACTCAAATCAGTGACCAAGTTTGAGTACCACTCACACAAGATACTACTTCTGAGAAGCTTGCATTCTTCTTAAAGTACATAAAACTTACTTTCTAAGATAATTTGAATTAAATATTATGCCGAAAGTCAATTTTCTACTCCAAAGATAATGACATAGTCAAAACTATTTGCATGGAGAATTAGTTATTTATTGCCATATAAACAACCTTTCTAACATTTAGTGAATGAAAACATCCATTTATTTTGTTTACGCTTCTACAGTTTAGCCTGAGTTCAATTAACGGTTCTGTCAGGCTTACCTGGGAGCCCGCATGTGGCTTCTTGTGGCAGATCAAGTGGGGCTGAGGTGGGGCAAGAGGATGGAGAAGCGGGCCAGGGCTGTTGGCTGGGGTACCTTGGTTCTTGTCCCTGTGGCTTCACCAGCTCATCAGTCTAGATATCTCCCTTTCTTTCTTTTTTTCTTTTTTAAATGTTTGTTTATTTTTGAGAGAGAGGGAGAGAGAGAGCAATAGGGGGAAGGGTAGACAGAGAGGGAAACACAGTATACAAAGCAGGCCCTGCTCTGATAGTGGAGAGCGTGACACAAGGCTCGAACTCACAAGCTGTGAAATCATGACCTGAGCCAAAGTCTGACACTCAACCGACTGAGCCAACCAGGGGCCCCTCAGTGGAGATTTTGTATGTAGCAGTGTCCGTATTTGAAGAAGTCAAAAGGCCATGTACAAGGGTTTCTCAAGCCTCTTTTTCTGTAACATGTACTGATATACCATTTGTCGAAACACATAACATGGCCAGGTCCAGAATCAATGTAGGAAGTGATTAAACAAAAGCACGAATTCTGAGAAGGATGACCATTTGGGGACCATGAATGTATATCACAATCAATATGTGTCTGCACCAATAAAATTTGGACAGGACTAATTATGCAATATATATTCTGATTTCAGCTTTTTCAACATTGCTTTTCTTCTGAAATAGAGCTTATTTACAAAAGTATGTGGAACATGACTGTCAAGCTTAATAAATGAGAAATGATTGCAAATACACACTGTGGTGACCAAAATTCAGCACAAGAAGTGGAATTTTTTCAGCATTCCCCTGAATACCCCTTTTGAATCACAAACGTTTATTTACCACAAGTTATCTGCTTCCCTGACACTGTGAGAAACACTTGCTTCTCTTGGGAACGACTTTCAACAATTTTTATCCCGTTTTTGAACTTTGTAAGAATATAATATAGTACTTATTATTTTCTATCAGGCTTCTTCTGAGAACAGTATATATTCCAGTCATACAGGGTGTTGCATGGAGCTACACATCATTGATTTAATGGCTATATGCTATTTAATTTTATAAATACACCATATTTTCTTTGTTCACTCTACTGCTGTTGGACATTTCAGTTTCTAGCTTACATTTATTATATTTATTATATTTGTTATGAATAATATTGTCATAAACTTTGTTATAAATATACACACATCAAAATTATGTATATTTTTCTAGGTTCCAGTGCATGCAAAAAAATATATATATATGTGTGTGTGTGTGTATATATATATATATATATATATATATATATATATAAACACATTCCCAAAATGTATATATAATCTCAGAATATAATTATTTCTGGGTCATAGAGCATCTGCTCAAATTTAAAGACAATAAAATATAATAAACACTTTAGCAGTATGTGGATAATTTTAGTGTTTCATATTCACTTGATGAATGGATTTTAACATTGTATAATTCTGTATCTGTCATTTAATAATTCCATTTAACTTATGTATAGATTTGTTTAAAATTGTTTAGGGGTTTCTGGGCATCTCAGTGGGTTAAGCGTCCCACTTTAGCTCAGGTCATGATCTCACCACTCTTGAATTCGAGCCCTGCACTGGGCTCTGTACTGACAGCTCAGAGCCTGGAACCTGCTTGGGATTCTGTGGCTGCCTCCCTCTCTGCCCCTCCCCTGCTCATGCTCTGTCTCTCTCTTCCAAAAATAAATAGACATTAAAAAAATAAAATACATACAATAAAGTTGTTTACGTTCAAATTTAATTATCTGTGAATAATGAAAACTTTCTTTTTTCTTTTTAATTTTATTTATCTTTTCTTCTTAAATATACAAATATTTTCAGATCAATTATGATGAGAAATGACGGGAACAAGTAAATATTTTTATAGGAGAAAATAAATGTGCAATTCAAGCATTGTAAAAAATGTATTTTTGCCTTCTTGGCATCAAATCTTCATCTCAATTCTATCTGCAGGTATTACGCATGTTATTTATGCCTATTAACTTTAATTATTTTCGTTGACATTCATTATTATTTCTCTATATTAAGCACTTTAAAATGAATTTTGAAGGGATGTTATGAGAGCTATTTTTATTGCATGCTAATATTATTATGTTCATTATTTAAGAAATAAAATTAAAAGCTTTTTTTTTTTAAATCCAGTGTGTCAGCATTCAATTCGTATTTTAGATACTTAAACCCCTATGTAAGAAGTGTCAGAGTCGGCCTGGGCTGCCATAACAAAGTATGAGAGACTGGGCGCCTATACAACAGAAATCTGATTTCTCAGTTTGGTTAGGTTCTGGTGAGATATCTCTTTTTGGCTTGCAGATGGCTGCATTCTGGTCTTGTCCTCACATGGCAGAGAGAGACAGAGAGAGAGAGAGAGAGAGAGTAAACTGGTGTCTCATTTTATAAGGGCATTAATCCCATCAGGAGGAAGCCATAATTGTGATCTCATCTAAACCTCATTATCTTCCAAAGTCTATGTCTCCACAAACCATCACATTGGGATTGGGGCTTCAATATATCCATTTGAGAAACACACAATTCAATCCATAGCGAGATGTACATTTCCCTCCCTCACTTTTTTTTTCCCTTTTTTTTTTCTCCTTTCCTCTCTTCTCTTCTTATTTTTCTTTCCCCTTTCTCCCCTCCCTCCCTCCCTTCCTCTCTCTCTCCTTCCTAGTCTTCTTTCCTTCTTTATTGTTCTTTGGTTGAAAATTCTTTAAACCAAATTCTTTAGACAATAATTGTTGTAGAGTACTTTCATTTTATGTTAGTATTCATTTCATGACAATCTTTCAACGATTTATTATCTCTTTGGCACTTTCAGATTGTCACAACTTCTCTCTATATCCACTGGGTTGAACAAGAAAACATATATGACCCGATTGGCCTACACACTTCACAGCAATAGCATCTTTCTTATGCAGTAAGATTGTCTTTAAAGCCTAGTATTTATATGTAGATAAATTAACTAATCCCCTTTCTATAGCATATCCACATGTCTTTGTTTAACTAAATTGACCTGTAATTATGCATTTAATTTAATACTTTCATTCTAGATAAAAGAATAGCACCTGTGAGATATTGAACTATGAGTTATACCTTTTAACTCTGCAACATAGTAATTTATTGTGGTCCTTTTTATGTTGGTATATATACACTCTTGTTATAGAGTTTTATTTCTGACTACATTAGAAAATGGTAGTAAAGCATTCTTGTCACTTTGTGTTTAACGTGGTGGATTTGGATCTAAGGTATATTTGCTCTGTACTTTTACTGAAATATTTACTCTGGCAAAGTATAAACAAAGATAATCTAGGGGCACCTGGGTGGCTCAGTCAGTTAAATGTCTGACTTTGGCTCAGGTCATGATGTCACGATTCATGGGTTCGAGCCCCACCTCAGGCTCTGTGCTGACAGCTCAGAGCCTGGAGCCCACTTGGGATTCTGTGTCTCCCTCTCTGCCCTTCCCCTGCTCATGCTTTGTCTCTCTATGTCTCTCAAAAATAAATAAACATTAATTTTTTTAAAGATAATCTAAACACTAGTTGTTTATTATCCAAGTGAATTAATTCCATTGGAAACTGTTTACTCCAAGACAGTTTATCAACCTTTTTTTTCCCTCCATTTCTGTAAAATTATTTTGAACATACAGATGTGCACCTCTCCTCATTTTTTATATCGGACTACAGATTATTTTCAACTGAAGTTCAACTAGCTTCAACAGATGCAATTTCTGCCTTATTAAAAAAAATGTAATTTTAAAATCAAACTATATACATTACTATTTTAAATATATGCCACATAATACAAGTTAAAGTTGAATCCATATGCTATTTTTAACAGTCAGAATGTTTACACTCCTTTTTCTCATTTAACTTGTATTTGTATCTTGTTTTCTTCACTATTCACCCCAATACAGTGTACTTTTTTAAGAAGCGTATTTTTAAGGTGGCCAGTTGGTTATTTCGGCTCAGGTGATGATCTCACAGCTGGTGGGATCAAGTCCTGAGTTGGGCTCTGTGCTGACAGCATGGAGTCTGCTTGGGATTCTCTCTCTTCCTCTCTCTCTCTGCCCCTCCCCCACTCACTTCCCCCTCTCCCCTTCTCAAAATAAATAAATAAACTTTAAAAAAAGAAGTATATGTTTAAGAAGTATATTTTTAGAAGCGTATTCTTCTCCAAAAAATGAGAACATTAATTTGTTATTTACAAGCAATTTATATTATCTGAATTAGGAAACTTTTTTTTCCCTGGAATTACTGATGGTAACAATTAGTAATAAAAAGTAACCACAACCTCTCTCAATTCTGAAAAACACATTGAACTGCAATGTGAAATTTTATGGGGTAATTTCTTCTTCAACAAGATTGAGTGCTGCCTTGGTAAAGTAAACTTCTTTGGGCACAGATTTTCCGAACTGTCCCTGTTTGGGGCACACACAAATATTTTACCACTGAAAATATTGCCCCTTTTGACATTTTAGGGTAGGTGAAGACTCCGCTTTATTTTTATAAAATGAAAAGGCAGAGGGTGATTATAAAACAAACAAATTAGAATATAAAATCCCAGTGATACCTAGGTCACAGATATATCATCAAACAAACCAATTTTAGGAAAGAAT
This sequence comes from Lynx canadensis, assembly GCF_007474595.2. NCBI lineage: Eukaryota > Metazoa > Chordata > Mammalia > Carnivora > Felidae > Lynx > Lynx canadensis. The sequence continues at coordinate 217,228,557 of NC_044303.2, read as the reverse complement.
CAATTAATTTCTTAAAAATTACTGGTGCCCATGCACTCTTTGTAAAGTCTTCATATATCTCCAGGGTTAAAAACACCAAAATGTGAAGATTTGTCATTCCAAGAAAGAATTCAAAGTACATTTTTTCCTCTGAAACTTTGGTAAGGCCTTCCACTATAGACTCTGAATGAGCCATCCCTTCTGAAAGTAATGTTCAATTAATTAAATAAGGAGGCCAGGAGGCTGAGGTGGCTCCAATGTCGGGGTGCCCTACATAAGCAATCTGAAACTTAAAACAGCAATGCCTCAAGGTTACTGAATCAAACCCTAGGGACAACCAATAACTAGCCGCTAACTACGCTTTAAGCTATAGCCAATCAGAAATGTTCTTGCTTGGCTTCTGCTTTTTCCCCATGAGTGTCTCCCAGAACTCCTGTCCCAGGTGGGGCACTCCCAACCACTTCAGATGTTGGACTTCCAGATTGGAATTGATTTTTACTCAAATAAACTCTTAAAATTTTTAGCATGCCTCCGTTTGTGTTTTAATGGAAATAAATTTGTGAAATCCCTGTGTGAAAAAGTATCAGCAAATGTTTTTGAGACAAACTTATTAGTAGCAAATATTATCAGTAAAAGAGCTTATTTTCCGAAGAGTTCACACAAGTGAGGGCAGAGGGGAAGGGAGTCACTGAGTTCAAATTGCTAAATAGAACAAAAACTAAGATGCTAATTCATTAAATGCAAATGATTATTACAGCATAAGGAAAAATGATACATAATCACTAGTAACCCTTAAAACACAGACTGAAATAAAAATGTTATAAATTATGCTTAAAATATTGAAAAATATTGGGGCGCGTGGGTGGCTCAGTCAGTTAAGCATCCGACTATGGCTCAGATCATGAACTCCCAGTTCGTGGGTTCGGGCCGCGCGTCAGGCTCTGTGCTGACAGCTCAGAGCCTGGAGTCTGCTTCAGATTCTGTGTCTCCCTCTCCCTCTGCCCCTCCCCTGCTCACACTCTCTCCCTCTCTCAAAAATAAACATTAAAAAAAAAATTTAAAAGTATCGGAAAATATTTGCTGAGGTCTGAACTGAATGTATTATTATCTTGTTAAAAAATATCTTTGGGGGGCCCCTGGGTGGCGCAGTCGGTTAAGCGTCCGACTTCAGCCAGGTCACGATCTCGCGGTCCGTGGGTTCGAGCCCCGAGTCGGGCTCTGGGCTGATGATGGCCCAGAGCCTGGAGCCTGCTTCCGATTCTGTGTCTCCCTCTCTCTCTGCCCCTCCCCCGTTCATGCTCTGTCTCTCTCTGTCCCAAAAATAAATAAACGTTGAAAAAAAAAAATTAAAAAAAAAAAATATCTTTGGGTTTCTGGGTGGCTCTGTTGGTTGAGTGACCAACTCTTGATTTAAGTTCAGGTCAAGATATCAGAGTTGTGAGATTGAGCCCTGTGTTGGGCTCTGCATTTACATGGAGCCTGCTTAAGAGTCCATCCCTCTCTTTCCCCTGCTCTCTCTCTCTTTTGAAAATGAATTTTAAAAAAACAAACAAAAAAAATCTTAAAACAGTTGGGTAAAGAGATCGCTGCTACTTCTTTTTGCTTCAAATGTGTCATTAAAGACAAAAACCTGGGGCGCCTGGGTGGCACAGTCGGTTAAGCGTCCGACTTCAGCCAGGTCACGATCTCGCGGTCCGTGAGTTCGAGCCCCGCGTCGGGCTCTGGGCTGATGGCTCGGAGCCTGGAGCCTGTTTCCGATTCTGTGTCTCCCTCTCTCTCTCTGCCCCTCGCCCGTTCATGCTCTGTCTCTCTCTGTCCCAAAAATAAATAAACGTTGAAAAAAAAAAATTAAAAAAAAATAAAAATAAAAAAAAAGACAAAAACCTGGGGCGCCTGGGTGGCTCAGTCAGTTAAGCGTCCGACTTCAGCTCAGGTCAGCATCTCAAGTTCTGTGAGTTCGAGCCCTGCATCGGGCTCTGGGCTGATGGCTCAGAGCCTGGAGCCTGCTTCCGATTCTGTGTCTCCCTCTCTCTCTGCCCCTCCCCCATTCATGCTCTGTCTCTCTCTGTCTCAAAAAAAATAAACGTTAAAAAAAAAATAAAGACAAAAACCTAAGGAAGTCTTCTAGCCCTTCTTTCTAGCACATCACTTATTTATTTATCTTTGGTCAGTCTGAGTTGTCATCACTTAAGAAGCTGTATTAGGTTACATTTCAACTAGTGATTTTTTTTTTTTTTTTGGTAACAAAGTAGCAATTCTATGTGCATCATTTTTCCTTCTTATTTCCGTGTGTTGAACTAACTAGGATCTACGTCTTTGGGTAAGGCTAAAGAAAAACTCTTTTCTCTTTCATTTTTTTTTTTTTTTCCTTCTAGCTGGGGGAGTAAACTGAGGTTTGAAAGAAGCCACCCTTCAGATCTCCAGACCTAAAAAAATCAATTCTGCAATCCACCTTTTCCCGGACAATGTAGTCTTAATGGTAATTGGTTCTTGCCAATCTTTTTGTTTGTTTTGTTTTTAGTTCAAGTGGAAATTAATTATTTTTTTTGTGATTTAATTTTTGACTAGAGGTAAAGAGCTAGATACCCTTTATTACAGTAATCTTGAGTCCCCTTAAGATATCTTAAAAGACAACTTTGTGAAGTACAATAAAAATAAAATACTCATCATTGTCTTACATATATTTACATAAACATTAAGTGTTTTTTAGGACTATACACAAAAAGTATTATAGGCATAGACAGAGATGTACATGAAAAATTACTGAGAAATATGATTATGCTTTAGAAAATTATGCATGGCAATAAATGTTACGTGTAATTTAAAATTCTGTGTTTTAATCTTTTGAGAGAGAGACAGAGAGACAGAGAGATGACAGGCTGCACATTAAATCTTCTGTGCTAAGCCCACATCACCACACCAAGACTTAGTACCTAACCTAACAGCAGGTCCAGCCTTTCCCAGAAATGTGATCTTAACTAGTCAGTCTTGACTTTCCTGGTCAGCACTAATGAATTAAGCCACGTGATAGACCTCTGCCATTCCCCCAAAGGAGGGTGACCTTGCCTGAAACAATCCATTCTTGCCTAGTAGCCTCCTTGTCCTGCTCCCTTTCTGCCTATAAAAATATTTGGTTTTGTACGGCTCTTCTGAGCTTTCTGTTTGTTAGATGGGATGTTTCCCCATCCATGAATCATTGAATAAAAGCCAACAAGATCTTTAAAATGTATTTAGCCGAATTTTGCTTTTTAAGAAATGCAAATAAAATGTGGAAAACATCTCCCATACTATGAACAAAATGCGGATAAAGTGTTATAAATACCATAGTATGGAAAAGAGCTTACATTCACAAAAAGAACAGAACTAAAAACCAAAATATATCACCATTATTTGTTCTTTTAGTAAATCATAATTTTTAAATTTTTATTTTCTAAATGTATTAATAAGCCTAAATTACTCTTCTAAGGCAGTTGTACAATGATGTCAATATAAAGAAAAAGGAAATCGTGAAGATAATTTGTACAACTCAGTATATCTTACAGTGTTGATTTTTAACTGTCTTCTTTCATGCTTTTCTTAGTATTCCTAACCCTTTTAAGATGTTTACACCTTTTTATGAACATATTTTCTTTTGTATCTATACCTCACAGGAATACAAATGAAGGCATTTAAATATATGTGTGTGTATATACATATATACATATATAATATGCATGCATACATATATATTACATATACATGTATATATAGTTATACATGTATATACAATATACATGGATTTATAATATATATATTCTTATATTGGTAGTTTGATATCATGTCCTTACATTTTAGATTTATTCTGAACGAATTTTTCAGCGGATATTCTATTTGTAGTGACTTTTGAAGAATATTACAATACCTGTTAAAAACACAATGGGTCTAACTCCAATTTGAAGGCATTTCTTTGTATTCTCTGTTGAAACCGCAATTACAATTTGCATTTAGTGACATTCTGATAACAATATACAAATGTTTGTGCTCTTAAAGTTTTACCATGCATTTGGCATGCTCAAGTTCTATTAAATGTCCATTTATTCAATTTTGGAGTTCCATGAGAGAATCCAGGGGAAATTTATCAGTATTCATATATTAATGTTCACCTTATTCTGTTGAGCTCTATTGGGTGTGGGTTGAAGAAATTATAACTGATTGTGAGCGGTTTTCGTGCCAACGTTAAAAGCAAAACTTCATCTTATTATTAAGAATATGAATATACCCAATCACGTATGCATAATTAGTTCAATAGTGTTGCCTAAAATAATGATGATAACAATAATAATGTATTTTGGTTCATATTCTTTGAAACCGACTTTGTTCCCCATTATTATCTGTTGTTAGTTTTTCTTCAAGTTTGACTGTACACACTAAAGAATGTTGCACATTCTCCGACTTTCTGTTTTGGCATCAAATGTAAACAAAATAAATGTAACCACTAGTGTAAACAGCCTAGGACTTCATATACTCATCTGAAGCAAAGCTCCACTCCAGAAACCAGAGATGGTTTTTCTTTTTCTATTTCCCCTACAGAGCCTTAACTGAACTGAAGAATCAAGTGCACTGATCCAGAGACTGAAACAAAGCAGCGGTGCTAAAGCCCTGCGGGGGTGGGCTTTACCTGCTCAGGTATTGACCATTCCCCATCTTTCCTCCTGGGGGTTGCTTTTGCCTCCGACACCTTCCCCTTGCTTTCACATTTCTCCTCCTTGCAACAGGTTCCTCCTTGCCGGAATCATTGGTCTCAGTAGATTCCCCATGTTAATCAGGGATGGATTTTGACTGACATATCAGATCTCAGAAGTCAGATTGTAGGAATTCGACCTTTCACAAGACCCCCATTCGTCTATTCCACAGATCCTGAGCTGCAGGTAATGTTTGTTTGGGTGTTTGTTTCCAGTAATTAGCTCTCAGGCTATGTAAACCATCACAAAGTTTTATATGACATTAATTCTCACGTAAAGTACATGAGAGCATATCATATATAGTATATTCTCATATACAGTATATTCTCATAGCGTATTTTACATATACAAGGAGGAAGAAGATATTTTCCAGCCTCTTATGATGTGTTTAGTTTAGTTACCAAGGAGCCGAATGCATCACGTGCTTGGCGAATTCTGTGTTTTTTGTGTCTTATTTCAGTCAAGCTCCCACTCCACCCTCACAGGAACAACTAAGGCTTTGAGAATCACTTCTCCCAGTTTATCTTGCAATGAAAAATACTGACTGAAAATAATGCTTATAATGTCCCATGCATCGTTCTAAGTGTTTTATTGATTTAAAATTATTAATTTCTCAAAAGAACCCAATAAGGTTGTTACCACTGTTATTCCTGTTATACAGATGAGGAACCTGAGGAACAGAGAGGTAAAGAAAGTTGCAGAAGGTCACACAGCTTTTCAGTGTGGTAGATAGGCAGTGCAGCGTCTCAGTCCGTGGTCCTAAAGGCACCATTTCATGGCTTCTGACTATCACAAATGCCCAGAAATATTTATCTCTCTGAAGAGTGTGGTGACCGTAATAATTACAGAGCTAGTAGGACAAACTCTTAGTGTCCCGTCCTTGGTGGCAGCAACCACTTTTCCTCATCAGATCAGTTCTGCATCAGGATCTCGGTGGTTGTCCCTGGAATCTTGCTACTAAATTAGGTTTCCCAGTTCTCCAAAAGGCGAGCTTCCCCAAATCCTTAACAAATGTAGTAAAATGCTTCATCAGTTGAATTGTCAGCCAGAGTTGCGTTTATTACTTTCAGCCAGGAGTAGTAACTAAATCTGACTCATCATTTTCAAGGCAACTAACTGCCTCAGGACGATGTATGAACTTTACGTATAGGAGGATTAGAGGCTTTGCTTCAATTCTTGCTACAGATTTTAACTCTTCATTTATGTCAGGGATGTGAAGTCGATCACCGCATACCAATTATATTCAACTCCTTATTGTCAAGAGCTGTGGGGAGCCGAGGGAGAACTGAACTGTCATTGTTAGAGCCGATCAAAACAAGTCAAGGGGTGCCCGGGGGGGATCAGTTGGTGAAGGATCCAACTCTTGATTTCGGCTCAGGTCATGATCTCAAGGTGCTGAGATCGAGCTCTGCATCGGACTCCACACTGGGCTTGGAGCCTGCTTGGAATTCTCTCTCTCTCTCTCTCTCTCTCTGCCTCTCTTCTGCTCTCTTTCGGTCTCTCAAAAGAATAAAACTGAAATAAAATAAAACAACAAGCCAAAATTAAAGTAACAGTCAAGGCTTAAATTGCTTATTGCAATCATATAAGCAAGAGGCTAAATCACAAAGATGTCGGCTGCTGTCATGTTGGATTCTTCAGCACAGATCGGCACCAGATGCATCAGTGAACACAGGGGAAACGTCTCAGCGCCAAAGGATCTCTGAACAAAAAGCTGCTGCCATTTTATTGGCCACAGGAGCCAAGAGAAGGGGGGAGGGGACAGGGCCGGGAGTCAGAAAGTACTGAGACAGACTCAAGTGCCTTTATGGTTTCCCCTCCTCCCCTCTAAGGGGGTCTTATCAGAGGTGCCAGTGGGAAGAAGCCCAAATGGAGGTGTGTGGGCCCAGGATGCAGACACGCTTGGGGCTTGGCTGGTCACGGTGGGGCCGGATTCTTTTGCCGTCGCTCCCTTCAGAGACCACAAGGCATCGGCTGAGGGGCCCTTTTGGGTTTAGGGGAACTTCTCCCATGAGGTTCCACAGGGAAAGCCTTGTGACTGCCTGTGGTTGGGCCTGGTAGACCTGTATCGTGTTTTGTTCAGAAGCTGGACTCCTCGCTTTTTCACTGCACTAGTTCGCTGGGCTTCCATAACATAGTGCTACAGACTGGGTGGTTTCAAGGACAGAAATGTATTTTCTTACAATTCCAGGGGCTAGAAGGCTGAGGTGTGAGGAGGGTTGGTTTCTCCCAAGTCCTTTCTCCTTGGCGCACAGATGCTGTGGAGTTGCTCTGGACATGCTAGCCCGAAACATGGCAGCCTGGCATACTGAGTGTTTCCAGCTGAGGAAGATTGAGTGACTAGCAGAAGCAGGTCCCTCCTCCCCCGAAACAGGTCATAAAGTCCTTGACGAATCTGAACAAGCCGGCCTTGCTACGTTCCCCACAAAGTATCACACTTACTTCCTTCTCTTTAACCTATCCTATTCCTCAAAGACTGTCCGCTCTTCAATAAGCCTAGCATAAAAATACTCAGACCTAACTGTGTTTTCATTCTGAAGGGAAGGAAAAATTCTTCTCAGGGTCTTCCAGCTAAATTGAGAATTAAATTTAAAGGAGACATTAACAGGAGGGGAAAAAAAAATTAATACATGCACAGGGAGGCCTTCGAATAAAATTGGGACCCCAAGAAATGACCAACGCAGGCATTTTTTACACTTTTTTAGACACAGAGACAATACATCTGTGAGGAACTGACAAAGAAAACTTACTTCGAGATTTTCAGGAAGTAAGGAATTCTGAACAGAATGTGGACTGTAGTAGTAAATTACTAAAAACTAACAAGGGTTCTTGATACAGGCTTCTCGGCTCTGGATTTCCCATTTCTGGTGATAAAGCTGGCCTTTTATCTGATGGTACCTCTCTCTTTCACAATGGAGATTTATTTCCTGCTTTCGGGGAGATACGGGAGGATCTGAGTGTCCTTCTTATACAGGCTCTCTCTTTAACTAATTTTTATTTTAAATATTCAGTATGCCAAAGTGGCACATTTGGGGGCAGCCTATTCATGGCCCCTACAGTTTTGTTATGAAGTTTCCTGTGTCATGTAAAACTTCTTTTAAATAGGCTGATATGCTTTTCTGCTGTTAACATCTTTGCCTGTTTGATTTTCAGACCCACCTAAGGTCTCTACAAACATTGGGGAAAACTTTTTCCCTCTCATATAGAGTCTTGATCTATTTGGGTTACTAGAGGGAAAGGCCACAGAGTGAGTGGTGTATAAACGATAGAAATTTATTGCTCACCGTTGTGAGCCTCGAACTCTGAGATCAGGGTGCTGATATGGCAAAGGCCCTCTTCCAGGCTGCAGACTTCTCTTGGAACCCTCACGTGGCAGAATGGTCTGGGGGCGGGGGAGAGGGGCACATGGGTGGCTCAGTCCGTTAAGATGATCTCTGTCTCTATCCCTCCCGCTCTCTCTGTCTCTCTCTCTCAAGGTAAATAAATAAACAACAACAACAAAATGAAAGGAAAAAGAAAGGACTAGGGAGCTCTCTGGGGTCTCATTTATAGCAACACTAATTCTGTTTATGAGGCCTCCACTCTCATGACCTATTTGCCTCCCAAAGGTACCACTAACACCATAGCATTGGACATTAGGGTTTCAAAATGTGAATTTGGGGGACACACACCTCCAGACAGGAGAACTAGTACAGCACAGTCTCAGTTAAATTATCAATGTTTTAGGAGAGCCCTCCTCGCACGGCTGTATGGTATTCCCAAGGTGATAGTTGTCACCTTGTCAATCTTAGTTTGTATTTAAATCCTGCTTGCTCTCCTGCTCTCTATGTGTGCACAAACACACACACACACACACACACACACACACACACATAACGTTGCTAATTAAATAATATAAGTGCAGTGGAAATTGTCAATCAGATCATTTAAAAATACTGCAATTTTTATATATTTTTGTAAATATTTGCTACGGTTTTATTTTGTTTCATTTTTTTTAAATGTATATGTCTCTCAAAATCACAGCACTTGTCTGTTGTCTGGAACACAGTATTTCTTAAGAGATAGCATCAAACTTTCCCAATGACTTCTTATTTATTGATAGAAACAGGTGCTTTTTAGCTTCAATAGGTATAAGATTACTTTTAAGGCTCATAGTTTTGTTCATTATGCTAAAGCTTCTCTTACGATCTGCTGAGCTAAAAGCAATTATGCAAAAATATCACAATACTTAAAATAGTATCTGAGGTTTTTATATATCCAGTATCTTTTTTGTGAATTAAGTCACAAAACTATGAATAAGAATGTCATATTTAATTAGAGCAAATTTAATCCACTAGGCCAGACAAGAAATGCTGTGGGTTGAGTACAAAGAGTGTGGGGCTGACGAGGTTTGAATCAAAAGCTCTGCCACTTACACCAGCTCTCTGCATCTCATTTTCCTCCTGCATTAAAAGGATGAAATAATACAACTTAAAGCAAGCGAAATGAACAATCACAGATACTAGGCATTGCGCTGGCCTGTAACCCTGGAGAACCTCTGCTGTGCCGAGCATTGATCCTTTAGTTTCAGGATCGTGGGAATCTGGAGGCGTTTCCCAGTGACATTCCACGGCAGCAGAAAAACACAGGTAATACTTAAGAAGCAGTGGTTCATATGTGAAACGTAGAAGTAGTTTGATATCTTAACGTCTAGTAACATCAGTATTTTAATATCTAGTAATGCCAGTACTAAATACTCTAATATAGGATACCATCAGCATGCTGGCTGTGTATTGGCTGTGATCACACTCTAGTTAATGTGTGAAATTCTTTCTGAGTGAATATGAAACAGAAGAAGGGAGATGAGAGAGGCTTTTGTGGAGAAGAGTGAGTGGATTGTAGTTAATAAGCTGAATATTTACAGGAAGAAAGGAAAAGGAGAGATCTTTGAGCCAGAAGAGGGGTTCAAGAAGGAGATGCTGGATGGAAGTTTCCAGTGAATAAAGACGGTGGCCTTTTTCAAGTGTTTGGAACTTGTGGTAGCTGTATAAAAAGTTTTGCCAGCGGATAATCCAGTCTCCACATTACAGGTAACTTCGTGTATCGTTTGGGTCCAGGGACCTGGAAAGGCAAACATTCAGAGTATACTTGAATCAACAATTTCCATTGGTATAATCAAGCCCTCTTCTTGTCATATTTGTAGAAATGCTTTATTTCTGCATCCAGACCCCTCACCAAAGGAAGAGTAAAGCTTAGCCTCTGTTTTTCATCTACCTGAGTTACCATGTTACCATGGTAACAAAACAAAACAAAAAGCCCTATGAGGTAATCATGTATGAATAAATTCATGGAGTTGAGACAATGTAGATGAAAAAGTCCAGCTAGCAAGTAGAGAACCTGGAATTTAAGCCTATGCTTGATATCAATAGCCATTCTTTTAACTACTCTTCTGTAATGACTTTGAGGAATCAATGTACCAGTATATATAAATCTATGGATAAAGATTATCTAAATTTCTCAAAGACTTTGTATAACACTTGCAAATGTCTAATAATAATAATAATAATAATAACTATATTAATTTGATAGTAAAATTAATAACATTTATAGAATATCCATAAGGTAAACATATTAGTAGGGGTTTTACGTTATCTTTTTTAAATCCTAAGAAATACCCGGTATGTAATTTTGTGTCTCATTTCACAAATGAGTTGAATGGGAATCAAAGGCGAAAACCAGGTTGACTGAGAGTAAGTGGGCAATGCCAAGATTTGAATATGTCGTGCTCCAAGTGTCATTAATTTTCCGCTATGTTTAACCAAAGTACCAAGATAGGATAAAAGCTCAACAGAACCTCTTTAATAATTAAATGTTCCAAATGCAGTAAGGCAGGTATTAATCAAGTGGTATATTTTAATGATCTCAGTGTATTCATTCATATTAAAAAAACTTGAAAAAATATATGAAACAATATTAGACACTGAGATCCCATTCATATACTCAATTCTGCTGCTTAGTGAGAAGCAATTCAATGATGCGTTTTAAAAGCAAACACTCATCGTATAATATTTGCTTTGCAAAGGCATATTTTATTCTTACCAAGACAGGAAGTTTTGAGTCATTGTGTAGATTTTTGTGTCATTTACTCTGTAAGAATGCAGTTAGGGTTATAGTTAAATCAATGTTTTTCATCCCCGTATGTTTTAGTATTGTAAACAGCAAAGAAGTTTGAAAGAACAATAAATCGACATCAAGTCAAAGAGTCTGAACACCAGGTGCTTAGCGGTATCTATTTTAAAAGTCTAAATCTACTTCTTTGCCAGCTAATAGCTTCCCCTGAGCAGACATGAGGAACAAAGTCTATTGGGTGTTTGCATGCATTTAAGAATTGTTTCATTCATTATACTCTGCAGGTGCTTTCTCTCAAGATACATTCTTGTTAACAAAAAACAGGGTTTGACAAGGTGTTTTCAACATGAGAGCAAGGGCATATCAGTCCTGGAAGGAGCAGAGTAAGTTAACTGTAATGCACCCAACTCTGTAGTTAACCTGATTTTCAAAATGTCAATTTTAATGATATGATACCAGCCTGCAGTAGCTTTGGGGGAAAGAAAAAATAATTTTCTGGTTGCAAAATACACTGAAATTATAAGATTTAGACGCACAGGGGGTCACTGTGGGATTTAGTGTGGTACAGGTAGATGAGGTTTTGGGTTTTGAAAGGTATATGCAAGTTTTGCATTTGACCCTATTTCTTCCACTTCGACTTGCTTCACTCGGTGATTTTCCATCTTTGCAACAGGCATTTCTGTCATCTCCTAAAACAGAAAGAGCATTGAAATTGCGGAAGATGAGTGATCACCTTAAATGATTGACTGTCCCCATCAACTGTAATCGTTACTATTCTCTATTATCAGAGTCTTTGAATCCCTTTAATTCATTATCTGTATTTTACAAGAGAGCCTGAAAATTATCTGTGCTATTAGGAAAAGAGCCAAAATGTAAAAGCAAAGTGTGAACCTAACTACAGCAAATCGTATTACATAGACAGCTCAGAGCAAAAATAACGTTAGATAATTTAGCTAATTGAAAATGAGTCTTTGTAGCCTAAATTTTGAGAGGAATAAACTCCATTTATGATCATCTCTGTAATTCCATTTCTATTTCTGTCTCCATTTTTCTTTTTTATTTAGTAAACATTTATGTTGTCCTGCTTTATTCCAGATGCTTTGCTAAATTTGGGGAATATAACAATTCAAACATACATGGTCAAGGAGCTACCTAAACTACAATGCAAGATGATAAAAACAATGTACAGTATTCTATGCAAACACAAATGTGGCAAGATATTGTGATTTATAATAAGAAATATATATTTGGCTTTCGTCTCGTTTCTGGCACAGACCTCTTAAAACCCGTGGAAATTTCTAAGTGATAAAGTCCCATAAAGGGGTCTTTCGTTATGTTAGTGAGGTGACATTTTGGACTGCGTGTAAGGATGGGGATTGGTTGCCAGGGGAAGCATGTGATTAGAGGGTTGGAACTTTTGGTCCCACTCCCTGACTTCCAGTGAGGGAAGAGGGCCTGGAGGCTCAACCAATCTCCACTGACCGATGGTTTAATTGTGACTTTGTAATGAGGCTTCCATAAAAACCCAAATGAATAAGGTTTAAGAGCTGTGTTACTGAACACATGGAGGTGCTCAGGGAATGGCCTGGAGAGTAAATGGAAGCTTCCTGCCCTTTTCCCATACCTTACCCTGTACAACTCTTCCCTCTTGCTATTTCTAAGTTATGTCCTTTTATAATGAACTGGTGATCTAGTAAGTAATATGTTTCTCTAAGTTCTGTGACCCTTGCTAGCAAATTAATCAAACCAAAGAAAGGAGCTGTGGAAATCTCTGGTCTATAGCCAGTTGGTCAGAAGTTCAGGTAACAACCCGGGCTTGTAATGGCATCTGAAGTGGGACAGGGCAGTTTTGTGGAACTAAAACCCTCAACCTGTGGAATCTGACGTTAGGTCGGGGTAGAGCATGCCAGAATTGAGTTGAGTTCTTGGACACTGGGAGGGTGTCCAAGAACTGCTTACTGGTGTGTGGGCAACCCCCCCCCCATTCATGTTAAAATTGGGTTCAGACACCCTTTCATGTGGGTACAACTAACTGCCTGGATGGAATGACTAGGAAATCCCAAGTTTGCTAAGAGAGGGAGTCCTATGACAGAGAGATGAACAGTAGATGTAAACACAAGGAGACCTAAAAGCCTACAGGAAATATAGGAGACATAAAGGAGGGGGAGGGGGCTGGGCAAAAGAAAATGTGGTTAGGAGGCCGCTCATGAGAGTCTGACTAGAATTTCCGGGACCAAAATATTCAGGAACGTGTGTGTGGTATTGAGCTGCATAGATCTGGCAATTTAAAGCCTTGAGACCCCAAATATGGCCCGTGGTCCAGAAGCATTGTCATCACTTGGAAGTTTGTTAAAATTACAGGACACTAGGATGCACTTAAAATTTCAAAATTAAAATTACATCTTATAAAGATCCTGATATAATGCAAATCATTTGTACATTAAAGTTTGAGATAAATTGCAAATGACATATTTGGCCGTGTCTATCTGAAGAGCTTGAAAACAATTGGCCAAAATCAGGATTCATCACTGAAGTCCTTTATGGATAGAAAAAGCTCAAAGGAATTCACTCTGGGAAATATAAAAAAGAATTTAAAGCCAATTGCAAAAATTTGCAAAAGATGACCTTGTAGATGAGGAAACCATTTTATAGACACATTGTATGTTTTTTTCTTTTTGTTTTGTTGTGTTTTTAAACAAATCAACCCTTTCATTTTGATGTAGCATCCTGTTTCAGAATATCTCAGAAAGATAACTCTTGGGAATTTCTAATCTGAAACTGAAACTCAAATGGTCACAGCATTTTATATCCTGAAATTTTAAATTGTCATTGTCTATTTCAAAATCAGGTTTGTCTCTTAACGAAATGGAGAGATACCCAATGCTCATTGCATGTTGTTTCACATCTTAACTATTATAGGTTTTCATTTTTAAACTTTTTCTTAAGTGTATTTATTTATTTTTAAAGAGAGAGCAAGGGGGTGGGGGCAGAGAGAGAGGGAGGCAATCCTAAGCAGGCTCATGATCTGAGCCAAAATCAAGAGTCAGACGCTTGACCAGTTGAGACACCCAGGCTCCCCAACATGATATTTTAGCATAGTTTATAAGTGTAATGCTTATCTAGACATCCCATATTTATTATTTTAAATTCAAGCTTAGCACAAAATCCTTTTAACTAATGCTAAACTACTTCAAGTTTCCTTTGTGTTTGGCTCAAAAGAGAAAGAAAATGATATTGAACACTGCACAAACCTATCAAACCCAATCATGTAGGAGAACTTGAATGTTTCTAATGGAATACATTGAATATCTCCATTGTTGCCCCGAGGCTCTTTACTCCCATCCCTGTTCCTTAATCGCAAAATGCCAAGGACTCTGTTCATTGTACTTTGCCTCCCATGTTCAAATTAAAGCAGGTTTGGTCCATTGTTGGTCTCAAAGTCAAAGGCCTAAGCCTAATTCTGGTGTTACAGCTAAATTGTGTCCCCTCGAAATTCAGATATTTAAGCCCTAAGGCCTCAAATTGTGAATGTATTAGGGCTTTTAAAGAGGTGATTAGGGTAAAATAAGGTAATATGAGTGGGCCCTAATCCAATGTCACTGGTGCTTTTATAAGAAAAGGAGGAAGTTAGGATACAGAAAACATGCAGACCAAGGGCAGATCATGTGAGGACACAGACGTAGGATTATTATTTTATTTTATTTTATTTTATTTTATTTTATTTTATTTATTTTATTTTATTTTTTTATGGAGAAATAGCTCTAGAGTCAAGTCACAGGGAAAAGTTGGAAAGAGTATTTCATTATATGGTTTACCGTTATTGCTGGTAGTAAGTGTTTTGTGTTTTTGTTGTTGTTGTTGTTGTTGCTGTTAATCCAAGGAAATAGACAGGCTGCCTTCATTTTGCCCTCTTTTAATTTAGCACCTACTGTGGGCATGTAGGTCTAGTGCCTGCACTGCTCTCAAGAATGAGAAGAAGCCTTACAAGTGTTTGTGGCTGGTGATTAATTATCAGTGTTCTCAGTGTGAATAGTTATTTCCATCAACAACAACAAAAAAGATAATTTTAGAGACAATCACTGAATATGAAAATTAATCTATTAGCAAACTCATCCAGGAAACCAAGGGCAACTATCAGACTAAACTCTTAACACATGATACTTAGATTTCCAAAAGAAATTAAACATTTGCTTTGTTTGCAGAAAATATACAGAGGAAAATATACATTGAACATTTTACTTTAAATGAATAATAAATGATTTGACAAAAGCATTTGCCAGCTCCTACATTACATTTCTACTTTGTGATTACAAATATCAGTAAAGAAATTTAACATTTTGGTCAACATCTGATAATTCCTACTTTAGCATTCTTCTTTGTGATCCAAAAGATAAAAAAAAAAAAAATCAAAATCTTAATAGTTCATTGGCCAAAGGCTTTCAAACAGACATCTCTTAGACTTTAACAAATTCAAAATATCTATAAAATGTTCTGAAACATGCTTTTATCAATCTATATAAAATATAATTTCCCTAAAATAAATTAATGATATTACAACATTTGATAATACATTATATTCATGATAGTGTTGAATAACGAATACATTGCAAATAGTAGTTTAGGAATTTAAATTGGCACAGACCTCTTTGGGAATCATTTGGTAATATCTCACTTTAATGCATATATATTCTTGGTCTTAGTGTTTTTACTTTTAGAAATTCATCTTAAAAGTGCATATGTACACATATGTAAAAATATACTTTAGTAATGACTATCGCTTCATTGCTGTTAATAGCAGAATTTAAAACAACTTAAATGCCCACCTACTGGAAACCTGTTGAAACAAATAACATGGGTCCTTACATCAGGATCTTTTATGCCATTAAAATAGATGCAGTAGATACAGTGTGTACTAATAGAGGAAGATATGCATCATATAATGTAAAGAAGCAAAGAAAGTTTGCAAGCAATATTAAGCCACTCATTTCACCTTCTGGAAAAATGAAAATAAAGACCTCGCTGCCTTGCATTTTCATCAGTGGCTACCTATTCTATTGTGCCCCTCCCAACCAGACTCCTTGGAAGAATTGCCTCTATTCATTCTCTACATCCTCTTTGCCTGTTCTCTCTTAAACTGTTTACTCAGCCCTTTGACCCCATTACCCCTAAGAAATCTCCCCTTGGCAAAATCACCAATAACCTCAAGTTAGCTAAATCCGATGATCACTTGTCAGTTTGCATCTTATTTGACCTGTCTGACTGATCAGTGATAGATAACTGACGTGAATATTTTATTTTTCTTTTTTTAATTTTTTTTTCAACATTTATTTATTTTTGGGACAGAGAGAGACAGAGCATGAACGGGGAAGGGGCAGAGAGAGAGGGAGACACAGAATCGGAAACAGGCTCCAGGCTCTGAGCCATCAGCCCAGAGCCCGACGCGGGGCTCGAACTCACGGACCGCGAGATCGTGACCTGGCTGAAGTCGGACGCTTAACCGACTGCGCCACCCAGGCGCCCCTTATTTTTCTAGAAATCTGTGTCTCATATTTCACCTACCACGTTCTTTTCTTGCTAGCAGGTACGCAGTGCTTTTTAAACCTTCTTAATTGATTTATCCTTACCCGTTAATATTGGAGTGACCAGGGATCATTCCTTCCACCTCCTTATCACTTATTTTCTTTGTCCTTCCATCTGGTTTTATGGTTTTAAATTGTATGTATGTTCTGAGACTTCTCTGAATCTCACACTCTATAAAACGAGCAAACAAAAAATAAACAAACAAACAAACAAAAAAAACAGAAACAAAAACCAAAACCTTCTAATTCAGCATCACCACTTTCATATCTATTAGGTCACTTAAATGTAATTATCTAAAACAGAACTCCTGTTTTCTTCCAAATCTATTCTTTACACCATCTTATCAGTTACTGGCAACTACATCGTTTCTATTTGGAGTCATTCTTGACCTGTTTTCTTCTTATACCACATTCACTCCATCCAGAAATCTTATTGGGTCTACCTTTAGAAAATATACAGGATCTGATTTCACACCATCTCCACTGCTTTCACTCTGTTCCAGGCCACCATTACTGTTCTTCAAAGAGACAGGAAAAGAACTAGTAAGAGTTCTAATATAAACTCTCTAAGAAATGGGAAGGGGAAAGCTTTTTCCTTTATTTTCAATAGGGAAATTTAAGTCTCTTATTTTTATTGATTGATTTAACCTTAGCATTTTTTTTTAATTCAAGTCAGTTATCATACGTGTAGTATTGGTTTCAAGAATAAATTCAGTGATTCATCATTTATATATCACAGCCACTGCTCATCCCAACAAGTGCCTTCATGAATGCCCAGCACTCATTTAACCCAGCCCCCCACCAAACTCCCCTCCAGCAACCCTCAATTTGTTGTCTGCATTCAAGAGTCTCTTATGGGTTCCTTCCCTCTCTGTTTTTATCTTATTTTTCCTTCCCTTTGCCTGTGTTCATCTGTTTTGTTTCTTAAATTGAACATATGAGTGAAATCATATGATATTTCTCTTTCTCTTAATGATTTATTTTGCTTAGCATAATACACTCTAGTTCCATCCACCTTGTCGCAAATGGCAGGATTTCATTCTTTTTGATCGCCAAATAATATTCCATATTGTGTGTGTGTGTGTGTGTGTGTGTGTGTGTGTGTATACCACATCTTCTTCATCCATTCATCAGTCAGTGAACATTTTGGCTCTAAGTATCTTATTTTTATATTGTAAGGGCAAAAGTAAATTGAAATTAAGAGACTTATTTTTAATTTACGTTTGCCCTTACAATATATATGTATCTATTTATACATTTTAAAAATATTCTGGATGCATCCACTAAAACTCTAAAGAGCTTTCTTTGTATGTATGCATGTATATATTTTATTCTTGGGAGCATGGCTTGGTGTTTTTGGGCAAAAGGGAAATTTTTCATTTACTTGAATTGTAGAATTACATCTGAACTTTTTCCCTTACTATAAGCATGAATTTTTATTCATAATTATAATAACTTAAAAATTTTTATTACAAATGAAATCAAATTCTGGCATCTGACTTCATGCTAACTACTTTACTTTAAAAGTATTTACATATTTTTATGTACAAAGTATATAGTACAAAGTACTTTAAAAGTACAAAGTACTTTTTTTTATGTACAAAGTACATAGTGCAAAGTACAAAGTACTTTAAAAGTACTTTCCATATTTTAAAGTGGTCCTAGACCCAGCTTTCATTTCTTTCTGCATTCATCTGCTTGCTTGAATATTTCTACTCATCATCAAGCATAATAAAATGGTTATGTTTATTCCTTAGGAATTAATTATATCTGTTAAGCCAGATTGGGGTCAGTTTAGTTAAAGAATTAGTTCTAAGTCACTGGCCACGATATTGGTGCTGTCTTCATTGTGTTGGAATCAACACATATGAGCACGTCCTACCAGGACCTTAGTCCAGGGCCGAACCAACTCTATGTAGGGATGGAGACTGGCTCTTGACTTTGTAGTGAGATGATAAGTAAAGTCATACATCTTTTCAACTTTTCCAGAGGTCAGTCACAAAAGGTGGCAAATAAAATAGGCAAGTTGAGGATGTATTTTGCTGTAAGTGGAGATAAATTCACCCCTTATTACATATAACAATTTTGTTTATTGGTTCATTATTATTATCATAATCATCATCATTACATTTATACTGATCTATTAGCAAATAATATAAAGGATTATTTTCTCTTTTCAGAGAAGCATATGGCCTAAAAACAAGTTATACAATATTGAAGAAAGACTTTTTTTCAGTCCTACTTTAAATGTAGACGACATTTTGAACCGTAAGAATATCCAAAAAAAGTTGCAAAAGAAAGAGCAATGTTGTAAATTAGAACAAAGAGAAGTCTGTGATGCTATAGAGAGTGAGACCTAGTTTTGCCAGGGAACCATCATCCATTTCTTCTCATCTTGTTATAAGAATAATAGAAATCATAAACTATAGAACTCACATACACAGAAAATAATCGTATTTTCAATTTTTAATTGTGAGCAACATTAAGCATAAAAAATGGAAACACTGTTTTTAATATCTAAACTCTAAAGCAAAAATTAACCAGACTGATGGGAATCAGAATGAATACAGACAAATATTTAAGATGACTTCGAACAGGAAAAATGATTTAAAAAATCAAGTTAGAATATTTTTTTGCACATGCACCCTTTAAGGATTCTAACAATGGAATGCTAATAATGAGATAAGGGAAGGAACATGTTAGTATGGCCTAGATAATGAATTAGATGCCTTGCATAGAGCGGACTAAATGTTCGCACAACACTGTTTTGCCTCCAGTGTTTTAATATATGCTATTAGAATGTTAACATTTCAGACACATACGTTTGGTCAGAAAACATACTTACATTCATGAGTAAAAAAAATGAAACAAAAGGCAAAAACATTATCAATGCTATTGATTAATTCCTATTGAAAAATTAGTTTCCATTATGAAATTTTATAACCACTTTATATTAGCATTAATTTTCTATATGGACGATAAACATTCTTATCACATGTCTTCACCTAATATAGCTTAAATTAGTATTATTTTAATTAATTTCCACATAAATATTATAGTCATTTTTCCAAAAATATTACAAGAAACACTAAAATAACATTTTTCTGAGTTGTGTCTCAAGTTCAATTTTCCTGGGTCAATTTAGCTGATCTAAATTTTAAAATGAATATTTAATTATTTCCTTTATTTTAATAAAGAACATATTTTATTGAATGCTATTGTAGTCACTAAAATTTGTGGAATTTATACTAGCAATATAGATTATTAATGTGCTATTGAAAAAATTGTGAGAAATATTTTTGAAACAGAACCAGATTATTATCAATTTTTATTATTCAAGAAGTATAATCCCCATTACAGTATTTTTTTTCCAGTGAGAAAAACCCAAATAGCAGGGCCAAATATTTTGGGGGCAAATTTTTCAGGCTCTAAATGAAGGATTCAAAATAGAGTGACAAAATCCTTGTTTTAAAAACAGAATCCCATTTCAATGCAATAAGTACATTGCAGAAGTATAAGTAATGGGATTAAATCACGGTGCGAAGATTTCTTCTACTGTTGCTCTAACTTTATTCAGTGGGTTGATTTTAACCTGTCACAGATAATTTTTCTGATTACTCAGTTTCCTAGATATATTAAATTTGCCAAACTACCTTATTTCAGTAAAATCAAACGTCTAGTTCTTGAAACAATCTGAATTTTTAGTTTGCTTGTCTTCTTCATGAGCAAGGGCTCACAGGGAGTGGTAGTCCTAAAACATGGGAAAGGGGTACAAGAACCTTTTCTCCCATTTTCAACTTCCTATTTTTTTTCCTAGACTAGTCAGCGCCTATTTCTAACCCCTAAGAGAGGTGGGAGAAGGGAGAGAGAAAGAAGGAGGAATAGTAGTAAAGTCTTTAAACTTACTAAAGCAGTTTCGAACTGGCTTCCTGGGGCTCCTGGGTGGCTCAGTCAGTTAAGTGCCCAACTTTGGTTAAGGTCATGATCTTGTGGTTTGTGAGTTTGAGCCCTGCATCCGGCTCTGTGCTGACAGGTCAGAGCCAGGAGCTTGCTTTGGATTCTGTGTCTCCTTCTCTTGTGCTCTGTCTTCCTCTGTCTTCAAAAATGAATAAACATTAAAAAAAATTAAAAAATTAAAAAAAATCCCACTTCTGTGTATGCATACAAAGGTCATGAAAACAGGACATCGAAAACACATCAACACTCTCACGTGTCTTGTCGCCCTCCCCATTCACAATAGCCAAGATATGGAAACAATCCAAGTGTCTGTCGAGGGATGAATTGATAAAGAAGTGTGGTGTGTGTGTATATGAGTATATATATATATATATATATACACATATGGCATTAGGTTAAGTGAAATAAATCAGAAGGAAAAGGATGGATACTGTATAATATCACTTACATATTGACTCTAAAAAAGCCAAACTTGTAAAAACAGAAAGTAGAATAGTGGTTACCAACAGGTGGGGTGGGGGTAATGGAAAAATGCAATTTAAGGATACAGACTTGTCACCAGTAGATAAAAAAATTCTGGAGATCTAATGCAAAACATAGTGATTAAAATCAACAATACTGTGTTATAAACTTCAAAGCTGCTAAGAGATTAGATCTTAATTGTTCTTTCCATAACAAAGAAATGATAATTATGTGACATGATACAGGTGTTAGTTACCAGTAAGTTTGTAAACATGTTGCAATATATAAATGTATGAAATCAACATGATTCATACCTTAAATTTATTCAATGTTACAGATCAATTATATCTCAATAAAACATTAAAACATAGGGATGCCTGGGTGGTTCAGTCAGTTAAGCTTCCGACTTCAGTTCAGGTCATGATCTCACAGCTCGTGGGTTTGAGCCCTACATTGGGCTCCGTGCTGAACAGAACCTACAGCCTGTTTCGAATTCTGTCTCTTTCTCTCTCTGCCCCTCCTGACTGAGGCGCTCTCTCTCTCTCTCTCTCCTCTCTCTCAAAAAGAAAAAAAAAATTAAAACATGAATAAAAATTTTGCTATACATATTTCTAAAAATCTTTGTGGTTGGACTTAGGTTTCCTTCTCTTACATTTGTGTAAAAAGTAATTCAGAGAAATTAACTAATTCCGTTAAACTCTATACTTAACAGGAGTGATAGCAGCTATTTGAAGCCAGATTTTTCTCCCTATTTTTATTGTGTCTATACCATGTGTGTAGCAAAACAAAGCACTATGGTGCAGTGAAGTTAATCTTATCTTGATATAGTATGTGTACGTATATGTCTATGTATATGTTCAAACAAACACATTTATGCTGCATTGTTCTATATATTTTATTTCCAACTACTCCCTTTGCTATTTTCATCCTAACATGTGTTAATATACTGCCTTCAATAGTTAAAGACAGAATTAGCAAATCACTCATTTGCAGTGATTATCAGCATGCTACTAATTCTCTAACCAGATAAGCAATGCGTTTATACACCACAGCCTTGGGGGTATGTGCCATTAATTACACATGCCCAGCAGCTGACATATGATTAATTAGAAGTGGGAAAACTATTCTTCAGGTGACCAGAAAACTCCTTCCAGTTGTCAATGTTTATCTCTTTTTCAAAGTTGCATTATCCCAGAAGATATAGGAAATAGTATTAAAGAGAATAAAGCTGATTCAGAAATTTTGACAATCAAGCTCCCAAATATATTTAGAGGATCAATGCCAAAGCTATTTGGGAAACCAGATCAAGAGTATACCAACAAAAACCCAAAACCCCAAACCAAACAAACCACAGGCCAAGATCACTGATAAATATTAACAAAAAAAATAGGGCTAGGAGGATTTTTTATTGTGCAATTTAATCTGAAATATCATAAATAAAAATTCTCTAGAGTAAGGTCTCTGGACTAAAAATTTAATGTTCATTCTGTAATTATACCCATTTTCACTCAAGTTCCAAAAATGCAATTTAAAGTTCTCTCTTAACCCTAATGTTACGAAACTTTGTCACCTTTTAATCTATGTTGAGCCTAATGGTTTGTATGGAGGGAGAATGAATGGATTATTCAGTTGAAACTCAACTGCAATTTTTTTTAACAAAAATTTTAACGTTTATTTATTTTTGAGAGAGAGAGAGAGACAGAGCATGAATTGGGGAAGGGCAGAAAGAGAGGGAGACACAGAATCCAAAACAGGCTCCAGGTTCTGAGCTGTCAGCACAGAGCCTGACACAGGGCTTGAACTCACAAACTGCGAGATCGTGACCCAAGGCGAAGTCATATGCTTAACCGACGGAGCCACCAGGAGCCCTTCATCTGCAATTTTTTGTTTAACCTTGGACTCACAAGCTTTGGATTCTATACAGGATTACTCATTTATTGTATTGGTGTTGAAATTCTCCAAGCATCTTATAATCATGAGATTAAAATAAGCCTTTTTTAAATAAGGGCTAAAATTGTCAAAGAGAAGCTAGTCATAAATATGTACTTTCATATCTGACAATTTTATAAATGTGAAAATAAATCTGAATTTCTAATTACTAATAGTTAAATGATAAATTGTATGTCTAATTATATGAAATCTTAAAAAAAAAATAGTGTTAATTTGAAGGAACATAGTGTTAATTAAAAATCACAATCAGGCATGCGTTGGTGGCCCAGTCAGTTAACTGTCCGACTCTTGGCTTCAGTTCAGGTCAAGATCTCATGGTTCGTGAGTCTGAGCCTTGTGTCGGGATCCACACTGACAGCAAGGAGCCTGCTTGAGACTCCCTCTTTCCCTCTCTGCCCCTTCTCTGCTCACTCTCTCTGTGTCTCTCTCAAAAAGAAATAAACTTAAACAAAAATAACAATCAAGTTTTTGCAAATACACATACATAAATACACACATACAAATACTTGTAGATTATTATAGTAATGTTTTTTACCAATTTTCTGAGTTTTTTACACAGTGTTCTAAATGCCTGTATATGGAAATAGCCTCTTTAAAAAAAATCTGACAGTTTTGTCTAAATAGGATCTGCAGACCATTTGTTAAAACACCAATTCAGGTAAGTATTCCTCATCTACAAAATTGGAATCTTTGGAGTTGGGTTCAGGCACAATTTTGACAAAATCTCCAGTATATTTTCACTAAGCTACATTGTTTAAATCATTGCTATAGGAGGTATATGCTATTCTTCCATTATAGAGGCAAAAATATTGGGCCTCCGAGAGACGATGTGACCTCAAAATGTTACACAGCTGCTAAATTGCTGATCACTGAATCCAACACAGAGTGTTGTCCCTCTAAAGCCCAGGCTCATGAGGATTAGTCAAACTGGCACATGTAGAAAATAAAACATTAGATATACAAATGTCCTGCAGAATATATATGCATATATATATATATATATATATATATATAAAACCTTGGACTAATATTGTTTTTAAGGTCTCACTATAATAAAAGGATGCCCCAACAAAAATCATATATTGGTTCAGAAGAGTGAGTTTAAAATCAAACTAAAGTATAATTTCAAAACATTAAAGATTTGCAAAGCTATGTTTCATAACCATTATTCCATTAGTATGTTCTGAATTTTTCACTTCTTGTTTTGCCCATAAATAATAAATTCAAGCTAAATTTTATAAAGTGAATAAAAACAAAGCAGAAAAACGTCAATCTGAAATTTATAGGTAAAGACATGTGTGTGTGTGTGTATACATATATTTTCAAATTATGGGATGTAACAGTGAAATAAAAAATGCTATGAATGAAAAGATTCTCAACTCCAGTCAAAAAGACTTTCACCTTCAGAAGCCCCACGTGTCACCTCCCTTTGAATTGCCATTGTTTCAAACAACGGTCAAGTTTTACTTTTAGTTAAAAAAAATGAGAAACCGTGACCTTAGGTAGTGGTGGCAACAGTCCCAGAGGACAAACAAGCACGGGTTCCAGGCCCGGCAGCAGCTGCTGTGTGTGGTCCAGCCACGAGCAGTATGACAACAGCAGGCTTAAAATTCTAATCGGATTAATTCTGCCCTGTGCTTTGGAGAGGTGTTCCTGGCTCAGTAATGTTCAGCTTACCCAAACAACTCCAAGTCCTTGTGACAAATTAACTTTCTGCAAAAATCCCGAAAACTTCGTTTCTGTTGTTCACATACATGTAGGTATGACAACCTCATTTTCCGTTTGACAGTTAATTTAGGGAGGTTAATTTATAATCCAAGTGATGGAGTTGGTAGGCAGCAGAATCAAGTTCCAAATCCAGGTCTATCTCACCCCAAAGGCCACTCTCATTTATGTCCTAAGAGAAGCCATACAATAGAGCTAAATGGAAACTAACAGATGTTCCCACGGATATACATTTGCTAAGTACCTCAGATAACTACAGCTGTTTTGAAGCCCTATAACTTAAATTTACAGTGTTTTAAATTTAAAATTTATTTTAAACTTAAACCACATTCTCTTTTGTGATTTGGTTATGATTATGCTTGTTCTGCTGCTATTTTCTAGTTTCAAGCATGCATTTTGCATTGTCATAATTTATACGCTGGTAACCCATCAGCGTATCTCTGATCACCATGTTTTTGGCTCCCTGAGCTGCGGTTAATGTTGTGATTCAGTGCAATGCAACCTTATTTAAATTCATCTCTTCATCATAACAAATAAGACTTACTGCACACTGTGTGCATGCCGCATAGATCCATGATACGGTATTTAGCATGATTCACAATAGGCAAACTACAGAAGAACCTGAACTACCAAGAGACCAGACAATGGAGTCGAGATGAATATCGGCTTCTGAGTTTAGCGACTGACAGAGATCATACAACAGGAGCACTTTGGTAAAGAGGTAGATCTTGACATAGTATTAACAATCCAAGCTGGAACAACTGAAACCTGCCATGAGGTGATTCATTGGTTCATTAAGTGGAAAGAAAAAGAACACTCTTATTGACTGATGATATCTCTGGGACAATGTCTTTGAGCCTAAAGCTAAGAGTCGGAAGAAAAGTGAGAGGGAGAAGTATAGTAGAATGTGGAGGTAAAGGAGCAAATGATCAGGGAACGGCTAGGGGGACAATGGACTGCAGCCTCTTGTGCTCTGGTAGCTGAATCAGAGTATAAAGTCATTGTGGATGGGGTGGTTCCGGGAAGCCATGATGGAACTTCACTTTCAAAAAAGGAACGGCTCCACTGAGACCTTGTCAATCAGTAGGGCAAAGACACCACATGAAGGTCCAGAGAGTTTTCCTGGATTGACCCCAACTCCTCCCTTTTTGTCTCTGCCTGAACTTGTCTTCGCAATTTTTCCTGATCCCTCTTTCCATTCATACAATGACTTTGTTTCCATTGTGTTCCAAAGTTGGCATCTCATCGTATTATCCTGTAAACTCAGGTAAAAGTTCAGAAGTAACAGAAGTAAAACCAATGAATCATTAAAGTGGGAATTCGTAAAAGTTTATCGTGCACGCATCAAAAAAAGACAGTTTCTAACTAGCAGCGCTCAAACCTAAACATGGAATGAGGCTCAGGGGTGTATTATTATAAAGCAGCTTATATGGTGGGAAGGCAGTGACTACTTACTCTTCAGAGTGACTGGTTAATTTTTTTTTAAATAATAAAGAATTGGTCAGTAGTTACATCATATCATCCCTAGGAAACGTGTGTTGTGCTTACGATTTCCAGAAGTATGGACGAGAAATGACCCAGGGCAAGTTAGTCTTTCAAAAGAAGCTAAACTAAGCTTTGTTTGTGTAACTAAATTGGCTGTGTCGGCTCAGGGAATTTTCAAGCCTGATCACCATTTTTTTTTTTTTTAATTTTACAATCCACTATTTTAGCCTTACCTCATACTTTATCTTCTATATCAGGCTCCTATCAGAAATTCTTTATGGTAATGAAACTCCAGCCTTGGAAAATTACTTCTCAAATTTCTTCAGGGATGCCTCTAGAGGACCATTCCCTGCTGGCCCAGGTAGTAAGTAGCCTTACCTAGGCATACTGAAAGATGGGGGAGAAGTGCTTCCTTTCAATTTGTCTGTCTTCTGGAGTTACAAATGCATGCCAACAAATTCCCAGCAGAAGGCAGGAAAAAAGGGACATTCATTTTATATGCATAGGACAGTAGCCACTCTCTGTCATTATTTACCTTGAAGAAAAATTATAAACTTAGAAGAAAAATTGTATACCTTATAACTCATAAAGGTATAAGTCAACAAAGAAGCTCGAAACTTTCACAAACATAGCCTGATCACAAATAAATATTATGAAAGATGAAAATTTCAGCTATCATGTCATTTAAGAGACTGTACTAATGACGTCAGTCTGCCAAAATTTGAAACTACTTCAAAAACATGGGGTTTACAACGTATTAGTATAATTTTGCTTTTCTGCAGAAAATGCCACCTTATATGATGGACTGTGAACAAGAACTGGGGCCCAAGACACTCAGTATAATCCACTCCGCTCCCTGGAGCTTTGCTTGCGTCAAGGCAGTATTTGACTGATACAAATTCAATGCTCACACTTTTGATAATATGGTCAACCATCATATTGCAATGTTTTAACAAAAACATTGTGTACCCAGAGACCTCTCTTCCAACCTTCTCGTTAGCAATTATTTGAGAAGCAACTATCGATCAAAATAATAACTAAGAGTAAAAAGTCCCTTGTAGGACATTATGCTGAAGTTGATGTTGCGTTGCTACTAAGGTAAAATTCAACTCTCTCAAATATTAATTTATGGGAAGAGTAATCAGCTTTTGCTCAGTTAATCCGAATCCTTAGAAAGGCATTGAAATTTTCATGAATATTTCTGAGATAATTAGAGAATTTCTCTATTTGCAGTGTACTGACGTCTCATAAATATCACATTGTGCTTTTCTCTTCATACGTGCCTCTTCTCACTAAATATAGAAAAGTGGTAATTAGCCTTAAAAATATCCATTAAGCACAAAGGAAGATAAATATAAGGACTGCAATGCCATTAACTCATTAGATTTTACAAAATAAAAATACCGTTAATTCTTCAGTTTCAGTTATTAACATGGCAAAATATTGCCTATTCACATAAAAACCCGAAACTCACTGTACTCCCTGTGCACTAGAGGTTTACTAGGATAGCATTGACCATGAAAACAAGATATGATCATTAAAATTGGAAGAAAAGCTAGTAAGAGCGTGGTCTTTTTAAAACATTATTTCTTTTAATAAACTACAAAACAGGGTAAAATATTAAAAATGATTTAAAATGTTTACAAAGTTTTATGGCAATATTAAAATATTACAGATATTAAAATTTTTGAGCATGGGCAAAGGGGGTAAAAAATGTAAACTAAATTACATTCCTGGATGAAATAATTTAAAAAATTTTTTTAAGTTTTATTTTATTTTTTGAGACAGAGAGAGACAGAGCATGAGCAGGGGAGGGGCAGAGAGAGAGGGAGACACAGAATCAGAAGCAGGCTCCAGGCTCCAAGCTGTCAGCACAGAGCCCGATGTGGGGCTGGAACCCACGAACCGTGAGATCGTGACCTGAGCCGAAGTCGGACGCTTAACCGACTGAGCCTCCCAGGTGCCCCCCTCGATAAAATAATTTAAACATCAAATAGTTTGAACACATTGAAGTAGAGATTGCTGCTATAGGCCTCTAAGATTATAAATACAATTCTACTTTTATTCCTGCTATAATATTTAATTATAAATATTAGGATAGCTATTTATTTGTATTTATTCTCTCAGACTATGTCTTATAAAGACAAGGTTAAATCTGTAAAACAAAAATCTAAAGAATAATATACGGCAAACTTGTGTCCCAGTTGTAATAATTGTTAGTAAATTACTTCTAAGGGCTAAATTACAATTTTTAAACGTCACTTTTAAAATGTTGCATGTTTGACACAGCTTCTAAGACCTGTGTAAATTTTTGTCCCTCTTGAATATTTATATTTCTCAGTTAGTGATATGAAAGTATTTCTGAGTAAGAATAAACCTATATTAAAAAAAACAAAGTTAAATAACACCCCATTTCTCAGTCTGATGAATGAATTACATTAGTCACCATTTGTTTCTAACAGAAACTTACCTTTTAAAAGGATTTCTTATTGGAAAAACTGCATATAACATTTATGTATACACATAATTATTAAAGTAGTAATGCAGTAATTATTTAAGTGCAAAACAGGAATATGACTAGAACAAAATACAAACTTTAATAGTAAGAAATAAGGGCCATCCATTTTCCCTTTTTGAAAACAATAAAAATTATCATTATTTATCAATGAGGAGGATGCCATCCTGTAAGAGAACCAGTTATTTGAATGTGAATATAAAAATCCAATTTAAATTCAGCTAATATAAAATCCAGCTAATATAAAAATCCAGTTTAAAATCATGTAATTGATAAATATAATAAAGTTAAATCCAAATGTCAAGATCATCTATACAAATGAAAAAATATAAGCAGTACGTTTATATTTTAGTTTTAAACAGAAAATAAAATGTCTTGATTTCTGTGCTTTAATGAAAACTACAAGTAAAATTAAATGTCATATAAAAAATTGGGAAAATATTGACAATTTATGATAAAAATTGAAAACCATATCATATAAAAAACAAAGTCTAGGATAAACCTCAGACTGGTAAAGAGTATTTACAAAACACCCACAACTAACATCATACTTAATGGTAAAAGACCAAGTGCTTTCTTCCTAAGGTCAAAAAAAGAAAGGAATATCTATTCACTACTTTTATTCATTGTTTTACAAGAAGTTCTAATTAAGGCATTTATGCAAGAAAATTAAATAAAATCCATTCAGATTAAAGAAGAAGCAAACTCATCTGTATGTTGAGGAAAAAAAATTATATATCCAAAGAATACACTAAAAACAACATTAGAACTAATAAGTAAAGGAAGCTTATAGAGTACAAGACTAATGTATAAAAATAAACATTATTTACATAAACTATCAATAAATTATCTTAAAATAAAATTATATAGAGAATTCATGTTCTAATAGTATTACAATAATATAGTTTGGCATACTTTTTTTATTTTTTATTTTATTTTATTATTTTTTTATTTTTTTTTTAATTTTTTTTTTCAACGTTTATTTATCTTTGGGACAGAGAGAGACAGAGCATGAACGGGGGAGGGGCAGAGAGAGAGGGAGACACAGAATCGGAAACAGGCTCCAGGCTCCGAGCCATCCGCCCAGAGCCTGACGCGGGGCTCGAACTCACGGAGCGCGAGATCGTGACCTGGCTGAAGTCGGACGCTTAACCGACTGCGCCAGCCAGGCGCCCCTGGCATACTTTTTTTAAAGTGCAAATGTATACTATGAGAATGGCAAAATCAGTTATAAAGGAAATTAAAGACCTACGTAAATGGTTACCATCCTATGACCATGGATCAGAAGACTTAATACTAAGTCAGAGCTAAAACTATCAAACCCTTAGACAAAAATATAGGAGTAATTCTCATGACCTTGGTTTAAGCAAATCTTCCTAGATATGACACCAAAAACATAACAAAGGAAAAAAAAAATAGATGAACAGGACATCATCAAATTTAAAAATTTTGTGACTGAAGACATACCTTTAAGAAAGTGAAACAATAGCACACAACAGGAGAGATGTTTCAGATCATATACTGATAGGGAGTTTTTATCTAGAATATATTAAGAACTATTACAACTCAATTATTTTTTAAAAGCTGATCATGTAATTCAAAAGTGGACAATTTGAATATACATGTTACCCAAAAAATTACACAAAAAACCAATAAACACATGCAAAACTGTTCAATATCATTATTCAACAGGAAACGTAAATCAAAAGCACAAGTTGGGGTGCCTGGAGTATCAGTCAGTTAAGCGTCCCAATTCCCCTCAGGTCGTGATCTCACGGTTGGTGAGTTCGAGCCCCGCGATGGGCTATGTCCTGACAGCTCAGAGCCTGGACCTGCCTCAGATTCTGTGTCTCCCTCCCTCTGCCCCTCCCCCATTCACACTCAGTCTCTCTCTCAAAAATAAATAAACGTTAATTTGTTTTTAAATAGCACCAGTCATGCGATCCCATTTCATGCCCAATAAGATAACTATAATCCACAAGAAAGATTAAAACAAGTGTTGATGAGGATGTGGAAAAATATGAACATTTATATATTGCTGCTTAGAATATAAAGTGGTGCAGCCACTTAAAAAGCATCTTGACAGTGCCTCAAAATATCAAAAATAGGGTTATGGTATGACCCAGTAGTTGCACTCCACGGTATATACACAAAAGAAATGAAAACGCAAAAGTGCATAACAATATATTCATAGTAGTTAAAAAGTGGAAGCAACCCAATGTCCATCTATTGATTAATAGATAAATACGTTGTATATCTATTCTATAAAGTGGAGTATTATTTGACAACATAAAGAAATGAAGTATTAGTGTGTGATAAAACGCGGATGAACCAGAAACATTATGCTAAGTAAATAAAGCCCGTCACTAAAACCTGAACTAAAAATGTGAAAGAAGCCAGCCACACATTACATGATTTAATTTATATAAAATGCCCAGAATAGACAAATTTATAGAGATAGCAGGTAGATTAGTGGTTTCCGAGGGCTGGGGGGCTGGGGGGAGGTTAATGATAAGTGATTGCTAAGTGATTTTAAGATGATAGGTTATCTAAAATTGATACTGGTAATGGTTACCCAAGCCTGAATATACTAAAATCCGTTGAATTGTGCTCTTTAAATGAATAAATTGTATAGTCCGTGACTTTCTCAACAAAGCTGCTATGTGTTAAAAAACAACAACAACAACAACAAAGGAAACAGCTTCTTAGTAGATATCACTACATAAAAAGGGAAATATATGGGGAATTTTCTTACATATTTGGCTTTTTTTCTTTAATAGCAAACATTGTTGGTGTCATAAATTGTATAATAAATATGCATTCAATTGTTTTAAATTTTCCATCTTACCTGGTCTTCCGTAGTTCTCTAATTGTCATTACAATAGTTTGATGCAATAGTAAAGAGGATTTGGTAATATACTTATATGTATAGATTGTATCACCTGACGCTTTTCAATCTGGTCCTGAACACCAGATGATGCTCTTTGAAGGCAACGCAAGATGTGGGAAAATGTGAAGAGAGATAAGGCAGAGGAGATAATAGCCCCCCGTTCCCACTTTGTTCAGAATATTTGATCAAATCAAAGTCTCCACTTGAGAAGTGAAGGTGCCCAGCTCCAAGATACGCAGACTTTATCGTTCGCCAAAAATGTTTGTAAAGAATTAAAACTAGAAATCAGATTCCCTGATTCTCCATTCAGTGAGTTTTCACTGTAGCCTACTTAACTTAAGGAGATTTAACTATTTCATGCACAACTCTATGGTTCAAATAAAAATCAGATTGATATGACAAGTGTGAGCTGTTTCTGAATTAATTTTTGAATATTTATTTATAATTTGCTATTCTTTCCACCCTTGATGTATTTATATTCATTGAATAAATTTATTATTTCGACTAATCCTTTTTGGGGGAAACTGGCCACCCCTTCCATTTTAATCATGTTTTTTGGAATGGACAAATTCATTACAACATTTTCTGCCTGCTAGAGCCAAGGCATGGTGATTACACAGAAATAGGTGTGTACCCAGGAAAGATGGTATACACGACAAGATGTGCCTTCTTGGTTGGAAGTTTTAAATATGTGATGTGTATGATATGTATATAATTGTGTCTGCACTAGGGTATTCAGATGAAAATCAGGAACCGATATGTAGATAGAAGCCAGAAATGAGGCAGCAATGACTTCTAATGGTGCTTAGGTCCCTAAACTCGGTTATATCTGAGTTCCATCTCATAGTTACTTTAGTCCTACATATCTGAAACCACTTTAAAATTACCAACAGTTCTGCTGTTTTCAGTTATTTTACCCTTATTTTATAATTGTAAACTTTCCTGTTCCAGTAAAAAAAGACAGAGGCATGCTTGTATCTAAGAAAAATACTGAATAATGGAAGATATAAAAACATATTTAGTGAAATTGATATTAAGATACGAGCCAATTATCTGTGTGTGACCTTTGCTTAAAGGAATTCTAGGTATTGCTCTGTATGTGCACTAATAAAATAAGTTTGACATATGATTATTAATCCCATAAATTTTCTTATCTTTCCCACATTATGTAAGTCACTTGAACATGATTTCATTCACTGTGTTCTTCCTGGCTCTTTATAGACACCATCTTGTTCAATGTTCCTAACAAATTTTCCAAGAGGGAAAATTAGATGTGACTGGCTTTTATTAAATTTCCCATGGTACAAGGAACAAGGGGACTGTCATTCAGAAAGGCCAAGGGAGCGATGTCAGTGACAGAACTGTGAATAGTATACATTGGCTCTTAGCCAGACCCACCGTATTTGGTGTTGTTTTGGCCATAAATTGAGAGGAGTTTGTGAATTCACATAAGTGCTTATACTATGCGACACATCTCGGATTACCTAAATTCTCTCTGCCAAAGCTGGAAAAAGATACATATGAAATATTTATGAGTTGGAAGGAATCCTGGAGCGAGGTAACAATATCAAATGATTGATTAGGATTCAAAGGTACCGACAAATTCAAATGTGCCTAATATATTCAATTCAATCTTTAAAACGAAGATTTGCCCATAGATGGTTACTATTCCCTTTTCCTCGCTTCTAGTCAGCTACAACTGTGAGAACCCTAGTATAAGTTGTAAATGCTTAAGAATAGACTTTTCCTTGAAATACAAGCTAAGACTAGGTATATATCAATAATACATATTTTAACAAAAATTATTCAAATTTGATATCCTCTTTTCTTAAATGGTTTGTTAGTATCTATAGTATGTTTTCCCTATTTAAAAACAACCAAAATATTATGTTAAATCTGTGTCACAAGGTAATTCTCATCATTTTGTAAAAAATTCCAATAAGTTGCTTATTTTAATAGCAAAAAGAACCATGTTCTATAACAAAAACTATATTTTACAAAGAACTCTTCCCAAGCCCTAAACAGTGATGTAAGGATTACAAGTTTATTGTAATTAAAATATAATTAATGTTAGAGGTCTTAATTAATATTGGTAAGAATTCAGAAGACATACTGCCTTGCATAAAATTAATTTGACAACCATATTTTACATATCTTTTATGTATGTGCCAGAAAATAGAATCATCAAGTATATTTTCATTATATTCCTCACAAAGTCATGCAAGTCTTGGCCATTTTTATTTAATTAATGTGTGTCAGCTCATTAGCAATCCCTTCTGTAAAAATATTCCTTTAGGCTCTGTTTCTTAAAAATTTCCCATCTATAAACATATAATTAAGAGACTGTATTTTTATTCATTTTATCATAATATTTTATCACTCCATCTTGTAGACCCTAGAGGATATAAAGAGATGATTTGATTGGTATAACTTTTGAAGATAATTTGGAGTGAATCAATGTCCCTTACTGCATCTGTTACCTATTGCTGCTCGTAAAATCTACCCCAAAACTAGTTCCTTAAAACACCACTTACTTAACTCGCAATTCTATGACCTGACTGGGACTCTTTATGCATCAGCTGTCAGCTGTGCTAATATTAGCGTGGCTCTTCTATTAGTTTTGGACCTCACGTGGGAAAGCTGGGGAGACCTGGCTCAGATCCCAGTGACATCCCATCTTCCAGCAGGCCAGCTCGCTGTTCACCCAGAGGGGGCAGATGTCCTGAGAGGGCAAGTGTGCATAACCTTTTGAGTGCTGGACTCAGTATTGACATTGTATAACACGTGTTATCCTACTGGACTGAAAATGTCATAAGGCCAGTCCAGATTCAATGGGTAGAAAAATAGACTCCACTGCTTTAAAGTGGAAGCTTGAAGGGTCACGTTGTAAAACACGTGCATACAAGAAGGTTGGAGAAATGGCGCAGTTTTTACACTCTTTCTACCTACCGCTGAAGCCTGACTCTGAGTGAGACTTGAATGAAGTCTCATACATTTCCAAATTATAACAAATATCAAAATGTCATACCCTTTAGCTTATCTTCTGCTTTCTCAAAATATCCACCATTTAGAGATATCAAAATCCCCAGACTGATGATTTCTATGATGGTAGATCTTTATCTTGACCGATCTCTGTTAATATTTTTTGTTCGTGAATTTTGGACATCATGGCCTTTAGATTCTGCCTGTACATACTGGGACATTAATAATCAAAGCTCAAAGTTGTATACTAACAAAAGAGGAGAAGGCTTTGTTGCCATCCCATCTTACACACTTATCTCCTTATTTCCAGAAAATGATGTCACACATGCTCACCGTTATACAAATGCACAAAACATGTCCATACGTATAATTATACAGTGATTGCCCTCCTTGTATCCACGCTTCCTTGTAATTTACCTTTGAAATTCCTCTCATCAAGAGAAGATTATTTTCCTTATTCCTTGTATATGCTCTGGTCTTATGACTTACTTTGACCTTTAGATTATGGCCGATATGGCAGTGTGCCAATTCTCAAGTTGGGCATTGAGAAACTTTGAACATTTCTGCTAGACTTCTTGGAACTTTATTGCTTCAGGAATAGTAATCCAAGCTAGCCTGCTGGAATCATTGGGTAAGAAATGCAACACCCAGTACTTGATCCCACTAGCTAACAACAAAGCAACCACTAAGATATGTGAGTGAATCCACTGAAGACAAGACAGTCCTAACTAACCCACCGTGTTACCACACACACGTGAATGCACCCAGCTGAGGTCCTTCAAAACTAAGTCTGATTGCCAATGGTGCCCAGTGACCAACAGATTTGTGGAGAAAAATAAAACAGTTGCTCTTTTGGTAAACCATTGAAATGTATGCATCACTTTTTACAGCTAAAACTAATACATCTCATTGGTATATGTGCCATTAATTAGGGAAAAATGAAAATAATTATTCAGATATATATGTCATAACTCCTATCATTGACTAGAAAGAAGATGATTTTAAGAATCTTGCACTCCTTAAGTACATTTAAATTCTGGTGTATTTTTGGACCTGTATCATTTGAATGTTATTTCTCAAAAATTTATTCTACAAATTGGATCAAATGGATTGACCAGTATGCAAAACAAGTACATACTGATGAACTAATTCCTTCAGGACATTTGCATTTTCAATCATAGCCTAACATATGCATTGCCAAGATATTTTGTTAGTAGTTTGAATTCTTCTTTGCGAGACCTATATTTTGCTTTAGTCAGATACACTATGAATTTGAATTAGACCTCCCTTGGTTTTTTCACCTGTCAAACTCTATCCTATTATAGCAACATCAAAAGCTTAACTGTCTTCCCTGACCTAATTTTTACTCAAGTGGCCAGATAAAAGGGAGTGGAAAATAAATTATAAAACCATCAGTTGCAGCACAAGAAAGTAAATATGAAAAGAGGTTAATGAGAGGACAAAGATCAAACAGCTTCCGCCAAAATAACAAGCAGCCTCTTCTTAATGACTGCACATGTTCACAAGACTTTTACTTTTATCCTGTAAAATAAAACATCCTAAAACACAATGAATTATATTGAGATGGGAGTGAATACCACCTCAAGGCCAGGGTTCATTGTCCTTATGTTTTTATCAGAAGATTGTTTCTCACAAGTCTCTCTACATCAAAGCTTTCTACCAGATCACGGTGGTTATTTTTTAGTTGGGTGTTTATTCAACAGACTCATTCAGCGCTGCAATAGGGCAAATAATTACGTTCTTATATACTCCCTTTATCAGGATTGTGTGAACTCACAATTCTTTGCCTACACAAAACTGAAATAGAATCAAGAGATGACCGACCTTATGACTCAAGAGAACACCTTACCTCTGTTGACCAATTACTTACTTGCTATTCTACATATTAAATCAAGGGCTTTGCATTGCAATGTCAGAGCTTCTTATAAATTTGTATCCATAAACAATGATAAGAACAGACTTGGGGCGCCTGGGTGGCGCAGTCGGTTAAGCGTCCGACTTCAGCCAGGTCACGATCTCGCGGTCCGGGAGTTCGAGCCCCGCGTCGGGCTCTGGGCTGATGGCTCAGAGCCTGGAGCCTGTTTCCGATTCTGTGTCTCCCTCTCTCTCTGCCCCTGCCCCGTTCATGCTCTGTCTCTCTCTGTCCCCAAAATAAATAAACGTTGAAAAAAAAAAATTTTAAAAAAAAGAACAGACTTAGCAATTTGCATTTTGATAAATCCGGCTATTAATTCCCAAAGTAGAGGAGATAAATTTCAGAAACCACTTTTTCAGCAACTTGAATCATTCTGTCACAAGTTACATCCAGTCTCACGGTATATAAAAACACCAAGAACACTCCTGGAATCTTGCCTCTTAAAAGGCCTTTTTTTATATATGTGGAATTATAAAATTCTTGAATTCAAGTAACTTGAAAATATCTTGATCGTTGTATAGTAAGCCTTAAATGAGACCTTCTATTTTTAATATAGTGACATTTTCACAAATAAGTCTGATAAACCAGGAAGTAATTTTTTAACCAGGAAGTATTTTGCCAATGATAACTTCTGTTCCATTTTTTTTTCTTTTTTCTTGCAAAACCTTGGCAGTATCTAGGTTGTGTATTTCATTTGTCTTCCTGCAACTCTTATGTTCACTTTTTCCTCCTCTTATGTGTAAAGCTTCAGGTGAGTTGATTGCACAGCTAAAGCCAGGAAAGCTTCTTTTCTAACTATGTTGAAAGTTTTCTCCACGCACGGATGTGAGTTCCAGTCCAGTGAAGGTGTGATCTGCTGTGCATATCAGAATCACTTGACGCATTTATTAAAATTACATTCCTTTGGTTTACAATAGAAAAGTTATTCTTTTTTTTTCTTAATGTTTATTTATTTTTGGGAGAGAGTGAGACAGAGTGCTAGTAGGGGAGGGACAGACAGAGAGGGAGACACAGAATCCGAAACAGGCTCCAGGCTCTGAGCTGTCAGCACAGAGCCCGACGCGGGAGTCAAACCCGGAAATGGCGAGATCATGACCCGAGCAGAAGTCAGACGCCCAACCGACTGAGCCACCCAGGCGCCCCAAAAAGTTATTCTTTAGGTCAAAAGTGGGCCAAGAAATCCATGTTTAGTTTTCCAGGTATCTGTAATGTGCACCATTCTTTCGGTGAATTTAAAATCTCTTTAGTTTTTTTTTTTTAAATAAAAACTCGATGTTGCAGAATTATAATTTTCACTCTGAAGTACTTCTTAGGCTGTAAGCATCAGTACTCTTCCTCTAGGAAGGGTCTGTATGCTTCTGTCACATCCATACAGCCCTCCTGTGTTGCGTAAAGTTAAATGGAAAGGTTGGCTAAACATCCCTAATTTGAGGATGTGTAAATCTTGTAATTAATTACTTTCTTTTCTGTTGGCTTACATTCTACATTTCTAAGTTAGAGAAAGACGATGAGATTGGAAAAACTCCTCCTCTCTTCTACCCAGGCAATAATGATATTCAGTGACGGTCTGTGAAGCACATTTTTCAGTTCATTTCAACTCAAGTGAATGAAGTTGTACCCCAGATTCTGTTGTGTTCTGTTATTCTTGCTTCTAAACAGTATATATTTGTGTGTGGTATTCACAGACAGATGAAGAGTGATGTTCTTCTGACTTGTTTTATAATCATGGGGATCCTTATCACCAAATAAA
Source organism: Lynx canadensis (assembly GCF_007474595.2). Lineage (NCBI taxonomy): Eukaryota > Metazoa > Chordata > Mammalia > Carnivora > Felidae > Lynx > Lynx canadensis. The sequence continues at coordinate 217,190,518 of NC_044303.2, read as the reverse complement.
TCTGTAATCGTTTATAAAGATATAGATATGAAGACTTTGATTATAATTGTTTCTGGATATTAATTTCTACATACGATTTTAATTTACATTTATGTGCTCTCCATACCGCTTTTATTGTAGGTCCCACTTATTCCAACTTTTCTCTTGTTTTCAAAATTTAATAAAGAATGTAATCTCGTTATTCCATAATTCCATAATTCTATTGAGATAGAAAATGGTTTGATACAAATTTTTGATGCAACATTGTTTATTCTAGGGAAATTAATAATAAGTAGTAATAATAATAGATCTTACCATATCTCAGGCTACAAACAAACACCAAATTAAACATTTTCTATAACTAATGACCAATGATTAGGCCTTTGTTCGTTTTGATCTATATTTCATATATGTAAGCTGTCTTTTAATTTAAACAGTTATAAATCAGAAAACCACTACCATAGAATCATGTTACTTATGTGATCTGCTTTTCCAAAGAGGAATCTAGCAAGCATACGAAATAAAAAATAGAGTACATTTTTTAGATGAAAACCAAAACAAAAACAGAAAGTTTTTATGTATTTCATATGCAATTATATACTACATAACTTATTTGACAAAATAGACATGATTTGAACTTGATGTTCTAATTTTATGGCTGGATACTTCAAAAGTAACAAAGTACAAAGTCTTGGAAATATTTTAGAATGAAAATAGTTGTAAAAGATGCTTCACAAATACTGGTTGCATCCAATTAGCAGCCTTGGGAATGTGCTTTGGCAAGACACAAATGAATACACGATCAGAAGTTAAAACAATGGAGGTTTCTTTCTTTTCTGTGCTCCATGTTCATTTTGGGCAGGCTGAGAGCTCTGCTTCCCATCTTCTGCATTCTGGGGCCCAGGATGAAAAAGCAGTTACTATCTAGAATATTGCTGGTTATAATGGCAGAGGGAAAGAGGATGGCATATTATGTACTGGCTATTAAAACTTCTATTCAGAACCACATCCCTTCTCAAATTTCTTTTGTGCATATTGTGACCACCACCATGGTTCTAATCATGACAACGCGTAGATCAATTTTTTAACATATTAATTGCATTGCAAGGAGCTGCATAATTCACAAAAATTTTATTGAAATTAATCTTATAGTGTTATGTTTATTAACGATTCTGAATTTTTAGGTTTGATGTTGTATTTGAGCTGTTTTATATTAAGTCATGTTTTATTCAGGTACTGATAAATTAACTTTTGAGTTGTACTACTGGGCATAATTCTAGATGTCATGATTTCACCTTTTTTAGAAGTCCAAAGAAACTTGTGGCTTTTTAGTCTACCTGTGTTTTTGTCTGACCGCTGCCTAATGAAGTGTTAGATTCCCTTGTGTTTCTGCTGCTACTTTAACTATCCAATGGTAAGAGCTAGAAGAGTCTGTGTGGATTTTAATTTAGTCACCATGGTGAGGATTTTAGTGTTGCAAATGTTACAGATTACTTCTTGAAAAACAGCTGCTGGACTAGGAGTTCAAAGGTCAACGCTTTATGTTATGTACCATTGGTTTAATCTTCATTCGATCTCTCTTTTTATCTTATTCCCTGGAAGGTTAATTCAAAAAATGGGCTTTATTTCTTTTTTGCTATTATCTTATCAAGGAAAATATATTGAAGACAATTTGACAACTTGACTGGAGAGTGCTTGATGGTGTAAGACTTTCAGCCCAGTACCTTTTATTTCAAGTCTAAAGGAAAAGCATCCAACTCTAGCTAAGAGAACAGACCACATGTTTTCTCGAATAAGAATCCACAAACTTGTAGGGTCGCTAGAGGACTCTGTAAGTGACATATTTCTTGGCATGTTTTAGTTCATTGAGACTTAAAAAAAACAGGTTTTTGTTTGGTTTCAGTCCTAATCTAACAAAATCACTATACTACATTCTAAGTCATCCAAATGGCTATTATAATAACAAGGCAAAGTAAATGAATTTAGTGCCCACAGGTGTGTTTGCTTTTGAATTTATGATTACTTTTAAACACGGTAGATATCAATGAGATAAGGAGTGGCTGCACAAAGGACATTTTTACCACAATTTAAGAACAAATATTCTAAAAATTATGTCACCTTAAGCCATTACATACCAGCATATTTAGGACAAGGTCAAAAGTATGTAAATGGTATAATGAGTGACAAAGTCACATGAAGAGTTTAAGCATTACTCAGATTCTGGTTTTGCATATTTGAACTTGAACTGCATTTTTTTTTATTATTATGAAAGTCAGTTACAAATAATTATTGGGAAACATTTAAATACTACTTTGAACTTCAGTATCTCATTTTATGACATTAAATTGACTCATCCAAATGATTTATATATGATGAATGTGACTTCACTCTTCAAAAAATAAGGCAACAAAGACAAAAAGTGATAGTGTAAATATTTTTCACCATATTCAGAAAAAGAGCTAATATAAAAAATTGATATAAAAACAATTGATTCTTCCACTAGAAAAATCATTTCACTACACCTCACTGTTCAACATTTAACTTTAGCGAAAAGCATTTTTCACATTGAATTTGTATTGCCAATTGGAATTATATAATTTTCAATATTGCCTGTGTCTTACTTATAAACTTGTTTTGAGTTTATAATTTTAATGCTTATAAATGAAAGTAACTTAATTTTACTACTTCAACTGTTTAAAGATTATTGGAATAAAAAATTGTGAAAAATTGGAATAATGAAAATATTTGCTTGCCACACCAAACTATGGGTTTAATTAAAACTGACGTTTCTTTCCCATTAACTTCTCATCTCATGTCCTATTTTTCTGGCAATTATTCATTGTACTCCAGTAAAATTGGTCTACCTCTTTTCATAGGAAAAAATAATTATATTTTTTTACATTTTTTTAACGTTTATTCATTTTTTGAGAGACAGAGCGTGAGCAGGGAGGGGAAGAGAGAGGAGACACAGAATCCAAAGCAGACTCCAGGCTCTGAGCTGTCAGCACAGAGCCTGACGTGGGGCTCAAACTCAAACTGTGAGATCATGACCTGAGCCGAAGTCAGACATTTAACCAACTGAGCCACCCAGGCGCTCCCCCCCCCAACCCACCCAAAAATATGAGAATTCTAAGGTCACAGTTTCTTTGAATGTGTTCATCCCTCTGGAATAATTTTTCACTAGAAATTTTATGGCTTCATCCAAGGATCGCACTCTTGGGGAGGAGTTTCTATACTACTCCTTATAAAATTGCACTCACCTCAAAGTCTCAATACCTATCTGCCATTTTCATTTCTTTTCTCCGGAGAATGCATCTCCCAGTTTACCATTTACATATTTATTTTGTTGACTTTCTATTCTCACTAAAATTTAACCCTGAAGAAATATGGATTTTTGCCTCTTTTGCCTATCTCTGGCACACAGGTTATAGATATTTTGATTAGTTTTCTTTCTACCATCCTCACTCAAGTGTTTATAGACATAATTAAATTAATAACTTTGTAATGGTATCACAAAAGTTATCTTTTCCAAAGTTGTTAAGAGGAGGCGTGCCTTGATTAACTATTGGCATATAATTCTAATTCATTACTTATTCAGTTAAAGGCAGATGAAACAGATAAATGTACATATCAATGCATAAGTTAGTGTTTAAACACATGAGAAGTAATTGGAGATTTTTAGTGTTGAATGAAGTATTGTGAAAATGTTCAGCCCGTTCAGAATTCAGACTCAGAGGTAAGTCTGAATTTCTAAACTTCTATCTTTATTCTTTTATCATTACTTTTAGTGCATTTTGTCTAGTCTTAAAATATATAATAATATTTGAAATTTCATTCTTTGAGCTCTAAAAAAATAAAAGGAAGGGCACACACCTACATGGGCTTGGAAAAAAAATGCTTTACCCAATATGTGTTGGGGCAAGAAATGAATTGCGGTGGTAAAATCCACTGTTCTTTCAGACTGACTTGTGAACAGAAGAACCATGAGGCACTGAAAAAAATCCCTCCACAAAGGAACACAGTTGACAAATGAAAGATTCTCCTTGCATGACCTTAAAATAATCTAACATTACTCCATTATTACACTGAGCGATCACTGCAGTTTTATTTTTGGTCCCGACTGAATTAGGGCTCACCTTTCGATGGTTGCCATTTTCTGCTTTTTGTGCGTAATAACCGACTTGACATTTGTGATGTTCCAATGTGTCTTTCTTAATGTTAAGGAATCATCTGTGCATTAATGAACTGGCTTGATGGATCTGCCAAACCTTTCAAAGAAGCAATTAAGTCTCGGTAAGAACTTGCATGAATGGCACGATTTATTGTAATCTAAGAAGAAGAAGTATAAACAAAAAGTAATTAATTTTTAAAGGTGGCACTCAAGTGGTACAACACGAGAACTGCGTCTTCCGAACTTCATCTACAGAGAGCATAATAACAACATGCTATTTTTTAAATGTCTTCTCAAATTTCAAATATGACTTTCGGGAAACTGTTCAACTTTATTACTGTTCAAAATGTTTAAATGAAAATGACGCGATATCATTTTTATCTATCAAACGAGAGAGGCTAAATTGGACACAAAGCACATGAATATTCAGGGTTATGACAGAAATGGTAAAGTACATTTCGCTCACCATTGTTAATGGCAGGGTGAGCTGCAATCATGTGGCTTATTGATACATTTTCAGTATGTATGAGAAGCTTAGGAATACCACACACTATACTGCATAAACTACTCAGAGTAAATAACCACAAATATAACCGTACAAAGCATTGATGCCTGAAGATCCGTAAATGACATTTATTACATATTTTTCACATCTACCATGAAAGCAAACATCCGAAATGTTTCACAATGAAGGAATGGTAAGTTAAACTATGTTAGCGCACCTGTGAAATTGTATACAGCATTTTCAGTGATTTTTTTTTATACAAAATGAATTTTCCATCTTGCATATATTGAACACTTTTGTGCTAGGCACTATGCTAATTGATTTACATTTCACTTTTACAAAGCTTATTTCAGTTGTAAGATCTAATATTTTTCTCAACTTACTGACAAAGATCATTTTGATTAAAGCAACTTGTTCGGGGTCACATTGTTCAAATGGGATGCAGCAAAGCCCAGAAATATGTCTGATTAGAAAAATCCAAGTTCTTAACCCATGAGCCATACTGACTATTCAGTGATGTAATCTTATTGAGTAAAAAAAAAAAAAAAAAAAATCTTCAGGGACACTTTGCGTACAGGTTAAGTGCTTAAACTGAATTGTTATACTCCAATAACTTCTTTTTTTTTCTTTTTGCTATTATTACTACATGTTATATCAGGAATACATTAAACGGTTGACTAGGTGAAGGAATTATTCACACAATATATTTTTCCTCTACAGGTCATAGCAGGCTTTTGCTTTTTCAGTTGGCTTCCTTGATTTAATCTTTGAGAATTCATATTATATTCATTTGGACAGTTTGGAGGCTTCTCGAACAGGAATCTGTATCTTTGGGGAGGTTTCCTCCATGCACTACAAGCATATTTGCCATAGTATATGTTTAGGGAGATCTGGAACATAAGGAAAGGACTCAAGGATTCAACAGGCTTTGTGGAAAACAATAATATAAACCCATAAATTTTTATATAATCTGATTGGAAAATAAACAGAAAAATGCTATGATCCAGAAAACAGTTTTTAAAAATATATAAAAGTAGTGTATGCTTTTATGTAAATTTCATTATTATTCTTTTTTTCATGATTCATTATCTTCCTTCTTGCTTATGGTACATTTTAGCTGATCTTTGTAAGTCACTCTCAGTGTCAGTTTGTCAGAAATGTCTTTCTTATTCCTTCAGGCATGCCATTTTATCCCTTATCTCATACCCTGGTAAGTGGCATTTAATGCAATTGGGTTGATTTCTTTGGTTAAATACTTATTTAACTAATGTGACTGTGAATTCTATACAGGCAGGGCAGGTTAGACACTGTCATGATCTCTTCGGTACCACCAGGGTATAGCACAGTGACTAGCCCTTAACCAGTTTTTAATAAGTATTTATTGAACAAATCAATGAATAAACAAATGGACATTTCAGATATGTTTATAATAAATGTGAAGAATGTATTATTTTTTGATTAAGTACAATACACATATTATAGAAAATGGGGAGATCATATCATGAGCTCATGAAATTGCACTGATTTTAAGAAGCCTAAACTGAACTCCACGTGGGGAGTGAGATGATATTTTTGTTTGTTCCGTATGAGAGGTAGAAAAAGTTATAGTTTCAGGATGGATTTTCAAAAATATACTATTCTTTATAAAAAAAGATTTTGTCGACTTCATTATATACTCTTGAGTTTTATTTCATCTTTATAATTCAGGGTGAGAATAGTGTGAGACAAAGGTAAGAATATATGACTTTAAAAATATCAAGTTTATATGTTGACCAATGGGAGCTTTTATTTATTTTAATTTTTTATTTTCAACTTTATTTATTTATTTGAGAGAGCAGAGTGAGCACAAGCAGGAGAGGGGCAGAGAGAGAGGAAGAGAGAGAGAGAGCCCCATGCGGGGCTTGAACTCATGAATTGTAGATCATGACCTGAGTTGAAACCAAGAGTTGGACACTTAACCGACTGAACCACCGAGGTGTCCTGACCAATGGGAACGTCTAATAACATCCAGAAATCATAGAGGCAGGTATTGATTGTTCTATGGTTTCTGATAATGTAATTAATAAGATAAAAGCTATTACCACCATTTCTTAGGCTTTCTTTCAGGAATGTTGGTAATTTGTCTACAGTCACAAGTAAACGCATATATTGTGGCTCAATGCACATCTTTTTGCTTAATTTTCATCTTTTAAATCATTATAATTTCAATAATGTTGGGGTAAGTTAGGATGAATGCTATTTTATTCTCCATTTTTTTCCTACTAGTTTTTGATGGGTGTGAAGAAAGAAAATTGATATTATGGTCTGCCCAATGTTTTAAAAATCTTTTTGATTATGGACCTAATGCTCAATTTAAGAACAAGATTTAGCAGGGCAAAGTGAAACACCCCCAATGTCTCTTTTCAGTAATTACTCAGGCTCATAACACTGTGGGATGAGGATGTGACAGTGAGAAAGAAATAGTGATGTTTGATGACTTTTTGTTTAAGAAATAAAGAAACAATAAAAAATTATATGAAACTAATTGAACGCTATGGTTGAGGCTAGACATTGTCTTCTCATGCTTGCATGTAGCATATTTAAAATGCATACAAAAATTGGTTAGGGTGATTTGGACTTACAGTGCTGTCTCCCGCTCAGGACAGGTAAAAGTGTGTATTTTGTGTCTTCATTTTTACTTATAACACCAACGTCTTTTGTGAATATACAATGATGAAAAATCTAATGTGCTAAAGTAAGTTTATGTATGAATTAACACATTGCTATCAGCTGCTTTGAGGAATGCAAAAATCCCTTCAATCTTTTTCAAAGACTAAACATGCTTTGAGGTACTTTACAATTTTACTGAGCATAGTTATGTAATCTATTTTATCTATTAGTCCTTATGATAAAATTGGGCTCCCTAATATATTATCAATAGAGAAGGTATGGTGTGCAAATAGAATACTTCTTTCTTCATTTTCAAAAGTCACTTAAGTGTGAATACATGCTGTGCTGACTATTCTAAAACCAGTGGACTGATTTCCTGACTTGTTTCATAGCATGGTCATAAAATTATAGTTAATTTAATATTCCTTTTTATGTATATATGAAAAATAATTTCAAGGAAACTTCATTACTTTTGAAATTACAAAAATAGCAGTATTACCTAAGTACAAAAGAGGAAGTCTTGTCATATTTACTTTAAAAAGTAGATGTTACTCAATCTATAGATTCAATGCAATCCCAACCAATATCCTGGCAAGTTACTCCCTGACAAAGTGATTTTAAAGTTTATATGGAGAGGCAGAAGACCCAAAATAGCCAACTGTGACATAAAAATACATGAACAAAGATAGAGCACTGACATTATCAGACTTTTAAGACTTACCTTAAAGCTAGAGTAATCAAGACAGTAATGCATTAGTGACAAAATAGACAAACGTATAACTGGGATGGAACCCAGAGCCCAGAAGTAGACTGTATAAATATAGGCAACTAATCTTTGACAAAGAGCAAAGGAAATACAATGGAGGAAAGATAATCTTTTCAAAATATGGCACTGGAACAATGGGACATCCACATGCAAAAAGAAAAAATAAAATCAATCTAGACACAGATGTCATATCCTTCACAGAAATTAGCTCAAAATGGGTCATTGATCTAAATTTTAAGAATCAAAACTATAGGGGTGCCTGAGTGGTTCAGTTGATTAAGGGTCCGACTTTGGCTCAGGTCTTGACCTCACAGTTTGTGAGTTCCAGTCCACATTGGGCTCTTTGTTGACAGCTCAGAGCCTGGAACTTGCTTCGGATTCTGTGTATCCCTCTTTGTCTGCTGCTCCCCCACTCATTCTTTGTCTCTCTCTCTCAAAAATAATAAACATTAAAAAAAAAGACTCAAAACTATAAACCTCCTAGAAGATAGTACAGGAGAAATTCTAGATGACCTTGAGTACTGCAATGGATTTTTTAGATAAAACATCAAAAGCATGTTCCATGAAAGAAACAATTGATAAGCCACAATTCATTAAAATTAAAAACTTCTGTTCTGTGAAAGACCCTGTCCAGAGAATAAGACAACAAGCCGGGGACTTGGAGAAAATATTTGCAAAAAAACATGTCTGATAAAGGACTGTTATCCAAAATAGACAAAAAATTTCTTAAAACTCAACAATAAAAAAGGAATCTATCTGATTTAAAAATAGGCCAAAGAGCTGAACAGATAGGTCACCAAAGAAGACATATAGATGGCAAATGCACATATGAAAGAATGTTCCACATCATACGTCATTAGGGAAATGGAAATTAAAACAACAGTGAGATACTGCTATGTGTGTATTAAAAAGGCCACATTTATAACGTGACATTACTCAAGGTTGGCAGGAATGTGCAACAATAGGAGCTCTCATTCATTGCTGGTGGGAATGCAACGTGGTTCACCCACTTTGTAAGACAGTTTGGCTGTTTCTTACAAAACTAAACATCCTCTTACCATATGAGCCAATAATGGTGCTCCCGTGCATTTACCCAAAGGAACGGAAGTTAAGTCTACGCAAAATAGCCTGCACACAGATGTTTATAGTTGTATTCATAATTATTTATATGAATATGTAGTGCTTTTTTCATAGTTGCCCAAGGTTGACAGCAACGGAGATGCCCTTCAAATAGTGGAATAGATTAAAAACAAAACAAAACAAAACAAAACAAAACTCTGATACACCTATTCAATGGGATATTATTCAGTACTAAAAAGAAATGTGTTATCAACCAAATGTGTATTTATACGAAGCAAAAGAATGCTATCTGAGAAGGCTGCATTCTGTATCAGTTCAACAGCATGATATTCTGGAGATGGAAAAATTATGGAAAACTTAAAATAATCAGTATCTGTCAAGGGATCTGGGGAGGAAGGGATGAATTCACAGAGCAGAGAGGATTTGGGGGCAGTGAAACTATTCTGTATGACTTTGCAATGGGGTACACCCGTTAAACATTTTTTCAAACCCATAAAACATACAATACCATGTGTGAATCTTAATACAAACTTTGGATTTAGGGTGATACTGATGTGTCAAAGTAGATTAATCAATTTTAACAAATGTATCACTGTAGTGAAGGATGTAGATAGTGGGGAAAGACTGAGTGTAGGGTGGGGAAAGGGAGTGCATGAGAACTTTGTACTTTCTGCCCAATTTGGTTATCTACTTAAAACTGCTCTGGGGGACAGCTCAGTGGCTCAATCTGTTAAGTTAGACTTCGACTCAGGTCATGATCTCACAGTTCGTGAGTTCGAGCTCCATGTTGGGCTCTGTGCTGACAACTCAGAGCCTGGCCTCCTACTTCGGATTCTGTGTCTCCCTCTCGCTCTGCCCCTCTCCTGCTCATGCTCTGTCTCTTTCTCTCTCTCAAAAATAAATAAACATTAAAAAAAATTATAAAATCAACTGCTCTAAAAAATCAAGTCTATTTCTTCTAAGTCTGTATGGTTTATTTGTAATTGCATCCTAATTGAGCTTATTTGGTCAAGCTAAAATGCTTAGATAATTTAAGTAAGTGTAAAAGTTTATTTTGCAATTTATTTCCAATTTAATCTGACAACATGAAAAACAAATGTTTACATTGTAGAAAACACAGTACATATTCAGTCTGAATTAAATCTAAAATAAGGGAAACATGTCTTTTTAATGACTATATAATTGTATTAGAAATTTTACCGGCTTTATTGAGATACAATTGACACGTATAACACTGTGTAAGTTTAAGGTGTAAAATGTGTTGACCTGATCCACTTACATATTACAAAATGATCACCAGCATAGCATTAGCTAATACCTCCACCGTGTCACATAATGACAATTTTTTGTCACTTAAGATGTACTTAAGTGACACTTAAGATGTACTCTCTTAGCAACTTTCAAATATATGATACGGTATTATTAACTGTAATCACTATGCTGTACATTAGATCATCAGAACTTATTCATCTTATAATTAGATGTTTGTATCCTTTGGCTTAATTTTACTGGAATTTAGAAATAAAATTAGGCTATGATATTAAATTATAGTTTCTTTATTTGGGGCTTAAGTTTGTTTCATGAAGATGTTAAGATAGGTTCTTTGCTTTCAGTCAAAGAACACATCTGCTATATCCTTTCTTAATGTACAGTCTAAAAACTATATCAAAATTATATGAGGTTCTTGTTAAAAAGGCAGATTCCATGGGGCGCCTGGGTGGCTCAGTCAGTTAAGCGGCCGACTTCGGCTCAGGTCATGATCTCGCGGTCCATGAGTTCGAGTCCCGCATCGGGCTCTGTGCTGACCGCTCAGAGCCTGGAGCCTGTTTCGGATTCTGTGTCTCCCTCTCTCTGACCTTCCCCCGTTCATGCTCTGTCTCTCTCTGTCTCAAAAATAAATAAACGTTAAAAAAAATTTAAAAAAAAAGGCAGATTCCAACCACAACTCTGAGTCCTTAGTAATTCTTTATTATCATTTGAGATATATATAAAACATATATATGAAGTTTAGGATTCTTTTTAATTTTGTCTTATGTCCCTTCTATTAAAAATAATATTGTTTAAATATATGAGTAGAGTAGTATCCATAGGCTTATTGCACTCTATAATATTTGCAAATGGATTAATCCTGATATATATGCATGTGTCTGTAAATATTCAGACTTATCACATATAAATAAAACATGCATTATAATATATATTTATAAGCATATATGTGGGTATGTAAATCTGAATAATGTTTTCCCATAATTTGTAGTTTCTGCCATTTGATGACATTTAGATATATTTTGTTATTTTACTATTTTTTTCTACCTTGTTAGGTAAGTTTAAATATATCAAGAATCTATTACACATCTTTATTCATTCTAAATGCAGATTACTGGGCCTGTTGCATTAGTAAATCTGGAGGTAAAGCATCTAAACCTGTCTTTACAAAAATTTTCTAGGATTTTTTGTTTATATTATCATTTAGAATAATTGCAGTAGTCCATAGGATCTTACCACAAAGGATATGGTAAGCTTATAATTGGAGTTTGAAATAGGGGGGTGATGTTTGCTTGTGAATTCTTTCCCCATCCCTTCAATAAACCTTATTTCCAGAATCTGATTAGACAAGTTTATTTTATACCTAGTATCTTGGATCTCTAGATTAACACTATATAACATTATTATAACTAATTTAACATTGATATAGACATTTTATTCTGTCTCTTAAAAACTGAAGATTTTCTTCTTGAAAAAAAATATATATATATATATACAAGAAGAAAAAAATATATATATATATTTAGGTCTTAATTATTTTCCATATTAGTATATAGTATTATGTATAACATTAAGGCTAATAAATATAATGTTTAGGTTATATATTTTTCATTTTCATGGTTGTATATAATTTTTCTAGTTGTCGGAAAACAAACTATAAACCTAAGAATGAGCTGACAATACTTTTAAAGCCTATTCAAACTATTGCTAAATGTCCTAATTTATAGGAGAGGATTTTACTCCTACTAGTTGTCCTGACTGAAAACTTAGCATAATTTATGTTAATATCTACAAATTCCATTATATATGATGTGAGATGACTGTATAAAATCATTAGATGGGGGCGCCTGGGTGGCGCAGTCGGTTAAGCGTCCGACTTCAGCCAGGTCACGATCTCGCGGTCCGTGAGTTCGAGCCCCGCGTCGGGCTCTGGGCTGATGGCTCAGAGCCTGGAGCCTGTTTCCGATTCTGTGTCTCCCTCTCTCTCTGCCCCTCCCCCGTTCATGCTCTGTCTCTCTCTGTCCCAAAATAAAAATAAAAAAGTTGAAAAAAAATCATTAAATGAGTGAATAAATGAATAATAGACAAACTCACAATAAAGGAGACATGATATATAAAACAAATCTTGGAATGAATACCCAGAAATTAGTAAAAATTATTACTGACATTATTATCCATTATTATTACTGGCCCCTCACTCGAGCAATTACAACATAAAATCTCTAAATATTATAAACATGTGAATCCATATCTGAAGGCCTAAAATTTGAATAAATAGATTCTAGAACATAATTACCTTAGTGAACTTACAGAATGGCCATTCTGTATAGACACATGGAGAACACAATTTTCCCAGCATTCCAACCAAAGTCCAACAGGCACCCTGGGAGTAGCACAGGTTACTTTCTGTTAGGGTCTTAGAATTTCTCCCACACAGGAAGGAATAATGTATTACTGACCTATTTTAATGGTGTTCTGTGATCTCTTACCATTTGTATACCAGAAGGCCTGGTCTTTCTGGATATATTAGCTTATCAGACTGCATGACACAATCTTTTTCTCTTGACACATCATCTTCTGTTTTATTAATTTAAGATTATTAAATAATGTTCAATTGTATACTAGTTATCTCTATATAAAGTTCAATTTGAAATTCACATGTTGATAACCTACGAGTCATAGCTGGGACTTTAGCAATACAGTCTGTTATTAAACACATTTAATGTTTTATATCAATGTGTGGAGCAATTTATGTGGTTTTAATATTACACAAATATATGGCCAGGTAATATTGTGAAATAATATGTATTTATCTTTATGAGGGTGGCTTTCCTGGCTTTTCCATCAATTTGATATTTGATATGATATTTTTGAATTTTTTTCTTAGTAGTATTATAGACAGAGTCAAAAAAAAATGAAAAGAAAAGAAAAAAGAAGTGGTTAACACTTTCTGGCTATTAACTTCCAAATACTCAAGCCCTTAAGAAAACCTAGAAGAAGAAAGAACATTCTTGACTATAGGCATTATGATTTAAGAAGTAAAAAGGAGAGGAAATCTTTTTTTTTTTTTTTTTTTTTTTTTTTTTTTTTTTTTTTTACACCTAGTAAAAGAACCTCCAGGTAGAATAAGGAGACAGAAGTCACATGGATCCAGTGCCATGGGCCAGGCCTTACCATCCTGGAAGTCACTGAGGCTCAGCTGAGCCCTAGAGGTCACCAAATGGGTGATGCGTTGAGATACATATGGACCATTTACTTTTTTTCCCAGCAATATTTCGTGAGTGTATGTACATGCCAAGCACTATTTTAATTTTTTTTTTTCAACGTTTATTTATTTTTGGGACAGAGAGAGACAGAGCATGAACGGGGGAGGAGCAGAGAGAGAGGGAGACACAGAATCGGAAACAGGCTCCAGGCTCCGAGCCATCAGCCCAGAGCCCGACGCGGGGCTCGAACTCACGGACCGCGAGATCGTGACCCGGCTGAAGTCGGACGCTTAACCGACTGCGCCACCCAGGCGCCCCAAGCACTATTTTAAACTTAAAAGAAGAAATGAACTGGTAACAGAACAACAACCGTGAAATATCCAATTTTATCCTCTCATGGATCCTACATTCTAATTGTATGGGGTAAAGGGTAGCATGTGGGGAAAGAAGTGAAAGATTGTCAGGTGGCAAAGAGCTATGGGGAAGATTTGGAAAGAAAAGGATATAGAGGGTACCCAAAAGGTACTGGAAAACACACTATTTTACACAGAGGTGGGTAAATGAGTCCTCAATGAGAAAGTGATTTTTGGGCAAATTCCAGAAGGATCTAAGAAAAGAGGCAAGTAAATTTCTGGGAAAGAGCTGTCCAGGTGAAAGGAAACAGTTTCTATCAGCAATTCTTCTATGTCTGCCTATTAGTAAGCAAAAGCTCAACAGACAATTCAGGTATGTATTCGAGGTTGAGAAAAATTGTCCTAGATTAAGGAGGTAAGAAAAAGGGACACAGAAACACCAAACTGGTTATTGATACTGAGAAGAGAACTGTTTAATCCCATAGTCTCTACAAATCAAATCAGTATGCTCAAGATGGCCACTCCAAAATTTGGGGCCCAGAAATGAGAAGTAAGTAAGAAACCCAAGGCTCTGATTAGGAAATTAGTGTGAGTGGAACCAATTTCCAACACCAAGCAAAACTCAACCCTCACCCAGCTGCTTTAAGTCAAGATAGTTACCTCTGGTGTGTGATGGCCGGGGAGGGGGGTGGGTAGGGGAGATATTTTTTTTTTTTTTTTTTTTTTGCCAGGAGTTAGAAAGAAAATATAGGAAAAAAAAAAAAAAAAAAAAACAAACATATATGAGAGAGAAGGAAAGAAAGCTGCACCAGACTATCAAGATCCTCAGAACTCCTAGGACCATTCAGACCAATAAAGAAAACAAACAAAACTTTTTAGACTGGTAGCCAGTATATCTCTGAGGAACCAAAGACCTATTTGTCTCACGGTGTCTCACAGCCAGTAACCATAATCTTAGCTGTGCTTACTGTAAAGCAGTATGGGTCCATTATGAGAATTCTGTTAAGTACGACCTTAGTAGGCTGGAAAATAATGATACGGGTTTCAAGATTGATCATTTGAGAGCAATCCAAGGAACACGACTTGTGCAGAATTCTAGATCCATTTTGAATTTAAAATAACCCTGAAAGGTCCAAATGGAGATATCCAGTCAGGAAGCAGAACTTTGGGGTTTAAAGCTCATGAGGAGAATTAGGGCAGGGGGTAAACATTTGGGGATCATCATCACATAGAACTTTGGAAATATGAAAATGAATGATACTGTTCATATATGGCATGCATACATAGAAAAGAGAAATGGGCAGAATGAAATCCCAGGACCGCACTAAATTTTAAGAGCTGGGCAAAGGAAGAGGGTTCATGAAAAAGAATAATAGGGAACATAGGTGCCTAGAGGGTTTATAAGAAATATCATATGGCCTTTAATGTAACCTGCAATGTAGTTTAGCCACACTCCAAATACCCATCAGGAAATATAAGTGCCAATTCCTTGGTGCTCTGCTCAAATTATAACCTTTTTGATATAACCTTTGGGGTATGCAGTTTATCCATTCTACATAATCTATCCCTGGATCACATCAGAACAGCTGAGGTTGCAAATAGAAAGTCCTTTCTTTCAGTGTGCTCAGAATGGTAGTACTGAAGCACTTTTGGCAGCAATGATTATGTGATACTATAAAATATAGCTTTGTTAAACTTTTCTATGTCTTTTTTTTTTCTGTAAGTTTGCTGTGTTCCATAAATTGCAGTTTGCCGCGTGAGGACCAACAGTAGGAAGGTCTCCTTGGCCACCGTACTGGGAATAGCACTCCTACACTTCGGGAAATTCTCCGTTCGTTTATGATACCATCATTCATTTAACTGACCAAAATTTGAAGAAGCAGATAAATTACCTACCTTTAGCTCACAAGCATTTAAGCCATATTTTTTCCCATGTAGCCCTCACCTGGTTTCTTTTCACTCATTCTACTCTCCTTTCACTCGTTTTTCATGATCTCATCTTAGTAAAACTATATTGTGTTGTACTGTATGTATGAAAGGCAAATTATGCGAGATATTCTCCATTTACCTGCTCAAACCTAGCGTCCTCCAGTTTGAACTATGTCCCGGAAAGCTGAACTTTATGTATAACGTCAACCTGGCTCAATTTCCCTGACTTTCGCTTAGCTTTGGCTAATGGAAAGTGCAGCCTGAAGGTCCGAAGACTGGAAGGTGGTGATTTGGAGACGTTATTGTCTCATTTGTCTGCTGTGCTGTGGTTTGTCAGTGGCTGTATCCTTTTCCAAAAGCCATCGGCCCTCTCAAATTGTTGTCACTCCTGGCTCCGGAAACCTCCAATTTCTCATCACAAAATCCTGTCATTTTTCACCTCACACCGGGTGTGGCATCGTCACCCTGCTGTTGCATTTAACTCAGTGTTTAGTCGTCTTGTTTGCCTAACCCTATCCAAACTTTGTAAAAAGGTTATTTCAATATCTGCTTTTTGTTAATGCTTTCAATATGTCACGTTTCCTGCTGAGATGTTGACTGATGAAGCCGTCTTTGTACATTTTTTAATTAAAAGTTGTTCTCTATGTTTTTACCAAGTGCACCCATATATATGCAAGCTTGCATGTATGCATATATCTGAACTGAATGACTTATTTCTAATTTTGTGAGCCAAGATCCTGAAATCCAGAATGAGACAAATAATGTCCTAAAATTATTAATTGGCTTACCTCGATTTTATTTCTCTGTATCCCTCTCAAACTCACACAAAAAAATGAAAGTTAACTTGTTATAGACAGCTTCCACGTTGGTCCCCAATCTTCCCTTCCTCATGGTATTCACACCCTTGCATAGTCCCTTTCAACGTTATATCAAGATCAGTCTGTGCAACTAGAAACATATGGCAAAATAATAGTATGAGTGTCTCCAGCAAAACAGTATAGCTGTTACCTCCAAGCTCTCATTCCACCCCAACAGAAACATTGGAAAACATGCAGAAACTGTCAGAATCAACTCGGTCAGAAATCTGGAAAACAGCCAAAGGTTTACAGCAACCAAGGAAAGACTGAATCCAGCAAAAGGGCAACTTCAAAATTTTGGAAAGACTTTGCAGAGCTTTGACTTTCCCTTGCCCTGCCCATCCTGCATGTGGCAACACTCATAAAGTGGGAAGAGCACATTCCCAGAGAGTGGGGCTCTGGTCCCAGGTTCTGGAGGGATTACAGCAGAGGCAGTTTGCAAATTATTTTGTATATCTGTTATAACCTACTTGGGGGGCATTTGTAAGAGTGACCAAAAATGCTAATACATCTGTTTCCTCCAATTCAGAATTCAGGCCAAAAAAGAAGTGGTCATTGCTCTTAGACACTGCAAGCCAACCCCACCAACTTCAGACTCATTTGGCAAAAGATTACAACTGAAACATGCGATAGACTGCTTATACCTGGGAGCAAAAGCTGGGAAGAATTTAAGACATTAAGACATCTGAAAGAATATGTTTATAAGGGGAATCTTAGAGGGCTCTCTGTGCACCCAGAGCAAGACAAATACTTGGAAAGACTTGAGAAGGTTGCAAGAAACAGTTAATATAAAAAGTCATTTGTTTTTCTCTGTGCCCTTGTTAGAATTAATCTAACAAAATATGCATAAGATGTATATGAGAAAAACTACAAAATTATGATGAAAAGAACCGAAGAAGAATTAATTTAGACAAAGTGTTCTATGCCCATGAGTAGGAAAATTCAATATTGTCAAATTGATCTATTGATCTATGGATTTGATGCAATCCCCATCAAAATTCCAGCAAATTATTTTGTAGATGTTGAAAAATAAAAGTTTATATCAAGAGCAAGAAATCCAGAATAGCCAACACAATACTGAAGGAAAAGAACAAAAGTTGGAGGACTAACACTACCCAACTTCAAGTTGTAGTAAGCTACAGCAATCAAAACATTGTGGTATTGTGGTGGGGTCCCCTCCCTAAGAAAAGAAAAGAAAAAAAAAAAAGAAAAAACCTCAAAGCAACCTAGCTATACTCCTATGAGACAACATCCCTCACGACCTTGTAACATGAGACCACTTAATCAGACTGCATCTTTGTGTGTTACCATACGTGGGAGACAAAGAAGTAGAAAATACATAAAAAAACATTCCAGGTAGCATTTGGGGCTCAGTTCTCTGGGTACAAACCCAACTGAGTGGTGCCGTCAGGAATAAAGTTGCTTCCTGGAGAGAAAAACCTTGATGTCAAGACTCTCTGTGCGAGAATACTGCCACAGTATTAGCAATAGACAAAACAGATCCATAGAACAGATCAAAACAGATCACAGGAAGCCCCCCAAAATAGACCTGCATAAATAGAGCCAACCGATCCTTAACCAAAGGCAATACAATGAAACAAAGATAGACTTTTCATCAGATGAATGAATGAATGAAGAATATGTGGTATAATATTCATGCAATGAAATATCGTTCAGCAATAAAAAATATGAAGTTCAGATGTAACATGGATGAAACTCAAAAATCTTTTATGCTAAGTAAAATAAATTAGACACAAAAGGACAAAATTATATGGAACGTATACTGCATGGAACATTTAGAATGGCAAGTTGATAGAGACAGAAAGCAGATCAACATTTGCCAGGGAGTGAGGGAACAACAAACGGGGGAGAAGTTGCTTAAAGGTTACAGTATTTCCGCTAAGGATAATGAAAAAGTTTTTTAAATAGAAACTGATAATGGTTTCACAATACTGTGAATATAATTGATATCACCGAATGGTACTAAATATAGTTAAAATTATATGCCATATACATCTTACCCACAATGAAAAATATTAAAAATGAAACAAAATTGGGGCACCTGGGGGGCTCAGTCGGTTAAGCGTCCGACTTCAGCTCAGGTCATGATCTCGCAGTTTGTGAGTTTGAGCCCCACATCGGGCTCTGTGCTGACAGCTCAGAGCCTGGAGCCTGCTTTGGATTCTGTGTCTCTCCCTCTCTCTGCCCTTCCCCTGCCCATGCTCGCTCTCTCTCTCTCTCTCTCTCTCTCTCAATAATAAATAAACGTTAAAATTTTTTTAAAAAATGAAACAAAATAAAAACTACTGAAGAAAGAAGGCTTGCTTCATCAGCTGAGACTATTTAATAAATTAATCCGTGGATGACAAATGTCACATTCAAACCAAGCACATATTCTGTTACTGTATCTAGCCCAGGGGTGACAAATAAAATAATTCCATTATACAAACAGAGCAAAATGGAGGCCAAATGGCGTGTTGCCATGTGTTGCTCCCATATCTTTGCTTCGTCTGTGTTAAGTGTCTGCTCTCTATGCCCTAATATAACTTCACTGTGTGTGTGTGTGTGTGCACACACACATAATATATTTTAAAACTGATGATACGACACTTCTCAGATTAGGTTACAAACACTAAAGTTTCCATCTTATTCCCCTCTCTCTCTATCTCTCTCTCTCTCTCCACTTCTCTCTCCCCACTCACTTTTGGGAAAGCAATTGCTATCTCCTTAGAACATTGGGGGTAGTCTTATGTAAGGAAAAACCAGATGGTAGGAAACTGAGGCACTGACCACTGGCCGGTAGCAACCACCAGACAAGGGGTAAATGTGCCTTTAGACGATCCAGTTCCAGCTGAAGCCTTGACTGCAATCTCACATTGACTCTGAGTTGAAAGTTACAGCTCAGCTATCTCTGCATTCCCAATCCTCAGGATCTCGGTGCAAAAATATAGACTTGTGGTTTTAATCCACTAATTGTGGGGGCAGTTTGCTTTGTACCAGTAGATAACTAATACCTAATGTATCCCTTATCCATAATTTAAGACTTAACCTTTCCATGACAAAGAATATTTTGTTTTGGAAGAGTAAGGCCACTTTCTAAGACCAAAGTGAAACAATGTGAAAGGTTTAATTATAATTGTCTTTATTATTTTTCAGAAAAAAGAGAGAAATAACTTTTTAATATATTTTCCCATTTTTTTCCCCTGAATAGGCCACCTTCAAAAATTATTCTTATACATGACTCAAAATCTAATAAAAAATATGAGCTTTCCTTCTTCACTCATATTTTACAGGTTTATGAAATTAATTGAAACATGAAACACTGCAGTAGGCTTTCAGCGATTGTGTGGTGCAAAAAGTTCTGTAAAAATTTAATCAAAATTGGTTCAAAGTGCAAAGTATCAACAAACGCATACTCAGAGTCTCCATCTATCAACAGAAATTCTTACTGGAGTAAAAGGTATACATTCTAATTGCAGTGCGATTTATGATGATGGTTCACAACTTATGGGGAAAATAATTACTTTGTCTCAGAATAAAATTAATAGTTTAAATTTCAATGAGGTGAACTCTATTACTATAATACTTATGGGAAATAAAATTACCTCATAAATAGAGCAACTGTAGGAAAATATATTTCCAGGTGATAGAATTTACTAAAAGCGGTGTTTAATTAAGTAACGGAAGACATTATGAGGTCAGAGTGCAAGCACAATTATAAAACACAAAAGATATAATTAATCTGCCCTTGAGTATTAGCAATAAAGATAGCTAATATACATTGCATCTGTAAAATATATGTATATGTATATATCTATATATAGATATAGATACATTGTATTAAACCTTCTTCTTAACATCTTCTTCTTTAACACCTTCTTCTTAAACATCGTATTAAACCTTCTTCATTTGTGGAAACATTAGCATATACAAATGTTTTTGAAACTTTTTGAGTAATTATTAATTGGCTTTCTGGTCCACAACACAAAATTTGCTGGAGGAGGGGGCAAAAATCCTGGCATTTAAATAGTGGTCCATGCCAATGTAATAAGTATAAAAGTAACAAAAGGAAAGTATTACCTTCTTAGCTTAGATCACCGGAGCTAACCTGTACTTTACTCTATGAACAACTTAGTATTGATTCATTTGGATGTGTCTAGTTAACCGAGGGTCACAAAGGCACCCTAAATGCAAGGTAAGTGAATGCTACACTTAATAAAGAATCATCGAAGAACCATAAAGCACTACCTCTTGGCTGAAGCCTTCTTGACAGAGATCAGGAGGGGCTGTGTATAAACTCACCTGTGAGAAAGCAAATGTACAGCCAGGGGATAAGAAATATGTCTGGAAAATAAAAGCAGATAGTAGATTTTAAGGGTGAGTGTTGGGGGGTTGGGAAATGGACAGCAGGAATCAAGGTGGGCAGTATGCATGATGGGGACAGTGAGCTGAGGAGAGTGTTACGTGGCTACGCTGAGTGGGTTATGGTGGGAGGTGAGTATACCTGAGATGCCTTCTTCTTCCAGAGGTAGGAAGTTAGGTGATTGGTGGCAGAGGGGAGGAGTGTTAGCATTTCCACAGTAGAGACAGACTTTTCACTCATTCTGCGGAGTAGATGAGACTTTTAACAATGTTGGACACAACTTTGTAAAGTCCACAAATGAAGATTATCCGGTTGTAATGAAAGGGACAGAATTCTGTTTCTAGTTAAAGATGGTGATCTCTTCTACAAAAGGTCCAATTAAATAAACAGTAGCTATTATACTTTAATTAAAAAAAAAACCTTAAAAATAAATGAATAATAAATCAATGGTAGCTATGTCCAGACGGTGAAACACACATTAAACAATTAAAACAGAGAGTGATTGTCCGGGTCACAAATTTCCAGTAAACGCGTGAATGACTGAAAGTAGATAAAAGCATATTAATAAAACACTGCAGCTAAAATATGACACATGATTTTGAACAACTAGAGAGTGTCAGGAAAAGAAATTAATGTGCGATTGAGTCTATAAATTCATGTGCATTTCAGATGACTTTATGACAGCAGAAAATAGAGAAACAAACACCATTTGTAACATTATCTTACTCTCTGGTAAAAATGTCCACAGAGTTACACATTAAAGCTTCTTGTTGATTTTCACAAATATTCAAAGCAGCAATGACGCTGTGTGTTTTTATTTTTTAAAAAAAATTTAATGTTTATTTATTTTTGAGAAAGAGAGAGAGAAAGAGGACAAGTGGGGGGTGGCAGAGAGAGACACACACACAGAATCAGAAGCAGGTTTGAGGCTCTGAGCTACCAGCAAAGAGCCTGACACTGTGAACCCACAGACTGTAAGATCATGACCTGAGCTGAAGTTGGACACTTAACCAACTGAGCCACCCAGGCACCCCTGTGCTGTGGGTTTTTAAAAGGATACCCACTCATTTGCAAGAAACTGAGCAATGTAGACATACAAAAGGGAAAAACAAATCATAAAACAGAAGCAAGGAAAAAGGCCCAGAAATACTACCACACAGAATTAATTTTCTTTATTTTGGCAAAAGATTCCAGATCTATCTGTAAAAATAGAATGACACGAGTTTAAACCTGAGTACCTACTATTTAAGCTATGATTAACAAAATATGCTAAAATGTACTGAATTTGAAAGAAACTGAGATAAAACTAAAGCACCCCAAATAAATGTTCCTTTATGATAGTCATAATGCATAAAAATATGATAGTTTTAATTTATAACATGATAGTTACAATGATTAATAGTGAGAAAAGGTAGGCACTGCCTTTCATTTATTTTTCTAATAATTACAATTCTGTTTTATATTATACACCAATTTTGGATTTTGGGGAAAAAACCTAAAGTCAGCATATTTACACCCTCCCCACTCCATCCATCCCTTACTTTTTCACTGCTCAAGTTCAGTTATTTCAATTTTGCTCTTTAAAGGTGCTTAGTCTTTGTTATATACAGGACTAGCTGTAATATTCACCAGTGATGAATTGTCATGAGGTTTTAATTACCAATTTTTTTTTGTTCCCCCATTAAGTTGACAAGGTTTAAATATTCAAGATCCAATGTTAATCTTTTTTTTCAAAAATTCATGGTTGCTGTATTCCTTGAGTTTTGTTTTATTTAAAAAATGCTTGCTAATTTTAAATTGGAACACCAAATTTACCAGACATAAAATTTTAGTGGCTTAACTTCTCATTATCTGTGGATATATATTAATAGCCTTCTGGAATTGAGTGTTACCCAGGAAAAACATGGGAATAAAGCTTCCGCAGATTAAATCTAACTTAAACCCTAATTCTAAATTAATCCCTCAAATCAGCTCCTTCACTTGCCATGATTTCTGCCATACCTCCGACCTCATCAACGAATTCTCACCCATGCTGACTCGATTCCTCTCAAACTTCTGTTGAGCCAGAACTTTGTAATCCTAAATTTGGTGGGAAAAGGCTAAACTGCTTTAAATGCTAATAGTAAACATAAACTCCCCAAATCCTTTCCAAAAAAGAAAAAATACCAATCTCATAAAGTTAGTATTTCCTTGTCTTAAATTGTGCTACCCTGGGAAAAGACACGAGTGTAAGTCCATTCTAAGGAGATTGCAGGAAGAATGCTTAAGGGAGGGAGGCAGTAAGCTAGGGGAGGACAGCAAGTTGAAATCTAGTAGGTTAAAAGCAAGTAACTTCTGGAGCCCACTGGACATCCACCCACAGGACACCCTTGAAAGACCCTATGGAATGTTCCCCAGTGATTATCTATTGGGTGAGGAAGTTTGTTTATTTATCCATGAATTCCACTGTCATTGGTTGAGGATTGCTTTCTGAGTCATCAATTCCCTATCACCTCTGGTGCAAACGCTCGCGCAGACAGGCAGGCATTTGCAGTAGGAAGCAGTTAACAGAAGTTGAGTGCTGAGGATATGTCCCAGCACTGCTCTACCCTGCCATAGCCAGAGTGAGCTCAATCTCAACCTCTACCCCCCGATTTCATCCCATATCTGACACATAACGCTCCTATTCCAATAGGCAGTTATTTTGGGTCTAGCCTCACTTTATTTTTTTTTATATTTTTTATTATGAAATTTATTGTCAAATTGGTTTCCGTACAACACCCAGTGCTCATCCCAACAGGTGCCCTCCTCAATGCCCATCACCCACCCTTCCCTCCCTCCCACCCACCCATTAACCCTCAATTTATTCTCAGTTTTTAAGAGTCTCTTATGGTTTAGTTCCCTCCCTCTCTAATTTTTTTTCCTTCCCCTCCCCCATGGTCTTCTGTTAAGTTTCTCAGGATCCCCATAAGAGTGAAAACATATGGTATCTGTCTTTCTCTGTATGACTTATTTCACTTAGCATAACACTCTCCAGTTCCATCCACATTGCTACAAAAGGCCATATTTCATTCTTTATCATTAGCAAATAGTATTCCATTGTGTCTATAAACCACAATTTATTTATCCATTCATCAGTTGATGGACATTTAGTCTCTTTCCATAATTTGGCTATTGTTGAAAGTGCTGCTATAAACATTGGGGTACAAGTGCCCCTATGCATCAGTACTCTTATATCCCTTGGGTAAATTCCTAGCAGCGCTATTGCTGGGTCAGAGGGTAGATCTACTTTTAATTTTTTGAGGAACCTCCACACTGTTTTCCAGAGCGGCTGCACCAGTTTGCATTCCCACCAACAGTGCAAGAGGGTTTCCGTTTCTCTACATCCTCCCCAGCATCCATAGTCTCCTGATTTGTTCACTTTAGCCACTCTGACTGGCGTGAGGTGATATCCCAGTGTGGTTTTGATTTGTATTTCCCTGATGAGAAGTGATGTTGAGCATCTTTTCATGGGCTTGTTGGCCATCTGGATGTCTTCTTTTAGAGAAGCGTCTATTCATGGCTTCTGCCCATTTCTTCACTGGATTATTTGTTTTTCGGGTGTGGAGTTTGGTGAGTCCTTTATAGATTTTGGATACTAGCCCTTTGTCTGATATGTCATTTGCAAATATCTTTTCCCATTCCGTTGTTTACCTTTTAGTTTTGTTGGTTGTTTCCTTTGCACTGCAGAAGCTTTTTATCTTGATGAGGTCCCAATAGTTCACTTTTGCTTTTAATTCCCTTGCCTTTGGGGATGTGTCAAGTAAGAAATTGCTGTGGCTGAGGTTAGAGAGGTTTTTTTCCTGCTTTCTCCTCTAGGGTTTTGATGGTTTCCTGTCTCACATTCAGGTCCTTTATCCATTTTGAGTTTATTTTTGTGAATGGTGTAAGAAAGTGGTCCAGTTTCATTCTTCTGCATGTTGCTGTCCGGTTCTCCCAGGACCATTTGTTAAACAGACTGTCTTTTTTCCATTGGAAATTCTTTCCTGCTTTGTCAAAGATTAGTTGGTCATACTTTTGTGGGTCCAATTCTGGAGTCTCTATTCTATTCCATTGGTCTATGTCTCTGTTTTTGTGCTAATACCATGCTGTCTTGATGATAACGGCTTTGTAGTAGAGGCTAAAGTCAGCCTCACTTTAAATTAGCTGTCAAATGCCATTTTTAAAGGGGTTCTACGTCCATATTGAGAGAGAACTTAACAAGTGTCTTCCAACCACTATGCTGGTTAGAGATTAAAATTGAGGAAATATGGTATAAGAGGGAAAAAAGGGTTAGTAGTGTAAGCATCTGGATTACTTATGACCCATGGAAAAGGAAGTTATACAAATATTATGACATCTTCTTTCTCTTTTTCCAATCTTCCTTCCCCTGATGAACCAGGAGAATCAGTTTTGGATAGACAGTTAATGCAATTCTGAACTCTGCCTGTGCTGTCTCTTTACAGATGCATGTCACATTTTGGTATATATAACTATCAACTAAAATTTTTTGTGAAAATGAAGATTATCAGACATCTTTCCTAGGGAATTTGATTCAGTTGTCCCTGGGAAAGGTCCAGGACCCTCCGGTTCTAATAAGTGCCTTAAATAATTTTCGTGGTCCTTGAACCACGTTTCAGGAACCCATATAGTATATTTCAGGGATATTTACATTTTGGTTGAGAATAGCCAAAAAATAAACAGTTTTTCTCTGTACTGTTACCTGTGGAAATTTATGAATAGAAGACCCAGAGACCCAGAGAGAGTCAGACTCTAAAAATTCAAGTAATGTTAATATTTTAACTTCTTTCTTTACTCTGATTTTGCCCCCCACCTCATTCTTATCTAGGAATATTAGCAGATCTATTTTGTGCAGGTACCACCCACAGAGGAGTTAGAGGCTCTACTTTCAAAAAGACATTTAAAAATTAGCAGGATGGGCGGAGGGATGAGGATTCTTGGAGAACAATACATGTCACTTGTGGATTCCCTGATCTCAGTGAGAAAAATGGAATCTCAGAAGCCAAATAGCAGTGGTCCATCAGAGACGAGTCTCCAGAAATGTTTGAGATAGGCAGTCTATGAAGGTGCTGCTTGATATGTACAGAAGGAGAAAGTCTAGGACTGATAGGCAGAACCTTTACTTAAGTGAAAGGTGGACCCAGGCTATTGGAGGTTCCTAACCCTTCCCCTTGAATGTACGTTTTACCCTGTTCTTACAGTTGAAGCCATTTTCAAGGGTTCGGTCTTGAGAGAGAAAGGTGTTGTTGAGACCATCTGGACAGTATACATGACAGAACCCAGTCAAGACCTCTACAGAAACTTCTCAAATTCTGGTGGGTGGGTGCAGAGATCTACTCATATTGAAGCTGCCCAAAACAAACCTCATGGGTAAGTTCTCTTGCTTATTAAACCCGCCACCTACCAATCTAGATGGCCTTTCAGGGACCAGTTTACAAATTATACTGATTAAATTAGTTTACTAGCTGTCTGTCAACCTTCGAATGTCTTCATTCAACGCAGGAGGAAGATATGCAGCCAAGGTTAACACATGAACCTCCATGATATGCCAGAACCAGTTGAAAGCTGGTCAAGAACTTAAAAATAGTAACATCGGACAACTGGTAACAAAGATGGCTTCCTAGACTAGGCACTGAGTGTAAAAACACTTGAATTGAAAGTGAAGGCAAACAGTGAGCATCTAAGGTAGTAGAAATTCTCAGTGATAAGGGGCAAGGTGGCCTGTCCTGTGGATGACAGTCAACCTCTTTACCTCGACACTCTAATAATGCCTTTAAAGGCTTATAAACAGCTATGATGTTAAGAAATTAAGTTATTAACAGTCTTAATAACCCATGGTCTTTCTCAAACCAAAGCTGTTCTGGTTAAAGTACTGCTCGATACCTAAAATTCTAATATTCAGGAGCCCACACTGAGCCCCTAATGACATTATTCTTTGGAGTCCACAAGTTTTCAGGCTGATTGTATTGAAACCCTCCCATCAAAGGGGAGGACAGTTCATTTTCTGCATTTAGATAAACATATGCAGTGTTGCTGCCAGCACCAGCTACAATAAGTTTCCAGAATGTCATTTCTATTAACAGGGTATCCTACACAGCATTACCAGTAATCTATGGGCATATTTTTTACATCAATATATATAGCAATGGATTCCCTCCTATAGAATTCACTGGTCATCACCCAGAAGCCAGTTGGGTTGATGGTTGATAAGCTTATTGAGAGCTCACTTATGATATTACTCTGGAAGACAATATGCTGAGAAACCGAAGTGCCATCCAGTAATATGGCTTAAATCATAAGGTAAAATTTAGTGTTTCTTACAGTCTGAATACACAGATTAAGAAACCAAGGTAGTGAGGAGAGTGAGAGTGTCCTAGCATACAGGTACATTTAACAATCCCACAGGAAACAATTTTTGCTGATTCCCACAATCTTTAACTCCATTGGTTTGGAGATTTTAGCCCCCAGTGGAAAAAGGCTTCAATAGGAAAGATGGCCGTAGTTTTGACGAGTTGGAAGCTCGGTTATTCCCCTAGTCATTTTAGAATTCCTATGCCCCGGAACCAACAGGCAGAAAAGGAGCTGACTTTATTGACTATTGTGATTGATCTGGATTATCAGGAAGAAACAGGATTGCAGCTACATAATTTAGGGAAAAATAATCATATTTGGAATTGAAGGGAGTCACTGAGGATTTTATGCTTAATAGTTCTGCTAGTGAAAAATTCTGGCAGCATAGTAAAAAGAAAGCTACTGAAGAATCATACCCTGCATGATGAATTTTTGGGTCACCTCTCCAGGAACAAACAAAACACCTGTCTAGGTGCTAGAAGACTATAAATGCAATGGGGATTGGGTGTTTGAAGAAGACAAATTCAAAATTCATGAAGTGGGAATCATGCAAACTATGCTTTAAATTCATTATTTCCTTTTTCACCAATTTTAACCCTTACTACCTTTGATTTTCAATCAAAGATGATTGCTGATCTCAAGGCTTCCTTCTTTATGTGTTTGCCTTTCGGTTTTTGATAACTGCTACTCCCCCTGTTCCCTCCAGTTACAACTAAGTACGTGTGACTTACTTATCCCTTTCCTCCACCTACACCTCCCCACACTTTGTGAATAGTACTTTTATTAAAACTTTCCTGAATTATCGTAATTTAAGTTGTCACCTGCCTCATGTTGGAAACTTGACTAATATTTCCTGTTATTACTATAACGATGTGAAATACCTCAAGTTTGCCAACAGAATAGATCTATCTTTTTTTTTTTTTTAATTGTAACCTTTATTCACTTTTGAGAGACAGAGTGTAAGTGGGGAGGGGCAGAGAGAGAGAGGGAGACACAGAATCTGAAGCAGGCTCCAGGCTCCGAGCTGTCAGCACAGAGCCTGACGCAGGGCTTGAACTCACGAATCGAGAGATCATGACCTGAGCCCAAGTCGGTGCTTAACCGACGGAGCCACCAAGGTGCCCCTGTCTTTGGAGTTTTATAACAATGACTGGAATAGCTGTGCTGTAGAATATTTATTGTCAACTTTAGTCAATATTGCTAAATTGCTTTATTAAATGGTGATAGGTATAATTCATATCCCTTAAAAGTATACAAGATTCTACATTAAGTATCTTTGTCAAAACTCTGTGCTACAAAATTTGTTAACTTTTACACATATTGCATATGATAAAATGTTCTTCTAATTTGAAATCTCACTGGGGGTGCCTGGGTAGTCAGTGTCCGACTGTTGATTTCAGCTCGGGTCATGATCTCATGCTTTGGTTCATGAGATTGAGCCCCTTGTCAAGGCTCTGCACTGACAGTGTGGAGCCTGTTTGGGATTCTGTTTCCCTTACTCTCTGCCCCTCCCCAACTCCAACTCTCTGTCTCTCAGAATAAATAAATAAAACTGTAAAAAAAAATCACCGTTGGGGCGCCTGGGTGGCTCAGTCAGTTGAGCGAACGACTTCGGCTCGGGTCACCATCTCGCGGTCCGTGAGTTCGAGCCCCATGTCGGGCTCTGTGCTGACAGCTCAGAGCCTGGAGCCTGTTTCAGATTCTGTGTCTCCCTCTTTCTGACCCTTCCCCGTTCATCCTCTGTCTCTTTCTGTCTCAAAAATAAATAAACATTAAAAATTTTTTTAAAAAAATCACTGAAAATAACTTCTTTTATTTTAAATTTTAATATTGTAATTATTTCCTTTACTGTGGTGAGTGTATGCATTTTGAATCTTTTCAAATAAATTGTTCAGAACAAGACTATAAAAGATTTTTACAAGATTTTGAAGTTTGCTTCTTTTTATTATGTATGTATGTATGTGTGTATTTATTTTAAGAGAGCATGAGCAAGGGAGACGGGGAGAGAGAGAGAGAGAAAATCTTGAGCAGGCCTCACGATCAGTGCAGAGCGCAACACGTGGCTCAGTCCCATAACCCTGGGATCAGACCTGATATGAAATCAAGAGTCAGACACTCGAGCGACTAAGCCACCCAGCTGCCTCTGAAGTTTGCTTCTTTTTAAAGAAATCTGTCAGGCCTAATGTCATAAAAGTATTCCCTACATAATAGTCTTATATTTTCTTGCAACTATTTTTGTAATTTTTTTTTTACATTTATTTATTTTTGAGAGACAGAGAGAGAGACAGAGCACAAGCGGGGGAGGGGCAGAGAGAGAAGGAGACAGAATCTGAAGCAGGCTCCGGGCTCCGAGCTGTCAGCACAGAGCTTAATGCGGGGCTTGAACTCAAACCATGAGATCGTGACCTGAGCTGAAGTCGGATGCTTCACCGACTGAGCCACCCAGGCGCCCCTTGCAAATATTTTTATATTTATAATTTTAATATATATAAAAGGTTTATATTTTGAAAAATAAATACCAGGTGTGCCATGTACTGTCTCAACATTACTCATTTGAAATGCCATATCCATCATGTATCAAAATTTCATTTATGTGTGAGATCTGAGTACTATGTTTTATTGTTTTACGTACTAAACCTTCACAATATCATAATAATGTCCTCTTTTGATATTTTTGTCTACAATCTAGAAATTTTTCCAATTATTTTGGTTTTTTTTCCAGTTTCAGCTTTCAGCTATATTATCTTGTTTTCTTCTTTTTTCAGTTTCTACTGCCAGCTATTAACCTCCTTTGTTCTCTAAAGGTTATATGTTAATGCTTTTAAACTTAGTATTGCAATTTCTTCTCTCTTGTGAACAACTTGCCCTATCTTAAAACATACCCAGACTTCTTTTCAGGTTTATTTTGTCTTGATTTAGATTGTTTTCTCCGGGCATTTACTGAGGTTTCTTCAATCCTTTTTTGTTGTTGCTGCCACTGGTTTTCTTTGCCTTTTGTGGTAGAGGCTTTCCTACTTTCCTCAGCCACCTGGCTATCATTGTCCTTTGCAGCATGGACAGTGCTTATCGAATGGTGGACACTCTATAAGGTGAGGACATGAGTAGATGTGTTGCTTTTGCGGGGGGGTGGGGGGATACTCTAGTATTCAGTGTTCTTAAACTTTTTACTTTTCCCCCTATCTTCTGATTAGAGAATTTAAGACTGAGTCTATTGATTTTTGTAGACAAAGTCAGGCAGGTTGCTGAGGGACAGAATATTCTTCACTTCTTGGGCCTGGTGATTTCACCATCTCCTTAGAATCAAATCTCACCCTCCTGAAATGGCTGACGTTCTCGTGCTCTGCTCCCGAATGAGACTTTCCAGCCATCTAATTCAAATAGACCTTTTTTGTTTTTTCAGCAAGTCGATAAAGACTTTGCTAGATCCAAGTTTTGTCAACTTTAATTCCCTTATATTTTCTTCTGCTTTCATAATTATCGTTCTCATTCTTTTATCAATTTCTATCCCTGGACCGTATCTTTGTATAATAAAATTATTATAAGTAATTCAAGGGAAGTTGTATTTGGTAAAAATCCTCTGTATTTCTTTAGTTCTTTTTAGATTAATTGTTGTAATAGCAGGAATTTTGTAGGGTTACATTATCTATTCGACCATAAAGAATAAATTACATCTAGGACATGATTAAGACACAGACCTAGGTTTACAGTTTGTGACAACTATATTATCCTTGTGTATATTTTTTTTCTAGCTTTGTTAAAAACATAGGTTTTGCTGAAAGTTTACCAGTATAGTTTCATGAAAATTATAGCCTTTAAAAATGCCAAAATACAAGTATTACTAATACACACAAAAAGATACGATTCTTTAGGAAGTATGTTTCCCGTCCTTTCCTCTTTATCTTTTGAATATATAGAAAGTATGATTATGTAATATGATTTGTTATATCCCTAAACTTTTAAATATTTGGATAAAAATAAATGAGCTATATTTGGATACAGTTTCATTGAAATGAAGGAATCAACTTTTTTAAATCATTTAATAAACATTTCTTTTCCAAAAATGTACCCTACATCACCAGTCACAAGTCTATTTTTAATTATGTTTTCCAAGATTTCAGAACTACTGTGTTTTGCTGTGCAATTTCAACTCAGTTTGTTTCAAAAGTAATTCTATTATAAGTTTATTCTGATTTCTAATTACCTTGGCAGAACACTTTGGTAAAATTGCAAACAGCTGTCAGAAGTGTCTTCTTTGTGTTGGTTAGTGAGACATCCCCTCCCCCCCCAAATCAACCCCTATTCCCAAAGGTCCTTAAACTGTGTAAAGGTACTCATGGTTTCAAACCTCAGAATTTCAGTTTATAAAGTTTTGGTTGACATTATGATTACAGGTTTAAGAAGTGTGATAACGGTATTAACATTTGAGCAGTCATGTTCAACATGCTGTGGAAAGGAAATGGAGCATTTTCATACAAATTAAGAGAAATTTGCTCCTACTCTTAGTCATTGAGTAATTACAGCTAATCAGTCAGTCAATCATGACGGAGACATCTTTGGGAAATACTCCTAAAATAGCATTTAATTTTTTTTTTCATTTGGCAAGGAGAGCTTCACTTTAAATATTAAAGTGAATCATTAATTTAACTATATGGAGTATGAATTATACATATTCACATCCCAAAAGAATCAGAAAATCAAACAGATAAAATAACTTTCAATTATTTTGTTTTCTAAAATTTTAATTAAAAATGTACATTAATTTTAACAACTGAGTTTTATACATTGTTTTTGTTTTATTTCTATACACTAATTTCTTGAGGAATTTGATGTTTATTACCATTTTTTTCTTATGGAAATGGTGTATTAGTTTAGAATCTGAGATAAAATAACTTGTAAATTTGTCTACAAAGTTAATATAAACCAAAACAATCATGAGTAAATATGGTAAATCCTACACTAAATTTGAGATTTAGTTTGCAACCTAAAAGTAATAAATTCCTACAAACTTTTAAAGTATTTTTTGCTTTACTGCCGTGTTTATCAAAAGTATTATTAAAATGTCAAATCATTTGTATAGTCAAAACAATAGTCTTTTTTTGTTGTTACCTGACATGCCCACTGGAGCATTTTAGTTATTCTAGTTAGAAAGGTAAGTTAATTCAATCGTTAAGAAGTTGGTTCCTTTTCTTTTTCATGAAACTTAAGAAAAAAATAAACTAATGGGAAAAGATGTTATGTTTTTGTCATTTAAATATACTTAATACATTAAAAAAAACATAATTCTTCTAACAAGCAAAATGAAGAAACGTTTCCCCCTAGGAAAATTATTTCATTACATTTTATTCCTGACAATACATCCTAAATATCTAAACAGGTTAATGTGGATGAATAATATTCATATTTTTAATTTTGCATAGTATTTTGTAGTATAGACGAGCTATCATTTTACCCAATGAATCTCTACTGATGGCAATGAAGAATATTACATTAGTTTTACTACTAAAAATAACAGTATAGTAAGCATTCATGTTGTTATATATAGAATTGTGTCCTCCAAAATGTATATGATGAAGTTCCAAACCACAGTCACTCAGAATTTTCCTGTATTTGGATATATATATATATATATATATATATATATATATATATATATAATTTTAGAGAAAGAGAGAGAGAGAGAAAGCAGGCGAGAGGGGCAGAGGGAGAGAAAGAGAATCTTAAGCAGGCTCTATGTTCAGCATGGAGCTTGCACCGGGCTCAATCCCAAGACCCTGGGATCCTGACCTGAGCCCACATCAAGATTTGGATGACCAACCGATTGAGCCACGCAGGCACCTCTGGAGTTGGCTTTTTAATTCAGTAATTAATGCACTATGGCAGGGGTCCTTACAAGAAGAGATTAGGATGTAGGCATGCACGGGGAAAATCATATGAAGATGCAAGGAAAAGATGGACAACTACAAGCCAAGGAAAGAGGACTCAGAAGAAACCAAACATCCAACCATGCCTATGCTTTTATATATATATATATATATATATATATATATATATATATATATATATTTATTAAATAATTTTTTTAATGTTTTATTTATTTTTGAGACAGAGAGAGACAGAGCATGAGCAGGGGAGGGGTAGAGAGAGGGGGAGACATAGAATCTGAAGCAGGCTCCAGGCTCTGAGCTGTCAGCACAGAGCCCGATGCAGGGCTCGAACCCACGAACTGTGAGATCATGACCTGAGCCAAAGTCAGACGCTCAACCGACCGATCCACCCAGGTGCCCCAACCATGCCTATGCTTTTATCTCAACCTTATACACTCCAAACTGGTGAGAAAATACATCGAAATTGTTCAAGCCATCCAGTCTGTGGTACTTTGTTTTGACAGCCCTAACAAGCTAATATATATGTATATTATTCTTACAATACATGCATTTATTTTATTGTCTTGATATTTCTATAAAGAAGAGTTTTAAAAAAAGAGTTTCAATAGAGAGTTATTAGGTCAGTTGGTCTATATATTTAATCTCAACAGGCATGGGCAGATTACTTTCTAAAATATTTATAATAATATATAATGCAAATAAATATATTACTTTCCTGAGGGTTTTTTTTTTCTTTTTAAAATTCTAGGGGTTCCTGGCTTGCTGCTCAGTTGGTAGAGCATGTGACTGTTGATCTCACGGTTGTGAGTTCAAATTCCATGTTTCATTTAAAAAATGAAAAAAAATCTACTAGTTTAATTATTAAAGGTTGATACTCATTCACTTATATGCATACACATACATATATTTTTAACACATACAAATTATGTATATGTACAACCTTAATTTTCTTTTCCAATTTGCTAGCCATGTGGATATTTTCCTTCTTTAGGCAACTGCTGGGCATTCAAGTCATTTGCAGTTTTTCTTGGATAGTATTTGCTTTGTTTTTTTTCCCATTGTTTTCTATTCTTGAAAAAGAAACAAAGGAAACCAGGACAAGAAGTTGTTAAACAAGAGGCTGAGAGAAGTCTCAATGCAGAGTTTCAAGGCAGTGAGTGTATCTTTTCCTTTATTTCATAAAGAGACAAAAGTACAAATCAGGTTCTCATAGTAAATAAGTAAGTGGTATCATATGTTATAATCATATATATTCCACATTTGGAAAATGCACTCAAGGCTGACTTTAAAAGTACTTTTTGGCTTTCAACTTCTATGTTCATAGAGTTGAGTATTTGTATGGTAGATTAGTTTTGTGCAGTAATAATAAGTAGGTAATTTACTATGGAATCTATTCAGTAGTAACATATAATTTTTCAGAGCAATAACTACAGTGTTATTTATGTAGGTTTAATATGCAAAATGGTAATTTGTGTTTGAATTATCACCTAGGAAAATTAAGCTACAATCTAATGGTTTTTGCTGACATTTAATTTCACAATAACTGATTACAGTATTATAGTCCATTATATTTTTGAACCCATTATAGCTTTATAGTATTATAAATAATTAATCTTTTTTTCCCACTGGTTCTTATGGTATATAAATATTCTATAGTATGCTTGCATAGCAACTATTCTTTTCATGTTAACATAATTTATCTCATTTTACATATTAATGCCTTATTATATCCTTAAATATTCAACTAGTGTTTTAATTTAACGCTACCAGTAATGTTTTTCTATATTATTTTCTTTTTAATTTATATAAGGGGGAACATTTAATGCATTCATATGAAACACACGTTGATATCTGGCAACTCTATGCTCACTGAAACGTAAATGCAACAAAGACATTTGTAAATTATGACATTGATTTAATTACATCTTTATTTCAACTAGAATTTAAATAATACTATTTTGCTATTTCAATATTTTGGTGCTGGATTTCATTAAACTCTAAATAAATGTTACTTATACATCTACAGTTTACATATGGAATAAAGAAACAACGCTATTCTGTTTTGAAACAATCTGTTATAGATTTTATAGGAAACTTCCATGGAAACTGTCTACCTAAGTTTTACATTAAGAATACAATTCGTGAGGTGCCTGGGTGGCCCAGTTGGTTAAGCATCTGATACTTGATTTCAGCTCAGGTCTTAATCTCGGAGTTTTGAGTTCAAGCCCTGTGTTGGGTTCTGCACTAGGTGTGAATCTTGCCAAACAAAACAAAACAAAACAAAACAAAAAAAACAAAACAAAACAAAACAAAACAAAAAAACAATTCTAAGGGTACCTGGGTGGCTCAAACATCCAACTCTTGATTTTGGTTCAGATCATAATCTCATGGTGTGAGATCGAGCTCCATGTTGTCCACTCCATTCTGGGTGACACTCACCCTCTGTCCCTCCTCTGCTCACACTCTCTTTCTCAAAAAAAAAAAAAAAAAAAAAATTAAAAAAAAGGAAAAGAAAAGAAAAAAAAGAATAGAATTTTAAGGTTAACTTCTTTTTTTGTTTTGTTTTGTTTTGTTTTGTTTTGTTTGTTTGTTTTTTTATGAAATTTATTGACAAATTGGTTTCCATACAACACCCAGTGCTCATCCCAAAAGGTGCCCTCCTCAATACCCATCACCCACCCTCCCCTCCCTCCCACCCCCCATCAACCCTCAGTTTGTTCTCAGTTTTTAACAGTCTCTTATGCTTTGGCTCTCTCCCACTCTAACCTCTTTTTTTTTTTTTCCCTTCCCCTCCCCCATGGGTTCCTGTTAAGTTTCTCAGGATCCACATAAGAGTGAAACCATATGGTATCTGTCTTTCTCTGTATGGCTTATTTCACTTAGCATCACACTCTCCAGTTCCATCCACGTTGCTACAAAGGGCCATATTTCATTTTTTCTCATTGCCACATAGTATTCCATTGTGTATATAAACCACAATTTCTTTATCCATTCATCAGTTGATGGACATTTAGGCTCTTTCCATAATTTGGCTACTGTTGAGAGTGCTGCTATGAACATTGGGGTACAAGTGCCCCTATGCATCAGTACTCCTGTATCCCTTGGATAAATTCCTAGCAGTGCTATTGCTGGATCATAGGGTAGGTCTATTTTTAATTTTCTGAGGAACCTCCACACTGCTTTCCAGAGCGGCTGCACCAATTTGCATTCCCACCAACAGTGCAAGAGGGTTCCCGTTTCTCCACATCCTCTCCAGCATCTATAGTCTCCTGATTTGTTCATTTTGGCCACTCTGACTGGCGTGAGGTGATACCTGAGTGTGGTTTTGATTTGTATTTCCCTGATAAGGAGCGACGCTGAACATCTTTTCATGTGCCTGTTGGCCATCTGGATGTCTTCTTTAGAGAAGTGTCTATTCATGTTTTCTGCCCATTTCTTCACTGGGTTATTTGTTTTTCGGGTGTGGAGTTTGGTGAGCTCTTTATAGATTTTAGATACTAGCCCTTTGTCCGATATGTCATTTGCAAATATCTTTTCCCATTCCGTTGGTTGCCTTTTAGTTTTGTTGGTTGTTTCCTTTGCCGTGCAGAAGCTTTTTATCTTCATAAGGTCCCAGTAATTCACTTTTGCTTTTAATTCCCTTGCCTTTGGGGATGTGTCGAGTAAGAGATTGC
This sequence comes from Lynx canadensis, assembly GCF_007474595.2. NCBI lineage: Eukaryota > Metazoa > Chordata > Mammalia > Carnivora > Felidae > Lynx > Lynx canadensis. The sequence goes on along the minus strand of NC_044303.2, from coordinate 217,153,466 downwards.
TACGGCTGAGGTCAGAGAGGTCTTTTCCTGCTCTCTCCTCTAAGGTTTTGATGGTTTCCTGTCTCACATTTAGGTCCTTTATCCATTTTGAGTTTATTTTTGTAAATGGTGTGAGAAAGTGGTCTAGTTTCAACCTTCTGCATGTTGCTGTCCAGTTCTCCCAGCACCATTTGTTAAAGAGGCTGTCTTTTTTCCATTGGATGTTCTTTCCTGCTTTGTCAAAGATGAGTTGGCCATACGTTTGTGGGTCTAGTTCTGGGGTTTCTATTCTATTCCATTGGTCTGTGTGTCTGTTTTTGTGCCAATACCATGCTGTCTTGATGATGACAGCTTTGTAGTAGAGGCTAAAGTCTGGGATTGTGATGCCTCCTGCTTTGGTCTTCTTCTTCAAAATTCCTTTGGCTATTCGGGGCCTTTTGTGGTTCCATATGAATTTTAGGATTGCTTGTTCTAATTTCGAGAAGAATGCTGGTGCAATTTTGATTGGGATTGCATTGAATGTGTAGATAGCTTTGGGTAGTATTGACATTTTGACAATATTTATTTTTCCAATCCATGAGCAGGGAATGTCTTTCCATTTCTTTAAGTCTTCTTCAATTACCTTCATAAGCTTTCTATAGTTTTCAGCATACAGATCCTTTACATCTTTGGTTAGATTTATTCCTAGGTATTTTATGCTTCTTGGTGCAATTGTGAATGGGATCATTTTCTTTATTTGTCTTTCTGTTGCTTCATTGTTAGTGTATAAGAATGCAACTGATTTCTGGACATTGATTTTGTATCCTGCAACTTTGCTGAATTCATGTATCAGTTCTAGCAGACTTTTGGTGGAGTCTATCGGATTTTCCATGTATAATATCATGTCATCTGCAAAAAGCGAAAGCTTGACTTCATCTTTGCCAATTTTGATGCCTTTGATTTCCTTTTGTTGTCTGATTGCTGATGCTAGAACTTCCAGCACTATGTTAAACAACAGCGGTGAGAGTGGGCATCCCTGTCGTGTTCCTGATCTCAGGGAAAAAGCTCTCAGTTTTTCCCCGTTGAGGATGATGTTAGCTGTGGGCTTTTCATAAATGGCTTTTATGATCTTTAAGTATGTTCCTTCTATCCCGACTTTCTCAAGGGTTTTTATTAAGAAAGGGTGCTGGATTTTGTCAAAGGCCTTTTCTGCATCGATTGACAGGATCATATGGTTCTTCTCTTTTCTTTTGTTAATGTGATGTATCACGTTGATTGATTTGCGAATGTTGAACCAGCCCTGCATCCCAGGAATGAATCCCACTTGATCATGGTGAATAATTCTTTTTATATGCTGTTGAATTCGATTTGCTAGTATCTTATTGAGAATTTTTGCATCCATATTCATCAGGGATATTGGCCTGTAGTTCTCTTTTTTTACTGGGTCTCTGTCTGGTTTAGGAATCCAAGTAATACTGGCTTCATAGAATGAGTCTGGAAGTTTTCCTTCCCTTTCTATTTCTTGGAATAGCTTGAGAAGGATAGGTATTATCTCTGCTTTAAATGTCTGGTAGAACTCCCCTGGGAAGCCATCTGGTCCTGGACTCTTATTTGTTGGGAGATTTTTGATAACCGATTCAATTTCTTCGCTGGTTATGGGTCTGTTCAAGCTTTCTATTTCCTCCTGATTGAGTTTTGGAAGAGTGTGGGTGTTCAGGAATGTGTCCATTTCTTCCAGGTTGTCCAATTTGTTGGCATATAATTTTTCATAGTATTCCCTGATAATTGTTTGTATCTCTGAGGGATTGGTTGTAATCATTCCATTTTCATTCATGATTTTATCTATTTGGGTCATCTCCCTTTTCTTTTTGAGAAGCCTGGCTAGAGGTTTGTCAATTTTGTTTATTTTTTCAAAAAACCAACTCTTGGTTTCGTTGATCTGCTCTACAGTTTTTTTAGATTCTATATTGTTTATTTCTGCTCTGATCTTTATTATTTCTCTTCTTCTGCTGGGTTTAGGCTGCCTTTGCTGTTCTGCTTCTATTTCCTTTAGGTGTGCTGTTAGATTTTGTATTTGGGATTTTTCTTGTTTCTTGAGATAGGCCTGGATTGCAATGTATTTTCCTCTCAGGACTGCCTTCGCTGCGTCCCAAAGCGTTTGGATTGTTGTATTTTCATTTTCGTTTGTTTCCATATATTTTTTGATTTCTTCTCTAATTGCCTGGTTGACCCACTCATTCGTTAGTAGGGTGTTCTTTAACCTCCACGCTTTTGGAGGTTTTCCAGACTTTTTCCTGTGGTTGATTTCAAGCTTCATAGCATTGTGGTCTGAAAGTATGCATGGTATAATTTCAATTCTTGTAAACTTATGAAGGGCTGTTTTGTGACCCAGTATATGATCTATCTTGGAGAATGTTCCATGTGCACTCGAGAAGAAAGTATATTCTGTTGCTTTGGGATGCAGCGTTCTAAATATATCTGTCAAGTCCATCTGATCCAATGTCTCATTCAGGGCCCTTGTTTCTTTATTGACTGTGTGTCTAGATGATCTATCCATTTCTGTAAGTGGGGTGTTAAAGTCCCCAGCAATTACCACATTCTTATCAATAAGGTTGCTTCTGTTTATGAGTAATTGTTTTATATACTTGGGGGCTCCGGTATTCGGCGCATAGACATTTATAATTGTTAGCTCTTCCTGATGGATAGACCCTGTAACTATTATATAATGTCCTTCTTCATCTCTTGTTACAGCCTTTAATTTAAAGTCTAGTTTGTCTGATATAAGTATGGCTACTCCAGCTTTCTTTTGGCTTCCAGTAGCATGATAAATAGTTCTCCATCCCCTCACTCTGAATCTAAAGGTGTCCTCAGGTCTAAAATGAGTCTCTTGTAGACAGCAAATAGATGGGTCTTGTTTTTTTATCCATTCTGATACCCTATGTCTTTTGGTTGGTGCATTTAATCCATTTACATTCAGTATTATTATAGAAAGATACGGGTTTAGAGTCATTGTGATGTCTGTATGTTTTATGCTTGTAGTGATGTCTCTGGTACTTTGTCTCACAGGGTCCCCCTTAGGATCTCTTGTAGGGCTGGTTTAGTGGTGACAAATTCCTTCAGTTTTTGTTTGTTTGGGAAGACCTTTATCTCTCCTTCTATTCTAAATGACAGACTTGCTGGATAAAGGATTCTCGGCTGCATATTTTTGCTGTCTAGCACCCTGAAAATCTCGTGCCAATTCTTTCTGGCCTGCCAAGTTTCAAAAGAGAGATCCGTCACGAGTCTTATAGGTCTCCCTTTATATGTGAGGGCACGTTTACCCCTTGCTGCTTTCAGAATTTTCTCTTTATCCTTGTATTTTGCCAGTTTCACTATGATATGTCGTGCAGAAGATCGATTCAAGTTACGTCTGAAGGGAGTTCTCTGTGCCTCTTGGATTTCAATGCCTTTTTCCTTCCCCAGTTCAGGGAAGTTCTCAGCTATGATTTCTTCAAGTACCCCTTCAGCACCTTTCCCTCTCTCTTCCTCCTCTGGAATACCAATTATGCGTATATTATTTCTTTTTAGTGTATCACTTAGTTCTCTAATTTTCCCCTCATACTCCTGGATTTTTTTATCTCTCTTTTTCTCAGCTTCCTCTTTTTCCATAACTTTATCTTCTAGTTCACCTATTCTCTCCTCTGCCTCTTCCATCCGAGCCGTGGTGGTTTGCATTTTGTTTTGCATTTCCTTTAAAGCGTTTTTCAGCTCCTCGTGACTGTTCCTTAGTCCCTTGATCTCTGTAGCAAGAGATTCTCTGCTGTCCTGTATACTGTTTTCCAGCCCAGCGATTAATTTTATGACTATTATTCTAAATTCACTTTCTGTTATATTATTTAAATCCTTTTTGATCAGCTCATTAGCTGTTGTTATTTCCTGGAGATTCTTCTGAGGGGAATTCTTCCGCTTGGTCATTTTGGATAGTCCCTGGTGTGGTGAGGGCCTGCAGGGCACTTCCCCTGTGCTGTGGTGTATAACTGGAGTTGGTGGGCGGGGCCGCAGTCAGTCCTGATGTCTGCCCCCAGCCCACCGCTGGGGCCACAGTCAGACTGGTGTGTGCCTTCTCTTCCCCTCTCCTAGGGGTGGGATTCACTGTGGGGTGGCGTGGCCCGTCTGGGCTACTTGCACACTGCCAGGCTTGTGATGCTGGGGATCTGGCGTATTAGCTGGGGTGGGAAGGCAAGGTGCACGGCGGGAGGGGGGGCAGGCTTAGCTCGCTTCTCCTTAGGTGATCCACTTCAGGAGGGGCCCTGTGGCAGCTGGAGGGAGTCAGATCCGCTGCCGGAGGTTTGGCTCCGCAGAAGCACAGAGTTGGGTGTTTGCGCGGAGCGAGCAATTTCCCTGGCCGGAACCGGTTCCCTTTGGGATTTTGGCTGGGGGATGGGCGGGGGAGATGGCGCTGGCGAGCGCCTTTGTTCCCCGCCAAACTGAGCTCTGTCGTCCGGGGGCTCCGCAGCTCACCCTCCCTTTGTCCTCCGGCCTTCCCGCTTTCCGAGCAGAGCTGTTAACTTATGACCTCCCAGACGCTAAGTCGCGCTTGCTGTCGGAACACAGTCCGTCAGGCCCCTCCGCTTTTGCAGGCCGGACTCGAGGGCTCTGCTTGGCTGGCGAGCCGCCCCTCCGCCCCGGCTCCCTCCCGCCAGTCCGTGGAGCGCGCACCGCCTCGCCGCCCTTCCTACCCTCTTCCGTGGGCCTCTCGTCTGCACTTGGGTCCGGTGACTCCGTTCTGCTAATCCTCTGGCGGTTTTCTGGGTTATTTAGGCAGGTGTAGGTGGAATCTAAGTGATCAGCAGGAGGCGCGGTGAGCCCAGCGTCCTCCTACGCCGCCATCTTCCTCAGAGCCTTAAGGTTAACTTCTAATTTAACTACTTTAAATTAAAGCTGCACATTACCAGATGATCCAATAGCATCATAGTAACATATGTAATAATAATAAGCATTTTCATACTTACTGTCTAATTTTCAGAAATTATACATATCACTAATTTCTTCTATAAATTTATTGTATTAATTTCATTAGTCCTTCTTGTGTTTATATATATTTATTAGCCACAATATTTTAATCAGTTAGACCATATCTCTTGTATTATTTTTTTCAAATTATCATTAGTATGTATATTTCCTTCTTTCACATTAAAAGTGAAATGTATTATCAAAGTAATTATCCATTTTTGCAATCTGTCTATTCCAGAAATTATTACTGTAACAACCTTTTATCATTTTTAACAACCTTTTTGAAATTTTGATGTTCAATATAAGCCAATTATTTATTGACATTCTCAAGTGGTGATGGATTTTGTACTTGTTTCAGAGAAATATGCAGAAAGTAGAGCATGAAGTTAAACCCTGTTTGAAACTGGCTCTTGGGCTAGAAAATCTGCTCTGTGACTGTGAGGACATTGCAAATAAAAATGCATTGAATGTGGCCAATACTGTTTTAGGAGAAAAAAAAATGTTTATTGATTTTTGAGAGAGAGAGAGAGAGAGAGAGAGTGAGCAGGGGAGCAGCAGAGAAAGGAGACAGAAGATCCAAAGTGGGCTCTGTGCTGATAGCAGAGAGTCCAATGTGGGGCTCGATGTCATGAACCATGAAATCATGACCTGAGCTGAAGTCAGACGCTTAACTGACTTTGCCGCCCAAGTACCCCAAGAAACAAAATGTTAATGATTTTACTACTTCTTATGCCGCAAACATTAATAATAAATGGCTGTAAGTGAGAAACAAACCAGCAAACAAGTAAGAATTGCCTTGAAGGAATGTTTGCTGTGCGACCTCTAAATTATTATCAGAAAATCAAAGGGGTAAAGTAACTTACCTACAGAGACCCAGTGATGATGTAGACACTGGAATTAAACAAACAAACGAAAAAACAAACAAAACATTTTTAAATGGGGAGAGATCAGGTCCCTGGGGGGCACAGTTGGTTAAGCAACAGAGTCTTGCTTTCAGTTCAGGTCATGATCTCAGGGTTCTGAGATCCAGGCCCATGTCAGGCTCTGAGCTGTTTTGTGCAGATCCTGCTTGTGATGATCTCTCTCCCTGTCTCTATCTGCCCTTTCCCTGCTCCTGCACACGTACACACTCTCTCTTTCTCTCTCTCAAAGAAATAGACATTAAAAAATATTTTAAAAAAATAAAATGAGGAAAGACAAGCAAAAAGTGTAATAAGATGGAGTATATCAAAAGAGAAGTAGAATATATAAAAACACAACAAAATAATAAAACAATAATTATTAAACAAACAATGTAGTAGAAGAAAAGTTCAGAGAAACTGATAACTAGTTAAAAGAGAAATTTTAAAACAAACAAAATATTCTTTAAAGGGTTTTTATTGCATATAGGACAAGTATACTGAGTTGATTCATACAAAACAAAAGAAGTAGAACTTAATATCTTCTCCATAATTAGACTGCATTTTGATCGAGGCTCTACTTCCTACTCTGCTTTTCCACTCTCTCCTTCAGTTTTCTCATTTATAAATGTTAATAATATAACTAATTCATATCTTTTTTGGAGGATCATCGCTTAACATATGTAAACGTTGAAAACTGTGGTTAGCATGTAATAAACAACCAATGCATTTTGTTACTTTTTTTTTTTCTTACTGTTATGCTCTGGCTTCTGCTTTCTGTATTCTACTGCATATTACAATACTGAAGATAGATGATAATTCTTAAATGCTAATTTCCAAGATAAGATTATTTTCTGCACGTTTTTATGCAGTGTTGTTTCTTCAAGTTACAATATCCTTAGAGTTAAAACATTGTATTTCATAGCAAAACTAACCTCTACGTTTAGCAAAACTAAATAAAAATTTTAAGAGAAAATTCACACGGTATTTCACCTTACCACTGAGCCTCTTTGGGGTATTCAACAACGGTAATAAGAGTTTGATTTAACTCTGCTCTGTCCCTCAGAAGCACAGTTAGACCTTACTCAATTTCCTGTCTGAGCACTTCTGATTGATTGTGCTCTCTCTTTTAGAATGATTGACAATCTGATTGATTGTCTCTCTCTTTTAGAATGCATGATGCTGAATGAAAAATTGTAAAGTTTACATATTTTTCTATCCTGACCACTCTGTACCAGGATATCCTCAGAAGAGTGTATTGAAAACAAATGAATGAATGAATGAATGAATGCTTGAATGAATGAAGCTTTAGAGGAGATAAATCCAAAATGAAAAAACCAAGACATCTTTGCAGCCACTAGCTCTAATTATGTCTTATCTGTTTGAAGAAACTTCAAAAAACTTTCTCATGCAGCCATCCTGCTTTAATCTTTTGTATTTAAAAAATGGAAATCTGGACTCATCACATTAATTTCTTTGAGAATTACTAACTGAGGTCCTATAATTATACACACAAGGTATTATGTTAAGTGCTCTTCTAAGGAAATGTTAAGAAAAATCTTCTAACCTTGAAGAGGGATTGAGAGGCTGCAAATGAGAAACTATTTCCTAACCTAACAAGACCTTACCTCTTTACATTTCTTTCCTATTTAAAGTACAAACTGGCCACTTTTTTCAGCCCCTCTCTTTCTTGCAGTTATACACAGTTAAGAGCAATTAGCTGACATTTTCAGTATTCTACCTGGAGATCCTCTGAGTCAAACTCAGATGTTTACGATACAGCTTCGATCGTTAAAATTTCCTGTTAAAAGTTTCACCAGCTGCTGTGCTATTACATATCACCTGATTGGGATTCTTTCTCTCTCCACCCCTCTCTGCCCCACCACGGCTGACATTCTCTCGCTCTTAAAAAAAAAAAGAATAAAAATGAAAGCATAGCTTAATATTCAGTACCTTACAAAACATGTATTTTACTGGATTTCTAAATATTAAATGGATTTTGATAAAACACAAATCCAATTCTTTAGTTTTATTAATTTTTTTTTGGGGGGGGGAAGGAACAGAGAGAATGGGAGACACAGAATCCAAAAAACAGGCTCCAGACTACACAGAACCTGATGAGGAGTTCGAACTCAGGAACCAGTAGAACATGACCTGAGAAAAAGTTGGAAGGTTGACCTACTGAACTACCCAGGCATCCTTTTTTTTTTTTTTTTTTTTTTTTATTTTTATTTTATTTATTTATTTATTTTTTAAATTTTTTTTTAACGTTTATTTATTTTTGAGACAGAGAGAGACAGAGCATGAACGGGCGAGGGTCAGAGAGAGGGAGACACAGAATCCGAAACAGGCTCCAGGCTCTGAGCTGTCAGCACAGAGCCCGACGCGGGGCTCGAACTCACAGACCGCGAGATCATGACCCGAGCCGAAGTCGGCCGCTTAACCGACTGAGCCACCCAGGTGCCCCGGCATCCTTTTTTTAAAAAAAAAATTTTAATCTTTATTTATTTTTGAGAGAGAGACAGAATATACAAATCCAATTCTTAATAAAGTGGCAATAAATATATAATTGATTGAGATAATCATATTATCATTACCTACTGACATTTCTTTCCAGGGTTTTCCTAGGCATTTTACAATATGCAAGTAAAAGAAAAACCTTCATAAGGAGGTCAAGGTTAGAAACTTTTTAAAAAAAAATTGTATGTAAGTAATGACAATGCAATTTTTAAATAAATCTATGTATAAAATGGAGAAACAACAATTTGAAAATAACCTGTAATTTTCAAAGAACTAATTCATGTAAAAGATTTGCCTATTTTGGATCCTGCTTTATCTTTAATGCTTAGAATTCTGACTGACAGAAGGAGGGCGCTTGTTGGGACGAACACTGGGTGTTATTCGCAAGTGATGCATCACTAAATTCTATTCCTGAATCATTATTACACTATATGTGAACTAACTTGGATTTAAATAAAATTTTAAAAAATTGAAAAGAAAAGAATTCTGACTGACACATTGTAGGTACTCAATACTTTTTTGGTTGAATGAATAAATGAATTGTAAGAAATGGTAAAAAAAAAATTGTAGTACTGACTTTATTTTTCTTCCAGGAGACAGCTAAAGATTGCCATTTAATTCTACCTAATATTTTCAAGAACGTGAGGGGAAAAGACAGTCATGTTCAAATGCCATTGCTAAGTGATTTGTCATTTTTTTTTCAAAGTTCAAAATGTATGTTCTTGGGGAATGTAAGAAAATGTCAATGGAACTTGTGGTAAGAGAAATTCAAACAATAGAATATCTTCTCACGGAGGTGAGGCTGTGACGCAAAAGACCCTTGATGTGTCAGGAACCTCAGTAAGTTCTAGAAGACAAAATAAAACATAGAGTCAAAGGAAAATAAATAATACATAAAGGTATTCTAATGACTCCAGCAAGATTCTTAATGTATATTAAATATTTGTTAAAACTCTAAGTCTTTCAGAGCGCTTGGTGACTCAGTCTGTTAAGCGTCAGACTTCCACTCAGGTCATGATCTCACCGTTTGTGGGTTTGAGCCCTGTGTCAGGGTCTGAGCTGACAGCTCAGAGCCTGGAGCCTGGAGTCAGCTTCGGATCCTTTGTCTCCCTCTCTCTCTGCCCCTCCTCTGCTCACGCTATGTGTGTGTGTGTGTGTGTGTGTGTGTGTGTGTGTGTGTCTCAAAAATAAATAAACATTAAATGTTTTTTTTAACAAAATAAAACTCTAAGTCTTTCAAGGTAGAGGGTACTTTTAGAATGTATTGCCATCCTTTATTTTCTTAGCCAAAGAATAATTAGGCCTAGTTTAGTTTACAACTTAACTATTGCAGGGACATGAATCTTATTTCATTATAATTATCTTTATGCTTAAACACACTATTTAATTATTTAGAGTAAAATTAAAATTAAGACAGATTGAGTACTACATATCATGCAAATTTCAGTAAAATTTCTAGTGGTATGTTTCCTAGAAAGGACTAGAAATATCTTTAGATTGTTAATAAGACACACACTGAGTGAACTATCCGACTGAAATTTGATGAGTATGTTGGATCCAGTTTTGAACAAACCAACTGAAATGTGGTTACAGTTAATCTTTTTAAGTTACCCTCAAGCGTGTTTCATTCATGAAGTCATACAATAGACGACTGGCTCGAATATCTATTTACAAGAATCTGAAAAATCGCACAAAATATAATGTGCTTGCAAATTCTATGTTTCTGAATTAAAATGGCAAGATTATCAGGCAAGTAAAGCACGGAAGGAAAAACAGTGCATTTGTTATTTGATAAAAACCTAAATTATCATACTACAAAAAATAACTTCAAGAGAACAGTTTCTTAACTGGTTGATCAGGGTCACCCACGAACAGGGTATCTGTGTGTGTATAATGCTTCCATCTACCAGGCAAGTTTGGCTTCTGCAGTCAAGTTCTTCATGAAAATCATCACTTAGCCTGCAGCTGGCCACAGTTATCTACTGCAGGAAAATTAGCCCTTTCACTGTCACTTATTAAGAACCTATCGACATGAGGCATTTTGTTCTTGGTGTTGCAAAACTACCTTACGAAAATAATAGAAGGTTTCAAATGTTACTGTCTTTCTCTGTGCAGCCATTGAAGGTAATTAATGTTTTAGCTAGACTGAAGTAAGCCATAAAGCAATGGATAAAAGCATTTTTATTTTTGCTTTGCCCCTTATAAAATAATATATGTTTATTGGAGGAGAAGACTCAGGAAGTGCACAAATGTATAAAGAATAAAACCTACCATAATCCTGTCATCGAGCAGCAGCCATAGGTAGTATATTTCCAGGGATTTTTTTCCTATTCATTTTAATATATGTGATTATAGTGAATATCAATCATAAATATTTCCCATGTAATTAATATTCATAACACACCTCTCTGCAAGATAAACTTCTTTTTTTAATGTTTATTTTATTTATTTTTGAGAGAGAGAGAGAGAGAGAGAGACAAAGTGCGAGCAGGGAAGGAACAGAGAGAGAGGGAGACACAGAATCTGAAGCAGGATCCAGGCTCCGAGTTGCAAAAACAGAGCCCAATGCGGGGCTCAAATCCATGAACTATGAGATCATGACCTGAGCTCAAGTTAGATGCTTAACTGACTGAGCCACCCAGGCACCCCCAAGATGAACTTGTACAAGTGCATATATTGTGTGAAACTCATGAAGCTGTGTAGCATGGAGGGTAAATTTAGACTAAGGAGCTAGTCTGGAGGGGTGTGATCCTGGACTCTGTCTCCACCAGCTGAGGGTGTCAGCTTAGGGCTCAACCTTTCTTTGTCTCCATTTTCTTATCCATAAAATGGAAATAAAAAATAGTTCCTGTCTCATGAGCTTGTTACAAAGATGAGACACTGGCTAACTCATGCAAAACTCTTGAAATGCCTAAGTTAAATCAAGAGATTTTAAGGCTTGTACTGTAGTATATATATCCAAATAAGGGCACTTGGGTGACCCAGTTGGTTAGGTGTCTGATCTTGATCTCAGCTCAGGTCTTGATCTCAGGGTGGTGAGTCCAACCCCACATTCGGCTCTGTGCTGGGTGTGAAGTCTACTTAAAAAAATATGTACATACATATATATCCGTATATGTATATGGATATATGGATATATATTCCAATAGCTTTACAGAAACAGTTAACATCCTTTTCAGAAGTAATCTCACCAGTAACAAGTGGGATCACATACAGTATTGAGTATAACTGTTCATATAATAAATTAAAATGATGAAACTTAAAAATAACTAAATCGTAACATTTTAACATCATGAATACAGTCTTAAACAGAGAAAGAAACTGGAAAAGATAACCAAATATGAGACCAAGAATATTGCCTATAACCAAGCTCCACAGAGTCAGATCTCTCCATCACTCTTCCTGTATTTCTGGATAAACCGTAATTATACGTACATGATTTTAAATCAAGGCATCCTAATTCCTTCTCGGAGATGTCTACTCACTCATTCTCATCCTCCCAAATTCACATGATCCAAGTAGTTGGAGGCTCCAATGATTTCAGTTTGTGCTATCTTGAAATTGTCTTAATGCTCTATGCCATTAGCACAAACTTCTTTCTTTATTATGCTCTGTAGCCTTTATTTATGGAGGAATATGGTCTTCTTTCTTACCACCAGGGACCTGTTGAGCTCTAGTGCCTAATCGGCAGAACAGTGTGTTGACATGCACGTCTTCAGGAAAAGCTTTGTATAGAAAATCTACCCAAACCATTATTTCTATTTCCACTCACTCACTGTCAGCATCACTTTTCAATTGCCTGTCATGGGGACTTTCCCTCTCTCAGTCTTTTCTACCATCGTCTGAAATTGCCAGCAAGATCGCTCACATGCCAAATCCATGTGCACTAGTTCAGGCCAAGTTCGGAAATGCCTCAGTTGAGACATCATTGAAGTCCATTGAGCTGCAATGAGGCTATTAATGCTGTATATCATTACTGAAAAGGATTCCGCTGAAACTTCTCCATGCATACATACTGTCTGGCTTCTGGGTTCATAAATTTTCAATATATTACACTGTATATGACACTTAAATGGCATTATTTAAACAAGTGTGCAAGTTCGCAGTATGTTTTGCAAGCAATCTATCCACTGCCCACAATATTCAATGCTATACCATTAGGGATATTTGAGGTTTCTCTATAGCGGAATTGGCTATAGTCTCTCACACCACTAATTTGTTTTTCTATACAAGAATCTTTGTCAGATTGATAAGATTTCTAGATTTGCTAGCTTATACATATTTTTCTAGCATATTAACTTATTACGAAATCACATTTTACCTAGTTTTAGTGAAATATCTTAAAATCATGAAGAATATGTCATTTTTTTCTTTTCCCTGATAAATGTAAGTATTCCTACAGAAGTCCAGTTCAGCCTAGCTTAACTTCCTTTAGCTGAGATTTAAAGATTAGTTCACAGAGATTTTTAATTTTTTGAGAAACATTATGATAATATGGTTTGCATGCAGAAATAGAGATTTCCTACTATGGGCTCCTTTCATTTAATTTTATCAGAGTGTATCTGGTGAACTTTCTAGATTTTTGAGGCAACAGATATCTATTTTTAAATGATATCTTCTTGGCACGAAGAACTTCTATGGCACAAATAAATACAAAACAATTAAAAAATAATTTTTAAAAACCCAGCAAGTACAACTAGCAATTTCTGATGTACCTGATAGATTCCAATTTGGGCATTAAAAATTACTAACTCAGCAGGGCTCACAGTCATGAGGAAGATGCCAAAATTCACGTGTAGATCATTAAATTTAATTATAAGTAGTGTTCTCCCCTCGGTTTCAGGATCTGTGTATTTTGGTGCAAATATTAACTTAGGATTATATAAAAATCCCTTTAGGACAATACCTCAGTCTCCAAAAGTGCATTTTCTCCCAAGTGGTACTATGATCAAATCTTCAAGACACCATGTTCCATTGTATAGTTCCAGGTTCTTCCGATGTATAACTTAAAATAGTGACCACTTAATCCATGGGAACTGACACATTGCTTTACATTTTTCTCATGAATTCCACCTTGTGTTCATATGTGGGATACCACAGATGGTGAGACTACAAGTAGGAACTACTGAAAGTGGGAAACTGAGAGCTGATATACATATGCTATTCAACAGAGTAGATAATAGTTCATCCTCCCATCTCCTACTTCTATAATCTATAATGGAATCTACTTAGTGTCATTACCACTATAAAGGAAGTGATTGTCTCCTTTAGGTTATGGTATCTTAGAGTGGGTTCCATGATGGGCACTTAGAACAGACTTTATGGAGGGAAGTTCATAATATTGAACACATCCGATCTTTCTGGAATTCTTCCCACACTGTTCATGGGGCCATTAATCAAATCCTTGTATCATGAAAGAAAAAGTTGATTGATATCATAGGACAGATTATTAATAATCTCTTCTGCAGTAGGGCATTTGGAAAGCATTTACATGGGTCACAGGAAAGGCAGTCTCATGTAGTGTTTTGACATCTGCTCAGCCACGTAAGAATGGACCCTGAGTTTGTAACACTTTCTAACAGAGACCTAAAGCACTCACAGCCTGTGCTGGATTTATCGCTCTGTCTATGACACCTTGCCAGTGCTACATGTGTTCCGAGCAAAGAGGGAATAGGGTCCTTTGCTTGCAACATGACAGAGGTGCCTTGGCCATGGGACCTTGGCCATTAAAGACCAAATCCACTGTTGAACCTGATTTTTCTCTATCTCTCCTCTTTTCATCCAGTGCTGTGTGAGTAGGCTGATGTGAGGGACCGTTGCCCTTGAAGAAGTGAGACTTTTCCTCTGGATGTTGTAACAGATGTCACTCACTTGACATTGAAACACACATACTTTAAGACTGAAGCACTTTCAAGAGCATCATTTACATACATCTTCTTAGAGCCTACCTGCATATGTTCTTATTTAGTCCCAGACTATTTTTGTAAATTATTGCCAAAATATTATCATTTTATATCTTATTTCAGACCATCTATCCTTGGGGAAAAAGGATCAGTGAAATCAAGTGCTCAACGTTCTGCTTAATGGGCATATTTTCTCTGCCAGTCCTTGGCGGACCAAGACACCTGGAAAATCCATTTCCAGCTCAAATCAGCAAGCTATCTGCAGATACACAGTAGATCATTATTAATTTTCTTCAAAGGACAATTTATGATTTTCCATCACAGGAAAATCTCCATCCCTTCTAAACTGCTTATACACTTTTATATCCATGAACGCTTTCTTACAGCACCTATCATAGATGCAAATTTACATTTAGTTATTTGCTTATTTTATGGTTTGCTGGGTTTCTCACTAGTCTAAGACTCCTTTGGGCGGGGATGGGTTTGGTATATTTCACTATTGACTCTCTTGCACAAAATACTCAGTAGGGATTAACACACATTTATAAGTCTATGAAAATAAACCATGGATATACTACAGGTGTCATCAAAAGCTAATGATCACCATTCATGGAAAAATTGTCTATTTGTTTTTCTTTTAACATTTCTTCCACCTATAGAATACTTTAACTTGAAAGTTAAAAAGGGCCATATAAGTTGCTTGGGTATAATTTCATAATGTGTTCTGATAACACTCCCAACCCTTTCCCTTCTTGTACCTTTGCACATTTTCGGTCATACAATCTTAATTTTGCACAATGGCTTTTCACAAAAGATTGTATTTAATGACAGTGTTTCTTTTATTTGTATTTTTTAAAGTTTGATATATTTTTAGATTTAAAAAAAATTTTAAATGGCAAATATGTCTATAAATCTTCACTTAGCTTCTCCAGTGTCAATATTTTATTCTATTGTGATGCACTTGCTTAATGTTAACATTTGGAAACTAGTTATATAGATTTGGAATATAAATAAAGTCAGTCACTCCCTTCATTTGCTGGGTCTCCACATATCTCAGGCTTATTCGTCAGAAACTATACGTAAAAGAAAGAAAATAATGTCCATTTGACCAACATTAGTGGATATTCAACATTTTCCGTTTTCCTAATTTGTTGAAAACTGAATGTATTCCAAAGGATTTAATAACAGTTACCGTTGGAAAAGGACAGTGGCTTTTAGTTACAAGAAACTTACAAACTTTAAATGTTAAAATGTGGAAGAATTAAGAAGTGCTGTTCTGTATCTCTATTTATCTCTGTTCAAAAATGGCTCACTCCTAGAGTATAAATGGAAGGATATAAAATAAGCCCAGCAGGACAGTGATCATAAACAGGCAGGCAGCAACCAGCGGCATGCCTTATTTACTTGCTATGATTTTTTACATTATTTTCATAAGGAAGATT
Organism: Lynx canadensis; assembly: GCF_007474595.2. Lineage (NCBI taxonomy): Eukaryota > Metazoa > Chordata > Mammalia > Carnivora > Felidae > Lynx > Lynx canadensis. Next base: position 217,137,752 of record NC_044303.2, on the reverse strand, counting down.
ATTCAAGGACAGTTGCTCTTAATCTCTATGGGGTGAATCATACACTCTCAAAATTGGATGATATTTATGGACACTTTTTGAAGAATAAATATACTTGCATACATATTCATTTAAATACACAAGTTTTCATAAAAATGACTGATGCTCTAAGTTAAACCTGCAAGGAACCGAAGATTAAGGGGCCATATTGTGTTATTGGGCTATATATATGATTTTATAAGCACGTGATTTTGGAATATTCCCCTCTGATTTAAAAACGGTATCATTGTGGGACATTTTTAAGCCAACTACACAGGCTTCTAATTGCATTGCTCAAGAATCAGTAAACTACTGTATACTATAAAGGACACAGGACCTTGATATATACTAACTAGCCATCCACTCAAACTTGTTTAGAAGTAGATCAAAATAACTTGGTACCTTTAGTTGCTGATGGAAGGTAGAAACAGTCATTCTGAGATCATACAAGTTTGGTGTAAAATAGAAAGAAGGGGCGCCTGGGTGGCTCAGTCCGTTGAGCGTCCGACTTCGGCTCAGGTCGTGATCTCGTGGTCTATGAGTTCAAGCCCGTGATGGGCTCTGTGCTGACAGCTCAGAGCCTGGAGCCTGCTTCGGGGTCTGTGTCTCCCTCTCTCTCTGCCCCTCCCCTGCTCATGCTCTGTCTCTCTCTGTCAAAAGTAAATAAATATTTAAAAAAATTAAAGAAATGAAATAAAATAGAAAGAAAACATCTTGCTTGTAATTTCCATCTGAGTGCTTTCTTCACTTTTTATTGCAATATTGCAAATTAGTAAAACTTAAATTTAATAAATTTAAGATGCTGTATCAAGAGGAAGAAATATTTTCTCAAACTTTTTAAAGGTAAAGTGTATGTCACAATGTTTAGCTCAAAACCAAGAATTTGAGAGTAGGAAAAGATTAGTTCTGGAATGAATGAATGTTTCTTAGAGAACTTTGATATCACCACCAAATTGCTTTCTGCTACTAAAATTGTGTAACGCATAATAAAAATTTTATAGTTACATGGGGTCATAAGTATCGCCTTTGATAAACTAAAGTGGACTGGGCAAACATTTTTAATAGAACACAAATAAGTGTTATTTCTTCTTTTTTTTTTGAGGTTTATTTATTTTTGAGAGAGAGAGACAGACAGAGTGTGAGCGGGGGAGGGGCAGAAAACGAGGGAGATGGAATCTGAAGCAGGCGTCAGGCTCTGAACTGTCAGCACAGACCCTGAGGCAGGGCTGGAACCCACGAACTGTGAGATCATGACCTTAGCGTATTGCTAAGACAATAGATCCTAAGTATTCTCAGCAGAAAATAAACGAACAAAGGTTAACTATGTAAAGCGACTAACATGTTAATTAGCTTGATTGTAGTGATTATTTCTTGAAGTATATGTGTACCAACCTACCAAATTGTACACCTTAAATATGTACAATAAAAAATTGTGCACATTAAATATGTACAATAAAAATGAGTTGTTTTTCATTAAATGACACTATTGAAAGACTAAAAGAAGATGTACATGCATATGATAAAGTGTCCTTTTATAAGGTATACAAAGAACTTTTACAAATCAAGTAGCAAAATAGAGCAAACTCTGTAAACTGGCAAAAGGATTAGAATGCCATTCTAAAGAAGAGGATTTCAAAATGATCAATAGACACGTAAAAAGTTAATCAACTTCATTAGTCACTAAAAAAAGTAATTAAAACTTCATTGTGGCACCTACGATAATCCATGTTCTGTTAATGAAAAAAAAAATCAGACAATAATACTATGCGCTGGTAAGAATTTGCAATAGCTGTAATTCTAATACTCTGCTGTTGGGAGCATAAATTTTTACAGCCAGTGTGGAAATCTTTTTTGCCAGTGTCTACTATAAGCTAAACATATACAGCACTGTATATTTAACTCAAAAAAAAAGTTTTCACATTTATTCATTTTTGAGAAACAGAGAGAGAGCGTGAGTGGGGGAGGGGCAGAGAGAGAGAGAGGGAAACACAGAATCTGAAGCAGATTCCCTGCTCTGAGCTGTCAGCATGGAACCTGACACAGGGCTCGAATTCACAACCTGAGATCATGACCTGAGCTGAAGTCAGACACCTAACCAACTGAGCCACCCAGGTGCCCCCAGAAATTTAACTTCTTTGAATATATATATGACAAGAGAAATCTCCAAAATGTGTTCACATGTTAAGCAAAAAATGACAAAAATGGTTGTAGAACCATTTGTATTACTCCCAATATGACAAGCAATTCAAATGCCCAGAAACATCAAAATGATTAAAAATGTTGATGCCTTTATAAAATAGAATACTACACAGCAATAAAATATAATTAATTCTACCTGAAACAACATAACAACAAAGTTGAATCTTGTAAAAGAATATTTAGCTAATGAAAAGATGCAAACTAGTGATATATGCAGAAAAATAAATAAATAAATAAACCCCAAAAACCTAATCTATGGTGTTAGAATTGAAATAGTGGCTTTTGGGGCTATGCTAATGACTAAAATATTACACAGGGAGGTTTGTTGGTAAATCTATTTCATGATATGGAAAATTTCAATATATCATACAATTAAACATTACATATAAAATGTAATCAAATTTTAAAGCTATATAGATAGATGCATGACTACACATCAGATCATTAATATATTTTATAAATTAAAATAACTTTATACTGCACAAATATTTCATAATAGTCTTACAAACAGAATGAGGCATCTACAAAAATTCAGAACGGAAACTAAGACTTACTCTTCTTGAACTGGTAGGAAAAGCTTGTACAAAAAATAGAGGTTAAAATTATGATCACTGAGTTAAATTATAGGTGCCAGATCCTTTCCAAGATAAGTAATTTAATTCTAACTATCAAAGGTGTCCAGGTTTATTGGAATAGCACTTGGATTCATGAATCCCACGCTCATCAAATTTATTGAAAATAAGATTGATTTTCATTGTTAAGAATTATTTATCCAGTTATTCATTTTGTTTTGTTTTGTTTTCCCTCAACAATTACTCAGAATTTGTTGGTGCTATTTATTTTTCTAGGAATATCCTGTAGACTGAATTTTTACCCCCATTGGAACAGATGCAGATTCAATAATAGTTTCCATTATTCATTTTAACTCAAGAATCGATGGTAGTCAAACTGAAGTGTGATATATCACAGTAGTTAAATTCACATGCTCTGAATTCAGACTTGTAAGGTTTAAAAACTCTTTCCCAGCTTACTGGTTCAGTGACCTGGGAAAAGTTATTTAAACCTTCTATTCCTCAGTTTTCTCAACTGTAACATATGGATAAACTGGCTTCTACTGAATAAATCTTTTCTGAAGATTAAACAAATTTTATGAGTAAAATCAGTAGAGGTATGCCTACCTACTTTAAAAGTATTGGATGTGTTTACACTATTAGTGTTATTATCAGTGTTATTCTTTTAATTCAGATGAATATGATTGCATGGACACATTTACAGATTTAAAAGCACGAGGGACTCTGGGTAGCTCAGTTGGTTAAGCCTCCAACTTCAGCTCAGGTCATGATCTCATGGTTCCTATGCTCAAACCCTGCGTCAGGCTCTGTGCTGACAGCTTGGAGCCTGGAGCCTGCTTCAGATTCTGTGTCTCCCTCACTCTCTGCCCCTCCCTCGCTTTCACTAGGTCCCTCTCTCTCTCTCTCAAATATAAATAAACATTAAATTTTTTTTAAATCCTGAAAGATGATAATTTTCATATTCACAATGCTACATATAGACACATATATTTGTTCAGGGATAGATGATAGAGATGATAAATAGATTAGATAGATGGATAGATAGATAGATAGATAGATGCAAGTTGGGTGGAAATTAAAATACGTCCTGGAAAGAGGGTTATTTTTACCAAAGCTTAGTGACATTTTAATTATATTTACCTTATATAAAACTTATATCACATTTTCTTGACCAACTCAACCATTTTGGACGTCCCACCTCCCTCCCTGCACCATATTATTCTGTGTTCAAAATTGTGTGATACTCCATCAACAACTTTTCTCCTTTCACATCCAGAAGTTATTCAGTTACATTTCTCATTTCATGGGTCAGTTAATTTCTTTGTTCTCATCCGTGAAAGATAAACCCAACCTTTCTTATTGGATTAGAGGCAGGTAGTGTGAGTCTTAACTCTTTTATGGCTCTTGGTTTGCCACAGATGAATTGCTTCTCTTTGATACAACTTGAGCAATCTATCTAGTATGTTGAAAATGCCATCTCTGTGGAAGAAGAATCACAATGCAGACCAAAGAGACTCTTCTTTTATTTAAAATGAATGGGTGGCTATTGGCGGATGACAAATCCACAGTCACTTTAAAGCCGCTAGTCGATTGTCTGTTGAAGGATAGACACAGCTTGAAAACCTGCATAGAGCCTGTGTAGGTGAACCATGGGCAGTTTCTCTTGGAATGAGGTAAACTACTCAATGTGAATAATAGAAATCAGAAAACTCTAATTAATTTTTGTTTTCTTTTGTAAGTGAAATAAGAGAAAAAACAATCTTATTTTCTAAATATGCAAAAGAGAAAAATTAGGCTCATAAAAATCAGAAAAGCTGAAGTGGAAGCAACTGAAATAAGATAGCCTCTCTCTCTCTCTCTCTCTCTCTCTCTCCCTCCCTCTCTCAGGTATAAGTCCTGCTTTATTTCCCTGATACCATGATATGATCAAATTGCAGAGGCCATTTGATAGTGTCAAATTCCAAACAAAGTATAATGTTTGCGAGATTTATGTAATATCTTGCTTTTGAGTAAACAAGAATTTAATAAAATAATGACTGGATTCATGGGTAAAAAGTTATTTCAAAGTGGATTGTGATTTTTAGCATTTTTAAATATGACATAGACATTTATACTGTCAACAAACTGATGTACTTCAAGATAAATAAGATACTACTTACACTAACTATATATTTCGCTGGACGTCTGGAGTCTTAAGTGGGAGTGCAAAGAATAAATGTACATATACACCTTCTTTACACTTTGGACCTATCTGAAGTATTAAAATGTATGAAATAATGTGTTAGAGCACAGTTCCACATCCCTGGGATTTTATACAACCAATAAGAAGCAAATAGATTTCAAATGAATAAATGCGGCATGTATTTTTCTTAGAGAAATAGCTTGTGATTAATTTTTCCAACACAATAATCTGTGCGAATGAACAAATATATCTATCCCAAAATTAGAAAAAATGAAAAAGGATAAGAAATGAATAAATGATCACAACTGTAGATAGCAGTATTTTATAGAATGAACACTAAATTCTGTATTTAGAAATATGTTTCATTCCATGTTATATACAAAATTTAAATAAAGTAAGTGGTGAACTTTAAGGAAAATAAGTACTTAAAGTAGATATTTACTTTTTATTATTTATTATATGCTATTGTATGATATAATTATAATTTGAAGAAAAAGGAGGAATTGCAAAATGTCTATAGGTTCATAGCATATGCCTAAGTATCAGATTTGTATCAAAGTATCAAATCTTTAAAGTAGATGTTTTAAAATACCTATGTGCTTTTGAGGTGACTACTATTCAGCTACATCTATAATACCCTGAAAAAATGGTATTTTACGAATTAATATATCTGATAGCAAATGTTTGTCTGCAGTTTTGCAAGTTTATTAGCCAATATTTATATGCATTCCATTTGTAGGAATAATCCTTAAAGAATGTTAAAAAAAGGGCTTAATTTATTTCTGTTTTTTTTGATCAACAGTAGCATAGCGTTTCATGGTATATTAAATGCTATCTAAATTATGTAATACTTTTTCAAACTAAACACACCCCAGCACCTTGACCTTTCTACTAATACAGGGTTTATTATATTTATATAATTGTTGGCAACCTGACATATTTTTCATCTACAATATTGTTTATATGTACTTTCTCCCAATTTTTTCTATCTGTGAAGACTTTGGACATTGTTTTTATACTTTTATTTTGTTTTCTTTCCCTTCTTTCCTTCTACCCTTCCTTCTTTCCTTTCCTCCTTCTTTCCTTCTTTTCTTCTTCATATTTTTTTTTCAATTTTGGAAACAGTTCAGTGTTGTAGGCATGTGCAAGATCTACAAAGGTCAAGCCATCTTCCTTGGTAACAGTAGACATCTTCCTTGGTAACAGGCTGAGCCCTATTAGGAGCTTTAAATAGGAGGAGGACAATCTAAGCTAAAAAGGTTAATTAATTCATGCCCTTTTTGGCATGGTCTCAGTACACCAAGACTAAGACTTTCCTTAGAGGAAGTTTTCCAGGTAGGGGAAAAAGGAAAGAAAACAAAGAGAAAGAAGGAGAAGGTATGTCTTGCCCAGATACACTTACATTTAAGCATGACCCATCATGAATCTAGAACATGTTTAGCTAAAATTCATTTTGCTAAACTGATGACCAGGGAAAGAACATGAACTGGGTGAAGGTAAAGCAAAGGGAAGGTCTTTAGGACAGCGACCAAGAAGAATGATATTAAGTGGGGAAAAATTATTGTATATACTTTCATTCTTTTTTTCTTGCCACCTTTCATTGAATCCAGTTTCCACAAGGTTTCTTGTTGCCCAGGAAAAAAATCCCTTAATAGTATAGTTTTCTTTCTTATTTGATTTTTTTAATGTATCTTCAGCATATTCTCCACTTATTTTAATTTTTTTAATTTTTTTCTTCTTTCTCTAAATTCTTAATCTGAAGACTTAACTTGATATTTTCAAAGTTTTTAAAAATATTTTTGTATATAATTTAAGACTATGTATTTCCTTCTACTTATTTTCACTACATTTATTTTTAATTTTTTTATATATACATTTTACTTCTCCTTTGATCCATGAATTATTTAGTAGAGTGCTTTCAAATTTCCAAAGCATTATACTTATTTATCCTTTTCATTATTGATTTCCAAGCTAATTATCTATTTTTAGTTGCAATTTCTTTGAACTTCGATACTTGTTCTATGACATTAAATGGGTCAAGCACGTATGATTCAGAAAATTTTGTATTTCATGTTTATAGTAGTTCACTGTTACTTTTTTAAACAAATTTCCACTAACTTAGTAATACCTTAAAACAATATACATGTGGGGCGCCTGGGTGGCGCAGTCGGTTAAGCGTCCGACTTCAGCCAGGTCACGATCTCGCAGTCCGTGAGTTCGAGCCCCGCGTCAGGCTCTGGGCTGATGGCTCAGAGCCTGGAGCCTGTTTCTGATTCTGTGTCTCCCTCTCTCTCTGCCCCTCCCCCGTTCATGCTCTGTCTCTCTCTGTCCCAAAAATAAATAAAAAACGTTGAAAAAAAAATTAAAAAAAAAACAATATACATGTACAGTATTATCTTACAGTTTTGGAAGTCAAAGTACAAAATCGGTCTCGGTGGGCTGATGTCGGGCTGTTGGTAAAACTGTCCTTTTCTGGAGGTTTTAGGTAAGAATTTATTTCTTTGCCTTTTCCAGTTCTGGAGACCACCTGTATTCCTTGACTCATTGCCCCTTTTCCGTATTCAACTCTAGCAACCTGGCATCTTTAAATCTCTCTCTTACTCTGACATCTACTTCTGTCCCCTTCTCATATGGCAACTCTTCTCACTTTCTCTTCACCTGGTAGTCAAAGATAATCTTCACCTGGTAGTCAACTCTTCACCTGGTAGTCAAAGATAATCTCCACATCTCAATATTTTAATTTAATCACCTCCGCAATTTTTTTGGCCATGCAAGGTAATATGTCTACGGTTTAAAGGTTCCGTGATCAGGATGTGAAAAATTTGTCGTGGGGTCATTACTTTACCACACATGCCTTCTCTAAATATTGATGGTAAAATTCTATATCACTCAATCAGTCAATCAATAGATCTCTTTAAAAGAAGCTTTAAGTAAGATTTCTGGGAACAGAGAAAAACATAAGACCTGTATATTTGACTGAACTATTCTTTCACATGAACAAAAAATATATGCCTATGAGTATGGTAACAAATGACTTCAGTGATGTGTATCTTTGTGTGTGTGTGTGTGTGTGTGTGTATGTCTGTGTGTTTTCTATTTGAGTTGAGAGAGTAAATTCCAATGAATCCAAATTTGTTACCCCATGGTCACTTCCATTATCATCCCATGTTTAGTTTGGGCACTCATAAAAACAGCAGAAATACTTAAGGTTCTCAATTGGGAGACAATGTAATAAATGTTATACTATTAAAATGAAAGTATGGACCCTCCTATATAGGAGAGAATCACTCAGGATGCTAATTTTGGAAATGGGAGAGTGATCAAAGGGTAGTGTTTCCTCAGTGACTGATAATCTTCAAATTTCTAGCCAGTCATTGATCAACTCCAAGGGTGATGATTAAGATGACAGCTGATTTCGCTCTCACTGACTCAGCCCTCCTCACTCAGATTAAACATGGGACCACTATTTAAAAATATAAACCCATTGTATCACTTTTAATTGTGAATAACTCTGTTTTAACATATGGTAATTGATCACACAGATAACACTAAAAAGAGAATTGTGAACTTGAAGTGTTGATTATGTTATTCTGTAAATCAATCAGTTTCATAAAAACATTAATAAACAGAAATAGTAGTTGTGCACACAGAATGGTTTCTCAACTGTATTTTATATGCCCCAGCCAGGAGCTATACATCAGATCAAAATTACTGATTTATAATATTCTCCGAAACCTCTATTGATAAAAGCATACAAAAAGCAACTTCTCTGTGAAGCTTGTCTATTAGATGAATTTATGAGAGATGTCTGGCAAGGTAGATTATGACTGTTTCGCGTAAAATTTGTCTATATCAAGTTGAAAATGAAGGCGAGTGGTGTTAATCTCCCAATCTGTGTCCAAAGCCCAAGATCCACGAGTGGCATTGTCCTAATGCAAGAGAAAATAGATGGCTCAAACACAGGGAGAAAGTTGACCCTACCATCCCCATTTTGTTTCATTCAGGTCTTCAATAGAGTGAATGGTGCCCTCCCACACTGGCAAGGGTGATATTTATTCAGTCTACTGATTCAAAAACTCACACCAAGAGACAAAACCAGCATTTTGAAGGGATAGAGCAAGCATCATAACCAGACTCCAATATGGCAGAGATATTGAAATTATCAGACTGGGAATTTAAAACAACTATGAATAATAATACGTTAAGGCTCTAATCAGTGCTGTAGATAGAATACAAGAATATATGGACAATGTGAGGAGAGAGAAAAAAAATTGTAAGAAAAAATAAAAAAGAACTGCTAGAGATCAAAAACTCTGGACTCACTATAAACAATACTTTGATAGGCTCCTTAGGTGACTAGATGTGACTGAAGTGACTAGACTAGACTGACATGACTAGACGTGACTAGAGTGCAGAAAGCATCTCTGCACTTGAAAGTGATTTCAATAGAAACATCAAAACCTAAGAGCAAAGAGAAAAAAGACTGGGAAAAAAAAAAGAGAGAGAGAGAGAGAGAGACAAGATATCCAAACTCCATGGGACATGTACAAAATACCACTTGCACATAATGGAATTCCAGAAGCACACGTAAGAGAGAAGAACAGAAATAATACTTGAAACAATGACCCAGAATTTCTCAAATTGATGTCTTGGCACAAACCCACAGATCTAGGGATCTCCAAGAACACCAGGAAGCAAAAATTCCCACACCTATGCATCCATCATCAAACTTCAGAAAAACAAAGATAATGAAAAAAATCTTGGAAGAGAAGCAAACCTTACCTATAGAGGGGCAAAGATAAGAATTACAGTGGGCTTCTCAGGAACCATTCAAGCAATGAGAGTAGAGTGAAATACTTAAAGTGTTGAGAAAATAAAACCATCATATAGAATTCTGTATCCTGAGAGATTATCCTTCAGAACTAAAAGAGAGATAAAGACTTTTTGAGACAAAAATTGCACAAGTTTGTTAGCAGACATGGATCAGAAACTTGGATCTACATTTTAAAAAGGAAAAGTACTAGACAAGGAAGGTGAAGGTAAACAAAAGCTTTTTTATTTGCAATTGATCTAACAGATAACCGTTCACAATAATAGTGAAAATGTATCACACAATGATACAAGCGGTAGGAAGAAGGAATTAGGAATATTTATTATAAACTACTTGTACTACCCATAAAATAGTATAGTGTTATTTGAAAGTGTGCTTGAATTAATTATATAAGTATTTTGAAAAATCTATGGAAATACTAAAGTAAATATATATATATATATTTATATACATATATATAAATATATATATATATGTATTTGAGAAGCTGGAAAATAAGAGAAAGTGGAATTATATAAAATATTCAAATAGGTATATAAATGTCAGAAAACAAGTGGAAGATAAAAATAGGGAAAAGAACGAAGGGAAAAATAGACAACAGTAGCAAATATATAGATATTAAGCCCACCATATAAATAATCACTTTAGGTATCAATGGTCTAAATGCTCCCAATTAAAAGAGAGAGATTCTCAGAGTTAATAAAAAAATAAGACCCCACTATATGAGATTTATAAAAAACTCACCTTAAATATAAAGAGACATATATTTTCAAGATAAAGGGATGAAGAAAGATATACCATGTTAACACGAATCAGAAGTAAGCTGCATGTAGCAATATTCTTTAAATTTTTTAAATGTTTTTATGTATTTTTGAGAAGTGGGGAGGGGTAGAGAGAGAGAGGGAGACAGAATATGAAGCAGGCTCCAAGGAGCTGAGCTGTCAGCACAGAGCCCGACACGGGGCTCAAACTCATGAACCGCGAGATCATGACTCAGATGCCTAACTGACTGAGCCACCCAGGTGCCCCCCGGAAGTAGCAATATTAATTATAGACAGAGCATATATAAAAACAAGAAAAAATACCAATATTAACAAGGGGAATTGCATAATGATAAAGAGGTCAATTCCCCAAGAAGCCTTAAGAATTCTTAATCTGTATGTGCCTAACCACAGAACATCAAAATACATGAGGCAAAAACTGAGAACTACAAGGAGAAATAGATGAAAACACTTTTATAGTTAGAGTCTTCAACACCCCTTTATCAAAAATGCAGAAAATTAGGGGCTCCTGGGTGGCTCAGTCAGTTGGGCATCTGACTTCGGCTCAGGTCATGATCTCACAGGCTGTGAGTTCGAGCCCTGCAGTGGGCTCTGTGCTGGCCGCTCAGAGCCTGGAGCCTGCTTCCAATTCTCTGTCTCCTCTTTCTGCCCCTTCCCCGCTCATACTCTGTCTCTGTCTCTCTCTCTCTCTCAAAAATAAACATTAAAAAAATGCATAAAATTAGTAAGGACATAGCAGAACTCAAGAGCACCCTTAAACAAATGAATATATTTGTCATCTAAGAATATTTCATCCAACAACAGAATGCACATTTTTCTCAAGCTTACATGAAATGTACACCAAAATAGACTGCCCTCTGGCCTGTAAGATACACCTTAACAAATGTACAAGTATAGAAATTATATAATCGATGCTTTCAGACCACAGTGGAATTAAGCTGGAAATCAATAACAGAAAAAAAGCTGAAATACTCTCAAAACTCTTGGAGGTTAAACACACTTCTAAATAACACATGACTCGAAGAAAAAAAAATCTTTAAAACTAAAAATATTTTGAACTAAATAAAAATGAACACAACTTATCAAATTGTGAGATGGGCAAAAGACCTGAGCAGACACCTCAGTAAAGAAGATACACAGATGGCATATAAACATATGAAAACATGCTCCACATGTCATTAGGGAAGTGTATGATGAGATATCACCACAAGCCTATCTAGAATGACCAAAATCCAGAATAGTTACAACAAAAGGTGATGGTGGAGTCCAAATTGTCTGGCCTCCAAGTTCAGCTCATAGGGCTGACTATTTTTAAGATAACCTTATTTATATTTCTTTTGCTTTTACATGTTTAACCATTTTATTTTATTTTTGGAGAGACAGAGACAGAGAGCAAGCAGGGGAGGGGCAGAAAGAGAGGGAGACACGGAATCCAAAGCAGGTTCCAAACTCTGAGCTGTCAGCACCGAGCCCTATGCGGGGCTCCATCCTATGAACATGAACGCAAACTCATGACCTCAGCGGAAGTCGACGTTCAACTGCCTGAGTCACCCAAGCATCCTACCCTTGGTTATATTTCTGTTGGCTGGCTTGATATAAGTTCAAGCAATAGGTATAGCTTGTCCGTGTACCTCTCCCCATCCCGCAGGCTAGCCCAAGAGCAGCAAGAAAGAGCTATTTTAATGTTCAACTGCTTTTCAAGTCTCTGCATGTATCACATTTGCTCTGAACTCATTGATCCAATCTAGCATCTGGCCAAACCATGACTCAAGAGGCAAAAAATGTAGGCCTAACCTACCAATGGGGAGAGCTGCAAAGTCACCTTGTAAAGGGCATGCAGACAGGATGGGAATTATGGTCCTTTTTGCCATGGACCACAATTACAAATTTGCTTTGCAATTTTAATAGATTTGTCATAACTTGCTTTGTAATTTTAATCAATTTCTGATAGAGTCTTCTCTTTGTTTTTTGCTGTTGTTCTTGTGTAAGTAAGGATGGCCTTCAGAAATAATAATACTTCTATATACTTCCTACTGGAATGACCTCATATTTATTTTTATTCTCTTAATCCATTTGTCTTAAAGAGACAATGTTAAGTAATAGTGAGGATCAGAAAAAAATTAATGACTTCATTAAATGCACAAATATGCATCATATTTGAAGCAATCAAGTTTCTTTAATGGAAATATTTTCATTTTAAAAGCATTGGTTCATTTTGAATTTATATTTTCCATGCATGAAACGGTGAAATTGAGAAAATGGAAGTAACTACAAGGCAGAAAAGACACTTATATGAGAGAATGTTACTAGTTTTTTTTATTTTTTTTACTATCTTATTTAAATGCTTGTAATTTTAATAACTGGTGTTTGATTCTTTTTCAATACTTGGTAAATTTCATGTCATTGTGAAAGATAAACACATTCTATAAATATTGGGCTGTTTTATTTAATTGCATTGAGAGTCCTTGAATTATGTTTTACTATTTTAAAAGCTAGTTAAGACATTGTCTTAAGAATGACCAACCAATATAAAATATCAGCGATTTCCTTTGAAAAATTTATACTTATGTCAGAATTTCTGCCCTTTGCTTAGGGAATTTTCATCGTAATAGTGTCCTCTTTTCAGCACAATTTATCTTGTTAAAAATTCATAAGCTAATATATCATATGAAGAATTCATAATATCCATGAAGTATCATAATTGAAATAAAGAGAATGGGATGCCAGAATGAAAGATTAACAATAAAATTGGTTGCTCAGTCCATCATTCATCTCATTAAGGAGGCTACTTCGATGAAAAATACACAAATATAAAGTTGCTCAAAATGTTGATATGTTTTAGATTGATTTATTAGGAAGACATTTTCAAATTATTATTTCAAGAAGATGCTGAAATTGTTTTACCAGCTGAGCAACACCAATAATACAATAAACTCATTTCTTAAATATCGTTGAAATGTCATAACCGCACTATGCTTGGCTACGTGATTTAAGGTTGAAGAATTCTAAACCAAGAAGTGCTGAATATTAACCCTCAGTGACTCAGTGTCCACCCCAATTCAACTAGTTATGATAGCTAGGATCCTGGTCAATAACTGTATGAGATCACAAGAGAAGAGAACTTTAGCAGTTCAAACTGTAAGATAATTTGTTTTATTTAAAGTACTCTTGATGCAATGCATAACAAGCATTGTCCAGGCCATGACTCTTAAACATACAAATATGAGGAGCAAAGAATTCAGGATGAGATGATGTATAGCTCTTGTATCCTTCCTATAGATTTGTTCTTATGGAATCCTCAGAATAAGCCTGAAGTCTGGAATCATGTTTATAAGTGTATCAACTAGTTTGTTCACATTTGCAAAGTCTCATTTGCCATGTGAATTAGCATATTCATAGATTCCAAAGATTAGCACATTGATATCTTTGGGGCCCTTATTCAATCTATCACTGCAAAAATTCTGAGTTTATTACTATTCCTACAGCACAAGAGTTGAGAAGGGAATTTAATTTGAATAAATTATTACTTAAAAATGGATTTTTCTGGGACCATTTGTTTATAGACTCAATTCATCATCACACCATTTAAAGTAACAGGCATAGAAGAGTATGGTCATTCCATATTTTTGTTTATATTTACAATAGTTATCAATTTTAATTCTTAACAATTTGCCTTTGAATAATGTATATTTGATACTAACAGTATTTTCACTAGAGTTTATTCTTGTTCTCGCTCCTATTATCAATTTTTTTATTCTCTTAGGTTATTTTTAAATTTTAATAATTTCAGAAGATATGATCTGTAGATTTTTATGATTTTTAATTTCACATAAAATACATAAAAGTCATAAAATTAAAATGTTAATCACTAAAATCCCTTTGGTTATCACTTAAAATGAGTATTTTTAAATATATTTAGAATATAACTATGTAGTTTCGTTTTTTTGTTTTTTGTTTGGTTTTTGGAGAAGGAGAGAGAGAGCACGTGCACAAGAGAGAGAGAAGCATGTGAGCAGGAAAGGGGCAGCAGGAGAGGGAGAATCTTAAGCAGGCTCAACAACACCCAGTGTGGAGACTGGTGTGGAGCTCAGTCCCATGACCTTGAGATCATGACCTGAACTGAAATCAAGAGTTGGATGCTTAACCTACTGAGACACCCAAGTGTCCCCTGAGCAAGGTTTTACTAACTTGATTTTCCACACTTTATCTGATAGAGGTTATTGCATGTTAACATATTATTTGGGGCTGAGTTGTATCTCTCCAAAATTAGTATGTTGAAGTCTTAACCCCCAATCCTGCAGAGTGTGACTATATTTGGAAATAGCATTTTTAAAGAGACCGTTAAGTTACAATGAGGTCTTTGGAGTGGAACCTGATCTAATATGACTGGGGCCCTTATAAAAAAGGCACCCAGCCACACAGAGAAGGAAGACCATGCGAAAACACAAGGAAAAGTCAGCTGTCTGTAAACCAAGGAGAGAAGCTTCAGAAGAAACTGATCCTGCTAACACCTTGATCTCTGACTTCCAGGCCCAAGAACTGTGAGAGAATAGTTTTCTGTTTTCAGAGCAACTCAGTCTGGGTACCTTGTCTTAGTAGTCCTGATACACTAATACAAAGATTAATTTTATCACTTTTAACAGTGTATGGTATCCCCCAGTATGGATATCTCTTTGTTGAGTACCTCTGCCACTATTGATTACAAACATTTAGAAAATTCATTGCTGAGATGGCTAAAACAGGACTTTTTTTTTATTATTATTTCATGACACCATGCTAAAATTTATGTTCCTCCAGGACTATAAGGATAAGATAAAGATCACCATTTTATACATTATTTGATGGTTTTTAAAGGGTGATAGTTTAATTTTTTCCGTTTCATTTTTCTTTGAGAGTATTGTCAACATATTCCCACACCAAAGCAAATATCCATGTGTTCTATACAGTTTCTCTAGCTTGTGTTAAGACAAAGGCCAGTTTGCACTAGTTGACATTTCTTTCACTTTTATATACATTTTATATTTTCAAATGCCTCCCAAGAGTCTTATCTGTGTTTTGTTTCAATTCTAGGTTCCGGATTTGTGTTTTTCTTCATACTGCATGTTTGTGGTTATTTTAATGGGATTTCAGTAAATGCATGAGCTCAAAATGCCATAGAAAGATCAAACATCTAAATTATTTTCTTCAAAAATTGCAAAGTAATAAACTAATATGTGATATTTCTTTCTACAATTCCTTCTTAAGCTACTAAAATTATCTTTACTTAAATTAGTTTTTATAAAAATAATATATCAGAATGCATACAAATCCATTTTTATTATGAATAAGAAGCTTAAAATTTTATTTATACCAATGATTCAAGTAAACAGCCAAGTATATATAAAGTTGTTTTTCTTTTTTTCCAGATATTGTTGGTCTTATATACTTATTGAATGCTAAAGACATGCTTTTTTTTTTCGAAATTCCCATATATTTTAACACTTTATGAAAAGTTAGAAAAATATAACTACTTTAATACTATGTTAACTACTGTCACAGTTTTATGTGATACTCCTACAAAACAGTTGTTTATGAATTTATTGTTGTGAAAATGTCACCATCCTTTCAATTAAAAAATAGGCCACTGTATCTATATATTTGTCTTATTATTTTTTTTTTATTCAAAGTTGCATCTTTTTTCTTTTCTTGATGGCATTCAGTAAAAGTATATCCTGGGGCACCTGGGTGGCTCAGTCAGTTAAGGGTCCGACTTCAGCTCAGGCCATGATCTCCTGGTTTGTGAGTTGGAGCTCTGAGTTGGGCTCTGTGCTGACAGCTTGGAGCCTGGAGCCTGTTTCTTATTCTCTGTCTCCCTCTCTTTCTGCCCCTCCCCTGCTCATGTTCTGTCTCTCTCTCTCTCAAAAATAAATAAATGTTAGAAAAAATTGTTTTAAAAAGTATATCTATTACTCGTTTATTTTTTTCAGTGATACAGCTTTTAATTGATAACATTATCGTTTTTTTTTTTTTTTGGTTTATGTTTCATTAAATTCTACTTTCTTTGAAATTTTTTCATTATTCATACTGTGTCTTTTTCACCTAAAAATCTCTTTCATACTTTTTGATTTTTCATAGTTTCCTTTAAATGTGATTTATTCCCTAAAATTTCCCTGAGTTCAGCCAAATCTGGTTAATGTGTCATTCCTTTATAGATATTTTTTATTCTTTTACTGCATGGAAATTATATAAATTATTCTTCTACATGAATCACATTCAATATTGTGCATGTTTCCATATAAATAAAAGTATAAATATTAAATATGAAATGTATATAAATAAATGTATATAAATGTATAAATATTAAAGATTATGGGAAGCCATATTTACAGTCAGACCAGCTCTTTAACATGACTCATGATGACCACTGATTCCTTCCAGCTTAATTCTCTACCATATTTTTTGTTCTTGGTCTGTGGGATTTAGCTCTTATTTCCATTGTTTGATTTGCCGACACCCACCTCGGGGTCTTTGCACATGTTATTCTTCCCGGAATACACGTTTTCCCTTGTCCTCACCTAGTTATTGATGCATCCTTTAGATGTCAGATATGATAACTTTTCACATAGACAGACATTTTAAAAATATGGTTACTGCATGAAGTTTTTCCTTTCTGAATTAGCGGTCAAGTGCATGATTTGTTCACAGAAACAAAATGTATTCTAGTGGGGTAAATAATTTTACAGTGTTTCAATTTTCAACTTCAATAGGCAAAGTATAACATTTTTTCAATGTAGATTTTGACTAAAAGAATGTTTTATACTTCTGATGACATAGTTAAATATTCAAATATTGGACATAGCTGGCCCTTAAAACTTCAAGGAAATATCATGTTATATTTTAACTCATACACTGACTGGAAAATAACTATTCAGTGAATCAATTTTACCTCTTGTCAAAAGTAATTTATATATAAAATGAAATAAATCATTTATTCAACTTGATCATTTTACATATAGAAGAAAGGGATTTCCTCAGCTCTATTTCTCAAGGCAATAATAGTATAAATTAAGTTAATTTAATTATAAATGGTAAAGGAAATAAAATTAAATCTGTTAGGTTACATAAAGCATTGATATATTCAATAAATATTAATGATTATCAATGTTCATTCTGAAATCTGAGGGTTATGTGTAAAGTTTCAAAAATAAATGATGGTTTCTTAAGATATAAAACTTCTAATAGAATCTATGGGAAAAAAGAGTTAATATTAATTGCTGAATTTACAATATATATCCTACTCAAAGATTTTGAGGGAATAGATTGCTTCAGAACTTTAGAGAATGGTATAACAAGCATAAGGAAATGTATTTAGCTAACATTATTTTTTAATGCTTATTTCTTTATTTTGGGGGATTCAGAGAGAGAGAGAGAGAGAGAGACTCCCACACAGGATCTGCCTGTCAACACACATCCTGATGCGGGACAAGATCTCACATGAGATCATGACCTGAGCCGAAATCAAGAGTTGGATGCTTAGTTCCCTGAGCTACCCAGGCGCCCCTGTTTAGCTCACATTCTTAAGGGGTTAGAGGTGGATGTATTATTTTCCATAAGTAAATTAGAGGAGGCTTTTGCATAATTAAAATTTTAAAGATATTACTGGTATTGTAATTATTTTGCATTTATATAATGTCTGTTTATTTGTATGCTCATAAATCCTATAAAGCCAGTATTGATACGCATTTCTTATAATACAAATGGTTATGGGTCATAAGACTGCTGAACTCTTTTAAAACCTCATGATATCTTATAGTGTGGTTGTTACTCTTTTGATCATAATGGCTATGGTTCAGAGGATTTATGGGTAATCTTTACCAGTGTGATGCCTTGGCAGTTATAGCTTCTGTGGATATTTTGTCTTCGGTTATAACCCTTACAAACCAGTTTATTTTCATGGGGCTTAAAATAACCATAGCTAATTCTAAAAGAATTTTCTTATTGCGGATATAATACTTTATTCTCTGTAAGTTATAGATTGAATGACACCTAATTCCTGCTTAGGTATAAAATATATAATTCTGTTAATTAATTGTTTTTTTTTTCTTTTCTTGGTAGTTCTGTACCATGAGCGTACACTAGATAAATATTAAACAATTTCACTTTCTTCAAAAATATTGGTGTATGTGTGTGTTTATTTTAAAAATAATTGGGGCGCCTGGGTGGCGCAGTCGGTTGAGCGTCCGACTTCAGCCAGGTCACGATCTCGCGGTCCGTGAGTTCGAGCCCCGCGTCAGGCTTGGGCTGATGGCTCAGAGCCTGGAGCCTGTTTCCGATTCTGTGTCTCCCTCTCTCTCTGCCCCTCCCCCGTTCATGCTCTGTCTCTCTCTGTCCCAAAAATAAATAAACGTTGAAAAAAAAATTAAAAATAATAATAATAAAGTGATACAGGGTACATTCCAATCAACACATGTGTCTTGTTTCAGACAAATTGAAGTGGTAAATGTGACCAAAGTGTTGACATTGTAACCCAAAAAATGTTATTCCATTTCCTTTTTATAAACATAATGCAGATACTGAGATAATAGATATTAACAAAATATTATTTATATTCTCAGAAATTGTTAAAACATTACTTTGGTTCTTTTGTGGAGCATCATTTCTACAAAAAAAGAAGTTAAAATGGATTTTCATGTTTTTCTGTTTAATCATTTAAAATTGTATTTACTATTTATTTATTTTTATGTTGTTTTCTTACTTTAAATCTTTTGATTTTTACTTTCCTTTAAAATTTTCCTTAAAATGTTTCCTTTAAAAATTTTATTTTGCTTTATAATTGAAACAATTGTATTTCTTTTTTAAAAATATTTTTTAATGTTTATTTAGTTTTAGGAGAGAGAGGGACAGAGTGCACGCAGGGGATTGGCAGAGAGAGAAGGAGACACAGAATCCGAAGCAGGCTCCAGGCTCCGAGCTGTCAGGGCCGAACGAGGAGCTCAAACCCAGGCACTGTGGGACCATGACCAGAGCTAAAGTTGGATGCTTAACTAACCAACTGAGCCACCCAGGTGCCCCCCAAAAATGTTTATTTCTTAAATTTTATTTTGATTTTGCTCATATATTTAAGCCTATTGGTTTAACCCTATACTACAATTCACAAAACATAATGATTCATGATTCATTTTCATTTTATTTTAGACATCCTGTAATTTTTTTTCTTGCTTTCTGTACCAATTTTTGGGCTTCAACAGATGCTACCAACATGTCTACAAGCTGATAAATATCTGCCAGCCCAGGCTCATAGGTACTGATAATGATTAATTTCTTTGAAAAACTTTTAAGGTTTCTCTTCAGGCTTAGGGAATTCTTTAACCGTGGCACTTCATTCAGTCTTTGAGTGGTGAAGGACACCCGAGGAGACTATTATTTTCATTTATCTACTAAAAATTTTTTTTGAAATTTATTTATTTTAGAGAGAGTCAGAGGGGAGGGGCAGAGAGAGAGAGAGAGAGACACAGAATCCAAAGCAGGTTCCGGGCTCTGAGCGGTCAGCACAAAGTCTGATTCCAGACTCGAACTCGTGAACAGTGAGATCATGACCTGAGTTTAACCAACGGAACCACCCAGGCACCTTTCATTTATCTATCTTAAAAGTCACTGTCCAATAGTCTTTTCAGAGTGGGGAAGCAGTTCAGAGAGAAAATGAGTAAAATGTGAGTACTCAGTTGAAAAAGAATGCAGGAGCACTAGGAGTCACGTCAGTTCTATGGTTTTCTGTTCTTGGCCCTTCTTATGTGTTTAGTTTTTCATTAGCTCTTTGTAGCAAGTCTTTTAATAAACTATTTTGGAATCTCAAAGGCTTTTAGGAGCTTCTGCATACCAATTAAAGTAGGCACACCATTCTGTTTGTTCAAGGTGGGATCCCTTGCTTTTAAATGCATTTCTTAAATGAGTGCTCTTGCCCAATTGGGACATTTCACAAAATGGCCAGTGTAATTCAAGATTATTTTAGTAAAGTTTTACCATTTTGCTAGATAGATGCAGTTTCTGGATCATAGTTCTTAAATATAAAATTTGCAGGTGTGCTGGATAGTGGCACACTCAACTCTTTGGACATAAAGAATTCCATTCATGTCAGCTATACCTTTGGGCTTCCCAGAGCCAAATTAATATGTTAAAGGGCCTATCGTATAAATCTTTCTGACGTAGCAAACACTCTAAGAACTTGAAAATCTCAACCTGTGACCACCATTTTCTGTGGGTTTATTGACTTTTGAGATTCCTTATAATATTCACTCCCACTGGATTCAGTCCAACCCATATTGAACCCAATCTGATCCCAGACCCAGTCGAGCTCTAGCTGGTAACCACCAACAGTTCCCCAGATGTGGACTCTGGGGTTTGTGGAGGATTGTACCAGCAAATCCCAAATAATGAGAGCCACAGGCTAATTCCAAGCAAAAGGGGAACTACAGCTGCCACCAGCCGTTCTCAACATGAAATCTGGGGATAGAACCAAGGGCTGGGGCTTCCAATCAAACAAGGAGCTGTAGAAAGCCAACTAGATATGAAGCTCCATACCAAGAAGATGGAAGTCAGAACTGAAAGGAACTTACCAATGGCCCTTGGAAATGGTGAGGACGGCAAAGGGTCCACGGGTGCTACTCCCATGTTTCTCATTTGTCCCCAAAGCTGCAGGAAGTCTCCTTCAGCCTCTTGCTGCCCCCACACCTGTTAAAGAAGAAAAATCCAACCAAGAAACTAACAGATCTAATTGGCTTTACACAGCGGTCTGTGAATCAGGCAGACTCCCATCTAACACACACATCTAAATACAAGAGTGCTCCTGACGTTCTGTAATTAAGATTTTAAGGTAGATGGCTGGTTTCCATTAAGTTACTTAGAAAATTAGATGTCGTATCTCCTAAAGAAAAAATACTAAGGAAGATGAAAGAAAAGAGAAGATAATCAAAGGATGTTACTTATCATGTCACCTATTTAATATGAATTTCCTAAAAGAGGTGAACAAATTCAAAATAATGTAAAACTAAAACATTAAATTTGGAGAAATTTTGTCTACAGGTCAACAATGGTAATACAGAATTCATAAACAAACAAAAACCCAGAAGCAAAAAAGAAAAAAAAGTTCCCCACATCTAAAAAGTAGATTCTATTAAAATTAATGATTTCTGAGAATGAAAACTAAGTGAGTAATAAACACACAAAATACATAATGCCCATCAAAGAACGTTAATAGAATTGCACATGTATTTTTCTGGGGTGATTTGTTAAAATGGACTAGAATGGACTAGAATGGTTTCATCCCGCCTCCTCTTAATGTACTTAAAGACTTTCCATCTTTTTTAGAAAATGTGTATATAATTCCCTTAAGATAGCCTATCAAACCCTGCATATTCTGACATTTTTTTATTATTCTAAACATATCAAATACCACTCACTCTTTACTTGATAATTTCTAGACACACTGATACCTGATCACACTAGTACGTTCAAAACTACAGACAACTGGCATAATGTTTTATGTGCATGAAATCAATTGCTAATACATATGCATGTTTTATGCCTTTATATCTTTCAAGTTTTAGATGAAGTCTTTTGCTGAATTTATTTTTTCTGACATGACTTTTTCATTGAAGTATAATTGATGTACAGTATTTCAGATATACAACATATTTGATAATTCTACACATCACTCATTGCTCACCACGGTAAGTGCCATCACTATCTGTGACCACACAATGCTATTACAATATTACTGACTACCTTCCACATGCTGTACTTTTCATTTCCTTGACCTATTTATCTCATAACTGGGAGTTTCCACCTCTTAATCCCCTTTATCTATTTTTCCATCCCCCCACTCACCTTTCTTTAATATCCATTTTAGTTAAATTCACAACACATTACTCAGTGCAAAATAAGATATTTATCAATATATTCCTGTACTTTATTTCTATAATGTCTGAATTACCGAACGCTAAATTACATGAAGTCGGGGACCTTGCCTGCCCGGTTTACTAAGGCATGCATGACTTAAGACAGTATGATGAACGGATGAGATTCTCAGAATTGAATTGGAAAGTTAGATGAAGATGGCAGGTGAGTGAGTTAGCTGTTGTCTAAATTAAAAATAGTACGAGCCTCGGGGCGCCTGGGTGGCGCAGTCGGTTAAGCGTCCGACTTCAGCCAGATCACGATCTCGCGGTCCGGGAGTTCGAGCCCCTCGTCGGGCTCTGGGCTGATGGCTCAGAGCCTGGAGCCTGTTTCCGATTCTGTGTCTCCCTCTCTCTCTGCCCCTCCCCCGTTCATGCTCTGTCTCTCTCTGTCCCAAAAGTAAATAAACGTTGAAAAAAAAAATAAAAAAAAATAAATAAAAATAAATAAATAAATAAAAAAATAGTACGAGCCTGGATTAAGAAAGAAACCGTGAAAATGGAAAGAAAATAATAGAATCAAACATAATTTGGAGGTAGAATCTAGAGACAAACTGACATATTTGATGTAAGAGTCAAAGGGAAGGAATAATTCATTTTGATAGCTCATTTTGAATACAAGTTAAAGATATGATATAGTAGATAATTTCAAAAATATGGATAAGCCATATAAAAATCAATCATGTATAATCTAAACTCAGAGAAATTATGTGTAGGTACATATGTGTGGGTGTCTATAATAACACACAATACAGGGAATGGAGCAAGTCAAAGTATATAATTGATGGGATTATATAATATATATTACCGATTGTCTCATTTTACTCAGTTTTAATCTTTTTTTTAATGGTTATATTTATTTTTGGGACAGAGAGAGACAGAGCATGAGTAGGGGAGGGGCAGAGAGAGAGGGAGACATAGAATCCAAAGCAGGCTCCAGGCTCTGAGCTATCAGCACAGAGCCCTACTCAGGGCTCAAACTCGTCAACTGAGAGATCATGACCTGAGCCCATGACCTGAGCCAAAGTTGGACACTCAACAGACTGAGCCACCCAGGCTCCCCTCATTTTACTCAGTTTTATTGGTATAGACTTTTGCCCACAGTGTAAGAGAATATCTGTCTCCTGAAAACTTTACTTATAATATAATAAGTTAAATTAATAAAATAAATATCATAATTTCCATAACTGAAAAGAGTATCTTCTTGGAGAAATTGTGTTTTATTACAAAAATGAATAGTGTAAATTCTATTTATTATCATTTTTTTCCAAAATATCTCTTGATATCTTCTGAACATATCCCAGTTAATAAGGCTTAGTGATAGTAATGTATGTGTCTATTTATTGGAAATATTTCACTCAGTTTAATTTTTAGTTACTTTTTTAGTTCTTGGTGGTATGTGAAAATCAGGCAACGTATTTTATTATGGATCATTTATTATGGATCATTTTCTGATGCCATGCACATCCACAAATTTAAAAAAACACTCTTTTTCTTAAAGCTTCTATAATTTTACTGTATGTCTCTGTTTCTATCTCTTTCTCTCTCTATATAATAGATATAAATATATATATATTTTTAATTGTCATACATATGGTGAGCAAATTTATATTTTTAAACTTGTTTTCTATGTAATAATTTGTTGTATTACTTTGTTGCTTACATACAAAGACAGTTATTTTTAGTAATTATTTTATACTCTAATAATTTCACAAAAACATTTTCAATTAAACAATATTGCAGTTATTTTGAGGTAAGAAATCATTTATAAGTGTATAATTTAACTTCGTATATTTATTTCTATGTTTTTTCCTCAGTGAAGCAGATCAAATGTCAGATATCTTGGTGAATAAAGGTGATAATAACATGCAATCTTCTCAAGTAGTACCTTCTGACTATGGAAGGGATCCTTCTATTTTGCTACTGACATATTGTCAGATTACTACAGATTCTTATTCTGTACTATGTTTGAGTAGCTTTCTTTTCTGGCCAGATTAAATATAGCAGTCCTCATGAAGGAATAAGATACAATTTATAATTAAGAATGAGCATAACATATAGGATTCAAGCAAATTAACAGCAAAATTAAATGACAAGATAAGGCCTAAGAATTTTTTTTTTTTTTAAATCAGGTAATTTAATTTTAATGTTAGGAGAATAGTCACTTAAATCAAAGAGGGAGAGAAAGAAGAAGGGTGTTTGCTGTTGGCTCAACTGGAAATGGTCAAGTTAGATACACTGCAAGTGATGCCTATTCAGACTAAATTAACATTTCTGTGATTCTCTTGGGATTTCATCACTCCTTGTGCGGGCTTAGTCCTCTGAGTGACCGAAACAATTTCATGTTCTATATTTACACACAAATTCATGAGAGCAAGGAAAACAATTTGTGCCCCAGACTTATCAGATAATGTTCCGAGTCGCACACTGATTTTCACTTTTGAATCAGATTTTGCAGACTAGATATCACATCTCATCCCATTGACGGGTTTAGGAAAGCGTATACTGAACCGATCACCATGAAAATATTGACGCGACTATCTCGAATAGTTTAAGTGCAATGGTTTTCAGTGCCGGCTTCTTATCAAAATCATGTGAACATTGCAAAGTATACTGACCCTAGAAATTTCCTCCTGCCTTGCTCAATCCCTGAAGGTATACTATTGTCAGGATATTTATATTAACAATAACCTAAATCTGAATAGTTAAAAATTTTTTTTTCAGACACTTTGCTGCATAGCCTGGGTTGATAATCATAAAGTTAATCCCTTTGAGACCACCCTCACAGTTGTCGACCAGATTTAATTCCATCTCACCCAACACTAACCTTTGGCTAGTGAGAAAAGAGAACAAATGTAAAAAGGAAAAATCAAATACCCACTAGAAATCATAATTTATTAATATCCTATTTCATACGAGGCAACACAATTCAATCTATATTTTTGTTAATCTTTCATCTTCAGCCAGTAGTATATGCTGGATAGTTGTGCTAAGTTTTGGGATTTTTGCAGAGCCGTCCAAGATGTAATATTTAGGTACTTTCCATAATTATATTAAGTTCAAGCTTTACAAAGGTTGCTTGATTTGCTTGCATGTAAATTTGAGAAATTGGGTAAACACAGAATTAATTGATATAGTTTAAACTCATTATTTCCCCCAAAACAAGCTTTTATTTTGACAACTAATAAATTATGTTACAGTCATGGGAGAGAAATCCAAATTAGTTTTTATAATCATTTCAAATTGTATGTTCTTGAATTATTAACATGTTCATTTTTTTTCTCTTAAGAATGCTGACATTTAAATGTTGTTCTTTCTTAATTAAAAATACAGGGTAAAGGTGAATTTCTGCATTGTGTTGTTAGCTTCAGAAATTAAAAAAAAGTCACATGGTATAAAGATTTTGATAAACACACTAAATCTCCTATCCCATAAAAAGTATAATTTGTTGGTGTACTCTTTCCTACGGTCTTTTGCTGGGGATTCTGTTGTAAAATTCTCCAAGATCTAAAAAGGCCTTGAATCTCTTTTGCTTCAGTTGCAAATCTATTTATAGAATGGGCAGATTTTGTAATGCTTCATTGCTTTCAGTTGATGGAGGAGAATGCAAAGTCTTCTTTCTTTCAAAGGGGTGTTGAAGCACAATTATTTCAGACACCCTGATACAAAGTGAAACAAAAACAGGCTTTACTTTTTTCTTCAAGGCTGGAGAAGGATGTGCCTCTCTTTTTCAAAATGCACATATTTCAGAAATTTAAATGTTTGAGAAAAGTTCATTGCTTCGAATAAAGTAAGAATGGTGACTATATCAAGCATGATCTACAGTTGATGTAAGTGTCAGGTTGCTTCATCGTCGTCCAGGAAATTACATTGACTGCATATTTTCTTACCGTTTCTCAAAATAGTATGTAATGGATTTGAAAAACACTCAGACTAAAAACGTCCAGCAAATATTTTCACTTGAATAAATATAATTTTGTAAGTAGAAACTTCACACATCACAAAGGATTTGGGATACAAAAACAGATTTTCAGATCCACATGTCAAAATAATGTCAATTTGAAAGGTCTGTCTCCAAAAGATAATTTTATATTTATTTTTATGTGAAATGTGATAAACAATTGGGGGAAAATAACTTAACGCTTACATGCAACCCTCATATATGTAATTCATTTAATCTACTATGTACACATGGAATGTTTGTGGTCTTCTTACTTTAACAACTTTGACCCGCGTGCATGGGCTCAGAACAGGGAATATGGAGGCGTACTTCATTGTGTTGCACGATGTATTATATTTATTGCAGGAAATTGTGATTTTTACAAATAGAAGGTTTGTGGGGAATCTGCATTGAGTCAGTCTATTGGCCTCATTTTTCTAATAGCATTTGCTCACTCCATGTCTTTCTGTCACATTTTGGTAATCCTCATAATATTTCAGACTTTTTTCTTACTATATTTGTCATGGTGATCTGTGAACAGTGATCTTTGATCCTACTATTGTAATAGCTTTGGGAATGCCATGAGCTGTGCCCATATCAGAGGGTAAATGTAACTGACAAATGTATGTGTTTTGATGGCTCCACTGACTGGCTGTTCCTCCTTTTCTCTTCAGGCTTCCCTGTTTCCTGAGAGACAACAATATTGACATGAGGCCAGTTAATAACCCTAACATGGCCTCTACCTGTTCAAGGAAGAGGAAAAGTCTCCTGTCTCTTTACTTTCAATCAAAAGCTACAGATGATTAAGCTTAGTGAGAAAGGCATGTTGAAAGCCAAGCTAGGCCAAAAGCTAGGTCTTCTACCAGTTAGCCAAGTTTGAATACAAAAGAAAGTCTTCGACGGAAATTAAAAATGCCACTCCAGTGAACACACAAAAGATAAAGAAAGGCAAAACAGCCTTCTTGCTGATGTGGAGAAAGCCACCCATGTGCCCTAACACCACATTCAGTTTCAATGAAAAACAAATCAGCCCACGTTTAATGTCTAGCCAGCCCTTTCTCACAAACCCAAGAGTCTCCCTGAAAAACTTGTTTCTTCATAACCACTGTAGATTATACTACCATCTACATCCCTCGAAGGCCACTCACATTAACCTCGGGTTTCTTCAATATCTTAACTTCTGGTTCCTATGTGACTTTCTTTACATTCTTCTTACAATCTCTATTAACTTTTCTTTTTTTTTTCCTTTTTCTTTTTTTTCTTTCCGTCTAATTCTTTCTGATTCTTTAGAATCAATTCTTCAGCTAGGACTCCCTGATTCCCTGCAATTCATAACTAGGGTAGGTTTTGGGGTTAACATTTCCCATTAAAAACATATATTTTCCCATTTGTTGCATTTGTAATCCCTGATAAAATTAAATTCCATAAGGGAAAACTCCAATATTCACTACTACATCATTAGGATTAAGCATAATCTCTGTCACATTAAGTTGCACTGAGAAATATTTATAGACATATAGTCTGACTACTGCATATGTACACTCAGAATATCACATTGTCACATTTCTTAGGCTTCAGTTTTCTGTCCATTGATCTAAATCACAATATGTCCATTCATATTGGCTTGACATATTGGATTACTCTTCTCATTCTTGCCATATTATAATTTAAGTACCAATCCTCTGAATTAGGGTAATGAGGACTTAGAGATATCACAGGGTTTGGGTGAAAGTTATTGTTTCAGAATTAATGCTCCAAAATCATACACAAGTGAAGAATACAATCTTGACTCAATGGAAATAACTGAAAACACAACATGGAGGTGTCTTAAAGGCAACTGCTATAGCTTTAATTATTACTACTGACTAACTGATACTTCATAGAGCACATGTAACACATTTTACTCAGTTAATCCTTCATTGCTAGCCCCTCAAAATAATTCTGTTTTATTTTTTCTATGAAGCATGATTACATTTAACATGTTTTTATGCATGTACATACACATACACGCATGTACATAATTCTATAGAAAGAAATTTAAAAAGTGAGATTGTGTATATGAAGGGTATGTGTATTTTAACTATGATTTACATTGCCAGATTGCTTCTAGAAAACTGTAACAAATGGCATTTATGCAAAATGTAACTATATCCTTTTACCCAGATTCCTGACAGGACTAGGTGTTATGGCTTTGTAAAATCGCTATCAGCTTCGTAAGTTTACCAATCTGGTGAATAGAATGACATTTATTTCTACTGTTATCTGCATTTCTTCGCATGGCTTCCTAAATCATTTTCTTTTCATCTTAAATATCAAGTATATTCCGTGTACATTCTATCAAAAATTACATCCTACTTAACTTTCTACAATTTTTCACAGCTTTATTTTTTTCCTTTGCACTTGCCAATATTAAAGTGATGTATATTACTCATTTACCTGTTTTTTATTTTTCTCTCGGGAAAATAAGCTCTGAAAAGTGTTTATTATTTTGCTTGTCACTATACCCTCACCATTAGGAGATTCCCTGGCATATAGTAGGTGCTAAATGCAAATATTAAAATGAATTAACACAGGGGGGCCCTGGGTGGCTCAGTCAGTTAAACTTCTGAGTTCAGCTCAGGTCATGATCTCAGGGTTCATGAGTTTGAGCCCCGCGTCGGGCTCTGTGCAGATGGCTCGGAGCCTGGATCCTGTTTTCGATTCTGTGTCTCCCCCACTCGCACTCTCTCTCTAAAAAAATAACCATTAAATATTGATTAATTAATTAACACATAAATGAAACTGACAACAAAAAGAAGAATTTTCTATGCCCTTAAAACATTGCATCAAAACATTTTTTTCATTGGGGCCCCAGAGATTATAGAATCTGAGGATTTATAATCAATTTATAAACTTTATAGGACATTTGAAATCTTGGAAATGTGCAGGTGGCTGTCATACCAGAAACATCCCTATTCTTAGGTCAGGGTAGAGAGCACAAAATCGTAAAAAATATGAATGTCTGTATGCGATGATTGCATTAAACCATCCCTGTTTAAGACTTCACTTTTCCTCTTTAAGAGGCGGGGGGGGCAATTTATTTATTTATTTATTTTTTAATATTTTTTTTAACGTTTTATTTATTTTTGAGACAGGGAGAGACAGAGCATGAATAGGGGAGGGCCAGAGAGAGGGAGACACAGAATCTGAAACAGGATCCAGGCTCTGAGCTGTCAGCCCAGAGCCCGACGCGGGGCTCGAACTCACAGACCACGAGATCGTGACTAGAGCCGAAGTCGGTCACTTGACCCACTGAGCCACCCAGGCGCCCGAGGCGGGGGGGGGGGGGGGGGGGGGGCAATTTAAATCACATTCCTAGTCTCAATATGTCCAACAAAATGAGTTAGCATGTTCCAAATAGGAGGCCAATAATGTTGAGCTCTTAAGCAACTTCAGACCCACTCCCTGTGTGTACCAAACTGATCTTGAGATTGCTTTCCTACGTAGTGGCCTCTATTTGGAAACTACTCCCTATACGAAAGCCCCATAAAACAAGTCCTCAGAGTTAGTAGACCCAAACCAATAGGAAGCAGAACTCTAGTTCCTGGCAGCCAGAGCCCTTGCCTTATAATATAATGTGTATTATTTGACCTTTATTACTCTAGACGCTTGGTACAAATCTGTAATCAGAGAAACTATTTTTATGAAAAGCAGACATTTCAATAGTATATGGACATAAAAGACAAGAAATTGTCTCCCCTGAAAAAATTGTTTTGGCTGCAACCTAAAGATTTAGTGACATAACTAAAGAACAATTGAGGAAGAATCTTAATTAGCCATGTAAAAGGAGAATCGTTTCTTTTGGAATTCACTACAACTATTTTCATTGGAATCCACCAGATTATACATTCCATAAAGCCCGGATTTGATATACAATAACTAGCCTTCAAATTAGAAATATGGAAAATGGTAGTCCCCGTGATGTAAAATTTCCCACCCTTTAACCGAAACCATTTCACTGAATAAAACACAAGTGCAAGTTTATCATGAACTCGGTCATCATAAATAGTATCAGAGCCGCTGTTACTATTGACATGTGTGATTACGATAAGATGAGACTTGAAAACGCCAATCTGCTTTGTTTGAGTTTTGCAACATAGGCGTTTATTGGTATTTGTTAAGGAAAAATCACACGACTTTATGATATATGTTATACAAATGGGTGTCAGGGAAAGAATGAGACAAGGTGCAGCGGCAACAAAGGAATGAATCATAGAGTCGTGCCCTGATAGAGCATGGTAAACACATACACGCAAAAATACACACATACATGTGCACACAGGCACACACAATTACTCTGGTTATAGGTCTGGAAATTCAGGGTCAAATATACTTATTATAGGTGGATCCAATCCCATTCTCTGAACCCTACCTAAAATCCTCATTCAGGTGAGTCACTTCAAGCCGTAGACAGAGCAAAATGATGCAACAATGAATCACTGTAGCCTACATGTGAGATTTCTCCTTGATTGAGTGTTTTCCAGTGGTAAGAAATGGGTTCTTATAGCCATAAAATAAAGTCTATCAGTCTGGGTCTTTTCAATTCAATCCTTGTTGATTATATTTAGATTGAATTATTCCATGAAAGGGCCATTTCAAGTGATCCTTCCCAATTATTTCTGTCATCTTAAATTATTTGTATAGTAATATAATTTGCAGTGGTCTAATCTTCAAAATCACCACATATTTTCATTCGCATATTTTGAGACTTCATCCAAGTTTCTAGGTCTGCTGAGAGAAGCGGATGACTTTCACAGGATATAAGGTTATTTTCTAGCATAGAGGAAGATCTGAGAAAAACCCCACTATAAAAATTAAAGATGGCAATACCATACTCCCAATATTTCATATTTTATGGCATTACTATTTGTGTTTGGGGCAGACTGAAAATCTATTTTTATTATGCTTTCTGAGATGGCACTTTGAATTTAAACCCCATTTTCCATGGCTTATAGCTTTTCCACTGAGTACCTTTGGGGATAAACTTCATCATGCTGGTTCTTAACCTAGAATAAAATAATTCAGGAAGTTTGAAGGAAATGTATTTTGTCGTTTTTGATTTAAGTAACTACAGGGAAATTCTTTTTGGCTGTTCAAAAATATTATACAATTTTTTTTCTTGAATAATTCATAAGAAATTATAATTTTAAGTGCAAATATTTATAATGCAATTATCTTTTAGAAAAGACACACATATTTAAAATTATTTATACAAAATGACAATGAAATATAATACACATTTACTACATTTCTCAATTCATAGAGTGCAATTCTCAATGATCTGCCAAATCCATCAGAAGTTCTGAAATGTAGGCTTTTGTGGAAAGGACGGCTGTATTGAATCAAAATGAAAAATCTTATTTGCAGGAATGACTAACCACCTATTAAAGAGTCAAGGTTTCAGTGGCTATTTAAATGCAGGCTCAGTGGTTTATGTAATGTCAAAATTCCTCATTCCCCCATTTCAAATGTGTATACATAAGGCTAGTTTTTGATATCCATTTATACAAAAGCAAAATTTAAAAGGATAATAAAATAAAAACTCATAAAGTCTCCTGGTGTGTCTTACTCAGCTTAATAACTTGTGGAATTTTCAGGAGAAAAGAGGACTCATATTTCCCAACACAATCACTAATTTAGTAAAAACACCTCCCTTACTGGGGGTTTGATAATCATTAAACAGTGCTAATCAATTGTAGACATTATCCGGTTAAGAAATAGAGATATTTTACTAGAGAGGACACTCTCTACATAAACAATAAGCAATATATACTTGCCTTTATCTCACACACACATGTATGTATGTATGTATGTATGTATATGTGTATGTACAATACACATAAAATTAATACCTATTGTGCACATATAAGAAATAAATGATAACTATGTATAAACCTATACATGGGTAAATATAGATGTATCTGTATTTTATTTTGGTTTGTATCCTAATTCTATTTTCATTTTCTTTTTTTAATGTTTAATTTTGAAAGAGAGAGAGAGAGAGACTGAGACAGAGCATGAGCAGGGGAGGAGCAGAAAGAGAGGGAGACATCGAAGCAGGCTCCAGCCTCTGAGCTGTTAGCACAGGGCCAGATGCGGAGCTCGAATTTACGAAGCACGAGATCATGACCTGAACCGAAGTCTGACGCTTAACCTACTGAGTCAGCCATGCCCCCGACCCAATTATATTTTATAATGTTCTATTTCTGGAAAATATGATTTAATGGGGTTAGTTTAGTAACTGTTATTTAAAAAGATTTCTAAGGTGAGGGCACCTGGGTGGTTCAGTCAGTTAAGTGCCCAAGTTCAGCTCAGGTCAGGATCTCAAGATTCACGAGTTCAAGCCTCACGCGTCAGGCTCTGTGTTGACAGCCTCAGAGCCTAGAGCCTTCTTCAGATTCTGTGTCTCCCTCTCTCTCTGCCCCTCCCCTTCTCATTCTTTCTCTCTCTCTCTCTCTCTCTCTCTCTCTCAAAAATAAATAAAACATTAAAGTTTTTTTTTTTTTAAATATATCTAGTGGCATCTGGGTGACTCAGTTGGTTAAGCTCCCTCCTCGTCATTTCAGCTCAGGCCATGATCTCATGGTTTCTTAAGTTTGAGCCCTGCATTGGGCTCTGCGCTGACAACAGGGAGACTGCTTGGGATTCTCTCTCTCCTCTCTCTCTGCCCCTTCCCCATTTGTGTTGTCTCTGTCTCTCTCAAAATAAATAAACTAAAAAAAAAACAAAAACAAAAAAAAACAAAGATCTCTGATGTTTAATCATTTTTTAATTATATTTGTAGGTACTTTTACACATATACCTACACATATGTAACATCGCCAACATTGATTTAATTATTTTCATTTCACATCTTTCCTCCAAGTTATTTTTATAAAAAAGTAAGCTTACAAAATTTTCTTTATTATATTCATTTTGACTTATATATTCCATATTCTATTCACTATACTAGGGTGGGAAGAGAAGAAATATAAGAATATCCATAAACAGTAACAGTACAAGGTGAAAAAAATTAAAAACAAATTTTTATAAAGTGTTTTTGGAGCCATTTAAGGAAGAAAATGTATCCATCCCAGGGGGAGATACATTAGTACCAGATCTTAAATGATCAATTGAGATTTATAATGTAGCAAGTGGAAGAGGTTTCTGTTTCTATCAAGTATGTTCACTGCATCAAGTGATAATTATGATGTTTGCTTTTAATGAATGTTTTTGCAGATTATTAAATCAGAGTGAAAAAAGAAAGAAAATTCATAATAGTGTTCCAGAACCACAAATTGAGTCATTTCCAGTTTTAACTCAAGTTTCTTCTCTTTTTGACTCACTACAAGAATGTAATTAGGTAGTTGAATCATGTTTTTCCTACCTACCAGATTTACACTAAAAATTCCCATTATGCTCTAAAATGCCTTACTGAATGATTTTCCCTTAAAACCCAACAAAATTATATTTCAAAAGATTACAACAATTAGAGTCTGAGTCTACATATTTTACTCTTGCCATTCAATATCACACTGAAAGTGTATTATCATTATCATTATTATTATTATTACTAATCATCAAATGCCAATATTGAGGGAAATTTTTGGCCTATTCTTGCAATTATGTTCATGGCATTTAATTATATATTGGTCTAGCTTAGTATGAACTTGAACTTGTATGATCAGAGTAAAGTAACTGGCACTGCCCATGACCAATATATAGCTGTGTATTTGGCCGTATTTCTACGTCTATTCCAAGTAGATGAAAAGATGTTTCATAGAATTTAGGAGCCTACGTGGCAGCTACTATATCCTGTAGAAATGGAACTGAAAAAGGCTAGTTGTTTCTAATGCCTCTGAGTAACTCTTAGAGTAAACTCTTGAGATTTAAAATCTCAGCCCAGGGGAAGGACAAAGAAATGCTGAGCATCCGAAAACTTCTTTAATTTTTTGCAGCTACAGGTCTGCAGAGTTAAAAATCAGTTAACATTGTGGCCTATTTAGGTATGTCAAGGGAATTTTACGTGATTTATTAGGAAGACAGGGGTCCATGTGAAATGGGATGAGGTAAGTTTGAATCTTGAGCGCATACATGACCTTGGGCTTTTCTTGCTAGGAGTAGATGTCAACTGTCTTCATGAGGAAAAGCTTTTTTCTCTCAGACTTAAAATAATTTGCTTTGTTGGTCTGAAATCACTTACACTCTTGAATAGTTGGGATGCCTCCCATTAATCTCATCTTATATATTTGTAATTCATATATTGTTCACAACTTTATTCAATGTCCCTTCATTTTTGCAACAAACAAGTGTTTGCCTTTATCCCCAGGAATTGCTTAGTTCATATTTGTAAATAAAGTATTATCCAGAATGGTAGTTTAAAAAATGCATTTATATATGTATTTATACTATTGATTACTGTCTCTGAAAACGTTTATTTCAATTGGGGGAAACTGATAAACAACAGATTTCTCTTTTAGATGACTCCAATTGCAATGCACCTGAAGTGATATGTTTTTGTTAAACTTCCTCTCTGTGAGGTTATTAGAAATGTAATGGATGCCATTTTGCTTTTGAAACAAACTTTTAGGCCTACGTGAGATCTCCATAGCTATTACTTCTCTTTTAATATAAAGGTTATGTTATTTCTGCATGTGTGCGGAGAATCATCAGCTTGGACAATTTATTCATCTCACATCATGTGGAATTACCCTTCTTCAATAATATATTTTTTATTTCTTCTTAGCGATTATTAAAGAGGTATGACACATGTATAGAAAACAGACTAATTAGAAGTTTATAGCTTCATTAATTTCCCAAACTGAAGACACTCATATAAGCATCATGCAGAACAAGAAGCATAACATTAAGAGTAGCAAGGGAAGCTTCTCGTA
The DNA here is from genome assembly GCF_007474595.2 of Lynx canadensis. Taxonomy (NCBI): domain Eukaryota; kingdom Metazoa; phylum Chordata; class Mammalia; order Carnivora; family Felidae; genus Lynx; species Lynx canadensis. The sequence continues at coordinate 217,102,386 of NC_044303.2, read as the reverse complement.
TTCCCTTCCATTCTCTACCTTCACAAAAGAAACCCCATCCCAACAACATTTTGGTAAATTCATTATAAAAATGATACAGTTCTCCACCAGTTACTGTATTTGAAGGATTGGCCCCGTGAAATTGCATCTCCGTCCATCAGGATGGAATCTAGTTCCAGAACCCTTGAATTTGCACTAGATTTGTAACTTGGTCAGTAGAATGGGAAACAAATGACAATGTGTTAGTTTTAAAAGTCCTAAAAGATCTTAAAAGGCTTCCTTGCCATGATCATGTCTCTGTTCTAGACTAAGAAGCCTGGGCTGGGCTGCCTGAAGTTTAAAGATTTGATTAAATCCCCAAAGAACTCCACCAAGATCCGCAGAGCCATCTAAGAGGACAACATCTGGCTGCCCATGAATGAGTGCAACCAGATTAAGACTGGAAGCAGCATCGTCAGCCAGATTTTTCTTGGGAACAATAATAAAAGCTCAATGTTTTAAGCTGCCAAGTCTGGGGGTGTATTGTCGTACAGGATTATTGCGACAACGTTAAATGATGCAGAAATATGTACCTTGACATGTAATGGTGCCTTTACAAAAAGCTTAAATCTGTGGATTTAGCTTTGGGACTGTTTCTCTCCCAAGGGAAAGGAGATTTTTTTTTTTCCCCTGTTTTCTTCCCCAGCTGTGATCGCTCTTCACCTGTGCCTTGAGGGTGACGGATGGCACAGAACTCTGTCCATTGCCCTATCATTATAACATCCTCCTTCTTTATCTTCCTAAGTTTTCCAGAGATTCCACTGCTTAGCATCCCAGTCAAGCTCAGTCAAAAGTACTGGGACCTTACTCCATGGCATCCGTGCCCTCCTAGCTTTGCAACACAGCACGCTAGGGTCTCCAGCTTACTAGCCTGCTCTCCCACCTGTCTGTTAGCCCCAAAGCCAGCAAAGTAATGGGCACTACAAACCATCCTCCAACCTCAGCTCTTCTTCCTACTTTCTAACTCCTGTGTCAGCTCCACCTCTAGTTGAGCATTGGTGGCCAACAAACTGCCCGCATAATAGCCATGTGTTTCCTTTTCCTGCCACAGTGTGCTCTGTGCAGTTCCTCGAAAAACCACCAGCATTTGGGAAGTATCTCTATACCATATGCTGATGCACAAGCATCAGATACATGGACCACCTCACTCTGCAGACAGTTCGATGGCCAACTCGAGATTTCCCCCATGGATGTCTCTTTCTCAAGACCCATTTCTTCAGTCTTCTGGCTCCTTTACCAGTTTGTGGTTGAAAAACCTCAAGAGTTCTTAGAATGAAATTTGAAACTGGCCCTTGTATACAGAGGGCAAAGAAAGACAGAAGAAAGAGGCTGACCCCTCCAGATTGGTAAGTGGTGATTTTAATAAGCAAGGGGACTTATATGTGAGATTTGCCTTGGGCACTGCAAGACCTCTAGATCTCCACACTTGTTCACCAGAATCTTAAGAGTTTATAGAGAGGTCCTAACAGGATTCAGTCACATATACAACATATGCAGATGATCCCAATAACTCATTATTTTTTTCAAGACTGCATCCTTGAAGAAATACCTACTTCAGGCATAATGGAAGGAAAATACATTCCTAGCACAAGGAAGAAGGTCAGGAGCTTCTGACCGGCCAGGTCTAGCACTCTGGGTAACCAGCAGTCATGTCCTCTGGGTGACCATGTCCAACAAAGCCCTAGACCCAGTGTGATGGTATTTGGAGGTGGAGTCCTTGGGAGGAAATTAAGGTTAGATAAGGCCATGAAGGTGGGGCCCTCATGATGGGATTTGTGCCCTTATAAGAGAGCTTCCTTCCTCTTTCTCCCTCTACTCTGTGAGGAAACAGCAAAAAGTTAACTATCTAGAAATCAAGAAGAAATCCCTCATCAGGGAACCAATTAGCTAATACCTTGATTGTGTACTTCTCAGCCTCCAGAAATGTGAGGAGTAAATTCCTGTTGTTTAAACCACAAGTTTATGCTATTTTATTATGGCAGTCCAAAAATAAATGTATACCCTTAAATCGAAAAACTTTTAAATACTGCTTTAGGGACATTTGACAAATATTAATATAATATACCTTTGTTGTCATTTATGTAAAAGCATTTTTTAGTTTCCATTGTGATTTATGCTTTGGCCCATGTGTTATTTTTTTTTTTTTTTTTTTTTTTTTTTTTTACTGTTTACTTATTTTTTCAGAGAGAGAGAGAGTGAGCATGAGTGGGGGAGGGGCAGAGAGAGAGGGAGACACAGAATCCAAAACCTGAGGGCCTGACTTGGGACTTGAATTCATGAACCATGAGATCATGAACAGCCTAAGTCAGATGCTTAACCAACTGAGCCACCCAGGCACCCCAACCCATATGTTATTTTAAAGAGTATTTCTTGTGACTGTGGATTTCTCTATATCTACTTTAACTCTGTCAGTTAAGTGTTTGAAGGTATGTTATTGTGTGTATACATATTTAGAACTGTGAAGCATTTCTGCTGAATTTAATTACATTCTCTGTTCACATGGTATGATACTTTTAAAAACATTGAAGTCTACTATATTAAATACAAGCACATTTTCACCAGTTTGTTGTTGCTGTTATTGTTAGAATTTGAAAAGTACAGCGTTTTCCATTTATTTATCTCCAACATTCCTTATGTATGTTTCCTGTGTATGTCAAATCCATGGGTTTTGTTATTTTACCTACTCTGGTCATTTCAGCCTTTTACTTGAATATGCATTCACTTACATTTTGTGTAATCACTTACATAATTTAATTCATATTGGCCATAAAACTATTTGTTTAGTAATTGACCTGTCATTTTTTTTTGTTGTTGAATATTCTTTTGTCCCTTTAAATTCAAGTCTTCACTATTATTTTGTTTTCCGTATATTAACTTGTAATTTCTTATTTTTTAAATAATGTTTTGGAGGGATGTCTGGAGATTACAACACAAAAAATGGATTATATTTTAACTAAAATAATTATATTTTATGTTATTTTGCATAATGCTAGAGCCTATGTTCACTTGAATTATATTTGCCTCATTGTTGCCTTTGCTATTATTGTTCTCATGAATTTTAATTCTGCATTATTTTATCTTTTTTATAGTCAATATTCATTCTTTTATTGATCTGTATATTCATATCCTGTGTTGTGGTATATTTCATGCTATATTTTCCTATTTCTCTTTCAGATGATTTTTTCTGCTAAAAGGATGATTAACATTTTGGGGGGTACAGTGAAAAATGATACTCATTTTTTATTCATTTGAAGAATGTTTTATTTTGCAAGGATTTGGGGGTGAGGCTGTGGGAATATAATTTCTTGTTGATTTTAATTTTGGTTTATTAAAAATGTCTTTTCATTGTCTTCTACTTTTCATCTTTTCTATTCAGAAGCCAGTTTTCAGGCTTACTGTTATTCTTTTGAAAATAGTATAATGTCTTTTTTTTTTTTTTTTTTTTTTTTTTTTTTGCCTCTGACCACTTTAGACAAAGCTTCTTCCTGATTCATGTTTTCATTTGTTCTATTATGATGCATTCAGGTGGGGTGTGCTATATATCTATCCTGTCAGGTCCTTTAAAAATTTCTTGCATCCTTGGGGCGACTGGGTGGCTCAGTCGGTTGAGCCTCAGACTTGGGCTCAGGTCATGATCTCATGGCTCCTGGGTTTGAGCCCCACATCGGTCTCTGTGCTGAGCCTGCTGAGCTGTGCCTGGAGCCTGCTTCAGATTCTGTGTCTCCCTCTCTCTCTGTCCCTCCCCTGCCCGCACTCTGTCTCTCTCTCCTTCAAAAATAAAGAAAAAATTAAAAAAAATAGAATTTCTTGAGTCTTTGAATTAGTGTTTCATCAGCTCTTGATTAATGATATATTGCTTCTGCCTCATTTTCTCTCTCTTCTTCATCTTGAACTTAAATTACACACAGTGAAACTTTTTGCTTTGTTCCACATGTTGTTCACTCTTTATATATACATTTTTCTTTATTTTGGTTCCTTGGCTTCAGTATGTATATTTTCCAACTTGCCTTGACTTTAATATCACTAAACCTGTCTATGGGTCTAATATGTCCCATATTAAAAAAAAATAAAAATATGTCCCATATTTAAAAAAAATATATGTCTTTATTTATTTTTATTTTTATTTCTTAACCTCTGTGAGATGAGCTACCAATGAAGATCTGTGCTTTTCCTGATGGCAAATGCTGATTCTTGATTTGAGCTAAAGGCTGAGTATCCCTGCTTGACCCTGTCCGAATGTTGCTATAGCAGAAGAAAGACAGAATAGTATTCTATCAATTTACTTTTCACTGACTAATGCATATATTTGTGGAATATATTCCTTTTAATAAACGAGTCATCCTTAATTAGAAAGTTTATTAAATTATGGGCATCAGTACTTTGCTAAGTTTTTTATTGGCCAGTAAATTCTCTGCAATTTATTATACACATGAAAGCAAAATATAATCAAAGTTTTAAAAGTTTAACCTAGGGCACCTGAGTGGCTCAATTGGTTAAGGGTCTGACTCCTGATGTCTGTTCGGGTCATGATCTCACAGTTTGTGAGATCAAACCCCATGAGATCAAGTCCCAGGAGACTGAGGCCTGAGTCAGGCTCCACGTTGACAATGCAGAGCCTGCTTGGGATTCTCTCTCTCTCCCTCTCTCTCTGCCCCTCCCCCACTTGCATGTGTGTGTTTACTCTCCCTGTCTCTCAAAATAAATTTTTTAAAAAATAAATAAATAAATAAATAAATAAATAAATAAATGTTTATCCTATATTACTCTAACTTTTCCCTTTCTACAAACTATGAATAAACTCTAAAATATTCTATTCACAGGATAATTTGCTTTCCTGAAAAATAAATACGATATATATAAATACAACTTAAAAATCTCCTATGCAAAAACTTCCCTCCTTGGGACAAGTTGGCAACACATAAATTATTGCAGAATTTAAATACTTGAAAACAGTGCTTAAACTAATGTAAACCCTAGAAATAAGGACAGAAATGTGTTGCTCTGCCCTGAAACATAAACATGAAAACATCTTAATCCATATTATTTACTTATAGTGTGCCTTCACAGATGCCATCTATGTGGCTTTGAAATTTGATGAGATTGACCGGAATCATTATGGATTATGAAGAAGCAGTAAACCTAAAATATAATCCAGCAAAGCATTATAGAATTGTGGCAAAAATGAAAGTTTACTAAAATCAAGGAGAGATATATCATGCAACAGTATATGTAAATATATTCTTCGTGGACTAGAAAATATATTAGATGTTGGTTGACAGTGCTAATGTCTATTTTTCCAGCATTACCTAATTAGATGGATGATGTACTCGTGGGTATGAATGTCAGAGTTTCATAGGGCAACTGGGGTCGTTCCTTAGGGTGTACAATTCTGGGGTGAAATAAAAGCATTCTTTAATCAAGCTTTATTTAATCAAACCTTTTTATTCCTTAGTAACTTGGTACTGTGAGAGGAAAGTGCTATATCAAAGATGTTTAACCTCATCTAAAATAAGGATCCCCTTTCAGTGTGAAATCCTTTACTATATAGTCCTATTTATATTCAGTTTTTGGGAAAGTACATCATGACAAAAGATGGTTATGATTTCAGTACTACTTGAAATAAAATTGTGTTTATTTGTATTATTTATCACAACATTTTATGTGGTTTACCATTATTCACTGTTTACACATAAGCATTTGTGGACCACATTTAGTACAAAAGGCTTGTCTATATTAAATGAACAAGTTAAATGATCAATAAAGTACACTGGAAATGTACTAAATCATAGAAATATGCTCAGTTCCATCCATTCCTAAATTGTATATATAAAAGGCAAATGTACATGCTAAAATGACGCACACAAATTTTAATTATAAAGACAACACCCTATGTAAGGGTTAAAAACAATGACTTTTAAAATGATTATCGTAAAATAAATGAGAATCTATTTTTGAATTAGAATCAAAGATTAAAGGTAGACATTTATCGTAATATAGGTTAGGTTGATCTTCTGGGATTAGTTTGTAATGAATATAACTTTTCCTTGGCACCGGAACAGAAATAACTGGTCATGTATAATGGAGACAAAGCAAGCTTTTTGTAAATAGGACTATTTGTTGGATGCTTTCTGGGTCATATTTCCATTACAGGATATGAGAATAGAGCTCCAAGGGGTATTGCCACTATCAACAAGCCTGCTTGTTCAAAGAGTGTGAGGGCATGGGTGCTGACAGGTTCAGGATTCCAACTATCTTTGTATTTTTGTTTTGCAATCGCTTCCTAGTGCATTTCACTGGATAGTAGAAATGGAGTGGAGAAAACACACAGGACTCTGATAGAAGACATAAAGTCTGGACAACAATCCTGCTAAAGACAGATACTGGTTTGCTAAACTAGAATTCATTCGTGTCCTTTTCTCTCTGGTTGTATCAGCCACTAGCTGTATCAAATTCAAGAAGTCATTGAAATTCTCCAAGGCTCAGATTTCTTTCACTTCATGATGAAGAAAATAATAATAGCCTCCCTAAAACATATTTTTAAAAGTACTAATGCAATATTTTCTCGCCATAATAGGTACTTAATAAACTTAGCTTTTCCTGTCTTTGAATTCCGTTCATATTTTTATTTCCAAAGCAATATTTACATCATGTTTTTATTTGAAATTTAAGTACAGGTCAAACACTGTTGTATATGAACCTCTTAATTCTTTTAGCCTTCTGTTCCTAGTATCACCTATAAAAGCATAAAACTCTGTATCTATTATCTCCTTAGTACAGTGTTTAAAAATATTATATGAATATGAATATATGATAGAATATATAAATATTTGGTAAACATGTATTTACTCTTTTCAAACAATCACACACACTCTGCAAAGACATATAAGACAGTAGAGAAAACATATTTTTAAAACTTCAGCAAATAGGGCACCTGGGTTTCTCGGTTGTGTCTGATGCTTGATTTTGGCTCAGGTCGTGATCTCATGGTTCCTGGGTTCTAGCCTGCATAGAGCTCTATACTGACAGTGTGGAGCCTGCTTGGGATTCTCTCTCTCTCTCTCTCTCTCTCTCTCTCTCTCTCTGCCCCTCCCCTGTTCATTCTCTATCTCTCTTTGAAAATGATAAATAATCTTTAAATTTTTTTTTAAATTTCAGCAAATAAAATAACCATAAATAAATTATTATTATGTAACACATACATATATATACATATATTATGTATTATGTATTATTATATTATATATTTATATAATATATATATTATATTATATAAATTATATTATAAATTATGTATTATTATGTAACATATATATACATATATGTGTATATATGTCGATGATACATATATATGATACTATATATGCTATATATTATATCCTATATAATATATAGCATAAATTTTTATAAACATATAGCAAATGCAGGTAGATTATTTAAACAAGTTATTTGAAAGCACGTATCATATACTTATTTAATGATCTCTTTATATTTTTTTCTTCTGTGGTTTCAAGTTAATCACTATGTGTAATTAACTACATATTTATACTGTAGTTTTCACATCTTCTCATTTGTCTTCCAATTAAGGAAATAAAGGGATTATAATGGATGTCTATTTTGGATTTTCCCTAAACTTTATGCTGATCAATTTTTCCTCGTCTTTTTAGTTACAGCTCATTTTGTTGTAAGGTTTTTAAAACAATTAATCATCATATGCTTCTTTCCTGCATAGAAGATGCATGCATTAGCTGTAGTCTGTTTATTTTACTTCCCAGTCAGCAATTACAATGCCAGAGTAAATTAAAGAAAATTATATATTTACAGGTTTTGAGGTAAAAATTGATGATAATTGCTGAAATTCTAGACCAGGTATTTTGGAAAAATAGTCAAATGAATTAACCCCAAATGAGACTCATTCATCATATAAAATTATTGATAAAAAATACTGATGAAAACTAAGCACAGTTTTCATCTATCTGTATTATTTGCACTTGAATTGTGCATACTTACACAAAACACTCAATATTTAAATTTTCTCTGCATAATTTTTATTCTGTTGAATGAATGAAATTTCATTGTCATTTTAAATAGCACTTTTGAAAAATCATATTACGTATTCACATGGATTCTTTCATCATGACTCCCCTACAAATCCCTCGTACACAGTGATTTGTCAATTAATACTTCCCAATGGATAAATGAGTGAGTGAATTTAAATTTTTTTTCTGTTATAAACTTTTAAACTGTCAAAAGTACAGTGCTCCACCATAGGTAAATTCCTTTTATATGTGATGTTTCGAGAAAAAATAATCAACTGGAAGCTTTAAGTACAGATTACAGCATATGTTATCTCCCTTTTAGGGAAGTATACTTTTCTAACATATCCACATCTCCAAGACGTGGAATTTGGGCAAGCCTGTTTCAAAGTTAATAGTCATCCCTTCTTTTGGGACTTTGCCAATTTTAATAGATATCAATTTAAAATGATTCAACATTATCTCTTTGATACTACTGATTAGTGTTGATAGTGGTGATTAACACTTTTTTTTTTTATTTGAAATTTTCCTTCTTTGGAAACAAGTGGTATTAGTCATTTATTTAGTTAGCCGTTACTTTCTTTTGAGCTCTACCATACTTTATCAGTATTTGCTGATAAACAGAGCTAAACTCTTATCCACACAGAGAACACACTTACTCGTTGTGGATTGTATCACAACTACATTCATTATCTACAGCTCTTGTCGGCGTAGTGGTAAATATATCTCACAGTTGGATACACAAAATTAACTCATTTAATGGATTTGTAGTTCAGTTGATTGAGGTCCACGGGTCTCAGTGCACTTCTAGAAGCCATTTTATTTCTTCTGTAATTGTCACTCACTGTCATTTCCACTTGGCTGCTGTCCTGTGACTAGTCAGAATATAGAGCATTTAAAATGGTATCAAAGTTGTGATAAAATGCCATTTAAAGCTACCTTTACACACACACACACACACACACACACACACACACACACACCCCTGTGTAGTAAAGAAGTTACTTCAGATTATTTTTAAAGTGAACAGTTTTTTTTACTGATGAAATCGGCATGTGTCTGCCTATATTAACTATACAACTTCATGTTGCTTTTTATTTAGTGTACAAAATAGGACATCCCGGGTGCAAAATAAATACATAAATATTAAATAGGAATACTTTTAGTAGTATCAGGATTTTGATGTAGAAATCAAAAGATTACAACAGTCAAGCTAACTCTATCAAGCAAAACCGTGTGCTACTTTTATACATTAAGGAATTTCAAAGTAGTGTGGTGATTTTCGAAAAAAAGAAATTCACATTTACTCTCATTCTTTAAAAATGCACCTGTATATATTTTTTGACAAACCACATCATTTCAGGAAAGAGATCAAATCTTAGGAAAGTAAGTTTGGCTCAAAATGATGTAGTGTTAATAGTTTAGTTCTGTTAGCCGCCTGCCAGGATGCGCGGATTTCTTCTTCATTTTTCAGTGCCAAAAGCTTTTCTGATTCAAAAATCACAAACACAGCATTTTTTTTTGGGGGGGATTGACTCCGTGAAGACATTAGCAAATCTCAAATAAATAGCAGCTCTACGTTTCAGAGGATTTCTGAAAAGCAGGTTGAATCCCAGATGGAATTCTCAAGCTGGACACTGAAATAAAGAGTTTAACAAACATTATGGCAGTTAAGAGAGAAAACTTACTAAATACCAGTTATACTCAGGATCTTCTTTTGTGGAAGTTAGAAATGAGGTTCTATGTACCTATATATCTATTATCAATACATATGCATGCATATATAGATATAGAAAGATAGATAGCTATACAGGTACAGCTTATGTATTTTTTCCACATTAATTATTTCCTTGACATTTTATAATGACATAAAAAATCGGAGGGCCACCTTTTTGGTAGTTACGAATCACATTTGAAGATAAGATATAAAATATGCTTCTGTCTCTATATCAATCATTTCTGGAACAAAATTTTTATTGCTACTAATTAAGTCTCATTAAAACATTACACAGAGAAATGATTAATGAATGAAGTCGTGGGGAAACATATACACATATTATAAAACTCACAGTAAAGGAAATATTTGTAAAAATGTAAGAATAGTTAGCGTAAATTCATAGATGGAAAAGTGAGTATGGAATGAAGTAGGCTTTTGACGTCCTAACCCATAGACAGTTGTGCAGTTACATGTTCCAGTGTTATCATTGATGGCTTATAATTGGGCTTATTAAATATGGCCAATTCTTTTAGTGATAGTTCCACATTAGTCGAAGTTGCCCTAAGATGATACCTTAAGAATAAGTTTATTTATTAATAGAATTAAGTCAAACTTGGAAGATCTGAGATTTACAAACAAAAAAGTACCTGCCTGAGCAAGATATTTGTTGAAAATCTGAAACATAACAAGACATTTGTAATATACTTAAGCAAGGAATCTTAGGCAGTAAGTTGTCAGGAAAGAGTCACATTATGTGGATTCTTACAAAAAAGAGGTGATCTGAATCTGAAGATCAAGATTTCTAGTGATTTGACATTAGACATTACCAAAAAAAGCCCAAATAGTTGCAGGAAAGTAGCAAAAACGAGCACTGATATTAGGTAGCAATCAACTATGGGAACAGGTTGAGAAGAAGGATTCCAGATCATAGCAGGGAAAAAAGCTATCTTCTTCAATGAGACAGGTAAAATGTCAGACCAAATACTTGAAATCATAGGGTTAATTAATTCAGTTATGATAACTAATGTCTCAAGTGAAATCAGAGTGAATTAAGCAGATCTGTGGCACCCAGATGAGGCTTTAGCATTCTACAAAATCCCTGCCAAAGAAGATATTCACGTTATAAATAAATTGTTTGATGCAGGTAAGGTAGCCAGACAATTAGAGCCCATAACTATAAAACAGAAGCCGTTAAAATGCAGCAAAATCATCTATCCAGGCCAGGGTATGGGGGAAAGTATTTTTATTAAATTTAAGCAAAGTAATTTTGTGAGGGAACTGAGCTGGAGATATTCAGGAGTTTTTAAAAATATTTGAGCACAACTAAAATACTATTCTGAATGAATTAGGCCCGAGCCAGAGTAAAACCAATTAGAGACATGATGTTCTTTAAATATGGAAATACTACTCTTTGAAGGAGGATTTACAGACTCTCAAAATGTCTGATGTTCTTTCTTTACAGTAGAAAATATTCTAATTTCAGGAGGAAAATTTGAGTGTTTTGGTGTTTTGATTTGATTCTGTCAAATCATTTTGACAGAATTATTCCATGAATTTTGAAATAAATTTTAATGTGTTTTAAATGGAAACTAATTTAAATCACATTTAATAGTTTGCACTAGTGTAAACCTCCCAACGATCACAGAATGTCTATTTTCAGATAGAGAAATTGAGGCTAATTTCTCAAGCTCAAGTTCCAGGTTGCCCTATGTCTTCTATCCTTCCACTTTCTACTTCCGTGGTACGGGTGCCAACGTCACTCAAATGTTTCTCATTTATATGATTTTATTTGCAAAATTTAAAAGAGGATTAATAGTCATTCTAATGTTTTATGGTATGAAATTCCTATGACATAATTATATTTATATTTCTGTGCATGTGAAGATATCTATGTTGGACTCATATTGAACAAACAGGTGTCTTAAATATTTGGAAATATTTGGAAATATCCGGAAAATATTTCCAGATAGAAATGATGCAACTTGTCCATCTAACCAAGTTGAAATGTCTGTTATTTTTTATCATGAGATTGAGGCAAAACATACATGATATGCTTTATTTATTAATTTTTTACTCATTGCTGGTAGAGCATACAAGAAATAGTTTAAACGGGATGTACTGAACTGAAAATTAGTACTTGAAGAAAGACAATGACTTGTTAAAATTGCATTATTTACACAGTTTGCTAAAGCAAGTGATTTGTGTTTTTCTTCCAGTGTTTCCAGAGTCTCAACTATATTACAGGGGGAAAAAAAAGCAATATGCTGCAAACAAAAATGCTAAATATTTGCTACAAAGAAAATAGTTCACGAAAAAATGTTCACACACCAAAGAATGCAGTATTTGTATCTTCAACCTGGGAACCTACTAAAGATTCCTGAAATAATTGAATATATTTTTAAAGTCTATATGCTTAAAATATAAGGATCAAATAATTTCTAAAATAAGGGAAAATCTCTGTGGACAGTATTAAAATAGTATTGTCATTTTTTTGTGCAGAATACATGTCGAGAGCCAAGATAAATTCTCCAGAGAGATTATCAAGACCAAAATATGTTTAGATGTTAATATTTAAAAAGTTTCCCCTTTTCTAATTTTTGACCCATTCTGTACTTTATTGATAGCATGACACTGACAAATGAAGCAAGCAACAGGAAACAACACAGAACATACAACTATTTTTGTGTCATCATTCCAGAAGAAAATAATCCACTATTCTGAGCAGGGTCAAGAACAAGTAAATGTAACACTTATTTTATTTTATAACACATTTCTTTCAGCCAGGCTACACATACCTTCAAAAATTCACATCTCAAGTTTTTTTTAACATTGTACAGATGTTGGCATTAAGAAGTTTGATGCAGACTGCTTATTTAATCATGACCTCTGTATTCAATTGTGGAAATCTTGATGTGTTAGTAGTAACTTGTATGATGTTGTCACATTATCTTGTTATTTAGCTGAAAAAGCACATAAATTTAATTCTTCTGCACATATGTACACTTTATTTCCTATATATAGTATTTGTTGTATCAATGGCTTTCCTATGAAAAAATCCTATTTATATTCTCATTCATATTCATGTTGAAGTCATAGTTTTCAAGATGCTAATTCTATTTCTGTAGCATGTAAAAAGAAAATGATAAAATGGAGTTAGAAACAATGTTACCATTAAGTTTTAAAAAAATGGAGTTAGAAACAATGTTACCATTAAGTTTAAAGTGTAAGAAATTTGAAAAGATCAAGTTGTACATAGTGTGTCATGAAATCAACATACAGAGCTTCTTTTTAAAAAAAAAACATTTTTAGATTGCTGTATAATAAACATAGTCTTATATTAGTTTCAGGTGTACAAGGAAAGGAAAGGAAAGGAAAGGAAAGGGAAGGAAAGAAAGAAAAGGAAAAGAAAAGAAAAGAAAAGAAAAGAAAAGAAAAGAAAAGAGAAAAGAAAAGAGAAAAGAAAAGAAAAGAAAAGAGAAGAAAAGAAAATAAAAGAAACTGAGTGTGAAAGATAGGAATCTTGATCTTCTCTATCTTTCTTCTGTCTTGACTCTTGACAATGCTAATTTCACCCAAATCTCTGACTATAATCTACATTTTGATGATTCTTAAATTTATATTATGAAAATTTCTGTTTTGAACTTGAAACTCAAATATCTCCACTCAAAAAGACATTTAAATTTAACAGCATCCAAAATGAGTTTTCCATTTCCCCACCACACCTCGTACATCTTGCAGTCTTCACACCTTTGACAACCTTATTCTGTAAGTCTCTCTGGCCAAAAACGTATCATTTTCCCTCTCGTTTCCTTCAGACCTCCATATCAGACATTTCAAGAAATATCATTAGCTCTAATTTCCAAGTAGGACATAAAAACAACTACTTCTCATAACCTTTGCTCCCATCCTAGTGAACCAGGACGTCTAACCACTGGACTGATATGATGCTCCCATCACTTAGCTTTTTTCTTCCATCTCTGTTTTATTAGGGCCCATTCGCAACGCTGCAGACACAGTGGTCCTTTAAAACCTAAGTCACAGCATATCATCCTGCTTAAAACTATTCCATGACTTTTCATGTCACTCAGATTTAGAACCCAAGTATTTATATTGATCTAGAAGGATCTATCATGATTTTCACTTCTTGTGCATTGTTTAGAAAATGCTTACCTTACATTTATTTTGGTTAGTTTGTTTTATTATTATATCTGGAGTTTATTTTTATTCCTTCTGCAAAGTACAGAACCAATTTTCTTTTCTCCCATAGAATTAACCAATTTTCCCAACGTTATTGATTAAATATTGTATCTTGTCTCACTAAGTAGTACTCTATTGTATACCAGGTTTCCATATAAACATGGATCTTTGCCTTCTTCCATTTGTTTGTTAGTCTCCTTCTTTGGTATCATTATAGGTTTAAAATTACTTCAGCCATGAAATATGTAATGTCTTTTAGAAATCATCTTCCTTCTTTGCTCAGTTTTGCCAGATTTTTCTATATACTTCTTCACAGACATTTCAGAACATATGCATTCAATTTCTTAAAAAAAATGGATTTTGATGGAGATTGTAGTGAATTTAGAGATCAGGTTAGTAAGAATTTCAATATTTTAAGTGACATTTTATTTTAGCCAAGAATATAAGGGAGGTCTTTCTAGAATGTTATGTTTTTCACATGCAGTTTGTACATGATGATTATGATGCCATTATGAGACTTTTGTAGAGGTCTTCCTATTAATTTCCTATAACAGCATTTATAAGTTAGGGATTTTGTGGTCTAAGCACAGCATTATGATTACAGATAATATTGTACTATAGACTTGAAAGTTGCTAAGTGAGTAGCTCTTAAATGTCCTTACAACAACAAAAAGACGAAATGGTAATTAGGTTAGGTGACACAATGGAGGTGCTAGCCAACACTATGGTGGTAATAATTTTGCAATATATAAATGCATCACATCAACACTTTCTGCATCTTAAACTTATACAACATGAAATGTCAATTATATCTCAATAAAACTGGGGAAAAGTTTGGTATATTTTATATCAAATATAAACATTACTTTTCCTTTCTCCTTTTTTCACAGGAATTACTATATTTTCATAAATTTTATTAAAAACCCAACCAACAAAACAATACATTAATATAAACTCTAATGACAATTTTCATTTTTAATATAACTTCAACAATTTTGTATACAATGGGAATTATATTTTTCATGGGTATTTGACAAATATTTTTAACACGATACTTATCTCTATAACAATTCCTAATAATTGTTTCAAATTCTTAATTGACAAGAAACACATCACATTTTTAATTTCTTAAATTAGCTTTATATAGATATATAGGAACATATATTTAGAAGTATAGTGATGTTATCTAAATTTGATTATAAAATTATGTATAATTTCATTGTATTATTTTAGTCATTGAACCATTCAGAATTTCTTTCATTTTTAAATCCAGGATTTGATTTTTCAAAGTATCTAAAACTTTTGATTTTGTTAATATTACTTTAATACCTTGGCTTATATTTAAAAGATATTTCCATTATATTAATCTTCCCTTATGGATGTTGTTTTAATATTCTTCCAATTATTGATTATTGAAAAATCAAGCTCAGGGGTGCCTGGATGCCTCAGTCGGTTAAGTGTCTGACTTCAGTTCAGGTCACAATCTCACGGTTTATGGGTTCAAGCCCCCGGTTGGGCTCTGTGCTGAACTCAGAGCCTGGAGCCTGCCTCAGATTCTGTGTCTCCCTCTCTCTTTCTCTCAAAAATAAGTAATACAAAATTTTTTTAAGAACAAAAAAGAAGAAAAATCAAGCTCAAAATTGAGACAAAGAGAGAATCATGGGAAAAAAGGAAATGGAAGCTATTCTGCAATGTCACTAAGATTCTCTCTCTATTCTGATCTCTCTCCTTTCTCCTGTGTCCAACATTTATCAAAGTCTCCTTTGTCTGTTACCTTATCACCAGGATACAGTCAATTTAACCATCCCAATGTTGTAATACTCAAATATGAGATTGAGGGACTGACTTTTGCTAGCATATTATGTAATCTCAGATTAGGATGATAATTATATGGATTTAAACTGTCTGGCAATATATGTGCCAATATCCATGGCTGAGTAAAATTAAGTAGCTGTGATCAAGTGTTTTACTAAATCTCCTTTTTGTATTACAACTTCTGCTCTCCATGTCTTCCTTTCCAATGGAATTTTAGCCAGTCTCAGTGACAGAAAAATATACATTAGTTACATGTGGCCAGGTATCTAAATTCTGTCTATTGAGTGGCGCCTGGGTGGCTCAGTCCGTTAAGGGACTGACTCATAATGTCAACTCAGGTCATGATGTCATGGTACGTGAGGGTAAGTGGGTTTGTGCCCCACGTCAGGCTCTGTACTGACAGCACAGAGCCTGCTTGGGATTCTCTGTCTCTCTCATTCTCTGTCCCTGTCCTTCTCCCTCGCACTCTCTCAAAAATAAACATTTTTAAAAAATTAAACAATACTTCTTCTTCTTCTTCTTCTTCTTCATCTCTTTATCTCCTCCTCCTCCTTCTTCTACTTTCCTTTCTTCTCCCTCTCCCCTCTCCCTTCCTCTCTTTCGCCTTTTCTTCTCTTCCTCCTCCTTCTCCCCCTCCTCCCCCCTCCTCCTCCTCCTCCTTCTCTTCCTTCTCCTCCTCCTTCTTCCCCATTCACATTGCTTTCTGTGATGAAAATGTCACCTCAGATCATGAAGATGAAGGAAAGTTCAGGGAGCTGTAAACAACCAGGGTTCCTGGGAAGTATGCAAAACATAGACTTGAGTTCATTTCTGAAGTTTATATGACAGAGAAATAAACTTCTATCTTCTAAGCCACTGTTACTTCTAAGCCTCTCTTTTATTAGTGTTGAACATAATTTTAGTTGAATCAGATGATAGAGTCTTTTTTAGGAAAAATACTTTACCTTTCCCTTATCTTTCTATTCAAGTCTATAAGCCATTCCACCTTCAAAATAACTAGAGTTTTTCTCATCCTTTCCGCGTTCAACGCAATAATGCCATAAGCCAATAATTAGTACATATCACCTGAATTATGGCAATTATGGCCAAACTGATATCTTTCCTTCTGCTATTGGAATATTAAAGTCCATTTATTACATAACAACCAAAATGCACCATGAAAAACAATCCAGGTGTTTTTATTGACTAGTAATCAATCCTCAAATAGTTTCTAGTTGCGAAAAGAACCTGTAAAAAAAACCTAAATTACTTGATACTAATTACACCTATCATATTATTCCACAGATCTTTTATTCAATATGCAGGATCATGCTAGCATTTTTGTTACTTAAAACACCACATTATTTTCTACTGGAGTGACCTTACTGTTACTCTTCTTTCCATATTATCAAAGAAAAAATTGTACCGGATAAAGTTACACATGCAGGGAAGACTTTATTTAAGACTTTTTCCATAAGGAAGAAAAGACAGAATTTAGCCCAGCTCAACTACACTAAAACAAAGGATTGGAGAGTTTTTAAGAGCTGGGGTGGGAAATCAAATAAGTTATCTTATATTTGCTAATTGGCTTTATCCAGAAGCAAACTTTCTCCGATCATTATGGCAGAAGGTAGTCTTACAACTTGGAGCAAGGCATTTGCTGAAGTTAGGTTCTTGTCCTCTTTCAGAAACTGGGAAATAAAGGTATTATCTTTCTTGATGTTTACATTTCAAAGGGATGGGTCCTAGGTCCTTGAAGAGGGTGGTATGGTCATTTAAATACTCATTTATAGGGCCAGCTAGTAGTTTACCTTGCAAGACTGAAGCAAGGTTCTACACAAGACTGTAAACTCTCTGAATCAGTTTCCAATATATGTTGCTGTTTTTCTGCCGTATTCATGAGTCCAGGAATCAAAAAATGAAAATCATAGTGACACCATTTTATATTACCCCTAGTAATGTGCTAGCAAAACGTATGTTTCTTGTTTGTACATTATTATGTTCTGCTGGCCTAGAGCTGTCAGAAAGGAATTCTTCCACCAGGAGACACAGCAGTCTTTCCATGAATTGGATGTTAAGACTGTCACTGGCCATTTTGGTTTCTGAATCAACAGACAAAAAAGGGAGTTACTGTGTTCTAGTTGATCCTGGCTACCAAGGAGAAATTAGAAAGAAATTAGAAGAAATTAGGAGAAATTAGACTGTTAATGTAGGAGATTCCTTCGGGTATTTCTTATTCCTAGCATGCTCTGCGATTAAGATCAATGACGGACCAATTTAGGCAAGACTAATGACCCAGACCTTTGTGGAATGAAGGTTTGGGTCATCCCATCAGGTAAAACACCACAATCAGTTGAGTTGGTGTTGAAAGCTAATGAAATACACAATCAGTAGTGGAAGAAGGTAGTAACAAATACCAGCTACAACCATGTGACCAGTTAGAAAAAAGAAAACTGTAAACGTTATGAAAATATCCTTCTTATTTGGCTATAAATATGCTTGTGTGTGTGTGTGTGTGTGCACGCGCGCACGCATGTATATCATACTATTTAAATTATGGGATATCAAGGAAAAGAGGAAATATCACTCAAGGACTATACCTCCTTGTTGGGGGGAAAAGGTAGTGTGTTTTGGTTGTTCACAGGGTAGCTGTTTCTTATTAGGCAGGATTATAGCATTGTTATTGACTTCATTTGGAGATTGAGTCTATGATTTAAGGAGATGCGTGTGAGTGCCAAGTAGACAAGGGGTTTGCTTGTGATGGTTAATTGTATGTATCACCTCGACTGAGCTGTCAGGTACCCAGAAGTTGGGTCAAACATTACTCTGTTTCTGTGAATTCTTTGGTTGGTTGGTTTTTGTTTTTACATTTAGTCAGGACTTCAGACTCAGATTGGAAGTAAACCATCAGCTGTCCTGGGCTGAGCTTGCTAACTCTTTCTGCAGATCTTGGGACTTGCCAACCTTCATAATCTTGTGAGCTAATTTCTTTCTTTCTTTCTCCCTTCTTTCTCCTTCCTTCCTTCCTTCCTTCCTTCCTTCCTTCCTTCCTTCTCTCTCTCTTTTTTTTGTAAGTTCCATGCCCAACATGTGCTTGAATTCATGACCCTGGGACCAAGAGGCATACACTCTACTGGCTGAGCCAGCCAGTCACCCTGTGATCCAATTTCTTATAATAAATTTCTTTATATATAAAAAAATCTCTTTATATAGAGAGAAATTTAATATATATAAAATAATAATAATTTATATGTGGGGTAGTCCTCTCAGGTTAATCCCATATCTGTTTTTGAATTGTCAACACCTAAAAGCCTTGCCCCTGTTCAGTTTTGTTTCCTTTGTCTTTGCCTTATAAATTTCTCCAAGTATTTGCTTTAACTCTTGCATTAGGAGTCTTTAGAGAAACAAAGCCAAAAAAACAAAGCATTAATTTCTACTAATTTATTCTGAAATGTACTAAGGAACGTAGTGGCAGTCTTGAATCTCCCTTCAGTCTACCATCCATAATAAAGCTGGTATATTTGCAGGCACAGTACAGAATCATAACTGGTTTATATCAAAGTCAGTTTAATATCTAGCAATTCAGAGAGTTTTGTGGGTTTGTCATTGCTGAAGTGTATCCATAGGCAATCTGTAGGAAAAAGAATTTTGGCTAAGAAAAAGTAGTTGCCAGTACTTACAAGGCAAGAGAAAAAAAAAAAGTCTTACGTCTCGTAACACAATAAACAGTCCGTAAATTTTGCAGCCAGAACAGAAGGAACTACTGCATGCTTGCCCTTCTCAGTGTCTTTGTTCACAATTGTTCTCTTAAAAGCAAACCTCACCTAAACGTAGTAGTCTAGAAGGTTGTGACAGGTAAGTTTTAGGAGGATATATAGAGTGTGATGTTCTCAATGCCTCAAAGTTAAGAATAATGACCTTTACATTAGAGTTAGCTGACATTTTTATGACTGGCACTTGGTAATCCTGTCTAAAATTTAAATACCTTCTTTTGTCCTATATATAGAAAGAGAGTATGGAAGCAGAAAACTTTTATAAAAAATCTGTAGACAGACAGATTGATTAGATAGATAGATAGATAGATAGATAGATGATAGAGAATCTCCCTTTTAGACACACTCTGCCACATTGTAATGTAATAGAATGTCTTGCTCTGTTTCTCATTCTTTATGCTCTTATTGGCCAGGCTACAGCAGGACACTCAACTGCTTTTAATGATTTTCATTACTCCTTCTTATTTTCTGGGTTAATGACATATTGAAAGTGCTAATGGCATAAAATTTTCAAATAGCTCACACACTATTCATGAAAAAGGCAGTATATTTTACTTTATATGCGTATAATTTTTTCCCCAGCAGATTAGCTGCAACGTTTTGCTGCTTTGTAATTTCTCAATTTAATTGAGAAAGAAGAAAAAAAAAAGGAAACAGCACAGTCTCCCAATGTGAGGTTGTAGTTACACAAGTGATTATATTCTACCACCTCCCCACCCCCAAATAACTGTAAGAAGTGTTACATAAGCTGGGAAAAGGAATGTGGAGAATCACAGATTTTCATTCATTACCACTTTGTTTTTTAAAAAGTCTGTGATAAATATTCCATTTATGAGGATGCACTAATTATAGCAAATACAAGGACCAGGAACTATGTAAGATTAAATTCTAAACAGGAATCAACCTGATTTATAACCTGAGTTTCATGAATTATTTCTCTAAATACAAATTATAGAAAAAATTTTTCAGTTAAATAATATTCGAAAAATTCCAAAGATGAGTTTTGCTTGCTTGATGAAATCACATTTATAGGAACAAGGAATGATGCCATTTTTTGAGTACGCTTTTCTGAATCATATATTCTGTTCCTTAGAGGCTTACATAGTGCAAGGGGCATTGGCGTATTTGGAATATGTTAGATAATAAAGAACTGCCGAAGGAAGTATAATAAGTTAAAGAAAAGCAATATAATCTACATGGCGAAGTCTTAAGAGTCGGAATGCCTTTGCAAGCGGACCTCGCAGAATCTGGAGCTTTATTTGCCGATTTGTTTATTGTCCGGGGTACACCTCAGTCTTAGAAGCCCATTATCTTGTTTCCTTCGCAGGAATTGGATTACACTAGCATCTTAAATCAGTTTCCTTAGAAGCAGGGCCTGAGCTGGTGCTTTCTGTGAAAGTGTTGCTTTAAAGAACTCTCAGGAGAAGAGTGCTGAGGGAAGCGAGACAGGGAAGAAAGAAGAGGCTAGGCAAGGATGTGGTCTGTGCCCGAGAGTGCCTTCAGCCTGGTGCCAGAGGCAGGGTGGAGCATGATTTACACCAAGGAGGTAGTCCAGCCTTAAAGTTGGCCGTTAAGCTTCTGTATCCCATCCTTCTATAACCTACTGGTGTTGAACCTCTGTGACATGGTATCATTCCCCTCTAGAGCTGATGAGGGCAATTTTCCAAAGAAGACAGTGTGAGACCTTGGCAGCCAAGATTTATCCAGCTGAGGGATGAGTACACTGTCTGGGGACAGGAATCCAATTGGCTTAAACATGTAATCCGTATTCCAAACAGGCCAGCGAGGTTAGGAAGTATATTTTTTCTTGACAGAAGAGATCAAGACTGGGTCAGTCTGTTGATTGATTGATTGATTGATTGACTGATTGATTGTCTTTGGGTCTGGGGTTCATCTTTATTATTTAGCATGTCCCAATAAGAGTTTTGATTCCAACCCTCCAAATTTGCACCCCTCCTCATTTTCTTAATCTCAGTAAATGATACAATCTCCTCCAGATGTACAGAACACTATCTAGAAATCATACTTTTCTCCCCAGCCCCCTTATTTTACTATGAGTTAAGTGTTGCTTAATTTTGTTCATTTTATTGTTAAGTTGCTGTCTCTAACCCTCCCCCATGTTAATGAGGATAAAATGAAAGAGGCTAAGCAATTATTCTTGCAGGTAATGGCCTTGACCATCTTGTATATCTCACTGTAGCAGAGTTGAACATGTTTGGTACTGAATGAACACTTACTTAATTAACAAATACAACTCTGGAAACCTCTCAAAGATTATTCCTTATTTTGTTGTTTTTAATAGTGATGCTTAAAAATATATACTCATATGACCAATCTTAAGTGCATAACTTCATAGGTCAAAATTGCTTCATATTTCCTTTACTTTCTTTATACCAGGTTATGTTTCATGAGACCAAAAAAAAAATAGTGTAAATATTCCCTTTAGTGCTTAACACTTGGTCTGTGATAATTTAATTATACAGATTCTGAAAGCACTTCTTATTTCTTAACTCGGCTTCTTTCACTAATCAGGGTGTAATTTTCAACTTCAGACATCCCACAGGATTGGAAAAGATAAGCAAAGAAGAATTCATTCACAAACTATATTATTATGCTATGAAAACAGAAAGTAGGTTCTTATGTCTCTGTGGCAAGTACATTAACAATACAGTTTAATTTTTGCATTTGGTCTCTAAGCAAGAAATATAATTCACGCAGGACTGCTTTCCTTTTGAAAACATACTCTAATCTTCCTCCCAAGAAGTCATTCCTCATTTTAATGTTGGCATGTTTGATGCATTAACACATAGAACATGGAGCTTAGATTTCCTGCTGATTTCCTGTTATGTCACTTAGTCTTCTCAGGAGATACCTGCCTTGAAAATACAGGCAAGAAAGACAAATGACAACTTCAAAGACAGATGCGTGTCTGTTGTGTTTTCAACCTAAGACATATACTGGATATATTGACCCTAAGCGAAGAATATAAAGCATACTCCTTTCCAAGTAGGAACACAAAGAAAACAACACAATATTACTCAAGGAAAAAATCATTTTTGAATGTTCATATTTTAATTACAAACTTACAGAGATAAAAAAACCACCTTTTGAAGTACGTTCTGTAGAGTCATAGTTTTAAAAGAAAAAAAAGAGAGCAACATAAATGAAATTAAGTTGCTTGAGCAGCAGGAAATTCAATTTTAGACAGAAACTGTCAGACTGATCTCATCCATCTTTCCAACAAGGATATCAATCACTGTTTCTTCCCTGCCTTCAGTATTGCTTTCCTTACTTCCAGCTGTTCATGCTGGTATAGTTTAGCTGAATTTCATTGCTTCTGTCTTCTTTGTATTTTATTCTTCAATCTTTCAAAAGCTTCCATTAGGACAGAAAAACAAAATTACTGTGTTTCCCATCATATTTGCGCGATAAAACGTTTGGGGATAGCTAAAAGTAAAAGCATTATAACAAAGCAAATCTCACTCCTCCTTCAGTGGAAGATGCTTATCAATAGGTATACTAAGTTGATAATATCAGTGTAGCATATATTAGGTTTTTTGTTTACACTTTTTCTGGTTGTATTTCAGTTCAGTTTCTAATCTCAGAGGACCTTGTAAATGACATATTTTAATGTAGGTAGCTTTATCTATATCTATAACGGTATTGATATTGATACGGATATCTTTAGCTATCTAAACACATTTTTACGCTCAAAATTTAATTTATAACATGTAGAATTTTGTAGCCAAGAATAAACCTGGCCTGTAAGACTATTACTCTTTCAATCAGTTCTTTTTGAGTTTCCTAAATAAAACAACTTTATTAATGTAATCGTACTACTAAAATGCCAAAGCACAATCTAATTTTAATAAAAAATTTATCATAATTTGTTTTGGTATACTCGGTCTGTGAGCACTATGATAATAATTTCAACTCCCTGTGCTATCCCAGATCAATTTCTGTATTTCATAATAATAATGGTTATAATTTCTATCTGGGTGTTCATGGTTTAAAGTAAATCACCTTGGACTTTCAATATTCTAATACACTAGAATGATATTTCATAAGAATAGCATGTGTATTAAACATCACATAATAAGAAATCAAAGAAATGGTATAGAAGTACAAATAGTTACATTGATTCATTAAAAACCTCCATTAGAATTCAAAAAGTAAAGGATTTAAGCATTGCTGCTAATAATAATAAACATATGCATTATAGTACTACCTTTATGTCTGAACCTATAAGCTATATAACATTCAGATTTGCATTTTTCTGAATATACCGATAGGATAGACAGAAAAACATCATTAGATTGTATTGTCACTGACGCCATAGGAAGAAAAGAGAAGTTTCAAGGAGTAATGCCTAACTCAAAGCTATGATGATGCCAACTAAGGTATTTCTAGAATGCTGACTTTCATGGTTTACTCCTAGGTCCTTCTTTCTTCTCATTCTATATATTTGCTACAATAGCTCAACATCTCTTGTGGATTTGGTCCCCAGGCTAATGTTGGTCTTTAGAACTGCCGTTTTTCTTCATATCGAATTTTCTAAAGTTTAAGTCTTTTTGGAGATACTCACATATTTTACCGTGGTGTGTGTCTATTAAAAATGCCCCACATATTTTAAGTTTATTGTTTTTATTTTATAACTCTTAAGTTTTATGTGTTCAGGCTTTTTAAACTATTATCCCTTATAAATTTCACAACATATATATATATATATATATATATATATATATATATATATATTTAGTATCTGCAAATAAATGAAAGCATTTGGTATAGCTTTTGCCTACCTACATTCAATTAACAAAGCATGAACAAAACTAAAGCCACATTCTTGTCTTCCACAATGTGTTTCTTATCTCATAGATTTGTTTTTCATTAATTTAGATGCACAAGCCAGTAACTTTGAACACATCCTTCATTCCTCCATTACCCCAAGCCACTGTATATTCAGTTAATTCCAATTTCTAATGAGTTTATCCTCCAGTCACCTGTTGACCACCTCTACTGTTGTCTATTCTTCATTGCCATTGCCAACCAGAGCAAGCTATGATTTATTTCTTGGCTTACTCACATATACTCTTAAAGTGCTTTCCTTTCTCTCTTTGGTGTTCATCCATTCAGTTTTACACTGCAATCAGAATGGTCTTTCTAAGATGCATTTATGACTCCTTATTTCCCTTAGCTTTAGGATAAATTCTATGACAGAATTGTTAATGTCCTCAAGCATGGATCCTTTTACAAATACACGTCTGTCACGCCACACCCTCACTCAAACTCTATTTCAAGTTACAAGGAACATCTTCCAGATCCTTAAATGTAACAAGTTTTGTATGGCATCACAGGTTTTACATACACTGTTTCATTCATATAATGTGCTCTTTTTTCCCTCTTCCCATACCTCAAAGTGTGTCACTTGCTCGTTTCACCCTCAGATTCTTCCAGAAAGCCTTCTAAGTCTGGTGTTTGCATTCACAAGGAACCCTTCATTTGTCATATGAAATATCCTAAATAATAACCTGAATGTTCTGGCTACTTCTTTATGCTTCACATTTTTCTTTAATCCATTAGTGCCAGCGGTCTTGTGTATCCCACCTAACTTTATATCTGAAATACCTAACTTAGAGTCCAATATACTTCACGTGGCCAAAATACATTATTAAAAAAAATATGTACTAAAGAAATAAAAATTAAAATAAATTTAGAATAAAAAATATTCTAAAGACATAGTACATGTCAAATATGTATGTGTGTACCTGTATACATATGCATAAGTGTTTGTAGTCTGAAGATAAAGAAAGTATTTCCAGCCTACAAATCAATAAAGAAAAAAGTAGTCTCTTGTTGCAAATTGTCAAACAACTTTCATTTTATTCTCTGAAAATATTGCATAGCAGCAAATGATCAAAAGGTTACAATAAGAAAATCAGACTAATCACTAACACATTTAAAACAACAGAACCTATACAACTCACTGCCACTACGACCCGACAATTTTATAAATGCAGTTTCAAGGTTCTATTTTGGATTATATAGTTTATATTTTCCACTTAACACGCATCTTTCATACTTGGAAGATAAAGGCTCATATTTGTCCACAAGAGTTAACTTCAGTGCACTGTTTAACTGTCTGTATCCTTCAGTTACAGCTGTAGAAGTTGTTTCTCTATTAATTTCCAGAAAATAAAGTAGGTGGTAAAATAACAATTTTAAAGCAGTGTCCATAATTATACTTTTATATGATCACACCAAACATTTTTTTTTCTGACACTAAATCTTTTTTTTTAAATAAAAATTACTTTAATAATGAAGTCTTCCTATTTTTGGTCAGCCATTCAATTAAAATTAAAATGTTTATAGCACTACCATGATGGTCTCTGAAATTTATTAGACACTGTGCTTAATTGCAAAAATGGAAGGCAGGAAATTTTGCTTTTACATTGAAGATTAAAATCTTACATACATGATTTTGCTTGAGACTAATAAGAGATACTACGTAGGAGTTTACGGTCCGTGAGGAAAAAAATGCACATATACTTCTACATCAACAGTACCATTTTTTTTTTTTTCATTCGAAACAGCATAGTTCTAATAATGGGAGTAAATTTAATCTATTAATTTAGTTTACACGTTTAAAAGATGTTTAGGTTTAGGTCTCCAAAATAAGCTGTGTTCAGACACTGCTCATTGCTCAATCAATTTTCTTCCTGATTAGTACATCCGGATTTTGGGGATAAGGTTTGTGGCAATGTTCTTTTTTAAAATTTTTTTTTTCAACGTTTATTTATTTTTGGGACAGAGAGAGACAGAGCATGAACGGGCGAGGGGCAGAGAGAGAGGGAGACACAGAATCGGAAACAGGCTCCAGGCTCCGAGCCATCAGCCCAGAGCCTGACGCGGGGCTCGAACTCACGGACCGCGAGATCGTGACCTGGCTGAAGTCGCACGCTTAACCGACTGCGCCACCCAGGCGCCCCGGTTTGTGGCAATGTTCTTAAGGAAACTAGGTCCTTCACTAGCTACAGAGGTAAATGGGAGTTAGTCTAATTCAATCAACTAATACTTGCCAAAGCCATGTAAGTGGAATCCTCTCTGGGATTTCCAGAATCAGCCCTCTTAGATAAAAATAATCTATTTGAACTCCCATGCCTCCGGAATGCTTGGTATGTAAGTAATAAACTGTGTTATTGCTTAAGTCATTTATGTATGATATCGTGAAAATAAACCTCATTTTCCTGCCATTGGGGATGTCATGTAGAGAGAACATCAGCATGTCAAACACATCTGTCGTCTTTAAAAAACTACTTGCTTGAAATATAATTAGTGTATATTATTGAGAGATGACACTTTAAATTTATAAAAATATGTAAAGTCAGTTGTCTCAACATTTGACTACCTTGTAAGAAACATTAATATTGAGGTCACAATTGTCTTTTAGCAAAATGAAAACTGCAAATGCAAAATATTTTTTGTAAGTTTAAGATCATTTTGGAAGATTTTCTAATTCGTTAATTCTATAGCATACCTCTAGGAAGTTCAACTAGAACAGGAGAAACTCCCTCTCAGAAAACAGAATAGGATTTTACAGAAACATTTTGACAGCATAAAAGTGAATTCTTGCGTGTGAACAACAATGTCCGAAGTTTTTTCCTTCCTATTTGAAAATATGGTCAATCTGAACTAAAAATATTTTTTGTTTTCTTGTGTTTAGGGTGAGGCTCATCATGCTAGGGAATAAAACCATTGGTAATAGACTTCATAATATGGCTTAAGTCTCTTAGAAATAAAATGAGCATAGTTTAATGTTTAATAAAAAATATATTTAACACCATTTATAACTCCCACTGAAAAATAAAGATATAAAAATGTGAGGACAAGTGTCATCCATTCTCATAAAATTAATAACTAGGTGCTAACTTCTAGAAATATAATTCACAGCACTTCTGGAAACTGAGGAACTTTGGCTAAGAAGGCACCCAAGAGAGTGGAGTCGAAACTTGGAAAGAAATTGTGATTGAATCTTCTTACCAATTATTGGTCTGTTCAGATTCTCTATTTCTTCATGATTCAGTCTTGGTACGTTATATGCTACTAGGAATTCATCCATTTCTGCCAGGCTATTCACGTTGTTAGTTTCTTATGAGTCTTTATCAGTTTCGTGTGATCCACGTGTCCTCATTCTGGTTCCCTGGCAGAAGGAACGATGGCTTCACGGGGCATGCTCCTCACTCGGCAAGTTCAGGAGAGCTGGCAGTTTTTTTTCCGTTTCAAAGCCTCACCCGGAACTGTACAACCGTATTACTTTAGTCAAAGTAAGTCAGTGGTTAAGCCCCAATTTTCTCTATCAGGACGCATCCCAGAGCCATATAATTATAGTATAGAGAGGAAAACTTGGGGAAGACAATCCGTCTACAGCGCTATTTTTTTTTTCTGCTTCCAAAGGGAAAATAAGTGAGTTAATGAAAATGTTCTTATAGGCCTTGGCTCTGTCAGAGATTATTCCAGCACTGCAATGCTCCTTCATCCCACATGTCAAAATTCAGTGTTTTTAACAATTTTTCCCTTCACAAGAGTATAGTCCAAAAGCTATGACTCTTACAGAAGCAATAGCAGGATTATTTAAATGACCAACTTCACAAAGCCAATATATATTCTTACTCATTAAAAAAAAAATAGCTTTGAAGTTAACATTTCTCTACAAGCATTTATCCAAACTGAACTTAGATTTTGACATTTTATATATTATCATGACTCTTAAGAAAAGGGCCCCTAAAATGTTGACTCTTAGTCTCTAAATCTTCCAGAATCAGCCTTTTTAAGATAGTTATGAAAATGATGCTGAAATATTTCAGTGTCTATATTTAAGAACTGAAATATATATGTACATGAGTTAAAAATAATACATATTTCTCATAGCCTGATAATAAAATTAATTTACAAGACAGGTGTAAATGTATTCCTGAGAGTATATTTTAGGTCTTTCTACAATTTCTAATTTCTATTAATTTATGCATATTATATTCAGAACAAAGTGAGATATATACATCAGCCCACTCAGGCCAATGTGCAACGCTGATCTGGACCCAGCCTTGGTTAATAGAATTCCACGTGTAGATGGAGCTTTACCATTTACCTTGTAACATCTTTTTGAAAATTCTTTTATTCAATATATATCAAACATCAATATCAAACATATTGTTTCCTCTGGATATAATGCCTGTATCAAAGAACTATTTCAGAATACATTTTTAATATGTTTCATTTCTCAAAGAGAGGCTAGAGTTTCAAACTAATATGTTCATAAGAGACTTCTAGCTAAAGCCTAATACATTACTATCTATTACAAGCAAAGAACCAGTCTTTTAGAAATTGCTGCATGTTTTATTTTCTTTAGTAAAGATTATTTTATGACTTTTCAAGGCAGTAAAATTTGTAGGGAATTCTACATGAGAGAATATTAAAACATATAATATTACCAAAAAAAAGTTTTTTTTTTTCTCTAGCTCAGATAATGTTTATCTTCTCTGAATCAAGGCAGCATTCATCATTGTACTGGAAAATTCCATCTTCTAAAACTAACAAAAAGTTTTAACTTTTTAACATTCATAACTGGAGTGACTTAGTGTAACAATAAGATGATAATTGAAGGGGGAGAAAAGTAGTCAACATAAAGATAATGTTTCACAAAAAAAAATAAAATAGCAGTCACATTGGTGCTAAGTGATTTTTGAAAACTGAGTAAGTAAATGAATTTACTGATTGTTTATTAAGAAAACTAATAAAATTCATTTGGGGTTTCAGAATAAGAAGATCACAATGAAAATGAAAATTTAGGAGAATTATCAACTATTTAGGATAAGTTACAATTAATATGTCTAATATTATAATTTTTAATTTTACATTGATAGATTAACATCTAGAGTTAAAGTTGTGGTGCATTTTAGAAAAACGTCTACCAATGTGCAATTCTTTTACATATGTCATTGTTAGAAAAATATATAGAAGGCAGCAAAATTATATTATGATTAATTAAATTTAGAAACCATAGATATTTCAGATTAAATAGATTGAAGCCTAGCATCGTAAAATGATCTCTTAAAATCACATAAATTGTACATGACAGAGCAGAGACTAGAACTCAGATGATTTATTCTTAAAATCAATAATTTTTTAAAGGTAAAACCTAATGGTCCTGAGAAATAATCCTATGATAATATTTTAAGAAAACAATAGATATGGGCAAAATGAAAAAAATACTTGAAAAATAAAAATGTAATAAAACTCCACTAAAGACTTTTAGACTTTTACTTGCCTACACAAATAGCCCTTAATGTCTTCCTCCTCAACAATAATAACCAGTTCTGCAGAATATGGCAATATCCCAAGTTATATACTTCTCAGTCTCTCTTGCCACTAGATGTAGTCTTGGGACCAATTCTGACGAATGGCATATAAGCAAAAGTAGTTTAATGGGACTTTTAGAAATAGTCTTTAAGCGCACACATACTTTATCCTCTCTTCTCTCTTCCTGCATCCTCCATGCAGAGATAATGATGCGAGTTTCAACAGTTGTCTGGGACATTGGAACGACTTTGATGTTAAAAACCATTTGCTGAGGTAGGCAGAATAGAACCATAGATGGAACTTATGTTCTTGATGACTTTGAGAGTCATTTCACCCACTCTGGGCTGCCCGATTTGGGAATTCTTTTATGTAAAAACTAAACTTTCATCTTATTTAAGCCAAGAATATTGTGAGTTTTTGTTATATATAGTTATTCTTAATTAATCTAGGATTATCTTAATCATATAAAGGATTTACTACACATTTTTTATAAGGAAAAGCCTCTACTCTGAAGAATTAATAAAATTACCATTTTGGGGGTGTCCAAAATATTTGCCAATTTTGATTTTATTTCACAGTTATTTTAGTTTATCACATTTGGGATAACTTCTCATCCTTTAGTAGGATCTTAGAAAAGAGGGTTATTTACAGTTCTATGTGGACTAGAGTATATTCTATATATTTTTAAAATCTTAATGTAACATTTTTTGTAACATTAGAGAAGTTATGATAAAGAAATAGACAAGCATTTGTCTTAACATTTCAGGTATTCATTCATTATACTTATATCTCATGCTTAGTGTATTGCTGATACACTCATATTCTTTTTATACACAGACACCTTTGTGTCCTTATTTTCATGTTGTTTCCTTATTCTTCAACTTCTAGTTTAGAAAGACAGCTTAATTTTCACCTTGATGAACTACCTGTGGGTGTTTATTTGTCTTATTTTAACATAATTCTACATGATCCAACAAGTGTACTCCCCTACTGTGTCTTTACATAAACAGCCTAGATGGCAGTGAGAATGACACCACGGTGTTCCAGACCAGACGGAATAAGATAAATTACTTGAACAGAAATGAGAACATTGAAAGTGAATACACATGAAAAGCAGAAAACTTTATTTTTCTTCTCAATTAGCATTTGAAATACAAACCTTTCTTTTTGATTGTTGAATGCATGACATCCTGTAGATAATAAAAAGCACAATACCCTTATGCATCTGCTGTTATTGCCATTATGGGAGAGAAAAAGCAATTTCAATTTAGTTCCCCTGTCCCATTTCCTTATCCTAAAGAGATATAATCAGTTCAATTAGCCGAGAAAATAATAAACAAGTGTGTTTACATTCATGCTATAAACATGTACACATACAATGCAATGCATCGCTATAAATCCATTAAACTTTTAAAATAATTTTCCTCCTATACTTTAGTGACTATCGTTAAGTTCATTCAGTTTTTGGAATGGTATGAGCTAGCGATAGGTGGGTAGTGTCACATTTTTTGAACTGGAATGCAAGTTGAGAAGAGTGATGTGAGAGGGAAAAGGAGGTGAAGTCAAATACCCCATGAAAAGGAGAAGGCTTCACCCTTCGGATATCATTCAGCAAATCATCTCTGAATGCCTAAAGTAAGCCAAGTATTATTCTTGGTACTGGGAAAAATCAGTGAACAAGACACAACTCTGTTCTTAAGCTACTTGTACAGGTCTGTCCATGTGAGTCAATACTAAGACTGAACACAAGACCAAAGAGAGACAAACACTATGCATTACAACTTAGAGGACCATGAACCAGAGAGCAGCCATAGCAAATGAGATGTGAAGAAGGTCAAGGGTTCAAAGAAAACACATAGAGGGATAAGTAAATAACGGAGGAGTACGTCAAAGAAATGAAGGGATTCTTGCAAGCATAAGGAACTTTACACTGATTACACCGAATTTAATAGAATTTCGAAGGTCAGGGAGGATCAAGTGACACCTGCTTACAATTACAGTTCCTTTACCAGAATACATTTAAAGATAATAATGTAACGTGGAAACAATGTAACATTGGAACAATAATGTAACATTTAAACAAGCTATGGATGTTTTCACATTAGAAACAACTTCAAATCCTCTTTTATATTAGGAACAAATTCTAATTCTCAGGAATGGAAAAGTGTGGTTCCCACATTTTTTTCAATAAACTCTACAAATGATACGTTTGCTGATTTCAAAAATCCGTGTTATGATTGATATGTTTTGTCATGATGCCATGTGACTTTAGGTACTTGCAGAAGTCAAATTTTGAAGTTTCCAGATATATGAGAATCAAATTCGATAATGTCAACTGAAAAAACTACTAATACAAAGATCTAATGTTGATTTAGTGTTTACAATATGCCAAGATCTAAGTTAAGTGTTTTCTAA
This sequence comes from Lynx canadensis, assembly GCF_007474595.2. Taxonomy (NCBI): domain Eukaryota; kingdom Metazoa; phylum Chordata; class Mammalia; order Carnivora; family Felidae; genus Lynx; species Lynx canadensis. The sequence continues at coordinate 217,070,083 of NC_044303.2, read as the reverse complement.
AGTTTTTGCTCATACAGTTCTTACCACATTCTTATGTAGTGATTATCATAATTACCCTCACTTACAGATAAAACAGATTTAGTGAAATTAAACCTGTCTAAAGTTATATTAGTATGAGAAACCTTTGCTAAAACAGTATGCTGGGCAGACCATCTCTATGATAGATTTTTAGCACCATTCCAGGTGATTGAGATAGAACAGGGAGAACTATCTAGGAATATTGATTCTGACATAATGGAAAATCTGCATCAGTACAACGAAAGTGACCCAGATAATTTTATAATGCTTATTGATATAATTCAAATTATCATTTATATAGTATGCCTACATTCACATAATGTCTGAATCGAACTTGTTGAAAATGGAGAGGAAGCTTGGAAAGGTCTAATCTAAAGTAAACAAAGTATATAGAAAATAAACCTTTTAGGACCTTGGAGAATACTGTGAGGCAATTATAGTATGGCCCAGGGACTACTGATATCATAGCCAAAAAAGATTGAGATATAACAGAAAAGCAACTGTAAATGACATACCAGATATACTAAAATGTTGTTAAGAAAAAAACATATGAAATAGACATTTACACTCGGGCTGCAATTTAAATCCAATGAAAGCAGATATGCTTTGTATGATTTGTGATTGAACTGCCTCTTGCATTATCAGCTCTGGGTAACATGTTTTGGGGTGAGTGGCAAGGTTCATTATTTTTTTTTAATTAATTTAAACATAGTTCATGGTTCCCCCCCCCAACAGTTGGGTGATATGATGTAGTGTCATTTTTTATATAAAGTAATTTATATTCAGAGGCGCCTGCAGGGCTCAGGTCGAAGAACATGCGACTCTTGATCTTGAGGTCATGAGTTCGAGCCCCATGTTGGGGGTAGAGATAAATAAATAAATAAACAAACAAACAAACTTTAAAAAATTAAGTTACATTTGGCTGATAAATACTGTTATTGAGAGTTGAACTCTGTTGCAAACAAAGTGGAATTATATATTATATTTATAATACTTTTCTATTTAGGAACAATGGAAATTTTAAAAAAATAGAAAAAGATAAAGAAAACAACTTAAATCAACTATAAAAGTACTACCCAAAGAAAATCTCTCTTCGATACTGGTGTCCTTTATCTATCTCTCTCTCTCTTTCTCTCTCTCTGTCTCATTTTATGGATGGAGATAGATATAGGTATAGATATATCTGTATAGATATATATCTGTATCTATGTATGTATGTATTTATGTATTACATATCTATCTATCTAGCTATCTACCTGTCATCTAGCTATCCATTTTTCTGTGTGCTTCATAGTCAGCTTAAATTTTAGCCTAAAATCTGAAGATATTTTTTAATGGTTACAAGTATTGCTTTTTTTGGAAAGGATATGTATTTTAGCTTGAGTTTCTCTAGGAATCTTCAACATTTATTTATCATCTGTATTTCTGAGTATTTACTTAGAAATTATTTTAGCGTGAGTGGTACATTGTTGAATGTTCTTTTTAAAGGTTTCAATTATTTTCTTTCAATTTTCGTAGTCATACTTTTTTTTGTTCAGTGTTTCTCAGTGAATAAAATGTGTGAATTTTGCATGACACTGTCAGAGTCATTTAACACCAAGACTTCTTAAAATATTTGCAAAGTATCAAGTTCCCACAAGATATAGAATCTAAGATTGGTGTTAATTGCCCACATTCAAGTAATCCTCAAGTCATGACATTAATGTCAATATGTTAAAAGACCATTAAAAATGCTATGCAATGTTCAGGCAGACAGGGCATTTTGTGTCCCTAAACTGTAAAACTCTTTATTAGAAATATTGTAAGTATCTCTACATATGTTTATATAAATTAAATGTGTTTTGTGTGTGTGTCTGATTTATTCCTACAGGTACTCTTGTGCTGGCAAAAAGCCAAATATCAAAGAAAAAGTATTTGGCAAAACAGATTACAAAGCTATTGCTTTATATTAAATATGACAGCCTATTTTAATTTATATCTATATCATGTATACATTCAACTGACACATTCCTGCAAAAGTCTAATTTGGGGATCTGTTTTTTTTTCTTAATTTTTTAAAAATATGGTGTGTTAATTTCTTGATATGTTTTCATGCATTTATATTTCCACTTCCTACCTTTATCCCCACAGAGATCCCATAATAACTAAGTAGTTAGTTCAGAACATATAAACAGCTTATTGTTATTTTTGATGGAAAAGAAAAATTACCCCTGTGTTTGTACTTCCAAAACCATGCTTTGTTCAAATCTTTCTGAGTCATTTTAAATTTTTTTAATGTTTATTTATTTTTGAGAGAGAGAAAGACAGAGCATGAATGGAGGAGGGTCAGAGAGAGAGTGAGACACAGAATCTGAAGCAGGCTCCAGGCTCTGAGCTGTCAGCATGGAGACCAACGTGAGGCTTGAACTCACCCACCGGGAGATCTTGATGCTTAACCAAATGAGCCACCCAGGGGCCCCCTGAGTCATTTTAAATATCCTATCCTAGCATTCTTCAATTGTGCTGCAAAAGCCCCACCTTCCCTGTGTTCAAGATATGTGACTATTTTGTTTCCTTACAATGTCTTACAGCTACTGTTTTGCCTTTTTTAAGGGTTTTTTTTTTAATTCTGTCAAAAGAAGTGTTTTCTGTTAAATGTTCTTCTAACTTAAGAAATAGTGAAAGCGTTTGGAAAAGAACTTTCACTGAATTTGTTTTTCAATTTGGTAGAGCAATACTGCCTTGCCCATAAGTAATTGCCAGGAATATCTTTTGAAATTAAATGCCATTGACTTTCTTTCTTTAGTTCCATCTAAGTAGCTAGAAAGTAAGTTGCTGTTGCTTTTTGGAAAGGTTTTGTTTTTTAACCTGAAAAACTCACTTGAAACACTTAATTATTCCTCATAGAAACAAAAGATTGTGTTCACAAGTAACTACAGCTTTTATTTGATGAACATAATGCCATTTTCATTTGCTTATATTCATATATTTTTTTTTAATTTCTCTAAATAGCATTAGTCATCGTTCTTCAAAACAAAAGCTATAACTTTACTAGATGGCGAGTTGCTGTTATTTCCACCTGCGTGATGCTGGCTTCATTTCCAGTGAAGACAGAGCTAGAACTTTAGTGGCCAGATTGGCTTGTTTTAAACAACCTATGGAGATAAAAGGAAAAAAAAAATCCTAACAATTAAAAGACGTTACAATGACAACAGATAAGCTTCTGCAATGGAGTATGATAGAAGGAGAGGCCTAAGAGTTAGGAAGTGAAAAGGGAAAAAGATATTTGTGGGAAATGTGTCATACTTTTTTCTACTCTTTTTTTCCAAAGAAAAGCTCTGGATTCAGAGTCTGGAAATATGAATTCTAGTCCTGGCTCATTCATGGACTAATGTTTTATATTTGATAACTTACTAAAAATATTTCAGCTCTAGTTTTCCTTACACGAATAATAAATAAAATATCTACCTAATATAATATTAACAGGATAAAACTTGATTGCATGTATGATATGAATTACATAATATTTTTTCTACACAAATTCAGCTTATAATTAATATAGATTTTTATGTAGTGCTGTGAATAGTCCTTACACTCACTATCCAGAGAAGAGATCTATAAAATTACCTAAAATACAACAGACATTAAAATTGATTAATTAAGAAGACATTTAGCATGTAGCCACTTCCATTTCCTTAACACTGTGTGATTAATTCTCATGTGCCACATATCACTCTAAAATAATGAAATTTTCTCACTTACCTTCTGATAATTCATTGAAGAAGAGATCATTTATTCTCTGGTTTTCTAGTTTTAGTGATTATGAAATCTCCTGACGTTGAACACATTTTGGATGCCTATTTGTTATAGGCATGAAACGTGAACAGCTTTTCTCTAAACAAGGCACAAGCAGATTTCTCACGTGTCACAATGGTGAAGTAAATGAAATAGTACAAGATATAAATCAGATTATATCTCAGATGGAACCTTTTAGTACTCAAATTTATGCAAGTATTTGAAGCATTACAGGCTTAATAAAGAACTCCACTAAGACCTAAATCCCAATGTTGCTCAATAAAATTTTCCAGTAAGAAATGTTACCTAATCAATTATCCAGTAACAACTGTGCAATTTTTCTGTGTCAGAACACACTCGTTATGCTAAAACAGTGAAAAGAGTTCTTAACGTGACATACTTAAATTTTTGTTAGTAGCAAAGACAATGTCAACATCCATGGCATCAAAATGGAATAAACTGGAAATACTTTATACAGAAACAGAAAGTGTCGAATGTGCGGTATAAATAATGATACACAAAAAATACTAAGTGTAGTGCAAATAAGGTCCCTCAAGTGTCATCTAAGTAACAGAAATTGAACAAGAGACAGGCGTTTGTGAGCAATCTGGTATCATCGGACCATAGTGACAGTTTCTTGAACTAGCAAGACAATGGGAGATACATTAGAATGGAATCTTGGAAATCACGTTTAGGAATGTAACAATAAGCACCAATAAAATCCACATAGAAAAGGGACGCGTGGGTGGCTCAGTCGGTTGAGCGTCTGACTTCCACTGGGGTCATGATCTCGCGGTCCGTGAGTTCGAGCCCCGCGGGGACTCTGTGCTGACAGCTCAGAGCCTGGAGCCTGCTTTGGATCCTGTCTCTCCCTCTCTCTGCCCTCCCCCGCTCATGCTCCTCATGCTCTCTCTGTCAAAAATAAACATAAATAAATAGATGCATAAATACATAAATACTAAAAAAAATTAAAGCCACATAGAAAGTACAATCAAAATCTTATAAGAAATAATAGAAAGTAAAAAAAAAAAAAAAAAAAAAAAAATTAAAAAAAAAAAAAAAAAAAGGGGGCGCCTGGGTGGCGCAGTCGGTTAAGCGTCCGACTTCAGCCAGGTCACGATCTCGCGGTCCGTGAGTTCGAGCCCCGCGTCGGGCTCTGGGCTGATGGCTCAGAGCCTGGAGCCTGTTTCCGATTCTGTGTCTCCCTCTCTCTCTGCCCCTCCCCCGTTCATGCTCTGTCTCTCTCTGTCCCAAAAATAAATAAAGGTTGAAAAAAAAAAAAAAAAAAAGAAATAATAGAAAGTATGCAGCATCACGGAAATGTGGTGGAAGAAGTTTGAAGACTGATTAAGGAGCCAAACTTACCAAACTTAAACTGGGTGTCGATAGGGGGGAGGGGGTGTGGAATATGGCAATAAGTGAGAAGAGTAGTGGAAAATGAAATAAAATGAGGAGTGAAGAAGCACAAGTGTGAAGGGAGACTTTCAATTTTTTGTAGGTTTGCTAGGACAATTGAGGCCATTATTGGAACTTAAGCCAGGGTTGAGGAAGGAGATTCACCACACAAATGACTAAATATGATTGCATCCAAAGGAAATAAGTTGAAAATGCGAAATTGAAGACACACAGGGGAATAGGCAGGACTGTATGCGATCCAAAGCTAAAATGGTAAGGACTGAATACTGCAATTTGGAAATGGAAAGAAAAACAAAGCACGAAATAATTGAGCAAAAAATATTCCTAGATTCGTGCTTGATTTCAAATTGTATTAATTCTGTAACTGTAGGCAAATCATTTCACATCTTAAAATCTATTTCCTTATCGGCAAAATATAGTTAATAAACACATATGAACCCCACTACAGAGTGTGAAAATACAAGGGAGAATAAAAACGCTTCATCAGTTAAACAATGTGTAGGGATGGTTGATAGTATTATTTCTCTGAAACAGAACTTTGGAAACCATAATGAAAAAAGCAGCAGAAATGTTCCATGATTCTTACCGTGTAATGATTTAATGTGCCTGGGTTAGTTAATAGGTTAAATTTGCATAGAGCACATTTTTTTATTATTACTCGCACAACTTACTGATAGTTAGCATACTATATAACATCCCATTAAAATACTTCTCTGTTGAGATGTTTAATTTAAATTACATCTATAGATGCACTCTTGCCAACTCTAAAACAAATTTCCCATAAATGTACCCAAAGTTATGAAATAAAGGACTCTCTTAATTGGTCTTATACGTTCATATAATCTGAACAGTACGTAAGTAGCAATAAAAGTTGCAATAGCCCTTAGGACTTACACATGACAAGCAGCCTGTGGTAAGCAGTAAAGATTCAAGGATAACAATGTGAATCAGTTTTCTAAGTATACTACTCACAGTGAGAGAGCAATAGCACAGAACATATTTTTATTTGTACATGCAAAAATAGTTTCCGATAATAAAAATGTCATCATATGATATTGCAAAGAATACTTCAACCTACTGCTCCTAAAGGAATTCGTAACAATCTAACTAGCAGTTTTTATTCTCTGTAGATTTCAAAATGCAAATTGATTTGTTCTTTTTCCTGGTTTAGAGAAACAGAAAATATGTCCCTGTTGCCCCATGAGATCCTTTAGATTTTCTTGACTGAAGGTAAAATACTTATTAATACGTATGAGTCAATGCCCCCCGGGGTCATACTTAAATCTCAGAAGTTCACTAGAATCCATCAACTAATTTTTAGAATCATGTGGAATGTCAAATAATCAAGCTTAGATATTTTTACATATGTTTTATTTTTTAAATCAGCCAAAGGTATCATTATGTTTTAATTCCTATTTTTTTATGGAAAATAAAAAAAAAATAAAGTTGTATCAGAGGCCCTTTATTTAAAAGCCCTTGAATTAAGTGCTGGGTGGCTCAGTCGGTTAAGCCTCCAACTTTGGCTCAGGTCATGATCTCACGGTCTGTGAGTTCAAGCCCCACGTCAGGTTCTGTGCCTACAGCTTTGGAGACTGGAGCCTGTTTCAGATTGTGCGTCTCCCTCTCTCTCTCTCTCTCTGCCCCTCTCCTGCTCGCACTCCATGTCTCTCTCTCTCTCAAAAATAAATAAACGTAAAAAAAAAATAAATTTCAAAGCAAAAGCACTTGAATTAAAATTATATTCCCTATTGAAGGTAATATTTATCATACGGTATTTAAGATAGAGGTAGAAGATGTTTTATAGATGCAGAAAGGCAATGAAAACTATTTTTGTAATTGCAAACTGGAAAAACTCGAAGTCAAAATGATACTGGTTAACAAATATTTACAGTAGTCCCCTCTTACCTGCGGGGGATACATTGCAAGACCCTTGGTGGTCGCCTGAAACTCAACAGTACTGAACCCTGTATATGTTATGTTTTTCCTATACATACATACCTATGACACAGTTAATTTATTAATTAGGCACAATAAGAGATTAACAAAATAACAAATAAAATAAGATCAAATAAATTATAACACTATAGTCTAATAAAAGTTATGTGAATGTGGTCTCCCTCTCTCAAAATATCTTATTGTATGATACTCACTGTCTTCTTGTGATAAGGTGAGGTGATAAAATGCTTATGTGAGGAGATGAAGGGAGGTGAATGACACAGGCATTATGATGATGCGTTTGGCTCCTACTGAGCTGCTGATAATAAATAGGACCATGGTTGGCCACAGGTAAATAAAAACACAGAAGCAAGGGTCCTTGGGTGGCTCAGTTGGTTGAGCATCTGACTCTTGATTTCTGCTCAGGTCATGATTTGTCCGTTCGTGAGTTTGAGCCCCATGTCAGGCTCTGTGCTGGCAGTGCGGAGCCTGCTTGGGATTCTCTCTCCCTGTCCCCCCTCCCCCACTCACTTTCTCTCTCTCTCTCTCTCTCAAAATAAATAAATACAGTTAAAAAGAAATAAAGCCACAGAAAGTGAAACTGTGAGTAAGAAGGGAATACTGCAATGTGTACTGTGTAGATATCATACACCAGGAGGGAATGCTGAAAGTAGACGACGTAAACAACACATTTTTCCCCATGGAAGGGAATTTGGAAGAGACTATTACAATAAAATGTGGCAAGTTCTACAATGTTCATAAGTACAGTGTTGTTTTGGAAATAAATGCGGTGCCTGAAGATAGTTGAACAGGCGACGATTTAAGTCTACGGGAAGCTACTCAAATATTTCGGTTGAGGAAGCACTTTTGTTTATTAGACATTTTTTCAGGATTTTTCCAGGGGATATATGTAAAGGATGAAGGCGTGAGCAGGGTGAGGAAACTGCAGGCAGTTAAATATAGTTCGACTGAAGTTAGAGATGACGGACACGGCTGTGAAGTCAAAGCATGAATGCCCTCCATATCTCTAAGAAATCTAGAGGTTTCTTCTCACTATGTAAATGGTAAGAAGTCATTTTAATATTTAAGTGTGATTCCAAGGCTTAGAGGGATTATTCTGACAGCAGTCAGATTGAAGCAGAGAAGAGGACGCCAAAGGAGAGGCATGAAAAATGCGTGTCAAGAAACACAAAGATGAGGGGACTCAGAATAGAAATGCCTACAGCATAACAGCGGTTTCCTTTAGTTACTCATTTGATGTGATAGACAAAGTGTAGAGAAATATATGTGCACTGTCCAGATTTAGACTTGGATAACTGGATGGTTATTGTGAAAATCAAAAAAAGTATAAAGAAAAGCAAATGCCCTTATAGAAAGAGATGGACTGTGTAATGAGTGGCCTCAGTTATATTAAAATCAAGGCGCCGCTGAGAAATTAAAGATTTTGATATCCATCCAATCCTTGAAGAGCCATATAAATTCTAAGTACGGTGAAGATTTTCAGGGCTGTGCAGCCTTGTGGGAATTCAGGATGATTGGTTATAGGAGAATAAAGTAGGATGGGTCACCAGTGATGTCAGAATGGTGTTCGTTGAATCAAATAGCTTTATTTTTTTTTTCAACGTTTTTTTATTTATTTTTGGGACAGAGAGAGACAGAGCATGAACGGGGGAGGGGCAGAGAGAGAGGGAGACACAGAATCAGAAACAGGCTCCAGGCTCCGAGCCATCCGCCCAGAGCCTGACGCGGGGCTCGAACTCACGGACCGCGAGATCGTGACCTGGCTGAAGTCGGACGCTTAACCGACTGCGCCACCCAGGCGCCCCCTAATCAAATAGCTTTAATACTGGAAACACAGTAATAGAAATGGACATGGAGTCTCCAGGACTGCATTATTCCCCAACTGAAGACAAACCTACCTGGAAAATTACAAAAGAAAACTATTGAGGCAGAGTCAGCTTGCTGTCTCCCCCATAGTATCTGGACACCTCTTCAATAGTAATACATATTTTAGCTAACTACATGACCATCTAGGCAAAACCAAATTTCTCAGGCTACCACATAGCTGGATGTGGCCTTGCCACAAGTCCCCAACAACGAAATACGAGCAGAAGTGATGTATGAACTTTCCAGGTCATATAGACTAGAATGTGGACTTAAAAATGAGAATCGAAAAGTAATTTTGCTTTATTTATTTTTGAGAGAGAGAGACAAACAGATTGCAAACAGGGGAGGGGCAGAGAGAGAGGGAGACAGAATCCAAAGCAGGCTTCAAGCTCTGAACTGTCAGCACAGAGCCTGACGTGGGGCTCAAACTCACAAACTGTGAGATCATGACCCGAGCCGAAGTTGGATGCTTAACTGACTAAGCCACCCCGGCATCCCTTGAAGCGTGATTTTAAACACAAGAGCTAAGTTACCATTTGATGATGACAAAACATCACATTGAGCTTTGGTTCCCGATAACATAAATGACAATCATAAACTGTTGATGGTAAATGAAAGTGAAATGCACTTCTAATTCGACCAAGACATTGTTATTTTGTCTTGTTATACCAACAAATGCAAAAGAAAATGTTCTGAAGTCAGTCTAGATATGCATAGTAAAGGTACTGCCTTATAATGGTTACTCATTTAGAAACTAAAAACAAAAACAAAAACAAAAACAAAAAAACGAACCCAAACTGTGAAGAAACATGTTGAATTAGCTTTTAGCAAACAAGTACCCAATCGCTGTGTTTTAAATGATGAAAGTAATTAAAGCCAGGGTATTTAGCACAGCAGTGTGGGTATATACACAAATTACAGGTTTCAATCATTTGAACTAAGACTAAAACAGTTTGCAGAGGGACAATACAATCCCACTCATATCCTATAACATCTAATCCTATATAATTAATCCTGTATTATTTAATAATGCTGATGGTTTCCTGTATTTTAAGGATAAGGAGACTTAATCAACACTAAATCTCAAACTGATAATACCAAACAGTAGGTAACCTTTACAATTAAAAATGAAAAATATATATGATTATTTCATACTCAGAAAGTGACCTATATTGTTTATAATAGTTAAGGTCCTTGTCTGGGCACTTTGCAAATTTAAAAGCTACAATTTACACAAATTACCTTATTTATACCTTAAAACAAATATTTGAAGTAGGACGGTATCACGTTAAATATGAGAAAATGGAAACTAAGAAAGTTTTTTTTTTAAGTTTATTCATTTTTTAGAGAGAGAGAGAGAGAGAGAAGAGGGGAGGGCAGAGAGAGAAGGAGAGCGAGAGAATCAGTACAGAGCCCTAGGTGGGGCTCAAACTCACAAACTGTGACATCATGATTTGAGCTGAAATCGAGAGTCAGATGCTTAACAGAAGAACCACCCACGTGCCCCAGAAAGTTTAAGTTATGTATTGTGAGTGATGTCTGGGTTCTTTAACTCCAGTGTCTAAACCTATTGTCACTCTGCTAATCTTCCCATTTGCAGATTTAATATATGTTGATCATTTACAGCGTATCAGTAACTGTGCTGTGCTCTTTGCATACCTTAACTCTGGATATTCTCCTTGATTTACAGGTGAAGAACAGGTTCAGTGAGGTCTGAGATTGCCCATTTCATATGTAAAAAAAATCTTGACTTAAATCCTGGTTAGAAATGAAACTGTGCTTTTAACCACTTTTCTTTTTTTAAATTTTTTTTAATGTTTATTTATTTTTGAGAGAGACAGAGCATGAACAGGGGAGGGGAAGAGAGAGAGGGAGACACAGAATCCAAAGCAGGCTCCAGGCTCTGAGCTGTCAGCACAGAGCCTGACACGGGGCTCGAACCCGTAGACTGTGAGATATGACCTGAGCCGAAGTCAGACACTCAACCAACTGAGCCAACCAGGCACTCCTAACCACTTTTCTACATGCTTTACATATTTGTTTGTGAATAAAAATTTACCAAATGCAAAGAACCCATGTTTTATAGTGTCATACTCACTGTTATTAGCTATTAAGTATTAATTAGTTAAATGATCGGGGGAAGCCTCATTCATTAAGGAAAATCAAGACTGGATAATTAGAGAGTGCTTTGGGATATTCAATAATAAGATGGTGTCTGAGTGCCTGCACAAAGATCAGGTATTTATAGAGGTTAAGAGGGCCAAAACTATTCCCTTAACTTGAAAATAATCTCCCACTGTAGCTCTTCCATACTAAATAAATACTCCAAATGAATCTGTTGACATGAGACAAAGGTAACTATTGTTATTGAAATATTATCTGGATAATATGATACATTACAATAATTTTAGGATACAACTTTTCTCAAGTTAATTTGATTTTTTTTTTTTTTTTTTTTTTTTTTTTTTTGCCTAGGAGAATACTATGCGACTATAGTGATAGGAGTTGTATATTTTCTGATGATAAAGTGAAGGCTCTAGATGTGTTTAGTGGCATTAAAAAAAAAAAACAAAAAAAAAAGTTTATCATCCTAGTTTCTCTGGTGCACATACAACCCAAATCAGTGTGCATTGTTCAGATTTGAGTTAGCTGGTTTATTTGTATTTATCAATATTTCACTGAGACTACTTAGAGTTTCAGTGCTCCTTCTGTAGGTTATAAACACATGTTATGATATATTTTTCAGTGACAACCAATATCTTTGTTCAAAACAGTCATAGTGTGCAAGCCCCCTTTTGTGGACAGAGACATTGATGTCCAGGTTCAAAACCACTGTCTTTTTAATGACTTCTTTTTTCTGAGGAGGGGTGGTTTTCTTCAACACGGCTTCATTTACTTTTTTTACATCAGTCTTTTTTGTTGCTCTTTACATTACCTGTGGGGTAGCAATATTACAAGACGCGATGGCAGAAATGCGTAGCCTGATCCTCTGGGGGCTCTCAGTTCACAATATCCAATAGGTTAGAGCATCGAAGTGTCAATTCCAAGATAAATATACTCATAAAGGGACTAGAATTCTAACTGTATGCTTTGTGCCTGTACTGGTGCTAGAAAGGCTGTGCCATATGTCCTAAAAAGAGCTAGAGTACTCAAATAACTTCACGTATAACCCCACTTGTGTTTCTGAACATATGCCTTATCCCCTCACTTGTTTCCAAATCTTTCCTGTGATTTGCAGTTTCCAGATCTCTCTATTTTTAAAGGTCTGTTTTGTTTTTCTTGTAGATAACTACATAGACCCAAGCAAGATTACCATTAGAAGATTCTAGTCAGCTTTGAATAGATCAGACAACAATGCTATATTTCATATGAACTTAATGTAGTGCTTTTAATGTTAACTATAGGAACAAGTGTAATATTAGAAGTCAAAGAGTGGAAAACTAACCAAGGCTCATTTCCTTGGCTCATTAATTTTCAAGTGCAGTTGTACTTGAATTGTTCATAAAGATGCTTAAGTGCAAGCAGATACCCTTTCAAAACCACAAAGCAAGGATTGTTCATTTTTCCTACCTTTTTACCAAGAAAAAATGCTATGAATATATCATACATATTGCAAATAGCATTTCCCTACAGTTGACCTACAGAATGGAGAGAGAAAAATAAAAGCTTTGCCATCTATATTGATCATGCAGATTACATCCAAAGTTACCCCGATTCAAATCCAATAGGTTACTATTAAGAATTTTACAATAAGTGAAATTTCTAAATTCCATAGGAATATCACATGGTAACAAATGAGGAAAACCAAGCACGCTCCAATGCAGGAATGAGCAAATGTGAGTATGATAATCCCAAAGAATGTACGTATATGTATGAATGCAATGTGTACATTAAATGGATCAATTCATACAAGATACGTTCTAGTCAAACTAAATAATTGAAATAAAATGCTTTAAACAGCAAAGAGGTGAAACTATTTATTTCATAGCTTACATGTGCTTGTAACCAGCATTTATTGAATTCTCACATTGGGCCAATTGTGCCAATTGTGGTAGTAAAAATATTTGATGAAATGAGATACCTGGGCTTTACGATTTTCATGCCACGTTGGTTGTGGGTGTAGAAGATGCAAAGATAAAGGCCCACATTCTGAGGCCGACCAGGAGGAGATTTTGTGGGAACAAAACAAGAAGATAGAGCGGGTTGACAAAAGGAGTCTGTGCTCCCATTTATCCCAGTCAAGAGAGTGAGATTGCTACCCATTCATTCTTGGCCAGCAGCGTCTCCAGAGGAACGTAAGATAATGCGGGGTTTGAATTCCGTGGTCTATAGATTTGGCTTAATTATCATCTTTTGTCCTTTCTATGTATGGAAAAATAAACAGTAACCGTTCTCTTCTTCTCTTGCTTTTAATACTTTATGTTTTCTTCATTGTTCATTTGCCAGTCAAAATGTCACCCGTCCTGTGTTCCACCTCTTATCCAATTTCTTCCCCAACTAGACTGTAAACCTTTCAGAGTGTGTGAGAAGCTGGTATGCCTTCATTACACACAGAGTGTTTTTTTTCCCGTGTTAGGTACAAGCAGGCAATCCATAGATAAAATTTTGACTGACATGAATATTGAGTTCAATTTTTCAGAAATCCTCTGCAGTTTTATAGATGCTATGACCTATTTAGTTTTTCAATATATAAATGGGATGGCTCGCTTCATGTGACACCCATTTCGATTTATATTACTTCAGCCTTAAACTATGCAAATATGACTGACAACTATTAGTTGTATACTCTCATTATCTAACTCTATAGCATCACCATTTATCTGAGGTATTATGTAATGTACTTTTTAATATTTAATGTTTTAATATATTAAAATGCATTTTAAACAGCATGTGAATATTTATTATGCATGATGATTTAATTCTAAAGAAAACCCCATTTATTCATTTCATGGTGCAGAGATCAAAATATATGCTCAACTTCATCTAGACTGCTTTGCAATATTAACCACATAACCTGATCAGAGATTTAAATATATACTAACACAAACTGACAATATTAATTCCAAATGCATGTGGCTTTTCTAATTAGTCGTAAACTTTACTTGAATAAGCTACCGAAGCATATAGTAGAAGAAAGGAAGTACTTCTTGGCAGGAAATAGAGTTTTATTACTTTAATTTACTCAAAAAACCATAATGCAATATGTAAATCATGACAGTAATATAAAAAGAAAAACACGTGGAATATTATTTTATGAGCCCTTGGTTGGCTACTTTTCACAGCTACGGAAGTATAAAGCTAAAAAAAAAATAAAGCTTTGTAGATTAATTATTTTAACTTAAATATCACTGTTTAGCTACAAATGGACTTCTAAAAGTGTTTTTGGAATTATCTTTGAGACTATTAACTGGGGGAACTTACCTTATATAAAAATGCTTAAAAATAAATTTCTTTCTGGACTGTATTATAAAATATTAAACATGTATTCATCAAGCATTAGTAAAAAAAAAAAAAAGCTGAGACTGTAAATTCCAAAGTGGCCATCTATGGTAACCCCAAATTCTAGTAAAAACTAATGTCCCACAGGAAAAATCATGTGCTCCAACACTCATGCATCTTCTCTGCTCTTACCTGGTGCAGATTACATAAGATGAATCTGATTATTTCTGAGTCTCATGCATCCCTGTACATTTTCAGGCCTGTGTTAGTTTACAAAGTTGGTTTACCCTTAGAAAATGCATGCTTGAATGAACGGATGAATGAATGCATTCTCTGCTGGTCTGAAAGTGTGTCTCTTACCCTTACAGCTGATTGAGCCCTAGATTTAGCTAGTGTTGATAAACAAGTTGCTGTGTTTTCTTGAGATCCAGTCCCATCTGTGGTAAAGACATCGAGACTTCTAGAACCCAGCCATATCTGATTTTTTTCCCTTTTGTCCCCAGTAATATTATATCTTTTTTCTCTCTTTAATTGAGGGAAGGAATGTCATACTGGTTTTAGCCAATTGGACTCGAGTATGAGTAGTGTGTGTCATATCCAGACCAAAACACTGAATTTCTGTGCCAGCTCATCAGTACCCTCTTTCCATTGACCCACCGATAATAAGGCCACATGATCCAGATACTTCACAGTGTGATCTCATTCCCCACCATCCTCTACTCCTGATGATTTTGAACACAAGAGTTCCCAATGATACACAGGAGCATGCACCATGGAAGAGAAAAGGTGTGTGTGTGTGTGTGTGTGTGTGTGTGGTTTAGGCCCAGGTATTTTTTTTTTTTTCAGGCCCAGGTATTTTTAAGGCAAATTTGCTATTCCAATATTCCACCATAATCTACCCTAGTTTAATACCCTTCCTTAAAATATATATACACATATATATATATATATATATATACATATGTATATACACATACATATACATATACACATATGTATATACATACACATACTATATAGTGACTCTGATGTTCCCTATACTAGAGATCCTGACTACTGTCTCATGTCTCAGATGGGATGATTGATATTCCTTCATGCTTTTTCACTATTCTTTCTCATATACATCATTCACCCCCTGGATTGAAGATCACCCCAAGTATGGGGCTGTTTGCTTAGAAACTGATAGCTGTAGATGCATTTCTGGATGCAGCAAGCTGTTTAACTTGTGCTGTTGCCTTTCTTTATTTCCTCTAATTCTCTGTTCTTTATTATTATTTTACGGTATGCAAGGCATATATTTTTAAATGGGTATTCAAGAATATTTTTCATTTATTTTTTCCAGGTTCATTGAGATATAATTGACATATAACATTGTGTAAATTCAAGATGTACAATGTGTTGATTTATTTGTATATTGCAAAATGATAATCACTATAGTCTTCACTAATATCTGTATCACATCACATATTTACCATTTGTAGCACTCTTTTAGCAACTTTCAAGTATATAATACAATATTATATTGACTATAATCGCCATACTGTAAATTAGATTCCCACAACTTATTCATCTTAAAGTTGGAAATTTGTACTCTTTGATTGTTAGAGGATCATTTCATTTATTCCAATGGAAAATCCTTCATGGGATTAGTTGCCTACCCACCTGTCTTTGCTGTCTTCTTTGTTACTGCCTAATTATTTTTAACAATTCCTACAGGTGAGTTTGTTTTCCCGTGGTGATTTCACTCTGTGCTCTAAACCCCAGCATATCCTGTAGTAAACAATTTAAATATTTACTAAGATACCAAACAGCACTTGTTTTCATGAACAGTTTTTCAATCAAGTAAATTGTGTAATTTGATTATATTTTTATTTTAATCTTTCCTGTTATTTTCCTTTTATGTTAACGTAACAAATTGTTTGAGTGAACTTAGCAGTCATTTAAAATTCACAATTTTGGATGTGAGTTGTAGGTAAAACCCAGCCTTTCAAAGGTAATGCGGGCTCACCTTCAAGAAATCAGTACTATCTGTTCTGCTATGATGCTTGCTTCCTAAATGTGACTTTAATTCAAAGCAACTTTGATTCAGAGCAACTGATATTTTAAGGAACAATGCAAATATCATGTCAGGAGAAATTAGTTCTATAGTTTAGCAGCCTATTAATATTGTCTCTTTCCCCTTTTTTTTCCATGTTTTGTATCATTTCTTTCTCTTTTTTTTTGGTATTTATTTTAGCTTACACATCCTAAATCCTATTATAAGTACATCACACCCCCATATCATCTCTAAACCAGTATGTAGAAAAAAGTTCTTTGCCTTCACCGAGGGAAATCACTCCAGTAATGAGTCTGTCTGGCAGTATATGTGTTGCCATGAAAAAAGCTTAGGAATTCCTGTAATACATAAGTCAATTCTTAGGTATTAATACAGAATTACCATGTGGATTATTCAATTTGTAATTGAGTTGGATCTAATATATTCAGTTTAGGTATTGTGAATTATTACATTTCTTGTACACATTCAATTCAAAGACTGAAGGAAAACATTTCTAGAACACGTACAAATATTATGTAAAATGTCATTTGATACTTTATAAAAATGAAAAAGGGCAATATATGTGAAATACTAATGTCCAAGTAGTGTTCATGTACAACCATATAATATCTTGGTTTGCTTTACTGACCAAGATAATTCTTTTTAAAATAATCTTTCAATGTTCATTTATATATTAATTATTCAACAAAACACAGTTATTAAATGTCTAACATTTATATGTAAAATACTTGAAGTATGTGCATATAATTTTAGGACCAGGAAGATAAAAATGCCCTGTATTATATCTGTATCTATATCGTCTATATCAATATCCTTATCTATATATCTATATTATATCTAGCTAGCTAGCTAGCTAGCTTGGGTTTTTTTTTTTTTAGTGTTTTTTGTTTGTGTTTCTTCAAATAGTGGTAAGTGCTATTGAGTAAAATAATATGAAGTATTGGGAAATATTTGGAAAAGCATCAATGACAGGATTGCATTTGAGCTAAAACCTAAACAAGGTGACATGAAAATACATGGGACTCAGGTTTCTAAGCAAAATAAACAGGAAGAGCAAAAACCCTCTTGATGGACTATGCCTGAAGTCTTTGTGGAAAGCAAGGAGACGGGAACAAATAAGAGATGTTAACAGTAGATGAGACCAAAGAGTTAGTGTGTCACAAGACTGTATCTTGTAGCACATGGGAAACTGAATTTATATCGCTTTTATCACTATAAATTATGAGAGCAAGATGCCAGCCATTAGACGATTTTGAAAAAAAAGATTCTGATTTCAGAACTAAAAAAGATCATTTTGACTGTAATGTTGAGAATACTCCAGTGGCAAGATGATCAATTGCATTCCCGTTTCAATAATCCAGAGGATTGTGGTGGTTTAGATTCGGGTTGTATTGGTGTAGCTAAGAGATGCCAATACATGGATTTTTTTTTTTTGAGAGAGGGGGAGAGACAGAGAGAGAGAGAGAGAGTGCAAGCAGGAGAGGGGCAGAGAGAGAGGGAAAGATAGAATCCAAAACAGACTCCACACATTCAGCACAGAACCCGACATGGGGCACAAACTCATGAACCATGGGATCGTGACCTGAGCCAAACTTAAGTGCAGGATGCTTACCATCTGAGCCACCCCGGTGCCCCAACATAAGGATATTTTTGAAGGTAAACATAAGGTGAGAGAGAAAAAGAGGAATCAGAAATAATTCTACAGGTTTACGACTTGGACCACTTCAATAATGGAATTGCCACCAACTAAGTGGGTGGATTCTGAGGAATAAGGAGTTTTGGAGAAGGAATAATAGGAGTTCCATTTTGGACATGCTATAAATGATGTATCTTTTATATATTTAAAAGATACATTAAGAAGAAAGTTATCTATATGAATCTAGACATCGGGGAGAGTCTCAGGATGAAGATATATATTCAAATCCATCAGATTTTAAAAACATTTAGAGACTTAGATAACTAAAGAAATGAGGAAGAAAAGCCCAAGCCATGCATGGCAGGGAATTTCAACTTTGATAATCTGACTGATGAGAAAAAGAAACTAAGAAGTGAAGTTAAAAAAAAGGAAAAAAGAAGTAAATGAAGCATAGCCAAAGTCAAATGAAGAAAATACTTAATGTAAGAGGATTAGCCCTAATCTGTCCAATGTTGCTGATGAATAAAGTAAGAGAAAATAGATACTAAAAAATGACAAAAGAATTTTCAGCCAAGTGGTGAGAAAACACCTCAGTGGAATGTGTTGAAGAGACAGAGAGTGAAGTAGAAAAGTAGAGTGAGTAAAGATAGCACTCTCAACAGTACTGAAGTTTCTTTCTTGGGGACGAGGGGCAACGAGAAGGATCATTAATGGGAAAGAGATGGTTGGCCAAGATATCTTTTAATGGGAGAAATAATAACATGTTTTCTTACTCAATGAGGGCAATATTGTGAAACAAAAGAGATGAAAGAAAATAGCTGGACCATGCCCATGAATAGATGAGAAGAGAGGACATCTAGCAACCATAATGCAACAGGTGACCATAGATAGAGCAGAGTTTAGATATGGCTACAGAAAGGAGAGCGGGATATGTGAGCTGAGATACAAACAGATGTTTGGAAATAGCGATGGGAAACTGTGGAAGGTTACTTAATTACTTTGATATTCTTTGATGAGAAACTCAAAAACAGTAGTAGTGGAGTAGTTGTTACATACTTTAAGGGGAGGGGGGTTGAATTAGTCACGTAAGGACTTAAATGAGCGAATGGATTTAGGAAATAGATGAGGCTTACTGAAAGAAAAAAGTTTCTGAGGTTGGAGGTCATGAGATTGGAGTGAGAGCCAGCAGTGTTTTTTCCTGCCTATATTCAGCTGCATACAAGTGAAGAAGACAAGAAAAACTGTGTTCTGTGTTTTCTAGGGTTTGAATTTTTCCAGGGGAGTATGAAGACTTGAGAAAGGAAAAGAACAAGCAAAACAAAACAAACAAACAAAAAAACGAGGGATCAAACACTGAATTGATTTTAATGCTGACCCTGAGAAATTACAATGAGTAGGTTGAGAAGTTTGGACATGGGAGGGGTGGGTAACAGAGAAGGCAATACTCAAGGATTTACATGTCCCAGTGGGGACAGAGAACTGTGGCGTCAGTACTTCGGGCAATAAGTGGAAGGGAATTTTTGGTGGTTGGCCAGTGCGATTTCTTAAAATTGATATTATGGAGGGTTAAAATATTGTGAATGACAACCATGTATGACCACTGGTGTAAGTGGTTTGGATGGGAAAGCAAACTGTGAAACATTTTTATTAAATGCAACACTTTTATTAATTTACTAAGTACCGACACAGTAGTGTAATATATATATATATATACACACACACATATACATATGTATATATACATATATGTATATGTATGTACATATATGTATATGTATGTATATATGCATATGTACACATATATATGTACACATATATACACATATATATTCATGCATATATACATATGTATATATACATATATACATACATATGCATACATACATATATGTGTGTATGTATATATGTGTATATATGCACATGTATATGTATGCATATGTGCATATATGTGTATATATATACATATACACATATATTCACACACACGCGTGTTTCTCACAACACTAATGTGTTAGATGCATCTACTCTACAGACAAGAGAAATGGGACACATAGAGGTTTAATAACCTGCTTAACAACACACAGCTATGTCATGGTGGAGGCGGGTTTTGGATTTAGAAAATCTAATTCCACATTCTGAGCTCTTCACATTTGGCTATACACTGGAAGAGAGGAAGTAAAGAACCTGGCTGCTCAGATTATTGGAAATGTCCTCTGTATGGTGTTAGAAATCACCAAGACTTATGCCAGGGCTGTTAGAGGTCATAAGCGTGAAACAGATGTTAAAGTGAAAAATTGAGCATCTGTGATTTGGGGATCAGTTAACAATTACGATAAGGAGGGCACTTTTAGGAAGAAAGGGAGAAAAATCATGGGAATAGTAAGAACAATGATCCACTCTCCTCTTGAGACCCAATGGTAAAAGAGATTTTGGATAATAAATAAGTGGATCCTACTGGAAGGAATGTCATTGAGGAAGAATCAGCTTTTGGTTACAGAAAAGGCATGAAAGAGACCTTCAGAAAAGAGATTGAAGGTTGAAGTCATCTTGCACCTGACTGTAAGTTCAGAGGGCACAGTCGAAAGGTTGAAATGTGGGAGGGGTGAGGGGTGCCTGGGTGGCTCAGTCAGTGAAGCATCCGACTTAGCCTCGAGTCACGATCTCATGGTTTGTGAGTTCGAGCCCTGCGTTGGGCTCTGTGCTGACAGCTCAGAGCCTGGAGCCTGCCTTTGATTGTGTGTCTCCCTCTCTCTCTGCTTCTCCCCTGCTCACACTCTGTTTCTCTCTGTCTCTCTCAAAAATAAACGTTAAAAAAAATAATAATGTGAGGGGCGTCTGGGTGGCTCCGTCGGTTAAGCGGCTGACTTCGGCTCAGGTCATGACTGGCAGTCCGTGAGTTCGAGCCCCGCATCAGGCTCTGTGCTGACAGCTCCGAGTCTGGAGCCTGTTTCAGATTCTATATCTCCTTCGCTCTCTGTCCCTCCCCCATTCATGCTCTGTCACTCTCTGCCTCAAAAATAAACGTTAAAAAAATGTGGGAGGGGTAGAAGATAGGATCAGAAAAAAGAATGCACAAAGTTGAATGGACATAATTATGTTCTATAGAATTTTAGATAAATTGTTTAACTGTAATGAAAGATATAAAAAGGCAATTTGATTTTTCTGCTATCATGTAAAGGAATTATAAAAGTAATAAAATTGCAATAATAACAATATTAATAAAACTGTATAAATGGAAACAATTTGATTTTCCAATATAGAATTGATTACATGAACCGTGATATATCTCTATATTGAAATACTATGCAGCTCTTAAAATGTTTATTTAAAAATATTTAATGTGGGGCACAGGGATGGCTCATTTGGGTAAGCTTCCAACTCTTGATTTCAGCTCAGGTTATGGTCTCACAGCTCTTGACACTGAGCCCTGTGTTGGGCTCAATGCTGACGGCATGGAGACTTCTTAGGATTCTCTCTCTCCCTTTCTCTCTGCTCTCCTGCACACATGAGTGCTCTCTCTGTTTAAATAAATAAACAAAAACTAAATGAGACAGGGAGATATTCATGATGCAATAGGAAATACTAAACATTTTAATTTCAGTATCACTGTAGTCCTAAAATATAATAATAAAGAACATATATATATGCATATATATATACACACACACACACACGACTACATACAGTATGCATGTGAGTTAATACTAGTTTTCTATCTCTTCCAAATTTTTACAACTAACTTGTATTATCTGATAATAAGCAGAGACATTCTCAAAAGGCAATAATAAGAATCATGCAATATCAATAAAAAAAAAAAAAACAAGAAAGAATCACACTATGTAAAACAAAATGTCAAACAGCCTGGAAGGAATATTCCGTGACATTGCTAAGTAAAATATGGTAATTCTTATTTTATTTTTCCGCCTTTAAGAGTTCAGCTGGACAAAGTTCAATTCACAGTCAACATTGCTCTAAGTGACGTGAAGAGATGAGCACACATGAGTTTTCCTTTAGAAGCACACACTAAACATGATAGGATTTAGTGCACAATATTTTAAAATAAGGGATCATTTTATCAAGAAAATATCCTCTACGTACTTGAATAATGTGGTGAATCAAACTTAGGTATGTTTCTGTAGGTATTAAAGATTTTCCCACCATTTTGGAAGAAGTTGCCGCTAGAACCTTCAGATGAGAGAGCATTTGTATTAATTTGCTGACTGAGTGGATGCCCACTGTGGGCTGCCGTGTTCGTTTGTTTTTTAATATACATGTATTTATTTTTAGAGAAAGAGAATGCACATGCATGTGGGAGGGTGGGGGGGGTGGTGGAGAATCCCAAGCAGGCTGCACATTAGCCATGCAGAGCCCAATCAGGGCTCAGTCCAATGAACCAAACTGGGGGATCATGACTTGAGCCAAAATCAAGACTCCAATGCTCGGGGAGCCTGGGTGGCTCAGTTGGTTAGGTGTCTGACTCTTGGTTTTGGCTCTTGTTTCAGCTCAGGTCATGATCTCATGGCTTCGTGGGTTTGAGTCCCCCATTGGACTCTGTGCTGGCAGCAGGGACCCTGTTTGGCATTTTCTGTTTCCTTCTCTCTCTACCTCTCCTCCACTCGTGCTGTCTCTGTCTTTCTCAAAATAAATAAATACACTTAAAAAAAAAAAAAAAGAGTTCAATGCTTAACGGACTGAGCCACCCAGGCGCCCCGTGGGTTTCCATGTTTTAGGAAAGGCTCCTTGCCATGCCGAAATTCAGCCTATCTGTTCCCATGGTCCCTTAATACAGTCAACCCAAAAAACTGCTCCATCACACATGAAGTGCCCCATTCCAAAATCAAGCAACTAAGGACAGGATGAGGGTGGGGAGGAATGATTCTTCAAAGGAGCAGACATTAGTTTCATGGATGTAGAGGAAGGACTAGTTCAGAAGGAAGATTTCCCTCCCTCTTATAGTTCCAAAGAGAAACAATGTGAAATTTAAGAAAAAAAAAAAATCTTGCTTCTATAGGAATAAAACCTGTATTTCATAAAAATAATAACATGTGAATAGTTATGACCCAAAGCTTCTAACAAACTGAGTATCTCAATTCTTAATGGAATCTGTGCATGATACTGTTTTGTATAGACAATGTAGAAGTTTGTTTCATTAATGGGAGCATTTTATAATCAAGATCTAAATTACACTAGTATTTAATATTTTGATAATTGGGGGGAATGTTGAAATAAGAGTTCAACTAAGAGATAAAACCTGACTCATGTTGCACCCTCTTTAGATGCAACCTTTGCCTAGCTTCCAATTTAAAGGAACAAAATGATTTTTCCCCCATATAGTAGAAGTGTTTCTGTTTCTAGGTCTAAAATCAATTACTCGTGGCACAGAGTAATTAAATGAACTAATTAGATGTTAATTCAAATTAGGACCACACTTCCTTGAAACATTCTTGCACTGAACTTTGACTATCAACTCTCTATTGTTAGTATCTTTTCTTCTCTGTTCTGGTTGTTTTCGGGAAAATAACACTTGCTATAGGAGAAAATAATTACCAAATGTTTTAATTGCTTTTTATTCTCAGAAACTGAGAGGTTTCCTATAAATTTGAATTCATAAAATAATACACCTGACTGCTTGTGTCTGCAGGCAACTCCAGGTTTCAGGTTAATTTAATTTCAGTGAAATTAATGCATATCATACCATAAATTGATTTAAAATTCATCCTTATGTCGGTCTGAATTACTGTGTTTTCCTTTGGCTTATTGTACAAGATATATTTTTGCCTCCTATTTTTGTGTTAGTTTATTATTTTCTTAAGTCCTTATCTGAATTGAGAATGCAGTTGTGCTCCTCTGAGATTTTGAAGTCTAATGCTGTTAGGTAGAGAACCAAATCAAATCAAATCACGATAAAGAATAAGGCCAAGGCCATTTCCCCAGAGTAAATATGCATTGTTGTATATGACGAAAGGAATTACAGGGGTTTATTATGTTTTGCAATTTCATTATATTTAATGCATGCGGATATATTTGTCTCTTGAAGTAAATATATCTTTCTCCTTGTTTCAAAGATAAATTATCATTTCATCTAAAAGCAAAGATGATAAAGACAAACCCATACAGTATGCCACTTATCTCTCAGCACCATCAATTTAAAAATATGACATATACCAATGATCTTTAGTTTAAAACTACTCTATGCTGACCTAAGGGGACACTGTTTCCTGATCTCTCCTATGTGTATATATGTCCATGCACGTATTTCAAATGTAGGAGTCCACGATCGTGATATTCTGAAAATTCCACTGGTCAATGCAGCATCCCGTCAGTGCAAATCTGTTGAGCTCCTATCCATTTGCAGACAATTCGGTAGCTTTGGGGAATTCTCTGGATTAATGTCCACGATGAGCAAGATCTATTGTCTCTTGTCCACTTTAATGTTTGGAAGGTTATCTCTCATATCATCACGTATGTTATCATCATATGTCATCAGTCTGTCTAAGTCAATCCTTCTCAGCTTACATATCTTTTATTTCTTCTGCTTCAACTACACATATTTCATCGTGGCTTTGAAGTATGTAGAAAAAGAATCTTATACTCATTTTCAAACACGATACGTTATATTAAATAAACAACAGAAATTGAAACTTGGGAAAATACAACTCAATGGAAGAGTCAGAACACCAGGAGTCAAGGAGAGCCTCAATCAGGGCAATGACAGGGTTTTAAGCAGTGGGGTTTCCATAATCCTTTTTCAGGATGCTAAAATTAGCATTAGCTTCAGGATATCTCCATTTTAGGGTCTCACTGTATCAAACTTTAAACACTGGGGAGAAAGAAACTGCTTAGTTTCAATCAAATGTTTTCTTCTGGATCAATCAGTGAATCCAGAAGTGCTTGGGTCACACAGCACGTAATGGGACCACAAGTCTGCGGCAGGAGCCTCTAGGACTGATGACAGCCAGACTCTCCAAGAGGCGTCTTTCTCTTGTGCAGACAAGGGCTAATAGTGTTCAAAGAGCTACTAGTTAAGGGATTAGTTAAATACTACTAGTGTATTTAGAGGTAAATGTGATGAGAGTAGCTAATATGGCTATGTATAGAGAAAACTAAGTGATTTATTTATTTTAACAGAGGAATTTTATTGTTTTTATTTAAATTTAGTGCAATATTGGTTTCAGGAGTAGAATTCAGTGATTTAACTGAGGCTTAAAATATATCTCACTAAATCGTTCCTAAGAAATTTTAAATGGTGCCAGAACCTCAGAGGCCTCTTCCTGCACCCACTCCCACCCTACCTTGACATAAAACTGAGGACAAAGTCTCAGTTGAGTTTCCAACTTCTCCTTATTTACACATGTGTTTGTTGTGACATATTTCTGAATCTCTACTAAGTAAAGCATTCTTTAGTTGAGCCAGAATCATGTCTCCCAACACAGGTAAGGAGTTGATGCAACACATACAGCGTGCATGTATTTAGGAAACCAAAACTGAAAGAGATTTCTATGTCAACCAGAAGCTAGCTTATAGAATGTGTCTAATTATACTGGGTCAAATGAACGTGGAAGGGTTTCAATACTCTCAATTACTAGTTCAGGGAATTCATAAGTGGAGTGAAAAGTAGAACATGAACTTGAGAGGAAGAAAACGAAAGAAAGGGAATGGGAAAATGGTGTTTTATGTTTGTTTGTTGTTTGCCTTTGTTTTTGTTTTGTTTTGATTTGATTTCCCTTAATGACCGCTAAAAAGCTCAAGCTGTGTGGTGAGCCTCTGTGTAGAGACATTAGTGGATTTCATATGGGATGTGTCCCAAGAGACCTGAGAACTCAGTTTCTCTAAAGGAAGAATAGAAGACTCACTTGGAGAAAGCTATTCCTCAACCATGTGGGACTTGCCTATATTTGGTAGCCTGTAAATGATTTTGCTGGCTGACTCATGCCTGGAATCCTTCACTGACTTCTGGAAGCCTATGTTTCTTCCCATTACACATTGCAGTGATGTTCATTAAATGCCCAAAGCCAGGCTATGATTTTCAGGATAGTCATGCACTTTGATGCTTACATGACAACAGAATGTTAATGTAAATGATATGTTCACTTTTTACACATGGGTATGTTCATTTTACATTAATATTTATAATTTATTTTCACCTATTCATGGATACAGGTCAGGTATTTAATATGCTTCATGATGCACCAGGAAAAGTAAACCAATATTACATTCTAAAAAAAAATGGACTAATTCTTTCTAGAAGATTCTTATAACGATAACACTATATCAACACAAGGTAAGTTATAATATTACCAAATGACCTAGGATCTTTAATTAATCCACTTAACCAATATTGACATACAAGAATAACTTTTCTCAGCATAATTTTAACAAATATATGCCAAACTTTATCAGCCACCCTTTTTCACTTAACTGATTGTTGAACTAGTTGTTGAGGCCCCTTGCGTCTGTCAATCATACTGATCGATGCCTCAGGTACACCAAAAGCCTGTAGCAGGTCAGCTCCCCTCTGGATAGCCATTAACTTCTGCTTTTACCACATGAGTTTTATACTTACTAAGAATGGGATGTCTTTTTCTCAAGGCCAGTTATGCTGATTACATTTAAAATGAAAGCAATCTCATTGAAATATTAGAAACATAAATGAAGACTCATTTGAAATAGAAGAGGTTTATTATTCTGATACAATCCATAATGTATTGTTGTAACTATTTTGTATCATTTTGTGAGGCCCGAAAAATAAAGTCAAGGAAAAAAAGGTGTGAATCAGGTAACTGAAAGAGTGGACATAGAGTAGGTTTTTATATACATTGCCACACAAGGGTTTTCAAATTCTCTTTGCAGAGCGAAGAAACTCAAAAATAATAGAAGCTATAGAATGGGTATTATTTTATGCAATAATGATAATATCAGATGCGATTTGGCCAGCCGGCATCTTTAAAAATATCTTCTGCACTAAAATGTTTGCTTTGCCATTTACTAAATTATATAAATAGTTTTCTGTACATGTGTGCTTCTGTACCCATAGCATTGCCATTTACTAAATTATATAAATAGTTTTCTGTACATGTGTGCTTCTGTACCCATAGCACATACATGCATAAACAACAGCATATAATTTTCATTATTCATTTTTGAACTCATTTCAAGAAACTAAACAAACAAATAAGAATTTTACTTATTGGGCTCAAATATTTACTTTTACTTTACTTAGTCTTTGCAGGCACAGAAAGAGGAAAAGAAATCCTGACTTCTCTCACCAATTACTTTTTTTAGGATGGCGAGTTTGGAGTTGTTGAGCTGATACCTCAGGTAAAAGATTTACTGATTGTTTTTAAAGATTGAGAAGTGAGTTGTGTTATCTCTGTTCTATATCTCATATCGCTAATACTATTTTGAAAAGTGAAGTGTAAAATTGTAACTTAAAGAACAATAACTCCTGTCGCTCTTAAGTCACTATGTCATGAAATCTTGTACATTTTGAAGTAAAGACGCTCTTTTTTCTTCAGTAGACATGGATACTATATCACAAATAACATGAACGCACGTAAGAAGAGACAAAAAAAATATTTTTTGACAATTCAAGAAAGGCTGTGTTCTAACATCAGAATATTTTAACAGAATATTTTCCCTTTACTCTTCCTTAATATAGATCCCCACTATGCAATACACGTTTAGATTTTAATGGTGTCAGAGCAAACAATTGCGCCACACAATGGTAAACAAGCATGGAAGTCTTTGTTCAAGGGGAGAGAGGATAGAAATCAGTTTGAACTCAACTCAAAGGAGACAAAAAGTGAGATAATTTTAAGTTCTGGGGAGGGAGAGATGGTGGGGCATCTGTTTTGGCCAACTGATCTTACACAAAGGAAAAGTCAATCTTCTCCCATCTTTACTATAGTAGTGAGATAGCCACTGAAGTTAGGCTCCTACCTTCCCTCAGACACTGGGAGATACTGGTGTTAACTTGGTGTCTACATTTCAAAGGGATGATTCTCAGGTCCTCAAGAAGGATTTTCCTAGGTTGTAATTCTGGCAAGAGGCATTTAAATAGATATACATATATCTCAAAGTGGAAGAGAAAGAATTCACAATTTCAAGTACTAAAACAACAGCAACAAAAAAACAAAAAAACACTCTTAAAAAAGGGGTTCAGGGCCCTGAAGTCAGGAAGCAACCAGTGTAAAGTTTATTGAAGCTGAAGGGAACATTAAGGCCGCCTTGGTCGATAGAAATACTCTATTTCTTCAGTGAGCAATATGGTAGCCACTAGCCACATGTGGATCTTCAACACTTGAAATGTAGCTATTGTGATTGAGTTATTGAGTATTTAATAGCATTACACTTAACTAAGCTTAAAATGGAATTACTCCTGTGGCTAGTGGCTACAGTACTGGGCAGTACAGATGCAAATTAGTGCATAATCAATGCCTATTAAGCGAACAAAAGTAAACTGTTAAAAAAGAACAAAAGTAAAATCATAATAAAAATCTGTCTATCACAGATGAAGCATCTACATTTGTGTTTAAGATTATATGCACTCGTTTGGGTGGCTGTTCTCTGTTTTCGTTCTCGTCAAGTGCTATCACTTATGATGTATCATCAAATATGGTAGCATCTAAACATACACAGACTTATTAGTATTCAAATATATGTGCCCAATTATCATTTTCTTTATATATATTTTTATGCATATATTTTTAATATTTTTTAATGTTTATTTACAGAGCGTGAGCTGGGAGGGGCAAAAAGAAAGGAAGACACAGAATCAGAAACAGGCTCCAGGATTGGACCTGTCAGCATCGAGCCAGATGCAAGGCTGGGACTCATGAACTGTGAGATCATGACCTGATTCGAAGTCGAAAATTTAACCAACTGAGCTACCCAGGTGCCCCTCAGTCATTTTCTAAATATAAGAAGCGCACCACAACATTATGGAATTTATTGAGGGAGAAAGGTAAACTTCCAAATTTTGCATTTTTGCTTTCATTACAATTTTCCTAGTATTCACTGCTTGAGATGCACAACATTGTTAATTTCAAAACCAGAATCTCTCTTAACCTTTCTCTAAAATTGCCATCTGTTGTTTATCTCACCCTTGTTTTTCAAATGAGTGAAGTAGTTAGATGCCCATGTTTGTAATTAAATTATTTTTCATTGCTTAACTAGTTTTATTGCAGATGACAGAAATTTTCAGCAGAAATTTCTCTGCATCCTTGTTCTTGCTTTTCTTTGTTTTTTGAAAGATGTAAACTTTTATTCTAAGATCAACTCCTGTCTTCCTGTTATCTCTTTACCTAGCTGTCTTTTTGGTACCTAAATCAAATCCCTCCCACTTATTATGTCAATTTCTCTTTCTACAGATTCCTTCTACCCACCGGAGTCTAAAATCAAATTAAAATTGTTCCAAGCCAGGAACAGAAGAAATCAACAGCAGCAACAATAATGATAACAAAACCTTGCATCCTCCCTTGGTTCAGTTATGATCACTTGCTCCAATTTTTACTAAGCTGAAATATATATAAGAACTAAAGACAGTGGATATTCCCAGAATCCCTTCTTAAAAACATAATCTTGAGAAAGGAATAAATAAACAAATGCTAACCCAAACTTGTAGATAGAAGTAAAATTTATTTAAAAAAAAAAAGGGAAAACAAAAGGAGGAGGAAAGAAAGAAAGAAAGAAAGAAAGAAAGAGGACAAAAAGAGAGAAAGGAAGAAGAAGAAGAAGAAGAAGAAGAAGAAGAAGAAGAAGAGAGAGGGAAGGAAGGAAGGAAGGAAGGAAGGAAGGAAGGAAGGAAGGAAAAGGAAGAGAATGGAAGGGAAGTAAGAAAAAAAGAAAGGAAGAAAGGGAGGAAGGAAGAAAGGAAGGAAGGAAATGCTAATAGCTGAATACACTATATCCAAGAAAAATTTATAGCAAAAATGAAAGAAAGCTTTACCACTTCGTTGTTAAGATACCATTTTATTAAATCAAAGGAGGAAATAATGTGAGAGGTCAGAGTAATTCTATTTAAAATTTTTTAATGTTTATTTTTATTTTTGAGAGAGAGAGAGAGAGAGACAGTATGAGTGGGAGAGGGGCAGAGAGAGAGGGAGACACAGAATTTGAAGCAGGCTCCATGCTCTGAGTTGCCAGCACAGAGCCCAACATGAGGTTTGAACTCACAGACTGTGAGATCATGACCTAAGCCGAAGTTGGACCCTTAACCAACTGAGCTATCCAGGCGCCACAGAGAAACTCTTTTATTTTATTTTATTTTATTTTATTTTATTTTATTTTATTTTATTTTATTTTATTTTATTTTTTTGAGAAACCCTATTTTAAAAGACAGTATAACCTAGGGGGAAAAAAGCTCCAAGTATAGAGTCACAAAATCCATGTTTAGGACTTGGTTTGCCATACCCTTGTTGTGTGACCTTGACCAACTCATGTAACTTCTCTATGCTGATCTCCTTATCTGTAAAATTGGAATAACAATAGTGTCTTCTTCATAAGGTTATTTAGAGGATAGAGAAAAAAAACTAGTGCTTTTAAACCATTTCACTGAATTTTTGGCACATGATGAATCCTCAATACATATTAGCCATTATTAACATGTTTTATGTTATATTATATGTTATATTTATTTAGTTAGTTCTTTCTTTTATATATTTTTTAACTGAAGTATAATTGACATACAGTGTTATATTAGTCTCAGATGTACAACACTGATCCAACAGTTCTATGCATTTCCATGCTCACCACAAATGGAGTAGTCACCATCTGTCACCATACAATATTATTACAGTACTATTGACTATTATTCTTTTCATCTTTGATGAAACTTACCTGTTTTCTAAATGGAAGTGTGTACCTATTCATCTCTTCCTCTATTTTACCCATCCCCCAGCCATCTCTTTGTGATCCATTTCAGCATTCTTTATGTTAAATTCATACCACATTGCAAAGTGTGTATTTACATATTTGTTTAATCTAGCTCTATTCCAGATGTGTGCTAAACCGGCAGACTGCCCCTCATGCTGACCCTCCAGGACAAGTAAATAGGCCTTTTCCAGTAAGACTGGGGTGGATTTTAGTTTGCTGTCTGTGCGGGGTCTAGGAGGTATTAGCCAGTCAAGAGCTCTCTCTCTCTCTCTCTCTCTCTCTCTTTTTTGATGTTTATTAATTTATTTTGAGAGAGACAGAGAGAGAGACGGACAGAGAGAGAGAGCATGAGTGGGTAGGGGGAGAGAGAGAGAGAGGAGAGAGAGAATTCCAGGCAGGCATTACACTCAGTGCAGAGCCAGATGTGGGGCTAGAACTCATGACACTGTGACATCATGACCGGAGCCGAGATCAAGTGTCGGATGCCTAACCAACTGAGCCACCCAGGTGCCCCCAAGTGCTGTCTCTCCAAGTGTTTCAGAACAAGTCCCCCTGGCCAGGCACTCCGGGGTGTTGCCTGTGTGGACTGCGCATACCCGCTGGCTTTAGCCAGGCCTCAGATGAGTGCAGGGGTGGGTGGGGTGTGCCCACTAGCTTTAGAGATTATTTTCTTAATATCTGTACCTTCACAGAATTAATGACTTGATTCAGTTGATCTGTACCCCACACGACTAGTACTTTGAAATATGTGCGTCCTGAAGGAATTATAATTCTAAGTTTGTTATTTAATGATAACATTCTGTCATCTGTATTAAAAAGTGTTGTTTAAAAATATTTCTTACGTCCAATTGTTAAAATAAGATCAAAACTATTATAGCCCCATTTTAAGATATTTGTTTAATAATTAAAATTTAATTCAATATATAACAAGTTATTTTGAATAATTTAAGATATGAAATAGTTTGTGTTTGATTATTTTCAACTTTTCAGACACTCTCTTGGAAGGATTGAATTTTCACATGTAAGTCTCGCTAATAAACTCTAGCATTTTAGAGGCTAGGTCGCCATCTGGTGGAAATTTTAAGTCTTAACTAAACCACCTAAAGCACAATTTTGTATTGCTTGTTTATGTTGTTATGAGCATGCTAATAAGCATTCTGGTTGCAAAGCTAAAAATGTGTTAAATTAATGAGCTGAAATCTAGTGGAAAATAAAAGCAAATAAGTTTTAAAATTAGGCAAGTGTGTTTCTGCCTTCCTTGGCCATCCATTTGTATCACAATGAATTTAATATTGTGAATATTAGGAAGGCCATAAAAATTCAACAAATAGAGAAATAACTAATTGGTGACTGTCTTCAGTAAGAATATTTAACCTAAATCGTCAACCATGATTTGCTTTTTCTGATATCATGCTATTAAAAAAATCTATACGTTTCTATTATTTTTCTTTTGGTAAGGCTTGTGTACATACATTTCAAAACTGATCATACTTAAAAACTTGATCGGACTTGTTATTTATAAGGAAGTACATTAGTAAGAAGAACTCTTAGTGGTTGGTAGAATTTCTTGTAAGATTCTAGAGTACTGATAATATCCCCAGTACAATTATTGACATCACCTCCGAAGGCAGTGCATTTTCATCTAATGAGGGTGTTATTCTTGTTGGATATTTT
This sequence comes from Lynx canadensis, assembly GCF_007474595.2. NCBI lineage: Eukaryota > Metazoa > Chordata > Mammalia > Carnivora > Felidae > Lynx > Lynx canadensis. Next base: position 217,037,375 of record NC_044303.2, on the reverse strand, counting down.
TTATTTCCAATAAATTAAAATTTAATATCACCATAATGGAGTGTTTGCCTAGACATGTGAGGCTTAGCAGAGATGATTTATGCCTTTGAAAGCATCAACTTTCACACAACCCTTGAGAAATTGCACACAACCCTTGAGAAAACTAAACGCAGAATGTGTTAGGGGGAATGAGGGATACATTGCCAAGTAGAAAAGCTCGAGAGCAGTGCCTGATCAGTTACTTATCAACTGGATGGTTTTAATAATAACAAAAATAATAAAAACAATAATCATGATAATATAACAATAATGTAAGTATTAATAACTACAAAGTATACCGCAAAGCAACTTTCATATCACATATTATTAAATCCCCACAATCATATGATTCAGCTTCCCTTACCATCTGGATTGTATAAATGGCAAGGTAAGTTTAGAAATGCAAAATAACTTTTCCGAGTTCAAAGAGCTAGTACATAGCACAGGTAAGAAGTTCATCCAGACTACCTGAGGCTCAGTTTCTCCGCTGAAAAAATAATAATCTTAAATATTTTCCAGATTTTAGTTTCTCACGCAGTTGACTCATAATTACTAGATTTATTTTATTGCCGGGCCAATGAACATGTTTTAAAATTATTTTAAGCATCTTTGTTTTATTAGGATTCTATCATACATTGATGATGTATGATAGAATTGCAATGTAAAGGAGAATTCAGAAAAATTTATATGCCTGGTTCAAATAAATGAAGACAAGATATCATAATTGTTTTTATAGTTAACGCTCCAGAAGACCCCAGATCTTCATTTATTATTATCATAACCACCTGCAACTGACTTGGGTATAAGCCCTATCTTAAAATTTGTAAAAAATGATCTATTTAATTTTCTTTAAAATTATATTGCCTCTTTATCCATACTGACACATGATTTCATTGTGCCTGGTTTCCTCTTATTTAGTCACAATGTATGTTCTTTGATGGCTTGTTTCAGTCAATAATAAGTGTATGGAAAAATTTGTTACTGTCCGGCTAGTCCGTTTATTTTTATTATTTTAAAAATCATACAGTAATTTATTCTAAAAAAAAAAAAAAAAGAAAGCAGAGGAGTCTTGCCATCCAGTAGAGTCCGGGGTTGGGAGGCATTACGGGATCCATGAACCAGAACCTCGTATCTTGCTGTTCCAGTGGCCACTGCTTACGAAGCCAAAGAAACGAAACTGGACAGCCACTTATCAGCCTCAAAGTTTACACAACTGTACTCACTTGCTAATGTCTTTCTGGTATTCAGCCTATTTTTATTTCTGTTCAGTCATTAATTGTAGACTCTTAAAAAATGAGAATAAACTGAGGGTTAATGGGGGGTAGGAGGGAGGGGAAAGTGGGTGATGGGCATTGAGGAGGGCATCTCTTGGGATGAGCACTGGGTGTTGCATGGAAACCAATTTGACAATAAATTTCAAATTAAAAATAAATTAATTAATTTTTAAAAAAACAAAATAAATAAAAAATAATAAAGTAACTTAACTAGGATATTACTAACAGATTTAGATTTCGCCTCAACTTATTTCTTAGGTCTGTAATGAAGCAACACAGTGGGATTTCTGTGTCATAAATTATATACATCTTCAATATTATTCTATCATTTCTATGTAATTTTAAAGTGTTAAAAATGTTTATTTTTAAGACAGAAAAAGACAGAGCATGAGCAGCGGAGGGGCAGAGAGAGAGGGAGACGCAGAATCCAAAGTAGACTCCAGGCTCCGAGCTGTCAGCACAGAGCCCCACACGGGGCTGGAACTCACGAACTGTGAGATCATAACCTGAGCCAAAGTCAGGTGCTTAACCGACTGAGCCACCCAAGCACCCCTATACTTTTAATGTAATTTTAAAAATGGTTGGACCAACTCATTCTCACATCTGCAGAGTGAAAATTTTGTTTTGCTTTTTGCCACTCCAGTGGCTATTTTAATTTTCTTTTCCTTGATACTAATCGGGTTGAGCACTGTCACATGGGATTATGTAAGCTATTTGTATATCCACTCTTGAGCTAACTTTTCCATTATGCTGTCTATTTTTATGGTGTCTGGGTGAAGAGCAGCACCTGGTGACCCTCATTCTGACTATGATAGGCTTTGATGTTCACCAAATCTTTCCAGCTTTTGTCTTTGCAGCAACATGATAGAGTTACACATCCCTACCCTGTTTTTTAAAAATTTTCTGTGGCCATGTGACTTACTTTGACCAGCGGTATATGAGCAGGAGTGATATAAATTCTTAGTGACAGGCTTTAAGAGCCAGTTTGTAATTCACCACATTCACTTCCCGCTACCATGGGGATCATAGACGCACTTGTCAAAAGTAAGCCTCCTTTAGCTTGCATCCTTGCGTGATTCCAAGAACAGATTCATCTGACAATCTATGTTGGATAAGCGATGTATGTGAAATGTACGTGAAACAAACTTCTTGTTGGTTAGGCAAATACAATTTTGGAATGGTATGTTACCACAGAATTAGGTGCGCTATTGTGTTTATTTCTATAGATGTGTGTTTTTATCAATCTCTACAATTGTGCTACCGTACCTAATACTCTTTGAATAAAAGTATATGTAAACACTATGTCTCATTTATCCTATTTCTTCACTGTAAATGACATTGCAGCTTAACGGACTTTTCCTTCCAGCAAGGTCAGCTGTACAGTAGGTTACTTACTTACACAATATTAACAACACACCAGCTGATAGTTACAGATGGATACTTTTACTTCTCTTGCGTTTTGTTTGAATTGTAAATAATACAATCCAATGATCTGAGTGAAATGTGAAGCCGGTAGTTAAAACAAAGACACACACGCACACACACAACTGCACAAAACTAGATTTAGGATGCAAATGAACTCTGAAGTCCACCCATTTTTCTAATAATTAATTGTAAAGAAGATAATCCTAATGGTTGAGGGCAAGATTTAGTGTATTAACAAGAGTTTTTTTGTTATTTGTTCTTACTTTTTCTTATGTTTCTTCCTCTGGAAATAACACTATCATTGTTATTTTTCAAGTTATCTGGTTTGTATCCTCAGAATCTGCCCTGAGTCTTTCTTCCTAACATTATTTCTAAAGTTTCCATTACATTTTAAAGCCCATCACCTTTCCATCATACTCTAAACTAATTTTGTCTTGCCCAACTGATTCAAACAAAATATAACTGTAGAGCTTTGGACTGTAATAACTAATATAGAGAAGGGAAATGAAAATGTATTATTTTAAAACTGTTGTAAGTTACTGATGGTGTTTCACTGGAGACATTAAAATTTACATATAAGGATCACTTACGTATTTTTTGTAAGGAATAAAATCTATTAAATAAACAAACAGAAAGAAAGTAGTAAATGGATCCCATGGGTATATAAGCACACTTCTTAATATTCTAAACTTAACTGTAAATGAGGAACTTCAACACAATGAGAGGAAAAGCTGTTCATCATAATTATGGAAAATTTGTCTGTGAAATTAGTTGCATTTCTGCAGATTATCTTAATTTTGATAAAAGTTGATCATATAAGCAGAAATGAAAAGAAAAAAAAAAGAATTGTACTTTTTTTCTTTTCTCTTTGGTCCAATATTTGTCATTGTAAAGGCTGGACTGAAGATTAAGGGGAATAGTCGATAGAAGTACCACGGGGAGAAATCGATCAGCTGTTACAATAAGGTGGCAAGTGAGAAACTAAGCAGAGGCGGTCAAGCTGAGAATATCTCCAGTGGGAGGTCGATTAAGGACTTTCAAAACCAGTATTATCTAATGTCTAATATAAAATTTATAGTTTGTGAATAGCACATCGCGTCTGTTGACCAGATATCTTTAGCAAACGTCTGTAAGAAAACAAAGCTTTCATTAACTTTGAATATTTAAAATCATATATATCCCCTACTTGGTTAAAAATAGCATATCTTACTACAGGAGAGGGAGAAGCTAGCTCCTAGATAGCCAGGTGACATTCATGGAACCGTAAAAATTATTTGGGGTTTGACAGAAATATTGACAGAATAAACAATATACACAATTAAAAGCCAGACTACTGTCTTGGGACATTACAGAGTGCTCACTGAAAAACTAGAAAATTTGGAAATATTTGCTATGCAGTAAGTGATTTATTTTGAAATGCTAATACCCTGATCAATTGGAAACACCTTAGCCAAAATCCTTCCTTGCTTTCCATTCCCATTGTTTTATTTGTTCTATATATATTTTGTTCTGTTCTGTCATGTATTATATCATACATTATATTATGCTATGCTATATTGTACTATGCCACATTATATTTATGTCATAAATATATGCATGGGTATAATAATTCGCTTGCTATTATAAACATGATAGACAGACAGATGGATAGATCTATTACATCTTCCAGTAGCTTCCATTTACTCAATCTCAAGAATTATTGAGGCACCTGGGTGGTTCAGTTGATTAAGTGTCCGACTTTGCTCAGGTTATGATCTTGAGGTTCATGAGTTCGAGCTCCACATCGGGCTTTGTGCTGATGGCTCAGAGCCTGGAGCCAGCTTCTGACTCTGTCTCCTTCTCTCTCTGCTTCTCTCCCACTCATGCTCTGTCTATGTCTCTGTCTCTCTTTCAAAAATAAACATGATAGCAATGAGAAAAAATGAAATATGGCCTTTTGTAGCAACGTGGATGGAACTGGAGAGTGTAATGCTAAGTGAAATAAGCCATACAGAGAAAGACAGATACCATATGTTTTCACTCTTATGTGGATCCTGAGAAACTCAACAGGAACCCATGGGGGAGGGGAAGGAAAAAAAAAAAAAAGAGGTTAGAGTGGGAGAGAGCCAAAGCATAAGAGACTGTTAAAAACTGAGAACAAACTGAGGGTTGATGGGGGGTGGGAGGGAGGGGAGGGTGGGTGATGGGTATTGAGGAGGGCACCTTTTGGGATGAGCACTGGGTGTTGTATGGAAACCAATTTGTCAATAAATTTCATATATATATAAAAAATAAAAATAAAAAAATAATAAAAAAATAAATAAAAAATAAAAAAAATAAAAAAAAATTAAAAAAAAATAAACATGAAAAAAAATTTTTTAATGATTCTTACTCAGTTCACTGTTTTTCATCTTTCCTTTTCTTATAGTGTTGGTCCCTTTGGCACTTGTTTCAGTTCTAAATAATTTGATTGATTTAACCACAATTTCTAGCTCTATTTTTAAAAACCTTAATATAACACTTTATCTTTCCTACATATTTATCTTGTGAACACATTTTTTTTCCTTTTTATAGTATTCATTCATTCATTCATTCATGCATTCATATTATCATTCACTTATTCCTCATTTATTTCCCAAAGATTTCTGGGCCATGCCATCAGTTTGGATAGGCTAGTTTAGCTGTAGTGCAAGGATCATACTGTTCGTTCCTATATCTCACCTCCAAGGAAGGGTACTCTGCACCCCAGAGTCATTCATGATCCCAGGCTGAGACAGTCTCATTTCTACAGGTGTTTCCATGGTCATCGTGACAGAGAAAGGGCATTCAGCAGAGTCTTGCACCAGAAATTCCATGGTCCAGACTGAAAATTATTTGTACCCTTTCCACTTAAAATTCATAGGCCACATTCAGTTGAAAAGGGCCCAAAGTCTAGTCTTCTATTTGAGCCAGAAAGAGGGGAGGACTGGATAATTATTGATAAGCAACACAGAGGACTCTCACATCCTTTCTTTTTAGTTCTTTCTGTATTTATATATATATATATATATATATATATATATATATTTTTTTTTTTTTTTTCTCACAATATTTCTAAGGTATTAACTGGAGATCCTGAGGTCCAGAGGGAAAAGTTAATGTCCTCAAAACATAACAAAGGAAACTGAAAAAAGAAGCAAGGGTCAGTGATTGATTTATTATAGGTAATCTGGAAGTACCAAGGAGGGTGAGAGAGAACTACCATAAAAATACATAATGAGGTATTCAAAGTCCTCCTTGATGGATTTAAGGGACATTAAATAATAATAGGTGCTTCTTCAAGATTTTCATGCTGGGGCATGGCTGAAGTTGCAATGGACTGAAGATATCCATGGACTCATTAATATATACAAATATGAATATGAATAAAGGAATTAATGGGTTTGAAGTTTATACTGACGGGAATGAGGAATCCAATGAAGCTAGAAGCAGAAAATAGATACAATTTCTCTCAGGAAGAGACTGTTTCCATAGCAGGGTGAGGCTATACTGGAGTAGGGGTACAGGGAGCAAAAAAAGTCATGGAAGAGGTTGCCACAATTATTCTGGTAAGAAATGTTAACAATATTAATTAAGCTGACGACAGAACTAATCGAGAGAGAACTAGAAGACAAGAGAAATTTAGATGACAAAATGAACAAGACCAAGTACTCAGGAAGAGTGTCTGGTGGCCAGTGTTCATTTTCTTTGTTTGTTTTTCTAGTTGCCAAAAATTATTCTGTATAAAGACTCACAGATCATTTCCACTCATTATCACCCTTCCGATGCAGATTTCTAGGCAATTGTCCTTATGCGCTCTTAATTTTCTTTCTGCCCAATTCCCCCATGTCCTTCAATCTGGCTTCTACTACTTCATGGCATTCCAGTAACATGTTTTGATGACCTCATTAATAACCTCCTCGAGGCTAAAATTCTTGGGCACTTTCAGCCCCACCCTACCTGAGCACTTGTTAACACTCAGCGAAGTTGTCACTATCTCTTAGCTCTTTTCATTTTGCAGCTTTATTTGTTTTCGTGCCAGTTGACTGGGCTTTAGATTTCAGTCTGCTATGTAAGCATTTCCATTATCCAATTTTCATACAATAAGTACCGTAAGACTTTTTTTCCTTCCCTTATTCTGCTCTATATCGTCTCTAGTTAATCTGATGTATGCTCATGGTTTTTCATGTACTCTATCCATAACTTATTGTGGAATTAATTTCTAGTGTAGACTTTGTTCTGATTCCCAGAATTAACAAGAAAATTCTAGGATGTTATTTAACATATATGAATTTGAAATTGAGCAAATTTGTATTCATATTTTGTGCTGTCCAAATTCTCTAACATTCCTGAACTTAGTAAATGGTACCACCAACCCCTAATTTATCATACCATTAGTTTGCCACTGTAACCCTTAAAATTTCTCTCTGATGGCATATCTAACCATTCAACATCCCTGTCTATATTACCTGTTAAGTGTTCCTCAAAAACATCCACTTCTTTTCATCAGTACAGCCACTAGCACGACTCCAAGATAGACTCTCCACAATTATTTTACCCTTAAGTTAATTGAATTGCTACACAGATCCATAGTGTTTTTCTTAAAAGTTGCCCAGATCATGTCACTTCCAATTTTAAAGCCTTGCAACAATTCCCTGTGTTTTTATAATCAGGTCTGAAATTATTAATTCGGTCTGTGATGTCCTGACTCATGTCTACTCAGGTTTTTCTGTTCTATTCATAGGATTCTGGAAAGGGCTACTGTCACTCTGGCATATTTCCATTCCTTGAAAGGCACCAGGTCCTTTCTTTCCACTTTAGGACCTTCATGGATACTTCTCCTTTTTCCAGGGACATTTTTAATTCATGGCCCAGTTAAGATGCTGCTTTCTCGATTTGAACCATTGTATCCTTAGTGTATTTCCGTATCACTGTTTACTTCGGTAGAGAGAATTATATTATAATAATATAATTGTATTATAATTATCCAAATAATTTTATGCATTGTCAATCTTCCTGATTAGACTTTAGGGTCATCAAAGTAGGGGCATTTCTGACTTATTTACCACACTAATACCTTGTAGAGTACTTTGCAGGTAGTTGACTTAAAGCTCATTCTTCACTGACTGAATTCATACATAATTAAACAAAACCATGAATGCAAGGCAGATGGTGAGCTAAGTTTTGAACTTCTTAACACTTGATATTCATGCTAAGAATAAGCATGAATAAGAATAAGGGCCAGGCAATCTTCTGATACTTTACATATTTAAAGCACTTGAATTTATGGGTAACTTTTTAGCTCAGTTCTCTGAATTTCATCATTCATTTTACCATTTTTTTTCTAATTACATTTTTATTTTTCTCTTACCTACAGAAGGCATTACTTTTTCATTTCCTCAGACTCATCCAACAAAGGTCTGTAAACACAATGTGTTAAAGCTTCATTGTCTCTGTCACACAAAAGAATACAATGGATATTTCTTGAGTTAACATCGGTATCAAAGTGATTGTTATGGTGCCCTAATGTAATGGATGCTCAATAAACATTGGGGTGAAAATCATGAAGGGGAATGCTTTATTTATATGACTAGAATTCAATCAGTGTTGTTTAACATCCTCAGGAATTTGTATCTTTGAACGTTTAATTTAAATAAGAATCTCTAAAAAAAAAAAAATAGCCAAACTGTCATTAAGACCAAAACTTCTATTATTCTAGGTATATGCATTATTCATTTCCGAGTGGTTTAATTTGCTATCAGAAATAAAAGAAAATGGCTCCTGGACAAAAGATGTGGCTGAGATTATTACTAGAGTGAAAAATCTTGGTATATCAAACCGTGTGTGATGTGAGGAAGCCTTCTATTTCCAGGCGTATAGAAATGCTTTTACCAACCCTGAGAGTAGTAATAAGGGGGCATTTTGGAAAGGTGCAAGAAAATACGCATAGTCTGGAAATTCCACCTTCTGAGACTATTCTCTGATGGAAGAATTGAAAGCTAAAATGAAGGCTTTAGAACTGCCCCTCAGCTGCATGTCTCAGGCGATCTGACAAATTCAACGACATCAAGCTTGATGGTGCAGCAAGTGAAAGCTTTGTAGGAGTAACTAATGCTTTCATGAAGCAATCCTAATGTATATTGTGAAGAAGGCACATCCAGCCGCCTTTTGTGTTATAGAATGTATGACATATTTCCAAATGCATGGTACCCTACTTAATTGCATAGTGGTACTCAGATTAAAGAAATAGGCAACATTGTTGGAAATATGAGATACCTTAGGATTCAATAAATAGTTTCGATGATTGCACTGTGTGTTGCATGAATAAATCATAAAAATTCAACTTTGTAATTACGACAAAATCATTTTTGTTAATGCACTCTACTTGATTGCCTAATGAATAATACTCATTTTAGACCAAAAAGTAGGTTTTGCATAGGAATATAAGCATAGGAATATCCTCTAGCTAGAGAATAACTTTTTTTGTTTTTTTCTGACAAGAACCCAGACATGAGCAATCAAACGACTGCATAGTTTATTGCCGTAAAGATGGTCAGATTCTATCCCTATTTTGGAGGTCGTGAATTGAACAGGATAAGCATATATGAATAAGCCTGTCCAATTTAAAGCATGTGACATCAAAATAAGTGAATGACTGCTCAGAATACATACTATATTCAACCTATGCATTGATATATTTTTTTCCAGAATTCTCGGTTTGCCAAATGAGTTGCCATTGAAATGCCATTTGTTCTAAAGTCAAACTTTGCAATATGCACGTATGTGCATCCTGAGTAATACTGTAAGGAACATTTCGATCAGTATTATTAGGTGTAAGTGAAAACAGGAAATATTTGGCAGGGTTGTTACTGCAATGATACGCTTTGGGCAGAAGGCTGCAGTATTAGCTCATACTGAGCATCTCTAGAGATGGTATTAATCTCCATTGTAGTAATTAGCAACTAGCTGATCATTTTAATATCCCTACTCTCTTCAAACATCTCATAGTTGATTTTTCTTTCTTCAAATCAGGGATTTTTTTTTTGAGACTAGTATATTCCAACATGAGAAGCAGTGAGAGCAATAATGTAGGCGTTCACATACAAAGAGCAAATGCAAAACCATTTGTTCTAATTTTATAATATGCCTACATCGGGGATGGGTAAAGTCCTCCACACTCAATAGTACAATTAAACGATATTTCACATGTATCCATTATGAAATATAAATTACAGAAAGATCGATTACTGAAACTTTAACAGATCTAATAAGAATAACAGCAGCAACAACAACAATAATAATAACAAAAATAAATTGAATATATTTTTAAATTTACATACATTGAGGCTGTACTTTGTAACTGTAAAAGCTGTAAAGTTCTATGGGTGTGATAAATGCATAATGTTATCTATCCACCACTACAACGTCATATGTAATAGTTTTGCCATCCAAAAATAAAAGAAAGAAAGAAAGAAAGAAAGAAAGAAAGAAAGAAAGAAAGAAAAAGAAAAGAAAAACTAACAAACAAAAACAAAACACAGCATAGCACCCTGTGTTTCACCTTTTAAGCCTTTCTAACATAACTCCAAATCCCTGGCAACCACTAATCTTTCCACTATGTCTATAGTTTTCCCTTTTCCAGAACAACCTATGATTTAAATTAAACAGTATAGTCTGGCAGTATGGAGCTTGCTTGGGATTCTTTCTCTTAGGTATTTCATTTTGGGATGCTAATGTAAACGGTAATGTGTTTTTAATTTCAAATTCCACTTGTTTCTTGGCAGTATATAGGAAAGTGATTGACTTTTGTATATTAACCTTGTATCTTAAAACTTTGCTAAAAGTGCTTATTAGTTCCGGGACATATTTTTCTCTGTTTTATTTTTATTTTATTTTTTCAGACTTTCTTTTTTTTTTTTTCAGACTTTCTACATAGACAATGATGTCATCTGCAAGGAAAGACAGTTTTATATCTTACTACCAATCTGTACAACTTTTATTTCCTTTCCTTATCTTTACAGTAGTTAGAATTTCAGTATGATGTTAAAAAGAATGAAATTTCAGTAAGAAACTTTGGCTTTCTCACCATTAAGTATGACGTTAGCTGTAATTTTTTTTTGCCAACAGTATTTACCACAGTTGACAAGGTTGCCCAGTATTCTTAGTTTATTGAGAGGTTGTTTTTATCATGAATGTGTGTTGCATTTTGTCAAATGTTTTCCTTGCATCTACTGAGATGATCATGTGAGTTTGCTTTTTTAGTCTGGTGATGTAATGGAATACATTAATTGATTTTGAAATCTTGTACCAGCCTGACATAACTGGACTGAATCCCACTTCGGTGCCATCTATCATTCTTTGTATGCATTGTCGTGCTCCGTTTGCTCATATTTGTTGAGAATTTTTGCATCTGTGTTTAGAAGGGACACAGGTCTGTAGATTTCTTGTAATATTTTTGGTGTCCATATTGGAATACTTCAGTCTGAATTAGGAAGTATTTACTGTACTTCTGTCCTCTGAAAAAGGTTGTAGAGGATTGATACAATTCCTTCCTTTAATATTTGGTAGAATTCACCAGTGAACCCATTTGGGTCTGCTATGTTTTGTTTTGGAAGGTTATTAATTATTGATTAGGTTTCTTTCATAGATATAGGCTTTTCAGATTATGAATTTTCTCATATGTGAGTTTTGACAAATTGTGTCTTTCAAGGAATTGGCGAATTTCACCTAGATTATCAAATCTAGGTTCAAAACCGAGAATCTGCACATCACACAGTACTTTTCTATTAAGTAAATATCTCCCCCCCTCTACCCCTCCCCGCCCCAAAGTATTCTGGAAGGGAGAAAGACAGTTATAAAACCAATTGATTTAACCACACTGGAAGTGGTAAAGATGAATACAAGTGCTGTTTTGCCAGGATTATGCTTTCTTTTCATTAGTAAGCAGACAAAGGAGCTACACGGGCAGGAAGACGATCAATGTAAGAAAAATCATGTGATACATAGGAATGGGGCTAAATTCTGATGTATATCAGAATACATAGTGTAGTATGATTAAATACAATTTATTCTGTTGAGGTACACATAGGTGTAATGCAAATTATCTCAAACAACATAGATGTAAAGATAAAATTATAGGTGTGCTTGGGTGGCGCAGTTGGTTAAGCATCTGACCCTTGATTTCGGGTCAGGTCATGATCTCATGAACCCCCTTGTCAGGCTATGCACTGATGGATCAGGGACTGTTCTCTCTTCCCCTCCCTGGCTTGTGCTCTCTCTCTCTCTCTCTGAAAATAAACATTTAAAAAAAATAGGACTATAAATATAAGTTACAATATTTCAAACACAATTTTTATAGAATTTAAACAATTTCAAGTAAATTAGGAAAAAAGTGATCAAGAAATGCTTTGTCATAATTAAAAAGAAGGTCTTGAAAATACATAAAGACAAATGTCTGCAAGATTCTGAGTCATAGAAACAGGAGAAAAAAGATGGTGTACTTACTTAGATTCCCTTCAAGTACAAAGCCTATTTAGACAGAAATGTTAAGCATTCAGTAACTCAAGAAATGTAAACCCAGTGCTCCCTAACGGGAAAGGGAATATTAAAAAATAAAATAGTATCCTTAGAAATATGAATAAAAATAAGAAAACATTGAAATAAGTGCAATTAATCCATATTCTTCTGTAATTATGGGTATATGCTATTGTATATTTGTGAATACCCATTGCAAAGAGTGAACCCAAATGTGGACTTTTGTTAACAGTAATGTATCAATCCGTATTGGTTCATGAGTTGTAACAAAACTAAACTAATGAAAGATGTTATTGTTAGGAGGAATCGGGGTACAGGGAGAAGGTAAGAAGGGACGTGCGAACTCTATACTTTTCCTTCTAGTTTTCTGTAAACCTAATAGTTCTCCAAAAATAATTTCCATTAGTTAGAAACAAAACAAATCAAAACAAAAACGATCTAAGCTGTCAATACACATCTATTACATCAAGCAAAAAAAAAAAAAACATATAAAATGCTGGTGAGAATGCAAAAAAAAAAAAACAGGATCTCTCATTCATTGGTGGCAGAAATGAGAAACGGCACAGACACTTTGAATGATAATTTGCCAGTTTCTTACAAAGCTTACCAAAATCTTATTATAAGATACAGCAATCATGAAACTACATCTTTACCCAATGAATTGAAAACTACATACCCATAAAAACCTTCACACAAATGTTTATAACTACTTTATTCATAATTGCTCAACACGGAAATAGCTGAGACATTTTTCAGTAGGCATTTTGATAAAGTACAGTAGGTCCATATATTAGCCTATATTCAATGATAAAAAATAATTCATTAAGACATAAAAAGTAATGGGAGATTATAAACACTTAGTGAAAAGTGAAAAAAAAATACTGAAAAGACTATACTGTATTTCAATCATAGGTTACTCTTGAAAAGGCAAAACTATAGACATAGTTAAAAGATTAGTGGTTGCCAGGGATTTGGAGGTATGATAGAAAGGCCTAAAAGGTGAAACAGAGGGTGCTATGTTTTGTTTTGGTTTGTTTTGTTTTTGTTTGTTAGTTTTTCTTTTTCCTTCTTTTTTTTTCTTTTTTTTGGATGGCAAAACTATTACATATGACATTGTAGTGGTGGATAGATAACATTATGCATTCATCAAAACCCATAGAACTTTACAGCTTTTACAGTTATAAAATGCAGCCTCAATGTATGCAAATTTAAAAATATATTCAATTTATTTTTATTATTATTATTATTATTATTATTATTATTTTAAATTTACATTCAAGTTAGCATATAGTGCAATAATGATTTCAGGAGTGGAATCCAATGATTCATCCCCTACATATAACACCCAAGGTTCATCCCAACAAGTGTCCTCCTTAATGTCCCTTGCCCATTTAGCCCATCCCCCCACACACAACCCCTCCTGCAACCCTTAGTTTGTTCTTTATAGTTAAGGTCTCTTATATGTTGTCTCCCTCCCTGTTTTTATATTATTTTTGCTTCCCTTCCCTTATGTTCATCTGTTTTGTCTCTTAAAGTCCTCATATGAGTGAAGTTATATGATATTTTCTTCCTCTGACTGACTAATTTCGCTTAGCATGATACCCTCTATCCACATAGTTCTATCCACATAGTTGCAAATGGCAACGTTTCATTCTTTTTGATTGCCGAGTAATACTCCATCGTATACATATATACCACATCTTCTTTATCCATTCATCCATCGATGGACATTTGGGCTCTTTCCATACTTTGGCTATTATTGATAGCGCTACTAGAAACATTGGGGTTAAAAATATACCCACATTGTCAATGGGTTCCCAGGATAAACTGCAGTTTGTAGCAGGAGGGTCTAAATGTATTATACATACATGAAACAACTGAACGGAAAGTGTTGTAGGGAAAACTTGTTAAACTTTAGACATCATAGGAATCTACAAGAATAAAAAAAAAGGAACTGCACAAGAGAACTGTCCTTTCATTGATTACATTGTTTCACACTAGAGTATGTGATAACTGACCCTTTGACATAGATACTGGAATTGATTGCTTAGTCAAAGGATAACAGTATGTAGAAACCAGGTTTCTTTCTCACTGTTGGAGTGGGAATTTGCAGATAAGCAAGGGAGGAAGCTAGACTGATTCCCATGATCATGAATAAAGATGAAGACATCAGGAAGAATGCAAGATCGGTGAAAGATAAATACATATATTTAAATATAGAAATATTTATAATTGTGTGTGTGTGTGTGTGTGTGTGTGTGTGTTGTGTGTGGTACACATGGATATACTTCTTTATTCTGACAACTGAAGGAGCTTGAAAGAAATGGCACTCTAGTAGCAAGGAACATATCTAGTACCCAGATCTTGGTTTCCAATACCATCTGCAATAAAAGGGAGTTAAATCTTTTGGAGAAACAACTGATTCTGGGAGGTGAGCAATAAAGATACAGGATGAACCTAGAGTGGATTGCATAGACAAAAGGTTAAAAAGAGTATTTACAAAAAGTTTAAATACTATGCATTCATGGCGGCATGTTAAGGGTACTGTTGTAGATTCAATTTTATGCCCCCAAAAGACACGTACAAGCCCTAACTCCCAGTATCTTCATATGTAATCTTATTTGGAAATAGATTATAAAGGAAATACGATGAAGTCACACTGGTAGAGTGGCCCCTGATCCAATGCCTGGTGTCCTTATGAGATGAGGGTAATTTGGGCACACAAGTACAGAGAGGGAAGACAGTGATGCGAAGAAACATTCCCAGGAAAGAATGTATGCAATCTGAGAACAGAGGTAGAAATTGGAGAAATATTATAGAAGTATCTACAAGCTAAGGAATGCCAAGGAACTGCCAGCCATCAGAAACTAAGAGCGAAGCATGGAAGGGATTCTCTCTCAGATCAAATGGGAACCCTGATTTCTTGATTCACCTTGATTTCAGACTTCTAGTCTCCAGAACTGTGAGAGAATGAATTCCAGCTGCTTTAAGTTACGCAGTTTGTGGTACTGTAATGACAGTCCTAGGAAACTAATACAGATTTTGGTGCCAGGAAGTGGGGTGCTACTGTCACAAATACCTAAAATATCAAACTGGCTTTGGAATTGGGTAATGGGTGGAGACTGCAAGAGTTTTTAAGCACTTGAAGCACGTGATAGATTTCCACGGAGAGAAAGTGGGTTAGAAATATGAATTTTAAGGGCAATTATGGTGAGTATGCAGAAGGAAGTGATTAATATGGTAGAAAAGCTTCTGTTATCTTGCGTATATAATTATGAACAAAAAGTTGGTAAAATATATGAAAGGTGCCTCTAGTATACCCTCAGACAGATATGAGGAGCATGACACATCACAGGAAAGGTGGTCCTTGTTTATAAGTAAGTTGCTGAGTTACGTTCTACGGTTGGGTGGAAAGCAGAACTTGAAAGCAATGCATTGTATATTTAGTTGAGAAAGTTTCCAAGCAAAGTATAAAAGTCATGTCCTGCTTTTCCTTGATGCTTACAGTAAAATGTGAGAGGAAAGATTTCTGTTGAGGAAAGAATTGGTAAGCGAAATGGAACCAATACCTAATGATTTGGAAGATTCTCAGCCTATCCAGGTGGCAGCAAAAGACGAGGAAGTACTCTTTGCAAAGAAGATCAAATGTATAACTGGAAAATCAGTTGCTTAGTTTACAGAAGAGATTAGGCATATGATTTGTGGATCTAATCGGTACCTCAGCAGAACCCAGAAATACATACTGGGTTATCCAGAAAGGATCTGTAGGGAAGCCTTTATCTCTAGTGGCATGTATGCCCATAAGCTGTATGAAAGATCATAAAGGCACATCGTAAAGAAACACTGTGGGCCAGGACTAACAAGGACAGAGATGAGATAAAATGAAAGAAAATGACTCTGAGGGCAGAGTCATGGAAGCAGAGACCAGCCAGGGGAATGCTATTGGTTCAGCAGATGGGCTGTCCAGTGGGGCCTCCCCAGACCAAGAGAGCAGGGCCACCAGTCTGGAGGAGCCAGAGGGCCTCCAGGGCCATAGAGAATTCTTCACAAGTTTTAAAGTCTATGGAATTTGCCCTATGGAGTTTCAGACTTGTTGGGACCCAAGACCTGTTTTTAAATTTATTTTTTATTTTTTATTTGAGTACAGTTGACACACAATGTTACATTAGTTTCGGGTGTACAACATATGATTCCACTTCGCTATACGTTATGCCATGCTCAGCACGAGTGTAGCTACCATCTGTCACCATACAACACTATTACAATATCATTGATTATATTCCCTCTTCTCTGCCTCTTAATCCCACCATTTATTCATTTCATGATTGGAAGCCTGTATCTCCTTCTCCCCTTCACCTATTCTGCCCATTCTCCACCCCACTCCCCTATCCTCTGGCAATGTTTGTTCTCTAGATTTACCACTCTCGTTCTGCTTCTGCTTTATTTGTTTGTTTGTTTGTTTGTTTGTTTGTTTGTTTTTAGATCCCATATATAAGTGAAACCATATAGTATTTGCTAAGATTTCTTTTGAACTTCCAATTTCTCCATCCTGGAATGATAAAGTCTGCCTTACATACCACACTATGAATTTTCTTTTTCAAATTGAGTCATACAAATAATATCTCAGTACAATGGGTCAAAATTAAAAATAAGAAAGCAGAAATGAAATTGTAAAAATTCATAAATCTGTGAGAATTTAACTTGCATTTCTAAGTAACTGATAGATCAAAGAAGAAATCACAAGATAAATTTTAAATAGGTTTAATACAACTGAAAGTGAAAATAAAACATCAAATCTTGTAGGATGCAGCTAACACAGTATACAGAGGCAAATTTACAGCTGCAATATACAACTGAAAAAAAAAAAGAAAGGTCACAAATCAATAACCTGCCTTCCAACCTTAAGAAACTAAAAAGATCATTAGAGCAAACTAATCCCAAAAACTTACTGGTGTTTTATAGCCAGGGCAAGTAGAGATTAAAAATAAAGCCATCCAGATTGAAAGGAAGAAGTACAATGATTTTCAAATGTCATGTTCTCATAAATAAAAAGCACTAAGGAATTCATTAAAATATTGAAACCAATAAACAAGTACAGAAAGATTAATATAAAATAATTGCATTTTAATACACTCTCAATAAAAAATTCAACTGTAAAATTAAGTAAAAAAATTCCATACAATAGAATCAAAAAGAATCAAATACTTAGGAATGTAGTCAACAAAAGTAATGCAAGACCTGTGTAGTGAAAACTGGGAAACATTATTGAAAGGAATGAAAGAATATCTAAATAAATGAGAAAACATCTCATGCTTGTAGATCAAAATACTTCCTTATTTACATGTCGCCACTTCCCTAACTGATGTACAGGTTTAAGACTAATCCTTATTGAAATCCCTGCAGATTTCTTGTAGAAATTGTTAAAAGTGATCCTAAATTTCATATGAAAATGCAAGGAAACCAGAGTGGTCCAAACAATCTTAAAATAGAAGAAAAAATTTGGAGGACCCACATTTCCTGACTTCAAGATTTACTTATAAAGCTACAATAAATAGGCCAGTGTGGTATTGGCATATGGTGGAAACATAGATCATTGAAATAGAATTGAGAGTCTAAAAACAAACCCTTACATGTATAGCCAATGGATTACAAGCAAGGGTGGAAGATCATTCAATGAGAAAAGAATAGCCTTTTCTACAAATATTCCTGGAAAGTTTGGATATCCAGCTGCAAAATAATGAAGTCAGATCCTTTCCACGATTCATATAAAAAAGACCAAAGGGATGATAAAGTAAATGTAAGTACTAAAATTATAAAACACATAGAAAAAAAAAACTCAAAGAAATAAATCCTCATTTTATCTGGTTAGACAATGTTTTCTCATATACATCACCCAAAAAGTACAACTGAAAAATTAAAAATAAAGTGGTGTCCATGAAAATTCATAACTTATGTGCTGTACCCAATAGCATCTCAGAAGGGAAAAGACATCTCCCAGAAAGGAAGACAATATATGCAATGACTTCTGGATTTATGTATTCTGGAGTTACATATTTATCAGAATACATAATTATTAAACTCAATAATAAAAAAATCGCCTCTTTTAAAAAATGGGCAAAAATCTATACAGACATTTCTCCACCGAAGATATATAAATGATCAATAAGCATATACAAAGATGTTCAACATCACTAGTCATTAAGGAAATAAAGTGAAACTATGAGATGCCACTTTGTATCCACTAGGGAGGCTTTATTCCAAAGGACGTAACAATAAGTGTTGACCAGGCTATAAAGAATTTGAACAGTCATATTTTTCTTGTGGAAATGTAAAATGGGGTGCTTTGGAAACTGTTTGATATTTCCTCAAAATTTAAGCATAATATCCACCTATGATGTAGTTTTTCCACTTCTAGTTATATACCTAAGAGAAATAAAAACATATCCATTAAAAAAAAAGTTGCATAGAAATATTCCTAGTAGCATTATTCACCTTAGCTGAAATATGAGGGGGCGGGAACCCTGAACATATATCAACTGATAAATGGACAAATACAATGTGGTTTATACATCCAGTGGAATATGTACCCATACAATGTGAATGAAGTATTGATACATGCTGCAGACTACCTACTGTATGATTCCATTCAAATGAAATGTCCACAACAGGAGAATCTATAGAGACAGAAAGATCTCCCAGATCTGGAGGGATGTCAGATAAACAGCAGTAACTGCTGATGTCATCTCTTCACAACTCTGTGTATATATTAAAAAAAAAAAAACTGAATTGCACATTTAAATGAGTATAATTTATGGCCTTTAAATTATATCTCGCTACATATGTCTAATGATTCAGTTGAAATTGTTGTATTGATTTTTAAATCAATTTAATACATTTCCCTATGGGATATTCATCCTTTCTGTTAGATATGAATTTGCATATGTCAAATCTTTTTGACATAATTTACTTCAAAATACTTAGATGAGTCCCAGCAAGGACACTGGAAAACTGTGAAATCTTAGTGGTTATGGAAGTTATGCTTTGATTATATGAACTCTGCTGCTTTAAAAATTCATTTATAAATCATACTGAAGAGAAAGAAAAGTCAGCACACATTTCTTTTTCGAGATAAATATTTTTGTATCTCTTCATCAGGGAGATAGGATTGAATGAAAGACTGCTAATCACATTAGTTCCTAGTAGTGTATTTTCATTTCACACTTGTTTATTTGTGCATCTGTGTTGACATACAGCAAACCACAGACATCTGCAGCAGGGTAAGTATATCGTGAGCTTCAGAGACAGGCAGATCTGGAGTGAAATACCACCTTTGGCACTCACAAGGCTGTGCAAGCTATTTAACCGATGAATCTCAGGGTCCTTGTCCTTATTCGTTAAATGGATAAAAGAGGGCATACACTGCAAAACCAAACCCAGACTCGTAGATACCGAGAACATACTGGTGGTGGCCAGAGGCGGAGGGAGGTTGGGGGACAAAATGGATGAAGAGAATCAAGTACAAACCTACAGTTATAAAATAAATAAGTCGTGGGATGGAATGCACAGCATGGACAATATAGTCAATAACATTGTACTAACTTCGTATGGTACCAGATGGTAGCTGGACTTACTGTACTGATCATTTCACAAGGTACACAAATATTGAATCACTATGTTGCACACCTCAAACTAATAGAATATTGTATGCCAATTATACCTCAATTAATTTTTAAAAAAGAATGTATACACTGCAATATTGCTAGGTTGAAATTAAATGGTGAGTACTTACACAACATCCCCACACAGATCTTTGCCATTTAAGGAAGATTGACTTCGCAAGTGTGGGTGTGACTGTATGTGAATGTGTTTATACGCATATGTAAAGTACCTATATGTTTTCAATTGGATATTCAATTTTACATCTCTTAATTAAGATATCTAAGTACCCAAAACATTTACTGAAAATTTAGATATTGTTCTGAAGTCTGTTTAATTCTTGAAGCGTAAAAGCTTGTGACTATATTTTCATAGCTTATCGTCTGGTTTTGTTATTCTTGCTTTTGACTATTAAGGTAATGCTTTGGCTTAGCCAAAGTACAAATGTTTGAGAATTTATCACCATTGTATACTTTATCAAATAATCATGAGTTTATTTTTACCATCATAATTTATCTGAAAATAGAATAGCTTGTATCTATTTTAAATGGTTAGCTATTTAATGCCTACCATGATTTTAAACTGGATACAATTTTGCTTATTGATAAAAATTTATATGACATTTATTATGTTAATTAGCTAAATAATCTGGGTTGATATCTGAAACTTTAAGAGTTTTAAAGCCTGAAAAATCCATTATCAACTGTTGATTAAGAATCATTTTACCTTGAATTTTCTAAAATAATATTTATTAGTCCAAAGTCAATCTTTTGAGAAGTAAGTGAAGCAAATCTATTTCCCAAGAGATAGTCCGTCATACAGCGTTGGAACACAAACACAAAAAACTGACAGCGTATTTACATTTGCCTCAGGAGAACAGGTACTTCCAAATTTTGTGACAAAATCTAATCCTTTGAAGGAAATTTGATCTTTTTGACAGTTCTACTGAGTTATCATCTCAAAAGCAGAAAGAATTTTGCCACTTTCAGGAAGTCAGGGCAATTTATTTGTAGATAAGAAAACATGAATTTTTTTTCTTCATGATATTCAGTACAATGTTTCTCTTTCGGACTTTAAACATTTCATTTGGCAATTTTGTTACATATTAAGCAGTTCATTTTTTTTTCAGTTAATGTCATTTAGTTAGTATTATGTTAGTCATATGTTAGTAGTATTTCATGAGTTAGAGAAGGAAAAGAAAGAGAGGGAGGGAACGAGAGAGAGGGAACGAGAAAAGTCATTCACAATCATTTAAAATGATGGCAAAATGCATATTTTTTCATGTATTTTCCATATGTAAAACATTCACATTTTGTACACTTCAATTTTCTCATGTTTTAAAGTTTATAGATGAAATGCTTATTTTCCATTCACTTTTAAATGAGATAAACCTTGTCATTTCCAAAAGGTAGAATCTCTAGCACATACACATGATGTATTAAATGATGATTGCTCTTTGGATGTATTATAAATTCCCATTTTCCTGCATTCAGCATACTAGGGAGTAAGATAAGATCCTGTGGGTGGACATCCTGGGGAGGATGTATGCCTATGTATATGCATGCCTATGTTCAAGACAAAGTATCAGGGGACTCTAGAACAGGATGAAAAATTGTATGCAGCTTACAGATGTGACAAAAAAATGACTATAAAATATGGCTCCAGTGCTGGGAGAACTGGACAGCAACATGCAGAAGGTTGAAACTAGACCACTTTCTCACACCATTTACAAAAATAAACTCAAAATGGATAAAGGACCTAAATGTGAGACAGGAAACCATCAAAACCTTAGAGGAGAAAGCAGGAAAAGATCTCTCTGACCTCAGCCGTAGCAATCTCTTATTCGACACATCCCCAAAGGCAAGGGAATTAAAAGCAAAAGTGAATTACTGGGACCTTATGAAGATAAAAAGCTTCTGCACAGCAAAGGAAACAACCAACAAAACTAAAAGGCAACCAACGGAATGGGAAAAGATATTTGCAAATGACATATCGGACAAAGGGCTAGTATCTAAAATCTATAAAGAGCTCACCAAACTCCACACCCGAAAAACAAATAACCCAGTGAAGAAATGGGCAGAAAACATGAATAGACACTTCTCTAAAGAAGACATCCAGATGGCCAACAGGCACATGAAAAGATGTTCAGCGTCGCTCCTTATCAGGGAAATACAAATCAAAACCACACTCAGGTATCACCTCACGCCAGTCAGAGTGGCCAAAATGAACAAATCAGGAGACTATAGATGCTGGAGAGGATGTGGAGAAACGGGAACCCTCTTGCACTGTTGGTGGGAATGCAAATTGGTGCAGCCGCTCTGGAAAGCAGTGTGGAGGTTCCTCAGAAAATTAAAAATAGACCTACCCTATGACCCAGCAATAGCACTGCTAGGAATTTATCCAAGGGATACAGGAGTACTGATGCATAGGGGCACTTGTACCCCAATGTTCATAGCAGCACTCTCAACAATAGCCAAATTATGGAAAGAGCCTAAATGTCCATCAACTGAGGAATGGATAAAGAAATTGTGGTTTATATACACAATGGAGTACCATGTGGCAATGAGAAAAAATGAAATATGGCCCTTTGTAGCAACGTGGATGGAACTGGAGAGTGTGATGCTAAGTGAAATAAGCCATACAGAGAAAGACAGATACCATATGGTTTCACTCTTATGTGGATCCTGAGAAACTTAACAGGAACCCATGGGGGAGGGGAAGGAAAAAAAAAAAAAAGAGGTTAGAGTGGGAGAGAGCCAAAGCATAAGAGACTGTTAAAAACTGAGAACAAACTGAGGGTTGATGGGGGGTGGGAGGGAGGGGAGGGTGGGTGATGGGTATTGAGGAGGGCACCTTTTGGGATGAGCACTGGGTGTTGTATGGAAACCAATTTGTCAATAAATTTCATTAAAAAAAAAATAAATGAAATGATTAGTAAGATCAAAAAAAAAAAAAATATGGCTCCAAATAAAATTTAAATTGCAGTCTGGAAACATGCATAGAATACACCAAAAGAAAACAGTCTAGATGTGGTACAGACTAGAATAAGCCCTTGAAGAGACTGTTGCCTGAAAGAACTAAGTGTTCTTTATGTTAGAGACTACCATTCCAATAAGTACCTTAAGAAATTAGACTATTAGGTACATGACGATGACTAATATCATTATAGTATTTGCCAAAGAAGGAAGTGTAAAATAATGAAAAACATTTTACCCTTAGAATTAAATGACCTTAGATGATTTCCCCTTTTATTTATTTATTTTTAGTTGGGTTTCACTGAAATATGATTTTAAAATAGCCATATTAATCAGTTTTGTATATGCACTATGACAATTTTTTTAAATGCTTGCAATCATTTAATTACTACTACATCATAATGGAGATCATTTCTGTCACCCTAAATGTTCTGTCACATCCTTTTCCAATCAATCTCCTCCCGATATCCTTTTGCTATCAGCAATCAATAAATTTATTTCTGGGGTGTCTGGGTGGCTCAGTCAGTTAGGCATCTAACTCTTGCTTTCAGCTCAAGTAATAATCTCACAATCTTGAGACTGAGTCCCATGTTGGGCTCCATATTGAGTAGGGAGCATGCTTAAGATTCTCTCTCTCTCTCTCTCTCTCTCTCTCTCTCTCTCTCTCTCCCTCCCTCCCTCCTGTTGCTTCTCCCCTGCTCACACACTCTCTCACAAAATAAATAAATGTTAAAAAAGCTGTTTTCTATCATTATATTGAATAAAATACATAATATGTAGTCTTTAGGGGCTAGCTTCTTTCATATGCCTTTGAGATTATCTATGTCTTTTTGGATTCCTGGACCCATTCCCACACATGTGTGTATGTCATGGTAGGGGTGTCCTACAATTTAACTCAATTCAGACTACGTACACAGAGATTGGGTCAGATTCCACAGGCTGAGGGCTCAGTTCCACAAGACTACCTTCCCTGCCCACCCAATTACAATGCCAGTCCCAAGACCAAGCAATTACCTGTATTTTCGCCCAACTAGCTTATAAATAATAGGTTTGCACAAACCCCCTCCTCAAGTTTGATTAATGGCAAGAGTGGCTTACAGAACTCAGAGAAATATTTCACTTAGTAGGTGACTAGTTTACTATAAAAGGATATAACTCGGGAACAACCAGATGGAAGTGATACTTCGGGCAAGGTATGGGGAAGGGTTGCAGAGCTTCATGCCCTCTCTAGGTGAGCCCCTCTCCCTGAATCTCCACCTGTTCACCAATCTGGAAGTTATCTGAACGCTGTCCTTTGGGTTTTTTATGGAGGCTTTGTTACATGGACAAGACTGATAAAATTATTAATCACATGGTTGGTTCTGCTCACAGCCAACCCCCATCCTTAGGTGGTGGCCAAAAGTCACCTTAGTGACATAACAAGAGACAACCTTTGTAGTTTTCATTACTTAGGGAATTCCAAAGGTTTTAGGAGCTCGGCGCCATAACTGGGGACGAAAACCACGTATATATTTTCTATTATAAATTACAACATAACCCCGTGCTATTGTATATATCAGAAGTCAATTCATGTTTGGCATTGATTTGGACTCCATTACATGTTTAGAAACAATTTATTTATCAAATTTTCCGATAGTATGAAGACAGCCACTATAAATGTTTGCATTCTTGTCTTTGGAGTACACAGGTTTCAATTTAGTTTGGTAATTATATATGAATGAAATTACTGGTTCTATGGTAATCATAAGTTTAACTTTGTAGGAAACTGTCAAATTATTTTTGAAAGCGGCCAGCCCATTTTGCGTGGCAATACATGAGAGTTCTTCACCAATATGTGATAATAGTCTTAACATTTAATTATTGGGTAAGGATGTAGAGTTATCTTATTATTAATATGCATTTTCTAATGACTAATAACAATGAGTGCCTTTTTTATGGGCTTAATTATCACCCAAATGCCTTATTTGGTGAAGTGTAGGTTCAACTATTTTATCAAGTTTTACTGCATCATTTTTCTTTTTGTTAAAACCTTGTAAGAGGTTTTTATACATTCTGGATGCAAGTTCCTTGTCAAATATATGGTGTTCAGATAGCTCACTCCAGTCTTAACATTAAGTATAACGTTAGCTTGTAGTATTTTAGAGTATGCCTTAATTAGGATGAGAACGTTTTCTTTTTTCTATTGCTGTTTTGTAAAGATTTTGACCATAAATTAATATAGAAGTTTATCAAATTCATGAGGTTTTAATGATATTAAAAATTGGTTGCTGGAAAGGAATGAAACATTCGTATTCCATCAGCCTCTGAGCTATAGCACTAGATCATCAAAGAGAATATTAGAAAAAGTATCTTTTTGTAAAAATTATTCCAACTGATAAATAAAAATAAATGTTTAAAATAAAACATCTCCCTTTTTCAAACCCCAGTTCATGAATAAGGAAAATAAAGTACTTTATTTTATTTCTATTTATTCTTTCTCTGACATTCTTTCTTTCACTATGTAGATCAGAGTTTCTCACTTCTATCGTTTTCTTTCTCTCCACAGGCCTTATTTTGACATTTCTTGCAAGGAACTCCTACGGGTGAAAAAGTCCTTCAATTTTTACTTGTCTCAGAGACTATTTCTCCTTGACTTTTGAAAGACAATTTCACTGGCTACAAACTAGTTTGGTGAGAGTGTTTCTTTTATCACTTTAAATATTTCACACTACTCTCTTCTTGATTGCTTGGTTTCTAAAGATCAGTAGAATAAAATTCTTTTTCTTGCTCCTTTGTAAATTCAGGGTTTCTTCTTTTCCCACTTTTCTCAAGCCAGTCTACACTCAGCCTCCAGCAACCCATCAGTTACAATCTAAAGTGTCTACGGATAGTAACTCCACCTGGAGGCTTCTGTCCCTGGGCTCTGCTCCTATAAGCCGTCATTTTCCGTATCTGTCTGTCTGTCCAGTTTTTAGGACAACAGTTGCTCTTTTATGTCAATTCTCTGATGAATCTAGGAAGTCCTGCTGATTTCCAGTTTGTTCAGCTTTGTCTTGGTGTGAGCACAGGAGTGAGGCTCTCTCCAAGCTCCTTATAAGTCAGACCAGAAACTTAAAAACAAATGTAAAACAAAATTATAGAACTTATACCTGATAACGAGGAGAAAACTTTAGGTGACCTTGGGTTTGGCAATGAGTTTTTAGGTAGAAACTTTAAGCCATAATGCATGGGGAGGGAAAGACAACAACAATAACAAAAAATAAAACTAATGTTAGACTACATTAACGAAAACCACCACTATGCTAAAGACACCATTAACAGAAGGATAACACAAGCTACTGACTTCAAGCAAATATTTGCAAAAGAGATATCTGATAAAGGACTTGTATCTGAAAAATACAAATACCTCTTAAAATTCCACAGTAAGCAAACAAATAATCCAATTAGAAAGTGGACAGAGTTTCTGAAAAGAAACCTCATTGCTGAAGATAGGCAGATGGTAAAGAAGAATATACAAATATGCTCAATATCACATGTCATTAGTGAATTATCGGTTAAAACAAGATACCTGGACACACTGATTAGTGTGACTGAACTCCAAAAATATGACAATACCAAATGCTGGAGGGGTTGTGGAGCAAAAAAGAACTCTGGTTAATTGCCTAATAGAAATGAAAAATGGTACAGCCCCCTTGAAAGACAGTTTGGAAGTTTCTTACACAGTTGAGCATAGTCTTACCCAAAGGTTCCTGCAATTGCACACTTAGGTGTTATTAACCTTAAAAAGTAAAAACTGCCAGTTGTTTTACCGGCAGCAGATGGATTTATTCAGGAAGAAAGGAGAATTGCAATCTGGGACAAACAAGCTGTGGCAAAACCGTAGGCAAGAGTGGGAAACAAAGGAGAGGTACACTTTTTTAAGGAGAAGAGGGGTGACTTGGGAAGGTTGTTATGAACTAAAAGCCCACTGGAGTACATTGGAAGTTCCTAATATGGTGGCTTTTCATTGGCAGAGCCGTTGCCCTTAGGGATGAGGAGAATGTCTCTTCCTCCCGCTGGAATAGTGAAGTAGTCATCTGTGTGCAAGGTGAGGTCCGAGAGCAGTAGGGTGTGAGAATTCCCCCTGCCGAAACATGCCAACTCCATCCTAGTGAGGTTTGCCGTCACTAATGTTTGCACTATTTAGCAAAAAAAAAAAACAAAAAAAAACAAAAAAAAAAAAAAAAAAAAAAAAAATGCACACAAATTTTAGAGCAACCTGATGATTGTCGAAAGCTGGAAGCAGCTAAGATATTAGGTGAATTGATAAATACACTGTGGGGCATTCATACAGTGGAATGCTATCCATCAACATAGAGAAATGAGCTATCAAGTCATGAATAAACCTAGAGAAACCTTCGATCATATTGCTAAGTGAAAGAAGGCAGTCCGAGAAGACTAAATACCCCATGATTCCAATCACATGACATTCTGGAAAAGATAGAACTGTAAAGAAAGTAAAAGAATCAGTTATTGCCAGAGATTGTGGGTAGGGAAAAAACAAAAGATAAATAAATCAAAGGCAGAAGAATTTCAGGACAAGAAAGTTATTCTGTATAATACTGTAAGGGGGTACGTGACATTACACATTTGGCATAAACCATCAAGTGTCAAAGACAAATAGTAAACTTTAATGTAAACTGTAGAAAATTTAGTTAATACTAGTGTATCAATACTGGTTCATCAACTGCAGCAAATGTACTAAACTTATTCAAAATCTTAATAATAGGGGAAACTGGATGGAAGGAGGAGTAGATGGGAATTCTCTGTACTTGTGTTCAATTTTCCGTAAACCTAAAAAATGCTCTAAGCAATCAGATCCATTAATTATAAAGAAAAACACATAAATGTCCTGAGGCCATAAATATTAAGAAGACAATTGTGGGTTTTTAAAATTTTTTTTAACATTTATTTATTTTTCGAGAGACAGAGAGAGACAGAGATCTGATGCTTGCAGAATGAAATGTGTGAGATTCTATTATTTTTTCCATGTATTTTCTTTACTTGGTCCTATGACTAAATAGCCTCTGCCATCTGTCTCTCCCTTTGAGAAGGCTATACAGGCTTGGCCACTGACATATTAATAGAAAGTGATATCTTCCATTGGTAAGTAAAAGTTTAAATTTTTTTTTTACATTTATTTATTTTTTAAGAAACAGAGTGAGACAAAGCGTGAGTGGGGAAGGGGCAGAGAGAGAGGGAGACACAGATTCCAAAGCAGGCTTCAGGTTCTGAGCTGTCAGCACAGAGCCCAACATGGGGCTCGAACCCATGAACCGAACTGTGAGATCATAACCTGGTGAAGACGGATGCTTAACCGACTGAGTCACCCCAGCGCCCTTAAGAAGACAATTCTTAAGTTTCCTAATCTTGAATCTTCTGACCAGCAGATGTATATCATGAATGAGGTTTAAGACATTGACTAAATCTCTGGATCTGTGTGAAAACTTCATATCCGTGTAATTTAAAATTTGCATGACATTCTCATTATAGACATTGACCCCCAAATTTTGAAACTCACATTAAAGACAAAAATGTTAACATTCACGTTAATTCTGAAGTCTATAATTATTATATCCTTATATTTATTTCTTAAGCTAGTTTTCTCATATGTAAAACATTTTATTCACCGATAATTCATTTTTAAAAGTCTTGGCACAATAATTCAATTGTAGAAATTCCTTCCAAAACATTAGTAACTAATACAGAAAAAAAAAAAAAAACACAAAACTCTTATCCAAATTTTATACAGTCATGTATTTACCACCGTTTTTTCTTTAACGCCATTATCAGCTTACATGGCATTTTTTACTTCTTCAGTGATCTTTGTTGAAGTTTATTTTATCTCAGTTTGATTTTTGGTAGACATATTTCCATCTAACCCTTGGTATTCATTCCTTGAAGAATCCTGGCAGCAACATCACTCTGATTAGACTAGGAAGTTCGTTTTTGCATCAGTTGGATGCACCAAAATCTTGACTTCACATTTGCTGTGGCTGTAGTGCAATGAAGATAGATGGTTCAAGCTATTTCTATTAAAAGTTCCGATTAGAGTTACATAATGGTTTGGCCACTGTAAATGTGAGAAAGGCTGAATGAATTACTACACATGAACTCCATCAACTTCATCTTGTTTATATCCAGGCTCCTCTCCAACTCATCAAGGTCATTTTGAATTTTAATCCAGTTCTGAAATGTGCTAATTGTCCTACCAAATTGGTGTCATCAGCAAATTTAATAAAGACACTCTGGTTCATCACCCCAATCATTAATTTTAAAAATGTTTAATAGTAGCAGACTAAGTAATGACCCCTGCAAAACTATACTTAGCACTTAAATTTTCAAAAGATAATACTGTATAATCAATTTCCTGACAAGTTGATGCTTTAACCACAAGTTGATGGTGGTTAAAGGCATTGTATATATATATATTATACATAGTAATGTATAGTGATGTATAATAATGTATATATATATATATTTATATATAAGGATATTATATACAGAAAAATAATATATCAATTTAGGTTTATATATGTGTCAGTGCTAGTGTCAAACATTTTGACACTTAGAGCTTGAAAGTAGGGAATATGTCTATATCACTCCTTCCTGATATTTTGAAACAATATCACTTTTATTTGAAATTCCTGAAATCAAATTGTACCACCTACCATGTTTCCTACTTTCCTTCTTAAGCGACCTCACTTTTACAGCTCCCCATGCCCATCAAAACATTCAGCAGCTTGTGTTTCACCATTGCACCTG